>NC_053145.1:28198450-29601781 GCF_016808335.1 Panicum virgatum | reverse complement strand
CCAACCCCCAGCAGTTGTGGGGCGGATGGCGACCAGGGCAGGCTGGCCGACCAGGCCCATGGGCCCCACCGCCTCAACTTTGCCATGTGGTGCCTCCCTGTTGCTCCTTTAGGTCGGTTTGGGGTGCTGCGGCCAGTGGCTCCCTCCTATAAATACAAGGGAGGGGGTAGAGAATAGGACACACACACACACCTCACTTCACTCACCTCTCAAGTTCCTTCTTGCATAGTCCTTAGGCTTAGTGGAGTTTAGGAGAAGTCTAGGAGTCATCGAGTCACCGGTGTTGCTCGAGAGTCTGGTTTGGGTTCATCTCTAGTTCTCTCTTGTAATATTCGGTTGTTTGTAATAGAATTAGACTATGGTTACCGATATCTGCTTGAAGTATATTCTGAGTTATCGAGTATATGCTTCTTCTCATGGTTGTGTTATCATTCTATTCTTGCATTGTATGATCGCCCTATGCTGGAGATGGTTAGTCTTTTGTCCTTAGAACTCTGTCAACTGCTCCAGTATTCGTATGATTGCTCTAGTGTGATGTCTGTCCATCCGGAGGGTGGGGGCTCCGTACGGGACACTAGAGTATCCCTTACTAGTGTAGACATGGTGTCTAGATTAGCTAAGTGTTGCTGGATGTCAACTGTACCCACGGTTTGTAGAGGTAGCCGGCAGGTGGTGGCAGCCCTGTCCGAGCCTTTTAGTAATCCTCCACGTTCGGTATGGGGGATAGGAGGTACATAAAGTCGTCGGGGTGTACGGGCTCCTCCCGTTACTTCGATAGCGATCTCCCTGTTATGTAGTTTAATCTCTGACAAGCTAACTAATGAGAAAGTGTAGATATAGCTAGCCTAGCACAGCTGACTCGAGCTCTGACTTTTACCTTGCTCCCGGCCTAAAGCAATCTTTATCTTTTATTTATTTATCCGAGAGGATAGTTTGTGTGTGTCACACTACCTCCTACCATGTTATTATCTTACCCCTGTTTATGCATGAGAATATCCAATCTAGATAGAGTTCACCCACTAATCTATATATTCTCTCACTCAGCGCCTTCCCTGCAGAAATATAAATGACACCCCGGTATACTCCCGGGTAAAATGCTATAGTGGTATTCCGTGCGCTTGCAGATTTATTCGTGGTTCATGAAATACTGCCACCCCAAACTTGGCGTCTGCGGGCGTCATCGCCAGGTGACGTTGGTTGGCACCAACAAGTACTAGGAGAGTAAACAGTTGTATACGAGGCACTTGCAAAGCATGGACAGAGCAACTATTCATCATTTCCATGATAAGAGCTTACACGGATTTCCACACATAAAAGCTGGGAGTTTTATTCAAAGCATGAAACATTTTTTTGTGCATTAACTTATTTATTTTGTTTTTGTCTTTATTTTATTTTATTCTTTTACTTTTTTGAGTTTTTGAATGATTTAAACTAACTAATTAATTTTTTTGGACACAAGACAAAAGGATAGGTCAGATGACTTACCTGGATACATGGGCACCCCCCAAGCTTGAATGAAGCTCAGTAGGTCTGCTATCTTGGCCGATTTTTTTTCATATGCAGTGTAAAATCAAAAGAATGCATTTGCGAGAATTTAAACATGCCATGATGTGAAAGGGAAAACTATGCAAGAATATAAACTATCCTATATGCAAATGCAAGAATGGATAACTACCACGTACCTCATGGCAAGGGCTCGAGTTTCTCGTCCTGAGCAAGACTATCCATACTTTGGGTTTGGTCGTCGTCACCTGATGGAGACATTGGTGGTGACGCTTTCTTCTGCCATAGGCAGAGTTACTTCGATTTCTTTCTTCCCAAATTCCAGAAAATTATTACGTTGGATATTCTGCTTCGCATTCTATTGGTTATACACCTTAATCTCCTCACGAATTTGAAGATTCTCCACGAATTCGATGAGGGAATACGGCTTCTCCAGCTCTTTCATGGATTTCTTTCGGTTGAAACTTTTGATCTGTGAGCATTTTTCATCCTTCAGTCTGAAACTGAATCTCTCCATCTACCCATTGATGTTGAGTTGGATTACTCCAACTCCCGCATCAATGTATGCATTTGTCATACTCAATAATGGCCTCCCCATGTCGAGAATGACAAAATCAACGCGGACGAAGAAATTCCGTATTTTCATAGGAATATCCTCGGCGATCCCCGCGGGATGATGAACTGATTGGTCTGCTAGCTGCAAACACATGGCAGTAGGAGCAAACACATGATATTTAAGTTTATCATAAATTACCTTTGGCATGACGCTGATGCTTGCTCGCAGATTGCAAAGAGCGTGCTTAAAGTGTTCAGCTCCGATGGAACATGAGATGGTGGGGCATCCTGGTTTCTTCTTCTTCTCCAGGAGAGGATTGAGTATAGCTGTGCTACACTCATCCGTAAGTTGCACGACCTCGGTGGTCGGCAGGACCCTCTTATTGCCAAGGATATCCTTGAGATACTTGGCATACATGGGAACCTGCATAGTATCGAGAACTGGTATGTTGCCATAAAACTTCTTAGTTACCTCGACAAACTTGCTAATTGCTCGTCGGCCACCGGCCTCCTTCTCCGCTCTAGAAATGGTAAGGCGGTTGTATCGTGACGGTCTCGTGAAGTTCTAGGGGGTTCCACGGGGTCTTCCTGGGTAGCAATGGTGTTGGACTCTTCGGCCTCCTCCAGCACTCTGTCTTCAGCATCAGTATTCCTGGCGGTTACGGTCTTCCACCGTGTACCTGCATCATGCGGAAGAGATGGTTTCTGTGCGGATTGTATTGCCCGCACAGCTACCGCACTCACACTTTCTTTCGGGATCACTTCCGATTGCCCGGAAAGCTCCCCCGTGTCATGGTTAAGGCAGGATGGCGTACCTGCATCCTGCGGAAGATGTGGTTTCTGTGCGGATTGTCTTGCCCGCACAGCTACCGCATTCACACTTTCTTTTGGGGTCACTTCCGGTTGTCTAGATAGCTTCCCCGTGTCATGGTTAAGGCAGGATGAGGCCAGCTGAGTTACTTTAGTTTCTATCAATTTTTTGAAACTCAACTGATGTTTAATAATAGAGTTAAACCCATCTAGTTGCATAGCCAAAGACTCAAGAATTTTATCGTTAGCAAGAAATTTCTCACTAATGTTGTCATTCATTTGTTTTTGGCTGAACATGAAGTCTTTAAGCGAGGGCTAAAAACTATTATTAAAATTATTACCTTGCTGTTCGCCGAAGGGGAGGTCGGGCTTAGAATTCCAACCTTGCTGAGGACGACAGTCTGAGTCATTTGGAGTGTTGTTCCCAATGGAGTTCTCGTCCTCTTGAGTGAATGCGCAAGATTTGCCCGTGTGTCCAGTATTGCCAAATTTCTCACATGCCATCTGAGACTCCATAATCTGGTTAACCTCCTGGTGTGAAGATTCCAGCTTTTTCATGAGAAGACCCATCTTGGCTGCAAGCATATTGACACTGTCGATTTCATGTATTCCTTTTGCATGGGCCGGCTGCCTATCTTCCTTCAACTATGGTTGGAAGCAACTTTGTCGATGAGTGTTCTAGCTCCTGCAACATCGAGGGAGAGGAATGCTCCTCCCGCCGCTGCGTCCATGTGATCTTGCGATCGCTGGTTCAGGCCATGGAAGAAGTTCTGAATGATAAGCCATTCTTCCATGCCGTGGTGTGGGCATGCTGCAATGTATTCTTGATGACGTTCCTAGGCTTCTGGGACTGTCTCGTCCTGGAGTTGTTCAAAACTAGAAATCCTGTTCCGAAGGGCATTGGTCTTGCCCACCGGAAAGTACTTGACCAGAAAGCATTGGAGCATGCATCCCAAGTGTCAAACGCGTCCTTGTAGGTGTAGAACCACGTCTTTGATTTCCCAAGCAAAGACAATGGGAACAGTCGAAGATGAAGATTACCCATCGTAGTGCCTCTTGGGTTGATTATGCTGCTCACTTCCAGAAAATTCTGTAGATGAGCGTGGGCATCCTCTGATGCCTTTCCGCAGAAGGGACTTGCTTGAACCATGTTGACAAGCCTAGTCTTTATCTCAAAGCCATCGGTGCCTTGGTCATTGTTCAGTCTAGTAGGGATATGGCTATTTGACGGGGCTGAGAATTGATGGAGTGTCTTCTGAGCCATGGGTATTGAAGCTGGTGTTGTCAAACCTTGATCCTAAAAAATTTCTTCTGATAGGACAACTATGCGTCCAATAATTCACCCAATTCTTTCTAGATCTGAGTTGAAGTGATATGGTAGATCGAATCTGGTCGTGCACTGCTCTACAGAAATCACAAGGACACCGAGAGCAATGGTAATCCCGCTAAAATTAGCGGTGACAAACTAGTAAATTTTATCAAACTATTCATCGAAATCTTTAGCCAATTGCTTCCCCGGCAACGACGTCAGAAATGCTTGTTGGCGTTTCTTACGCTCAATAGAAAATGGATTTCACAAGCGCACAGAATCACTGCTGTAACACTTCACCTTGGAGTATTCCAGGGTATCATATATTTCCTCAGGGAAGCACTATAGATAAAGAGTATTGAAGAATCGAATGACAAACTTTACTAGAGATATCAACCGACTAACTTAGTGGGGGTAAGCCTGATATGATAGATAAGATAATGGCCAACGATGACCGTCTAACACAGGAGACACTAATCCTTAGAGAGATAAGTAGCTGGGAGGACAACGAGTGAGAAAGATTCCTAAAACACTTCTAAACTTTCGAGCTAGGCTCTCTAGACTAAACCTTGTTTCTAACTAGTTATCGGGAACCTAGAGCTTACTTCAGCGGCTGGAAGAGGAAGGACTTCAGAAAGTGATGAGAGGGGAGTCCAATGGCAACCTGCAACTACTGCTATGAAAACACCCGACCGATGTGGACTATGAGGGACAGACAGGGCTGTCACTACCTGCCGCCTACCACAACGGTTCCGTGGGGTGGAACACACTTTCTAGCTAACACTAAGCTCAGACACCACATCCGTACTTGGTGTTAGGATTTCTCTTGTCGCGAACAAGAGAAATCCCCCTCAACCTAGGGAACTAACTTGAGCCTCCCTAGTCCGGGCGAGAAAATCCGTAAGGTAAGATCCCGATAAACAATAAAGATACAAAGCCTAAGCTAGAGGAATTACTTCCGCACACAAGCAAGATAACATGGGAAGATAAATAAATGCGGAAAGTAAAGCTGACTCGAAAAGATGAAGAAGATAACTAATATTGATAAATGTCAAAGGAAAGGAGACAAGAGCTTATACCCGACTTTCGATGACGACTCCGGAATCCCGAGACAAACTCCACTCGACTCTAACTCCCAGACTACCTAACCAACTCTAAGAACTAAGAATGAGAGAAGAGAGATCCTTTTGTGTGTGTTACAAGTGAGGGATGAAGGTCCTATTTATAGCACTCCAAGGTTGGTTCTTGGCCGGTAAAGCAGGTAGCGTCAGTGGTAAGCAGTTGTAGTCAGTGTGCTTAACTTCCACGCCAAAGCTGAGGACGAGAGGCTGCAAAGTGGGGCCGGCCAGCCTGGGATTTTCTTCATTTTGCGCCGACCTTCTCGTGGACACTCCTGTTCTTCTCTAGATGGCGGTGGAGGGTTGCTTCGGTTTAAAGCTAAATTTGTAGGCCGGCCGGCCTCTCCCAGGTCGGCTGGCCTGGGTTTGGCACATCTCAGCCTCCCATTTCACCGACATCTTGATCCAAGGGTGCATGAAGTCCATAGTGGTGTTCCGGGCCAAAAGATCTCGGTAAGTGTTGCAGGTGGGCTTTTCAATCCATGTGCTAGGCCTTTCGGTCCAATTAATCAAACCAACTTGCAATCCACGGTTTAGAGGCAATGTGAGCATGTCACTTCACTCCTGGATCGAAGACGTGGCACAGTTAGTGGAGGTTCCAGGCCGGCCGGCCTAGGGGAGGCCGGTCGGCCTGGGATTTGGCCCATTTTTCCTGATTTTTTGTAGATTAGTTCCTGCAACCATAACTAATCCAAAACTTGTTGCACTTGTTAGAAATAAGCAAAATATGTATGGAACATAGTGTGAAGCTCAATTTATTCCCAAGAAGTTGACGATCAAAATGGGAAATAATGGCCGTCAACAATCAACAACCTAAGTCAAAAACTTTGCTCGGGATGAGGAAAGGGCTAGCTTGGGGGAGTTGTTGACGGTCGCTAAGTGCTAATTCTGACCGTCAACTAGACTCAAGAATAACAGAAAACTATAAGCCTTACTCACTTATTTGTATCACTAACCTAGTTCCACAGCTATTTTGGAGTTTGTATGATTTCAGATGAGCAAGAGTGAAAAAAGAGGAAAACACGACGAAGACACCACGCAACTACACAGAAGATCACATCCGGTGTCACACCCTTACAAAGAGGGCCCACCTGGCAGAGCAAATGGGGGCACCATGAAAGATGCACTAGAGGACAAGGACGAGGATCCACGTGTCAGCCAGCATGCAAAAGATAAGATCAAAGGGCTGACAGGTGGGTATCCGACCTCCAAGGCTATAAATAGGGCCTTTCCACCCCCTCTCAACACACACACACACCCCATTTCACACTACTCTCTCAAGGCTCTCTCTTGCTCTTAGTGTAGGGTAATGGAGCTAGGCTAGTTTTCCTTTAGCGAATCAAGTCATCCTCGGAGTCGCTGAGGGATCCTCGACTCTCGGTATGGCTTTGTATTCTTTGTCAGTCTCTATTCATAATATAGAGCTTGATCACGGTTGTTATACTATTTCGATAGTTTATCAATCCATGCTTATCTTTATCATGAGTTGTGTGATGAATATGGTTAGGCCAGATGATCTGGGTACAGATATCGGTTCGTTGTGCTTTCGGGCTTGCTCTAGTGTTTTACTTGTCCATCCGAAGGGTGGGAGACCCGGCGACACTAGAGTAGTGACCTCATACATGGTCGTGGTGCTCGGGTATGCGGGATCCTTCATATATGACCGTGCTCCACGGTGTGACTGGGGTAGACGGCATGAGGTGACAGCCATGTCCATCCGGCATAACAGCGGTGTTGTGTTTAACATATTCCCCGACGCTCGGGTTCGGTGTAGAAGTTCATGCAAAGAGGTAACGGGACTGGAAGTTCTCCAGTGCGGGACCTTGTCCCCGCTATCCCAATTTTTTGGCACCTGCATCCCTAACCATGTTCTAACATAACATTTACTTTCAATAGATACACTAGGACCTCTAACCTAGCCTAAGCTCCAGCTAACTTAACATAGGATAGTTTAGTTCATTCTTTTGTTCTTTCATTCTTTCTTTTTTTTTCTTCCTTGTGTGTTAGATGTGTGATTGTGTCACATTACCCTTATTGTCTTCTTTACGACTTACCCCTGCTAGAGTTTTGCCTATTACTTGAGGAACGATGTCATGATTGATGTTAAGTACAATACCGTTGCCACTGCCATCCTTTGGGAAAACATAACTATGGCAGGAATTTTGCTCTGCTTCTCAGAAATGCCTAAAGTAGCGTCATCTACCTCAATGGTTGGACTTTGATTGCCATCACCACAGTAACCCGCATTGTTTTTGTACCGACTTGCAGAACATGCAGAGCGTTTATTCAAGTCTTTGAAAGTATCCCCACGATACAAAATACAATGATTTGGACATACATGGATTCTTTCAACACCCCTCATGAACGGTCTAGCAAGCTTCTTTGCTTGATATGTGTTGGGTGGCACTTCATTTGGCTTTGGAAGCAACCAAGCGAAGATACATAGCAGATCGTTGAAACTACCATCTGACCAACTATGCTTAGCCTTCAGAGTCAACAGCTCCAATATGAAACGAAGGACGGTCCAGTGTTTCGGGCATCCCTTTGATCGCTCATATATATTTTCCTGTACTGATTTTCTCAAAGCCTCGAAGTATGGTAACCCCGTGGCACTAGCAGCCAACACCTCTATTTTGGTGTGGCGCAAGAACTGGCTCCGAAAATCTCCGTCATCAAGTTCATATACACTACTATCACTGTCGATAGGCCTGTCATCGACATCATCACTATGGAATCACCCACTCCATCATCAACGCTGACACCATCATCTCCTCTATCAAAGTCATAATAAGCATCAAACATTCTGTCAAATTCCTCGCCTTGTATGATTTCATCCAGTGGTTTATTCATCGGAGGGGGAGCATCTGTCTCGCCATATTTCTTCCAGATCGTATAGTCCTTAACAAAACCACTCACCATCACATGCGATCTGATTGTAGTTGGGTCGCTAAATACTTTCAAATTTCCGCAAGCTCTGCACGGGCAATGTATCAACTATGTCCTCTCCTTTCTTGTGTGGTTCTCCTCAATTTTAATATATTTATCAAGCTCTCCACAAAAATTTGCGTCCATCTTATTTGCATTGTACATCCATTCTCTATCCAAATATGAACGGCAACAAATAATAAATGATGGATTAAAACATTCATAAATTCTTATCTCCAGGAAAACCATAAATAACAATAAAAGTATACATCTTTAAATGCGTAGATATTGAAAAAAAGTAATTTACATAGTAGTAATTAGAAAATTAAAACCAAAGATCATGCATAAATTAAAACCTATTATCGTACCACTACATCTTGAAAAAATTCATGCATATGTGTAAAAAAAGAAAAAAATTAAACCTTCTTCTCCCTGCTCTATAGATCTAGTAAATAATTTGCTTAGGAATGAGGGTAAAACAAATAGATCTAATCCAAATGCTTAGATAATCTTGTTCTCCTACTAAAATAGCACAACCTCATTCAAAAGTTTGAGGCAAATAGTGTCTTAAATGGCTAATCCACACCATGGAGATCTAGATCTAGTGAGAAACAAAGAGAGCTTCATTTGAGCCATAAATCTAATAAAGAAAACCTTACAAATGATAAGGATTTAGCGTTAACTTACCTTCTAGAGCCCCAACTTGATGGAAATCAAGCTGAAAACCTCCTTTTTTTTTCCTTTTTTCGGATATTGGGCTCTTCCAAGTCAAATGGGAGTCGGGAGGAGAAAGAAGGTGCACGAAATTTGTACACATATTTTTTTTGGAGCGGGTTGGGGGTGAACCGCCCCTAAACATCCATTTGTAAAGGTGGCTCACCCCTCCCCCCAGCTGCCCCTAAAAATGGACGCCATTTGTAGTGGCAGCCGGGGAGTGAGCCGCCCCTACAAAAGATATTTTTAGGGGTAGCTCGATTGCTACAGTAACGATGATCGTTTGTAACAATAGGTTAAATTTGGATCCGTCCCTAAAACAGGAGCCGTTGCTACAAATTATTTTGTAGCGGTGCAACCAAACAGTCCCTAAAAGATATCATTTGTCCAAACAGTACATTGATATGAAGTTTTTTACAGCCGTAGCAATGTATGGCCACGAACTTAGTAAAAAAGTAGAAAAAGTGTAGGATAGAGGTTGCCTCGATCGACGCCTCCAATATATATGGCCCGTATGCCTGTAGATCGTGCTGGCATCTCGAGAACGTCCATGCGTTCACATTGGGACAAGCAGCGGGTACACGGAAACTGGAAACCACGGCCCAACTTTTTAAATTCACAAATGCAGCTTTTAACTTTTTGTCGTTGGTTTGGTAACCTTTTCATATGTCTATAATACGGTGCTGTGGAAGACTTCCTTAATTTTGAGGATTTGATGGTTCAATTTTCGAAAATACTCATAAGGATAGGATCCTCATTTCCTGGGTTCATAAGGATAAGTGTACGTGCATTTTGAGTGTTTGAGTTGTACTGTGTAATCTTAAAAAAAAATAAGCCAAGTATGTAGTAGGACAAGTGGATGGTATCAAAATACTCTATACTCCCTTTGCGAGTTTTCCATTTTAAATAATTTTAAATTTCATAAAATTTATAGAAAATAATACTAACATATTTGTTACAAAATAAGTATTATTAGATTTATTATATATTTGAAGACATAAATATTAGTAATTTTCTATATAAACTTGATTAAATTTGAAATTGTGTTTGAGTTCTGGGAAGGCGAGTTGCATTGTTTTTGACCTAGGAAGTAGTGTTGACGGGCAGATAGCTCTAACAAACTATACTCCAAGAGACTTGATTAGTTTGCAGGTCCCAGCAGACATTTCGATACCATTTGCAGGTCCGACTACAATAAAAAAAAGCATGGGCGCATCATGCTTAAATTAAGAAATCATATTTGGCTATTAGCATAAAAAATTAATCCATTATATGCCTATGTCCCTAGTTGCGTGCCTATGTCCCTCCGTGACCAAAAACACAAGGTTTTTTGGTGTTCTTACCCCTGCTTTGAAGTGCAATTGTGATTTTGCCCTCATTTTTTTAACTTTTTGATTTTGCCCTTCATTTTTCACAAGTTGTTGTGATTTTGCCCTTAATCTTTATGTATTTGCCCCTGTTTTGACCATTGACTAGGGGTAAAATCGCACTGATTTGTGAATAGTAAAGGGCAAAATCACGAAGTTAGAAAAATAAGGGCAAAATCACAATTACACTTCAAAGTAAGGGTAAGAACACAAATGCCCCAAAACACAAATGAGTAATTGAAATCAGATATGTATGTCTAACAGGAGTGCAGCTCTCCAGTCCTAACAACCAGCAGGTGTGTACGGCTCTTTATATCCATCATATGCCTATAGTATCCTTCTTATCTCTACTGAACATGTATAGATCTAGCACACTAAATTCTTCTTACCTATTCATTTTCTTTTTGCCTCAAATCTGCAAGCCTGTTTGCGTCTTTTAGATCTGCACGTCGATTTAATTTGCTTCTTAGTGACAGTCATCTTGTTTGTGTCTTCAGATCTCTGCAAGCCTGGTAGTTTATCCTCATTTTGACAGGCATCTTTTTGTCTCCTTTATACTTCGTGTTTTATGGTTTAGTCTCGTCATAGGATACTGTCCTCAACATTTCCCGCAGCTACCAGCTAAATCTCTCTCCCACAGGTGCGCACCTCATTGTTAAGTTTGTCTAATTTTCTTCTCGCTCATGGTTAATGATTGCTTATGGATATCTCCCAAGCTAGTTGACCTCAAGCTCTAGATAGTCTTGAACATCTGAAAGATTCAAAAGTCTTCATTACAACACTGCAGGTCTTCTCCAGGTAATTGCCATATTTTTTTCCTTGATAAGAACATCATGGGACCGGCTTTTTCGATAACATTTTATCCAATTCATCAAGTTTAGCATGTTCTGAAATACTCCCCAAAGTTTATGCTGCATCATCCAACTTGCTGCCAACTTTGTAGGTTTTTTCATGAAGGAAAAATGACCCCTTGTAGAATAATAATGAATAAACCGGACATACTATGTGACAATGTA
This sequence comes from Panicum virgatum, assembly GCF_016808335.1. Taxonomy (NCBI): domain Eukaryota; kingdom Viridiplantae; phylum Streptophyta; class Magnoliopsida; order Poales; family Poaceae; genus Panicum; species Panicum virgatum. Next base: position 29,590,464 of record NC_053145.1, on the reverse strand, counting down.
GTTCTTTAATCAAAATTAAGAAAACATATTGTGCAATATGCCACTGCTTTTGCAATCCAATCTCAGCTTGTACTAGCTACATACATACGCATGGATGAGCTTGAATTTGATTGCTCTAATTTTGTATGCTCATTGCGATACTTATTAGAATGGAAGAAATTTATCTGAACCATGACCCTCTAGAGAGTATACTGGATGGAAGGACCAACCCAACAAATTTACCATTACCATATTTACGATACATAACCCAAAATTTCTCCGGGGAGTGAAAAATCGGAAGTGGTGGGTTCGCAGATGTTTACAAGGTATTGCTAATTTTAGCTGCACATCTCGTGCAAGTTTCCTCAGTGAAAAAAATGTTAGGCTAATAACAGAAGTTAAACAGGGGCTGCTCAGCAACAACAGGATTGTTGCTGTGAAGAAGCTTTCCAATGAACAGACAATCACAGAGGAGACATTTTATCGCGAGGTTGATAATCTAATGGAAGTTAAGCACAAGAATATGGTACAGTTTCTAGGCTTCTGTGCTAATACAGAGGACATACCTGTGAAAGACCCAGAATTAGAAGAAAAATATGTTTATGCGGAGCAGAGGGAAAGATTGCTATGCTTTGAATATATAAGCAATGGAAGTCTTGACAGATATCTTAGTGGTATGGAAATAAATGTGCAAATTGGCACGTGATCAAGTTATTAGCTTTGTTTGTAGTCTTTCTTCCCTTTACTCACTGATTATTATGTACTTATGCAGGTGAATTAAGAGGACTTGAATGGAATGCTCGTTATCAAATAATTAGGAATATTTGTGAAGGATTACGGTATCTCCATGAGGACAAACATATGATTCATAGGGATCTCAAGCCTCAAAATGTATTGTGAAACAGATCGGGTTCCCGAGAGGAGAACCCGACTCTCTGTATCGTCGTGATAGTCCCTGGATCAGTAGCTATCACATACAGAACTCCTTTCAATTGAATATCACAGACATAATTCACGTTTACAACATCACATGTGTTTATTTATTACATAATCCAAAGGATTGTAATACAGATCTCAGAGTACAAGCCCCTTGGGCTAAAAGAAAACAAACAGAAAGCGGAAACGATATCTAGTCTTCTAGGCAAACTTCATCTTCAAGAATCCTCTCCACAGGCAGCTCGGAGTGTAGCTCGGGCCATCCTTCACATCATCTTCCTTTGTCGTCCTGTCGACTCCTTCACTCGGATCCTGCATCTATCAGGCTATCCCCAAGGATGGGATAGGTTCACGTCACCATCCGTATGCAAGCTTTATGGTGGATGCAAACGGTAAAAATATAATGCCAAGGATAGGCTATGTCTTCCTATGCAAGCAGTATATGTATAAGTCATCCAAACACCTTTCAACACAGGCAGCTCCGGCAACCCGGACTCTCGGTCTCCTATCTTCCACTACAACTGTCTCAACCCTATTTCGGTGCGGGAACTCCCTCTCCCCGCACCTCAGCTGCTATCCAAGCAGGAAAAGTGGTACTAGAGGGAGGTAGAGAAGTATATGTGGTTCTAACTACAGTGTGGTGCCAGATCCAGAGTTGTACATGACCGAGTACGCGGCTATACATATAGTTTTCACCCTGCAGGGGTTAGTACACTTGTACCCACTCGCCCCGTCACCAGCCGACCCGTCGACCGACTAACTCCAAGGCACCAGTCAACGAAACTAACGGCTTCGGCACCATCCTACTCCCGGTCTGGGGTGCGTCCTCCCGTAGTAGGTCGCCCGGGGCTGTGAAGCTATCTAGAATGGAATCTCCATAGATCCTGCGATCGGGGGCTAAAGGGGTCCTGCCCACTCCCCCTGATACTGAAACACTATCCTCCTGCAGTAATGGTGCCGCGCGTAGCTAGCCCGGGCTGGGTCCCCCCTCATAAAGGATAAGTGGTGTGCATGTTTGACATAATTCCATCACCGGGGCCACAAAGTCAAGTCCTTAATCCCGCAAGGGCAAGCGTCTTCGTCCACAGTCTGCGTTCCGTAAACACGGTTCGCGATCGGCACCCATTACAGGTATCGCCTCCTCAACTCCTCAACTCGTGTTCCCACGGGAACAGCCTTGCACCCGCCACAGGTGCTCGTCACCCATCACAGGTGCTCACAGGGTCGTGCCCAACACACAACCCCCAGCTCCCGACCCTAAGGTCGGAGAAAGGGTCTGCTCGCCCCGCTGTAACCTATCCCCAACTCCTTTATATGTGGAGGCATCTCCCAGCACTTAAGGACTATCACATCATATATTCCCATACCCCAAATCTCACTCATAGTAGCAATAGCATGTATCAATCAAAGCTAAGTACGGGAAACAAGGAATACGGAAAGTAAATGGCCATGCAAGCTCATCTCATTACACTCAATTTGGGAGCGTAGCGTATCTAGCAAGCAATGCCTAATAGGTATTCAATCTCGAATGGGCGTGAACCTGATAGGTCTTTGTAGTCTTCCTGATCCTCCGGGCTTCTGGTCTCCGGGTACGTCCTTCGGGATCTTCTGGTCGTCCGGGACGTCGGTCAGCTCCTCCTCGTCAGGACCTAATCGTAATTACGTATAAATACAGGGGCCAAAGTGCAAGAATGCACAAAACAGGCTCAAATATGATCCAACTCACAACAAAACCTATTCTAACGCGTAGATCATGATTTTAGAAGATTTATGAAATTGGTTTCATACTTTTCGGAGCTCCGGTTGAATTACTACGAACTTTCTAAGATTAAACCATTTTCTGAAATTAATAAATGATTATCGAAAAGGAAAAACACAAAGGTGACATGTGGCAGCACCAGAGCGTGACACGTGGCATGATGACGTCAGCAAGACGTCACCTCGGGGTTAGCCCTGCTGACGTCAGCAGTGGGCCCTGCTGACGTCAGCGTTGACAAAGTCAACATTGACCGTTGACTGGTCAACCGGGTCAGCGGGGTCCGCAAGTCAGTGGGCCCCATCGGTTAGCCTCTCACTAGACACTTACAAGTGGGACGCGCGTGTAAGAGCTAAACTAGAAAAAAGGAAAAAGGGTTAAAGGATTATTGGGCCGGAAGTGGAGAGGCGGCCCAACATGGCTCGGCTCAGGCTCGTGGGTCGGCTCAAGCATTGGCTTGCAGGCCGGCTCGGCCTGCGGCTCAGGTGAATAGGTCGGCTCGGGTTTGGCTTCAGGTTTTGGGCCGGCTCGGGCAACGGCTCGGGCATGAACGGGCCGGTTCGGTCTTCCTGGCGGCTTGGCATGCTGATTCGGCGTCGGCTTGGCAGACTAAGCCGGCGGGGCGATGACGGCCCGTTTCCTCCTTTCTTCTTCTTCTTTGCCTCCTCTGCCTCCTTCCGCCGGCAGACAGGTCCTGGCGTCACGGCAACGGCGTAGCTTCCCTCGGCGGCGACGGTTAGGCTCCGGATTGGTTCGAGCTCGGCACGAATCGTGCCTACGCACGAACCCAGGCAGTCTTGTAGCACGGCGGGGCTTAGGGTGGTGATGCAGAGTGATGAGGCAGGTCTGTGGGCGGCGTCAAGCACGAACAGAGGCGACTCGGCAAGGCAAGGAGCGGGCGGAGCAGGGCAAAGGCTAGGCGGCTCGGCGCAGGTTAAGGCACGCACGCTAAGACTGGTTCTGCGGCGCGGGGTTCAGGCAGCAAAGCGGGGCAAAGGCCCGTGCCTGGGTGCCAACACACGCGCGCGACACACGCATGGCGTGGCCGCGGCGGCGTCGAACAAAATGGCAGCGGTTAGGTGCCGCGCGTGCGCGCGGGGGAACTCGAAAAGCCGAGCCCACGGCGCGGCGGTGGCAACGGGTTCGGTTTCGTGGACAAGGCATGGCCGGGCTCGGGTGGCTTGGTGCGCGTTCTCGCGCGGAAATGGTGGAGGGTGCGCGGATGTGGGCGTGGCCGGGTGTGCGCACGGGGCGCACAGGGGCACGTCCGAGCGACCCGGGACACGCTGCATCTGCGATGTAGCGGTGTGGGCGCGGCCACGACGCGACGGCGGTGAGGGGCAGGACTAGGCCGGGAAAGGGCGAGGCCAGTGCGCGTCGCGAACGCGACATCACGGCAATGTGTGCACCCCTGGCGCGGTCGTGGAGAGGGCCAAAGGCGAGGGCTGTGAGACAGGGCAGAGCCTGGCCAGCGCATGGGCGTGCAGTGGCCATGGCCATGGAGTGGCCATGGCCATGGAGTGGCCAGGGCAGTGGGTGCGGTGCGCCGTGGTGTGTTCGTGCCCGCGACGGCGAGGGCTCCTGTAGGACACGCACAAAGGAAGGGGGTCGTGGCTCCCTTCGGCTGATCCTACAGCGGCTAGAGGCACGACGGCACGAGGGGGTGACGAGACGGAACGGCGGGCTCACCGGTTGGGCCCGACGGCAATGAGGCTCGGTGCAGCGGAGAGGCGAAGTAGAGGCGAGTCGGTGCGGTGCTGTGCCGAGCCGCATCGCTGGTGTGGTCGATCAGGGGCACCGGCTCGGTGCAGGGGTTGCAGCAGCGGCGTCCTCCTCGGCGAGCTCGGCTTCGGAGCGGCGTCGTCCTCCTCTTCTGGCCTTTCCCCAGAAGCTCCTCCTTCTTCTCTTCTCTGCTCCTTGCCTTCCCTCCCTCTCTTCTGTTCTGGCGGCGGCGGACAAGGGGAACGGGGCTTAGGGTTCCCAGGGCTCGATTGGGCTTATATAGAGGTGCTAGGGCTTCGGCTTGGGCTCCAAGGTGGCACGGACGCCGAGGATTGCCTGGGCTGGCTTGGGGGTGCGCGCAAGGACACGTGGCGGCCATCGCGTGGCTTGGCGTGCGCGGGGGCTAGGGTTTCCGGGTTGCGCGGCGCAGGTGGTTTCCGTGTCTTGTCGCGGTGCGGAGGCGGCCGCGCACGTGGGGCAGGTGGAGGTGCGGCGCCGCGCTGGCGGCTGACGCGAGCGGGCGGCGGCCGGTGAAAAGCAGAGGCGAAGGCAGTGCGGGGGTGGAAGAGAAACAGAGGATGGGGAAAGCTGCAAGCGGGCCAAGGTGGTCAGTGGCAGCGGCGGTTTGGTGTGCCTGACAGGTGGGGACCACCTGTCAGTGGCGGCGAAGGGAAGAGGCGCGGGCGCGGAGCTGGGTTGGCGAGCGCGCGCGTCCGCGTGAGCGAGCTGGGCCAGGCCGGTGCGGGGCAGGCCGGTGCGGGGCAGGCTGGGTTGGCAGGCTGGCGGGTTGGGCTTGAGCGTGTGGAGCAGGCCAGGCTTGAAATGTGCTCGGGCCGGTTTGGTTTGCTGTTTTGGTCTGCAACGGGCTCGATTAGGCCTGGGTTGTTCTGGGTCAAGGTTTGGACTCGGGTCAAGGCCGAGGTTGGCGGGTTTAGTCCGGACCGGGTTAGGGTTAGGATTAGAGTTTGGATTTAATTTGAATGGCCTAATTCAAATTAAATCCCACACAAGTGTTAGGAGCTGAAATTAAATTGAGGGGCACACCTCAATTTAATTTCCATACAACTTTCACACAATAAAATAAATCCATATCCAATTCGAATTAAACAAGGTAGAGCCAAATAAATCCAAACAACTCCAAATATTCTCACACTAGCAATTAATATCCTTAATTACATTAGAAATTTTTAATTATTAGGATTTTTGAGAAGGCAGAAATCCTACTTAGGTTGTTATTTACAACATTGCCACGGAATTTTTTGGAATTCGCATTTTTCGACTTTATAACATTCCGGAAAAATCCGGGATGTTACATATTGTTAGATGATTTTATGGTGCCTAAAATTGCGGATTTTGGTATATCAAAACTCCTTGACGATGGAGCATCAAAAGCCATCACTAAAAGTCCATGGTCTTCACTGTAAGCTTTGCGTGAAAAGAAGCTAATGCTTTCTGCAATGTTTTTGTTAAGTCATATTTAAATCACATTTTTATGCAGAGGATATTGTGCTCCGGATTTCACAGCGCGTGGGGAGGTTTCATTCAAATTTGACATTTATAGCTTGGGTGTTATTATCACCGAGCTTGTGACTGGACGTAGAAGCCGAAACCCCAGTATTCAAAACGTAAGAATTATTTACCTCACTATTTTACAAAGAGAAGATCGATGCACAAATTTTACCTTTTATGTACTGCACTTCTTAGATGAGTACTTTATATACCATATAAAATCAAGTTGGTTGGCTGGCAAGATTACAACGCACATGCTAATTCAAAAAAAAAAATAGAGCACAAAACCTTCTCGTATTTATCTAGTGCTTCATTGTCTTGACGTATACAGAAAATTAATTAGCGAATCAATCAACAAAATCGAGGGCATTGGTACCAAATATCTCAAAATATACTCCATGCTATATAATTTTAAATGGATATATTTTGGACAAGCCTCAAATGCTTTTGATTGGAGCCAGGAACAGCAGAGCAGGTTCGGAAGCCTGACTGGTCAGCACTCAGCAGAAGGATCAGATGCTTGAGTATTTATCTCTTGCGTGTAACAAAAGCTAAATAGAGCGTCGTCCCCAACGAAAGAAAATAAGAGACGACCATAAGATTTAAATTCAGTGCACTTATATTAGTCTTGTAGTGAATTTCTATATTTGAAAGTCCAAGGTAAAATAAGGTGACCAGGATGGAACTGATGCTCTGCAGTCCGTTCATTCAAAAAAATATTACCATTGTGTTAAGCGACAAAAGGACAAGAAGCGAGTACTGAGAAATTTTCCTTTACCATGATACTCAACAACCATTGGAATCTCTCTACTAGGGATGCAAGTTATTTTGGGTTGGGTAGACCCCAAAAAGTTATAAAATGAACTTGAATGACATTGTGCATAAATACTTTGGGAGAAAAAATAAAGTAGAGTGGTATACCATTGTAATTAATTAGATGACCCAAAAAACACAGTAGCAATGGAAATGCTATCTTGATTAATTAAATCATCCAAAAAATATTGTTGGATACCTACTTTTGCATCCTTAATGTGTACAATACAAAACATAGAACCTCTGACCCCCGCCCGCCGCCTGGAGGGGACATAGAAGCCGTAGTGGGATGTGCATTTGGAGGATTAGTTGCGTCTTCTGTACAAGCTCTGAGGATGAATCGGAGGAACACATCTGCTTTTACATTGCCCTTTTGTTCAAGAATGTTGGAATAGTACAGTTATTCTACGGACCTTGCCCTCCTGGTCACCAGCATTTGCCTTTGTGCAGTTAAAGCAACAGTTTGCAACTCCTTTCTTCGTGGAGGTCATCATCCTCCATTCTTGGAGCATTATTTGGAAATAAGAAACAAATTCATCTTCAATGGAATTCAGCCGACCACCCAGATATGAAAGCTTCTATTCTCCATGTCTTTTCCATGGTTATCCATAGGGCAAAGCAAACGTACTTTCCCGGCATTAAAATTTGACTATGAATTAAATTAGGCCTATGAGTGCTTTCACACATCAAAATAATATATTAAAGTGTATGGCAGGTTCTTAAACATATCTTCCTATGTCACTTAGCTTCATATACACACAGATTGCGTATTCGGAACCTTATCCTTAGCTTCAGGTGTCATATAGGTTCCAATACTTCCAAAATAAATATCTGGCACTCCTAAACATCGCTTCAAATATCATCTAGGTCCATGTTTATACAGATATAGCTTAATTATACTCAAATAAAGTAAGCTTTGCCTTAGCGTCTCACTACTCCAACAGGGGCTATCAGCCCGGTTCTAAAACTCCACCACCACCGGTTTTGGACCCGTTGGCTTAGGGCCGATGGTGTACATGGAAAATTATGCTCTGTTCTAGGAAGATTAGTCAAACTTAATAACTTTTAGCTATGCTTTGCAAACCAGAATCAAGGTCTTATAACCAACATGACTTACATAATGAGATATGCGGAGAAGCTGGAGTAGCAACTAAATGAGTTATAGGAAAGGAGGCAATGAAAGTGATGGCTTGCTTGAAATTATAACAACTTGATCATATCATACTTCAATGGTGGTGAGATGACACTGCAATTTTATAGTAGAGGAATTTAGGGGTTGAGACATGCATTATTTTGATATTGTAGGCACCTAAATGGCATCCAAAGCCAAGTTTGGGGAGCTAGATTTGCAATTTAAGAGTATAATGAGGTATGTGACACAGCCTGACAAGTTAAGAGCCGGCCATGAGATTTTCTCAAAAGAATATACCTAAGTGGAAACAATTTGTGATGTTGAGCGATGCACTCATATGCTTTCAGTTTTTTATGTTCAAAACGCTGATATCACGTTGAAATGCCAAGTACTTCGAAGATGGAGGTACAGGTGGAATAACTCGGAGGGAACAGCATTGATGTGCCGACAAATAGCAAAGTGCATTGATATAGGGCGACAGTGTAGAAAAGAAGATCCCAAAGAACGGCCTTCCATATCAAAGATAATAAGCTATCTCGATGAAGTGGACAGTGCAAATGGTCGGAGCAGCAACCCCGATGATGAAGAATCAGGGGATTCACAGGTAAAGTGATTTGCTATGGCGGCCAAATACAGACCATTCAAGCAGTTTTTTCATTTTGCTCCATAGTGTTTTCTTGTTTCACTACACAGTACACTATCAAATCAATTGTCTTCTTCTATTCTCTCAATCCCAAATTATTAGTCATTTTGGTTTTCTAGATACATTGATTTTGCTATGCACCTAAACATGATATGTATCTAGATGAAGAGCAGAAACTATGCACATAGAAAAGCTAAAACGACAAAAAAATTGGAATGGAGGGAGTACCTTCTAAGAGTTACTTTGTATATACAAACCCTTGCACGCTAGCATATCTTACTTTTCATAGATGATGAACATTTATTAGTGCGAAGGAATTAAATATCTTATCCTCGGTGAAATCCTTATAAAACAATTAACGATATTTTACTAAGTCAAAATATAACTTAACTTTTTTGCTGCAGATAATCCCTGGATTCAATTATCTGCTTTTGGTCGAGCCTCTCGAATTGTTTTTTCCTTTCGAGATTAACAAGGACATATCGTGTCCACTATATCTGACGAATCAAACAAATTGCTACATTGCCTTCAACATCCACCCAGCGAGCCAATTGCAATACTGCGCAAAGCCAAACTTGGGCATTGTTCCACCACTCTATAGTTGTAGGGTCAACATAACATTGCAAGCACAAGACAAGGCACCGCCGAAAGATATGCTGCATGATGAGTTCATTGTGATGTGCACCCAAGTGAAAGAGGGTCTTACATCTGAGGATATAACTGACGACATTTTCAGTAAAGAGAGGGGCAATTTGGTTGAGGAGGTCAATTTGGATGCTATTTTTGACGTACAAGTAAAAACCGCATGCATCTTCCAACAACGCAATCAGGATTTACCAGTAGGGGCGATAGGAATGTCAGGCATAGGTAGTAAGAATGAGCTTGAGGCATCTGGAGGATCACAATCAAGTACAAACACCAATTCAGTACGAACAGATCTTCAGGTAAGTACATGTCTTTCTAATATTTACTATGCGTTCTTATGGAATAATGATATGATACGGACACTTAAAGAGCATTTAATTATCCATTTCACAAATTCATGTGGCGACTATGAAGAGCATGCTGTTTTTTTCTTTTACGAAAATAATACCATATTTCTCTTTTTTCCAATTGGGTAACCAATATACATATTTGTCAGCATGTTATGGTTGATATACTTCAATATAAATTGGATCTGCTCCAAATTCCTCATGCAACCGAGCATGGGACGCAGCAGTATCCAGATTGCTAGGACGATGCAAGGCAACAAAAATGTGAATATCACCACTTGACCCATCAACAAAGCCCATAGCGTAGTAAATGGGTTCAGTAACATAAGCAGTCAATTGATCTACAAGTTCCAAGAACTTCTCTGTTGACGCCTTTTCCGGGCCAACACACGATCGCACTAGCACGTGCGGCGCGAGAAAGGGCTCGATGTAGCGCTTCTTGCGTGAAGTGGTCAGACCGGTCAAAAGGACCGGTCGCCGGGTAGACCAGTGACGAACCGGCGAACGCTCACCCGGGAGTGACCCCGTCAAGGCAAACGTCGCAGAGATGAAGGAAGAACACTTTCAAACATCCCGGAGATGAAGGAAGAAAAGCAAATAGGGGTTGGAAGAGCTAGGATTTGGAGAAAAAGATAAAGACAATAAATAATGTGTATTGATTTGTTTTGATCGATTGGATCCCTCTCGGCCGTGACCTTTTATATTTATAGGGTGGGGAGGTCTTACCCCGTAAATTTTTTTTTTATATAGATCTAAATCTATGAAAATCCTAATTTGCTCTCAGACTCCTCATGGACCGGCCAGACCTGTCGGACCCACCGGTTAGCCCTTGCCAGACCGGCTACAGAGACCAGACCAGTCAGACTGCCTAGACGCACGGGTCAAACTAATGCCAATTGTGATCATCAACATATGCCTCCTATTTTTTTGGTAAAGCTTGCTTGCCAAAAAAGCAAACTTTCGGACCAAAATTGTCTGAGGACGATGATTAACAATACATCAGACATTTATTTGTGCTAAGGGCGACAAATAATTATCGGCCATGACTTGTTCTATTCAAGTTGATGTTGAAACAACCTGCTTTGGCCGCCACACTTTCTTCATGATAGCTGACTTCGCTGGCACGGCCTCTATTTGTTGTTCTATTGTCTCCTTCTTGTGCATACGTTGCAGCCTCCGTTTTTGAGTATGAGACGGGCCTGAAGGGCACCACCTCGGCTGTAAATATTTTGAATCTTGCTTCGCAGTCTTCCCAATCCTCTTTGTTGCAATCAAGATCTTTTTTGACTAGATTATTGATATGCAACAATCAGTCTTTGTGATGAAAGCATGATTTGGATACATAGGAGGATATTGAATGTAATATGATTGCATGCATCCTACTATAATCCAAGGTCGTATAAAAATAAGGATATGATCAAAACTAGGGAAAAAACCAGCCCATAAGGCATAGCAACACAATTACCTTGGTCTGAAAAAGAAACCACTTGATCGATGATGGTTTTGCATCCTTAGCTTCATTTGACTTCTTTTTCTTCTTCTGAGTAGCCCCTTCTCTCTGGTAGTTGGCGAAGAGTTCTTTAAAACCCAGCCTTACTTAATTCACGGCCTTAGAAGAACTTCGAGCCTCCTTGGATGCACCGGTCAGACCGGTCTGTGTACCGGTTAGACAGGTCATGGCACCAGTCAGACTGACATTGGAACCGATCAGATTGGTTGAGTCGATGTCGGTCTTCTTTTCCTTGTCTTGCCACCTGAGTGTCGAAGCCTTTACTAGAACAGGAGGGACCTTCTTCTGTGTCATCTTCTTCACAGGCCTTTCATCACCAATGATTACATTTTTTCCTTTTGTTGATTTGGCTTGACTTGGCCGAATTAACACTTTGGGATTCCTCAATCCAAGCGTATGCACGGGAGAAGGATTTTAATCAACTTGTATTGTAGAAAGTATTGATCATCCTTCATTTACGGCCGATTGAATCTGTCTACGCAAAACGTTGCAATCACTGGTAGCATGTGAGAAAGTATTATGAAATTTACAATAAGCTCGCCACTTTAACTCCTCAAGCGGTGGTATGGTATGCGACATCTTAATGTATCCATTCTTTTACAATTCATCAAATATTTTCTCACACTTGGAATACATCAAAAGTAAATTTCTCTACTTGCCGATTTTTGTGAATCAGTTTAAGAGCAAAACAAGTGTAAGATTTGGCTTGGGATGGCCAAATGAACTCAGCATCATAATCATCTTTAGACTCATTGTTTGAACAATCTGAATTGCATTCTAAAGTATGCATACTAGAACGATGATGTCTATGAGTTCCTTGAGACTTCGACTTTCTATAGCCAAAGCTCTTTGATGCACCTGAGTAACAGTAAAGAAATCATAGGCCCCTAATCTTTCTTTGATACGAGAGTGCAAGCCATTAAAATCCAAATCAGCTAGATCTTTTTCATCGATATTCACACTAAAGCATCAGTTTTTTGTATCATGGAATCTTCTTATGTAATTATTGACAGATTCATCACACATCTGTCTAACCGATGTTCAGTGAGATAATTTAAGCTCATTATGCCTACAGAAAAAGTGCTCATAGAACTTCTGATCTAATTGTTCCCATGAGCTAATAGAATTAGGTGCCAAAGAAGAAAACCATGAAAAAGAGGTTCAGTTAGAGATAAAGAAGACAAGCTCACTTTCAACTCATTATAGAAACAACTTCTCCTAGTTGGGCAGGATATTGACTGATATGATCAAAAGTATTTTTACTATGTTCCCCACTGAATTTAACAAACTTAGGCAACCTAAAACCAGCATGATATGAAACCAAATCAAACGAAGTAGGATATGGCTTTTGATATGCACGAGTTATACCTCTAACATCCACTCCAAAATTTTCTCTAAGCAAGTTAGCCAAATCATTCTTATATTCAGCAAGTACTTTACCAAAATTACTTGAAGAATTTGGCTGTGTGGATGTAGATACTTTGTGCTAATTTGGAGCAGAATAACTGTGAGGACCGGTCGGACCGGTTGCTGCAACCGGTCTGACCGGCTGGGGTGAACCAGACTGGAAAGTCGGTCCAACCAGTATATGCCGGTTTTGCCACCACTGCACATATCGGTCAAACATCTCATCTGAGATAGGACCGATAGGTGGCACAGTACTTTTGTGGGGTACTTGTGCCATGTGTGGAACAAGCTCATTTATTTGACTGATGATGGTCGAATTAAGGATACTCATAATGGGATAAGTGTACATAGGTCTCACTGTTTGACCGTTGAAAGAATGCATCAGCATTCCATATTGAGGTTGACTCACAAGAGATGCTGCTGATGGTTGAGGAGTATAAAGTTTAGAAGTAGCAATAGTAGAAACAGATGGGGATTCACTAGATATCTCTAGTTTTGTACCAGCCGCTTCTCTTTCTTTAGAGCGAAGCCAATTAACCCAATGAACATTACGCTCAGCTAGCAACTTCTTAACTTGATCGAGAGTAACACCAGAAGATGAGTCACTCATAGTGGGTGTTACCTCAGTAGATGCATCCGTGGAGGTAGAAGCGGAGTTGATTTGATCTTGGTGATGTTGCCTCGTCGATCAACTTTGATGCTTGCAAGCGTCGCCTTCAAATCTTCTTCAGCACGCTTCTTCTTGCACTCCACCAGCATCTGTGAGTGTCTTCAGGAAGACGATCGGCCGCTGCTTCAATGATGTAGACCTTGTCAATCTCAGCATTGGAGCGCATCTTCTTCGGGGTAGATTAGATCGGTTTTTGTAACCAAGATCTTTCTTTACCAGCGGAATCGCCAAAAATGTGTTGAGACCTTTTTCGGGCCAACACACGATCGCACTAGCACATGTGGCGCGAGAAAGGGCTCAATTCAGCACTTCCTATGTGAAACAGTAAGACCGGTCAAAGGGGCCGATCAGACCGGTCACTGGGCAGACCATCGTCGAACCGACGAACGCTCGCCCGGGAGGGACCCCGTCAAGGCAAGCGCCCGCAGGATTGTTCTAGGATCGGCATGCCACCTAGAACGACTTCAAATGTCGCGGAGATGAAGGAAGAATAGCAAATAGGGGTTGGAAGAGCTAGGGTTTGGAGAAAAAATAAAGATGACAAATAAAGTGTATTGATTTGTGTTTTGATCGATTGGATCCCTCAATCGGCCATGACCCTTTATATTTATAGGATGGGGAGGACCTACCCTGCAAGAAATCCTTTTTATAAATCTAAATCCATGAAAATCCTAATTTGCACTCGGACTCCTCATGGACCTGTCAGACCGGTTAGCCATTGCCAGACCGGCTACAGAGACCAGACCGCCTGGGTGCACCGATCAGACCGGTTGATGCCAAATTTGGTTGTCGACATTCTCGACATAAGACTAGACCTATCTGATTGATGAGAAATAATTGATGAACTAAATGTTCTTTCTGTGGCTGACCAAAACGATCTAACAAACACTTAGAGAACTCAGACCACGAAGCATGTTTCAGCTTGACCTCAACTGCTTGAAACCAATGCCATAAGAGCACCATGGAAGTGCATTAAGGCTATTTGAATCCAAGCAGGTGACTCAACCCTATACGATTCAAAATAATTCTCAGACCGCGATAGCCATTGCTTAGGGTTTTCTTCATCATAGAAGGGAAAATTAAGCTTATGCAAGTTATCCATAGAGAACCCTGATTAGAAGAATTGGTAGAACGAAATGCCGATCTCTCAAACTGACATGGCACACGACTCATAGATTGGGAAGATTAATATGTACCCTTGACCGGGATATGGGTAAGGTCGTGGCAGACCCGAACGCAGTATTCGGTTATTGTAATCGTTGTGGTGCCCATCAGGGCCACTGGCTTGGTCAAAGGTGTGCGACGGATGCCGACTGCAGATTTGGGATAAGCCCCGAATCTAGGAAGAATCGGTCCTAGATGGAACGATCCCGATGCCTAGTTATTGACAGTGAATCGCGCCAAACACACTCAGATGTGCTAGAATGCGTAAACGATCGTCAAATTGATTAACTTGACGGAATTCTGTGCCGACTGGTCAGACCGGTGGGGTGAACCAGTCAGACTTGTTATGCGAAACTCCGGGTGGAACCTACCACCTCGAGCGAGGGACCCCATCGGAGCTCAAGGAACTAGGGTTGCTTTAAGATCGGTCAGGCCACTCAGAAAGCCTTCCAATGTTGCCGGGACGCAGGAAGAACAACAAATTGGGGTGGGAAAAGGCTAGGGTTTGAGAGTTTAAAAAGTAGAAGTAAATTGTATTTATTCGATTGGAATCTCCTCAATCGACCTTAGCCTTCATATATATAGGCCAGGGAAGACGTACCCCTTCCAAGTCAGTTTACATGAAGATTCCTAAATTAAATCTAAACCTACTTGGATTACAACTTGGCAGACCGGTCTGACTGGTCAGTCACCGACATTGCCAATTTTGGCTATCAACACATGCCACCTATTTTTTGGTGAGCTTTGCAAGACAAAAAGCAAGTACTAGAATCTAGCCTGATATACATGTGTTATACAAATTACATTGGCCCAAAAATAATGATAAGGGCGATATCATGTATCTGCCATCTTCGTCGTCACACACTTTATCACATGTTGGGGTAATATTTCCTCAAAATACCATTGATAGCTCTGGGTAGACGTTCTCCATGCATCGTCTCCGTCATGTATGAGTTGCCGGAGATAACCTTGATAATCCATTGACCCTCCCAACTTGGCGACCATTTGCCAAACATATTGCTTTTCATCCCAAGAGGTAAAATCGTCTTCCAAACTAGATCTCCAACCTGAAAAGATTTACATTTTATCTTTTTGTTGTAGGCTCTGGCCACTCGAAGCTTGTGTTTCTCAATCTCCTTTAGAGCCCTCAAGTGCTTGTCAGTCACCTCATCAATTTTATCCATCATCAAATCATGGTAATCAACAACAGAGAGGTCATTTTGTTTAGCCAATCTATAAGCGTCTAGATTTACCTCAATAGGTAAAACGCCCTCTTGACCATACACAAGCTCAAAAGGAGTATCCTTAGTAGCACTATGTCGAGATATGCGATGAGCCCATAATTCTTTGGATAATACCTCATGCCACATCTTACGATTTTCTTCTATCTTCTTCTTGATAAGTTTGATCAAAATCTTATTACTCGACTCGGCCTGTTCCATTGGCCTGAGCATAATATGGAGATGAATCAAGCAACTTAATGTTGTAAGATTCGGCAAACGTCACACACCTCCTTCGATATGAATAAAGAACCTTGCTCTGTTGTCAAAGTTATTGGAATGCCGAATCTATGAATAATGTGCTATGTGATAAACTCAATCACCTCTTTATGTGTTATATTCTTCAAAGGAACTGCTTCGGTCCCCTTAGTGAAGTAATATGTAGCAACCAACACGAAGCAATGCCCATTTGAAGATGGACAATTAACTCGTCCAATGAAATCCAACCCCAGCCTTGGAATGGCCATGGTTTAATGATGAGATGCATCAATGCAGCGGGCACCAGCTATAAATCACCAAACCGCAGACATTCTTCACACTCTTTATAATATTTGAAACAATCAAATATCATGGTAGACCAATAAAAATTGGCTCTTCTAAGAAACCACTTCATCTTGGGACCCGATTGATGAGTACCACAAATGACTTCATGAACCTCCCCCATGGCAACCCTGGCCTAATCCGAGTCAAATCATTTGAGAAGCAAATCTTCGGTGGTACCAGGATAGAGTTCCTCGTCAATCAAAACATATTTAAAATCCATACGCCAAATATTCCTCTCTACACCATGACTAGGATTCTTCAAATAAGAAATAAGAGGAACCCTCCAATCCTGATGTTTGGCCTTGATGATTGAATCGTCTTTTGCAGCCGAACTGGTATTATCAGCAGATTCACTGGTCAGATCGGTCTTTGGACCGGTTAGACTGGTCTGGGCGGTCAGATAGGTAGCTTCAACCAGTCGGACCGGTTCGTCCAGAACCTAAAACTCGACTTTCACGATCATCGGCTTTTGAAAGTTAAAGTATTTCTTCACAACATTATAGCCAAATGTTTGCTGAGCTAAAGCATTATCCTTTCCATTCTATTCCCTCAGGGTATGTCTTATAACAAATTAATCAAAGGGAGAGATAGTATCAAGGCATTTATTAAGATATGCATTTAGAGAACCATTGTAGCATTGCCATACCTTATATACTTGTTGCACCACAAGAAGGGAATCTTCAAAGGCTTCAACATATTTCACGCCCATGGATCACTACTAAAAAAACTTAACTGAGGCGGGCAAAACTGATTGACAGAGGCGGTTTTCACAACCGCCTCAGATCAAAGGTCACAATAAATAACCTATTTTCTTAGCTAGTTGTGTGCCCTCTTTAGTTAATCAAATAAAAATATTAAAAAAAAGAGAAGCCCGCCGAGCCCATCGGCCGTACTCCTCCGCCTCCTCCTCCTCCGCCGTGCACCTCTTCCTCCGCGGCCGTGCTCCTCCGCCATCATCGTTACCTTCTGTGCCACGCAGAGGGGGCGGCCACGCCACCACCGTCACACTAAACCCGGTGCCCACACCACGTGCAGCCGCCGCGCCGTCGGATCCCGCCTCCCCGGCCGCACCGGCCTCGAGCAGTGTGGATCCAGCCTTGGACATCGCGGCCACGGACACGATTGCGCGTGGAGGCCACCGGCGCCGCAAGGGAAGGGAGGAGGCTGGGCGCGGTGTTCCGGCGCACCGCCTTGGCCTCAGTCGTGCCTGCCTTACCGCTGTGGGCACGGGTGGCGGAGCGAGGGGCCTGGACAGTGGGCAATGTGGGGGGCGTCGGGGGTGGCATCGGGTGCTGGCGTTGGGGTCAGCATCGGGGGCCGGCGTCGGGGTCGGCGTTGTGGGTCGGCCACCGGACCCTGTGCATGGAGGTCCTCGGGACACCGCGGCCGACAAAGAGTGGGAGGGGCAGGGGAGGCCGCGAGACTTAGGGCTGGGGAGGTGCGCTATCGGCCAGAAGAGAGGGTGTGATGGAGGGGAGAAGTGAGTGAAACTCTAACTCTCTCTGCAATATATATGAATCGGGTTGTGTGCTGAGAAATGGGCTTTTGGTGGGCCTTAAGAATTTTAACTAAGGCAGGTTGGAATAAGAGGTCCACTTGTGCAAAGGACTGTATTTTGGAGGCGGTCATTTTAACTCTACCTGCCTCGATTAATAAAATGTGACCTCTAGGTTAATACTGGTCATTAACAGAGGCGGTTATTTTTTTATGCCCGCCTCAGAGATGCCAAAAAATGGTCGCAGTAAATCATTTTTTTTGTAGTAGTGCGATTGCAAAAGTTCCAAGCCAAACAGAAGTGCGTCATACTCAACTTGATTATTTGTGCAATATTTTTCTAATCAGTTTGAGAGCTCAAAAACAACACCATTCAGAGAAATAAGAACAACACCAATTCTTCTTCCATCATCACAAACCGATCCATCAAATTACAACTTCCATGGTGTGCAAGTAATAGAGCCGACTTCTAAATTATGCTCATCATTAATCCGATGTTCAACAATGAAATCCACTACAATTTGGCCTCTCATAGATCTCAAGGGTTCACAAGCCTAATTATATTTAACTAAAGCATAAGCCCACTTGCCAATTCTACCACTCAAAATCGGCTTTTGTCACATATGCTTGATCACATCGGTTTGACACGCTACTATACAAGTACTAGATAGCAGATAATGTCTCAATTTGGAACAAGCATAATAAAGAGACAAACACAACTTTTCAATGAAAGTATATCTTGTCTCCGCATCAATAAGTCGTCGACTTATATAAGTGATGATATACTCCTTGCCTTCTGTTTCTTGAGTCAAAATAGCCCCAATGA
Source organism: Panicum virgatum (assembly GCF_016808335.1). Classification (NCBI taxonomy): domain Eukaryota; kingdom Viridiplantae; phylum Streptophyta; class Magnoliopsida; order Poales; family Poaceae; genus Panicum; species Panicum virgatum. Next base: position 29,572,088 of record NC_053145.1, on the reverse strand, counting down.
CATTGTCTTCAGCAGCCACATAAAGCCTGAATGGAACTCCTTTGCTATGTACCTCAAGCACGGGTGGTGAAGACAAGTAAGCCTTGATCTTTTCAAATGCCTCTTGTTGCTCTGCCCCCAAGTGAATTCGGCTTCATTCTTTAACCGAAGGATAGGAGTAAAAGCATCGATCTTCGCAGACAAGTTAGATATAAATCTTCTCAAGAAATTTACCTTGCCTAAGAACTCCTGCAAGTCTTTCTTGCAGGTAGGAGCCTCAACTTTCTTAATGGCTTCAATTCTCTTAGGATCAATCTCTATGCCATTCTCATGAATAATGAAGCTAAGAAACTTTTCAGCCGATACACTAAAGGTACATTTGAGTGGATTCATCTTCAAACCATACTAGCGCATCCTTTGAAGAGCAAGCTTCAAATCGGCTAAATGATGATCCAAGCCAGCCAATTTGATGAAAATATCATCAATATACACTTCTAAGATGACACCAAGCAAATCATGGAAGATCAACTTCATAGCTCTTTGATAAGTAGCACCAGCATTTTTCAAATAAAAGGTCATAACGACCCACTCAAACAAACCGACAAAACCAGGACATCTAAAGGCCGTTTTAGATGTATCTTATTCAGCCATAAATATTTGATTATAACCAGTATTACCATCAAGAAAACTAATAACATGATGTCAAGAAGCTCCATTGATCAACATATCGTCTATAGGCATAGGATATTCATCCTTAGGAGTAGCTTTATTAAGATCTCTAAAATCAATGCACACTCTAATTTTCCCCGAATCCTTTTTCTCAACAGGCACAATATTAGAGATCCAATCAGCATAACGACACGACCGAATAAAACCAGCATCTACTGAATGATTAATCTCAGCTTTAATTCGGTCATACATAACTGGATTGAAACGATTAGCTGGTTGTTTATAAGGTATAAAACTATCTTTGATCGTAAACAATGTTCAGCAAAATCATGACTTAAACCAGGCATTTTATGATACTCCCAAGCAAAACAATCGACATATTCTTTCAATAAATTAATCTAATCGGCTTTATACTCAGCTGATAAATTCTTGTTTATAAAGGTCGGTCTAGAAATAGTTCCATCACCAATATCTACCTTTTGTAAAAGATCAGCCGACGTAAAACCTTGGCCCAGCTTGTCTAGATCATCAAAGTCTTCAATGGCTTCACACATATCGTTCGTACGCGCCCGATAGTGATCTATCCTCTGCTGGAGCCACTCTGAGCTGGACCGGTCTAATCAATCGGGATATCTGGTCTCATAAGTGGCCTCTGTGCGCCAATCTAGGTTAGACCGGTCTGATCAGTTGGCGCAGAAGGTCTGACCGGTCATGTCTGGCACTTCTCCTGAACTCATCTGATTTACATTAAATGATTTAGCCAATTATCCAATGGCTTTAGCACAGCTGAAACAAAGCCATCTTTGGTACAACTGATCAGTTCATAATCGGACAGATCCAAGCCCGATAGACACTGGATGTTGTCATGTGCACCAATGAAGTCAGAATCGGTCGTAGCAATGAAAGATGAAGTGTCACCGTGGACAACTTCAACCTCATCGCCGATCCACTGAATCAAGAACTTATGCAAGGTAGAAGGAACACACTGGTTTGCATGAATCCAATCCCTTCCCAAAATAGTATTGAAGTTACCTTGCACCTCCAAGACGAAGAAGGCTGTGGCAAGTATCTTGTCCCCGATGGTCAACTCCATGGAAGCAACCCCTTTGGCACCAATGGGATCACCTCCACCAATGCAGCTGACCATCATGTTTATCTTGATCAGCTCATCATCCTTGCCACCAAGCTTCTTGAACAAAGAATAGGGCATAAGATTTACAATAGCCCCACCATCCACGAGCATGTGAGTAACCGGCTTGCCATTGATGTGCCCCCTCATATAAAGGGCTTTCAAATGGTTCTCTGATTCTTTGGGCTTCTGGAACATAGCATCATGAGGTCCAAACTGAAGATGAGAGACCTCCTCCTCCAGAACTATAAAGTAATCCGAAGACAAATGCACACCATTGATTTCCATGCGCCTCATAATCCACCAATATCACATCTTCTCGTACCAGAGGAACTACTGAGGCTTCATCAACAGAAGGAACCAAAACAGGCGCTGCTGATTCGATTGTCTGCTCTGTGCTAGGTTCAGCTGGTCTGATGGATTGCTCAGGGCGGTCAGACCGATTGGCGTCACCGGACACACCGGTTAATTGGGGCAGTCCTACCTTAGTAAATTGATTTTGCGAAGTGGTTTCTATAACCACCTCAATTAATTGATTTTGTGAGGTGGTTTCTATAACTGCCTCGATTAATAAAAAATGAACGCCACTAACTGAGGCAGTTGAAATTTCTGCCCGCCCCATAGGGGTTTTCAAAAGGTCGCAACTTGTGTTTTTTTGTAGCAGTGTTTGGACATTCCTAAATTATTCTCTTTAGTTTTTCACTATGATTTTGCATCTTGATAGTGATTTGGACATCTTGATTATGGATTGGACTTCATCCATTGGACAAACTTGAGCTCAAAAACTCATTAGTCCGGTTGACTATGTTGTCACACAATTACTGTAAGCACAACTACAGCCTAATGGGGTCATATTTCTTATGGACTCATAGTTGGTGAAGCACTTGTCCAGTAGTGCGGTAATATTTACAAGTCTGAATCTCTCCAACCTCACACTCACACCGCTCGTTACATAGAGGAGCAGACGAGGAGTTCACGTCTCACACGTTGCTTCGCCTTGGGCCAGCCGCCATCACGGCCCACTGGTCACCAGTCACCCAGGAGAGTTGGTCCAGCACACTCGTGAATTGCAACATGGCCCAACTTCAGCTGTTGTTGTTGTTCAGTTCATAAGTGTCCTGGCCTCTGGAGGCTTATCCCTTCCTGTCTCCTTCTTGTGCTACAGTAGAAGAGGGCGACCGGCAGGCGATCTTCCTTCCGGAGGCGATTCCTGCCGGCTCCCCTCCTCTCCACCGGGCTCTCTGCCACCGGAGAGGGTGGGGAACTGGGGGGTGTCGTTGGCCGGCTGTATATACTACTATATAGCTGTAGATCTAAGCTTGTAGTAGTTTTGTGTGGCTGGGCGGCGTCGATCCAGCGTCGGCTTGGCCTTTTGCTCCGGCGGCTTCTCGTGGATGTCTTCTCCGGTGACGGTGATGGGGCTTCTGCGGTGAAGCGCGTGAGGTGTGTTTGTTCCCCTCCCCTTGTGTTCGGATGGGAACTTTTCTGTGCTGTGGTCGTTTCTTCTTGGGGAACGGCCATGGATGCTTTGTCTGTGCGGTTGTCCACGTTGATGATCGTGCTGGACTCCATCTTCCTCTGCCACCATCGGAGGCGCTGGGTCCTCGTGGTGAGGTTCCCCTACGGGCCGCTGGCAGCTTGAGGTGTGGTTTCCCGGCGGTGCTCGGATGAGAGAGTCGGTGTCGCGTTCATGGAATAAAGTACTCCGGGCATCTCTCTTCTTCGCTGTCGTGTGCTCCGGCGGCGGCGTTGGGTCTGTGAGTTTTCTTGTATAGGAGACTGTCGTCGGTGAAGTTTCATGCCGCCTCCCTCGTGTGATGCCACAATGGTCAGTATGACGTGCTCGTCGTCTGCAGAACCGAGCTGGTTCTACAGATATCACGAAGGACGCGATCTTTTTTCTGTGTGTAGATGTAGGTCTGTGTTTGTGTGTAGGGGTGTGAGTGTGGTGCACTTCTGTACGCGTACAAGAATAGATACTACATTTGTACCCAGAAAGGGAGGCTTCAAAAAAAGTGTCCTGGCCTCCAAGGCCTGGCGACTGCGACTCCAGCAAGGCAGCACGAGTTGGCCGGAGCTCCTCAAGCTTGGTAGTCGCCGGCATCAACGACATTTATGTTGGAAGATTAGACAACTGTAAGATTAAATTCTGAATTAGATTAAACATGATGAGAATGGTAGGTGCACTGATGTTGTGTACGAATGGTGGTGGCCCTGCACTAATGTCGTGTACGAATGGTGACTTACTGTTGACGCCTTTTACGGATCAACACACGAATGCGTTAGGTCGCGCAGCATGCAGCGATGCTCCTTGCAGCGATGCTCCTTGCAGCGATGCAGCACCAACCAATCAGACCGGTTTGGTGAACCAGTCAGACCAGTCTCGCCGGGGCAGCCCGACGAGAATCCAACGAACACCCGCCCGGGAGGGACCCCGTCGGGGCAGGCGCACCTTGGGATGCCCAATGCTCGGTAGGCCAGCTAGGGCGTCTTCAAACACCATAGAGACGAGAGAAGAACTGCATGTTGAGGTTGAAAAAGTAGGGTAACGAGGAAGAAAGGTAAAAACTATAAAGATTGATGTATTTGATAGATACGATTGGGTTGTATTCCTCAATCGGCCACGACCCTTTATATTTATTGGGTGAGGAGGACTTGCCCAGCAAGAAATCCTTTTACAAGATCTAAATCCGCGAAAATCCCTAGTTGTACTCTGACTCCTGCTGCATCGGCTACAGCATCACAGACCAGTCAGACCACCTGGGCTGACCGGTCAGACCGGTTGGTCTGGTCCATTGTTAATTTTGGTCGTCAACATATGCCCCTGTTTTATTTTTTGGCAAAACTTGCGTGCCAAAAAACAATCTTCTGAACCAAACTTGTCTAAGGGCGATGACAATCAATGCATGGGCCATTTTTTATACTAAGGGCGATAAAATTTTATCAGCCATGATTTGCTTTTCTTCAAGTTAATGACGAAACAATCTTCTTCGGCCTCCAAAGATATGGTTGGGTTACTAATTTGGTTGGGTTGACCTCCACTTGTTGTTCCATCAACTCTTACTTGCGTATATGTTGCAGTCTTCTCTTTTGAGTGTGAGATAAGCCTGAGGGACACCACCTCAACTGTAAATATTTTGAATCTAGCTTCATGCTCTTCTCACCCTTCTTGCTGCAATAAAGATCTCTTTTGACCCGATTGTTGCTAGTAACAATCGTGCTAGCCGATACACAACTTGGATACATAAATAGATATTCAATGTAATAAGATTGCATATGCATCCTATTTTAATCCAAAGGTGTGTAATAACATGAATGTGGCCAAAACAATAGAGCAATCAGCCCTGAATATGGCATAGTAACACAATTACCTTAACATGGGCAAACATCCGACTGCTCACCAAATGTTGATGTTGACTTTGCATCCTTGACTTCGTTTGGTCATCCCTTCTGCTTCTGCGCAGCTCCCTCCTTCTCATATTTAGACAAGAACTCTTTAAAGCTCGACCTAGTTCTAATTTCAGCCGTGGAGAATCTCCCAGGTCTGTTGGACGCACCGGTCAAACTGGTCTGGGAACCGGTTAGACCGCCCATGGGACCAGTCAGACCACTCATGGGACTAGTCAGACCGCTCAATGAAATGATCTGACCGGTTAGTTCGTTGCCGGTTTCTTTCTTCTTGTCTTGCCCCCCCCCCCCCAAAGCCGAACTTGATCGTTGTTCAGCCATATTATTTGATTCAGGATTGCTATTAGGGACAATTTGATCAATAGAACTAGCCGATGTTTCTTCAACGGTCGGCTTTTCTTTAACATGTGTTAAATCTGAATTTTTATTTAATCTACCATCCCTTTTGACATGGTAGACTTGTCTGATCACCTTATGCTTAATTTTCTGCATAGACTGATCTCTTTGATGAAAATGGTCATTATTTGTAAGTGATGATTCATTAGATACTAGCTCTCTATAAGTAACATGATTTTGGCAAAAATAACTATGAGAAGCCGGCATCCAAGGATTATAAGACCATGTTAGACAAAGAATAAGGCATGAAAAATAAGGTCCACATGGCATAGGCATAGGCATAGGCGATTCATGTGATGGAAACGACATTGACATATAAGGATAATTCCATTGCATTCTGATCACGAAATTTCTGTTTTGGACCAGATTTAGCTTGTTTGGAATTTTTAGGCCGACTAGCATCATTGTCATTCATTTGCCTTTTGGATTTAGCCGGAAGTTCTTCATGGATATGTTTCAGCTTTTCCTTTTGATACTTTCTACGGCTTTTGGCTTCAACTATTTTCCAACCAACAATCTCTATTTTTTTTTGGCTTAACTGTCCTCAGTTTTGAGTTATTTTGCAAAACCCTAGATGAGGCGGTTAGACCGGTCTTGCAACCGGTCAGACCGGTTTTGTCACAACCGTCTTGTTTATCTTTGCCTTGTTGGCCCCGAGCATAGAAGTACTAGATATAGTCCCTGTGCTTTTTCCGGGGGATTTTGGATCGACAAATTCGGCTTGAGACGGTCGAATTTCATCTTGACCAGCAACATTAGGCAAAGTTTCGCAAGGATTAGTAGCCAGCTTTTCAATAGACGACTTTTGAACAACAAGACCTTGAGTTGAACTATCTGTTTGATCAATCAAATCATCTGTTTGATCAATCAAATCTTTGACAACACTAGATAGAACAATAGATAAAGTACCTAAGGATTACATCTCCATTAATATTTCAATGGTGGATGGCATCTGACATTCCTTTATTTTATTGACTCCTTCCTCTGTTGTATGGCAGCGGGACAAGAATAACCTTTTGACTGCTATATCGTATTCTCGCTTATACCCCTCAAGTAGCTTATCACGTGCCGCCATATTGCTAGGGTTTGACAAATCGGTCATGATAACCTGGTTCTTGTCCCCAGCGGAGTCGAAAATTTGTGTTGACGCCTTTTACGGATTAACACACGAACGCGCTAGGTTGCGCAGCATGCAGCGACGCTCCTTGCAGTGCCGCAGCACCAACCAGTCAGACCAGTTTGGTGGACCGGTCAGACCGGTCTCGCCGGGGCAGCCCGACAAGAATCCAACGAACGCCTACCCGGGAGGGACCCCGTCGGGGCAGATGCACCTTGTGATGCCCTAGGCTGAGCAGGCCAGCTAGGGCGTCTTCAAACGCCAGACGAGGGAAGAACTATATGTCGAGGTTGGAAAAGTAGGATAACGAGGAAGAAAGGTAAAAACGATAAAGATAGATGTCTATGATAGATTCGATTGGGTTGTATTCCTCAATCGGCCACGACCCTTTATATTTATAGGGTGGGGAGGAATTGCCCCTCAAGAAATCTTTTTACAAGATCTAAATCCGAAAAAATCCCTAATTGTACTCGGACTCTGCATTGACCGGTCACCGATCAGACTGGTCGGATCCTGCCGGATAGGCTACAGTATCACAGACCGGTCAGACAGCCTGGGATGACCGGTCAGACCAGTTGGTTTAGTCTGCTGCCAATTTTGGTCGTCAACACTTGCCCTTATAGGTAGGATTTCGAAGTGAGTTTTTGATGGCTATCGGTGTATTTTGCACACCTAACATCAATCGGAATGGCAAGACCGTTGAATCAATTAGAGACCACTGATAATGGGCTGAGATCAATCCTAATAATATTGTATCTGCTTTTGCCATATGATGTTATATCCATATGGTAAAGGGTTTCCTTCCAGTATAATCATAAATTTTGCATAAGTTTTTCGTACAGATTTGCCATCATGTGTTCGTTTGGATTTCACTTTAATGATTGACCAATTTCTCTTTTCTTATGGATCTTTTTGTAGATGAACTCGTCGACATCAAATGCACTAATCCAGGTCGATCCCCTCGAGTTCATCCTTCCCGTGAACGCAAAGGAAGTGGAATTCTCACTAAGGATAATAAACATCACAGAGGACTACGTCGCTTTCCATGTGGGGTATTTGTTGGCCAAACAATACACATCAAGCCCGAAGAAAGGAATTCTTTCACCACGGTCGGCGGATGGACCACATGCAGGGAGTGACTCGGTTTATGTCAGAAGCACCATCGTGAGCAAGAATTTCAAAATAAGCGACACCACGTATGGTTGGTTCCTTAACCTTCCGGCCGGCAGCATTGCGCATGCGGTGGTGCTGCAGGTTATTCTTGTAGCCCCATCAAGAGAACTGCGGTCATGGAAGATTACACCTTATTCCATTCCTTCTCTGTCACCGATTGACAAACGTGGTGGTCAAAAGTCCAATTTTGAGAAGTCTCTGGTGAGTTTGCTTTGATGTGCAGAAAAAACAATAATATTGAGGCCATGTTCAATGACGTGAAAATTTACTCCCACTTTTTCTTTCATTCAAAATATATCTCCTTCCCTTTTCCTCACAACCGGTACAGGTAATGCTAAACTTTTAAATAAAAAATTTCGAAGCCCTACGGACATATGTCATCCTTTCCTTCATTTTCAAAGTTACCCTTACCATTAGTGAAGTGTTAGATCACATTTATACTATATACCACCAAGTGGTGGTATTGTGCGTCGTAAAAGATCTGCAAGTGGACCGCAATACTGGTCTATCTATACTAGTGTTTGGAAAGGACTAGTGTATTCAGATTAATTGTGTATCACTGAAAAGATCATTAGTAGTATATATAGTATGCGTAGTATGAGGGTACAATGAGAAAAAACATTAATGACATCAGAATCCATTTTATTTGGACTATCTTTCTAATTGAAAATTTTAATTTTCATATATGACTGAAAAATATTTAAGAAATTACCCTTACTAATGAAAGGTTAGATCTTATCTGTATTATATACCACCAAGTGGTGGTATTGTATATCATAAAAGACCTCTTCTCTGCAATGAATCTTTTCCTCATGATAAATTCAAGCCTAATGGCTGTTGCTGCTATAGCAACACTGCAATGAATCTTTTCCTCATACTAGCAGGCTGCAGCCATACCTTAGCTTTGTGTTCCCTGGTGAAGGATGTTGAGTCACTCCACATCCGTAGGTCAATGTTAAATGGAGTAAGTCGGAAAACCATATCCATGCATATGATTTCGCATTGGCAACTAAAACCAGTGGAGGGGGTCGTTAAGCATATTTTGAGAACCAAACTGACAAAACGATCGGCAGATATTCATTTTTTTTTGTTTTCCAAAAATTACACATCTAATTGATCATTTTACTATTAATTATCGATCTTTCTAATCGGCACCAGATCACTCATCATTGATATTAATTCTTGCCGATAAGCTCATCAGCCTCAAATGAGCTAATACAGGTCGACACCCACGAGTTCTTGTTTCCCTTGGAGCGAGACAAGGTGGAGTTCTTCCTAAGGATAATAAACATCACAAGTGACTACGTGGCATTCTATATGACGTACACGCTGGCCACAGTGAAACAGTACCAAAAAACACCAAACAAAGGAATTTTTTCACCAGGGTCCATGGTGGTAATTGACATGACAAGGTTGAACCCAACGGCGCCACAGGCAGCAGTGGCGAATGAGGCGGTTTATGTGAACAGCACAGTCGTGAGCAAGCATTTCAAAACCAGCGCCATCACCTACGACCTATTTAATAAACCGGAAACTGGTAGATTAGTGCACAAGATGACACTGCCTGTTACTTTGGCAGCTACAAGTGGACCACAGTCATGGGAGGTTACGTCACTCTCTTCACTAGACCAACAAGTGAGTTCTCCAGTTTAAAGCAATAGTTTTGTTTCAGAAATTATAATGTCTACATTTGGAATCGATTTTAAAAATTTCGGGAGAAATTAGTTAATACTACTTATAGCATTTTTATTTTTTATTCAATATCGTTTAAATTGTATAAGAAAAAAACAATCCAATTCTCTTGTTTGAACTATTTGGGACGCACACTTTACCCTTAAATAATCGTTTTATTTCAACTCCTACCTAAGTGCCTAACCAGAGCAATTCAGGGATTTTATTCCGCAAAGCATAGGATTACATCTCTGAACCTAACAACTCCAAGACAAAGTTAGGGGCCCATCCACCCAGACACTTCAATTACCAACAAACCAGATTTCAAACAACTGATTTCGATGATCTGATGGGTGGTTTTCCCATCTTGGCGTCCACATCATTTTCTTTTTACACATGCGGTCTGCCATGCCAATATGAGATAAAAATGGAACTCAGCCAGCATACAAAGTTACGGTGGCGTGGATGCTAAATGAGCAAAACAACATTATACATACACATTATACGTAGAATAATGAAGTTTCGTGACATTATACCAAAATCTGCTATGCCGCAGAAACTTAAGGGGCAGAATCCTATGATAAACATAGTAGGGGGTTATGTGACACCAAGTTTATCTGAGGGCCAATTTAAAAGTTTATAATATAATTTGCTTAGAGTAGATAATTGGATAGAGGTTTTTTTTTTGAGGGCGATAATTGGATAGAGGTTTTGCACGTTTATTAGCACACTAAGTAGTGTAATTGTTTTTGGCGGAGGGTCAGCTGTAGGTTACGTAGAATAATGAAGTTTCGTTGATACCTTTGCTAAAATAACATGTTATATATCTTCATTACATCTCCAGCCCCATGCAAAATTTCAAACCATCTCCGTCGCCTAGCATTTCCAATCTGTATTTTAGAGATGCTAATAACAATAATGAAGATCCCCAAGCAAGGCGTGGAGACCTGATTTTCGACCCCCACCTTCATCACTATGTCCACCACGTGAGTGGATTAAATTAGACAACATTAAATTTTTCAAAATTGTTCAGAAAATACATCAAAGTCTATCAAATCAAATAAATATAGTATGACGATATTCTTTCATAGTCGATCCAATCGAACTGATCGATTTGATGCCATAGATATTTATATACTTTAGTATAAAAACTAGGTCAAACATGAATAAAAGTTTGACACAAATAGAAAAATATCAAACATTTGGAAGGTAGGGAGCACTACTAAGTAAACATGCCAAAGATCCACCCTAAAAGTACCAGTATGAAGAAGATCTAGTATCAATGCTAGCATAGGTAACAGGTCTTCCTCATGCCTGTACTTTTGGAGTGGATGACACCCATGGATGAGCATTTGGTACCAAGTGGTGTTATAAGGTAACACCACCCAGTACCTAAGAGTATCCATAGGCACCGGATGGTGTTACCACCCAGTCCCTATGGATAGCCTTAGGTACCGGATGGTGTTACCACTCGGTACCAAAGTCTCATCCATGAGTTACTAACTTCAAAAGGAAAGATATCTCTCTTCCCATCACAAGTGATACATAGGTGAGATGGTAAGAAAGGTATATGCGAGGCAAGAGATCCCGACTTCGAATCCTAGCCACTGCATGCGTGCGTATTTCGCGTGAAAAATCATGTGACTGTTTCGGTACCAGGTGGAACCTTCACCCGGTACTAAAGAGAACATTAGGTACTAGGTGTTTTACCTGGTGAAGAAGACCGAGGCTTTAGTCTCGGTTTCATAGTAACCAGTACCTAAGGCTCTCTCCAACTGGTGAGGATGGTGTGTTTTCTAATAGTGGAGTATCTTTCAACATAATGACATATTTCATGTTTATGTGACTTGATATATATTGTGGTACATGTAAACAACAATTTTATAATTCCATTTTCTAGAAGTAACTGTAGCACATATCTAATGATAATTCTAATCTTTCTTCTGCATGTCTTTACTGCTTGATTACTCTTGGTGCTTACAATTCTAGATGATGGGGTGGTTCCCAAGCAAGGTATGCAATTTGCTTTTGTATATATGTCTTAAATACATTTTCCGTATGCCCATTTTTGAGTGTTTACACCTTCTTTGTTTGGTATTTGTATTCAGTATGAAACTGGGTTCACTTGGGTGAACTCCTTGGATGTCCATCCCACGGAGCCATGGTGAGTGGATGTTTGTTTCAGATTGAGATGATATAAGTTCATAATTATAAAGTTTCTTCTCTTGCAACCCAGGATAACGACGACTCAATAGGACCCTTATGTGCGCATATGGAACTACCAGACGCAGGCAGGTGACTGCTCTATATTTAGTAATAAAGAGCCAAGTACATTGCTAATTTTGTTGCCCACTAGTTATTTATGGGGGCAACATCCACACACCCACCCATTGTGGGGCGGGGGGTGACTATGAGCGTATTTGGATGAGAACCATTAGTGCCCAGGCCCCAGGCCAAATATTGCCGTAAAAGAGGCTACCACATTGACGTAAGTAGGCAGTTCCTATAGTACCGGCTTGTATATTCTGTGAGATATTTGGGTATTTTATGGATATTTTAGTTCCAAGAATCAACATTTTTATCATGATAAATTGTAGTGAACTTATGACAACATGATATCTCAATATGTGCAAGTTTAATATCCTATTGAATAAGAACATAACAGAAAACAAGAACCAGAAGATTTCATTATATACCCTGAGGTAGGTCCTTTGCCGAAGGCATTGGATGCGCCGTCTCCAGTGGGAGTAGACATTCTACTCGGCTTGGTTCCAGGTAGCAGCAGACTTTTCGACTTCTAAAGGCCACAAGCACTGGCCTATGCAAGGCGACAACCTTCGAATCTCCTTTGGTGCCTCTTAGACAAAAAATATATATAGATCAGTATTAAGGGCTGTGTAGAGGCAGAGTATGTGGTCCGTTCTAAATCAATATATTTAGAAAAGACAAAATGTTCTATAATAATTTGGAACGAAGAGGGTTAGGTTCTAAGGTATACTCTCACCTTGTCTATATAGATGCTCTGGGACGGAGGGATACTATATGTATTGTATAAAACCCAAAAGGTCCATCAAGTTTATCCATTGTAGCCAATCAACTTTCCACCACGGACATCCTTAATGTGTTTCTTACTCTTTATTGAACAATCTGCAAACTATGTCGATGTCAACATTTTAGATAGACCAATTCAGCATTTATAGGGGATTAGGGTGCCCCACTTCTCCCAAACCCGCTCAGCCCACCCCATACTTCAAAATTTTCTTACAATGGATTCAACAATCAACAAATCTTGACCCAACATTTCGAATAGGCTCATTCAACAGTCAACAAATCTTGATTCAACATTTCAAATAGGCTGATTTAACATTTCAGGGAGATCCGGTCATGTGCAATACATTGTCCCCCTCTAGTACACATCATCTTAACCATTCATAAGAGAAAAAAACTTGAGGAAGCTACACATGATTCCCACGGGCATCTGGGTGAAAGAAAACAGTGCTCCTAGCCTAAGAGGGGGAGGGGGTGAATTAGGTAATCTTAAAAACTTATGGCTTCAACTAGTTTGCACAAAACTTTATCTAGATGTCGAACAAGGGTTGTTCTAGTGTTCCAACATAACCCAAAAGAGTTTTGCAACCTATAGCTAACTACTCTAAGGAAGAAAAGGCACACAAGTTGCAAGTAAGAAGTGCAAAAATATAAAGGAGTGGGTTAGGAAAATACAAACTTGGCACATCAATTTTTCCGTGGTGTTGGTGGGCTAAATCCACCCCTAGTCCATGTTGGAGCTCCACCAAGGTACGCTCCTGGTCAACAAGTCTCTACCTGTCAAGAGCTTAGTCTCGTTACTAAGGCTCACCCAAGTAGATGAAGGTCTTTCCACAAAGGCTAAGCCCACCACCTCTTGCACTAGTCACCTTGACGCCGTATTCACTGCGAGCTTCCACGAAGGAGGGGTCTCCTCATCCCCTGCATAAAGTCGTCACCACCATTCCACTACAAGCCAAAGGATTTGACTTGCCGCCGAGCTACCAAGAATCTAAGTGGTCGGCACACCAAGATTACACTAGTGGTTCACTCTAGAACCAAACATAAGGCAGCAACACCTTGCTCTCTCAATCTCTATAGGCATAACCTAGCACTAGCACTTCCAAAACATGTCCTAAAGCCTATGGATGTGATCAATTAGCACTATGGATGGCTTGAAGCTCGTCTTTAATGTTTATGTGCTTGTCCTGAACTCCAGCCACATCGAATGGGCCAGTGAAGAGGGTATTTATAGCCAAACAACTCCAAAGACCAATTCACTACTACAAAACAGGCCTTTGTTCCTGGCCATTTGTCCCGGCAGCCTTTGGGCCCGGGACAATAGGTGGCTTTTGTCCCGGGTCCAACGGCTAGCCGGGCCAGCGGGGGGGACGGGGGCCTTTTGTCCCGGTTGGAGACACCAACCGGGACAAAATGGGAGCCTTTTGTCCCGGTTCGTGCCTCCAACCGGGACAAAAGGCCTTGCGCCCCTTATCCCCTTCCCTCTCCCCCCGCCCGAGCCATTCAGCTCACTTATTTTCTTGCTGTTCTTGGCTCGGGATGGAGGAGTTCTTGCTCATTTCTTCACCACATTTGTGAAGATCTTTGATTCCCCGTCCATCCATCTGCTCTAAAGGTTTGGGGCTTGTTTTTCTCTTCTTCCTTGGCTTGTATAGCTCATTTCATACTTTAGAAATAGAGAAAATGTGTAGCTAGCTCATTTCTTGGACATTTAGCTAGCTAGATTGCATATATATGTAGGTGTAATTTTCTTTTAGATTTAGATGAGTATATGGATAGTAGAAATTTTTAGAATGAGTGTAGATACTTCATGTGATGTACTTGTATATATGACCATATTGTGGATAGTTGATTTTTTTATTCGTGAATGAATTAATGAAATGAGTATATTATAGAATTTTTGTATTATGAATGGATTATTTTGACACTCTAGTGATGTATTTAATCAGGCTCACATTGAAACCATCTAGAAGCTAAAAAAATCTTTATTTCGAAACAAGTATACGTCGTTAATCTCCATCCAACGGTGATGGCACTACCTTTCAGGGATACACGATGCGCTATAAGGACGTCGCAAATCGGTTGGTCGCATCACCAGCACTTCCGATTGATAAGAAGACAGCATTTGACGCAGTCAGCATGCCCGTTGTTGTACTGAGAGCATATCAACGAGCATGCTGCCTGTGCCAAGTGTTGTGCCTATTAATCGTAAATGTTGGTGCTACGACTAGCCGATTGGTGACATCCTTGTACCGCACCGTGTCCCCCCGAAAGGCAGTGTCATCACCGCAGGGTTGAGGTTACTGACATATACATTTTCAGAAATAAAGGTTTATTTTGTGGAAAATAAAGGTATTTTTCAGTAAAATATGGCTTCAGCAGCTGGAGGGAGTGGCGCCGGTGGGGGTGATCGTTGTCCTTCTGGAGAGAAGGGCACAACTCGAGTAGGTCGTCGGTCCAAAAAACCTAGTGCTTTTCATAGGGCAGCGCTCCATTATTTGGAAAAAAGAATATAGAGAATGCATGGCAAGGGGCGAGGAACCTCCGTTTGATCTTGAGGATTTATTGCGGCGTTACGGTTCGTCACCACCAAACTCGGAGGTTTCAGCTCCGCCATCTTCTTCTGCGCCAGCAAGAAATCCGTTAGAACATTCTGCGTTCCAACGCAAGGACGGTTGAAAACCTATGTGTTGACCGAATTTTTAAATTTCATGTATAGTACTCCTTTGTTAAGTTCTGTAATGGATTAAGTACCCCTTTTAATTAATCAAGATGTATGATGGATATTGCATATCTTTTAATTATTCATGTTATGTTACATTTAGTTTAATTTAGGTTTGATATATTTTATTTATTCGATACGTGTAAAGAATTCAAATCGATTTATTTAAAATGCAGATGGACCGGCAATGGATATACAATGCTGACCGACGTTCAAAAGAATTCATTGATGGCCTGCATTATTTTTTGTCTGTGGCTGAGGCAAACAAGCAGAATGGTTTTATGTGCTGCCCGTGTGTTCATTGCAACAATAACAAGGATTACTCATCTTCAAGAATCCTACACAGCCACATTTTCGCAAATGGTTTCATGAAAAAGTATGTTTGTTGGACGAAGCACGGAGAACAGGGGGTTACCATGGAAGACAATGAAGAAGAAGATTTTGACGACCACTTTCCCGGGAATGCTGGAATCGGTGCATTCGATGACGATATTCCCATGGAAGAGCCCGAAGTAGATGTAGCAGAAAATGATCCTAGCGACGATCTGGGGCAAGCATTGCACAATGTGCAGGCAGACTGTGAGAGTGAAACAGAGAGGTTGAAGTTCCAGAAGTTGTTAGAGGACCACCATAAGTTGTTGTACCCAGATTGTCAAAATGGATTTAAGAAACTTGGCACCACCTTGGAGTTGCTGCAATGGAAGGCAACAAATGGTGTATCCGACAAGGGATTTGGTGAATTACTCAAACTTGTTAAAAAAATGCTTCCTAAGGACAATGAATTGCCTGCCACAACGTATGAAGCCAAACAACTTGTTTGCCCATTGGGACTGGAAGTGCAAAAGATACATGCATGCCCCAATGACTGCATCCTCTACCGAGGCGAGTACGAGAATTTGGATGCATGTCCCGTATGCAGTGCATTGCGTTACAAGATTAGAAAAGATGATCCTGGAGATGTCGAGGGGGAGCCTCCCCGGAAGAGAGTTCCTGCGAAGGTCATGTGGTATTTGCCTATAATACCACGTTTGAAGCGTCTGTTTAGAAATAAAGATAATGCTAAGTTGATGCGATGGCACAAAGAGGAACGCAAGAAAGACTCGATGTTGAGACACCCCGCTGATGGGTCGCAGTGGAGAAAAATAGATAGAACGTACCCTAAATTTGATTTGGATGCGAGAAACATAAGGTTCGGTTTAAGTACGGATGGCATGAATCCTTTTGGTGAGATGAGCAGTGGTCATAGCACTTGGCCTGTGACTCTTTGTCTGTACAATCTTCCACCATGGCTCTGCATGAAACGAAAGTTCATCATGATGCCAGTGCTTATCCCGGGTCCAAAGCAGCCCGGAAATGACATTGATGTGTACCTAAGACCATTGGTCGAATAACTCTTATTGCTCTGGGGCGATGAAGGTGTACGGATGTGGGATGAATACAAACAGGAAAACTTCAACCTACGAGCATTGCTGTTCGTAACGATCAATGACTGGCCTGCTCTTAGTAACTTGTCAGGACATTCGAACAAGGGATACAAAGCATGTACACACTGTTTAGATGATACCGATAATATATGGTTGACTCACTGTAAGAAGGTTGTATACATGGGTCATCGTCGGTTTCTTCCCATCAGGCATGCGGTACGAAAGAAGGGCAAGCATTTCAAAGGCCAAGCGGACCACCGAACAGAACCGATGCACCGTAGTGGTAAAGACGTCTTCAACATGGTAAAAGATCTAGAAGTTGTTTTTGGAAAGGGATCTGGTAGCCAACCTGTTCCGAACGAAAACGGAATGGCGCCCATGTGGAAGAAGAAATCTATATTTTGGGAGCTACCATATTGGGAAGTCTTAGATGTTCGACATGCAATTGATGTGATGCACCTCACGAAGAATTTTTGCGTCAACCTGATAGCATTCTTGGGAGTGTACGGAAAGACAAAAGATACAGTAGAAGCACGTCAAGAATTGCAACGTATGGAAGAACGAGATGCCTTACATCCACAACAGCGAGATAATGGACGACAATACTTAAGTCCTGCCAGCTATACTCTTAGCAAGGAAGAGAAAGAAACCATGTTTGACTGCTTGAGCAGTATAAAGGTTCCATCTGGATACTCATCCAATATAAAAGGAATCTTAAATTTGGCAGAGAAGAAATTTACAAATCTCAAGTCCCATGACTGCCATGTGCTTATGACCGAACTTCTTCCGGTTGTGCTGCGGGGGATTCTGCCTGATAACGTCCGGTTAACCATCGTGAAGATATGTGCCTTCCTCAACGCAGTTTCTCAGAAGATAATTGACCCGGAGAATTTGATAAAGCTGCAAAACGATGTGGTGCAATGTCTTGTTGGATTTGAGCTGATATTTCCACCATCTTTCTTCAACATCATGACACATCTTCTAGTGCACCTTGTCAAAGAGATTGATATTCTCGGACCAGTATTTCTACACAACATGTTCCCATTCGAAAGGTTCATGGGGGTACTCAAGAAATGTGTTCGTAATAGAGCTCGTCCAGAAGGAAGCATCGCCAGTGCCTACGGAACTGAGGAGGTCATTGACTTTTGTGTTGACTTTATTGATGACCTTAAACCGATTGGAGTCCCTGAATCGCGATATGAGGGGAGACTAACTGGAAAGGGTACATTAGGAAAGAAATCTTATATCTGCACAGATGATTTCTCATTCAAGAAAGCGCATTATACGGTTCTTCAACAATCATCCTTGGTTGACCCATATATCGAGGAACACAAGAAAATTCTGCTCTCCAATTTCCCGGAAAAGTCTGAGGCATGGATTACACGTGAGCACATGAACACTTTCTGCAGCTGGTTGCGGAAGCATCTAATGCATAACATGGATATAAGTGAACAACTGTTCTTATTGGCTAGGGGACCATCTTGGAATATCTTAACATACCAAGGGTACGAGATAAATGGAAACACATTTTATACGATAGCCCAAGATAAAAAGAGTACCAACCAAAACAGCGGTGTTCGTATGGATGCCACGGACAATAATGGAAAAAAAGACACATATTACGGCTACATTGAAGAGATATGGGAGCTGGATTACAGTCCCAATTTCAAGGTGCCTCTATTTCGTTGCCAATGGGTTAAGCTATCTGGAGGAGGGGTAACAAAAGATGAGTATGGGATGACAATAGTTGATCTCAACAATCTTGGGTATAGAGACGAGCCATTTGTCCTAGCCCAGGATGTGGCTCAGGTTTTCTACATTAAGGACATGTCCAGCAAGCCAAAGAAGGGGATCAACAAGCAAAAGGATGAGCCTAAGCGACACATAGTTCTATCAGGAAAGAGAAACATCGTTGGAGTGGAGGACAAGACAGACTTTTCAGAAGAATATAATAATTTTGTTGCCATTCCACCTTTCGAAGTAAATGCTGATCCATGCATCCTGCTAGCCAATGATGATGCTCCATACTTGCGCCGTGATCATAATCAAGGGACATTTGTGAAGAGAAAGTCTGTTACCGCTAATCCTTCATGTACTTGAATCATTTTATATTATTGTATAAAAACATAATCGCAATTCGAATACTTTTATTATATATGTACTGTACAATTATACTTTATGTGTTATTTATATTATTTTATATATTTTTCAATTAATTACTAGACTCAATTATAATTTTCATTCAATAATGGATTACTCAACTAATTTTATTTATTTCATGAAATTACATTCACATTAACACACTATACTCTCTCACTAACACACACTATCTCTCAAACTCACACACTACTCATTAATATCATGAAATTGCTTAATTTTATCTAAAATTCACTTTTTAAACGTTAATATCGTGATAGAATCCACTTTCTATCGAAAAGCAACAGTTTGAAAAAAAAATTCACCTAATATATTTTTGCATGGTCAAAATAACAAATATGATTTCAAAAAAATTAGATATTTCATTGACCCAATCACTTGAATGAAAATTAATTATTTTTGTTGCGTGTATCAAGTTTATATAGAGATAAGAAATTTTGTTCCATAATTTTTGGAATCATAATTTTATTAACTAAATTAACAAATGAAAGCCAATTTTAAAAGAGAAGTAAAAAAGAAACAAAAACAAACATAACATTAGGCGGGAACGAGGGAAAACAGGCCCCTTTTGTCCCGGGTGGTAGATCCACCCGGGACTAAAGGTGGGCCGCGGGCCGGGAATTTTCCCGGCCCGCCCAAAAACCCCTTTTGTCCTGGGTGGTGGCTTCACCCGGGACAAAAGGGGGGGCCTTTTGTCCCGGGTGAAGCCACCGCCCGGGACAAAAGGTCCTTTTGTCCCGGGTCGTGGCTTCACCCGGGACAAAAGCCCCCCCCCCATATATTTCCTTCCTCCTTCGCCCTTCTCCTAACACTTCTCATCTGCGCCCGTCCTGCTCCCCCCACCGAGCGAGCCGAGCACCGCCGCCATCGACGTCGCCGCCGCCCAGAGCCCCGACCTCACGCCGTCGCCCAGAGCCACCGCCGCCGCCGTCCTACTCCCCCCACCGCGCGAGCCGAGCACCGCCGCCATCGACATCGCCGCCGCCCAGAGCCCCGACCTCACGCCGCCGCCCAGAGCCACCGCCGCCGCCGTCCTGCTCCCCCCACCGCGCGAGCCGAGCACCGCCGCCATCGACGTCGCCGCCGCCCAGAGCCGGCCCCGACCTCACGCCGCCGCCCAGAGCCACCGCCGCCGCCGTCCTGCTCCCCCCACCGCGCGAGCCGAGCACCGCCGCCATCGACGTCGCCGCCGCCCAGAGCCGGCCCCGACCTCACGCCGCCGCCCAGAGCCACCGCCGCCGCCGTAACGCCCTCGCCACCATCCCCTGCTCGCCGTCGACCCGCCGCTACAGGCCATCCCAGCCCACGCCGCGTACCCAAAGGTAGAGCTCGATCTCGTCCCCTCCAACACTAACAGAATCACCATGCATGCTTGTCTCTGCTGCTCTCAAATGTAGGTGCATTGATGCTTGGTCATCAAATAGGAAATGAGGCTTCACAAAACTATTATAGTGTTCACCCTGAATCTGACTTAAATCATCTGTCACAAATAGGAAATGGAAGGAAATAAGCTCACGGATCGACACAAATGCACCGTGTAAATCATCTGTCAAACTTACAGTACCACAACAATGACTAACATAACTTTCTAATTATGATCTGCATGAGAGAAAAATTATTGATAAGTAATTGACATGAATCTATGAATTTACTATAATAACATTCAGGGTCCAACTTAATTGACGTAAATTGCTGACTTCGATTTACTAGAAAGAAAACTCTTGGCAAGTAAGTAACATGGATCCATAAATTTTCTATAACATTTACTAATAAAAAAACTTTTAGTTTCGTGCTACTTAGACCTAAGTCCATAAAATCAACCACAACAAAAGAACCTGATGAAATCGGCACAATTCAAAGAAAGTAGCAAATTATATGGTTAATTTAGCATTGTACAGGATCAATGAAGGTCAAGAAAATTACGAGAATTGTGTACTAAGAAGCATGGTAAACTAGTATAAGAGCGATCAATCATTCAACAATACATTTGTTATACCTAAAAGGTAAAAGTAATGCAGCAGCCTGGTACATAAACTACTAAAGCTGCCTGTACCCGAAAGAGAAAAAGAATGGTGCTGGCGGGAGCTTAAGAAAAACTTCACGGTTCCAGCTGAATCCGAAGAGATATGCAAGCGCTGGACCCTGAGTAAGATGGCCGAACAACTGCGATCATTCAAGAAAATTTTGACGAAGAAATATATCAAGACCGGGACCACACCCGTATTTACCGGCGAGCTCGAAAAGCTCAGGGGTCACTGGGATGCATTTGTGGAATACAAGTCTTCAGAGCTTGGGCTTCAGAAGGTGCAGAAGGCCAAAGATAACGCCTCGAAGAAAGTGTACCATCACACTCTAGGCCAAGGAGGCTACAAGCTTGCAGTACCCAAATGGGAGAAGATGGAGCAGGATCTGCTTGACAGAGGCATCCGACCTGCGACCATGAACTGGCCTGAAAGGTCAAGGACCTGGTTTTATGGTCACGGGGGAAGCTTGGACCCATTGACTGGTGACTGCATCTATGGGCCAAACATCCAGCGAGCAGCCCAGAGACTACAGGAGGCCATACAAGCAGCGGCCGAGGGAACATTCCAGCCGGATAGAGAGAGGGACGAGCTGACTTACGCCCTTGGGAATCCAGAGCATCCGGGCCGCACAAGAGGCAAAGGCGTGGTTCCGTGGAAGTATGGGTTTAGGGATTACATTGATTCATATAGAAGCCGGCAAAGAAGAAAGAATGATGAGCGGGAGCTCCTGCGAAGGCTAGAGGAACGGCTCATATCACACGATCAAAGACTGGAGGAAGAGGTTCAACGCCAAGTGGCCGTAGCAATGAGCCAGCAACAGCAAGCGCAAACGTTGCCTCCAGAGCCTAGTGTCGCAGCCGATCACCTGTCTCAGCGGAAAAGCAGCTGCGCTTCCACAGACGTCGCCGCCGCCGAGCCCACAGGGATCCAGGCCGCAGTTGAAGCGTCGGCCCCGCAGCGATTTCCAGTGGATGAGATCACCCACCGGACACCTTGTGACCTGTAGACTGCCGTTAAGAACTTAATGTTCACTGTTGCGTACGGTACCGCCATGCCAACCGAACCAGGCGACGTGTACCACGGGCAGCAAATTCCGCCTAGATACACAAGAGTTGGCGTGGAGCAGGTGTGCCAGGGTTGGGAGACGCTCGAGCTTGATATTCCTGGAGGCGATGGGGAGAGGACACTAGCAGAAGCCATTCATGGCTACATCCTATGGGATAAGCGCTACATTGTCCTAAAGTCGGATGATCAAACACCAAGACCGGCATCTCAGCATGCCTCTCCAAGACCGGCATCTCCGCAAAACTCCCCAAGGGCAGCACTGTCTCGGCAAGGTTCACCGGCACATTCTCCATCACCATCATCTCATGCGCCGATGAACACTCAAGCGTCACCGTCGCCTCCATGGTCACCCCCTCCGCCGCCGGCAAAGAAGCAGAAACGGCCGCCGGCAAAGAAGGTAGCTGCACCGGCTAGGGAGCCTCCAAAGAAGAAGGAAAAGAAGAAGAAAACCAAGGAGGCTCCTATTAAATCCTGGGACATGAGCCTTGAAGAATGCGATCGGATAACTCAAGAAAGAGTTAAAGAGCACTTCAAGCCGAAGCCGAAGCCGGAGCCCGAGAAAGTCATAAATCCGATAGATTTGAAATTTTTTAAGGGAATGTGCGAAGCAAATAAGAGAAAATTCATTCCAAGAGACCCCCCTTCAGACTACGAACGCACAATTATCAAAACTACTGAGAAAAAGAAGAGACAATCAAAGTCGTCGTCGTCCGACGTTCCACAGCTCGGAGCCCAAAAGAAACAATCAATAGAGCCTCTCGTAGTGGGACAGACGACGCAAGAACAAGACTTTGTTACATTTCTGAAAGAATCAAACCTAACGGCCGCTCAGATTGTAGGGGGAGAAGATATTCCAAAGGCCGATGTGGTCGTCAAATGGACGTTTGAGATCGGCAAAACTCTTGTACCCCCTGAAGTAGTGTCTGTGCTTCCAACGCAAATGTATAAGCTGCACCAGCACTACATGCGTGCGATGGCCGATTGCATCTTCGTGCAGGGCGCAAAGATTAAAGATGACGATTTCTTACGGGGGGAGGCCATTATATGGATAAACTGGGAAGAAATTTACCAACTATTCCATCAGGAGGCCCTCGACATCTCTATGGTCGGCTTGTGGGTTCTGTAAGTATTTTACTCTCCTTACGTATTGTTTTGCATGATCTCAACATACTGATCTCTTGATTTATTCGGTATCATGTAGAATGGAGATACATACTTGCAGAAGAAAGGGATACTCTCACCTCGGCTTCATCGACCCAATTACTTGTAATTGGAGGCTTCTACGGGACAATCCCGATGACATATTCCAAAACTTGTTCAAGTACATAAGCGTTCATCACAACAAGCAAATGATATTGTTTCCTTACAACTTTGCGTGAGTGATTCCTTCTGTCTAACTCTTTCTATTCTATAATCGAATTGTTTAAACCTTAACTACCAAGAACTGCCTCCGTATAATCTTGCAGTGAACACTTTGTCCTAATTGTCATAATTCCCGAGAAGAGCCTACTCGTGGTTATGGACTCATTGAGGAGACCTCCAGAACAATACGAAAATCTTCTTAACATGATGAAAAAGTAATTCTACCACTACTCCGTCCATGACCGATAATTTGAATCACTTTGTTACTTGACTATAATTGTTCTAATCATGCACAGGGTTTGGAAAGAATTCGCTAAAAATCATCTAGGCAAATTTGACAAGGAATTGAAGATCAAGACAGATTTTCCGGTACGCGCTTGGATGATTCGTTGCACGATTCATTAGTTTTATTATATATTCATGTAAATACCTGATAATTTTTTCTCTCTTAAAGTGTATGAGGTAGAAACCAGGCACTGTATTGTGCGCATACTATGTATGCGAGAACATCCATGGTCTGGTAGGTCCTCCAAAGGGCTGGACAGATTGGGAGGAGGAAGTAAGTAAAAAAACTTGTTAATATTTGAACTCGTATTTTAATTAGTCGAAATTAATTATCCCCTTTTTCCATAGGTCGGGGAGATGCGCGATAAACTCATACCGGAGGAAAAGATTATGGCGATTCAAGAACAATTCTCCGGATTTATTGTTGAGCAAGTCCTCGATCCAAAAGGCGAATTCTACTATGATGGAATATCTAATATTGACAATCACAGTAAATATGACAATATACGCGTATATATGTAATTAAGAACGAATATAACTATGTAAATATATATGTGTGTCTCCAGTGTATTGCACGTTGTGTTTCGCTAATATGGGACCCACCTGAGAAAAAATTGCTCCAACGCTTAGCATTATTTCTCTAGTCAAAGTTGGTCCCACACTCACATATAAAGATTCTCTCTTCTCTCCTGAACAATAACATCTACTATTCTGATCATTCGCTCTCATCTCTCTGGCAATGGGATCTTGGATGCAACTTTTTTCTTTGTATCTCATGCCCAAGTTAGCTTCCGGCCGGTTCCAAGCAAACACCTCATGCAAATTTCACTCCAACATTTAGTCATGGTGCTATCTCTTTCTCTCTCTTCTTTGCACCCTCAAAAACTCCAAACCGGAGCTGCTCTAAGTCCCCAGCCGGTCCTTTTTCTTTTAAATCGTATGAATTTCAATGCTTTAGGATATTTCTATATGTCCAGAGCTCTACTATCAATTCTGCCCACTGTTTCCCAATGACTGATGATAACAGTAACTTCCATGATTTTTTCGATCCCCCACACTAAGCAATATCATTTTGCACATTTGATATTTTCTAGAGTAAACACAAGGAGTATCATATATTACATCGTGAAGTACTTACGGAGATTTTTTTTTGAATTAAGCAATAATGTCCAATTTTTGGGTAGAGCAACAAGATCAATCTCGGCATATCATGAGATGTCTGACATACTATAAATACTACCATTATTTTGTGTTACGGACTCGCGTAAACCCGTGTTATTGTACCAGAAAAGCTAATACTTATATCGCACTCCGTATGTTTTTCAGGCGCGAGCGTATAATGAAGTTTGATGTCGGAGATGTGAAAGCTATAGCTTGCTTAAAGGGGTCAACAAGGTATAACATGATACTACATATGCTGTTTTAAGAATTTAATTTGCTTATTATTAAATGACATTCAGCAACCACATGACTTTTATAGTTGCAAATAAAAACACAATAATTGCAGATAGAATAATCCTATATATGTAGCAGTATGGTGTTCTGGATCGGAACAAGGAATTGCTGCGTTTTCTCCTTGTAATGCACATATTGGGAGTCCTAGAACAAGTGGTTTAGCGTGCGCCGTCCCAACAGCAAATATAATAATACTGGTATTTGTTTATTCCAGCAGGATTGTGATCGGACATGCTGGTGGTTTAGGATTTGCAGAAATTGGCCCCGGGTAATTGAGTGCATGAGAAGCCGCGTATACAAGCTGAACCAATAAATTTCAAATAGTTAGGTCTTTAACAATTCATCCATCCGCTCAAACTTAGAGCATGTCTAATAATATAGCCAGCTGTTGGCTATACATATTGTTGCCTGGTTCTCATCAAGAGCCATCATTAATAAATACTCGTATAGTTATCTGTAAGATTGGATGTTATAGATTGGCCATTTTCTCCCTTTTTTCTGTTTCCTTTGTGTTTCAATTGTTTTGTTTGCTTTGGACCACGTAGAGGCGGGATCTTGCATGAGGGCCCACTTCGTTCATTTTCCCTTGTATTTCTCTTCCAGACAAACAAATGCACTATTACCAAGAAGGTTGAACAATGCTATGAGGGAGGTGGTAAAGAAAGAGGTTCTTAAACTCTTAGATGCCGGAATTATCTATCCTGTTTCGCATAGTGAGTGGGTAAGCCCAGTTCAAGTCGTGCCCAAGAAAAGAGGCATGACGGTGGTAGAAAGTAGCAAAAACGAGCTAATTCCCCAACGAACTATCACGGGATGGAGGATGTGTATAGATTACAGAGAACTCAACAAGGCCACTAAGAAGGATCACTTCCCACTACCTTTCATCGATGAGATGTTAGAGCGATTGGCGAAGCACTCCTACTTCTGTTTCCTTGATGGTTATTCTGGTTACCATCAAATACCCATCCATCCCGAAGATCAGAGCAAGACCACGTTCACATGCCCCTATGGAACATATGCCTACCGACGAATGTCGTTTGGGTTATGTAACGCACCCGCGTCGTTCCAAAGGTGCATGATGTCCATTTTCTCCTACATGATCGAAGAAATTATGGAAGTTTTCATGGATGATTTCTCGGTCTATGGGACGACCTTCGATCATTGTCTAGAAAATTTAGACAGTCTTGCAGAGATGCCAAGAGAAGGACATGATCCTCAACTGGGAGAAATGTCAGTTCATGGTCCGTGAAGGCATCGTTTTAGGACACTTAGTGTCCGAAAGAGGGATAGAGATGGATAAGGCGAAGATTAAAGTCATTGAACAACTTCCGCCTCCCATCAAAGTGAAAGAAATCAGAAGCTTCCTTGGCCATGCCGGATTCTATCGAAGGTTCATCGCAAACTTCTCCCAGATTGCTAGACCCCTCACAAGTCTCCTAGCCAAGGATGCTCCTTTCCAATTCACAGATGAGTGCCATAAAGCCTTTGACACGCTCAAAAAGGCACTCATCTCAGCTCCAATCATTCAACCCCCAGATTGAAAGCTCCCGTTCGAGATCATGTGTGATGCTAGTGATTACGCGGTGGGGGCCGTACTTGGTCAAACCAAGGATAAGAAGCATCACGCGATCGCGTACGCAAGCAAGACACTCACTGGAGCTCAGCTCAATTATGCCACAATAGAAAAGGAGCTCCTAGCAGTTGTCTTCGCTATCAACAAGTTTAGATCCTATTTAGTGGGTACCAAGGTCATCGTCTATACAGACCATGCCGCGCTCAAGTACCTCTTCACTAAAAAGGATGCTAAACCGAGGTTGATCAGACGGATTCTTCTACTCCAAGAGTTTGATTTGGAAATTAAAGATAAGAAAGGAGTAGAGAATTCAGTGGCGGATCATTTATTGTAAAAATAAAAGGGTAGTTGTCTAAATATGATTTATTGCAGGGTCCTTTCTATAGTTTAATTTGAATAGGGAGAGCTAATATTGCTTTTGTGGAGGGTTTTTGTGTAAAATTTAGTGTAATCATTACATGGCAGAAATTTTTGCTTTTTAGTTTGTTATTAAACTAAATTTGCAATGGAAAAGACAAAAGTCCATTAAATTCAAAATCCTTCCTATGTTTTCAAAATAACTCTTTAACCTTTGGTAAAATCAATTTTTGCACAACATCAAAGTTGTAGATCTTGAAAAGTTGAACAACTTTCATATTGGGCACTTTTTCAATTGAGCCTTAGTTTAAAAGTTATTGTTGATTTACAGTAGAGTCCCTGGAATTTTCTGAATTTGCAAATAGATCCACCATTCTTCCTCCTCCTCCCTCCCTCTCTGCTTCTCTGCCGCAGGCACAGTTCAGCGCTGCCCGCCGCCATGGGAGACCGCAGGCCAGCTCCTGCTTCGCCCACCGCCCCACGCTGCACCCCAGCGACCTCCTGGACCCACTCCCCCTCGCGCTGGACCTCTCCTCCCATCGCCACGCCACCCCGACGAGCTCCGCGGCCGCCACCTCGCCGTCTCCGGGGACAGCTCGCTGCAGAGCCTCAGCTCCCCAACTCTTGCACGCCTCAGTACTAGGAGCAATCCCGTTTCACTTTCCCCTCCTTGCCTCGCTCGCTCCCTGCCCAGAACCCCCAGAACATCGTCGCCCCGCACCTCCAGACCACCTCCGCTCACGTAGACCCCACCAATAGCTCCGCCTTGTCCTCGCGCAGCTCACCGACCCCTCCTCGTCACCTATTATCCACCGGAGCAACCTCGCCGCCGTTTCCCGAGCTGACCCCACCAGAAGGTAGCGCGTGACGCCCTGAAGCTCCCACGCCTCTCCACCCTCGCCGCCGGCGACCCGAGTCACCGGGATTCGGCCGGTCAACCCCGTCCCCTTGCTCTGACTCCGGCCAAGGGCATGTTTGCTAGGATTTGAAAACTTCTAAGGACCTTTCTGCAAGTTCTCAGATCTTTTCCTTTTGTTTTTAGGCTGAAATTTGAAAATACCTAGAAATTCGTAGAAAAATCACAAAAATTCAAGTCCAAATGTTTTGGAATCCTTGTTACAAGAACTACAAGTTTTTTTACATGCACATCTTCACTTTTGGTCTGTATTGTAATTCAAAAAAAAAGAATTTAATAATTAGGCTTTAATTGTTCTAGGAGTTCTACTCAGTAATTTCATGTGAGCTTTGGCTAGCTTGTGTCTTGCAATGTTACTAGTACTTGGTAAAAATTTGAAACCTTTTTGACATCATTAACTAGGTCAAAGCTTCAAGATTCCTAAATCTACTAGTTTTGCTAATTTATTTGTGCTGGCATAAACATTTAAGTTCTGAGTGTCAAACTTTTTTCATGCTTACATGTCACAACAACCTTGCTGTTACCCAAGTTTGGGAAATTTTAGAGCTGTCTAACTATATCTTTGATTTAATGGTTGTTAAATAGGCTTTAATGGTGATAAATAGTTTCCTTCCTTAGAAAATTCTGAGAATTTTTTTGTAACTCTACATTGGTCGTGTATTCATGTCTGTAAAATGTAGGATCTAGAAACACTATAGAACTTCCTGTACTAATTATCTTTATCATATGTGCTTTAATTTTGTCAAAATTATTACTTCAGTTTTATGTCTAGATAAATTCTGAAAATTTTATGGAACGTTCTTAAGCATATGTTACATGTTCAGAGATATTCTTAGCTTCATAAGTGTTGTGGTTTGTACTGTAGAATTTAATCTTTTCTAGGTGCTACCTGAGTAAATGTTTTATTCTGATTAAATGGATGCATGAAATTGTATGAATTTTACAGGATAGATTGCTCTCTATACCTCCTGTTTGTAGTAATTTGTCTGATTTAAAATGCTATTTTTGTGCTGAGTTATTCAATTATTAGCAAACCATGATTGATATGCTATATAAACTAACTAACACTTACTTTGTAAGTCAATCAAGTTGTTTTGTGAGGTTGATCTTGTTATTTTTGTGTAGTAATAAATGTAGATAACTACTATATAAATGTTTGCCCATGTGATAAGTATGTTTACTATTTGTTAGACTACAACTTTATCATGAAATGTGTGTGGTTGTAATTTCATCTCTTGCATCACATATAGAGACGACTGTTCTAGCGGACGAGACATACGAGCTGATCTCGGATTCCGAAGAAGTTGATCAAGAAGCCCAAGTGAACGCCGCCATACTGACTGAAGACCCGGACCAAAGTCCGGAAGAGCCGAAGGCTGTTTTAGCTAGCGACTACCGCGAAGGCAAGCCCCGGACATAACCCAGTATTTCAAATGATTGCAAGTTATCGTTATTACTTACTTGTGCATTTACAGTTCTTAGGATTTGAATTGAAACCCTAGATGCATGATCCTAGGAACCTATGTACTGAACACTAGACCTGAGTTCGAATAATTGCTAAGCTTATAGGACCGGTAAAAGTCGAGTGATTGCCTGTCACTCGCGAGCTCTATAGGAGTTGCTTGTTTACTTTCTGCAATAACCATAAGGACGATGGACGGGGTCGTGTTCGATATCATGACCTTGGGTGAGACCCCGTCTATGTTGATAAATTCTGCTAAGGTCGCGGTGTGTGGTAGCGGTGGTTAAGTTTTTGAACGTACTAGCCACATGCCGTAAATATGGTACACGGCAAGCCTAGTAGCCGATCGGACCGATGAGTGGATATACCTTTCACTCTCTCTTAGAGATAGGTTTTATTTATGTTTATGTTCTGCAACACCACAGGTGCAGGGAGGAAGTTGGTGCCCTGTAGTCGGGGAGAGTGACCCTATCCACAAGCCGGAATGAAAGGTCAACGGTTGTTTGGGAACGACCCGACGGTGTTCCAAACGTGTGTGTTAGGTCTGCCTAGCCAGGTCAACAAATTCGATTCGAATCATCCGCTTCTCACGGTTTGGGATTGCTTGATCCCTTTGCCACACAGAGTAATAAGAGTAACATCATTGGATCAATCTTGATGTTTGACTAAAGTTCTACCATGGTTGAGTAGAGTTAGTTGCTTACATAGAATGGATAATCAACTAGAATATTGAAAGCTAAAATGTGAAATTAAGGACCTACTCTTTATAGCTTTTAAGCAAAAGAAAAACCAGAGCCTACAAAACCCTGCATAGTCTAGCTAGGTGGACTAAGTATATCCGTTGACGGTTAAGTCTTGCTGAGTATTAGAATACTCAGCCTTGTTGTTGAAACCTTTTTCAGGTATGGGTTTTGAGGACCAGATCGCTAGTCTGACTTGACTCTGCTCTTTGCCTCCTGGCTGGTCCGTAGAGTGGGATCCGTCTTCGACCAGCAATGACCCCGACGAGTGATACCTTGCTTAGGCTAGCTTGGTGTCCTTTTGCGACGTGTTGTAGCTGTCATGTTTTCTTTCCTCTGCTTTAAACTCTGAACTTAAACTTATGTCTTGTATAATGATTTACTAAGTTTGGATCTGTAATAATGTTTTAAACTTATTGTAATACCTATTATGCCTGTGTTGTAAAATTATGGTTGTAATATCTCTGGACTCGCCATCGTGCGGGGTATGCTTGTTCGATCCGAGAACCGGTGGTTGCATCGGGACGTTACCCGACAGACCAAGAATTGTTCCGTTTGAAGTGCGTTTGAGACGGTGTTACCTTTAGGGTGATGGCCAGTGCAATTGAGCTAGGATAATTCAGGTGGTGTAACACCCTAATTTAAATTTCAGCATTTATTAATAAATTAATTGGCTTTAGTTAAATTTTCTAAGGTTTATTGTGTTTAGTTGGCATTTAATCTAATTCTTGTTCCTTAATTAATTAAAATTTACCATAGGTTTAAATTTTTCTTTGTTGCATTCATGCTGGTGCATAATTTTATTTGAGTGTGGTTTGAATTCAAATTTTGATTTGAATTCAAACTTTGTTTGTAGTAGAAATAGAAAAGAGAAAGGAAAATAGAAAAGGAGCCCAAACCCTAGAGCTAGCCCAAACCCAAAAGAACCCAGCCCAGCTTGGTTCCAAACCCAACCCACTCCCCTCCTTCTCCCCCGCTCGGCCCAGTCCTGTGTCACGCTCTTGGCCCAGCTTCGCACGGCCCGCCCTGCGGCCTGCCTCCGCCTCGGCCCAGCTCGCTCCCGAGCCCAAGCCAGCGCCTCAGCCAGCCCGCGCTCTCTCTCCCTCAGGCGCGCCGGCCTGCTCCCCTGGCTCCCTGCGCGCCGACCCCACCAGACAGCTCCGCCTCCCCCGTTTTCCCCGCGCTGCAACGGCCGCGCCGCAATCCCCGCCGGGATCACGACGGGCGCGCACCCCCAAGATCCCCGCCGGCCCCCCCCTTTAATTGGCCCGCATCCCTGCGCCCCTCCTTCCCTCACGCCGCCACCCCAACACCTCAAGCCGCGCCGCCGTGCTTCCGGAGTCGGAGCAGAGCTCCCCTGCGCCGCCGGTGAGCCTCTACCGCCCCGTTTTCTTGCCGCCTGTGCCACTCCGGTCCTGTTAACCCTTCTGCCGGCCTCGCAGGCTCGCCAGGAGTCGATCCGCGGAGTCCAGACGCCCGGAGAACGGCCGCCGAACCCCGCCCGCGACCACCGTCCCCGCTCCGCCGCCGGTCAGCCTCGCCATCGACTTCGCCCGGCCCGATTCCTTCGTTTCCGAGCCTGGTGAGCACCAGCCACTTCTCCCAATCCTTTTGGCGCTAGAATCCGGTAGTTGTAGCCCCGAGATACCCCGAATCGGCCTGCGCCGGCGAGCACCGCCGCTCAGCTCCGCCCCGCGCCATGGCGAGCCCCAGCCTAGCCTCCCTGAGCCCCCGGAAAACCTCCCAGTGGATCACGCATGTTGCGTGGAGTCCTCCAGACCCAAAAACGGGTCGATTTGACCCCCGGACGGCCAGGTTTGGCCAAGTCCGGCGAGCCTAGCGCCCCGCCGCCACGAGCAGGGTCGCCGGCGGTGACACGCCGCCGCCCCCACGCGCCCAAACCCTCCCAGCCGCCCGATCTCGAACGGACGGCCAGGATTAGATCTTGGATCGAACCAACTAGAACCCTTGGATCCAGATCTGACGGCCGTGGTGCGTGCGTACCGGTTCGGCCTGGAAGTTTTGTTAAAGAGCCCCTGCCCTTTCTCTGTTTCAACCCGCGGTCCTTTTCTTTTGAAAAGTTATTACGGATCGGCCCAAAACTTTGCAAGAACACCCCTGATCTTCCTAGAATTAGCACCCGCAGTCCAGGCCTTGTGTTTTTGCACGTCAGCCCTTAGATTTAATGTTTATTTATGTTTTAGCCCTCGGTTTTAGCAGAAAAGTCCCTGGAACTTCAGTTTTCTTACAAATAAGCCCCTAGAGCTTGTTTTTAGCCCAGAAAATGCATTTTAGCTCCGTTTTTAGCGTTCTTTATATCCATGCGATCGTTGTAACGCGTAGAATAGTTCTAGAGTAGTTTTGTGCGCTGTTTTTATGTATTGATGTACTGTTTCTTAGTTTTTGTTAGTGTTTGCTTGTATGCTTATTTTCGTGCATTGTTTTGGCCATGTGTTCGTGAGTAGACGTTGATCCATCTGAGGAGCCCCAGTACCAGTACCAGGAGCAGCCTTCTTCCGAGCAGTTCGAGCAGCAGCAGGAGCAGTACGAGGAAGGCAAGTATAACATGAACAACCTATCACCTTTAAATACATTTTCATACTGCATTTTAATACTGTAAGCCTTTAAGGATTTCCTAGCCACTTTATATCCTTTATATATATCCTTGGGTTGCATTATGGTTAGTTGTGCTAGGTTGCTGCGCTATAACACACTTTGGTCCTTTGTAATTAAATTGATTAATGTTTTACTTGAACTTAATTCTGAGAGTGGCACTCTGTGTGGCTTGAGTGGCTCACGTCTCGTTAAAATTGGCTTTTGTTAGAAACATGGTTTAGGGGGCCAGCACGGTGCTTAGTGCTTGGTTGGCCACTCTCCATAAGGACCGGTTCATAGAGCGACAACCTGGGACAACAGCGCTACCACAAGGCTAGAATGGAATAGACTTGGCGTAATAACTAGATCTTTTTGGTTTGGAGTAACTTACCTGCGGGGCAAGAGTAGTAAGCTTCAATGGTCCCTGCTCCTCCGGCTTGGTCTGTGCTTGGATTGCGCTCCTGTGCTTGTACCCCCGGAGGTGGGCCCCATCGTCGCCGACCTAACTCTCGCGGTTACGCCTTACCAACGAGATTCTTTTTAAAGGCCTCGTAGTGAGTCGCTGGCCATCTCACCTAAGGAAGTGTGATGAACAACTGGCGTAGCTCACGACTTGTGGGTAAAGATGTGCAACCTCTGCAGAATGTAAAACTGGTATACTAGCCGTGCTCACGGTTATGAGCGGCCCAGATCCTCCTTTTGATTAGTGAAGTTATCTCCTTCCGACGAGGGAGGTGCTTCTCGGGGTTACCTTGGTGGCTTGGTCTTGGTTTGGTTCTCAGTAGTAGTATGATTAATTCTGATTAATTACTATGTAACTGGGTTAATGGTAATTCATCAACTAGTAGTAAATAGCTTAAATAAAATCTTGCCAACACTTAAAAGCTAATGCAGTTGAGTCAGCCAGCCTAGAGCCTCATAGTTTGTGTTATACTTGTTGAGTACAAGTTGTGTACTCACCCTTGCCTCTTCTCTACTTTTTCCTCTTGGTTTCGCTACTGCTGCTCAGTTCCTGCCGACGCGAGGGAGTTCGCTCAGCGCTACCAGGACTACGAGGACTTCTAGGTGTTCGTCTCCCAGTCGACGTCCCTGTGGCGCCCTGCTTCAGCTTCGGAGAGCTTTATCGTATTTTGTACTTCGCTTCCGCTGTATCAGACATTTTGTCATTATTATAATAAATAACATTCGTATTCGCTTTATTATGTCTTTTTACGTGATATGTGCTATGATATACTGTTCATTCTGTTGTATATACGTGTGACTTGATCCTGGCACGTATATGATTGCTCGGTTTATGTTCTTTTATAAACCGGGTGTTACAGGTGGTTCTGCCACAATACCCCCTGGGGAAAGCAAAAAGAAGTTAGTGCAAGAGAGCAAATGCCACCTATGGGATGCACCATATCTGTACCGAGTCTGTGCAGATAGGTTGCGCAGATGTTGTGTACCTACGGCAGAAGGACGATCATAGAGAAATGCCATGCAGCACCATATGGAGGTCACTATGGTGTATTTCGCACTGAAGCAAAAATCTGGCAGAGCGGTTTCTATTGGCCATCTATGTATGAAGATACAAAGAACTTCACCCGCAGATGTCCAAAATGCCAGAGGCCTAGAGTGATCACAGCTCGCGATTCAATGCCCCTAAACTACAATCTTCAAGTCGAACTTTTTGATGTCTGGGGTATTGATTACATGGGACCTTTTGTAAGATCCCAAGGATGCAAGTATATTCTGGTCGCCGTAGATTACGTCTCCAAATGGGTTGAAGCCATGCCATGCAAAGCCGCAGATGCAAAGCATGCCCGTAAGATGTTCCATGAGATTATCTTTCTAAGGTTTGGCACACCACAGATGGTAATCAGTGATGGAGGGTCACACTTCATTGACTCAGCCTTCCGGAACTTTCTCAAGGAACTAGGGATAAGGCACAACATCGCGACTCCGTATCACCCTCAGACCAGCGGTCAAGCAGAAACATCTAACAAGCAAATCAAGAATATTCAGCAGAAGACCATGAATGAGATGGGGAGGGGATGGAAGCTGAAATTACTGGATGCACTGTGGGCATACCGTACAGCATACAAGACACCCATTGGAATGTCACCCTATCAGCTTGTCTACGGGAAAACTTGCCACTTACCCGTAGAGCTGGAGCACAGAGCGCATTGGGCTATCCGGAAGTGGAACATGGTTCTTAAAATAGCCGGAGAATACCAGAAGCGTCAAATCTCGGAATTGGAAGAATGGAGAGACAAAGCTTATCATAGTGCCTCGATTTACAAAGAAAGAACCAAGAGATGGCACGATAAGCGATTGAAGCCTAAGAACTTCAATCTCGGAGACAAGATATTGCTCTTTAATTCCAGGGTCAAGTTATTTGGTCATGGGAAACTACGAAGCAAATGGCAAGGACCGTATCACGTCATCGACACATCACCACATGGAGCCATCACGATACAAGATGATGATGGTAACGCCTATAAGGTAAACGGTCAATGACTCAAGCTTTTCCTAGACCATAATAAAGCTCTTGACGAGGAGATAGATGTGATTGACTTAGTCGATCCCGTACTTATATTCAAAAAGAGCCATATAGGACAAAAGGGCAGGTGGGCCCATCCTACCTCTCAAACATACAACCCCACCAGTTGACCCGCGCAAGCTGGGGCCCACTGGGGGCCAGCTTGGGTCGGCCGACCTATAGGTCGGCCGAATCTGGGCCAGCCCCAGTGAGGCCCAGCTTCAGGGCACGGCCTCCTTGACCCACCTAGAGTCTAATTCCGTGAGGCGTGACGGTGTTTCGCGACGAGAAAAGGTGTCTTGTACCCTTCTTCTTCTCTTCAGAAACCCTAAACTCCACACCTTGTTTCCATCTTTTCCCCAAAATCCCCATTGATTCCAACAGCATCCCACCATTATCAACCCATGGCCGGCAAAGGAGAATCCAAAACTGTAGCCACCACACCGGCCATGACTCCTCCAGAGACTCTTCCAGCAATCAACACCCCAACTCCTGCAACTGAGGAAACAATGGAAGACGTGGCGACCATTGTGCAGCCCCTGGCCATGGTCCCGGCCGAGGGGAACTGCGGAGAGGAAGATCGAGGTGGAAGAGCTTCGGGATGACTTATGTCTTCTGCGGAGAGGGTTGAGCGCTAAGATGAAGCGCTTGTTTGTGGCTACGGGTCACAAGGACCTCTATTAGGAATCACTTCCTAAGAAAGGTCATTATCATAGGTCTAGTTGGGCGCTAGTCTTAGTCGAGTCGTTTAGGTTTAGGTCAGTCTAGTTGCGCCCAGTCTTTATTTCATCTAGATTTGTGAACTTTGGCTCCCCGGTGTTAATGCCGGCAGAGCCCCATTATCTTTCATATTTGGTTTGTTTTGTTTATGATCGAAGAGCAGGTCGAAAACAAGTGGGGGGGAGGAATCCCATGACGCTACACATCCATGATCACATTCACACGTCACGTGCACCTCCCGCTCTGACTCATGAGTTTGCACTACCTCACTTGTTTCCTCCCTTTAGCGTTTCTAAACATGAGAATATCTTTTCAAATTCTTGAACCTGTTTAAGAAATTTGCTAATAAGAGCTCTTGATAGATGCCATGAATAAATATTTTTCATGCTGCGCTTAAGTTTGTGAACCATATTTTATAGGACCCATGATGCTTAGTTGTTGACTAACGTGACATGTCTGGTTTAAAGTTGTTCGTCTCTTTCATGTTGACCAGTCTGTGATTTTTTATTTATAAAAACAAAAACTAAGTTCTTGGTCTTATCTCTTTATCCACCATGCTACCAGAGCCATATGATACGATCCACTTGAAAATAAAAAAAATCCCATGCTATGTCTCTTGGCTACATGATTGAGCTTGATCAAATTTTGTAACCCATCGTGGTTCTGCTCTGTTTACGCACTTAATTTAAGGTTTTATGTTTAGATGAATCTCGTGCTCCTTAAATACTGTCTGACAATGTTACTAAAAAAATAGAGAGAGAGAGATGAAAAGATGGCATGCCAAAGAAGCATGACCAAAAAAAAAGAGAGAGAGAGAAAAGATGGCATGCCAAAGAAGCATGACCCAGCAAATAAAACCAGACATGAAAAGGAGCATGTATTTATCTGTGCACTAACCTGATCAGTCATAAATATGAGTATAAACCTGTGGATCCAATCTTTGATCTTGCAACAGATTTGAGCCAAGCAGATGACATTCTACCTCATCCATCGAAACTCCACATATACCATCAGAGGCAGTGAGGTAAAATAAGGATAAATGCTGGTAAGAGGCTACGAGCGACTCTGAGAGACCCATGGAGGAGAGTAAGACCATGAACAATCTTTTCTAAAAAAAATCAAAAATCCCCAAGTCTGGCAACATGACAGGATGACACTTGAAGCCAAGATCATTCCGTTCTTCAACAACTCAAGATATCATGGTAGACACATTCAAGTTCACAAGCAAGAGCAAGGTATGAAATAACTTTTATGCAGGATATTCTATCAGGAAGCAAGGTACTCGGGACAAGCAAAGGGCCAAGTGTGGGGGATCTTGTTGACGGTCACTAACGACTAATTTTGACCGTCAACTCCTGCACAAAAAGGAACCAAAATGTGAAATAAATACTAGTATAGATTTATTTACTAACAAATTCCACAGATGATGTTCTAGAATGTGTGCAGGTGATTTTGAGCTAATTTTGCAGCATAATGGTGTGGTTTGATCCAAGACATAACGTTCCAACAAATCAGGAAGCGACACATGTCAAAACATGGATTAAAAGGGCCCACCAGAGCAATAAACCAAAACAACAAAAGCCAAACCCCGTGCCATTGACAAGTGGGCCCAGGAAGTGACCCACAGACCAAAGTGCAAGGTCGGTGGGCCCACTGGGGGTTCGGCCGACCAAGCAGGCCGGCCGACCTATAAGTGGGCCCCACCGCCTTTGGGTTCCATGTGGAGGTCTCCCATTGGCTGCTAATGGCTGTTTGATGAAGCTCGGCTACAGCTAACCCCGTGGCTCCCTCCTATAAATACAAGGGGGGTAGAGGAATGAACACACACACATCACACCCTCTCAACTCACGTTTCTCCCTTGGAGCTTGAGGCCTTCATCCTAGATGCTTAGGTAGACTAGGAGGTGTAGAAGAAGAGAAGGAGAGTGAGGAGGAGTCGGGGGAAGTGCCGGGTTTGTCGACACTTTTCTCCGCTTGTACCTCGACGGATGCTTATTCGGTTGTAAGTGTTCGAGACTTTCTTTGTTTGTTTATTTGGAATTAGAGTTTAGATCACAAGTTATTATCTCTGTCTTATATTAGTTGATGTGTATGCTAGCGAGTAGCATTTGATCTTAGCTTAAGACCCCGGATAGAAAAGGGTAATCTTGGCCAGGGCTAAGGTTAGTAGGGAAAGGCGTAGACGTGGTGTCTAGGCTGGACTATACCACTCAGTTGTCTGATAGTCCCACAGTTTGTAGAGGTAGCCAGCAGGTGGTGACAGCCCTGTTCGAGCCTTTTAGTAATCCTCCATGTTCGGATATTGGATAGAGCTCATATTGGAGCTACCGGCTTGTATAAGTCGGTCGATACCTTTAGCTCGAAGTATAACGGCGACGTGATCTCTTCTTCTAGGCATAGATTCTAGATATAAAAAGTTATCTCTTTTGTCTTCTCCACACCAGCGTGTGTGTCTTTGGATGAGCTTGAACCTGTAGATAGCGTACTCACGTTTCTCAGTGGATATGATACCATGGAATACTCTTGGGTGAAAGCTACAATGGTATCCGTGCGCTTGCGGATTTTATTCGTGACGTTGCAAAATACCAACACGCAGGCGGGGAGGCTTCTGAAAGTCCCCGAGAGCTTCGAAAGGTACGTCTCCACAACCACCCGACAGTACGTGGGACATGTACTCGGGTTGGTGAGGTCCTACTAGCCACGTACTCCCCTTGATCCACTTGGGAAGGGCGCGAAGGCTGACTGTACTGATGAGCAATTCAATCAGTATCAGCAAGAGACCTCTGGCATAGCAGATCAGATAGTGGAGACTTTAAACAAATCTGGGTCTCCCTGAACTGCTTGTGAAAATTGTTTGGCATGTGGGCCACAAGTACTTTGAACAAATGTTTAATATTTGTGTAATGTCAAGTACTTGTTTTATTGTTGGATTATACAATCCTTTTTGTTGAGTATTTGATACTCGAAAGGAATGAGTTCCGGCAGCATCGCGCCTGCTCAATCGTGATAGTGGATACAAAGAGTTGCATCCATAGGTGCCTTACATGGTAGAGTATTCTCGATTAGGGTCGAGTTGTATGGTTCTTAATCAGAACTCTAGTGCTGACCGGATAGGATTGAATCCCGTAAGATTAACCAAGTGGGAAAAGCACTTTGTGAGAGGGTATTTTGAGATGCAGATTTCCTTTTGAAAGGATATGCGTTAATGGTGCTCTTGTGGACTTGATTGTCCAATCAAACAAGGGAGAGCTCTTATCGAGTACTTGGAGAGTTAGGAGCTTAGAGGATGTTCTTTGATACATAGGTGAACAGGAGACTCTCATCAACTACACAGAGTGCCAAGGGAAAACAGAACACTTTTGATATCTCGAGCAAGTGAGTAACACCAGTCAAGTACTCAAGGCAAAAAATTCTGAAGTTGAAACTCCCTTAGTGGTCCAAGCAAGCAGAAGACTCGTGTCAACCTATTTAGGGTATCAAGAACTTGTTTTATGCTTCTTGGAATGACTTTCACAGTTGACCGATTAGGATAGACCTTATCTGGTCACCCAAGTG
This sequence comes from Panicum virgatum, assembly GCF_016808335.1. Taxonomy (NCBI): domain Eukaryota; kingdom Viridiplantae; phylum Streptophyta; class Magnoliopsida; order Poales; family Poaceae; genus Panicum; species Panicum virgatum. The sequence goes on along the minus strand of NC_053145.1, from coordinate 29,532,562 downwards.
GGAAAAACTTTTTGTGAAAATATCCCCAAACTACTCGATCCAGCGAGTAGTATGTCCTACAAAAGGGCTGGATTGCTTTATAAAATAGGTCTGTTAGGATGAACTCCATCGAGTTACCCAAGACGAAAATATTTTAGAAATATCGCGAACTTACTCGAGCAAGGCGAGTAAGGTGTCCTACCTAAGGACTGGAGTAATTCTTAAGATAGATCAGTTAGGATGAACCCCGTCGAGTTACCCAATATGAAACCATCTTAAAAATATCCAAAATCTACTCGAGCCAATGAGTAGGGTGTCCTAACCAAGGACTGGAGTAATCCTTAGGACAGATCTATTAGGGTGAACCCCGTCGAGTTACCCAAGATGAAATCGTTGTAATGATATCCAAGACCTACCCAAGCCAGCGAGTAGGGTGTCCTAACCAAGGACTGGAGTGACTCTTAGGACAGGTATGTTAGGATGAACCCCGTCGGGTTACCCAAGACGAAAATGTCATAAAAGTATCCAAAACCTACTCAAGCCAGCGAGTAGGGTGTCCTAACCAAGGACTGGAGTAACTCTTATGATAGGTCTGTTAGGATGAAACCCGTCGGGTTACCCAAGACGAAAATGTCGTAAAAGTATCCAAAACCTACTCGAGCTAGCGAGTAGGGTGTCCTAAGCAAGGACTGGAGTGATTCTTAACACAGGTCTGTTTGGATGAACCCCGTCAGGTTACCCAAGACGAAAATATCAAAAGAATATCCAAAACCTACTCGAGCCAGCGAGTAGGGTGTCCTAACCAAGGACTGGAGTAATCCTTAAGACAGGTCTGTTAGGATGAACCCCGTCGGGTTACCCAAAATGAAAATGTCGAAAGGATATCCAAACCAAGGACTGGATTGATCTCTAAAATAGACCTGTTAGGATGAACTCCGACAAGTTACCCAAGACGAAAATATTTTAGAAATATCCCAAACTTACGCGAGCAAGGCGAGTAAGGTGTCCTACCCAAGGACTGGATCTTCGCCTCATAGCAATTCTCAAGCAGAGAAGCCATTTCTTTCTCTCTCTGATACAAATTCCCATCTCATGAATTTTTCTAAAAAAAAATTCTTAAGAAAATATAGGGCTGGCCTTTAAGATAGGATTCCATAATTGCAAATTTTTTTAGGACTCAAAAAGAAAGCAATAAGACTGAACGAAAAGTGGATTTTAGACCTGGCTGACTCGAGTTAGGATAAATCTGTTAGGATGAACCCCGTCGAGTTACCCAAGATGAAACCATCTTAAAAATATCCGAGACCTACTCGAGCCAGCGAGTAGGGTGTCCTAACCAAAGACTGGAGTAATTCTTAGGACAGATCTGTTAGGATGAACCCCGTCGGGTTACCCAAGACGAAACCATCGTACGAATATCCAAAACCTACTCAAGCCAGCGAGTAGGGTGTTCTAACCAAGGACTAGAGTAATTCTTAGGACAGACCTGTTAGGATGAACCCCGTCGGGTTACCCAAGACGAAACCATCGTAAGAATATCATAAACCTACTCGAGCCAGCGAGTAGGGTGTCCTAACCAAGGACTGGAGTAATTCTTAGGACAGATATGTTAGGATGAACCCCGTCGGGTTACCCAAGACGAAACCGTCATAAGAATATCCAAAACCTACTCGAGCCAGCGAGTAGGGTGTCCTAACCAAGGACTGGAGTAATTTTTAGGACATATCTATTAGGGTGAACCCCGTTGGGTTACCCAAGATGAAACCATCGTAAGAATATCATAAACCTACTCGAGCCAGTGAGTAGGGTGTCCTAACCAAGGACTGGAGTGATTCTTAGGACAGATCTGTTAGGATGAACCCCGTCGGGTTACCCAAGACAAAAATTTCAAAAGAATACTCGAGGTAAACCATAGCGGACTACTCGATAGTTGCTCCATGTTGAGCAGAGCTCCCAAAGTAGTATAAGTGATGGGGTGTAGGTCAGATGAGCGAGAGCATAGTAGTCGATTTATGAGATAATCAACTTTTATTAAAAACTTGTCGAAATTACAGTAATTGTAACATGACGGACTCTGACTCTTAAGACCTACCCCTTGCTCCTATATATGAGCAATGGTTTATACAACTGAATAAGATTATTCACGGGGAAACTAATCGATATTGCGGTCGACTAGATTTTGGGTAAAGTCTCTTTTACCTGTGGTGCCCCAAGGGCTTTGTGGAGTGAGTTGCACTCGAAGATCGTGTGAGAGATCTTTGGGTGCATGAAGCACTTGCGTAGGAGTGTTTTGTTGATCTTGTCTCTGCCAAGAGATGTTTCTCCATGGTGTTGGGTGCGAGGCTTACCCTGAGGAAGAATGTGCCGGAATGCGGTAGTTGGAAGAAGGGTTGTATGCCTTTATTTCCTCGCGCTTCTTTCTCCTTGAGATGATGACGTTGCGTGCATCGCGACCAATGTTGATCATATTGCTTAGGTCGCTGTTGGAGTAGTCATAGTTGTCGCCTTGCTGTTCCTGTTGGCAGTTGGCGAGGCGGTGGTGCCTAAACGCCCTTTTCTGGTTAAGCAGGTGGCGACGCTCGTAGAGATCTTCTATTGCGTGCTGCTCTTCCAGTTGGATAGTGACTGTTACTGCTGGAGGAGGTGCAGGCGGATCTTGCTTTGTAGCAGCTTGGGCTTCTGTGACTATGGGGGGAGTAGTTTCCATGTTGTCGGAAAGATACTCGTCGAAGTCGTCAAAATTGTAGTCATCGAGATTGAGATGCTCCGTGGAGTCATCCTCTGGTTCATAGACTTCAGAGATGCGAACTATGAGGATTTCATGGCAAAGATCTTGAATTTCTTGGTCTTGTTTGCTTGAAGACGGGTCTAGCGCAGTGCACTGCTGAAAGGGAAGATCCGTTGGCTGGGAGTTCAAAGCGTTGGGATCTTGTGCCTCCTTTAGGCGCACTGTCCGTCCTTGCGGCGTTGCATATATGACCAAGTTTGGGAGGGAGTCCTGATCGGACTTGGAATTCTTAGTCGAGTTGGATTCGACTTTCTTGCTATACTGGATTAGGTCATCCAGTTCATCCTCCGAATCAGAAGAGTACTCGGAGTCGGAATCGCCGATTTTTGAATATGTGTGCTTTGGCTGAGCGAGAAGCGGAATGCCCATCTCTACGCGCAGGGCGTTCTCATTCATCCAATGAAGCCATAATTGCGTGGGAGTCAATCCTTCACGCTCCTTGATCCAGGGTTTGTCGAAGATCGACTTGCTGGATTCTTCTGAAGCTTTGGATTTTCCCTTTTTGAGCTTGGGCAGTTCCCAGAGAGTATCAGCATTCTGGGGCGGATGGGCCATAGCATCCATGAACAGATCGACGCTGTCAGACCATTCTTCGAGATCATCGAATGGTTCAAAGTTGTCGAGGCTGTTCATGAATTGATCAAAGTCCTGATCGAATAAGGATTCGGCTGGTTCAGGAATCCGACTATGAGCAGGTTTTGGTGAAGGATTCTGAGGTTTCCTGGAGAAAGATGTTCCCATCCGAACAAGCCGGGGGTTTGACCTTCTAGATCTCCCGCAGATTCCTCCTCCCGATTTCTGCTTCTTGTTTTGCAGAGTGCCTTCAGCCATCTTAATGCAGTCAACGAGCATAGAATCTACTCGATCGACCCCTGAGAGTATATCACCCGACCGTTCCTGTGGTGGGTTCAATGCCTCTGGGTTCTGCTGTGTTTTTGATGAGCCAAGAGCGGATTCTGCAAGTTTAATGCATCCCTTTATTGATCGTGAAACTCGATCTACTCCATCGAGTAGTTCTGAGTTATCGATCTTGGGGTGTTTGATTGACTTGAGATAAGTCAGGTATTTTCTAAGGGTTTTAGAAAATTGGAGATTTTCGGGATCAGAATTTGTATCGGACTCGGCTAACTCGAGAATTCGAGTTGGAGTCGACATGTTTTCTGGAATATCCGAACTAAGCTCGGGTGGAGCTTGCTTTCCGTCGAGTTCTGCAATCTCGCAGACGTCGGCGGATTGGAAAGTGGTTTTCAGTTTAGGCGAGTTGGGCGTGACAAGGTGGCTTGAGAAGCCGCCCGATCTGTCAGCCGTGCAAGCCCAGGAACCGAAAACAAGGGTTGTGCCCTCAGGCACGTTGTTGGCGTCGCTTGATCCGACCATCGAATTCGCCAATGAACTTGCCGAACCCCCTACCTGGCGCGCCAGCTGTCGGTGTTTACCGCCAAGCCTGCTTAGGGATACCCTTAGCAGTAAGGTTTGTAGGTAGGGATCAACTGCTCTGGAACTCAATGGTGCAAGGAACACAAAGATTTAGACAGGTTCGGGCCACGAGTTGTGTAATACCCTACGTCCTGTGTGGTTGTTTGTATTGCCTTAGGTGTTGATGTGTTTCGAGGGGGTCCCTGCCCGCCCTTATATATCTGGGGGGACAGGGTTACATGGAAAGTCCTAGCCGAGTACAGTTGGAGTCCTACTATAACACAATCGGGTAGTTTCCTTTGTACTGCAGCTAGTTCTATGCCTATACGGGTAATTACAAGAGAAGTAAGGTACATCCATGAGCTATCCCTTATTCTAGAATATTCTATGCCTATAAGCAGTCCCGCTGCCCCAGGTCTGACACATGTTGTTCACACGAATACGATGATCCGGACCCCGAGCTAGAGCATATAGCATATCACTAACTTTTCCCTGTGCATGTAGTTCGCTGATCTGCGCTCACAATTATTTGAAAATAGGTGAACAAATATATAGTGTTGTTATCCATAAATAATTTATAAACAAATTACGAATAATCAAATTATACAATAAAATGACTCATCTTACCCTCGAACCATGATACAAATTGTTCCCTGTGCCTTTTATCAACATTCGCTGGATTTTTCCCTCTCAATTCTTTCTTATGCTCACTGCGAGAAAAATGATGATAGGTCTTGTCAATTACATATGCAGTCAACAAAATAAAATACGATTTCACTAGAACCATACTCTATCCATGGAATGACCTCATCACAATTAGATAACATGTAGTGTCTCATCATCCGGAGGTCATCAGAAGATGCAGACTCGACCTAACCACTTCTCTTCTTACTGAAGACCATGCTGCTGAATACACTCAAACCAGATGGTGGTTCACTAACAGTGCTCCTTTCTTGATGGTTTGGCCGATTAAGCTTTGTACTAACATCTTCAAAGAATTGAGAACAAAATCTAAGACACTCCTCTGAGATGTATCCCTCTGCTATCGAACTTTCTGGGCAAGCTATGTTTCTCACATAACCTTTGAGGGTATGTAGGTATCTCTCCACTGGATACATCCATCTATAGGAAACAGGGCCTCCTAATCTAGCCTCCCAAGCAATATGAGCTGACAAGTGCATCATAATATCAAAAAATGCTGGAGAGAATATCATCTCAAGCCGACAAAGAGTCTCTCCAATAGAATTGCAGAGTTTCTCAAGTTCAGATACCTCAAGCTCCTTTGAACATATTTTGTTAAAAAAAATTGCTGAGCTAGATCAATGGGATCACTACATCTGTAGGCAATATGCCACCAAGGGTAAAAGCTTTTGAAATATAATATGGTAGTCATGACTTTTATGTCCAGCAACCTTGCAACCTTAGACATCAATAGATCATGAAGAAAGTTGCATAGAATTTGCTTCAGCCCTAGACTCAACTTGTACAATCCTACTGGCAACTTGTATTTACCTTTTTCGAGCACAAGATGTTGATCCTTCCTTATGCCCATATCCTGCAGATCAAGTCGAGCCTTCTCAGTGTCCTTAGCTTTACTTGCTATCTCGAGCAAAGTCCCTAGCAAGGCCTCACATATATTCTTCTCAATATGCATCACATCAAGATTATGGCATATAAGCAATGAAGACCAGTACGGAAGAAAAAAATACTCTTCTTCCTCCAGTTGTGCCATCTATTATCTTCCTCACGCTGCTTCCTCTTCTTGCAAGTAGTCCTTCCAAAAGTTACTTGCTCAAAACTCATACTGCTATAAGACTTGTTCACCACTCAGTGGCACTGGAGCCTCCCTGTGTTCAACCTTGTGATTGAAGCTTCCTTCGCCACCTGTGGTCTGATGGCAAACAACGGCGATGCCCCATGTAGCAATGCTTCGATCCAAATTTTAACCACAAGTAATCAGTATCCTTATGGCAATAAGGGCAAGCAAACTTCCCTTTTTTGCTCCATCCAGATAGCATCGCATAAGCGGGAAAATCGTTTACTATCCAGAGTAGAACTGCACGCAGTGTAAAATTCTTTTTCACCTTTGCATCCCATGTTTCTACTCCTTTCTCGCAGGGCTCTTTGAGCTCATTGATCAAAGGCTGCAAATACACATCAATGTTATTTCCTGGAGATTTAGGCCCAGGAATCAACATTGACATCATCCAATACAATTGTTTCAAGCACAACCAAGGAGGCAGGTTATAAGAAATTAAGATAACCGGCTATGTTGTATAAGTCACGTTCAACATCCCAAATGGATCGAAGCCATCTGATGCAAGTCCTAGCTTTACATTACGTGGGTCAAATGCAAAGTGCTGATAAGTGTCATCTACGTGCTTCCAAGCCAAAGAATTGGCTGGGTGCCGCACTTTACCATCTTTAATCAATTCTTCTACGTGCCAACGCATATAGGCCGATGTCGTGTCATTCATATATAATCTTTGCAGCCAGGGAATAAGTGGAAAATGCCTAAGAATTTTACGAGGAACCTTCTTCTTTTTAACTCCACCATCTTCCACATCATTAGTCCCCTCAGAGTTTGTATGTTCCCACCTACTCTCCTCACATAATGGAAATTTGTCCAACTTCTCGTACTCCCCACGAAATAACACGCAGTCATTGAAACAGGCATGAATCTTTTCGTAGCTGAGGCCAAAGTCTCGAACTACCTTTCGAATTTTATCCATAGTATTTGGGACACAATGTTCTTCGGGGAGCACAAGGCAGATCAAGTGAAGTATTTGCTCCATTGCACTGTTGCTTATACCGAACATGCACTTAATCTGAAATAGCCTGACAATGAAGGATACTTGGCTAGCCTCCTTGCATCCAGGGTACAATTCCTTCCTGCCTTCTTCCATTAACTTGAAAATTTTTCTTGCCGTAACATTTGGCTCATCTTCATTTATTTCTCCATGGCAAGTACCACTAATTAGTGAGTTAAGCAGATTCCTGACAAAACCTTCATCACCACCTTCACTGATATTGCAAGCATCATCATTCATAGGTTCAGCAGCATGAACAACTGTTTTGCTTTTTATGAAACCATTATCCAACACTCTACGAAACACGTGTTCTACAACCTCTTCTCTGGACTTGTATGCCATGCCTCGACGCATGCAACATGGACATGCTGCTGTCTCTCCTACATATGTTCCTTCAAATGTATGTTCAATGAATTTCTGTAATGCCCCAGAAGAAAACAGAATAATCCTCCGGGGAATTACCACACGACAGCACAAACAAATAACAGATTTCGCGGAAGCAAAAGAAATCATTCAGATAGATTAACACAGATTTCACTGGAGCGAAATAAACATTTCACAAACAGAACCATGTGAGAGAATTTAAAACAACATCAAAATCTCCACATCCAAACATTTTATTATAAAGCATTTATTCAACATATATTGAAAAGTGAGTGCACACGTGCTGCTACTCCCATCCCAAGCATGCAACGTCAAGGCTCAAGCACCTGTGAGGGGAAAATTAAAGTGTGAGGTTTATGGAAAAAAAACTCAGCAAGCAAATTGCTTGAACCAAGCTATTTAAATCACAATTTGATTAAACATCAGATTAACAATTAGATAAAAAGAAGGATCATACTGAGACAATGAATAACTTCAGGTAGTTAAATATATGAAAACTTCATATCAATACATCAATGCACATGCAAAAGGTGCAAAGCAATGCATGACTTCACTTCAGACAACGAATAACTACGTGTAGAGAAATATATGAAAACTTCATATCAATACTCCAATGCACATGCAAATGGTGCAATCCAATGCGTGACTTCACTTCTACCCACAAATCCCAAGGAAGGAAGTGAGGGCTGCAACCACATTGCTACATCTCAATGTGCGTTGCTGTACCGGTACTTACCGCACCAATCCGGCTACGGTTTCTTCATATGCATATTCAATATGAGAGTGCAAATGTATGATTGTAATGCATGAACTTCATATACCTCTAAATTTTATAACTTCAAGAGTAATGCCACAAGTGGAAAAACATATAAATTCACAAATAAAGCAAAATTTAGATCTTATCTAGCTAGTGTGAGCTTCAAAAATTTAATGGAGGCAATTCAAATAACAAAGTTAAAGCGAGTAGACCATATCGCTATGTTTACTTGCCTTCACCGAAGATCAAGAATGTGAGCTAAGCACGGTCCGAAGGTGCACCACCTGTTCACGAATATATCTCAGCACCAAAACAAGCACACTTCAAAATAAAGACATCGAGTAAAGCAATCCTACACCCAAACACAACGTTCTCACATCAACATATGCTAATCTAGTGGAAACAGCAGAACTGTTGCTTCTCCTTTTTGGAGTCTTTAATTCTGATTGTCAAAAATTCTGATATTTTGCAAGAAGAAAGATAACTTCATAGCCTAAAACTTTTTAGTTATCCAAAAGTAGAGGGAAAATAATCATCATTGGGTAAATTTGAGGTGAATTTTAATCTGACAATCAGATAGATCCTGCAGAACAGTCATACTAAAACTGTCATAACTGAAACTCCAAAATTCATATGAATTTGAACTTTACCAATATGGAAAGCTTGCGAAATTATCTACAACTCTTTTAACTACCAGAAAGTCCAATGCTGCCATTATGATACCCTAAACTTCATGTTAACATAGGCTGCCCAGAATTACGAGACTGAAAAACAGTCAGATTCCAACCTTAGTTTCTCCCTCATCTTAAATCCAATTGAGGTGTTCTTTATGGCCACGGAAAGATCTCGAAGTTTTCTCCAACTCATATAAAGGTTTAATATTTTTCTGAGGTCATTAATATCACAAAAAACTGCTAGAAACAGAAACTGCGCAGATTGACAGCGTGCTGAGAACAGCGACGAGGGTAAACCCTTAACCCTAATCCAAACGACGACTAACACCACTAATCCCATGAGCTAAAAACTTCTGAAAACTGAGGGAAAACATGTTCAATAGCAAGGGAATGACTCACCTAGGGTTTGCCCTTGAAAAAAAACAAAGGGATCGGTGATGGTGATGACAACTACGGCGAATCCACTCTGTTCCCTCTTGTTCCTTGCATCCAACCTCGCTGCACTACACCACACAAGGCGGCACCACCATGAACAGCGAGGAGAAGCCATGGAGATTGGGAAAAATGGAAAGAGGAGAGGAAATCCAACCGGTTTTTGAAGAGGAACGGCGACGACGGATGGCGGCGTGCCCTAATCTTCATCCTCTTCTCTTCTCTTCTCTTCCTCTCCCTCTCCCCTCTCTTCTTTGGATCACGGCACAAGGGGTTGGCGGCGCAGGTAGGGGTCAGGATATTAGGGTTTGGAGATTACTGTAGCGCGCATCTACTGTATCACGGGCCCGTCTGCCTGGCAGCTAAAAAACTATAACTTGTTCATCCAATCTCCAAATGCGTCATGTAAATAGTCAAACGAAATGTACTCGACGAGCTCTACGCAACCACAATGTCTGTTTTTCCATTCGAGAAATGGATTAAAAAATAATTTTGGCAATCAACTTTTACGCTTTCCCATGTAGAAAGTGTATTTTGCCATTTCTTCATTTTGGGTGTTACAATTTCTCAAACCCAACATGCCAAGCAGGATCTGTGTTAGGCAAAAGCATCCAACTATAATCTTCTTGTGACATATTGCAAAATCCAGGCAAGCAAGTAACCTTTGCAAAAGTGTGCTAGCAGTAAGTATTAATTAAAACAATAAAATACGTGAATATACATGAATAAGTACGAAAGATCACATTTCATGATGGATATATACCTTAAATTCAGGGATTCAGATGAGATCGATTTTTCAAGCAGGGAGCACTAGAGATTCGTCGGCACGTCGATCAATTTCCTCGCCGGCCCTAGGCGCGCTAGCATTGCCTTGGGGGACCGTATCCTTCAAGCAGGGAGCACTGGAGATTCGTCAGCAAGTCTGGGATCGTAGAATATCAGGGCTCTCACCGCCGCACGTGTGTTGCATAGTCTCATCACACTTTTGTGTGGGCCATAGGGTTTTCTGTGGGCCAATTCTTTTTGGTCGTTGCTATAGCCTAGCTTTGTTGCAATGATTCCTTATTTTGTTTCTATATCTAATCCATGCTGCAACGACCCTTAAGTTCGTTGCCATATCTCTTAGCCTCGCAGCAACAACCATTAAATCGTTGCAACACAATTACCACATTGCAATGCCTCTGGTTTGCATCGCAATATCCAAGCTTCCATTGCCAACAACCTGGTATGCGTCGCAACATCTATGCTTCCATTTGCAACGACTAAATGTTGTGTTGCCATAACAAGAATCAATTGCAACAGAAGAGAATAGTAATAGCAACACTTCATTTTGGTTGTGACATCATCAAGAATAGCAACCAATCCAAGAAACGTTGTATTAGCCTCACCCTACATGCAACCCATATTTTTTCGTTGGGAATACCCCACCTTGTTGCAACGATCAAAAATATGCGTTGTGATATCTCCTACTTATCGCAACCAACAAAATTTTAATCGCGCACTAAGATTTAGGTTGCAACAAGTCACCCTAACGCAACCAAAATCGCCTGCCGTTGCGCTAAACCTACGTATCGCAACAAAATTATGGGTGTCGCAATAAAAACCGGTCGCATTAGCCAATTTTTCTGGTAGTGGATTTTCATTGATGAAACCCTGGGTTACAAGAATGGCGATGTTAACTATGTTCAATATCTCTTGCTTCAGAATAATCGTTAGATGATGTAACGTAGGCATGCAATCAAACTTTTGCGATTATGTATTCTCTATGAATTTGTTAAATCTTCTATCTCTAAGTGTGGGTTTGTGAGTTGGGACTATGTATTTCACACTATGCATGTGGCTGTGAACTTATGTTAGTATCGTTTGTTTATGTGTTTTCATGTAGTCATATCGGGTTTGTTGGATGATTGAGTATCGTACGGGTTTATTTTCGTAATATATCCACAATGAGTCCAAGTGTCATAATTAGAGTAAGGCTTGACAAAACACAAACAATACCGAACATTAATATATCTCATATTATTACAAATTTTAAAATACATAAATGCATGAGATATTAGCCGCATATATTTAAGAGGTAACAATTCTTGATTCGGCATCTTTGCGTGCCCACGACTTGTCATCTTTTCGTATGCCTGCTTCTATAATCTTCATCTTCTGTTGTAGGTCTGTGAAGAGGTTCATTTGATCATACTGATTATATTCTGTCACATCATCGATATCCTCGACTCCTATGATATCTTGATTTCCATGGACGACAACATGTTTTGTGTTCTTTGCAGGATCAACTACATAGAGTACCTGTGCGACCTGTAAAGCAAGTACCCATGGGTCGTCGTTATAACCAATATTGTTGAGGTCGACAATTGTGAGCCCATAGCTGTCCACCTCAACACCATTGGGGTGTTTGACCCAATGACACTGAAAGACCGGGATTTGTATGTAGCAACCATAGTGAACTTCCCATATATCATCTATGACACCAAAATATGTTGTATTTTGACCCGGTGTCTCATACAAGGCCTCAATACAAACACCACTATTCTGGGACAGGGTCTTCTTATCCTTGGGCGGCAATATAGAATAGATATCCATTTATATCATACCCTTGCCATGATGTGACCTGGCTAGAAGGGTCAGCTGCAAACCTTTTGATCATTTGCTCCTCGACAGTCTCCCCATCTGGTAGATCTTGGTCCTTCAACCATGTAGTAAGTCGACGTTTGTGCTCTCTCATGACCCAATCATCCGAGCGGCCATTACATTCTGCATGAATCATGCTCAAGTGTTCATCGACTAAAGGTGTCATTACCGTGAGATGCTGCATGATGCAATAATATGCTTGTTGCACATCTTTGAAATCTTTGTCGATGAAGGTTTTCCCCAATAATTATGGAATTGGCAAACCAAGGGACACGTTATCCTTTAGGTAACCTAGGAAAGACTCGATGACTCCCTCAGTATTATATCCCTCTATCATGGACCCCTCAGGATGAGCATGATTCAGTACATACCAGTTGAGGATAGGCATAAAGCGCTCATACGTCCACATTTCATGTAGATAAAGTGGACCAAGTGCTTGTATCTGATCGATAATGTGAATCATTTGGTGTTCGGTTATATCAGAATAACCCAGAGGGAAGCACATCTCGAGCTGCGCCATAGTCTACATAATGAATTCTTTAAGATCCTGCAACTCATCTTCATCGATCACCTTTTGTGAAATCCTATTGAAGAAGTAACACAACCGAGTGATTACCATCTTTACATATACTGGCTTGATTGCTACGATTGCAATCGGGAGGAACACAGTCAGCAGCACATGACAATCATGATAGTTATAGCCGCATAGTGATAAATCTATCATCGAGACTAGTTTTCTTATGTTGGCCGTGAAACGACTCGGGACTCGGATCCCTCTTAAGATATCACACATTGCCTTCTTCTCATCATGTGTCAAGTTCTAGGTAGCTGAGGGGAGTTCATATCTGCCATTCCCTTTATCCACGGGGTGAAGATCTTGTCTTATCTTCATGGCTACCAAGTCCTGACGCGACTTCAAGGTATCCTTTGTTTTGGCAGATGTCTCCAGGAGGAGCCCTAATGTGTTCCCAAACACATTCTTCTTCAGGTGCATACCATCGATTGCATGGCAAACCTCAAGATCCGCCCAATATGGCAAGTACTTGTGGAACATGGACTGTTTCTTGAATGGTATGCCATCGATAGGTGTCTTATCTCTCTTTCTCTTCTTCCCATCCTCCTTCTTCCCATAAATGACCAGGATGGTCCGAACCATTTTGAAAACATAGTGCTCGTCTCCTTGCACTGGAGCAGAATGGAAGTCAGGCTTGCCATCAAAATGATTTTAGAACTTCTTACATTGGTACATATGTCCTTCCACCAAGAAGCGTTTATACCCAAGGTAAACTACCTTTCGAGAACCTTCAAGGAAAGGCGATACGGTGCCATCCACACACACCGTGCATTCGGTCCTACCTTTGATCTATCCTGACAAGACAAACAATGCCTGATAATCATGGATGGTGAAGAATATAATAGCTATAAGATTAAAGGGCTGCCGTGCAAAACGATCAAAGATATTGATACTCTCCTTCCATAAAATTTACATCTCTTGCATCAGAGGCTCATGAAAATCATTTATATCGATGCCAGGATGCTTGGGGCCCTGTATAAGCACAGATAGAAAAAGATACTTCCTCTTCTGGCACAACCATGTTGGCAGGTTGTACATCGTCAGTATCACAGGCCATGTGTTGTGGGGGCTACTTCTTTCACCAAACAGATTCATTCCATCCATACTCAACGCAAACCAAACATTTCTTGGATCATTCCCAAATTCCACATAATTCTTGTCATTGAATTCCTTCCACTTCCGAGCATCAGCTGGATGTCGGAGCTTTCCGTCACCCTTCTTGCGCTGATCTAAATTCCACCATCGCATCATATCAACATCCTTTGGGTTCGAGAAGAAATACCTAAGGCAATCGGAAATATGGAGGTACCACATAACCATGGTGGGAATTTTGCGTTGTTTCTTAGAAATGCCTATAGTAGCGTTGAAAGTGATCGGGTGCTCTAGCCTAAGAGGGGGAGGGGGTGAATTAGGCACTAATAAAAACTTAGACCTATGGCTCCAACTAGTTTGCACAAAGCTTAAACTAAAACACGCTATCTAGATGTGCAACTAGGTTGTTCTAGTGTGAAACCCCTATCCCAAAAGAGTTTAGCAACCTATAGCCTTTCCTATCAAGAAACTATTCTATGAAAGTAAAGGCACATAAATTGCTAGTATGAAATGCGGAAGCTTAAAGAGAGGGACAGGAGATAGCAAACTCTTGACGCGGGTGTTTATCCCGTGGTTCGGTTAGCCACAAAGGCACACCTACATCCACGTTGTTGTAGCACTCACTAAGAGTATTGCTACTCGGCCACCAAGTCTCTTCCGTGAACACAATCACGGTCACCTTGGCCCCGGGTTCCACTAAGGAGGTTCTCCACAAAGGATGGGGGTCTCCACGTCCCCCGCACAAAGTGTCGTCGCCGCTCCACACCAAGTCGGAGGGTCGATGATGTTGCCGGCGAGCTTCACGCTCCAAGGTGCCGGCGCACCAAGCTCTTGTTTTGGTTTACTAGAGAACCACAGCACAAAGGCTCAAGGCCTTGCAATCACACTCACTAAGAGCTAATCTAGCACTCACACTTTACAAAGCTAGTGCTATAAGCTAAGGATATGATCTATGAGCTCTTGTATGGCTTGGAGATGTTCTTGGATGTGTATGAGGTGTCTTGGGACTCCAGCAAGCTTCAAATGGCCGGGGTGAGGCGTATATATAGGCCACCAAGTCTTGTAGCCATTGCTCCAACGGTTAGCTGAAAATCTGCGTACCACCGGAAGAACCGATGCCTCTTGGCGGGGTAGCGTCGGTTCATCCAGTCACTCATAACACGAAGTAGCCGTTGGACTCCTGTCGGCTGACGCAGAGACCACCGGTTGAACCGATGCTTTGCACCGATGCCTCACCAGTTCAACCGGTGCTGAAGGAATCTTCTCCTGGACGCTGACGTCATTACACCGGTGGTATGCACCGATGCCCCGTCGGTTGAACCAGTGCTGAAGAAACTTCTCCTGGGCACTTGACATCGTCTCTGGTACAAAGAACGGCCAATGCACCGATGCCCTTTCTTGGACCGTCGGTTCAACCGGTGCCTGTAGGCTGACTTGGCTTCGATTTCCTCCTGTACCAAACATCGTAGCGTCGGTTCTTCCGACAAGCGTCGGATGCACCGGTGCCCCTGGCGTCGGTTCTTCCGGTGCTAGCGGAACCCCCGTAGGGGCTGCCCTTCGGGCCTTGCTACGCCTATTTTCTCTTTCTCTTTGTCATCACTTGAACCTAAAAGCCTGAGAATGATCATCTTAACAATCATATTAGTCCAAGTGTTGTGTTGTCATTCGATCACCAAAATCACTCGAAATGGCATAAATGGTGCCATGTTCGTTACAAGCGTCATCTGCCTCAACGGTTGGACTTGGATTGTCGTCACCACAATAACCCGCATTGTTTTTGTACCAACTTGCAGAACATGCAGGGCATTTATTCAAGTCTTTGAAACTATCCCCACAATACAAAATACAATGATTTGGGTATGAATGGATTGTTTCAACACCCATCATGAACGGGCTAGCAAGCTTCTTGGCTCGATATGTGTTGGCTGGTACTTTATTTGGCTTTGGAAGCAACCAAACCAAGATACATAGTAGATTGTTGAAACTACCATCTGACAAACTATGCTTAGCCTTCAGAGTCAACAACTCCAATATGAAACGAAGGACAGTCCAGTGTTTCAGGCATCCCTTTGATCACTCATATATATTTTTCTCTACTGATTTTCTCACAGCCTCAAAGTATGGCAACCCCCTAGCACTAGCAGTCAATACCTCTGTTTTGGTGTGGCGCAACAACTGGCTCCGAAAATCTCCGTCATCAAGTTCATATTCACTACTATCACTACCGATGGGCCTGTCATCGACATCATCACTATGGAATCCACCCACTCCATCATCAATGTTGACACCATCATCTCTTCTATCAACATCATAATAAGCATCAAACATTCTGTCGAACTCCTCGCCTTGTATGATTTCATCTAGTGGATTATTCGTCGGAGGGGGAGCATCTATCTCGCCATGTTTCTTCCAGATTGTGTAGTCCTTAACAAAACAACTCACCATCACATGCGATCTGATTGTAGTTGGGTCACTAAATACTTTCAAATTCCTGCAGGCTCTGCACAGGAAATGTATCAATTGTGTATTCTCCTTTCTTGCGTGGTTCTCCGCAACTTTAATGAATTTATCAAGTTCTCCACGAAAATATGTGTCTAACCTATTTGCATTGTACATCCATGCCCTATCCAAATATGAACAGCAACAAATAATAAATAATGGATTAAAACATTCATAAATTCTTATCTCCAAGGAAAACCATAAATGGCAATAAAAATATACACCTTTAAATGCGTGGATACTGAGAAAAGTAATTTACATAGTACTAAACGAGAAAAATTAAAACCAAAGATCATGCATAAATTAAAACCTATTATCGTACCACTACATCTTAAAAAAGTTCATGCATGTGTGTAAAAAAAAGGAAAAAAATCAAATCTTCTTCTCCCTGCTCCATAGATCTAGTAAATAATTTGTTTAGGAATGAGGGTAAAACATATAGATCTAGTCCAAATGCTTAGATAATCTTGTTCTCCTACTAAAATAGCACAACTTCATCCAAAAGTTTGAGGCAAATAGTATCTTAAATGGCTAATCCACAATATGGAGATCTAGATCTAGGGAGAGGCAAAGTGAGCTCCATTTGAGCCATAAATCTAACAAAAAATTTTACAAATGACAAGGATTTAGCATTAACTTACCTTCTAGAGCCCCCAACTCGATGGAAATCAAGTTGAAAACCTCCCCTTTTTTCTTTTTTTTCAGATAGTGTGCCCTCCCAAGCCAAATGGGGGTCGGGAGGAGGAAGAAGGTGCACAGAATTTGTACACTAGGAGAGGGTTGGCGGTGAACCGCCCGTAAACATCCATTTGTAAAGGTGGCTCACTCCCCTTCTCCCAGCCGGCCCTAAAAATGGACGCCATTTGTAAGGGCAGCCGTGGGGTGAGCCGCCCCTACAAATGGTATTTATAGGGGTGGCTCGATCGCTACAGTACCGAGAATTATTTGTATAGGTCAAATTTTGGTCCGTTCCTAAAAAATGGGCCATTGCTACAAATTTTTTTTGCAGCAGTGAACCAAACAGCCCCTAAAAGATATCATCTGTTCTCCATACTTTGTACTCCCTCCGTTCCAAATAATAAGTCATTCCAAGAATTTTGGAGAGTCAAACCATTTTAAAGTTTGATCAAAATTATAGAGAGAAATACAAAGATTTATGACATCAAATAGGTATACTTTAAAAATATAACTAACAAATAATCGAATGATACTTAATTGGTATCGTAAATGTTATTATCTTGTTGTATAAATTTGGTCAAACTTAGAAAATTTTGATTCTCCAAGATTCTTGGAATGACTTATAATTTGGAACGGAGGGAGTACATTGATATGATATGATGTTTTTTACAGCCGTAGCACTGTATGACCACGAACTTAGTAAAAAAGTAGAAAAAGTTTAGGATAGTGGTTGCCTCGATCGACGCCTCCACCATATATGGCCCGTATGCCTGTATATCGTGCTGGCATCTCGAGAACGTCCATGTGTTCACATTGGGACAAGCAGCGGGTACACGGAAACTAGAAACCACGGCCCAACCTTTTTAATTTACAAATGCAGCTTTAATTTTTTGTCGTTGGTTTGGTAACCTTTTCATATGTCTATAAAACGGTGTTGTGGAAGACTTTTTTAATTTTGTGGATTTGACGGCTCAATTTTCGAAAATGCTTATAGGAATAGGATCTGCATTTCGTGGGTTCATAAGGTTGAGTTTACGTGTGTTTCGAATGTTTGAGTTGTGCTGTGTAATCTTAAAAAAAGATGAGCCAAATATGTAGTAGGACTAGCGGGAGTTATCAAAATACTCTATACTCCCTCCGCGAGTTTTCCATTTTAAATAATTTTAAATTTCATAAAATTTATAGAAAATAATATTAATATATTTGTTACAAAATAAGTATTATTAGATTTATTATATATTTGAAGACATAAATATTAGTAATTTTTATATAAACTTGATTAAATTTGAAATTGTGTTTGAGTTCTGGGAAGGCGAGTCGCATTGTTTTTTACCTAGGGAGTAGTGTTGACGGGGAGGTAGCTCTAACAAACTATACTCCAAGAGACTTGATTAGTTTACCAAGTCCTCCAAATCCCAGGAGATATTTCGATACCACTTGCAGGTACGACTACAATAAAAAAAAGCATGGGCGCATCACGCTTAAATTAAGAAATCATATTTGGCTATTAGCATAAAAAATTGATCCATTATATGCCTATGTCCCTAATTGCGTGCCTTTGTCCCTCCGTGACCAAGAACACAAATGAGTAACTGAAATCAGATCTGTATGTCTGACGGGAGTGCAACTCTCCAGTCCTAACAACGAGCAGGTGTGTACGGCTCTTTATATCCATTATATGCCTATAGTATCCTTCTTATCTCTACTGAACATGTATAGATCTAGCACACTAGATTCTTCTTACCTATTCATTCTCTTTTTGCCTCAAATCTGCAAGCCTGTTTGCGTCTTTTAGATCTGCACGTCGATTTAATTTGCTTCTTAGTGACAAGCATCTTGTTTGTGTCTTCAGATCTCTGCAAGCCTGATAGTTTATCCTCATTTTGACAGGCATCTTTTTGTCTCCTTTATACTTCGTGTTTTATGGTTTAGTCCCGTCATAGGATACTGTCCCCAGCATTTCCCGCAGCTACCAGCAAAATCTCTCTCGCACAGGTGCGCACTTCATTTTTAAGTTTCTCTAGTTGTCTTCTCGCTCATGGTTAATGATTGCTTATGGATATCTCTCAAGCTAGTTGACCTCAAGCTTTAGATCTAATGTCTTGAACATCTGAAAGATTCAAAAGTCTTCATTACAACACTGCAGGTCTTCTCCAGGTAATTGCCATATTTTTTTCCTTGATAAGAACATCATGGGACCGGCTTTTTCGATAACATTCTATCCAATTCATCAAGTTTAGCATGTTCTGAAATACTCCACAAAGTTTATGCTGCATCATCCAACTTGCTGCCAACTTTGTAGGTTTTTTCATGAAGGAAAAATGACCCCTTGTAGAATAATAATGAATAAACCGGACATACTATGTGACAATGTAGTTCTTTAATCAAAATTAAGAAAACATATTGTGCAATATGCCACTGCTTTTGCAATCCAATCTCAGCTTGTACTAGCTACATACATACGCATGGATGAGCTTGAATTTGATTGCTCTAATTTTGTATGCTCATTGCGATACTTATTAGAATGGAAGAAATTTATCTGAACCATGACCCTCTAGAGAGTATACTGGATGGAAGGACCAACCCAACAAATTTACCATTACCATATTTACGATACATAACCCAAAATTTCTCCGAGGAGCGAAAAATCGGAAGTGGTGGGTTCGCAGATGTTTACAAGGTATTGCTAATTTTAGCTGCACATTTCGTGCAAGTTTCCTCAGTGAAAAAAATGTTAGGCTAATAACAGAAGTTAAACAGGGGGTGCTCAGCAACAACAGGATTGTTGCTGTGAAGAAGCTTTCCAATGAACAGACAATCACAGAGGAGACATTTTATCGCGAGGTTGATAATCTAATGGAAGTTAAGCACAAGAATATGGTACAGTTTCTAGGCTTCTGTGCTAATACAGAGGACATACCTGTGAAAGACCCAGAATTAGAAGAAAAATATGTTTATGCGGAGCAGAGGGAAAGATTGCTATGCTTTGAATATATAAGCAATGGAAGTCTTGACAGATATCTTAGTGGTATGGAAATAAATGTGCAAATTGGCACGTGATCAAGTTATTAGCTTTGTTTGTAGTCTTTCTTCCCTTTACTCACTGATTATTATGTACTTATGCAGGTGAATTAAGAGGACTTGAATGGAATGCTCGTTATCAAATAATTAGGAATATTTGTGAAGGATTACGGTATCTCCATGAGGACAAACATATGATTCATAGGGATCTCAAGCCTCAAAATGTATTGTTAGATGATTTTATGGTGCCTAAAATTGCGGATTTTGGTATATCAAAACTCCTTGACGATGGAGCATCAAAAGCCATCACTAAAAGTCCATGGTCTTCACTGTAAGCTTTGCGTGAAAAGAAGCTAATGCTTTCTGCAATGTTTTTGTTAAGTCATATTAAAATCACATTTTTATGCAGAGGATATTGTGCTCCGGAATTCACAGCGCGTGGCGAGGTTTCATTCAAATTTGACATTTATAGCTTGGGTGTTATTATCACCGAGCTTGTGACTGGACGTAGAAGCCGAAACCCCAGTATTCAAAACGTAAGAATTATTTACCTCACTATTTTACAAAGAGAAGATCGATGCACAAATTTTACCTTTTATGTACTGCACTTCTTAGATGAGTACTTTATATACCATATAAAATCAAGTTGGTTGGCTGGCAAGATTACAACGCACATGCTAATTCAAAAAAAAAATATCAGAGCACAAAACCTTCTCGTATTTATCTAGTGCTTCATTGTCTTGACGTATACAGAAAATTAATTAGCGAGTCCATCAACAAAATCGAGGGCATTGGCACCAAATATCTCAAAACATACGCCATGCTATATAGTTTTAAATGGATATATTTTGGACAAGCCTCAAATGCTTTTGATTGGAGCCAGGAACAGCAGAGCAGGTTCGGAAGCCTGACTGGTCAGCACTCAGCAGCAGGATCAGATGCTTGAGTATTTATCTCTTGCGTGTAACAAAAGCTAAATAGAGCGTCGTCCCCAAAGAAAGAAAATAAGAGACGACCATAAGATTTAAATTCAGTGCACTTATATTAGTCTTGTAGTGAATTTCTATATTTGAAAGTCCAAGGTAAAATAAGGTGACCAGGATGGAACTGATGCTCTGTAGTCCGTTCATTCAAAAAAAATATTACCATTGTGTTAAGCGACAAGAGGACAAGAAGCGAGTACTGAGAAATTTTCCTTTACCATCATACTCAACAACCATTGGAGTCTCTCTACTAGGGATGCAAGTTATTTTGGGTTGGGTAGACCCCAAAAAGTCATAAAATGAACTTGAATGACATTGTGCATAAATACTTTGGGAGAAAAAATAAACTAGAGTGGTATACCATTGTAATTAATTAGATGGCCCAAAAAACACATTGGCAATGGCAATGCTATCTTGATTAATTAAATCATCCAAAAAATATTGTTGGATACCCACTTTTGCATCCTTAATGTGTACAAAACATAGAACTTCTGACACCTGCCCGCCGCTTGGAGGGGACATAGAAGCCGTAGTGGGATGTGCATTTGGAGGATTAGTTGCGTCTTCTGTACAAGCTCTGAGGATGAATCGGAGGAACACATCTGCTTTTACATTGCCCTTTTGTTCAAGAATGTTGGAATAGTACAGTTATTCTACGGACCTTGCCCTCCTGGTCACCAGCATTTGCCTTTGTGTAGTTAAAGCAACAGTTTGCAACTCCTTTCTTCGTAGAGGTCATCATCCTCCATTCTTGGAGCATTATTTGGAAATAAGAAACAATTTCATCTTCAATGGAATTCAGCCGACCACCCAGATATGAAAGCTTCTATTCACCATGTCTTTTCCATGGTTATCCATAGGGCAAAGCAAACGTACTTTCCCGGCATTAAAATTTGACTATGAATTAAATTAGGCCTATGAGTGCTTTCACACATCAAAATAATATATTAAAGTGTATGGCAGGTTCTTAAACATATCTTCCTATGTCACTTAGCTTCATATACACACAGATTGCGTATTCGGAACCTTATCCTTAGCTTCAGGTGTCATATAGGTTCCAATACTTCCAAAATAAATATCCGGCGCTCCTAAACATGGCTTCAAATATCATCGAGGTCCATGTTTATACAGATATAACTTAATTATACTCAAATAAAGTAAGCTTTGCCTTAGCGTCTCACTACTCCAACAGGGGCTATCACCCCGGTTCTAAAACTCCATCACCGCCGGTTTTGGACCCCGTTGACTTAGGGCCGATGGTGTACATGGAAAATTATGCTCTGTTCTAGGAAGATTAGTCAAACTTAATAACTTTTAGCTATGCTTTGCAAACCAGAATCAATGGCTTATAACCAACATGACTTACCTAATGAGATATGCGGAGAAGCTGGAGTAGCAACTAAATGAGTTATAGGAAAGGAGGCAATGAAAGTGATGGCTTGCTTGAAATTATAACAACTTGATCATATCATACTTTAATGGTGGTGAGATGACACTGCAATTTTAGAGTAGAGGAATTTAGGGGTTGAGACATGCATTATTTTGATATTGTAGGCACCTAAATGGTATCCAAAGCCAAGTTTGGGGAGCTAGATTTGCAATTTAAGAGTATAATGAGGTATGTGACACAGCCTGACAAGTTAAGAGCCGGCCATGAGATTTTCTCAAAAGAATATACCTAAGTGGAAACAATTTGTGATGTTGAGCGATGCACTCATATGCTTTCAGTTTTTTATGTTCAAACCGCTGATATCACGTTGAAATGCCAGGTACTTCGAAGATGGAGGTACAGGTGGAATAACGCGGAGGGAACAGCATTGATGTGCCGACAAATAGCAAAGTGCATTGATATAGGGCGACAGTGTAGAAAAGAAGATCCCAAAGAACGGCCTTCCATATCAAAGATAATGAGCGATCTCGATGAAGTGGACAGTGCAAATGGTCGGAGCAGCAACCCCGATGATGAAGAATCAGGGGATTTAAAGGTAAAGTGCTATGGCGGCCAAATACTGACCATTCAAGCACTTGAAGCTATTTTTTTTTGCTCCAAAGTGTTTTCTTGTTTCACTACACAGTACACTATCAAATCAATTGTCTTCTTCTATTCTCTCCATCCCAAATTATTAGTCATTTTGGTTTTCTAGATACATTGATTTTGCTATGCATCTAAACATGATATGTATCTTGATGCATAGCAAAAAACAATACACATAGAAAAGCTAAAACTGCAAATAATTTGGAATGGAGGGAGTACCTTCTAAGAGTTACTTTGTATATACAAACCCTTGCACGCTAGCATATCTTACTTTTCATAGATGATGAACATTTATTAGTGGGAAGGAATTAAATATCTAATCCTCGGTGAAATCCTTATAAAACAATTAATGATATTTTGCTAAGTCGACAAAATATAACTTAACATTTTTGCTGCAGATAATCCCTGGATTCAATTGTCTGCTTTTGGTCGAGCCTCTCGAATTGTTTTTTCCTTTCGAGATTAACAAGGACATATCGTGTCCACTATATCTGACGAATCAAACAAATTGCTACATTGCCTTCAACATCCACCCAGCGAGCCAATTGCAATACTGCATAAAGCCAAACTTGGGCATTGTTCCACCACTCTATAGTTGTAGGGTCAACATAACATTGCAAGCACAAGACAAGGCGCCGCCGAAAGATATGCTGCATGATGAGTTCATTGTAATGTGCACCCAAGTGAAAGAGGGTCTTACATCTGAGGATATAACTGACGACATTTTCAGTAAAGAGAGGGGCAATTTGGTTGAGGAGGTCAATTTGGATGCTATTTTTAACGTACAAGTAAAAACCGCATGCATCTTCCAACAACGCAATCAGGATTTACCAGCAGGGGCGATAGGAGTGTCAGGCATAGGTAATAAGAATGAGCTTGAGGCATCTGGAGGACCACAATCAAGTACAAACACCAGTTCAGTACGAACAGATCTTCAGGTAAGTACATGTTTTTCTAATATTTACTGTGCGTTCTTATAGAATAATGATATGATGCGGACACTTAAAGAACATTTCATTATCCATTTCACAAATTCATGTGGAGACTATGAAGAGCATGCTGTTTTTTTTCTTTTACGAAAATAATACCATATTTCTCTTTTTTCCAATTGGGCAACCAATATGCATATTTGTCAGCATGTTATGGTTGATATAATTCAATATAAATTGGATCTGCTCCAAATTCCTCATGCAACAGAGCATGGGACGCAGCAGTATCCAAATTGCTAGGACGATGCAAGGCAACAAAAATGTGAATATCACCCCTTAATCCATCAACAAAGCCCATAGCGTAGTAAATGGATTCAGTAACATAAGCAGTCAATTGATCTACAAGTTCCGAGAACTTCTCTGTTGATGCCTTTTCGGGGCCAATACACGATCGCACTAGCACGTGCGTCGAGAGAAAGGGCTCGATGCAGCACTTCCTGCGTGAAGTGGTCAGACCGGTTAAAGGAACCGGTCAGACCGGTCACCGGGCAGACCAGTGATGAACCGACGAACGCTCACCCAGGAGGGACCCCCGTCAGGGCAAGCGCGTGCAGATGAAGGAAGAACACCTTCAAACATCGCTGAGATGAAGGAAGAACAGAAAATAGGGGTTGGAAGAGCTAGAGTTTGGAGAAAAAGATAGAGACGATAAATAAAGCGTATTGATTTGTGTTTTGATCGATTGGATCCCTCAATCGGCCGTGACCCTTTATATATATTAGATGGGGAGGACTTACCCCGCAAGAAATCTTTTTCATAGATCTAAATCTATGAAAATCCTAATTCTAATTTGCACTCGGACTCCTCATGGACCGGTCAGACTTGTCAGACCCACCAGTCAGACTGCTTAGCACTTGCCAGCCCGGCTACATAAACCAAACCGGTCGGACCGCCTGGGCGCACGGGTCAGACCAATGCCAATTTTGGCCGTCAACATATGCCCCTATTTTTTTTTGGTAAAGCTTACTTGCCAAAAACCAAACTTCCAGACCAAAATTGTCTGAGGACGATGATTAACAATACATCGGCCATTTATTTGTGCTAATGGTGATAAATAATTATCGACCATGACTTGCTCTATTCAAGTCGATGTTGAAACAACCTGCTTCGGCCGCCACACCTTCTTCATGATAGTTGACTTCACTGGCACGACCTGTATTTATTGTTCTATTGTCTCCTTCTTGCGCATACGTTGCAGTCTTCGTTTTTTAGTATGAGACAGGCCTGAAGGACACCACCTCGGCTGTAAATATTTTGAATCTTGCTTCGCACTCTTTCCTTCCTCTTTGTTGCAATCAAGATCTTTTTTGACAAGATTATTGATAGCAACAATTAGTCTTTGTGATGAAGCATTATTTGGATACATAGGAAGATATTGAATGTAATATGATTGCATATGCATCCTACTATATTCTAACGGCGTATAAAAATAAGGTTATGATCAAAACTAGGGGAAAACCGGCCCATAAGGCATAGCAACAAAATTACCTTGGTCTAGATCATCAAAGTCTTCAATGGCTTCACACATATTGTCCGTATGCGCCTGATAGTGATCTATCCTCTGCTAGAGTCACTCTGAGCTGGACCGGTCTAACCGGTCGGGGTATCTAGTCTGATCAGTGGCCTCTGTGCGCCAATATGGGTTAGATCGGTCTGACCGGTTGGTACAAGCGGTCTGACTGGTCATATCTGGTGTTTCTCCTGAACTCATCTGATTTACATTAAATGATTTAGCCAATTATCCATTGGCTTTAGCACAGCAGAAACAAAGCTATCTTTGGCACAACTGATCAGTTCATAATCGAACAGATCCAAGCAGTATAGGCACTTGATGTTGTCATGTGCACCAATAGAGTCAGAATCGGCCGTAGCAATGAAAGATGAAGTGTCACAATGGACTACTTCGACCTCTTCGCCGATCCACCGAATCAATAACTTATGCAAGGTAGAAGGAACGCACTGGTTTGCATGATTCCAATCCCTCCCAAAATCATATTGAAGTTACCTTGCACCTCCGAGACGAAGATGACTGTGGCAAGCGTCTTGCTCCCGATGGTCAACCCCATGAAAGCAACCCCTTTGGCATCAATGAGGTCACCTCCACCAATGTCGTTGACCGTCATGTTTGTCTTAATCAGCTCGTCATCCTTGCCACCAAGCTTCTTGAAAAAAGAATAGGGCATAAGATTTACAATAGCCCCACCATCCACAAGCATGCGAGTGATGTGCCCCCTCATATAAAGGGCTTTCAAATGGTTCTCCGATTCTTTGGATTTTTGGAACACAGCATCACGAGGCCCAAACTGAAAATGAGCAACCTTCTCCTCCTCCAGAATTATAAAGTAATCCGAAGACAAATGCACCACATTGATTTCAATGTTGCTGTGCTCCAGAGACGCCTCATAATCCACCAATTTCTCATCTTCTTGTACTGGAGGAACTGCTGAGGCTTCATCAACAGAAGGAACCGAAACAGGCGCTGCTGAATCGGCTATCTGCTCTGTGCTGGGTTAAACCGGTCTGACCGGTTGCTCAGGGTGGTCAGACCGATCGGCGTCACCGGACAAACCGGTCGGCTGGGGCAGTCCGACCTCAGTTAATTGATTTTGCAAGGTGGTTTCTATAACTGCTTCAGTTAATTAATTTTGTGAGGTGGTTTCTATAATTTTCTCGGTTAATAAAAAATGTCCGCCACTAACCGAGGCGGTTGAAATTTCTGCCCGCCCCAGAGGGGTTTTCAAAAGGTCACAGTCAATGTTTTTTGTAGCAGTGTTTGGACATTCCTAAAATATTCTCTTTAGTTTTTCACTATGGTTTTGCATCTTGATAGTGATTTGGACATCTTGACTATGGATTGGACTTCATCCATTTGACAAACTTGAGCTCACAAACTCATTAATCCCGTTGACTATATTGTCACACAATTACCGTAAGCACAACTACAACCTAATAGGGTCATATTTCTTACGGGGTAACGTATGTGGTGCAAACCGCAACCTCATGAAAACTCATGCAAACCGCGGCAAAAAAATCATCTAAATTCACCCAAAAAATCACACATGTAGATGATATGATGATACACAATCTTATAAAATATCTTGTCCAAACTCGATTGCGTTTGTGAGATATAAAATAACAAATTTCAAGCCAGAAAACTGTCCAGATAATTTGTTAGAAATTTGTTATTTTTATATCTCACAAATGAAGTCAAGTTTAGACAAGATATTTTACAAAGTTGTGTATCATCATATCATCTACATGTGTCATTTTTTGGTGAATTTAGACGACTATTTTGCCATAGTTTGTATAGGTTTTCACGAGGTTGCAATTTGCACCACATACGCAGCCTTCTTATGGACTCATAGGTAGGATTCCGAAGTGAGTTTTTGATGGCTATCGGTGTATTTTGCACACCTAACATCAATCGGAACGGCAAGACTGTTGATGAATCAGTTAGAGACCATGATAATGGGCTGGGATCAATCCTAATAATATTTTATCTGCTTTTGCTATATGATGTGATATCCATATGGTAAAGGGGTTCCTTCCAGTATAATCATAAATTTTGCATAAGTTTTTCGTATACATTTGCCATCATGTGTTCGTTTGGATTTCACTTTAATGATTGACCAATTTCTCTTTTCTTATGGATCTTTTTGTAGATGAACTCGTCGACATCAAATGCACTAATCCAGGCCGATCCCCTTGAGTTCATCCTTCCCGTGAACGCAAAGGAAGTGGAATTCTCACTAAGGATAATAAACATCACAGAGGACTACGTCGCTTTCCATGTGGGGTATTTGTTGCCCAAACAATACACAGGAACCCCGAAGAAAGGAATTCTTTCACCACGGTCCAATGTGGTAATTGACATCACAAGGTCGGCGGATGGACCACATGCAGGGAGTGACTCGGTTTTTGTCAGAAGCACCATCGTGAGCAAGAATTTCAAAATAAGTGACACCACGTATGATTGGTTCCTTAACCTTCCGGCCGGCAGCATTGCGCATGCGGTGGTGCTGCGGGTTATTCTTGTAGCCCCATCAAGAGAACTGCGGTCATGGGAGATTACACCTTATTCCATTCCTTCTCTGTCACCGATTGACAAACATGGTGGTCAAAAGTCCAATTTTGAGAAGTCTCTGGTGAGTTTGCTTTGATGTGCAGAAAAAACAATATTGAGGCCATGTTCAATGAGGTCTTCAAAACTTACTTCCACTTTTTCTTTCTTTCAAAATATATCTCCTTCCCTTTTCCTCACAACCGGTACAGGTAATGCTAAACTCTTAAATAAAAAATTTTGAAGCCCAATGGACATATGTCATCCTTTCCTTCATTCTCAAAGTTACCCTTACCATTAGTGAAGTGTTAGATCTCATTTATACTATATACCACCAAGTGGTGGTATTGTGCGTCATAAAAGATCTGCAAGTGGATCGCAATACTGGTCTATCTATACTAGTGTTTTGAAAGGACTAGTATATTCAGATTAATTGTGTATCACTGAAAAGATCATTAGTAGTATATATAGTATGCGTAGTATGAGGGTACTATGAGAAAAAATATTAATGACATCAGGATCCATTTTATTTGGACTATCTTTCTATTTGAAAATTTTAATTTTCATATATAACTGAAAGATATTTACGAAATTACCCTTACTAATGAAAGGTTAGATCTTATCTATACGATATACCACCAAGTGGTGGTATTGTATATCATAAAAGACCTTTCTCAAAATATCTTGATAAATTCAAGCCTAATGGCTGTTGCTGCTAGCAACACTGCAATGAATCTTTTCCTCATACTAGCAGGCTGCAGCCATGCCTTAGCTTTGTGTTCCCTGGTGAAGGATGTTGAGTCACTCCACATCTGTAGGTCAATGTTAAATGGAGTAAGTCGGAAAACCATATCCATGCATATGATTTCGCATTGGCAACTAAAACCAGTGGAGGGGGTCGTTAAGCATGTTTTGAGAACCAAACTGACAAAACGATCGGCAGATATTCATTTTTCTTTTTTGTTTTCCAAACATTACACAGCTAATTGATCATTTTACTACGACCATGGTGGTAATTGATATGACAAGGTTGAACCCAACGACGCCACAGGCAGCAGTGGTAGCGAATGAGGCGGTTTATGTGAACAGCACAGTCGTGAGCAAGCATTTCAAAACCAGCGCCATCACCTACGACCTATTTAATAAACCGGAAACTGGTAGATTAGTGCACAAGATGACACTGCCTGTTATTTTGGCAGCTACAAGTGGACCGCAGTCATGGGAGGTTACGACGTCACTCTCTCCACTAGACCAACAAGTGAGTTCTCCAGTTTAAAGCAATAGTTTTGTTTCAGAAATTATAATGTCTACATTTGGAATCGATTTAAAAATTTTCGGGAGAAATTAGTTCATACTACTTTAGCATTTTTATTTTTTATTCAATATCGTTTAAATTGTTTAAGAAAATAATAATCCAATTCTCTTGTTTGAACTATTTTTGGGACGCACACTTTATTACCCTTAAAAGATCGTTCTATTTCAACTCCTACCTAAGTACCTAACCAAAGCACTTCAGGGATTTTATGACGCAAAGCATAGGATTACAATCTGAACCTAACAACTCCAAAACAAAGTTAGGGGCCCATCTAACCAGACACTTCAATTACCAAAAACCAGATTTCAAACAACAGATTTCGATGATCTGATGGGTGGTTTTCCCAGCTTGGCGTCCACATCATTTTGTTTTTACACATGCGGTCTGCCATGCCATTACGAGGAAAAAGTGGAACTCAGCCAGCATACAAAGCTATGGTGACGTGGATGCTAAATGAGCAAAACAACATTATACATACACATCACCAAAATCTGCTATGCCGCAGAAACTTAAGGGGCAGAATCCTATGATAAACATAGTAGGGGGTTATGTGACACCAAGTTTATCTGAGGGCCAATTTAAAAGTTTATAATATAATTTGCTTAGAGTAGATAATTGGATAGAGGTTTTTTTTTTTAGGGCGATAATTGGATAGAGGTTTTGCACGTTTATTAGCACACTAAGTAGTGTAATTGTTTTTGGCGGAGGGTCAGCTGTAGGTTACGTAGAATAATGAAGTTTCGTTGATACCTTTGCTAAAATAACATGTTATATATCTTCATTACATCTCCAGCCCCATGCAAAATTTCAAACCATCTCCGTCGCCTAGCATTTCCAATCTGTATTTTAGAGATGCTAATAAGTAATAACAATAATGAAGATCCCCAAGCAAGGCGGGGAGACCTGATTTTCGACCCCCACCTTCATCACTATGTCCACCACGTGAGTGGATTAAATTAGACAACATTAAATTTTTCAAAATTGTTCAGAAAATACATCAAAGTCTATCAAATCAAATAAATATAGTATAAAGATATTCTTTCATAGTGGATCCAATCGAACTGATCGATTTGATGCCATAAATATTTATATACTTTAGTATAAAAACTAGGTCAAACATGAATAAAATTTTGACACAAATAGAAAAATATCAAACATTTGGAAGGTAGGGAGCACTACTAAGGAAACATGCCAAAGATCCACCCTAAAAGTACCAGTATGAAGAAGATCTAGTATCAATGCTAGCATAGGTAACAGGTCTTCCTCATGCCTGTACATTTGGAGTGGATGACACCCATGGATGAGCCTTTGGTACCAAGTGGTGTTATAAGATAACACCACCCAGTACCTAAGGATATCCATAGGCACCGGATGGTGTTACCACCCAGTACTTCTACATTAGTACCTGGTGGTAACACCATCCTGTCCCTATGGATAGCCTTAGGTACCGGATGGTGTTACCACTTAGTACCAAAGCCTCATCCATGAGTTACTAACTTTAAAAGGAAAGATATCTCTCTTCCCATCACAAGTGATACATAGGTGAGATGGTAAGAAAGGTATATGCGAGGCAAGAGATCCCGACTTCGAATCCTAGCCACTGCACGCATGTGTATTTCGCGTGAAAAATCATGTGACTGCTTCGGTACCGGGTGGAACCTTCACCCGGTACTAAAGAGAACCTTAGGTACCAAGTGTTTTACCCGGTGAAGAAGACCGAGTCTGTAGTCTCGGTTTCATAGTAATCGGTACCTAAGGCTCTCTCCAACTTGTGCGGATGGCGTGTTTTCTAATAGTGGAGTATCTTTCAGCATAATGACATATTTCATGTTTATGTGACTTGATATATATTGTGGTACATGTAAACAACAATTTTATAATTCCATTTTCTAGAAGTACCTGTAGCACATATCTAATGATAATTGTAATCTTTCTTCTGCATGTCTTTACTGCTTGATTACTCTTGGTGCTTACAATTCTAGATGATGGGGTGGTTGCCAAGCAAGGTATGCAATTTGCTTTTGTATATATGTCTTAAATACATTTTCCGTATGCCCATTTTTGAGTGTTTACACCTTCTTTGTTTGGTATTTGTATTCAGTATGAAACTGGGTTCACTTGGGTGAACTCCTTGGATGTCCATCCCACGGAGCCATGGTGAGTGGATGTTTGTTTCAGATTGAGATGATATAAGTTCATAATTATAAAGTTTCTTCTCTTGCAACCCAGGATAACGACGACTCAACAGGACCCTTATGTGCGCATATGGAATTACCAGACGCAGGCAGGTGACTGCTCTATATTTAGTAATAAAGAGCCAAGTACATTGCTAATTTTGTTGCCCACTAGTTATTTATGGGGGCAACATCCACACACCCACCCATTGTGGGGCGGGGGGTGACTATGAGCGTATTTGGATGAGAACCATAAGTGCCCAGGCCCAAGGCCAAATATTGCCGTAAAAGAGGCTACCACATTAACGTAAGTAGGCGGTTCCTGTAGTACCGACTTGTATTTTCTGTTAGATATTTGGGGATTTTATGGATTATTTAGTTCCAAGAATCAACATTTTAATCATGATAAATTGTAGTGAACTTATGACAACATGATATCTCAATATGTGCAAGTTTAATATCCTATTGAATAAGGACATAATAGAAAACAAGAACCAGAAGGATTTCATTATATACCCTGAGGTAGGTCCTTTGCCGAAGGCACTGGATGCGCTGTCTCTAGCGGGAGTAGACATTCTACTCGGCTTGGTTCCAGGTAGCAGCAGACTTCTCAATTTCTAAAGGCCACAAGCACTGGCCTATGCAAGGCGACAACCTTCGAATCTCCTTTGGTGCCTCTTAGACAAAAAATATATATATATCAGTATTAAGGGCTGTGTAGAGGCAGAGTATGTGGTCCGTTCTAAATCATAGATCGTTTTGGATTTTCTAGATATGGTTTTTATTATATAATTAGACGTAGCCTATATTTTGGTGCATAATAAAATCAATATATTTAGAAAAGACAAAATGTTCTATAATAATTTGGAACGAAGGGGGTTAGGTTCTAAGGTATACTCTCACCTTGTCTATATAGATGCTCTGGGACGGAGGGATACTATATGTATTGTATAAAACCCAAAATGTCCATCTAGTTTATCCATTGTAGCCAATCAACTTTCCACCGCGGACATCCTTAATATGTTTCTTACTGTTTATTGAACAATCTGTAAACTATGTCGATGTCAACATTTTAGATAGACCAATTCAGCATTTATAGGTAATCTTAAAAACTTATAGTTTCAACTAGTTTGCACAAAACTTTATCTAGATGTCAAACAAGGGTTGTTCTAGTGTTCCAACCTAACCCAAAAGAGTTTTGCACCCTATAGCCAACTACTCTAAGGAAGAAAAAGCACACAAGTTGCAAGTAAGAAGTGCAAAAATATAAAGAGTGGGTTAGGAAAATACAAACTTGGCACATCAATTTTTCCGTGGTGTTGGTGGGCTAAATCCACCCCTAGTCCACGTTGGAGCTCCACCAAGGTACGCTCCCGGTCAACAAGTCTCTTCCTGTCAAGAGCTTGGTCTCGCTACTAAGGCTCACCCAAGTAGATGAAGGTCTTCCCACAAAGGCTAAGCCCACCACCTCTTGCACCAGTCACCTTGACGCCGTCTTCACTGCGAGCTTCCACGAAGGAGGGGTCTCCTCATCCCCCGCATAAAGCCGTCGCCACTGTTCCACGACAAGCCGAAGGATTTGACTTGCCGGCGAGCCATCAAGAATCTAAGTGGTCGGCACACCAAGATTACACTAGTGGTTCACTCTAGAACCAAACATAAGGTAGCAACACCTTGCTCTCTCAATCTCTCTAGGCATAACCTAGCACTAGCACTCCGAAAACATGACCTAAAGCCTATGGATGCGATCAATTAGCACTATTGATGGCTTGAAGCTAGTCTTTAATGTTTATGTGCTTCTCCTGAACTCCAGCCACATCAAATGGGCCAGCGAAGAGGGTATTTATAGCCAAACAACTCCAAAGACCTATTGCTCCAATGGCCAGGTTAGGTGGGTGTCAGATCATCCAGTCACCCTAAGCTTACATGCTAGCCATTGGCCCAACCTAGCACTAAAACTCTCAAAGCATGTGCTAAAATCCTATCGATATGATCAATTAGCACTATGGATGGCTTGGAGGTCTTCTTCAGTGTCTATGTGCTTCTCCTGAGCTCCAGCAACCTCAAATGGACTAGTGAAGGGGGGTATTTATAGCCGAACAATTGTAAAGAGTCATTACTCCAACAACTGAGAAAACAATTGTAGTGTTGGATAAACCGGCACTCTCTATAGGTTGGTGTCAGATCATCCAGTCCTCTTAAGCTTGCATGCTATCCATTGGCCCCTTTCTGCCCAAAGTCACTTTTGCTTGTGTCATTGGTCCAGCACTTTGTTCGACGCTTCATCCGACTCTCGTTAGTTTATCCGGCGCTGAAGGGTTTTCTTCCCAAAACCTTCTAGATGTTTTGTGTCAATAGTTAGAGCAATTTGGAATTACACCGACACCTTCTTTCAAAGTGTCGAACCATACGGTGTTCCTGAGTATCTGCGGAGTTGATCATCATTTGAATTCTTCATTATTCCAACATGTTCATTTTCTATGCTGTCGGATCATCCGGCACCCTTTTTCATGTTGAACTCATTTAAAGAATCATTTCTTTAAGTTCTATTTTGGTTTCTTTCTTTGCTAGAGCTTATGCTTCATCCATGGGACCTAAGATCAATTCACTTGAGAAACAAAATTAGTCTCACTGATCATGTTGTCACACAATTACCAAAATCACAATAATAGCCTTGATGCGTCTTGTACTTGGCCTCCCCCTAAGTCCATGGTTTCTCCCCCCCCCCCCCCCCCCCCACCCCCCCTTTGCTTTCTCAAAAATTTTGAATTTTGTATTGAGTTTTTCTATGGATTCTTGTACCCCAATCCTTGCTTGACCACCAAAATGATCTGGTTTGACTCCAAACGTCTCCCCTTTAAAATAAAATCACCTAAAAAGGCTTAGCAAAATAATATAGCTCAAGGGGAAATTTTAGTAGCCTAAGGAGTTAGCTCTATGAATTCGGATTCATATAGGATGATATCAAAAAAGATACCACTTTGAAGCTCACTAAGGTGGAACACAAAATCATGAAACATGCATGATATAAGCTAAGCTTTCCACAAAAGTATGCACAAAATGATAATATGAAATCAAGTGCACAACTCTATATTTTGAGTAAGAAAGCTTAGATCATATCATGCACGGAGGTAGCCCAGATGTAAGAATTGACAATGATACCAAAGAAGGGTTTGAACCTTGCAAACCTCCGGAGGAGTATAGTTACCTTGATTGTACCACTTGAAAGAAATTTGGGTATGAGCTCTTGGTACACTAAGGTGAGCAAATGTATGAGCACAAAGTTTTTGAACTAAGATATAGAATTTAAGTTCGATAGAGCATGACTCAATATGCATGAAAGCACACTAATTTCTCTAATCACACTTACAGAGTTGTTAGTTCACAATGTGAAAGATGCTCCATCAAGAGACTACAAAGGATAAGCGCTTGCATACTTTTTAGTCTCCAAAATCAAAAACTATACGATGAACTCCCTCTAAATGTATGCATTTAGTGTTTGAATCACCAATTATTATTTTTGAAAACAATGGGATCATCCGGTAGTGTCGAATGAACCAACGCTATGTTTAGGTGGGTGTCTGATCATCCGCTCCCCCTAAGCTTTCATCCTAGCTATTGGCCTTTCTGTCCAAAAGTCACTTTTTCTTGGATCACTGCACTGATGATTTGTCTGATGCTTCATCCAAGCACGTTGGTTTATCTGGCGCTGAATGGTTCTCTTCCCAGAACATGTTTTGTGCCAATCGTTAGAGCAATTTGGAATTGCATTGACGCCTTCTTCCAGAGTGTCAGATCATACGGTTCTAATGGGTATTTGTGCACTTGATCGTCGTTTGAGTTCTGCATTAGTCCGACCTGTCCATTTCCACACTGTCAGATCATCAAGTACCTCTTTTTCATGCTAAACATATCCAAGTTTTATGATACAGTCTGTGCAATTCTTTGAGTTCATTATTTGTTTCTTGCTTTGCTAGGGTATAATGCTTCATCTATGGACCTAAGATCTTTCACTTGACAAACTTGATTAGTCCCATTGATCATGTTATCACACAATCACTAAAATCACAATAATATATAGCCTTAATGCGGCCATGGTTCTTGCATTGGGGATTTCACAATTAGTTAGTTAGCCTGCTCCTTACCATCACAGGCTTGGTAATTTAAACTAATCTCACAAGTTAGATAAAAAAACTCGCGTAAGTGAAACCTCAGTTGCTGACTAAGATCACATCCCCAATCCCCACATTGGGTTCTACAAGTGAATTTAATTCTATAATAAGAGAATTTAATCCACATTTTCTATTAGCTAAAGTGCATATTAGGAGTTTTCTGAAGAATGGGTTCACCATTATATCATGTCATCAACGTCCATGATATATTGCCAACAGAATCTGGCCCTGATCATGGAGATGCAATACAAAATTATTGATTAGCCACCGAGGAGATGACCATCTTTATTTACGCAACAGAGTGAGACGGTGAAAGCCTCCTTGACTGTGCGTACAACATATGCTGAAGATGTTAAAATGGGACAACAGAAAACAGCAGGTAGGGGAGAGGATGGGCAGAAGGCTGTGGCCTGTGGGCAAATAATTCTGTAGAATATACTTAAGCACTTGAGACGGCATGAGCCCATGAGCCCTGGACAATATGATATATACTAGAAGCTAGCTATCTTCATTTTCGATTCAGAAATGAACTAATATGTGCACTACACTTTTTTTGTAAGCAGGAAGTGAAACGCTTTTGTCTCGGAGTTCGCGAGTTACAAGGCATGCTTCTGATTTGGCCTTCCTTTTCTTATTACATCACAACTATTGTAAGCATGCATAGAGTTATATTACTGTCATTGTGGTTGCAGTAACCTCGGTTAAATTTATAGCACGGGAAAAATGGATTGTGGCCGGTACCAGTTATGGTCTAATCTACCTATTCAGTTATGATCCACTCCAACAAATCCGTGTTGTGAAAGCGCACTCGGGATCTGTCAACTCTCTGGCCATCCATCCGAACGAGCCATATGTCCTGTCAGCATCCTTTGGTGGTGACGTACAGCTCCGGGACTATGAGGAGGATATGGAGATAATCGAAAGTTTTTCTGCAAGAAATTGGTGCGCAAGATGTGTCGTGTTTGATCCATCAGGAGCTACTTTTGCTAATGCTTGCGGAGATTTAATAAAGGTTAGTTCTCTTGAATATTCAATTTCATAAAACAAAATTGTGGACGGACACACAAACATTTTATCTTTTTTCTAATGATATTGAAATAACTACAGATGTGGAATGTGGATTCCGGTGAGTGTAAGCTCATACTGTCTGGACATTCACACGAGGTGACTTGTTTAGAGTACTTTACTCGTGAGGATGAGTTATACTTGATCAGTGGTTCTCAAGACAGAACTGCCAAGGTATGGCACTTTGACGACTTTAGTGAAGAATAATAGTCTAGATATGTAAGGCTTCATTATCAGTATAGAATGTTGACTATGACCGTTGCTTCTTTCTTGACTCAGATATGGGACTGTCAAACAGGGCGCTGTGTAAAGACACTCCAAGCGTACTCGCCTGTTCGTGCGGTCTGTTCCCATCCAGATCTTCCAATACTAATTACAGGTTCATATGACGGGTCACTTCGCCTTTGGAACTCCACAAGCTTCAGGTAATTGTAAACACCTGTGTGTTCTCTTGACCGCAAAAATAAAATCTTTGTACTACACCCTCTGTTCCTAATATAAAGATGTTCAGGCAGTAAAATTGAACTGTCAGGACGTCTTATTATAAACAAAGGGTTAAGGCCTAGTGACCCCATGGACGGCAACGTCTTATTATAAACCCCCTTAAAGGATTAGCTCTATCCATGGACGGCAACATCTCCAATTCTCCAAAAAAAAATTTGCAAAAAGAAGCCTACATACTTCTTTCCTATTCATCAGGCATGTCCTTGGATGCCGTGCTACATTAAGGTGACTCAGAACTGGCTCTTAGACTACTTACCGTACTCTAGCTGAGATTATTCCAGTGCAATATTTCACCTTGGGCCTTCTTCATCTTGTTTGGCCAGCCTCGGTAGGGAGTGTTATCGCACAGTTACCAAGACTCAAAACTTGGTAACATAGTGATGACACTCTTCTCTTATTCAATGAAATTCCTCTCCTCTCTCTTTATAAATGACTCTACCATATCAGAAAATTTGCTGATTTGACATAATATTTAATGCTCATGACTACTATGATACTCTTATTGGAATTGATCTTATATAAAGAAAATGCCACGAGGGCTAAGGGCAACTCCACTGTATTGCACGTGTGTTTCGCTAATATGGGACCCACCTGAGCAAAAATTGCTCCAACGCTTAGCATTATTTCTCTAGTCAAAGTTGGTCCCACACTCACATATAAAGATTCTCTCTTCACTCCTGAACAATAACATCTACTATTCTGATCATTTGCTCTCATCTCTCTGGCAATGGGATCTTGGATGCAACTTTTTTATTTGTATCTCATGCCCAAGTTAGCTTCCGGCCGGTGCCAAGCAAGCACCTCTTGCAAATTTCACTCCAACATTTAGTTATGATGCTATCTCTTCTTTGCACACCCTCAAAAACTCCGAACCGGAGCTGCTCTAAGTCCCCAGCCGGTCCTTTTTCTTTTAAATCGTATGAACTTCAGTGCTTTAGGATCTTTATGTCCAGAGCTCTACTATCAATTCTGCCCACTGTTTCCCAATGACTGATGATAACGGTAACTTCCATGATTTTTTCGATCCCCCCCACTAAGCAACATCATTTTGCACATTTGATATTTTCTAGAGTAAACACAAGGAGTATCATATATTACGTCGTGAAGTACTTACGGAGTTTTTTTTTTTGAATTAAGCAATAATGTCCAATTTTTGGGTAGAGCAACAAGATCAATCTCGGCATATCATGAGATGTCTGACATACTATAAATACTACCATTATTTTGTGTTACGGACTCGTGTAAACCCCTGTTATTGTACCAGAAAAACTAATACTTATATCGCACTCCGTATGTTTTTCAGGCGCGAGCGTATAATGAAGTTTGACGTCGGAGGTGTGAAAGCTATAGCTTGCTTAAAGGGGTCAACAAGGTATAACATGATACTACATATGCTGTTTTAAGAATTTAATTTGCTTATTATTAAATGACATTCAACAACCACATGACTTTATAGTTGCAAATAAAAACACAATAATTGCAGATAGAATAATCCTATATATGTAGCAGTATGGTGTTCTGGATTGGAACAAGGAATTGCTGCGTTTTCTCCTTGTAATGCACATATTGGGAGTCCTAGAACAAGTGGTTTAGCGTACGCCGTCCCAACAGCAAATATAATAATACTGGTATTTGTTTATTCCAGCAGGATTGTGATCGGACATGCTGGTGGATTAGGATTTGCAGAAATTGGCCCCGAGTAATTGAGTGCATGAGAAGCCGCGTATACAAGCTAAACCAATAAATTTCAAATAGTTACGTCTTTAACAATTCATCCATCCACTCAAACTTAGAGCATGTCTAATAATATAGCAAGCTGTTGGCTATACATATTGTTGCCTGCTTCTCATCAAGAGCCATCATTAATAAACACTCGTATAGTTATCTGTAAGATTGGATGTTATAGATTGGCCATTTTCTCCCTTTTTTCTGTTTCCTTTGTGTTTCAATTGTTTTGTTTGCTTTGGACCACGTAGAGGCGGGATCTTGCATGAGGGCCCACTTCGTTCATTTTCCCTTGTATTTCTCTTCCAGACAAACAAATGCACTATTACCAAGACTGGCATGTCAGCTCTACAATGAAATGCAATTGTCTCTCCCATGTAAAGTTTCATTGCATTACTTCAGAAACAGGCTGCAACATTTAATTTCAGTATGGTGTTATGATCAAATGTGAGATTTGATGAAAACATAACACCCTCACTGCATGTTTCAGGACTTCGACCCAAGCCTGCCGGATTTCTTGGGGATGAAATTTCTCCCCTTCTCTCCTAATAATAAGGTTGCCAAGTGAGCAAAATTGCCGATGTGTCATAGAATTTAAGGCCCATAAAATTCTTATGAAACCCTCTTGAGATTGACTTATTATACTTTGCTCCTGGGGGAGAATGATTGACATTATATTTCAACGGTTTCACCTTTCTTTAACCCATTGGCTACTACTCCGGTGACCGGTTGAGAACTGATGGAAAGGGGGTGATGCACTCAGAGATCATGCTGTAGAATCGATCTCATCTGATTATCAGATCAGCCTCCATGCGAGTCCTCGCAATCTGACCCATAACAAGGTTGGAGATCTTGAACTTGCCACCTCGTTTGCTGAGCAATCATGTCGAGTTGTGGAGAGTCCAAAGGTGAGAACTCGGTGGCGCAGCTCACGCTTCCAAATGTGAAACATGAACCTTAGGGAATGATGGCATTGAAGTATATTGCCGCCATCAAGATGTCCAAACGTACACTAGTACAGGAAACTTGATTTATCTCAGTTGGGAACCTGGAATATTCACGGTTTCTCAACCGGAACCACCGGATAGTCCTTGTAAGGTTGATCTCCTTTCCACACAGGGCCCAATGGTCGACATGGTCTCACGCCCTGATCGGGGACGCTCAGCCAAACCCTAGCTAGTGGGCCCCTGTCAGACAGTGCCGATAAAAGGAGGTTGGGGGAAAGGGGGTTCGAGTTACGAAGTTCGACGCCGCCAACAGAAAGCTCCACCTTCTAACCCTTGTCCGATCAAGCGGGGGCACTGGACTGATGGGAAGTGCCACCGGCACCAGCCACTGCACCACGTCGGCATCAGCTCCACCACGCCATTGCCAGGACTCAACCGCCTCTGTAGCATGCCGCCGTCATGTGCCTCTGTTCCAAAACCCTAACGGTGGCGCCATGGAAGATAGTGGCGGCTATTAGCAAGGTTCATTCCTTTGTTAAAGTTTTACCCCATCTACTCCTAGGGATCCAAAAGTGTTTCTAACAATGGTATCAAAAGCCGATCTAGCGAGTAGATCTAAAGAGGAAAGATGATTCGGTTACGAATCGAAAGAACCAGAGAAAGAAATCGATCCCAAATCGACAAAGTTAAAGAAAAATGCAAACCCTAACCCAAGAGGAACAAAGTGGCAGCGAGGCTTACTTGACCCAACCGCCAACTCCAGTGCCAGCCACCGCCGCGCAGGAGCCCAACGGAGCTACCGGTTCGCCGACACACACAGACAGCCGCACCTAGGGTGGCCCAAGTGTCGATGATGTTCTCTGGGAGGGAGTTGAGCCATAGGAGCTGTGATGTCTCCAAGGCTAACGGGAAATAGGAGACTTTTGTAGTATCGGTGCCGCCGGCTACGTCGATTGCTTGGGAGTAGATCCGAAGCCATTGGTGTGGTGGGTTTTGCCGTCGTACTTATTGAAGCCGATTGGTTTGAAGCCCTCGGGGTAGACGTAGAGGCTGAATTGCTGCCTGAACGCCGGGAAACGATCGGCGTCGAATGAAGCCTTGTATTCTTCCTAGAGGGGACGTGCCTCCTGCCGGGCATTGATGATTTGCCTGGCGTCGTACCCTGCAGCTGCAAAATTGCGA
The DNA here is from genome assembly GCF_016808335.1 of Panicum virgatum. Taxonomy (NCBI): domain Eukaryota; kingdom Viridiplantae; phylum Streptophyta; class Magnoliopsida; order Poales; family Poaceae; genus Panicum; species Panicum virgatum. The sequence continues at coordinate 29,491,664 of NC_053145.1, read as the reverse complement.
AGTTCAATGGAAGGGCGTCCTGTAGACGTTGGTGATTACCTCGAGGTGGTGGTTGTCGAGGTCGGTTGTTCCCTACGCCGCCGGTTGCTGAATGAGCCAGAGGTGCAGGGGTGCGCCTTGATTGGCAGCACCGATCTGCTGGTTTTGGTTGTTCTATCCGCCTCCTTCCTGCCTTCTGCGCCTTCCTCCTGGAGTTCTGCTGGATCTTGCGCAGTTGTGGCTCTTGGACTGAGATGGCATCTTCTGTTTATCGTTGAGTTGTAGCGCTACGTGTTGTAGTAGATGGATGCTCTGTTGGACTGCTGGATCGTTGACATGATCCAGGTGTCTCGCGGCATGCATGATGTTGGCCACTGGGAATGTTTCAGCAGCTCTTTCAAGCTCTTCCTAGAGATTGCACTGAGGTTGTTGTTGCTGGTATTGCCGCGCGTCTGCTCTTCTTTGCTCATGCAGGCGATTTCTTTCACGCCTCGCGTCGCATTCGGCGTCGTTTTCGTTGCCGGCGTTTGCGGTGAGGTCATCTGCTGAGATGTCCTCTGGCAGTTCATTATCTCTTCTGCTATTGGCAGTATCTGCCATGTAAACGCGGCGATCGTTGTAGGATTCATCAGAATAGTCTGTGACTGGTATTGTGAATCCAAATCTATCCTCTTGGATAGGAGAGAGTTGGTTTTCTTCTTGGTATGGGAGTTCGGGGATGTATGCCGCTAGTCGTGCATCCAATCCGAGTAGTTCTGGGGGCTCAAATCCCTTTCAGCACATGAAAGTGGCCTTGAGGCGTAGATGCAATGTTGAGATCTAGGTGACGACCAATAACAAATATTGGTTCACCATATATGGTCTCGCCAAGTGCCAATGCCTTCCCATGGTTGGTGGCGTTTGTGAGTGAGTGATTTCTGAAGCTTTTTCAAGATTGAATTCGTTTTTAGATCGGATCTCTTCCCGATCATTAAGGGATAACTCCCTGATTTGATCGGAGCAGTGGTCTAGCGCAACTTGTCGTGGCTCGAAATTGCCAGCTCTAGGTTTATGAAAAGCCTCTGGATTCACTTTTCTTGATTTCCGAGCAGCTTGTTTTAGAAAAACCCAAGTTAGTTGGATTAAAGGTTGTTAGGCCAAACACGGTTTTATGAAATCTGGTTTTCACAAAACACAGATCCAAACAACCCCTTATATACAAATCATAAAAGAACATCAAAATCCTAATCAGCAGTTTAGCACTTGCTGTACCATAACCATCCTTAGCTTACATTCGTCACATGAACTTTACTTTTACTCGAGAACCCCTGAAAACAGCAGGGCAGCGCTGAGCTCATACACCCTTTGAACCAGGAAGGTCGACCCACTGAAGCTGGAGCTCTATCTCCCCGCACTCCACGTTCTTCAGCCTGATAACCAGGTCCTGCTTCACCTTCCCCTCGGAGATGTAAATCGAGCTCTCCTCGGCTAGGCAGTTCTGTCTGTTGGGCACCAGTTTCTTTACCACAGTTCCATCGGCAACATCCTGAAGCTTCATCTTCACGACCTCAACCAACGGTCGAATGTCCAGCTCCGCGTTACCCATCGAATCATCCACGAATGTGTCCTTGTCAAACACTTCCTGGAGATTGAGAAAGAAGCATCACTGTCAACGCATGATAACCAAGAATATGAGCATTCATTTCTCTCTTTAAGAGAGAGAGCTGGCTAACGAAATCACGGTGTGTGTGTGTGTGGTTCTAGGATAAATGTTTAGTAGCGGTGCTGTAAAATAACGTCTTCTCAGGGATGTGGAATCAGTGGTTCAACTATGAAAGTTCAGGGATGGCTATTTTCTAGCTCAAATTTACAACTTCTCAGGTATTTATATTTTTCCTTTAGATTGAAATATTAAAACAATAGCAAGCTTCAGGAAACTAAAGCATTAGAGGATCCTAAATATGGCTTGACTTGAAATTTATTTGGCTGGAATCGGCAAATCGCAAGTGTGCATAAATTCCATCGATCAGTCACATGTAAGAATACACGATGTTAATTGAATTCCAAAAATATGGAAGTTATTCAGTAAGATTCAGAAATTAAAAAGGGGAAACATTTACTCCTCTCAAAGTAATGACTGCAGGATTTAGCAAAGAAGCATGGTAAGGAATGCTTTTCTTCGTACAACTACAAACCGAAAATATCGAGAAAGCCGGGTGATAATGAATAACTTATGAATATACTCCCTCCTTCCCCGTTTATAAGGCATACACGTATATCAAGATTCAAACCTTCTCATCTTTGACCAATAATTTGACTATTAAATTTTTATTTTTATAATGCAAATTTCATATGATTGGATTCATAATCAAATATAGTTTACAATAATTATAAGTTTATAATCAAAAGTGATATAATATATGATAAATAAATGGTCAAAGTGTTATTTAGAAGACCGTGTCATGTTCCACCATGCCTTATAAATGGGGAAGGAGGGAGTAAATGTCATGTGGGTAACGTGAAGCAGTAAAATAATTCCTTCTGAGTATCATTCTTAGAGTTCCAAGGAGTAGGGGTAGAAAAAAAAGACAACGGATTCAGGAAAGGAAAGGAGAAATTGACGGAAGGGGATGCATACCAGTTTGACAGGATGTGCAGGGTCTTCAATCGAGAGGGTGAGTTCTTCATTCCATTCCGGATTGGTATTCTTCTTGATCACCTTCGTCCTCAGCTTCTGCGGAATGTCGAAAAAAAATAATCAAAGTTAGCGCGCGCTCGCATACGGGGAATTAGACCGGCAACTAAAACAGGGGAACTCCTAATCAGGGAAAATGAAATCCCTCTGCAGTGGGCTGGGTGTTGACTAGAACGAAATTCGACAGATCTCTTGATCGGGCAAAATCGATCAGGGAATCAGAGGAAATTCCGGAAACCTGTCTTGGAAAGAAGACGGAAGCAAAGCAGGCAAGAGGACGAAAGGGGGGAGAGGATGGAACGAACCTGCATGCCGATGCGGACGACGACGTAGGGGTCGCTGGATCGGAGGTCGCGGATGGCGAGGTTCACCCCCCTGACCACGCGCACCCTCACCAGCCCGACGAGATGGTCCAGCATGGCTACCCCTCTTCTTCTCCCTCTCCGATGCTCCTCCTCCCCCGTCTCCTCGGCGACCTCTCGAATGGGTTTGGTTGGGCTTTGCTTGCTGCCTTTAAAAAAGCGCTCCGGCTTCGCGGCGGAGAGGGGAGAGCTGACGAGAGCCGCAAGTCAAGGAAAAGTGGGCTAGCTAGGCGATGGTGGAGCAGTCAGCAGTGGACTCCCTCCACTAATAATACTGACTCCCCCAGGCGGCGGTGCCCCCGGATGGCAACTGCTGTGGACGCAGTATTCCTTCGTTCCTCCGCGGCTGCTGGCTAGCCAAGTCCCGGGTCTTGACCGACCCGGCACAACTCCAGACGCAGCAGAAGCGGCAGGGGACGGACGAGCGCGCCCGTTGACAAATCAACGGCGATTCCGAATTCGGATGCCACGGGCGGCCGGCTTGGGTGACGCGGCTCCGGCGCTGACCGGTTCCTGTCCTGCTTGGCTTTCGCTCCAGGCCCCTGTACGTGCTAGCGTGCCTTCTCTTCTCTGTTTTTTTTTTTGAGAAACCTTCTCTTCTCTGTTGACGGAGCGGATAGATGAACGGATGTGGCTAATTTACGGTCAACCGTACGGAGGAGTTCCGTGCGATCGATTTTCCGACCGTTTGTTTTTTTCTATTTTAGTAAGTTTTTTGTTGTTTTCTGATTTCAAAATAAAATTCAAGAAAAAAAATTTTAGAAAAAAAAAAGACAGAAAATTTTGACAAGAAAAATTTAGAGAGAAAAAATTTGAGAAAAAAATTTAAGATGGAAAATCAAAGAAAAAAATTGGAGAGCAGAAAACTTTTTGAAAAAAAATAGAAAACAAAGAACCTTCAAGAGAAAAAAATTTTGCAGTGGAAAAATTTTGCAAAAAAATTTTGCGAGAAAAAAAAACTCAAAACCTGGGAGCTCCGCCTCCCCGCCGCCGCTGGCCCGCCCCGCCACCTCCCCGCCGCCGGAGCCGCCGCGCCGCGCCTCCCCGCTGCATCCAGGGAGGCAGATCCGGCAGCGGCGGCACCGGAGGAGCCCGCGGCAGCGCCGCAGCCGCCGTGTGCTTGCCTCCGCCACCGGATCCGGTCACAGGATGGTTGGAGAAGACGGCCGCCAGCCGGATTGGGCCGGGAGGAGCGCCCGCGCCGTCATGGAGGGTGCACCCCCGCCGCCCGCCGCGAAGAGCTGCTGGATGTCGTGCCTCGCCGCGTGACGCGCCGCCGCGGAGGCTGCTCCCTGCCGGCCGTCGCTCCCGCGCCTTGCCGCGTGCTGCAGCGGAGGATGCGCCCCGCCGCGCCCTGCCGTGGAGGAAGCACAGCGCCGCTGCGCCACGAGCGACATGCTCAGCAGCCCAAGCCCCAAGGTGCGCCTCACCTCACGAGCCTCACAGCCCAGATCCAAGCTGCGCCTCACCAAGGACCCCGTGGAGATAGATGAGAGAGAGAGAGTAGGAGAGAGATGGGAGAGAAGGAGAGAGATGAGAGGCTGAGAGGACGAGAGCCGCATATAAATGACGACACGCTCCATTCTTTTTGGCACGCCTGTAAGTTGCTGCGGGGAAATGGGGAAAGGAAGGGAGAACGGGGAAGTGAGAGGCTTGCGGGGGACGGGGAAAAGGAAATGGAATCGACCGTAAGTTGCTGAGTCTACGGTCAACCATAAACTCAGCATCGCGTAGATGAACGCGCCTTCAGTTGGCTTGGATGCATCTGACTGAGAGCTTCGTTCCCACGCACATGGGCTTGCACGGCCTGTCTCCCGGCCGGCGCCGGCGTGCCGAGGCTGGCCGTTCCGGTGGGTATGGAAAGGGGCCCACACGTCACGGGGCCGGCCGCTGGTCCCAACCAAACATGTCGTAGCAACGAAGGAAATGACCCCTTGGAACTCTCTAGATGGCGTCCGTTGGTCTCATGCTTCCACAGGGAGGAAATCATTGTACGTAGTTGGTAAGCAGCCCAACTCCCACGGTCCCACCACGGCACCAGAAAACGGTACCGACACCGCTAGTCAATGTCAACGTAAGCAAACCAAAGTCTCCCGATTTATCTTCACGTCCACCGAGTCTACAGAATGCGTATATATGACGTACACGTGATTTTAAGGATTCATCACCCTACGCGGGTGTGTCCTTTTTACGATTTAAGCTGCGATGAATACCCTGGCTAGGAATTGTCGGGGAGTGGGGGATTCTGGAACAATTCATGATCTAACTGGCTTAGTGCAGTCTCATAAATCAAAGCTGATCTTTTATCGGAGACCAGACAATGCGAAGCTACAGTTAAAAAATCTAAGGTAGAGAATTGGATTAAAGGGTTGTCTTGCCATCAGCAGTAAAGATTTCAGTGGCAGTGGAGGTATTGCTCTTTGTCTGGGATGAGAATTTCGGTATTTCTTTGGTCACTTTTAGAATATTCGGCGTACGTTGCGCGCCCTACTACGATCTTAATATTTTGGCTATCTTTACTACATAGGAGAATAAGTAAATACATATGAATTCATTTTTTAAGTAAATGCATAATTCCACCGGTTAACCCAAGACATGCAACACATACATACATACATACATACATACATACATACATACATAGCAAAAAAAAGTTAATACATCGGAGCAAATTTAAACTGAATCAGGGTATTATTCCTATTGGCCGTGGCAACGACATTAGTTCACATAGAGATAAAGATTATTCAGGTTGGGAATATAACTTGGTAAATAAAAAGCACAACCGAAAGCGAAGCACTCTGATCAGAACTTCCACAATAGTATGACACATGGATGGAAATACCTCGGCCATAATAACATAGAATAATATATTTGGCTTCCTCTTGGTGCTCTTGAACTACTACTTGCACCTCACCTGCAAAAATGGGTATTACAATTGCACACTGGTGCACCTTAGCTTCTCTACCTTCTCCGCCATGTGTCTCCACACGAGCTTCTTGTTGGCGCTCGACCTCGTGCTGACGCCTCCCTCCATTCCTCGCAGCGAGCCTAAGTAGCGGCGTACGGATGGAACCGCGATCAGACTGAAGGAAAGAGACTTCTATTCTCAGCGCGCGCAAGATGCTGCTATGTTGTCGCAGAGCACGACTCCCACCACTGCTATATGCACAACACATGTATAGGGGGAACTGCTACGGCACGCGTATCGACACATTAATTAAGATTAGCATATGCACTTGATAAAAGAAGCGTAGATCGTCAACAACACTTTCAAATATAATATAATTTATATTATTATATTTCAACTAATTAGCTCAATAAGATCCGCATTTAAATATATTCGGATGATTTTTTAATTGGAACAATTTGGTGGTGAAGCTAGAACAAATTTCATTACAAATATTGTCATAACTAAAGAATATAAATTGTTGGAAACAAATAAATCGATTCAATGGAAAGAAATGTTCCGAATGTATTCTATAAAAAAATAAAAGTTGGTCCTCGAACAAAAAAATCCAAAATAAGAAAGTATTTTAGAATAAAAAAATATTTTAGAAAAATGAATCGTTATGGAATAAATAAAAGTATTTTATAAAAAATGTTACCTAAATATAGTCAAGTATAGTCTAGTTTTGAAGACCCGTACGAAACACAACAGCACAATTAAAATTTAATTTAGATAATTGTGAAATACAATTTTTTTTGTTTGGATGTATGCTTCGTACGGAAATCGAGGTGTGTGAGCTGTTGCAAAACCTTCTCGTGCATAATGTTGAAGAAAATAGATTAATTAGTTATCAATATGTAATTATTTATTTAATTCAGTAATTAGTGGATAAATCAACAAGGGGAACTGTCATCCCCAAGTGGTGCCACGAAGGGGCCACTTCCTGTCTATTAGCACAGTATAAATATGTACAATCTCCCTTCATCAATAATCAATCAATCATTACATCATTCTCTCTTTCATTTTCCATTCACAACACGTTATCAGCCTCTTCACTGAGCGCAAGGCAACAACAAGAGAAGGGAAACAGAAAGTAGAACTAGTGGAGTTCTCGAATTCTTGAACAAGAGAAGAAGGCAACCGGGGCTAGGGAGACTCGCTGGAGACTCACCGGAGTTCTCGCCGGAGTTCACGCAAGGTAAAGAGACATGACGACCCCCAACGTACCTTCCATGAACACCATGGTCAATTCCATCACGGACGCAATGGAGAACGCCATCATTCGTGACAACCAGGCCGGTGGAGTTCGTCACTTCATGGTGCAAGGCGTTGTTCGCCGTGCCCTGTGCGACATCCACCACCACCAATGGCCATCACCAGTGCCGTTCACCGGCACTGCAGTGTGCACTAGGCCCTGTCCTCCCCATCAGGGGCGATGGAATGGCGCCACCGCACCAACGACGCCGCCGATGTTGCTCACGCCATGGAATGGAGGCAGAACCATGGCTTCAAGCCGTGGAGCACCTCCGCTTCCCAAAAGAGAAGTCGACGCCGAGAAGTGGCCACCGGGCTTCGCTTACGACATCACCGTCGCACCTCCACCGCCACCGCTATAGATCCTCTCGCGCTCCTACACCGACATCACCCCGCAACACCCTCCCATCCAAGAGTGCCCTTGGGGCCCTCTTCGTCTCCTCCGAGGAGGGGGAGTTTCCCCGCCTCTGAACAAGGAATCGACGGCCGGCCGGGGCCACTTTGCTCCGGCCGACCAGCACCCATGTGAAAGGCCCTTGTTTTTTTTCCTGGTAATCGAGTGACAATTTAGGTGGACTAATAAGTATTTATGTTGAGATACATAGGTGATTAGTCCACACAAAGACACTAGTATGAGCAATATGTGCCATGGAGCCGCATACTCCTGCAAAAGGTTAGTGACAACAGGGGGGCAAGGAAAGAGGTATGTCCTGAAGTGAAAACAAGGTTTGTTTGCAAATCAGGGCATAGCAAACAGCAGTGGTAGCATCAATCTCATCCAAATCAGATTTAGTAGCAATGAAACATGCCCCTTTCAGCTTGATCTCATTTCTGTTATCATGAACAGATTTGGCACTTCTCTTTTTGTGCTTCTCAAGTTCATTTGCCACAATCTGATTTTCACTTTTAGCCTGTTCCTGATTCTTCATTTTACTAGCTCTAGCAAGTTCATCTTTTAAAATTGCTTCAGGATAAATTGGATGCAACACAATCCTTTTATCATGGTATTGGAAGGAATACTGATTTGATCTACCATGATGCATAGAATCTTTATCAAATTGCCATGGCCTTCCTAGCAGAATACTACATGCTTGCATTGGCACAACATCACATTCAACAACATCTTTATAGGATCCGATGGCAAGATTAATTCGCACAAGTTTTGTTACCTTTGCCTTACCAGTGTTATTCAGCCATTGAATGCAATATGGATGCGGGTGTGGTTGGGTGGTAAGCGCAAGCTTCTCCACCATGTCGCTGCTGGCCAAGTTGTTGCAGCTACCTCCATCGATGGTCACTCGACACGAACGCTCTTTGATGACACACTTTGTTTGGAATAATGTGTGCCGCTGATTTTGCTCCGCTTTCTCCATTTGTGCGCTCAGCACACGCTGCACAATTAGGCTCTCATAGCGGTCGGCTTCAGCTGCATTAATATGTTCTTCCGAGCAGCCCTCACTTTCTGCATGGTCAGCCGCAAGCAATGCAAGGATATCTTCAGCAAGTTCACTAGTAGATGAGTACTCACCATCATTTTTGACCACCAAAACACTCTTGCTTGGGCAGTCACGCATGACATGTCCAAATCCCTTGCAGCGGTGGCATTGAACATCTCTTGTTCTACCTGTGGATGCCACCGATGAAGTGGTTGCAGCAGGTTTTTGCGTTGTCTTTGCTGCTGAATTTGCAGGGTTGTCACGAGGCTTGTCGCTAGAAGGTGGGGCTGCTGTTCGAGCTGACGATGAATAAGGTGCAGCAGCACGTCCAATTGATGGAATGCTTGAGCGGGGCTGCGTGGAAAAATTCCTTCCTGCAGAAATGTTAGTCCTGGTACTTGCACGTCGTCCCTGCACTTCCCTTTCAGCTTTGCAAGCAAGATGGAACAAACGGGTTATGTTAGTGTACTCTTTATAAGCAAGGATGTCCTGAATTTCCCGGTTTAACCCGCCCAAAAATCTAGCCATAGCAGGTTCCACATCCTCCTCTAAATTGCAGCGTAGCATGCCCATTTGCAGCTCTTGATAGTATTCTTCTACACTTTTAGTACCTTGTTTTAACTGCTGCAGCTAGTTTAAAAGATCACGTGCATAGTAAGATGGAACAAATCTAGCCCTCATGATCCGTTTCAAAGCATCCCAAGTTTGTGGCATGTTATTAGGATTTTTCTTTCCATGTTCTATCCACCAAACGGAAGCAAAATCAGTGAATTCACTAGTTGCAGCCCTAACATATGCATTTTCAGGAAAATCATGACAAGTAAACTTTTGTTCAACAGCCATCTCCCAAGTAAGATAAGCATCTGGATCATATTTACCATCAAAAGAGGGTATCTTAAATTTTATCTTACTGAAAGCAATGTCATTGTTATGTACCTCATGTGGACGCTGTCCACCCATACCTCGACGGTTACGACGTAGACGTCGCTGGCCTCGATCCTCAACTTCGGTGTCAGCAGCATAATTAGCACCTGAATTTTTTACGCCATCCTCATCCTCTTGGCCACGTCCTCTATGCTGATCATTCGTCTTCGCGTGGAGCTCATCAAAGCGCCTTAGAAGAGCAGCGAGACTCTTGTCCACGCAAGCAACCGCCGTCTCCAAACCTGCAAGCTTGGTGTTGTTGGAAATCTGTGCGGCCTCCATTTGCCCAATCTTCTCATTTATCACCTTCAAATCATTATCAATTCCAAAGGTGTACTCCCTCACTTGCTTTTGAAAATGATGTACGATGCCTTTGGTGCGAGGTGTAAGCAGACCTCCACCATCCTCATCCTCACTCCCTGCACCTGCCATGGTTAGCTTGCAGCAAACAAAGTCACAAGAAGTTGCCTACCAACTAAAGGAAATAGGTGGTGGCACACTATATGTTCACTCACACTTGTCCATTCAAGTTCTTACATGTTCTTACCAAGCAAGGCAGGAGGTGTCGGCAGCCAGCAAGAACAACACAAATGGTTACACAAGCACAACCCCGTGATGTAGTAGATAATTTGTGGAGCTATAGGTGGTTGCAAACAAAACAAATCAAGGTACAGCTAGAACCACATTAGTCAAAGCAAGTTGAATAGACATTCATTGATGGTCCTATGCTGGTCCTAGTGCCAAATCAAGCTAGAGACATGAGCCTGAACACAAATGTTGTCACACACCAAGACAGCAAGGAATGTAAGAAAACAACAGCTCTATTCCCTTCACTTTTTTTCTCTTCTCTTCTCTTTCTTTTTTTTTTTGCTCTTTCTTTTTCAGGGGCTAAAACTCTTTTGAAAACCCAACAACCCAAACAAAGGGATTGCTGCACACAACTCCTTTGAAATCAGTTCCAACATCTCAACTTTCAGACAGCAGGTCGCGAATCTCAAGTGCTATTGCGACGCGCTCAGAAGGAGTTAGGAGAAAATTTAGATCCGTTGGAAAGAACATGAGATAAGCTTTCCAGATTGTATTTAAACATTTGAATCGGACATGTAACACAAGATATAGGACTGTTTTCTTCCAGTGCTCAGATCTGGGATGATGGATTCGTGGTGGCAGAAATGACAGCGGAAATATGAATAGATTTCGTGGATTTCGTGGTGACTAAAACGTGACCAGAACTCAAAACTCTAAAGATTGAACCACTAAGAACCAGCAACTAGCCCAAACAATGCAACTGAAACTCAACAAGCAAAGAACTAAGCAGAACAGCAAAAGCTCAAACTTGTTGTTGGGATTTTCAGATCTAGCCTATTTTTGTGTAGTTTTCTGGACTGTAGGTAAAGGGATGGGTAGAATCTCTCACCAAAAAAAACCTTGCTCTGATTACCACATGATGGAACCCGCTGGGGTTTGCTCCCGATCTTTCGATGAGAGTGGGGGATAACTCGATTTGAGGAGGATCGATGTTGTGCTGCCCGACTACAACACCACAAGGGTTGCACTGCGACTTAGCGACAGTTACACCGCCTCCAATTTGTGTTATTCTTGCTGTGCCAAGAACAACCTTGAACCTGCAAGCAAATCGAAGAACAAGCAAGAACAAGTGGACAAGCAAACAGCACACAGACCTTGCCCAAAGGATAAATCTGATACACACGAAGTTGGGGTTCTGAATCAAGCAAATCGGGTGGTCTAATCGACACACGCGTTTACAAGGAAGTAGCAGCAGCTAAACTTACAACCAAACAAAACACAAGTCTCAAATGGTGGCTGCTGGTGGTTTATATAGGTGGGGGGGCAGCCAAAAGGCGTGGGGGTGTAAACCCTAACTTAGAATGGGCTCCTAGTGGGCTGAACTAGATACAAGGGCCTCAGCCCAAGACTGGAAGACTGAACGTCATTTTGGCGATTCTGCTTAAGTCCTTTGGAATTTCGTCTTGAGGTTGGATCCATCTGAAAGTAGACTTCAAGAGCTTTCCAACAAGTACTCATGGACTTCAAACAATATTCGGAGCTAAGAGTTATGGCCTTCCGAAGTTGCCCCTTCCTGGAGGTCCGAACTGGTATGGTCCAATCTGATCATCCACACTCGCTTTCTTGTCGTGTTTGCTCTCCCTCCAATCTGGTTCATGTCCCAAGTTCCTAAGAATAAGAAAAGCATCACAAGAATTTAGTAGTACCCCATTCATGGATGATGGTTTATGGACAACGAGGAACGAGTTTACCTGATAATTTAGCTCTCGTGCACGAGCTCTTGTCATTGGTCCTTGCTGCGTAGTAGGCATGGGTGTATCGTTGGGAGGGATGTCCTCATCAGACAAGCTAAAGAACCAAGACTTGAAGCACACTTCAATCTTCCATCTCTAGCTAAGGAAGCCAGTTGTTCTCAACAGGTTCCGAAAGAACCAAGCAACAATCTGACTAATCACCCACAAGGCGATTTCGTCGAGTATGCTTCACATGATGTGTTTGGAGACATGGACTAATTTTATGTCCATAGATTCCATATGTTGATGTTCTCAGACATGTAGTTATATATTTATGTAACTAATTAATATTCTATGGTATTGTATATCATACTTATGTATCAGCATATTTGATATTCAATAATGTTTATATGTATCTCAATATATTTGATAAGATTTCCTTTTGAATTTCTTTTTTGTATATAGTTTGCTACATATAAAATGACATACTTTAACACAAATGCATTAATAAATAAATTCATTTCTACTGCAAACGTCTCCCTCCGTTGGAGTTACTACGTGATCATATTTTGGTAGAAATGCCAGTATTTCCCATTGCGGACCTCGGCTACATATTATATGTACCGATATCACCACCTGAGAGTTAACATGATAGGGCTAATTACATCTCAAAAATTTTATAGTTGAATTTGTTTAGCCCCCTTCATTTACTCTTATATGAGGAGCAATCTAGGCATTAGGGGGAGATTTAACCACTAAAATGCCAGGAATGAATGTATGCACATTCGCCCTCATATCACGTACTAACTTTAAGCAGTGCACCATTTGCAATGCACTTGCAAATAATCCACTAGTTTTATTTACTAACAAGGTGGTAAATCCGATTATAACTTTGTGCCAGAAAGAGTGGAGGTACCAAATAAACCACTCAAACCCCAAATCAAGATATGAGGGGGAGAAGTATGCCACAAAAGTTACCAACTTACGGATACCTTGTACATATATGAAAAGTCCTGCACAACTATGCACTTAATATGTGCTAGACTAATGAGAACGCTTAACTCCATACCTTTGGGAAATACATGGAGTTAAATGAGGAATATTTCCACAAGCAATATTTATTGTATTATTTAAAGGCTACTAAATGTCGACATAATTTTTCTCTACTGTATTGCCATATACAAATGATCAAAAATCCTAGGCAGATTCGGACGTAATCAGCCCATACGGTGCTTTGAATTCTAAATCTACTTGGTCAAATTTTGTGTGAGCAATTAAAGTAGAATTGCGCTTGCTTCACATGTGAGAAGAGATTTCCCATATTGTTTCCTTTTTAAGATGGTGAATAAGCAAGAGCTGGTAGCATAAAGGTTTCACGCAGAACCTAAATATATAGTTGTGGAAATTATGTTCTAACTTATTTTGTGGATCAAATGAATTTAACAGATTCAAACATAATCAGTCCCTGTTTGGACATTGAACTTTTGGATCAAAGATAGAATCAGTCCTAATTGGATTTTGTATTCTAAATCAAATTTATATTGTGTTTTATTGAAGTCAAATCTTGACTAGAATCAGTCAATTAATTGTGGTACAATTGACTGGACATATTTTCATGATTATGGAAATTTGTTTTGTTATGATGATTCATTGTATATCATCATTTATGACATATGAATCTAACAAGTAATCCGTTTGAGATGAAAGTTAAGATGTGATGTTCAGGTGGAGAATTATCTTATATTTGACCCGAACAAACCTTGTATTGTACTCTTTTCCTATATGAATTTTTTCAATTTCTCATAGAGATTTTTAATGAGACAATATCAACACAAGGACATATATCTATCTCTGATTTTCCCCATGGGGGTTTTTAAAGAGATATCAAAGATATATTAATCTTTCTCATATTTTTCCCACTGGATTTTAGGAGAAAGATATTACGTATATGCTATATTATTTTCTCCTCATTTTCCTATTAGGTTTAAGGAGTTTTTCATGGCATATAAATAAAAGATATGGTTTCTCCTCACATTTTTCCTACATGGTTTTTGGAGGAGTTTTTCCCATTATTTTGGATATTCTCAAGAACAAAGAACAAAGATTACATGAAGCATACTTGAAGCCAATTGATCAAGAGGGAGTGTTAGAAATAATAATAGTGTGATCAATTAGATTAACAGCGTAATTAACAAGCGGCTTAGTTAGTTAATCCAATCATTAGTGTCCGCTAATGACAGGGCGCGTCCGTACGGCGATGACCCGTTCGGAAGGGGCATGCCCCTCCCGAACAGGCGTCTGTCCCTTGAGTATATATGTAATCACTGTTTATTTGAGATCAATCAAGAGAATCAGTTCATCCATTACAGTTTTCATTTAACATTCTGCACCCTGAGTTAAGATTATATTTCTCCGACTAGGGCGAGTCCGAGACCGAGAAACTCTCGAGTATGCCTGGCTCCTTGCCATCGGGCGACAGGTGAAGACTTCGCGTGACTCCAACCAACGCGTCCAACAAGACATTAGTGGCCTACTGGATGCACTACGTTTTTTTTGGAGAAAACACAATCCAATACAAATATAATCCACATACCACGCAACCGAAGTATTTCACAGCTGTCTGACAAACTTGACAAAGATTTTAGCGTTGGCTTTGGGTAATTTAAGACCTAGCTTATCAAGCTAGCACCAATATACAAGCTTGATGTCATAACTCAACACAATCAGCAAGCTACCAAATACACAAGCCTAGACACAAACCACAAACCAATGGACGCAAATGCACCACCAAAATACAAACCAATCAGCAGAACTGAATGCCTTGGAAACAATTTAGGCATCAGTTTGTTAAATATATAGGCTTCTAGGAGACACTACTCTACACTGATTCCCGCACTAGTTTGGATAAATGTACACTTCGGGAACATACTTGATACTTCATACAGCCAAAGAAGCAGACAAGTACTTGAGGCAATTTACTCGCACAGAACAAGCTTCTTATAAAGCACGAGTATGTCCTTCTTGGTAGGATTCTTTAGCTCTAGCAACTGAGCACCAAATCCATGCTTTGTTAGCTCCTCTTTCAGTTTTGCAATGGTGAACTTTTTGTAACCATCTGGATTGATGCCCTTCATATCCGTACTAACTGTGACACTGTCTTCTCCCATATGAACAGAACCACCATCATCAGTATGTATACCCTTTAACGGGCTTGTGTTGCTTTTGGTTCTTTTTCTACTCCTCTCCGGAGGATCAATGTCCATATGGTGGACAGAGTCCACGCCTACTTCATTACCTCGCAGCCTTTTGCCCCGAGTAGTGGTCCGAAGCTTGCCATCACGTGCAGTCCCAGCAAGACGGATCAATGTCAACTCCTGCTGGAGTACATCAAGTTCACCTTGGGTGGACTGTAGCTGCAGAGATATGGCCTCTGCACGCTTATTGGCTTCAGCTCTAGCTGCACGCTCCGTTGCCAACAGACTATCAAGGACATGGACAGTACTGGACCTTTGTTCATTGCTACGGCTCAGTAAATCATCCATTTCTTTCTCCCTCTCAGCAACCCTACTCTCAAGCAAAGTAACCTTGGACCAGGCATCAGATTCAGAACTACGCATCCTCTGGACTTCACCTAATAGATTAACTTTTTCCTGCTCTAGTCTGTCAACCTGTCTTTGAATTCTCTCAATAACTGCTACCTTTTCCATCGATAACCGCTGTGCCTCATCCTTCTCTTTCTGAGATGCAATAGCCTCTGTTCGAGACACGTCAGCCAACTCAGTAGCTTTCTTTGCATCCCTTTCTGCAGACTTGTATCTTTGTTCTGCCTCATCATATTTCTTACATTCAGACAAGAACTTCTCTTGAAGATGGATTTTTTCTTGTTCAAGCATTCTAGCTTGCTTTTCATATGATACTGCTCTGTCTCTTAGAAATTCTAATTTGTTCATTAATTCTTTGATTTCATCCTTCAAGCCTGCAGTTTCCTTGTTGTGGCCCTGTGTTTTTGATTCTGCAACCTGAATAACGTTCAAGCATTAAAAACAATCATTCGCATGTAACAGAATGACGCAATTCAAGGGAAGACTGAAGTGCTAACAGAAAAGTCATCACCACCTGCAAGCGCTCCATCAACACACTTTCTTCACTCTCCGCCTGTCTAATCTTTGCAAGTAATTTCCTTATTTCCTCTTCCTGTCAGCAATGAGATGATGTCATGTATACATGCAAATATCATAACAAAGATATCAAAGAAATTTTAAAAAAATAGAGATAACCTTTTCCTCCAAATGTGTGGCAAATTCTGCCCTTATAGCACTCTCCCTTTCTTGTGCAATTTTGTTAATTTGTTCTTGCACTGATGCTAATCTCTCCAGTGCAGTTTTAGCATGCAGAGCAGCTGTTTCATATTTCTTCTTCCACTCTGCAGCCTCCTCCGTGGCAGAGGATGCTTGTTCACGAGCTGCGCCCAACTTTCCCTCTGCAGAGCTGTATCTAGACTCAAGAGAGGCCAACTGAGCAACATATCTATCTTGCTCAGCTTTTTGCTGAGAAGCAGATTGCTCATACTTTGCCCTCCAACCAGTGCATTCATGTCGGACATGGTCAAGTTCCTTAGATATGCTTACACAGCGTTCTTCTAATGTGCTACACTTGGTCCTCAGGTTCGCAAGATGCCCACTAAGATCAGCAGAAGTCCTCTGTTTTTCACTTATGGCAGTTTCATAGCGCTTCAAATATTCAGATTTGTGTGCCTCATTAGCTTCAAGTTGCTTCTTTAAAAGTTCCAGTTGGTCCTCATTTGACCGACATCTTAGAGCAAAAGAAGTCCTCTCTGATTCAGCTTCATTTATTAACTTCAAGCAGAGGTCTAATATAGGCCCTTCCAAACTAGAACAAGCATATTATCAGATCCTTGGAGATGACAAGGAATCAACAGATTGAAATTTAGAAAATAACAAAGTGTAGAGCTATTCACTCAAACAATAAATTCGGGAGAACTAACAAAAAAATATCAAGTATATGCTAAGTTTTGTACAAAATGGCTCCAACTTAATTATATTGATCTTATGAAAATTTTATTACGAGATACCACAATCAGTTGATATATGCAATAGTGTAGTGTGTCTACAACTTGGATTTTTAAGTCACAGTAATTAAGTGTAAAAAATAATAATCCATAAAATCATCACTTAGAAACCTATAGATAATAATTGTCTGTTTTGGTTCTCTCAACCCCACAAAGCAAGAAATTGCAAGAGACAGTAAGTAAATTCATCCAAAAAGGTGTCCTATCACTTAAATAGAGAGAGGTTCAACAAAATAAGAGGCAATAGCATAGCAAAATGTAATGTTTCAATCAGTTGTTAAATCAACATAATCTGGTAACACAATACATTGGAAGTTCTATCTCCGAACAAACAACGTACTGCGCAAAAAGATTTTTTTTTCTCGAATGCGCAGAACTGTGCAGTATATTAAGAAGAATTACTGCTTGAAAGATCATAAGCTGGTGACAGAAACACTGAAGATTGTGGTCTTCTGAAAGCAACTAAGCCAAAAAGGTAACAAGAAATGAGCATGAAATTTCTAATCCCAGAGGCAGGACGAACCATTGTCTTAAAAAAGCTGCAAGCGTTCTCCATTTCGCTGGGCCAGTACAGGAAGTTTCATATTCAGCTAGTGAAGTTTCCAGGACCTGCAAATTTTACTATGTTATTATCTCAACATTAAATAAAATAAGGCGAATGGAAACTAGTAGCTTAACTAACTAAAAAAAGTTGTGCAGGGTTGCAATCTAAGTAGTTGAAAGAGCTCTTGGAAATTTAGAAAGAATAATGTGTTCTCTCAAATTTGGCTAAAACTCGGGGCATAAATTGCACATCTAACAAAAACACAGGCAGAAAAATAAATAGGCAGAAAAATAAATAAGCAGAAAAAAATATCAATAAAAGAAGTTAGACAGCAGGTTAGGGAGATCGGATCGCTACACGGATTGAAGCATATCTTCCTGAATAAATACCTGAATCACTGCAGAAACTTTGACTCTAGGAGCAGCACATGCCGCTCGGATCTTGTTCTCCATGTTTTGTATAGCATTTGAGCACTGCTTGTCAGCCTCTAAGAAAGCATTCCTTTTGTAATCCTGAAACAATGGAACAGTTGTTAATCCATGCCAGTAATAAGCCATACGGAAAAGGAAATAAATATCATTAAACCAAAGTTAAAGAAATATAAACTGGACAGGTACTATCCCATGAGGAATTGAGCAATATGTTCAACAACTAAATAATAAAACATTTAACCATGTGCAGAAGAAACCACATCAATTTGAACATCGAATATACCACACCTTAACTATTTGGTATGAGTTATGAAGATAAAACTGTTTGTGTCAGGGTGGGTGGACCTTGGAACCAAGTTATGTGTTCACCGCATGAACAGTGAGAACCTAAACATGCTGAGTCACGCATAATTTATGCTTAGGAAGAACCTAAACAACCTTGTTTTCTTATTGAGCTGTGAAATGTACAGCATACCAAAGAGGTATACAACTTGAGAACAATCTTTAACATGAGTCTTTTCAAGCTTTCAAATATCAAGTCTTTTGCTCAATGAGGTGAGAGTATCAATAAGTTCTCTTTTTCTTCCACATCAAACTTCAATTAACAAAGAAAGTTTTACCATTTACCAATTGACCACCACGTTATGATTAAGGATCATATAAGAATGTCAAAGCACACCTAAACTAAAGCTAAAAACTTACTTCAACACTATAAACAACCAATGGTCACACACCTATATCATTGTGAAATATTAAAATGTGTTCCAGTGTTTTAAAGGCGACAAGGCGACCCAAGGCGAGCTAGCTGGGCACACCCGGACGCCTAGGCGAAAAAAGCATTACTGCTCCCCAATGCGAGCTAGGTCTGCCCAGATGCCTAGGTGCCGCCTTTTAAACACTGATGTATTCTCTACGTTGTCAACCAAGAAATGTGAAGGAATTTGTAAAACTTACTAAATACAAAAGAAATCAGGATCAACGCAATCTTGCACAACAATGACAGGTATACAGTGTACCTGAAATGCCTTTCTGCAGAAATTGTTAAGAACTTTCTCATAGTGAGCACGTGAAGTACCAGTTCCAACAGCAGCAGTATTGTATGCATCAAGTGCCTTTCTTAAAGCAGCTTCATGTGCATCCCTTAAAGCATCCTAAATTAACAAAGTTAACAATTTGCAATGTATGAGCATATGCACCACACTTAATTGACCTTTAAACTTACTTCTTCAGCTAATCTGCTGTGGATGAAAGATGACATGTAAATCTCTGCCGCAGAATCATATGCTTTTCGGCATTCTGCTTCTTCTACGCTCTGCAGTCAAATATAGGAGGCAGCTAAGCCCAAGAATGGCAAAAGTAGAATATTTATTATTAAGAAAACTGTTTAAATAATTTAAGCAGTCAACATAGACCAGAACCCCAATATTCTATCGAACCTCGTATTTTCTTAATATGCTGCTTATTTAATAACATTTGCAAAATACTACGGAGGTTTTTCTAAATCTCACAGTGATTAATTACCAGGAAAATTCTACTATTTACATCATCAAAGCCAAGGATGGCTAATCTTTGACAGCAATGGATAGACTTTGTATGTGTTTCATTTGTCCTGAAATTTTTGCATAAATCTATTACCATTGACAAAGTCCATTCTCCTTCCAAATGATGTACAACCAAATTTCCGCATATATTCTCACGGTGATTATTATTTGTCTTGTTTACCTTTTTTTCCATTGTACTTCACTTTATATACGATTTTCCTTTTTGTTGGTGGTTCATGTTGGGTTTTATCTCTAGCCTACCTGAACTTAGTTGGGACTCGAAGGCTTTTTTTTGTTGTCTTTTTGGAAATTAAAATCATTAAATGAGTGTTCATATTAAAAAAAATAGTTGAGAGGTGACACCAATATTATGCAAAATAAAACTACAAGGTTCCTAGATTATGGAATATTTGTTTCATGCTTAGCATTGTAACACTCAACATGCATCACCTTATAAATTACAGAAATGCTCTGACGGGCATCGCTCAAGAGACAAAATACCTGCCAAGAGGATGATATGGTAGGCACAGCACCATTATTTAGTGCATCCAGGAAGGACTGTGTAACACCAGCTAGTACCGGTCCTGTCATGATTGTACCAGCAACTTGCTTAGGCCTTGTCCTCTCAAAAATAAACCTTGTTAATTCATCCAGTCCCGCTTGGAATTCAGGCCGTAATTTCTCTATCTGGTAAATGTGATTCAAATATTAAATGTGCCAAACAAAGAAAATATTATTGTAGGGTATGCATACTTCCATAATGAAAATAGAAGAGAACAGAGCTTACAGGAATTTGATCTAGACGTTGAAGTTCATTTTCATTGTTCAATGGGCGCACCAATGTGAAACATTCTCTATCAGGAAAGAGCGAACGGATGGATTCACGGATCTAAGACAATTGGCAAATGAAATTGAAATTGTAAGTAACATTGCAAACAAAATAATGCAAAAATCATCCTATAAGATCAGAAAATATTTGAATCTAATATAAGAAATTCAAACCAATACAAATATAGTATGGCACAATACCTCATTCTTTGAAGATATATCCTTTCCTCTACCATCAAGAGGCCTCAGTGCAATTTCCAAGTAATCCCGTGGAGTTATCTTTCTATCATTTTCCACTAAATCTAGATAGAAATCCTAACAAAAATATCTTCTTTAGACTGGGAAAAACTATTATGATAACTTATCAAAGAATTAAAAACAACATTCCCAAATCAGAGAACCAGTTACCCTCAGCAGCCAGATGAAGATAGGTGAAAATTGCCCAAGCTCAGATGCAGTAGACCTCCCACCATTAGCCCTCACACGGATATGCTTGGTCATCTCAGTAACAAGTGAAAGGCGGTCAAGGGCTGCCTCATCTATACCACCCATCTGCACAGGGCAATAAAATATATTTCTTCTTCCTTTAAAAATGATCATTGAAGAAATAACACACAGTGCAACATAAGAGTTTAGATTTTCATGTCCATGTGCTCGCATTATCATATATCTTGAATAGGAATAAGTGCAGATACTACTCCTAGCCTTTAGATTGCATACATAATATATTCATTTCGTATTCAGCCACCACTAATATAAGCCCCTCTTGTTTTAAATTAAATAAAAGCTACAGAATCAAGAAGCCTGTATAGATACTAGATACGAGACATCTGGTTTAAAGCATATTCTTGCTGCGTGAGACGGTTTTTCCTGTGAATTTATTTGCCGAACAACTAGGCAACCACTGTCCAATAAAACTTAGGTGGAAGGGCATAATAGTTGTACAAGTTTTCCACACATACACAAAGCCATTTCCTTTTCTTATATTTGAAGCGCTTTTGCTAATACATGTTCTAATGGCCATATGTATTAATTATTGTAAGTACAAATGTGAAACAGTCCAACATTTTTAGGGCTGAATTTGAGACAACCCTATAACAAAGGCTTGTAAATAAGAAACCATTAAGCAGACCTGATTATATATGAACATGCTCGATAGTAGGACCGCCAAAGAAAAAATCTGAATGCTGTAGGTGCCCTGTAAAAGAGGAAACGTGTTATGTTTCATTCATTGTAAAGATAAAATAAGATTAAGTGCATCAATACAGACTGGAAGACTAAGCATAAACCATGAAAAATATAACAACTCAACTCAGCAGAACAACCATTGAAGATATCTAGAATTTAGAAGTGGATGGAAATGAAGTGAGTTCCCTAAGATATTTCGCACCGTCTGATCGTAGGCATCAATGCCCTCGCTGTCAAGTAGCAGAAGACTGTATTCAGTTCCATCAAGGGCAGTTCTCTTTATTGGGGCACTCCACATCCAAAGGCCCTTGGTGCAGGGCCGATGGGTACTTGCTACTTGAAATCCACTGCTCCTTCCTAGAAGCTATTACAAACACAGAAATAAGCATCATTCCACTTTAACAGGGCATTTGGCAACAATATAATAATTTCTTTATGTTGGAACAATATTATTTAACATGTTCTAGAGGCTAGATAACATAAAAAACATGTTTAAGACAAAAAATTATTGATGTTTGAAAACGCTGACAAAAGCCGAATACTATCAGTCTGGCATGAATACTTTACAGCCCAGCTAGCCCATTAATCAATGATGTAGAACTATACAAGACTGGTGCCTCTTTCAACTAGTAGAACTTAAATCACAAGAGTTGTCATATGATTATTATATCCTATTCCTGTTGCTGTCCTCATACTTGCCAACCTAAATATGAATATGAACGAAAGGTCCATGTTCCACTAGATCAGACAATGTGACAAAATTTTAACACCAAATATCCACAGCAGCAATTATTTATAACAACAATATGGTGATAAGCATTGTTTTGAGTTTTTTTAATAATGATGATTACAGAAATAGAACTGCTACCATCTTTTGATTCATTTTAATCAGAAGAATAGCACGTTTGTCTACAACATTTATCAGCTACCAAACCAATCCAGCACGTTACAAAAAATTAGAAAAAAGTACTTTGAAAATACAACTTTCAGAGCACATAGAGAGCTGGGTAGAAATAAAAGGGCGTACCCAGTGCCGTAGGCTTCCCGCACTGCGCGGGGTCTGGGGAAGGGTTGTTTTTAAGCCCCGAGCCTTACCCACACAAATATGCAGAGGCTGGGGCTCGAACCCGGGACCTTCCGGTTATAGACGGTAACCAGGTTAGAGAGCTGGGTAGAAATGCTATGAGAAAAAAAAAAACTCATGTTTTCGATGATCCATTGCTTTGCAATTTCTTTTTCGAAAGACCATTACTTTGTAATATCTCCGATGATCTGTAATTTGAATAGCTCGCAAAAAGTGATGTCTGCTTCCAGCTCCAAGTGGGACCAAAATCTTGTTAAACCAGCCGTCAACTATCTCCTAAAAGCAATATCTATCTTTCCTCTCCTCGATGGCGCTGATTCCAACTTGACCAATTCGACGCTGGTACTAGTAAGCTCTAGGAACGAACCAGACCAGGAGTGGTGGACTCAAGAGGGCGCCGCGGCGAGAGAGGGTGGGCGAACCTGGTTAAGGATGAAGCTCTTCCCCTGGCGCGCGCGGCCGCAGACAGAGACGACCCCGACGGGCCCCTTGACGAGCTGCAGCGCGGCCACGGCCTCCGGGTCCATCCGGAACCGGCCGCGCTCGTCGCAGTACACCAGCCGCAGCGGCCGGCCGCCCCCGCCCTCGCCCCCCGCCTCGGCGGCGAACGGCGAGCGCGGCGAGGACGCCGGGGTCCACGGCGAGCGCGGGGTCCCCGTGCCACCGGCCGCCGCCGCCGCCGAGGAGGAGGACGGGGACGCGTCGCCCCCGCGACCCCGGTCCTTGGACACGGAGCCGCGGAGGCCCAGCATCTGCAACATCTTGGCCTCGCGGGGTGGTGTGCTGGGGGAGAAAGGGGATTGGGCTGCTTCGTCTAGGGTTTTGGATTTGGGAGTGCCGGGGCGAGGGGATTCCGGGAGCGGTGCTGGCGCAGTCGCGCTTCGCGAGCAAGCAGGAGGTGGGGATTCGCGTTCCTTCGCTGCCAGAGCAAATGAAGAAGGGGTGTGTTTAGATGTTCAAAAACCCCCCAAAATCCAAACTTTTCATCACATATCCATCACATCGAAATATTAAATATAGCAAATGACTCATGCATGGAGTACTAAATGTAGTTAAATAAAAAAACTAATTGCATAGTTTTGATGTACGTTGCGAGACGAATTTTTTGAGCCTAGTTAGGTCATGGTATGACAATATTTACCACAAACAAACGAAAAGTGCTACAGTGTGCTACAGTGTTAAACAAAGTCAGTTTACAAAACCAACTCCAGAACTCCCGCATTAGTGACCCTGAAGAATCTAATAAGGCCTTTGACCGCACGAGTAGAGGATGGTTACTGTAGCATCACTGTAGCAAATCATCGATTAATTACCGTCATTAGATTCGTCGCGAAAAGTTACACTCATTCCTAAAAAGATTTTGCAAATAAACTTTATTTAGTACTTCATGCAGGCGAGATTCTTTTTTCGAGACGTGTGCGTACTAGAATTCTTGCCGATCCAAATAAGGCCCTGCTGTGCGCCTGTGCCCCCTCCGCGCTCTAGTCTGTACTGTAGACTAGTGTTTAGCGTGCGCCATGCGCGCGATGATTGAACTGAATGTGAAAACTGTAATTTGTGAAAACTATAATGATATAACAGTTCTAAGATCAGTTTTAGTGGAAGTTTTATGGGACAATTACCCGGTAACTGTACCATATGGGTTTTATGATGATAAAAATCTCATCATATCTCATGAAATTTCATTTTTCTCTTTTTGTCATGTCAGCAAATTGATTATATTTAATGATATGAAATTCTCCATAAAATTCTTATTAAGACTAGACTAAAGAGTAATATTTATATGTTACGTACGTCGATTACCATCTATAGGATAAGAAAATAAACAATTAAGTTTTGAAAACTGACGAACAACACTTTTTTATCACGTTAACTTGTCTAGTGATCAAAATAAACACTTTTTTATCACCGTTAATTTCTATCGGAGTGCATGGAAGGATCACCGAGGCAGGGGATTAGCATTCCCGGGCACATCACACAGTCGACTGGCACCACCAATGCTGGCGCGGGTGCTGCTCGTGCACCTCCTCCTCTTTCTCCCCGCTGCGTCCACACAGTCGACCGGCACCACCATTGCAGGAGCAGGAGGGTGCTGCACGAGCCGTTATTCGCTCTGGAGAGCATGGCCGCGCCATTCTTGCCGGTCGCCGCAGCTCAGGACGATGCTACCTCTGCCGAGCCAGTTCCGGCAGACACAGATGAAATTGATGGAGGTGAAGAACACGGAAAAGAAGGGCAGTGAATACGGAGCATCAACTTTGGGATAGTTTAGTTCCCAAAAAAATTTGGGGGAAACTTTTTGGACAACATTTGACCACTAATTAGAAGTATTAAACATAGATAAATTATAAAATTAATTACATGAATGGACGGAAAATCACGAGACAAATCTATTAAGACTAATTAATATATTATTAGAGATTGGTTACTGTAGCACGACATTGTCCAATCATGGTCCAATAAGACTTAAAAGATTTGTCTCGCAATTTCACCCGGGGTTGTGGAATGAATTTTGTCAGTTATTCATATTTAATACTCCTAATTAGTGGTCAAACATTGTCAGTTGCTGTAGCACCCAAAAAATTTTGGAAACTAAACGGGCTCTTTTTATCAAGAAAAGAACGCTTACAGCTGAAGGAATCGGAACAAGCTAGCACGCGACTTGAGCACACACCGCATCAGTAGCCAAAGCACACGGCAGTCAGGCAAGCGCAACACGTCACACACAAGGCACGCGGCAGCAAGCGAAGCACACAACGTGTCAGACACACGGTCCCTCACCCATGGTGTCCAGCCGTCAACAACAAAAATCATCATTTGCAAGCCACCGGCAGATCAAAATCGTACGAACATCATATTTTCGGGCGACGTGGCCGGGGTGCGCGGGCGCCTCCCCCGCCCCGAATGTTATCGTAGACTATATTTTGCGCGCATAATCTCTGAATTTGGGAGGCTAAAAGAACATTTACTGGCAGCTGTAAATTTCTTCTTCAACATGCATGACCAGCACTTCAATCTGCTGAAATGCTCACATTTGCTGCTGCCCAAAAAAGAAGATGCACAACAGGTGGGAAACTACATGCCCATAAGTTTGTCGCATAGTGCTGCGAAACTCAATTCTAAGATGTTAGCAACAAGACTTTCCGCTGAACTGGATACTCTGATTTCAAGAGCACAGAGTGCCTTCATTAAGAGGAGCATACAGTACATGATTATTTTTTATACACACAGAACCTCAGCAGGATCCAACAAAAGTATAGGGGAAATCGCGAGGGAAAAAACCCAATCACGCATGGCAAGGGCAGGGATTTGCAGATGACGTGGCCGGGCTGCCCGGCGCCTCAGCCTGCCACGAATGTTGCGCGCGTAGTGGTTCCTGTTTTATACACAACTATCAGAACATGCATTTAGATAGCATTGAGCGAGCAACATAGAGGAGGATGACAAAGGTACCTCTTGAGTCTTCAGTGATTCTGTAGAACCTGTGAGAACAAAAGGAAGGACATACTCAAATTACTAATGCAGATAATGAACACTGACATACATATATATAAACATGTAATTCTCATTGAAGATGGTATGCGTAGAGGTGCAGGAAACTGTTTGATCTGTGCAGAGCAGGAAACATATAGGTACATTTAGACTTTTAACTCTGTGTGTGCTGGGACAGGGTCCAACAAGAGAATACCTTTAGATATTATTTCTTCTTGTATGGCTAATTAATAGATCAACTTTGATTGGAAAAACGCAAATCGTACATGCAAACAAATTGTGGATAGCTAGATGGAAGTAAGAAAGTAGATAGTTCTGGACTTTTAGTAGCAAAACAATTATTCTTTCTACAGTCAGGCTATTCAGATACCAGTCACTTAGGTTCACACAATCAGCATTCAACAAAGAAACATGAACTCAATAGTAGCAAAGAAACAGCCATTGCAAAAGATACTTTAGGCATCTTTCTATCAGGTGAAGAACAACCTGCAAGAAGGATATCAAGGTTAGCAGAATATATAGTAGTTGATGTAAATTTTGCAGATATCTGCATTGTCCAATATCTGGGCTTGTTTTAATATTCAGCAAACTGTCAATGCATCTATTGGAGAAGTAAGCCCGTGTAGTGCTAACTACCATGAAAAAGAGCAGCATGTAGGACGATTAATCATATTTCTTTCTCGATTCCATGATTTGTGAGGCAATACCAACGTAATACAGAGCATTGAACTCTGCATATTGGACTGGAGAGTTTTTTTAAAAATGTATCCATGATTCTGAATCTAGGTGATCAAACTGCAACTTACTTAGATGTGTTCAAATATCTATGTATGATGTTTTCAATGTGAATAGGAAGCATAACACCAAGAAATCAAGATTAACTGACCATGCACCATTGATGATTGATCGCCCCTGCGATAGTAGGTAAGCTGAAAACAGAAACTCAATGTATTCTGATTTCAGGAAGGTCCTCAATGGTGTCTTCAGCAACTCAGCATCGTGCGCAGCCAGATGCTACAACAGGAAGGCCAAGGGTGCTTGTAGATTGCTCTTCACGGGCAGCAACTGTTGCAGCTGATGAACGTGCACCCTGTCATGCAGTTTATCCCCAGACGGGAAATCCCTTTACATCAATTATTAAATATATCAATGCAAGTATACATATCCTTTCCGGTCTCATTGCAAGAAATCAAATTAAATTAGCCAAATACTTATTTACCTTAAGACTTCGATGTTGTTCCCCAACTCTAAATCATCAGCACCAATGTCGAGCAGGGAGTCCAGCTGATCCTTTCTGGACTCATTGATTGAAATCAAATCAAATTAGCCAAGGATAATTAATTGAATCTCAATAAGCAATGGACCGGTGAACCTGCCGGAATTCTTCTCAGGGAAACCGGCCACTAGGCCCAGGCCCCCACAGTACGCATTTGAATCAGCTTTCTTACCATCAAATTAAGCACTTCACTCATCGAATCGAACCACTCTCCATCAAAACGGACTACAGACTCACAGAATTGAACCGTACATCAACCAAATTTCCCATTATGAGGGAGATGGTAATTTCTCATTTTCAGGGAGCTGGGAGCCAGGGATCTATGAATGAATCCATCAAATGTGGCAACGGCGAAGTCACGAGGAGAAGGGAGAAAGATGTGACGGAGCGATGGGGCGAGGGTTGACGGCGAAGTCACAAGGAGAAGGGAGCAAGATGTGACGGAGCGGATGGGGCGAGGGCTTCCCATCGGCAGCACGCAGCGGCAGCGGCGGGGATGGTGGGACCGGATCACCGGACCGCGGCGGCTCGGATGGAGGGCCGGCCCGCGGTGGTGCGGCTGGCCGGGTTGCTAATGCGTGGAAGACCGGAACGGCCGGCGGCAGCGCTAGGCGGCAGCGGTGGGGCGGGACGGAGGGCCGCCGGCGGCGCGGAGGGAGGGCTGGGCTGCGGCGGTGTGACTGGCGGGGCATCTCCACGGCGGCGTCGTGACGCGGGGGAAGCGAGGAGGCTCGGAACGTTGGGCCACGCGCAGGCCTGGCCACACGGCATTCGGAAGGCGGCGCACGCGTCGGCGAGGGAAGCGAGCGGCCGCTGCAAAGAGGGACGCAGCGGCGGCGGCATAGCAGCGGCAAGGCATGGCACGGCACGCTGGGG
Organism: Panicum virgatum; assembly: GCF_016808335.1. Lineage (NCBI taxonomy): Eukaryota > Viridiplantae > Streptophyta > Magnoliopsida > Poales > Poaceae > Panicum > Panicum virgatum. Next base: position 29,463,478 of record NC_053145.1, on the reverse strand, counting down.
ACACGTCGGCGAAGAAGCCAGGCAGGCAGCTGCGTGGGCGGCGGGACGGCTTCAGCCGAGCGGCGGAAATCACAGTAGCCGCAGACCGCACGACGGACATCGTACGGCCCATCGATTTTGGGCCGACGTGGCCGGGCTGGCCCCGCGCCTCCCCCGGGCGGTTTGTTACCGTTGAAACGCAATTTTTTTTCGAAAGAATTTTGCTAATTTGAATTACTAAATGAAGTTTATTTATAAATTTTTTTTACAGATGGGTTGTAAATCGCGAAACGAATCTAATGATGCTAATTAATCCATAATTAGCGGATGATTACTGTAGTATCACTGTTGCAAATTATATATTAAGTAGGCTCATTAGATTCGTCTCGCGATTTACAGCTCATCCATTCAAAATGTTTTGTAAATAGACTTCATTTAATGCTCCATACATGTGTCGAAACATTCGATGTGATATTTTTTTTGTGTTTACGAAATTTATTGGGTGGGAACTAAAGGTCTTGGATACCGCCGGACGCCGGTCATGGCTTGGTAGTTGGTACTCATCTTCTTTGAAATGTTCTACCGCCAATTTGTTTTTTTCCTGTTGCTTGTATCCTTTCTTATCTGTCAATATCAGCAATTCTTTTATTTGTCGAGAAAAGTTTCTCTGACTTTTATTTCAAATACTAGTTAAACATAAATACTTTTATAAACTGATTTATCGGTACAGTGTGGCCATACGAGCCGGGCCTTTTCTCGCTACCTTTCTACACTTCTTTAAAAAATCTCAAATGTGATAAAATTTGTAGTGCTGAGTAAAGATTACTAGGTCACATGAAAATGGTTTAGTTTTCGGGTGCCTTTGGTAGCGCTCCAAACCAGTTCCAATCTTGCTCATATGTACTCCCGCTTTCGGTCGCTCTAACCCCCAAAAAATCCCGTTTGGTGAGATCCACATGCTCCAACTCAAGACGACAACAACGGAGCGGCATCGGCAGCATGTGCAGTGCTGCAAACCGACCTTTTGTGCGATAAATCGACCTCCTATAGCTATGAATCGATCTCCTAGGCCGCCAATCAACCACATATGGCTGTTAATCGAGCTTCGACGCCGCAAATCGAGCACGAGAAGAGGAGGGTTGCGGCGGGGATGAGCTCCTGTGGCCATAAATGGAGCAGGACAAGCGGAGGGCAGACCGGCAGCGTGGGGATAGGCTCCGACGGGCGCAAATGAAGAAGGACGAGTGGAAGGCAGACCTGCGGCATAAGGCCTCCTCCAACAAGGGGAGATGTCACCGGCTCAAATACTATTTTATTCGATGAACAGTGTGAATTTGTCGCCTATCTCATGTGCATTCCTCTCTCACATGCATGCTTCACGAAACTCTCCCCGCTAGTTCCTCACCCCTTCTCTCCATCCTCTATCCTCCACGTCCGCCAGCGAGTCGTCGCTCCTTTGGAGGAGGCCTAAGAATGAGCAGAGGCTGGACCTACAGCACGAGAATAAGGACCAGCAGCTGCAAATCGACCCACAGAACTTTGATGGCCAAGTTCCAACGGCGGACAAGCGGGAACGACTGTACGAGAGACAAGCAAGATGAGCGGGGATGAGCCGTGAGCAACAAAAGCGGAAGGGAATTGAGGGGAGCAAGTTTTCTCTGCTCCCCATTTTCCATGGAAGCGGGTGAAGCACTCGAGCTTGATTCCCAGAAGAATCGGGCGGCGAATTGGGTGTATGGTAGCGTTGGGCTGATTCTGGTGCCGAGCGGAGTGGCGGGAGCGCTACCAAACCACTACTACAAAAAAATTTAATTGTGACTTTTAAAAAGGCCCTCGGCGGTGGGCATGATTATGAACCGGCTCGGCTAATGCCCTGCGATTTACCGGGCAGTCATTTTTCATTAACCAAGGAGGTTGCACAAAATCGTCTCGCAAAATTAATTAATAAAGGCGGGCACCTTACAATATCCGCCTCGGTTAATATCTATTAACCAAGGCCGTTTTTCTAACGTAAGCGTCTTGGTTAATACATTAACAGAGGCAGACACACTATAAGGCCACACCTCGGAGCACAGACAGCCCATCTCGACCTGATATGTCGCTCGAAGTATATAAACAGGAGTTAGGGTGAGTATATAAGCAGGAGTTAGGGTTTCCCTCCCTCTCATAGCTGCACCTCTCTCTCTTTCCCTCATTCCTCCCTCTCCAAAGTAGTAGCAGCTCCTCGTGGCACGGCCCTCTCCTCTCCCGGCAGCATGTCTCCCTCCTCCCTCCCCTTCATCCGCGGCAGCGCGGGGAGTAGCAACGAAGGCGGCTCATGTGGGCTGCGGGGGCACGACACACGCGGTCTAGAGGCGAGCGGCCTCTCTCCCTCCGGCTGCGTGGCCCTCTCCTCTCTCGGCAGCGAGGCTCTCTCCCCTCCCTCCCCTCATCCGCAGCAGCGCGGGGAGCAACACCGGATCTGGCGCACAGGGGCTGGATCCGGCCTCCCCCGACGGCGCTCCAACTCCTCCACAGGCTCAGATCCAACGTGGGAAGTCGGATCGGTGAGCGGCGGCTGTGGCGGCGGCTGTGGATGGGCACGACGGGCCCGAGGATGGGCTTGTGTTGGCGGTCGATATCGATGATTTTCGCCGCCAACGCTCCGCCTGATTTCATGAAATATGGGCCATAACCATTATATCTAATGAGTTCCACAAGTTTTGGTGCATATTTGATCTCAGGAACAACATCTCCAAAATTGACCCAAAACGGACACTGTTTGGACCGGAAGGCCCGAATCCGGCCGACCGGCATACTTTTCTGTGGAATCTTGGCATTAGATTTTACCAATATCATCTAGAGGGAGAAATCAAGCCATTCCAGTGGGGTGAACCTCAAAATGTACAAGTTAGACCCGGCAGGCATGAACCCATATCCAAAATGAAGGCATCCTGGGCCATGATCAGAGCACAAATGTCCACCCCATCAAGGATGGATCTATGACCAGAGAGGATCATGTCAGTGTAACGGAGGGTCGAAAGGCTTCCAGAGCCAGGCCGCCCGGCCCAATAAATGTTGGTTGAGCAAACCGCCTTTTGCACCGATCTCCAAAGAGCATCAGGAGCATCCACTCGAAGGCGGTGGCCGAATGGCCGAGATCCTAGGATAGGTCAAAGAGCTTCCATCAGGAGCTTTCATTTCACGAGAATGGCTGAGATCCTAGGATAGGTCCACTGTATCACTTCAATACCAGGCATGCACCATGAAACCGTGAAATGGAAGCTTTTTCCATTCTCGTTGACTGGTCATGCCAAAGAATGGTATCACATGACTGTAGGAAGCGTAGTGGGTGATTGGAATATTTTGAAAGACAAGTTTTGTCTCCGCTACTTCCACGAAAAGAAGATTGTTTCCCTTCGTGTAGAAGTTCTAACTTTCGAGCAACGGGAGGAAGAATCTCTAGGAGCAGCATGGGCTCGTTATACCGAGCTGATCTCTTCAGGACCAGATTTGAGGATACCCGAGGCTATGCAATTACAGCACTTTTCCTATGGCCTTAGAACAAATACCGCGACCTATTTAGACAAGGCCTCCGAAGGGTCCTTCTTGCACAAAACCGTAAGTTAAGCCAAAGCCATCCTTAATAGGATCCTTCAAAATACCGAGTATACCGGAATATATGAAGACCCACCTGAAGAATCTTGAGAGCCCACTCGAAGAGCAGAACCTTCTACCCAATCTCCAACACCCTGCCCACAAAAGATTGCCGAGCCAAAACCTTCCACCTCATATCTTGAGCCCTTCAGCGAAAATCATCGACCTTTCTTCTTATCCATGTTTGACGACGATGAATCAACAATGTACGGTGATGTCTCATCATTACCAAAGGAAGAAAGTGATGCTGATGGAGAATCTAAGGTAGTAACTCCAGACCCTAAGTGAGAATCCTTGCCCAAAACTGATCAAGTAAAGGAGGATTCATCATTCCCTAACATGGAGTTTCAATTCTCGGAGGACGATTGTGAAATCTCTGATGAGGAGTTCGAAGCTTCTATCTCTCCAAGCTCCTCCGATCCCCAAGAATCATATCAATGCCTTGATCCATTTGGTGACTCCGAGGAAAAATCTTTTCTTCTTGACCCGAAGCAATCAAAGGATTTCCATATCAAAGGCATTGACTTTGAAACGCCTCATGAGTATTATAAGCTAGAGCATGATGTCGAAAATGTCTGCTCTATGGATACTCTTGAGGCAGTGGACTCTATGTCGGATTCGGAAGTCAATGATGAGCATGGAAGTTTCATCTTTGAAGGACCACAAGATACATACTCCTTTGATGAGACTCCATCTCCTCTCGCTATTAGCACACACACCGAGTCCAACCATCCCATGCCCCTGCATCAGAAAAATTTCGAAAGGGTGGTTGTGGATGAATTTGTCTATCATAAATATTACAAATCTCGTTGTGGTTTGTTGTGCACATTTTGCAGCTAGATATCATGAATTTAATCCGGATATTGGTGATGGAGGGAGCCACAACACCAAGCTAGTTGCAACATCATGAAGAGGCTCCCAAGGTCGAGCTTTTGACCATAAACAAGCACTGCCGGGAGGTAACCCATATTTTTTTTCCAGTCTTCTATTTTTTTCTCTTCTTTCTTTTTTTAAAAAAAATCTTTACTTTCCAATAAAATAAACTTGAATTGAGCTTCAAGACTTAATTCTAGGACTCCCTCCCTTCGGGTATTCTTGTCATGTATGTGGTTGGTGCACACTTGTGTGCCAACCACACCCCTGTTCTCACATTCTGCGAAGTACCTAGGGAATTACAGCACACATAACGAATGGAGAGCACCAGAAAAAATTGAGAGCAATTTGCCGCAGGAAAAGCCGGGAGGCCAAACCTAGGCCGACCGGCATACCAATTCTGCAGTCTCCAGCAACACCCAGCAGATTTGTGATACATGTAGCACAACAGACACAACGCAACAGGTCGTTTGCAAAATGGTGGAGGATCAGGCCGCCCGGCCCCACTATCAGAGAAACGCCGAGATCTTTCTCGTGCTGCAGGTTTGCAATCCCTATGGCTCACTTCTCTAAAAAATCAGTTCAAATTATGTTTGGTTTAATACAAACTAAAATTTTGAACATGAACTTAGAGAAAGATGAAATCATTTCATGAAAATCAACATGTGCCTAAGTCTTATTTCTAATGCAAGTATTTACATGCCTTTAGAACTTAACTTTGTTAGGATCATCAGATCTTTTGTTTATTGACCCTTATGATACTTTGATCCAAAGTCATGCTTGCTCTAATTTAAGGACTTGGAGGAATTTATTTTAAAATAAAATCATGGCAACTCACATGCTCAAAACATCACCAATGCTACATGCATATATGAGAAGTAGCTCTTATGATTCCACATAGCTATCTTGTACATTTTGAGCTAGTTCAAACATGTTGCCTCTCAAGTTATGCTATGCACACTCTTTACTTTGATCATACACGTACACGACATCAATCACAGTCAGTCAGTCATGAAGATCTTGCAAAAGCTCGTCATCCCCCTGAAAAGAAAAAGAAAACAAGAAAGTGAGTCATCATGCTCATGAATCCTTGTTCGAGTAAAAAAAAGAAAGGGGAAAGATGATTAGAGCAAAAGTATAAATGATGGACAAGTGTCATTGTTTACACATACACATGATCAAAGTATTTGAATTGCATGGCTACTTAGAGACACATTATTTGAACCTGCAAAATAAATGGAAAAGATGAGCACGTACCTTTGTTACCATATACACAAGAGAGAGGCTTCGCCTTAAGAGAATCGTACGCCATGAGTGCCCGAGTGAATTGAGCATTCAAGAGTTTGGCTTTGTTTTTAAAATCTAAAAACCCTCCAAGCTCCAAGAAGAAAGGCCTGCATTGATTCTTGGTGACAAATTCTGAGGATCAATAAAGGAAAGTGACGATGTTAGGAGCTCCTAGGATCTCGGCCATTCTCGTGAAATGGAAGCTCCTGATATAAAAATAACAAATTTCTAACAAATATCTGGACAATTTTCTGGCTTGAAATTGTTATTTTTATATCTCACAAACGAAGTCATTTGGACAAGATATTTTACAAGGTTGTGTATCATCATATCATCTACATGTGTGATTTTTTGGTGAATTTAGATAATTTTTTTGCCATGATTTACATGAGTTTTCACGAAGGTTGTGGTTTCCACTAGATATGTGTGATAATGATGATGTAGCATCTTTTGCGATGAAGTGGTTGTAAGGTATGTTTTGTTGCCCTAGCCTACTGGTCCGGCCTTATTGATATTTGATGATGTTGTTGCTCTTAGGATCTGTTTATTTGAGCTTCTACGCCTTCGGGTATCTGAATTTTTGACATCCAATAACGAGTAGTTCGAAAGCCCTAAAATCTCAAACTAACAGGATAGTCTCATTAGGCCGGTGTCAGTGTACTATTTCATTGCAATATTTCTAAGGCTGGAGATTTTGGTAACTGTGTCTGCTGGGTGTCATGGGATGAAACTTCTCACTTTCATTGATGAAATCATTCTATTCTCTTTTCTCAATATAATCTCGTCAAATTAGCAATTTTGCTGATGTAGCATGGAATTTAATACTCATGAAATTTTTCATTGAGACCGATAATAGCCAACTAGGTACTCAACTTCAGGTGTTGCTCTTTGTGGACTAAAAAATTGTGGCCTTATTTGGTTTATGTCATTCTAGTAAATAGTAACACTTTGACTGCTAATTACACTATCAAACAAAATCAGTTTACAAAACTAACTTTAGAACCCCCGCGCTAGGAACCCTGAAGATTCTGATGAGGTCTTTGACGCGTGATTTGAGAATGCTTACTGTAGCACCACTGTAGCTAATCGTCGATTAATTACCGTCATTAGATTCATCGTAAAAAGTTACACCCATTCCTAAAATTTTTTTGCAAATAGACTTTATTTAGTCCTTCATGCGGAGGCTAGAAGAGCCATTCTAGGATCCCTATAATGGGAACCAAACGAGGCCTGTGATGGCTTAGGCCCTGTTTGGTTCCCATAAGTCACCTGACTTATAAGTCAGGTGACTTAAAATCAGTGACTTATAAGTCATCTCTGTTTGGTTGTAAGTGACATATAAGTCATTCTCTTTTACCCGTCGCCCTCCCCCTCCCCCTTCTCTCTCCTCCCTTCTCCTCTCTCTGCGCCGCCGCGACCTCGGCGGGCGAGCTCCGCGCCACCGCAGCCCATGGGCGGGCGAGCTCCACGCCACCGCGGCCTGGGCTGGGGAGCTCCGCGCCATCTGGCCATGGCGCCCCTCCTCCCTATCCCTCACCGGCGCGGCGGCGAGGTCGATGACGGCGAACGCGCTCCGGTCCTCCACGGAGGCACACCACGAGCCCCGCCGCCCGCGCGCACCGCACGGCGGCGTGGTGCTCCTTGAGTGACGTCGGGGTAACAACGGCGGCGGCGGAGGGGCGGCGGAGGCCCGGTGGTCGGCGCGCGTGGCGGAGGTGTTTGGTGGCGAGGTGGCCCTCGGCGCTCCCCCGGCTCCGCCGTGCCCCACCTCCCTCCCTCGACCTCCGCCGGCGAGGTTCGGGTGCCAGGCGGCGCCTTGGCTCCTCCGCTACACGGATCCGAACTCGCGCGGCGCGCGGCAGCCAGATCCGGCGTGAGGAGCGGCCGGCGGCGCACCGAGCGGCAGCCAGTTCGGGAGGGCCAAGTGGCGGCGAGCACGTGTCGCGGCGGCAGGCCAGCAGGGCGACAGCGGGCACCCGTCGCGGCGGCCGGCAAGCAGGGCGGCGGCGTGTCACGGGCGCGGGGTGCGGGGCGGTGGGGATAGGGTTGGGCATGGACCCTATGCAGAAAAGGTGTGGGCCTCACGCGGAAAGAGGTGAGTTATAAGTTTTAAGTTGGGGTGGAGTTGCTTAAAACTTATAAGTTGGGGTTGTTTGGCAAAATAAGTCACTTTTTGTATTTTTTGACTTATAAGTCAGGTGACTTATGGAAACCAAACAGGGTCTTAACCCCCACCTTATTGACCTTTCTATCAGTGCTAGCGCTGTAGCGGTGATGGGAGAAGAACAGGGTGGTCGGAGCCTAACTCTGATAACGTCAATATAATCTTGGGATAAAAAATACATGAACAGAATCTTTTTGTTCATCTGACCCCTGCAGGTAACTTGTGTGTTTTAGGGTTTGAATCAAGAAAATCACCCCTCCTAAAAAGGAAAATAGAACGAAGCCAGGTCCATTACAAGTTCTGCTCCGACGAGCCCACGGACCAGGTGAAAGAAAGACCAAATTCGAGTAGCGGCGTGTGACGGCCGGCGGTCTGTCCATCTCCACGGCCCATCGGCCCAGGAACAGCAGGCAGTGCCGCAGTGGAGGAGCCGTTGTGCGGACGCGCGGTGCGGTCGCGGCCCTCACGCTACGGCACGTCATCGTGCGATGTCACGTGTCAGGAGTCAGGCGTCGGCTGCAACAGCGGCCTCCCTGCCGAAATGTGAGGCACTGCTGCCACGTGACTGCAGGATATCCTCGAGCGCCTGCCCGCGTGCACGCTCTGCCGTGCCGTCTCAACCTTGCGTGCCGCGCAGCGCAGCGAAGCGAAGCGATGCGATAATCATACCGCGAGCACTGAATTAGCGTGCCGAGTCGTCGCAGAACAGGCCGCCCTCCACCTGCACGGGCGCGTCCCGCACGTATGGAAGGAGAGAAAAGACTCACAGCTGTCAAGAATTGATAAAACGAACCCTACGAGCTATCTACACAAAATTGATAACTCGTAAAATTGATTATGTGACTAAATTTTGACTGCATCATTATATTTATTATGATGAGATTTTCAAAATAAAATTATCCATGATTGAATATTTCTTTAGTTCCAACAATTTGATGGTAAAGTGCAAACAATTTTATTCTATATGGAACAAACGTTACACAATTAGAATAGAAATTATTCTGAAATAAATAAAATATTCAGAAAAACAATACTCTAAAAGAAATAGAAAATATTTTAAGAGCAAAACAAAATGTCCTAAGAATGAGACAAAATGCTCACAGGAAGAAATTATTCTGTAACAAATATTTCAGCACAAATATTATTGACATAATAGAACTAGATTTAGTTTTGAAAGTTTTATTCTAGGGAATAGTGGTTCGATTCAAAAGAAGAAATTACTATTCTAGAAAACTAGGAACATCCTAGTGGGTCGTGCGGAGTAGGTATAGATGGCCAACCGGGCCGCCTGGACACGGCACGGCCCGAGCACGGCCGGCACTGGACGGGGAGACATGGCGGCGCCGCCGTGCCGTGCCGGCATCCCGGCCCGGGCACGGCCCTACAAGGGCGCCGACGTGCCCGGGCTGTGCCCCTGGGCACGCCAGCACAGCAGGCCAGAGTGGCGGCAGCCACGACGAGGCACGGTGGGGAAGACCGGCGCAGCCGCGTAGGCGACGGGTGGGGTGACGGGGGACACTGCCGCCGAGGTCGACGACTGCCGCGCACGCCGGCGGCGCCCCGGCCCTCGTGGCGGCCGCTGTGGCCAAGGCGAGGAGGCCGAGCAGAGCAGCAGCGCGAGGCTGCGGAGGGGGCGACGGCGGCGTCCGGGGGCGCGGCGGTGGACCAGCGGCGGAGGCGGTGGCCGGGGGAGCGGTGCGCGCGCGAGGGAGTCATGGAGAGGAGGGAGTGTAGAGAGAGGAAGGAGTGAGTGAGTTAGGGTTTCAGATGGGCTTTTGGCCTTTTGGGCTGTTAAACGGGCCACCTTCGTGTCGGCCCATTAACCGGGCCGTGCCCGTGCTAGTGCCGCGGGCCGGTTCCGCGGCCCAGGCACGGCCCGGGTTCAGGCACGGGCACGGCACTAGCCCGCATGGCCACGAGCCGGGCCGTGCTCGGGCTATGCTTTCTCAGGTCGTGCTAGTGGTGGCCCAGCAAGTCTGGCCCATCTGGCCAACTGTAGGAGTAGGACTGCTTGCTTGTGCGCGTGACGCATAGAATTTCTAGGCCTTCTCGGCCTCTTGGGTGCGTCTCCCCTGCAAAGCTTGCGCAAGAACACTTTTTTTTGAACGAACCACACAAGATAGTGCGCGTTTCATATAGCAGAAAAGTACAAGGCTACGGCCCTGAAAAGTCGTAGCCAGAAAAAAAGGAAAAGAAAATAGAAAACAAAAACTCTCCCGGTTGGATTGGGACGTCAACTCGGAAACTCAACAACTCAACTCGCCCCGTTGAATTAGGACATCAACATGGGAGACTCAACCGCTCAATGCGGAGGAACACGCGACACAGATAGAAGGAGACCAAGCCGTCGCGACCAACCACCTATCTACACATGTAGTTGCCTCTCCACACCCGGCGGTGGACACCTCCTCGCTCTCGTTGCCACGTCGAAGACACCGCCCGCACGTGGGGGCCTCGCCACTTCCGCCTCAGTACTCCGTGTCTCGGATTCGTATATAAAATCGCCATCAGGATGATGCAACGTGTTGCCCTGTTTCTAAAATCTCCATCAAACAGCTGCGCCGCGCCAAGGTTGCCCCACTCGCACGAGCAGCCTTCGTCGCCAAGCCAACAAGCCAGGTTGTTGCTTGCGCCATCTTCCGACGATGGACCGCACCGGAGTAGACACAGCGTAACTGGACCGCCCGCCACAATCCGCTGCAAGTCAAGTCGTCCCACCTTGTCGTTGCCGCAAGCGCCGCCCTCCGATGTTGTCCCACGCCGCACTGACAGCTGCAAAGCAGTGCCAACCGCTGCAGTCCGCTGCAAGCAGCCAACCCGACAAACATGAGGTAACCCCCGGTTGCCAGCACGACGTTGGTCGCCGCCGCATGAGCTCGACAACCCCCTTTAAGCTCGCCACTTGCACCAAGCCGCCCCGCCACACCAGTGGCAGTCCTTCCGCTGCCTGGTCGAGAAGTGTCTCCACCAACAATGCCTTCAACAAGGTAGCGACGCCAAAGACACCCGCAACAAGGAGAACGACGTCCTCAGACGCTGTTGTCATCACCACCAGCAGGAAGCCGGCAAGGCTTTCGCCCGAAGAATCCCGTCCTACTACACGTCCACGACCCGGCAAAGCAAGAAGTCCCCCACGGCCGGCGGCGCAGCCGTGCCACCACACGCCATGGTGAACTCGCACCTTCTCGCGCCGCACCATCCACAGTCGCGGTGCCGCTCATCGCTGCCAATCCACCTCACACCACCCCCACGGCCAGCACCACCCCACGGCCACTGCGCGCGGCCTCTCGCGTCGCCATGAAGTCCGGTGCCACCATCGGCCGCGGACCAAAACACATCCCCGCGACGAGGACCGCCCCACCTGCCGCCTCCACGACCACGGGCCGGACCCGTCGGGCCCGCCGTCGGCCGAAGCAGCGCGCACTAGCACCGGCGGGCTCCCCGCCGCCGGCCGCAGGGGAAGTCGTGCTACAAGCCGCCGAAAAGGAAGAACGCCGCCAATACCCATCGTAGGCCTTGGCACGCCGCCCAGAGCGAGGGCTCGGAGCATGAGATGCCGCCACGGCGCACTGCCCCAGCGCGAGGCTGCACGACGGCGACAACCGCAACGCCGACCAGCCACCACCCACGCCGCCGCGAAGCCGACAGACGCCTCCGCAAGAACGCGCACACGCTCGACCTGAACGGAGGCAAGCGCCTCCGGCGGCCGCTCCCATGCCGTAGAACTTGGTGCGCAGGACGGGGCTCTCCCCGGGCGGCGCAACGCCGGCGTCGGCATCGGTCCGCCCAGCTGCCACACGCCTCCGCGCGGCGCGTTCTTCCCGCTTGCGCAAGAACACGAGAGCACGGCCGCGCCCCCTGCTCTACTCAAGCACACCAAGAGCGTTGTGTCCTGAACCAGGTCACATTGCGCCTCTAAACACATTCGGATAAAACATTGACTCTAATTCTGTATTTAGATTTGAGACCTTTTGTCCTAAAAATAAAGGAAGAGTTTCAGGAATTGGGAGTTTGGAGACACTGTCAAAAAATCGAACGGCAGAACTTCTTGGTCTAGGCGAGTACAGGCAACAGAGGATAATAAATTGTTCCAACTTCTTTCCTTGTTCATCCAATTGTTAATTTTCTTTCCAAGTTCGTCCATCTATTGGGTGGTACAATAAACACCACTTTCAGAACTATCACAAGATCACGCATGCAGGAGGCAACACCAGATCTTAAATGAACCACGAAGATGGAAAACCAGAAGGTTTCATTCGTCTCGCAATATTCTATCCAATTTTAGAACTACCTAGATGGCATTTCACATTAACTCATCATATGTAGATCCCGATTCTGAACAACGCGCCTCTCATTCAGCAGCGACGCTGTGAACTTAGCTTTGAGCAAAGGACTCTGAATGCTCCAAGCAAACCACAAGCAATTGAGAAATAATCAGAGTCAGCAATTGCGGATGATAAATCACATGATTACTGATTTTACTAATGTCCATGCTTCATGACATGAGCGCTTCGGACCATGGTTATTTCACAATGAGAACGGCATTACAATTCGCATTTCAACTAAGGTTTCATTCATCACGCAATATTCAATCTATCCAAGTCATCTAACATGTATCATGAACCTCTCAACCCCTGTACGACTACCTGATCCTGATTCCCAGATCCCAACAACACACCTCACTGCAAACTTTAGCATCAAGGAAAGGATTCTGGAGATCCAAGCAAACCACAAGCAATTGAGGTATAATCATAATCAGCAAATGGCAAATGGTAAACCACACGCTGACTGATTTTACTGCTAAACACACTTCAGGATATGAGCACTTCACCATTCGAACTTGAGTGTTCCAAGAAAATCATGATAAAATTTAGATCACACATGCAATTCACAGTCATCAATGACGAGCGGATAAAAAATGAAAAGGCTAGAAGCACTAGACATGCAGAGATCACACATGCAACAATAGGACAGAGAACAGAGTAAACAGATGCAAAACAGTGCAGAACTGAACTTGGTAATTTCCCAAAGCAAAACATCACCACCACCAGAAGTTCCATCAAGGTTTCATTCACCATGAACAAGCGCCGAGTGCTGTACATTTCGTCATGCGACATGAACATCGCTCAATCCGACCACCAAAAAACCCATCTCTCATCTAACTACGAAACTGCAAGCTGAGAATCCTACTAGTTACCAGAAGTACGAGAAACTCAGAAGAAGAAAACGAACGGGCTCACGCATTACTACCCTTCGCCGTAGCCCTGAGCAGCCGGGATCATTGTGGAGGTCATCGTTGCGGAGGCGCAGTCGCCGACTCGCCGAAGGGTCCCCCGACGTCGCAGCTGCCGTTCATCTGGATGGCGGAGGCGAGGGCCACCGAGGCGGCGAGGTTGGCGAGGTGGAGGCGAGGGAACGGGACGTAGATGCCGTGCACGGCGACGCGCGAGTTGATCACCGCGTCAGGTTCCTTCACGGGCATGTAGTTGATCCGGACCTCGTCGGTGTCGGAGCCGGCGCCGCGGGTGATGACGAGCTTCTGGTCCTCGCCGGCCAGGGTGGGGAGGATGGCGCCGGGGTGGAGACGCAGGAGCTCGGCATGGGTGAGGCGGTGCCCGGGGACGATGTGGAAGCGCACCGCAGAGACGTAGCCGTGACCTCCGCCGGTGAAGATGGCCTGGTCGTCGAGCGCGAACACCGTCAGGTTCGCCAGCTTCTCCAGCTCAGCAAACTTGACGCGCATGGCCAGCGCCACGAAGCCGAAGCCGCTGTCGCGCAGGCGGGATATGGCGTCGCGGATCATGGTGCGCACGATGGAGGCAGCGATTGCGGCGGAGGCGGCAGCCGATCTGGCGCTGAGGTGATGCTGGCGGCGGCTGTGGTGGTGCACATCATGGACCTGATGGTGGTGGCGCGCGCCCTCGATGCAGGAGGCGTGGGTGAGCGGCGGGAGGATGCCGTGGAGGCCGTGCACGACGTAGCGGCCGTCGTCGTAGAGCTCGGGGTGCGAGATCTCGACGCCGTCGACGTATAGGCTGGCGTGGTGGACGGAGAAGGGCCCGTGCTCTGCGGCGACGTCGAGGCAGAAGCCGACTGAGGCCGACGGGAGCTTCACGGTGGGCGTGGCGGTGAGCTCGGCGTAGGGGAAGTAGCCCAGGGCCATGTGGTCGAGGAGGAGGTGGCGGCGCGAGCACCCGGCGCAGGCGGCCTGGAGGATGACGTCGGGGGCCGCGAAGACGGTGATCGCGCCGGGCCAGGTTGCGACGGACGGCGAGTCGGCGAGGAGCGTGGCCGCCGACGCCATCTCGTTGTACCCCAGCGACGCGAGCACCTTGGCGAGCTGCTGCAGGTCGAGGTCGTCGCCCGAGGACACCATCCCCGCCGCCGCGGAGTGGGCGGGAGGCGGTGGGCTCGCCGCCTCGCGGTACGGGCTGGGGAGCGGAAGGGTCGTCGTCGTGGTGGCCGTGGGCTCGTCGACGGGTGGAGGAGCGGAGGCGGCCTCAGGCGCGCACCACCTCGCGTCCTCCGCTTGCGGCGCGAGTGGGGGCAGATCCGCAGCGGCGACGAAGGAAGGAGGCGGCGAGGGCGGCTGGGGCAGGTCGATCGGCGCCGGTTCCGCGTCCGCCGCGGCCGCGCCCATCGCCGCCATGGCCTCCTCGCCGGAGGGCGCCAGGGCGGCCGCGGGGGTGAAGAAGGGGTCGAGGACGCGCAGCGACTGGCGGTTCTCCTCCGACTCGATGCGGTTCTGGTGCATGGACGGCGCGGTGTCGAAGCGGGCGGTGGCCGTCATCGTGGACGGGGAGCGGTGGTGGTGGGCATGGCCGTGGCCGTGGTGGTGGAGGAGGTGGGCGTGGGTCGCCGGCGCGCCGTGGGGGTTGTGGGAGGCGGCGGCTGCGGTGGAGAGGAGCAGAGAGGCGAGGAGGAGGACGGGGAGGGGGAGGAGGAGGTGGAGGTGGAACGCCGGAGCAGCCATGGCTCCAGGCGAGGCGTGGAGGAGCGGGCGGGTGGGTGGCAAAGGCTGCTGCGGAAACGGAGTGGGTGGTGGGGTGGTTATATGGCCGAAGCGCCGCTCCTGACGGTGCCGTGCCCGTACGTCCAAACGGGCCGAAATGCCTCCGGGGGTTCTTGGCCAGCAAGTAGATCGCTCAATAATGTGACGGGAATTTTTCAAAAAGAAAAATAATGTGACGGAAATACCCTCTGGTGCTCTTGTGTCTTCCGTTTTGGCGGGAGAATTGGCAGATTTTTTTGGTGATGCACTGTCCTTGCGCTTATCCCTGCTCCAGCTGGTGTACTTGGCTTTTGAGTCGGTTACAGCCATGTCTGTGTTGTGGAGCGTGCACTTGTTCTTCGTGGACCTAGCGCTGTAGAGAGTACAACGTAGAGTCGTGGTGTGGACACATCACACGGCTGTATGGCTGTTTGTTCCACCGAGCAATTAGCCACACAGCTTCATCAGAATATGATTCCAGATATTCTTTATTTTGAATGGACATATGCTTGAAAGTTTGGGTTTACCTTTTGAATTGCGGTCTCATTTTCTATGGTATTTCTGTTGTTGAAAGAAAAGCGTTATCAAAAACATATTTGGAATTGGCTGCTTTTGAGATCTTTTTTATTTGTTTTTATTTGGAAATATAAAGTGAGCCACACAAATAGATGTCAACAGTAAAAGAAGCACAAACCCACTTGTAAATCCGATGTAAATCCCTTCCATTCTAAGTATTGTGGAGTAATCCCTTGTAAATCCCATTCAGTTTTTTTCTTCTCTCTCACAATTTCTTCAAATCCATGGCATCCATAGCCCTTGCTCCTTCCTCAGGGGCCAGCCCCGGCCGACCAGCGGCCTTTAGGCTAGCCAGGGGACCGGGCGTGACCATAGCTAGTCAGGAGGTCGCGGACCAAAGGCCATGCCCCCCGGCGCGACCGGTTGGGGGCCTGGCTATTGCGGCTAGGGCAGTGGCGTAGGCAAAAAAAAGATTATTGCTCCCAAAGCCCCTCTTTCTTAGAGCTGAGTTAGGCAATCAACTGAACAAAGTAGAACAACTCTTTATATTTCGGAGTTGGTGGAGTGGAACCTAAAAATTTAAAGTTGGTGGAGTGGAGCTATTTTTTTTGAGTTCGAATGCTCCCAAACACGCCCTAAACGGGTTCAAAGGATGGGTCGGGGAGGTGTGATGGGCAGTGTGGCTCGGCAGCGGCGGCACAACGCGTGGCTACTGCTGCTGTCAGAGCTTGTGGAGGGAGGAAGAAGAAGATATGAAAGGATTGAGAAGTAAGGCTCCGTTTAGTTTTTAAAAAAATTCATATAGTACCCGTCACATTGAATCTTCGGACACATGCATGAAATATTAAATACAGTTAAAAAAATAATTAATTACACAGTCTAACTGATTAGCACGAGATGAATCTTTTAAGCTTATTTAGTCTATAATTAGATATTATTTGTCAAATAATAACGAAATATGCTACAGTATTAAAATCCAAACTTTTTCACCCACTAAACACAATCTAAGAAGAAAGAAAGGAGAAGATGACTACTGATGTTTTGGTCACTGCTAACAGGTAGCAATGAATGCGTGCTGTGCAGGGGCCCCACACCTCAACATAATAGTACAACCATCCTTAAAAATGTATTTACAACTTTACCTAAATCTGTGTGGAATTGTAAACTGCAAATTACATGTTTTGTCATTTGGCTCCTATTGTTCAAATGAGATTCAGAATGTCAGCAAAACAAAAGCAAGATATAAGTCAGTTAAGAAGGGCGTATATCTATACAATAATGATCGAAATTTTTTTGAAATATTTTTTCACTTATATCGGACCAGCCGTACCCCTCATGCAAAAACCACACATTAGGATCGATTTTTTTTGGAAAATGTTAGATAATATTTCTGGCTATAACGTAATATTTTTTTCATCGAACACAGTCATACCCGTCTGCCCCTCTTGACTACAGCGACCCTACCATGTGATTTCCTATGCTGATTGGAGCGGCGCGGAAGAACGCGAGCGAGACGGAGCTCGGCCCCGCGGAATCCAATGTAGGCGAGCTCACAACGACGCCACCTGGAGGGAAGAGGAAGGCGGACAACACCGATGAAGTGAAATGAACGCTTGCAATTGCCAATGTCAGTAGTGAGTGTTATCGTTTAGTTACCAAAATTATGAACTAAATAATCGAGTCGGATGAGTATTATGATGGTAACACTTTTCTCACATCTTATAATAATCCACATTTTCTCTTTTAACATATCAGCAGCGCTCATTATACTTCCGGAACACTTCTATTAAAATTGACTTTTAGTGAAAATTAACCTTAGCGGAATGAAGATGATCAGCTATTATGACATGATAGAAGCCTTGTGTCAAACTGTCAATGTTTATGAATCGCGTGCTCATAAATGCTCCAAGATCTGTCAGAGCTTAAGTGCCATTTCATACGTGTGGATACTAGTACATCATGTTTTCTTTCGACATGAAAAAAGAATTATCTATGAGCGTATTTGGAGAACTAGCTCTTGACTATTTTGGTTAGAGCTATTTAGCTTAAGTAAATAATTTTTCAATGAAATAGTCCTTCACATATTTGGATTTAAGAACTATTTGACCTTTAAATCACATTTTCCCAATCACTAGAGCCTGATTACCTCTCTTGCTGTGGTAGACCCTACTCGAAATAGCCTAAATAATCACTCCGTGGGTGTAATAGTTTTTTGGTAGGCTATTTGCAAATAATCAAGAACTAACCCCTATGTTTAAGAATTTCAAGTTATTTTAGGCTAAAAGGGTGGACTAGAAATAATTCTTAAATCCAAACGTAACGAATATTCAGTTTCGGGATTTTTATTTTCTTTTTTTCTTTCGAAATCAATTCGCTCGATTATCCTTGCTCCCGCTGCAGAGCCCGTACTCCCTCGACTCCACCTCCACCCCACTCCACTGCCACCATGCTGCTGCTCCACTGCTCCCCGCGCCTCCATCTCCACTGCCTCTACCCAACTCGCCGCCGCCCCCTCGCCTCTCCCTTCCCTCTTCCCGACCGTCGCCTCCGCCGCTCCACCGCCATCCACGCCGAGCCTGAAGCGCCGCCGCCGCCGCCTTCCTCCGCGGCGGAGCCAGAGCCGCCAGACGCCGGCGCCGTCGACGTCGAAGGCGAGGGCCCCGTAGAGCTCCGAGCCCCGACGCTCTTCTCCACCGACGACAATCCCACCCCGCTCCAGACCGCCACCAGCCTCCTCCTCACCGGCGCCATCTCCATCTTCCTCTTCCGCTCCCTCCGCCGCCGCGCCCGGCGCGCCAAGGAGCTGGTAATGCCTACACCGATTCCCTCATCCGGTCATCCCTCTCTGTCCTGCCTCACGCGCTCTCCAACAGAGAGCTGATGCGTTTCTTTGGCGTGGTTGATTCGTTGCCGCAGAGGGTGCGGTCGAGCGGGGTGAAGAAGAAGCCCAACAATCTCACCGAGGAGGCCCTGGAGGGGCTCAGGATGATAAGCGCCTCGCCAATCGAGACCGAGAAGCCGCCGTCGCCCATACAGGCTCTGCTCGGCGGGATAGCTGCAGGGGTCATCGCGCTCATCCTCTACAAGTTCAGCACCACCATAGAGGCCGCGCTCAACCGCCAGACCATCTCCGACAGCTTCTCGGTCAGCTCTTCACAATCTTTTTCTTGTCACTTCTTTGTTCGTTGAGTGCTTACAATGCCATAAATATTGGTGATTTTGATAACATTGGATTATGCTGTGCTTGTATAGTATGTTTTGTTAGAATTGAAAATTAAGTAGGGACGGCAGCAAAAATTTCGTGAGACAGACAATTTAATTAATTGTGATTTGTGAGAAAGGATGAGCACACTTTATTTTTTTTGTACCTGACTTTGGATGTTTGGGTGCTAATATTTTGAACATGCTCAATCACAATTCACAATAGCTCCTACTATATGTTTCCGTTACCATTCCTGCACACCAGTTATAAAATTTGACTGCTTGGTGCCACTGAAGCTGCGAAGAGCTGTGTCATGTCATGTTATGGCGTGTCAAATGACAAGCAACAATCTTGCAATTATACCATAGCCCAATATTGGGTGCTTCAATTTATCTGTCTGACTGAAAATCGGAGCTGATTCCACATGCCCGTAAAATTAAATAAGATGTTAAGCATCTGTTTGAAATGAGTTTGATAACTATGGGCCTTCCTTGATGAACATATATACATATCTAGGAACGGAATATTATGGAATCCCAATACTAGGCCTTCGTTTTGATGAGGTGCCCATTTACACCTGCTTGGCCTAAATTGGCCACATGTCAAGGTCTCCACTGTCAAGAAAGATGTTGGCTACGATACTTGTCATTTAACAGATATCCTAAATATTTTCTCAACAATAGAGAGAAGAAATTTTGCTAAATAATGGTGGTAAGTTAATCACATGAAAAATGACTGCATATATCCTAATGGAATAGTGGTTTATCTTTCTCCCTACTGATTAGGAGAAGAGCTGGCAAAGTTCAGCACTGCACCAGAACTCAGATGTTTAAAGCAAGAAAGCGAACGGAGGAAAGAAGGGATTTGATCTTTTTGGCCTGCATGTCTCCATATCCTTCTAGTGACACTGCAATTACTCTCTAGTAATTGTCAACAAAACATAATTAATCAGTAACCAAACTGAATATTCAGTCTTGCTTTGTACACCCCTTGGACTGATTCAAAAGAAGGTTAAAAAAATGATGGTTGGATTAGCTGCTCAATGTCAAGTTACATGTCACGTGATTTGGATTAGCTGCTCAATGTCAAGTTACATGTCACGTGATTTTAACTTAATAAAACACAGATATGCACATGTTTGAGCCAAGTCTTTGCATGCCATGAGTTTCTTGCTTTGATGTTTGACAAGAATGTTGACCTTACAAATTGCTATTCACCACATGCCTAGGAAATGTGGTAGAAAACCGTGCATGCTTTGCAGTTTTCCATATTGGATAAAATCAGCTCATCTCATGGGCCAAAAATACAACAGAATGCTATACCCAAATTTGAAGAAAGTTTTAGATCTTTTTGTGAAAATATGGGATCTAAGTTGAGGATTCAAAATTGATGGTTCTTTCTGCAAAGTGTATGTTGTCTTTTCTGTTGGTGAAAATGTATGGCTTGTTTCGCGCATAGAACAATCAGTTTTTTACTTTTTTTTTCCCTAGTTGCTGTCCAATAGGGGAAGTGTTGTTTCTAGTTTTATGGTTTGATGTGTTCGGCATCCACTGCTAAAACAATAAAAATCAATGAAACCTGGTGCTTGGAAAACTGTCTCATTGTAGGGTTGGGCACTGGTGAGGGCATTGTGATTGCCTGAACTGTGCTGCCGTTGACACCCAAATTTGGCACGATGAAGGTTTTCTGGGCAATCTGGACAGACCGGTCAGACCTCTCCTATAAACCGGTCAGACCGGTCTAGATAAGTTTGTCAAATTGCAAATTAGACTGCACCATTGCGTATATCTCGTCGAGATGACCGAAATCCATATATAGAACGTCCAATTTGGAGTCCGGATGAGGGAGTTATGCCTCCCGGAAGACCTGCACCCTGGTCTGACCGGTCAGACCGGTCCAGAGACTGGTCAGACCGGTCCGAAACGCCCAATCCGAGTTAGGAGTTGTATTTTGACACGGGATTTGATAGGGTTCCGACTCCTAACGGGTACAGACCTCCCCACCCTATATATATGAAGGGCCACGGCCGATTGAGGGTAATCCCAATCGATTCACACATTTATCTCTTTTTATCTCCAAACCCTAGTTTTTCCAACCCCATCTGTTGTTCTTCTCTCGTCTCTACGGCGTTCGGATGTTCTGAGTAGCCTGCTGACCTCAGAGCAACCCTAGATCCACGAGCTCCGATGGGGTCCCTCCCGAGCTCGAGGTCCTAGGTTTTTCGCTGTCTCCCTGGAACACCGGTCTGACCGGTCCGCATATCCGGTCTGACTGGTCTGTGCAGAGAGGCTGCTGGTGTTGATCGTTTTGACGATCTTGCTGCGCGTTCTAGCGCGTTCGAGTGTGTGACTAGATTTTGCGTCAACACACTTTTTGGCGACTCCACTGGGGAAGATTAATCTGGTTATTCAAAACCGATCTAATCTACTCCCTAGAAAAGATGGGCGTCATCACCGACCTCGACGAAGGCAACATCTCCACATCTATCGAGGAACTCAGCGAGGAGGAGCACCAAGATTACTTGGTGGTCAGGAAGCACTTCAAAGCGCAATTCTTGAAGGGATTCAAGAAAAATCAGCAAGGCCAGGTCACGAGGGTTCAAGACTTCGTGATGCCCTCCTTCACACTCAAGAATAAGCAAGTCGAGGTAATAAGCGATCTAATCACTTCATCTTCCGACTTGTTTAGCCAATTATCATCTATTATGGATCAGAAGATTGCCGATATATATAAGCCCATGAATGATTTAAAGGATCAATTAGACATCATGAAAAAAAGGCAAACCTTTAGATGATAATTGTGCTTTTTAAATCGTTAGTTCATCGGCTACGCCAGCATCTGCCCAAGAAGCATCGTATGCCATGCTGATCAACTACTACAAAGGGCAAACACTACCACCGCGAGCGTCACAGCCAAACATGGTTGGACCGGTCCAACAGATCGGTCAGACCGGCGCATCAGTGGTCAGCCCAGTAGCATCTACACCGAACACGTCTACTCCTTGCTCGGCAACCCTTAGCCAGACCAATGAGATGACAAATTGTGTGCAGTCTTCTCCTTCACAAGAATCTGGTTCTCCACATGAACCGATTTTTGTTAATGTACATGGAAATTCTGCGGGGCATGCACCGATAAGTTTGGTTCAGACGATGGCGCAAGATGATCCCATTACACATCGTCTTAATTTCACAGCACGAGTGTATACAAGTGGTGGATGCGAAACCGATCTTGCTAGGATAAAAGAGGATCCGGCTAGTGCGATAAAAACTAAATTCGGTGTGGATATAGGTAATTCTATATTATACCAAAAGCCATATCTTGCTGAATTCGATTTAGTTTCTTTTCCTGCTGGTTGGTGTGTTCCTGATTTTGTGAAATTTAGTGGTGATGATAATAGAGCACCTTGGGAGCACATTGACCAATATATCTTACAATTGGGAGAAGCTGGTTTCCATGAGGCTTTGCGCATTCGCTTATTTTCATTATCTTTGACGGGAACCGTTTTTTCTTGGTTTTCTTCATTGGCCCCGAATTCTATTCAATCTTGGAATCAGTTGGAACATAAGTTTCATGATCGTTTTTATAATGGGCACAATGAAACTAAATTGTCGGATTTGGCATTAGTTAGGCAAGACCAAGATGAGCCTGCTTCGGATTACTTCCGAAGGTTTAAAGATATAAAAAAACGATGTTTCAATTTAACAATTTCTGAAAAGGAATTGGCTGATTTGGCTTTTGATGGTTCGCGTTCTTATTTGAAAAAAGAACTCGAAGCCTTTGAGTACCACACTATTAATTATTTGCACATGAAAGTCTTGGGTTTAGAATTTAGACTCCAGAACGCAAAAGATGCCTGTAATACTCATCGGTCCATACATGTTGATTGTAAATCTGATTCGGACGATGAGAAAAAGGAAGTTGTTGAATTCATATGGCCATCAGAAGCTAAGCCATGTTTTTGTTCATCGCTTAAGCCGATTCCAAAGAATCGGCAAGAACAAACTCGTTTTACTTTTGATGTTTCTAAGTTTGATCGCATATTTGATGAATTACTTAGAAGCGGAAACATCAAGCTGTCTCATGCCATATCGTCGCTTGAGGAGCTAAAGCGGCATGCATATTACAAGTGGCATAATACTTTTTCTCATGCAACTAATGATTGCAATATCCTTCGTCGGAAAATCCAATCGGCCGTTAATGAAGGACAATTAGCAATGCATGAGGTAAAAGATGACAAGACGTCATTCTCTGTCCATACGATTGATTTGAATGATGTCAAGATACTCATTCGGCCGGAACAAGCCGAAGGAGCAAAAGGAAAAAAATGTTATCATTGGTGAGCCAAGGCCGAAAAATGTCAATGACAAGATTCAGGCTAGGAAAGTGACGATGGCGAAGACTCCTGATGGAAAAGAGTCAATGAAGATCACTGTCAAACCTTCAAGACCTTGAGGGCAAGAGAGTTCCTCACGAGACGTGAGTCGGCTTGCTGCCCAGGCACGACCGGTCAGACCGGTCGCTTCAACCGGTCAGACCGGTCAGACAAAAGGCCGGCCTAGAACTTTCATGCCTTAGCGCTCGGAAGGAAGTACTCAGAAGGTTAATATGTCAAATATGCAGGGGAGTTTTACAAAGCAGAAGCTCACCTTTGCTCAACTACTGAACAAGTACACAAAGGCCGTTCCAAAAGATCGGCCACTAAAAAAGGAATCAAGTTCACCTCTGCGTCAAGGCAAGCGTTCTTCTCCTAGGGGAGAATCTAGTAAGCATAGGTGTGATAGCACTACAGTGTTCCCTCTTCAGAAGGTGTATGCTACTACGTCATGGGCGTCACCGGCATCGTGTTTTTCTTGTCCTATATGGGGGCATGAAGGAATTTGGATGTATTGTTATCCGATGCTATACCCACCATATCACCACAGGGAGGAGGATCACAGAAGACCTGCGTTCGGCAAGGTTTCACGACCAGTGTGTCGTGGGCTTTTTAGGGTACCCACAGCCGGGTGGCGGAACGCACCCGCCTAATCCCATAAGGGGAACACTCGGGGAAGTGCTAAGCGATTAGGCCTATCTAGCTAGGGGGAAGAACACAAGAACACACGAGGATCTTAGAGTGGTTCGGGCCACCGGAGCGTAATACCCTACGTCCACTTGAGAGTAGTATTGCTCTAGTGTCGGTGGATGAGTCTATCCTCTGCCTTCCAGTCCTCTTTTTGGACCTGAGAGCTTCTCTAACGGGCGCTCCCCTTTTATAGAGCAAGGAGGACGCGTACATAGGTGTTGGATCCCGACAGGTGGGCCCAACAAGGATGTATACTATACTAAATAGACACTAATGGTGCTACAGTGATGGAGCATCTTTTGCCGGATATGCTTCATCGTCTTGTAGACTTCCTCACCGAGGGAGGTCTTCTCCTGTTCCATCGGCGAGGCGCCCGTTGAGGCAGTGTAGGTTGCGGCGTAGACTGTTGGGTCTACCGCATAGGCGTTATGATACTCCGTCGCCGAGTTGTCGTGTCTAACTGGCGTAGCAGGCTAACGCGCGTGGCGTAGCAGGCTAACGCGCGTGGCGTAGCAGGCTAACGCGCGTGGCGTGAGTGGTGCCAGCGGCTGTACTGTGCACCTTGGTAACACGCGACTAACAGCACAGCCTGACAAAAAGTCTCCTCGGGCTCTGCTGTGGCAGAGCGCACTTAACGCCTCCCGCATTGAATGCGGTAGGTGGGCAAGTCTTTCTGAGGGAGCTTGGTGGCCACACGTGTATCTGCGCCTGCGGTCACGTGGCGGCTTCGGACCCCCCAGGCGGGGTGTCTGTTCCCTCCCGGAGTGGGGTCTGGATAGTATATGGGGGTCCGGGACCCCGTGGGGGGTCCGGGGCCCCCGGCCGTTTTGGCCCTGAGCGCTTTCTTCTCCAGGACACGTGGTGACACCGGACCTGTCCCGAGCGGGAAGCGGGTCCGGGGCTATTGGTCCGGTGAGATGGAGCCGGACCCCAGAGATCCGGCTGCTCAGCTCCTTAGGGCGTAGTTACGAATAACTATACGAGTCTTGACATAGCAAGAGGGGGTACCCCAGTCCTGAGGTACCGACACAGTGCATGACCGATTGGGACCTCACCGATCAGGTTAGAGGCGGCAGCCTGCACCGGTCAGACCGGTCTCATCAGAGGCCAGGCAAAGCTCATTCTCCAACACAGGTTTACCGTGTCAATGAGAAGAAAGAAGAGGTACAACCCACTATTGATCCAGAGAAAGCTAAAGCCGATGATGTTGTGCAAATCGGCAATATCTAAGTGGTTGTCAATGATGCGGGTACAAGACCGATGGTTTTTGATAAATCGGTCAATCCTTCTATTCAAAAGCCGATCATGGATAATGATCATGAGGCTAGCAGCAGTAGCTCGACATCAAAGTACTTTCAACCAAGATGGTGTCCTCCAGGGTTGACTCATACTCAAAGAAGGAAGTTGCAGCGTCTACGTGCTCAGGAGAAGGAGGAGGAGTTAAAGAGGCCGAGGGACAAACAATTCAACCATTGCAGACCTATGGTCCCTCAGGGCAAAGTATTGAGGGTCAAAGCAGTTGACCAGCCAGCACGACCGGTCGAACCGCCTCAGGCGACCGGTCTGACCGGTACAAGCGACCGGTCTGACCGGCCAGAGCAACCGGTCAGACCGGTTGAGGTTTTAGCAGAGCAGAAAGTCGAATTGGCAACGCCCGTTTCGGCTCCTTGCGATGGAAAAACACCGCTAGCATTCTCGGTACAAGGCAATGAGGAGCTAGTGGAACATGAGACTACACCAAAAGCACAACGATATGGAGTTCAACGGCATTTAAGTGCTCGGGGGGGGCAAAATATTGGCAAATGATAATTTACCTCATGAAGTTTTTATACAACAGATCAGTTTGCAAGGGGCTCTCAAGACTTTGATTATGTATTTGAGGTCTTGAGTTAGTTGAAAATTGCAACATCAGCAGATAAAAGCCGAATTAGAAAATTTTCAATTCAAGCTAGAAAATTGACAAACTGTTTGTAATGAGGCATATTGATGCTCTTACTTCTATTCTTCGGTTAAAGAACAAAACCGAATTTACTTAGGGGACAGAACAACAAGAGGTCTTTGAAAAGATCAATGTTTATTTGTCTTCAACACCTGTGCTCAAGGCGTCTAGGAGAGGGGTCCCTTTCAGGCTTTATGTGGCTGCTGAAGATAAGGTCATAGAGGCTATTTTGACTCAAGAACCGAAGACAAGGAGTATGTCATCACTTATATAAGCCGACGATTTATTGATGCGGAGACAAGGTATACTTTTACTGAGAAGTTATGTTTGTCTCCTATTATGCTTGTACCAAATTGAGGCATTATCTACTATCTAGTATTTGCATGGTAGTGTGTCAAACCGATGTGCTCGAGCATATATTGAGTATGATTTGGCTTGTGAATCCTTGAAATCTATGAGAGGTCAAATTGTAGTGGATTTCATTATTGAGCATCGGATTAATGATGAGCATGATTTGGAAGTTGGCTATATTACTTGCACACCATGGAAGTTATATTTTGATATATCAGTTTATGATAATGGTTAAAGAATCGGTGCTGCTCTTATTTTTCTGAATGGTGCTATTTTTGAGTTCTCAAACCGATCAAAAGAGGATTGCACAAATAATCAAGTTGAGTATGAAGCGCTTTTATTTGGCTTGAAATTTCTGCAATCTATGGGCGTGAAACATGTTGAAAGTCTTTGGTGATTCACTTCTGGTGGTGCAGCAAGTATTCAAGGTACGCTAATGATACAATGAATATTTAAATGCATATTTTGACAAGTGCCTCGATATTATTTCTTTCTTTGATGAATTTGTTATAAGATATATACCAAGTGAAGAGAATGGATAGGTTATTGCTCTGGCTAAGCAAGCATCTGGCTAAGCAATTATGACGAAATATTTTCATATTCAAAAGCCGATGCAAGCAAAAGCCGAGTTGCAGGTTCTGAACGAACCGGTCCGATCGGTCGATTCAACCGGTTTGACCGTCCAGACCGGTCTGACCGGTCATGAGACCGATCTGACCGCCCAGACTACTGGAGACACCAATTCGGCTATGAAAGGTGATTCATCACTAAAGCTGAAGATCAGGACTGGAGGGTTCCTGTAATCTCCTATCTAAAGATCTTGGTCGCGGTGCAGAAAGGGATATTCGGCGGATAACACTAAAAAATGTTTTAGTCGACGCTAAGCTCTATCGTTGAATAGCCGAATATTTATTTCTTAAATGTTCGAGCTCAGACCAGGCCAAAGTTGTCATGAGGAATGTTCATAAAGACATTTGTGGTACACATCAATCGGCTCCCAAGATGAAGTAGTTGTTTAAAAGAGCCGATTTGTACTAGCTTGCCATGATGTCTGATTCTTTCAAACAGTGTAAGGGGTGTGAAGAATGTCAGCGGGTTGCTCGCTGTGTTGATACATCCTATTATCAAATCATGGCCGTTCCGAGGTTGAGGATTGGATTTCATTGTTTAAATTAATCCTCCATCTTCAAAGAGACATTGCTTCGTGTTAGTTGCTACATATTATTTTACTAGATGGACCGAAGTAGTTCTTTTGAAGGACATGATTCACAGCCGAGGTTGTATATACTCAGACTTGTCTCACTTACACAAGATGACATGGCCGATATGTGATATCGTCCTTGAGAGCAATACGTTATTGGTGCATAGGTGCTTTTTGTTGTTTAAGTGTATTTTTGGGCATGGAGAAATGTTTCTTGGTACGCAAGCTTTACCAAAAAACAGGGGGGTATATGTTGACACCCAAATTTGGCACGATGAAGGTTTTCTGGGCAATCTGGACAGACCGGTCAGACCTCCTATAAACCGGTCAGACCGGTCTAGACAAGTTTGTCAAATTGCAAATTGGACTGCACCATTGCGTAGATCTCGTCGAGACGACCGAAATCCATATATAAAACGTCTAATTTGGAGTCCGAATGAGGGAGTTATGCCTCCCGGAAGACCTGCACCCCGGTCTGACCGGTCCAGAGCGGCCAGACCGGTCCAGAGACCGGTCAGACCGGTCAGAAACGCCCAATCCGAGTTAGGAGTTGTATTTTGACACGGGATTTGATAGGGTTCCGACTCCTAACGGGTACAGACCTCCCCACCCTATATATACGAAGGGCCACGGCCGATTGAGGGTAATCCCAATCGATTCACACATTTATCCCTTACTTTTTATCTCCAAATCCTAGCTTTTCCAACCCCATCTGTTGTTTTTCGCTCGTCTCTACGGCGTTCGAGGATGTTCTAAGTAGCCTGCTGACCTCAGAGCAACCCTAGATCCACGAGCTCCGACGGGGTCCATCTCGAGCTCGAGGTCCTAGGTTTTTCGCCGTCTCCCTGGAGCACCGGTCTGACCGGTTCGCATATCTGGTCTGACCGGTCTGCGCAGAGAGGCTGCTGGTGTTGATCGTTTGGACGGTTTTGCTGCGCGTTCTAGCGCGTTCGAGTGTGTGACCAGATTTTGCGTCAACAGCTGCCCTGTTAATATGTTATATATTATTACCGGATGACTGAAGTATTATGTATTCAGATGCCATCTATCTAGCATTAGGGCCTGTTTGACAGAGCTCCCAGAGTGATTCCAGGGGCAGCTCTGCCACAGCAGTTTGAGTTTTTCTGTGGGAGTGACTCCCTAAAATGAACTAAAACACCAGGTGCCAAAAAAATTAGCATCTCGATATTTATTTCCTTCATAGAGTTTATCAAAGTGGTTACTTTCAGCCATAGACTCACTTCCAACTGAGAATCACTTCAGCCTTCCAGGTGAAGCTCTACAAAACAAACCCTTAAACACACGTTTCAGTTACTTCTCTTGATGTGTTATATGTTAGTAGGTGGTCTCTGAAGCTAAATATTGTATGTGGCTATCATCTAACATTAGACATGTATCAGTTTAATTGAGGTTTTTGTCTTCTAAAACGAGTACTGCCCTTTCTTTCTTACAATCATGTACATTGTACAGGGTACAGTACAGTGTATTTTGTTTGTATGCTATTGTTTTCAGTATGCTTATAGCATAACTCAGGTGTAGGGTTTGTTATAGCTTGCACATTATCTAATAGAATCCAATTTTTCTTTTTTCAGGTTCGTCAGATAACAATCACAATAAGGTGCAAATCCATCTGTTTTGTTATTTGTTCTCAGTTGGCTTTCCACTTCTTACCTAAAAATGCTGTTACTTTTTCAGAACAATTATCACTGGGCTGTGCTACCTAGCAACTTCTGTCTTTGGAATCAATGCAGTGGGGTTAATTTTGTATTCCCTCCAACTCACTTTTCAATCTATCATGGACGATGACTCAAGCAGCTCCTCCACAGGGAAGATTAGCGAACAATCAAATACAATGGTATCATCCGATAGCTCCACAAGTAATAGGGAATCAGCCAGTAGTGACTTGCAGCAGATATCTGACAAGAGTAAGAACTCATCAGAGTAGCAGAGTTGCCATGCAATACAGTAGCAACACCTGAGGGTACATATAATTGGATAATCAATGTAAGCATTTCTATTTCTCATCTCGGGTTTTCTCTAAATTTTTTTTTTCTCATCTTGGGCTGAAACTATAATTGCAATCTCAACAAAATGATCACAATTGCTAGTAATAAGATATTAACATGAAACTATAACATTTTATCTGAAATTGCAAAGTAGTATCCGGTACACTCTTTGCAAGATTTCTGTTTTCCACTGGCCTTCATTATTGCTGGGGTTAGAATTTGTTGATTTTACGAACTGTCGCTAACAAGTCAATATTTATCACATTTCCTTGTTGCTAGAATCTGCCATTAAACAAAATATGTCAAAACTTACGGTGCTGTCATCAAACATAATCTCCTGTGATCCTTTAAAAAAAAATCTGTCATTAAACTTATGGTGTCTTGCAAATATTCAGAGGTGGATAACAGGAGCTGTCAAGCAAAAGCTGGTGTTGTGAAGTGCTCCATTCTGGTGTGCCCCACAAGGGTTCTAGAGCTATGAGGCAACTGGGCTTAGTTTCTAGTATTTTCGTGTTAGTAAGGAGCTAGCAGCAGCAACAACAACAACAAAGCCTTTTGTCCCAAGCGAGTTGGGGTAGGCTAGAGATGAAACCCAAAAGACACAAAGGTCATGGTTGAGGCACGTTGATAGCTAGTCTCCAAGCGCTTCTATCCAAAGCTAGCTCTTCAGAGATATCCCAATCTTTAAGGTCTCTCTTAACCGACTCGTCCCAAGTCAGCTTAGGTCTACCTCTACACCTCTTTACCTTATCAACACGCTTTAGCACCCCACTACGCACCGGCGCTTCCGGAGGCCTCCGTTGGATATATCCAAACCATCTCAACCGATGTTGGATAAGTTTCTCCTCAATTGGTGCCACCCCTACCCTTTCCCAAGTAAGGAGCTAGCAGCTAGAGTTTTAAAAAAACTTCATCCATCTGCGGTTGCTCTTTGCATCACATGGTGCCTCAATTAAAAAAACTTCAAATAGAGTAGTCATTTGTTTAACATTTGTAAATCTTCTTCAGTATATTTGCACATGTATTCTCACTATGAACACATACACTAGTGATCTTTGGATTTTCAAGC
This sequence comes from Panicum virgatum, assembly GCF_016808335.1. Classification (NCBI taxonomy): domain Eukaryota; kingdom Viridiplantae; phylum Streptophyta; class Magnoliopsida; order Poales; family Poaceae; genus Panicum; species Panicum virgatum. The sequence continues at coordinate 29,433,202 of NC_053145.1, read as the reverse complement.
AATTCAGTAGAACAGTAAAGGTTTGAATGTGTATGTTCCCTCTTCCAATGGCCAAATCCTAGAAAAAATATTAACTATTCAAGAAAACAATTCTATTCTTTTTGTCACATGTGAGATGAGGATGGTTGTGTTGAACTGCATACTGAAGACAAGGGATTGTTCTAATAATTGCGTAACATGATAGAAAGTTGACTAGCTCGGTTGAGTGTGGGCAAATTTCGGGGCCTATTTCCTTCTCTGTTCATCTGATTCCTCCTACTCTGGTCTAGTTTTGTTTTGTTTTTTTAATTGCGTATAATTATCAGATAGCATCGCATGCCCAAATTTTATCTTTGATGCATATACTGTATAGCCTACACGATTCGTGTGCAGCCATTAGAGCGACTCCTTGAATTTTGGAACTCCAGGAACAACAGAAACAAAATGGATTTCCAGGATACACCATCAATCAGGCATGGGCCAGCACATGTATCATCTTGGAGACGTTATTCAGCAAACAACGCATGGTCCATACTTGTAAGCAATTTCTGGTGTTCAACTAGTCTTTTTTTTTGACAATGCAAGAAATGGACAGATAGCATTTCAGCACCTAGAGTTTGGCAAAAAACAGATGTCCTACTTGGTTGCAACACGACTAGCAGGTTATGCTGAAACCTGTAGCGGACTCCTAAAAAGACCTTGCCAAAATGCTACAAAATGAAGAAACCATTGTTGATCGCCGGCTCGTGTGGAGCGGCGGGCTGCGGTGCGCAGAACAACGTCGATGTGGATCACTGGGCGCCACGGCGGCGCTTGCCTGCCCCGGCACCCTTGCCACCTTCAGCCTTGATCACCTGCGTCCCTAGCTGCCGCTCGTACGCCAATGCCTGCCGTGCCTCGGCGAGTTCCCTCGCCTTTGCCTTGCCCAGCTCCTCCTCCAGCTTACTGATCTTGCCCTTGGCCTGCGCGAGAGCCCTCTCCTTCGCCTGAAGCTCTGAACGAAGAGCCTCTCCGCTAGGTCCACCACCACCAGCAACAGACGGCGCCGAGGCCACCGCTTTCTTCTTCTTGGCCGGGGGCGATGGCTGGACACGGGAAGCCTCCGTCCCTGCATGGTGCGCGTATAAAACAATCAACCATTTCAAGATTTGTAATGCAAAATTTCTGTTCCCGGAATGTGCCTGTACATGGACGGGGTACATACCAGAGCACGCTGGCACGCGGCTTATCTTGGCGGCTACGAGGTTGCTCTCGGACAGGTACGTCTTGAGGTCGACGACGCCGTGGCCCTGCGCCAGGCGGCGCGCCACGGCCGCCTCCCCCTCGGTGAGCACCGGGTCGGTGGTGGCCTCCTTGGACGGTTCGCCCCAGCGCACGGGGCAGCGCCACGGCGCGCCGGGCAGCGGCGACACCAGCAGGAACTCCTCCTTCCACGTCTTGGTGGAGTTGGGGAGCCCCGTAAAGAGCGCGGGCACGCTCTCCCTGCCGCGGAAGGAGTACCAGCCCTTGGCCTTGGGCAGCGGCGTCAGGGCGAAGAAGTGGCGGAAGACGGGCAGCGACGGCGCCCCCGCGCCGCGGAAGTGGCAGACCACGGCGAATGCGACGAGGACGCGCCAGCCGTTGGGCGCCAGCTGCGATGGCGCGATGCCGTAGTGCGCGAGGGCGCCGGCGACGAACGGGTGCAGCGGCAGGCGCATCCCCGCCGCGAACGCCTGCGCGTACACGCAGATCGGCACCGCCGACGCGGCCGACCCGCCGCGGCCCCTGGGCGGCGGCGGCGGGTCGCAGGCGGCCTGGGAGGCGCCCGCGGGGATCAGGCCGAACCCCTCGGGGACGCCGTACCTGGCGCGGAGGCCGGCGAGGGACTCCTGCGTGCGCAACGTGGAGCGGAACTGCTCCACCGCGGGCCAGGAGAGCACGGTCCCATCGTCTCCGTCGTGGACGCGGCGACCTCCTGCTCCTCCTCCCGCCGGAGCCCGGGGCTGCTTCGCAGGCCTCGCCGGCTTGACGTCCTCGTCCACCGCGCCGGGAAAACCGTAGGCCGCCTGGTCGCGGCGCCAGTGCTCCACCACGGCCGGCTTGACGTCGCCGCCGTCGTCGTCGAAGTAGGGGTCGTGGCGGCCGTAGGCGGAGGACGCGGACGAGGTGGAGTAGTACTGGTGCCACGACGACATGGCGGCGATGAGTTCCTCCTGCTCCTGCGGAAGAGAGGAGACTTGGGAGATCGGGAGTGGAGGCGAGGCGAGAGATTGGTGGGGAGGTTAACGTTGGTGCGGGGCGGTTTTCGTTTTGGGAAATTGGGACACGGGCTCCTTCCGGTGGAAGATTGGTGCCTTCGGAAACCCATCGGCCGTACGGATTGGCTTCCAGGGGAAGGCTGACGGCCTGACGCCTTTTGACGTACATATCCCTCTTTTGCCCCCAGAGGAATTTGCGGCTCAAAGATAAGATATATTCTTGTTTGAAATTTGAATTTTGGAATTGCGTAGTATAAGATCATCGACCAATTAAACAGGAAATGTATTGTGTTTCCATCTCAAGAGAGGTTGGGTTACGCACTGGAGAAATTTTTGTATAAAAATGACTTGTTGGGGATCGCCCCCTCGCGAAGGTGGGATCACCCGAAGGTGTGACGAAGGTCCACCAAACTGACGAAGCATCGGAGAGCTCGCCTAGACCCGGCGCCGAAGATGATGCCTTGACCTTTGGGTTGCCTCGGGCACCGCGAAGGTCCACCGAAGATTAGCGAAAATGACGAAGGTCGCCACTGAAGGACGCCCGGCACTACGGAGTCCGAAGGTTCCGGCGATCGCTCGGAGTCATGCGCAAAGATCATGACGGGAACCTTCGGGCATGGACTACAACTCAAAAGTGGCAAATCATGAAGGCAACTCCATACGAAGCCTGTCCAAGGCTGCCACCGAAGGTACTCGAAGGGCAAGAAGCACGTGATCCGAGTAGGAGTATTCAAGTCGGACTGTCCAACCTAGGGAAATTACCAAATACCCCTATTGTAATCTCTAAACCTTCGTGGGGACTAGAGGGGCATTTTTGGAATGATGTAATAAGGTTGGGGGTATAAATACCCCCCTACCCAACGTTGTACGGATGGGATGATATATTGCATGACCGTTAATGCAATGACTATTGCGTTATATCCCTCCGCCTGTTCTTACCTTCGCCTGTAATTTGTTTCCTCTGTTGGGGATCGAACCTAAGACCCCAACAGAGGCGCCCACCGTGTTCTTAGCTCGAAAATCACCTTACGATGGCTCCACAAAGAAAGAAAACCACCAACCTGGGCGCTCATGACGCCGAAGGTTCAAACCTTCACGAGGTCCCCGTAGGACAATCTCCTCCAATCGAATCAACTCCAGCACAGCTGGCTAAGAAAGAAAAGCGCACTCAAGCCGAACGTGCTATCCAGGCCAAAAAGGCTGCAGCAGCAGCAACAACTACAACCGAAGATGAAACATTAAACAACTTCACCCAACCTGAAGATGACCAGCTCGAGCAAAACATGCACAACGAGCTCAACCTTCAGCTTCGCGCCCTAGAAATGAAAAAAGCTCACCTGGCCAACCAACTAGCGTCCAGAAAGAGGGCAGCCGAGCAAGCTCAGAGGCTGGCCGAAGCAAAACGCAAAGTTGCAGAAATGCAAGCAAAAATCTAGAAAATGAAGGAAGAAGTTGGACAACCACAGGAGCCCTCGAACACCCACACAGTTGCTGGACATTCCAGACAACACAAAGGTCAAGACCTTCGCCAGACAACCCACATATATCAAGATCAACACTTCCAACCAAGCCCTCCACTCGACTCAACATCACCGCTGTCAATCGCCTTGCAGCGAACATCCTGGCCATATGGCTATAAGCCAGTCCAACTTCCAAAATACGACGGGTCAGTTGACCCTGCTCAATTCATAATGACTTATGAAGCTACAATCGCTTCAGCTGGCGGAGATGATCCAAGCATGGCAAAGTCCTTCGTCATGGCATGCGAAGGTCCAGTTGCAAATTGGTATTCTTACATTCAGCCTCTCTCGATACAAAGTTGGGTACAACTCAAGGAAAAACTCAAGCAAGACTTCCAAGTATTCAAAAGATTGTCCATCAACACCTTGCAACAATTCAGCTGCATACAGATGGACAGAGAGCCATTGCCCGAGTACCTTCGGAGATTTGTGCAGAAAAAAGCACAAACTCCAAACTTCTCTGAGAAAGATGCAATAGCCAAATTCATCGAAGGTCTCCTCCCAAGCCAGCTGGCATCACACCTTGACAGAGAGCCACCAAGAAGTCTATCAGAGTTGTATGCGGAGGTGGAAAAATACGCCAAGTCCGAAGCAGACCACAAGCGAAGGGTCGAGCAAAGAAAGTTAATGAGGCAACAGCTGAGCTGGCAGCAAAACAACCAAACAAACACCAGTCAACAAAACCAGTACATACTCCCTGTTGATTCTTCGCAAAATACGGATCAAACAGAAGAATTTGATCCCTACATAGTCCCACCACCCACACAAACTCCGAAGGAGCAAAACAACAACAACCCAAAAGAACATCATCAAAGAGGCAGGTCCAACAGGGCCGAGGAAGAGGAAGAGGCCGAGGCTGCGGACCTTCGCAGGGCCCGCAGAAATTATTCTGTCACTTTCATGGGGAAGATGCTGGTCACAGAACAAATCAGTGTCCCGAAAAGAAAAGGACACTTGAAAGAATGGAAGCTGAAAAAATGCCAAACTCGTGGCACACACCAGCTGGCCTGCCCAGCAAACTCTACAATTCCAACCTCCGCAATCAACTTTTAACCCTCCCTTCCAAACTGCGCCAACCTTCGGCTATAATCCATATCCCATAAACTGGCAACCCCCGCAGCAAAACCAACAAAGGCTGCCCCCCGCCCACAGCTCAAGCAACTCAAGAAGAGCTGCCCCCACCTCCGCCAGGCCCTCCACTCAAGCAAGAAAATCAAGCAAACCAAAATGCCCAGCCTACAGCACTACCAACCTTCGGAAGGATAATGCCAATATCCGGAGGATCTTCACTGGAATTCGAAAACAAAAAGCAAAGAAGAAACTACTTCCGACAAGTTCATTCAATCATGGTGGATGGACCCATCCAGAAAACGCAATGGTCTCACATGCCCATAGTGTTTTCTGAAGAAGATGTAAACCTGCTCAGCTTTCCCCACACTGATGCATTAGTCATCGAAGCTAATATACAAGGCTGGACCATCGGAAAAATTCTGGTTGACACCGGAAGCTCCGCGGATATCATTTTCTCAAGCACCTTCGACCGAATGAACATTGATCGTAACCTTCTGCAACCAGCGGATATCCCGCTCATTGGTTTCGGGGGCAAACGTGTGAATGCACTCGGAAAGATAACCCTCCCGGTATCCTTCGGGGATCTATCAAACCCAAGGACCGAGTCCATTACCTTCGATGTCGTCGAAATGAACTACCCATACAACGCAATCTTCGGCCGTGGCATCATCAACAAATTTGAGGCAATCGTCCATCAGCTTTATCTGTGTATGAAAATGCCTGCAATCAAAGGGGTAATCACAGTCCGAGGCAACCAACAACTGGCCAGAGACATTGAGCGGGGTGTCGCTCCCGGACAAAGAAACGTCCACTTGGTTGAAGCTGACAAAAAACCCCCGACGTTCAAAGAGCCAAAAAGGGACAAAGAAGAAACATTCCAACAAGAATGCAAAGTAAAAAAAGTACCACTTGACAAGCTTGTGCCAGATCGGCAAGTAACAATCAGCGCGGCCCTTGAGCCAGAAGAAGAATGCGAACTCCTGGAGTTCCTAAACAAAAACAAAGATGTCTTTGCATGGTCAGCAAACGACCTTCGCGGCGTCAGTCGAGACATCATAGAACACAAACTAGACATCGATCCAAAGATAAAGCCCAAAAAGCAAAAGCTACGCAAGATGTCTGACGACAAAGTCGCAACAGTGAAGGCAGAAGTCCAAAGGCTTCTTGATGCGAAGGTTATAAGAGAAGTAAAATATCCCACCTGGCTGGCAAACACTGTGCCAGTAAAGAAGAAAAACGGCAAATGGAGAATGTGTATAGACTTCACTGATTTAAACAAAGCTTGTCCAAAAGACGATTTCCCCTTACCAAGGATAGACAAAGTTGTTGACGATGCATCAAACAGCCAGCTAATGTCACTCTTAGATTGTTTCTCTGGGTATCATCAAATATGGATGAACAGAGAAGACGAAGAAAAAACTAGTTTCACAACCCCCTTCGGAACTTATTGTTTCGTCAGAATGCCCGAAGGTTTAAAAAATGCTGGACAATCATTCTCACGAATGTCCTCCAAAGTTCTGGGCCATCAACTTAGAAAAAATGTTCTGACCTATGTCGACGACATAGTGGTCACTAGTACAGAAAGAAAAAAACACGTGGCAGACTTGGCAGAAACCTTCGCAAGCCTTCGGAGGGCAAACTTAAGTTTGAATCCTGAAAAATGCGTCTTTGGAATAGACAAAGGCAAAGTCCTTGGGTGCCTTGTTTCAACAAAAGGCATAGAGGCAAATCCTGACAAAGTCAAAGCAGTCCAGAGCATGGAAGAACCACAATCAGTGAGAGACGTGCAGAAGCTGACTGGCAGAATCGCAGCATTAAACAGATTTATCCCTCGATCAGCAGACCGAAGCTCTCCATTCTTCAAAACTCTCCGAAGCTCCAGCAAGTTTGAGTGGGGGGAAGAACAGAAGAAAACATTTAGAGAATTAAAAAATTACTTAGAAAATTTGACCAAGATGACCTCACCCAATCCAGAAGAAACTCTTCTGCTATACACATCTGCTTCACAAACAGCAGTCAGCGCAGCCCTTGTGGTGGAAAGAACAGTCGAAGGTCGACAAAAATAGTTACCCGTATACTTCGCCTCAGAGGCACTCTCAGGGTCAAAACTATTCTATTCTGAGCTAGAGAAAATAGCCTATGCTGTTGTCATGGCATCAAGAAAATTGAGACATTACTTCGAAGGTCATAAAATAGTAGCAATTACTGACCAACCGCTACATGATCTCTTCAACAACAGGGAAGCTTCGGCAAGAATAAGCAAGTGGGCTTCAGAACTTTCGGAGCACTACATCGACTTCGAGAAAAGAACAGCCATTAAATCTCAGGTCTTGGCAGATTTCGTGGTGGACTGGACCTCGCCAACCTTCAAGAAAGAGGCCCCAATCGAGCCATGGATAGTACATTGTGATGGTGCATGGTGCAACGATGGAGTCGGCGTCGCAGCAATCATTCAGTCACCTTCGGGTGCGAAGCTAAGATATGCCGCGCGACTCGGATTTAGCGATCCAGACCCCGGCACAAACAACACCATAGAGTACGAAGCATTGCTGCTAGGCCTCAGGAAAATGAAGGCCTTGGGTCATCCAAACTTCGTCATCAAATCTGACTCAAAGGTCATCACCGACCACGTGGAGAAAGAATCAGAAGCAAAGAAGCCAGAAATGAAAATGTACCTAGATACAGTAAGAGCAATGGAAAAATATTTCAAAGGATTCACTGCAATCCACATTCCAAGAAGCCAGAACGACGAAGCTGACAAACTAGCAAAGGCCGCCGCTCGCAAAGAACCACTACCTCCGGATGTTTTCTACGAGAAAATCACTAAACCCTCCACAAAACAGGAAAAAGCAAAACAAGTCAACGTCATATCAAGCGAAGATTGGCGATCACCAATCATGGCATACCTCAGGGGACACTTCGAGCCTGCGGATGAAAAGGATGGAAAAAGAATGTTTCAAAGGGCAAGAAGCTACACCTTATCCGAAGGTGAACTCTACAAGTCTGGAGTGGTTGCCCCCTGGCTCAAGTGCATAACAACAGCCGAAGGTCAGGAACTACTGAAGGAAATACATGCTGGACTTTGTGGATCACACATTGGCATAAGACCTCTGGTTGCCAAAGCCTTCAGGCAAGGTTTCTTTTGGCCATCAGCATTGAAAGATGTTGAGCAGATAGTTAAAACCTGCGAGGGATGCCAAATGATGGCACCTAAATCAAACAGACCTTCGCAGCCAATACAACTCATACCTCCGGCGTGGCCACTACAAAGATGGGGCATGGACTTGGTCGGCCCCCTACCAACAGCTCAAGGCAACTACAAATATGCTGTAGTAGCAGTAGAATACTTCACAAAATGGATAGAAGCAAAACCTTTAGTAAACATCACTTCCGAAGCAGTCAGAAAATTCTTCTGGCAAAGCATAATCTGCAGGTTCGGAGTGCCAAAAGAGCTAACCGTTGACAACGGAAAGCAATTCGATTCTCAACTGTTCCGAGAATTCTGCCACTCAGTAGGAACGAAGGTCATGTTCGCATCAGTTTATCACCCTCAGTCCAATGGTGCTGTGGAAAGAGCCAACGGCTTAATCTTCGGCGCAATCAAAAAATGCATATTCGGACTAAAAAAGGGCAAATGGGCAGATGAACTACCGAAGGTCGTCTGGTCCCACAACACAACTGAATGCAGATCAACAAAGTTTACACCATTCAAATTGCTGTACGGAGCCGAGGCCATGAACCCAGAGGAGCTCAAACACAAAAGTGCCAGAGTACTAAACAATATCGAACCTTCGATAGAAGCAGACCTCACAGAACTCGATATCTTACAAGCTTCGGAAAATTTAGAAGCATACCAAGAAGAAACAAGAAAATGGCGAAACAAAAAAGTAGCAAACAGAGAAATCGCCGAAGGAGATTGGGTTTTGAGAAGGAAGCCAAACGCCGAAACCATCGGCAAACTTCAATCCAAGTGGGACGGACCTTACATTGTATTATACTCAAACATGCCAGGATCTTACCACTTGGCGGACATCGAAGGAAACGAACTACAGCATTCCTGGAATGCAGACAGTCTCAAAAAGTATCATGTCTAGAGTAAAAATTGTAAAAGGATGAGCGACAAATAAGTACGCTCATACCTTCGTGTCATTCTTTATCCTCTTTTGAGTCTAGGACCGTACTCTTTTCCTCACAGAAGGGAACTCCAATTTGGAGGTGAGGTTTTTAACGAGGCGGTTCCTATGTAAATTCCCCAAAATATATGAATATTTCCCTTCAAGAAAATGTCTCATGTCGAAGCAACCACAGGGTCGCAAACATCGACCTTCGCATTTGCCTCAAGGCTAAAAATTAAGTCAGTACAACTCGTAACCGTAACAAGCTGTACATACTTATCTAAAAGTGTATACTATACGCAGCAAAAGCCAAGGGGCTTCCGACTCCAAACACGAGTCGAAGCCAAGAAACCTTCGGACCAAAAAAAGAAGTGTATACTATACAATCAAAAGCCAAGGGGCTTCCGACTCCAAACACGAGTCGAAGCCAAGAAACCTTCGGCCAAAAAAAAAGTATACTATACACTCAAAAGCCAAGGGGCTTCTGACTCCAAACACGAGTCGAAGCCAAGAAACCTTCGGCAAAAAAAAAGTGTATACTATACACTCAAAAGCCAAGGGGCTTCCGACTCCAAACACGAGTCGAAGCTAAGAAACCTTCGGCCAAAAAAAAGTGTATACTATACACTCAAAAGCCAAGGGGCTTTCGACTCCAAACACGAGTCGAAGCCAAGAAACCTTCGGCCAAAAAAAAGTGTATACTATACACTCAAAAGCCAAGGGGCTTCCGACTCCAAACACGAGTCGAAGCCAAGAAACCTTCGGCCAAAAAAAAGTGTATACTATACACTCAAAAGCCAAGGGGCTTCCGACTCCAAACACGAGTCGAAGCTAAGAAACCTTCGGCAAAAAAAAAGTGTATACTATACACTCAAAAGCCAAGGGGCTTTCGACTCCAAACACGAGTCGAAACCAAGAAACCTTCGGCCAAAAAAAAAGTGTATACTATACACTCAAAAGCCAAGGGGCTTCCGACTCCAAACACGAGTGAAGCCAAGAAACCTTCGGCCAAAAAAAAGTGTATACTATACACTCAAAAGCCAAGGGGCTTCCGACTCCAAACACGAATCGAAGCCAAGAAACCTTCGGTTAAAAATCAAGGAGATGATGAGTAAAACAAAATACATATTACCCAAGTCTTGTGAGCAAGACTGCAAGGGAGGGGGGAGACGCTTTTGCACAATATTGCAGTCTTCCTCCCACAAGACTTGTCTGGGAGGGGGAGACGCAATCCAAAAAAAAACCCCCGAAGATCAAACAAGCCATCACGAAGGATGGAACACATTCGAAGTCAAACCATCACGAAGGATGGAACACATTCGAAATCAAGCCATCGCGAAGATGAGATAAATATGCTGTATCGAAGAACAAATCCCATCACCTGCTGAGTCATCACAAAGGATGAGGCAAGCAGAAAAAAGTCTTTACAAGAACCAGCTGACAATCGCTTAATTACAAACTTCGGCCATGCGATTGCAAAAACTCCACAACACTGGCACCAGGGTTAGCAAAACTAAACTGCTCCCAGTCCCAACCACTCGCAACAATATCACCGTCATGAATTCGCAGAGGACAGACAACCAAGGCAGGTCCGACAGAAACAATAGCCTAAACAAAGTAGCAGCAGCTTGTCACTTCCAAAAGTTTTTAGAAACATACTCTCTACCCCTTGGGACCCAATCTACACCTGAGTTTCTCCGTCGACGGAGTCCTTCGGTGGACTGGCTCCAGAACATCCGCCGACATCCTCAGGATGCAACCCCTCCTCCACGATGTCCTTAGCCGCTTCCCGAGCCCGCTTCGCCTACAAAAATCGCAAAAACAATCATTAACATATCCCTATACAAGGAGTCTATACTGCAAAAAAAAAACACTGACAGCTTCTAGCCTCTGCTGAGCGGCTTCACGAACAATCTCCCGACCAGAAACCTTCCAAAATTTGCGAAGGAAAGACTTCTTTACAGCCTGGATCTTCGCGATCTCTTCGACAAGATCCGAAGGTTCAGGGAAGACATAGTCCTGAGCACCAATCCTCTCAAGCTCCGCGCAACCTTCATGGGCAAGAATGGCCAAAACACTCTCGCAGGCAACGACTACGGTGTTGTCCGACACACTCGTCAAGATTTGGCCAAGATCTTCAAATTCACTCTATAGCCAGTCAAGAAGCCCTGACGCGCCACCTTCGGAGTCTTCCAGGAAAGGCGAGGGCTCAGCACCAAAAGATGCCAAAGCCCTGCGGTATTCTTCGCGGATGGCCGTGCTCTTGCTCAAGATGTCTTGCGAAGCCGACTCCCACAGCGCGCGGTCCTCCTCAACCTCTTGCTCAAGATCAGAAATCTTGTCATTCTTCTTCTCGACATCGGCCTTGAGCTGGCGAACCTCTGTTTGAAGGTGAGTAACCTTCGCAGCATCCCTTTCTACCACACCTCGAAGGTTCTCAAGAACACCTTCGTCAAGGCTTATCCTCTCTTGCATCTTCGAAATGATCTCTTCCTGTTCTAGTACCTTTCCATTCAGAAGCTCATTCTCAGACTTCAAAGTAAACCGAAGGTTTTCCGAAGTTTCTCTTTCAGACTTCAGAATGCGAATCTCTTCCATCAAGCGAGCCCTCTCAGTAGAATGGGACAAGAAATCGTGCTCGTCCTTCCTTGCGCTGCCAGCAATGGCGCAGCTAGCAAGCAGAGCCTGAAACAAAATCCAGCCTCAAAACCAAGTTCACAAAATAAAAAACAATTCAATGTCAAACAGCACAAACCTTCGCGCACAACGACGCCGTGATACGACAAAGGCTGCTGGTCCCGTAAACTCCCAAACTCTTCATAAATCCTGCACTCACCAAAGCACTTGACAAAACCACACAACACGCAGGAGCAAAAAGGAAACAAGGCTAGAGTGACGTACCCCCAGCATCAAAATTCTCGACGTCCTCGGGAAGAGCGGGCTGGCTCACAGACGCGACTCCAGCAGTCTCAGCCTCCGAAGGTCCTAGCCCCAGCAAATCCCCGAGCTCCTTCATCACGCTCGCAACATCTACTTCAAGTGGATACCGAAGATAAGGGTCAGAATCAGGCCTTTGGAAAGCAAGGCGTTTAGAGATCGAGAAGGTACCTAGATCAGAAAAACGATCTCTCACTTCAACCACATGGTCGTCACCCCCAGCCGTCCTTTGAACCTCACCAACTTTGCCGGTCAGCAAACCAACCGGATCGCTAGGGGCTACCACGGAATCATTCCTCCCATCAGCACCATCGGCTACTCCAGTAGGAACCTCTTCCCCTCCCTGCCCTTCACCACCCTTCTCCGGGGATGAAGCCTTTTCAAGCAAACGCTGAGAGGGGTGCTCCACTCTTCTATGGGGCGGAACATCCACCAGAACCGAAGGTGCGTCATCATCGCTATCCTCGTCCAGAAGGTTCACAACCCGAAGAGAAGGTTTGACCACCTTCTGCACCGCCGTCAAAACAGCACCTACAGTATCTGGCTCTGCACGGAACGAACCAAATTGATCAAGATAAAGGTGAACCCTCTCACCAGTGCGCGAGCGCCAGGGAACGTTACTCTCTGTAGCGCGAAGCTCCCGCATAAAAGCTTCGCTACCCAAATTCTCTTTATCAATATGAAAAGAGTAACCGCAAGGAAAGATACCTTTCCCTCTAGACTCTCTCACCGTGCCCGCCGCAGGCTTGTTTGTGGAGACACGCGAAGGTCTCTCAGAAGCCACCTTTGGTGCCTTCGAAGACTGAGCAGCAACGGGCTCGCCCTTCTTGGCCTTCTTGGCGATTGGACCTTCGGACGGCCTGGTAGAGGGAGAAGAGGTGCCGGCCCCTCTCTTCCTCTCACGAGGAGCTTCGCGGGGACCATACACAACACCCATCTTCAGAAAACTTCGGTTCACCCTAATCCTCTCGGAGCAAACAACTTCAAATGAATCACGCTCCTTCGCCAAATAAGGTCCGGCAATAACAACTGCCTCTTGCTCGGCCTCCTCGACGATCATATCGTCAGAAACACCTTCGGGCTTCCGCAAGGGAAAATCTGGGAAAGAAAGTTGGTCACTAAGACCAGCAACCCGAATCTTCGAAAAAGTCCCCGGTAACCAATCCCTTGTCAACGGCCAAACCATCGCGGCAAGATATTCTTCAATTAGGTCGCGACCGCTCACGACGCGCGCTGCAGAAGTAAATGCAGAGCAACACTCCTTGTAGCCAGCAGCCGTCCTCCAGAAGTCTGCCTTCGTAATGTTCCTGAACTCAGCAACCTTCGCGGCAAGGGGATAGGATACCCTCTCTGAAGGATCGGCACCAGGAAAACCAATCTTGGCATAAAACCAGTATTGCTCCCAATCATCTTCCCATTTGTTTCTCTGGCAAAAAGACAGCTCTACCCTTTCAATCCCTTGGGTCCTGTTAGTTCTTCGTGGATGGAACGAACAACACCCACTCTGAGCAGAAAACACCTACGGATCCTCTTCAAAAGAAACCTTCCGCGTCTGAGGATGCATCTCATAGAGCCTACAAAAAGCATCCACGCTAACTGGCCCCTCGAAGGTTTTAACTGCCCAGAAAAACTTCGATAACTGCACGATAGCGTTGGGGGTAAGGTGGTGCATCCGAAGGCCAAACCGGGCCAAGATCTTCGGAAAAATGGGGTCCAGCGGAAAACGAAGACCAGCAGCAAAGAAATCCCTAAACACCACGCACTCTCCTTCGCGAGGGTCCGGTGTAACCTCTTCTCCAGGAGCACGACAAACTCCGGGGCCAAAATAACCCTTCTGCTCATAACTCTCGACCAACTCCTGGGTCGCCCAAGACTGACCAAAAATAAGAGTAGGAGGGGGCTTCTCCCGTGATCCCATCAAATCCGAAGGATCAGCCTCTACGTTGGCCAAATCCTCCTCCCCCTCCGATAGCTGCCTTCTCTCTTCCTCCGAAGGTTCTATATCCTCGGATCCAATGGGCCTGGCAGTAAGCTTCAACCGAGCCATTCCTAAACAAACTAAATACTCAGTATCGCAACAAGCAGAATCTCGAAGGTCCCAGCAAAAGGCGGAAACGACAACTTACAAAGGCTTAGCAGCAAACTCCTTCTCTTTCCACAAACACTGCGAAGAATGGGTCGCAATGGGTCGCTTTCACGGCCCGAAGGATGGGGGCCAATCAAAAAGCGCCGTGTGTCAAAGTCGACAGGCGAGCGAAAGTTTGTAAAAAACTAAAGCGTGAAAGCGACACCTCCCCCCCGGCCCCTTTTATAGGGGGTAACTTCGCACTGTTCATTCAGCGGTAAAATCGAGAAGAAGTCAGAACGACCGCAAATCATAACGCGACACGTGTAACATAACACCTTCGGGTATCGCCCACCTCCGGCCTTCGGGGGAGACGCTTTCGTATTGATGTCTTAACCGATCTTTGTCTTTTTCGAGGGTTCGGCCGGCCGGAGTCGGACCTCGCCCGCGAGGGGCTACTGTTGGGGATCGCCCCCCCTCGCGAAGGTGGGATCACCCGAAGGTTTGACGAAGGTCCACCAAACTGACGAAACATTGGAGAGCTCGCCTAGACCCGGCGCCGAAGATGATGCCTTGACCTTCGGGTTGCCTCGGGCACCGCGAAGGTCCACCGAAGATTAGCGAAAATGACGAAGGTCACCACTGAAGGACGCCCCGCACTACGGAGTCCGAAGGTTCCGGCGATCGCTCGGAGTCATGCGCAAAGATCATGACGGGAACCTTCGGGCATGGACTACAACTCAAAAGTGGCAAATCATGAAGGCAACTCCATACGAAGCCTATCCAAGGCTGCCACCGAAGGTACTCGAAGGGCAAGAAGCACGTGATCCGAGTAGGAGTATTCAAATCGGACTGTCCAACCTAGGGAAATTACCAAATACCCCTATTGTAATCTCTAAACCTTCGTGGGGACTAGAGGGACATTTCTAGAATGATGTAATAAGGTTGGGGGGGTATAAATACCCCCCTACCCAACGTTGTACGGATGGGATGATATATTGCATGACCGTTAATGCAATGACTATTGCGTTATATCCCTCCGCCTGTTCTTACCTTCGCCTGTAATTTGTTTCCTCTGTTGGGGATCGAACTTAAGACCCCAACATGACTGTTAATATAAAATCTGTCAATAAAAAAGATGCAGATCTTGTCGAAAACTGCTATTTTTATATCGCTATTTCCATCATCTGAGGTTTGCATAATTTTTTTCTGTAACTAACGGCAGGAGGTTTGCATAAATATTTCACTTTCCGCATAAATTGCAAGCAGAGGGCCACATTCGTAGACATGATGAACTTAAAAATATAATACGTAGCAATTTAGTTACTATCATGGGAGATGATCGTGTGTAAATATCATCAATTTTTAAACACATTTCATATAGAGTATGTTCATCATTCTTTCTAGCCATGAGTTGTGTTGGAAATATGTGTTTAAAGATACCAGATTTCAATTTGAGACAAAATATAAATAGCAACACTACTGCTAACTTAAACAGATTTGAAAACTGAACGAGCAAATCGAGCTGAAACATACTCATGTTAAATTTGATTACTCTTACCAAGCAGCGCTTCGTCCTCGTGAAGAGACGATGCAGTGCAGAAACGTAGTCAATCGGCCTCGAGCGGTCGCATAGTTGTGCTGCCCAGAAACCTTAGTGTCGTCCCTCTTGCAGGCTTCACGACGACAAGGGTTCGGAGATACCGCTTACCCTTCTCCTCAGTGCACGCCAAGGAAAGGGTCGGCGAGATCTAGCAGCTCGACGACAGCACAGCAGGAAGTGGAAAATGGCAGGGAAAATTGAGAGAGAATGACCTGAATGTTTCCAGTCCTCTCATATAGGCACAGCTGCCCTCAAGGAGCCGTTATCTCTTTGATGACGCCCATAAACAACATTAAAACACATTCAGGATGATCATAACAATTTACTAGGAATTATGGCATTAACATGGAATTGATTAGCACCTAATTAGTGCACAACGGTTCAAATATGAGAGACACAAGTGGTAAAATATTGGCTGAACTACAGCCACACAATCGCAAGTCCCAAGTCACAAGTCACGTGGATATAGGCCTTATTTAGATCCCAAAACGCAAAATGTAAAATTTTTGTAAATCGCTTGCATGGTGTACTAAATATAGTCAAAAAATAAATTGCATTACACAAATAGACTGTAAATCGCGAGATGAATATAATGAGTCTAATTATGACGTGATTAGACACTAAATTGCTACAATAATGCTAAAGTAAATATGCTCTAATGATGGATTAATTAGGTTCATTAGATTCGTCTTGTAGTTTACAGACGAGATCTGTAATTAGTTTTTCGATTAGTCTACATTTAATACTTTAAATATTGAAAATTCCCTTCCAAAAACGCAAAAATGCAAAATGCAAAGTGATCTAAACACACCCATACACGCGAAAATACGCGGATACACACGCACGCGGGCGTTGGTGTGTGTTTAGCAAAGCCTTACACACCCTATCTCTTGGCTGCTCCATTCAATGCATGGAAAGTGCTCCAATATTTAAGTTGGTGTCCACTTGCTTGTATTAGCAGTATGAGACTATACCAATCAGCCACATGTTGCTTTGGAATTCTCCTGAATGGGCCATAAATGGACCAAATTCTAACAAGTTGCACATATTATTGTTATTATTATTCAATATTTATTTATTAGTTGTGAACTACGAGAAAATAAGCTGATATTGATACATTACAAATAAAAAGTACTTGTGCTCCGAATTGGACCTCAAGATGACTAAAAAAAGTTGTGAGCTATAAAGTTTATGAATCTCGCCAAGAGCAATATTTTCACTTAATTTTTTTCTCCATCTGACCTCATATAAAAAATAGTTATGAATTTTGAGAATAAGATGCAAATTCATATCAAATACATTATTAGTGATGACGATTCTTCACAATTGGTGACGGTGAATCTATAGAATCAGCTGTGATAATTCTGTTTAAATAGTGAGTTCTGTATTGAAATGATGTGCACACAATCATTTTGTATAATTAGGAATCGGCTGTTCAAATTCTTTCAATTACCGGTTTTGAAGTCCTCATATTGTAGTGAGAGTTTCATCACACTGCTACAAAAACGGTGAATAAGAGCGTGCCTTTTTCTCTAGGGATGGCCGAAAATGCGACCCGATAGGAGGTTGACTCATAATCCAAATATTGAAAACATTTGGCAGAAGTCTAGATCACCCCCAACTTTGAGTGGTGGATTATATAATCCCCTCAACTATAAAATCGGGTATTCTATCCCCTGAACTTTTCAAAACCGGTCAAATTACCCCTGGGGCGGTTTTGAACAGTGGTTTTGCTACAATAACGCGGTTTTGACTTTTTTTATTTCGGTTGAATCTTTGAAAAATCATAGTAAACCACAAAAAAATTATAAAATGAAAAATCCAATTTTGTTCGACTCCACATGAGTAGATCTATACATTAAACACATAATATGCTATGCTTTAGTACAAAATTTTTTCTTTAAATTTAGATCTATTTTTTCTATAATTAAATGGAATAATTCATAGCCGCAGTTTCTATGGCTGAATTGAGGTGAAATTTTTATGATGGCCTTACTATTGTATGCTTGAACTGTAGTAAAAATTTCATACTCATTAGATCATGTATAACTTAGTTATAGATTTATTTAATCTAAGCATAAACGTAAATAAATCTATAACTAAGTTATATATGATCTAATGAGTATGAAATTTTTACTATAGTTCAAGCATACAATAGTAAGGCCATTATAATACTATAGTTCAAGCATACAATAGTAAGGCCATTATAAAAATTTCACCTCAATTCAGCCATAGAAACTGCGGCTATGAATTATTCCATTTAATTATAGAAAAAAATAGATCTAAATTTAAAGAAAAAACTTTATACTAAAGCATAGCATATTATATGTTCAATGTATAGATCTACTCATGTGGAGTCTAACAAAATTGGATTTTTCATTTTATTAATTTTCTGTGATTTACTATGATTTTTCAAAGATTCAACCGAAATAAATAAAAAAAATGACAAAACCGTGTTACTGTAGCAAACCACTGTCAAAACCGCCACATGGGGTAATTTGACCGGTTTTGAAAAGTTCAGGGAGTAGAATACCCGATTTTATAGTTAAGAGGATTATGTTGTCCACCCCTCATAGTTGGGGGGTGATCTAGACTTCTATCAAAACATTTGCTTTGTCAAAATAGGGACAGGAAATTTGCATTGAATATGCACGATTCAATTGCACCAAACATAAATACTACTAGCAGTGCAATTTGCAAAAAGACATGGGTAGTACTGTAGTAGGCTGTAGGCCACAAACCTTCTGTGCCACGGATGGTAATTTCCTCACCACTGGAGTTGGCCTGATAATTGCCATGTCGGGCATGGCCTCCTCTACTCCCGTGGACATTGGACAACATGACCTTCGCGGCTATGACCGGTTCGCCCCGTCATCCATGGAGATTTAGACAACCAGGACATGGAATGGTTATAAAAAATATAATTTTGATAAATGATCATCTGTAACATTAGTAACTACACATGGTGAAAGGATAAAAACCGGATAAATATATGCTATGCTTGGTTCATGTTGGAGCCGGATAAAAGCCGTCAATTTGCACACACGCTTGCAGCGATACATTCCAAACACAGAATATTCATACAAAATCAGATGAAGAAAAACGTGATTCCGAATAGTTCTGTCAAAAGTTTCGGCGGATAATAACAAAGGCAAAAATGTTGCACTCCGAATAGTTCATGAGCGCGGTAGTAGCTTCCATCTCTGCGATCCTTCGTGAATCGAACGGCATTTGCACACTACTATTGCCAGCACCCCAGTAACCAACCCGTGCTGACAGAAAACGCATACAGCACGCCGCACGCGCGCAAAACCACCGCGTCCGCCCGGCCGCCGGCCTCAACCGTCGCGTCCTGTCCTGTCGCGCGCACGCGTAACAATCCAATCGCCGCGCCCCTTCGCCCAGTACTTAAGGCCACACCTCTCGCCGCGAGACGCCGCCGCCGCTGCCCAAGCAACTGCGTCGCTTCTCCCAGTACGTCCTCGTAAACTCTGCGTCCACACACTCCCGACAGTTACCGCCGCTGCCATGGCCGACGAGTCGTACGACATCGACGGCGATGTCAGCCGCTTCCTGCAGACACCGCCGCCGGAGTCTCACCCGCTCGCGGTCGCAGCGCCTGACGACGATGAGCCCGTGGCACCGCATGTCGGGGCGCCACAGGACGCCCCGGCCGTTGTTCAGGTGGGCGTGGCCCTACAGACGCCGCCGCTGAACCCGGACCCGGCGCCGGCCAACGTCGAGAACCGCCAGGCGCCGACGATGGACGTGGGGCCGCCGCCGCCTTGCGACCTGGCGCCCGCGGCACTGGCCCCGACTGACCCCGCGTCCTCGTTCGAGGCTTTGTTCGCCGACATCGTCCTTCCGGACCTAGGAACCATGTCTCTGTACGATGAGTTCATGGATGACGAGGACAACGACGAGGTTGATCAAGCCCTCATCAGGAGCATCGAGGACGCCGGCAACGCTGACATCAGCAGTGCCCTCGCTGAGCACACTGCCGTGCCGCCCGCCGAGGAGGACCTGGACTTCGTGCCCTTCGTTCGCGGCCAACTAGACTGCTCCAACTGCCGATCGATCCGGGAGGTCCTCCATGAAAGTGGTAAGCGCATAACACGTACACAACTTGCTCATTATCTGCAAAATTCAGTCTACTGCTCGCTACTAGATACAAAGTTACCTTGAATAATTCTTGTGCAGCGAACCGCAAGTTACATTTTACTGTGCATGTCGCGGACCCTGGAACATTCCAACACGCGGTTTTTGATCGCACCTACATTGATGCATACGGACAAATCATACTGAATGAGATGTGCTATCTGGAGTAAGTTACTTAACAAATTATTAGCCACGGAACAATGTGCAAGTCAACGGCAATGCTAACCTCGATCTCATGAGTTTATTTTTACAGTCTGCGCCAGCGCATGCACGAGTGGGTGCAGGAGTTCATCGCCAACACCGTGGAGATGCTGAAGGAGGACACCAGTGGGCAGCCCAAGGACTCTTGTTCTACGAAGGATGCCAGCACGCCCGCAGATTATGACGCACACAGAGAGCTCGAACTTGATATGCTGAAACACATATTCTCCTCGCCTACTGATGCTCCTAGTAAGGAAGTTTCATACAATTACTCATCTTTAACTTTTTATTAAGATAATGCGCATCATTTTGCATGTTCATATGTTCATGAAATTCCGAACTTTTGATGACATCGTTATTGCATGAGCAGCTGAAGCAGTAGCGCCTCAATTCACTCCTGAAGCTCCTCAACCAGCAACGCGGGCAGAAGAAAACATCATCAATCCTGATGGCATTTTGTTTGGCACGGCTAATCAGCGTGAGCCTGGGCTTAGTCGTCCTGCAATACTGGAGTCTTTTCAAGTTGCTGCTCAAGATGGAGCGTCCGGTACCAGTGCTAGTCATCTACCAGCAAAGCAACGCAAAAAAATGTCCGGGTTCCCCATGGAAGATGTACTAGACCGCATGCACATGAGCAAGAAAGATGCGGCCAAAGAACTGAACATCTCAGCAACATCTCTCAAGCGCCTCTGCCGTAAGAACAACACGAACCGATGGCCAGGTCGCAAGGTACGTTACATATATATTCGATAAGTGTGTGTGTGTGTGTGTGTGTGTGTGTGTGTGTGTGTGTGTGTGTGTGTGTGTGTTCATATTTAGTTACATATGTAATTGTGTGTGTGTGTTCATCAAGCGCCACTCATTCGGTTGCTGCTCCAATCCGTCCAGATCATGTCGATCAACAATAAGATCAAGAAGCTCGAGGAAGCTGCGCACAAACATGTCGGCATGATAGGACTGCTGGCTTTCAAGGAAAAGTTGGACAAGCTGAAGCTTGAGAGGGCACAGCTTTACTCCTCCTTCGTGAGAGATATGCAGGAAAATGAGAAGCATAACGGCGGCTGGGGTGCTGGTTCGTCAGGAAGCAAGTAGCCGATGTCTACCAAGAACATATATGCAGACATCGTAGAACATGTGGTGCATAACTAGTAGTTTATCTGCAGGATGTTCTGTGGGTCTGTGTAACAATTTGTGGTCAGAAAATAAACTCAGCAATGTACGTCTAGCCCTTTATTTCGGTGTTGCTAAAATCGGAATTTCGGAGCATTGCATTCTGGCAAAGTTCAACGTCATATATATCGATCTTAAATTTGTTTACTCACGCGTACAATCTCTTTTTTTTTCTTACCTTTACTGTTCTACAGATAGTAAAATGGTTCGTCCATTTCTTGGCAAATGAGACAACATCAGAAGCTAGCATCTTTAATAGAGCGGAGTCCCCATTAGAAATGTAGCATCGGAATTCTTCACCAAGAGTTGCTCACTTCATCATTTCCCCCTATTCTCATTTTGGTGTAAATTGTAAAACATAGTTGATTTTGTAATTGTAATCTATTCTCATATCTACATGCATGCCCCTCCATTAAATAAGCAACACTAGAAACTTGACACAGCCGTTGCCGCCCTTTCTGAGCTCACCTTTGCATATTCTTTAGTCTTGGCTCCTAACAGAGGTGCTAGTGGTTCGATAAGGTATACTAGGTAAATTACGAGCTGCGCCATGCCCTGTTCCAAATATGGAGTATATGGGCCGCAGGTTTTGTTTGTTTAGGTTGTAGCATTGTCTTGGGCTGTTACAGTGCTTGTGGGCTGGATGGTTGCAGGCTGGATGGTTGCCTGCGGGCGCGGCAAATCCATGGCCCGCGTCGAGCATCTCTCTCCAAGGTTGGTCTCAGCTTTTTCCAAAGCAGACACGTGTCGCTCTGTGAGCAGCCGGATGCCCCCGGCCCTCCCTCTCCACGGTGTATAGGAGTAAGAGTATTGTTATCCTCTCCTTGTAGAGTGAAAGAGATTTCTCTATTCTTTGCTTCATATAAATATCAAATGCTTTATTTCTTTTTGGTTCATCCAGAGATTATATTTCAAAATTAATCAGCGTCATCTAGTGGAACCGTCCCTACTAGTTATTTCAAAGTTTTACATATATAGTTCTGGCTACATAAATAACATAATAAATAGATCGACAATGCAGGGACTTGGTGTCGTAATGGAGTGCTCAGAGTTGATGATCACAGACTATGTAATCTCAAGTATCCTTTAAAAAACAAGGCAACAGTAACATGGCAAGCCATAATTTAGAAAGCAAAGATTATTAGCAGTTGGACCTTGCATATATGTGCAAAGATGGAAGAAGATGAAAATGGTACGTCAACAGAGAGACAACATGTAGTTAGCAAGTCAGAGATTACCCAAACGCTGAACTACACGTTTTAGCAAGGTATAAGGCCTACTGGCCTACCATACTTGTCAATCTGCTCATGTTCATATACTTTGTGTTATGTACTCCCTCCGTCATGTAAAGAATGTTTGTTTAGCTTTCAAATTTTGTCCCACAAAGACTGCTTGTTTAGATTGTAGTAAACTCCATCTAATTAAAGCACTCTCAAATACCAAGAAAGAATTGCATTGAGAACACTACTACATAAATGCTTTGTAAGGGCGGGTAAAACTATATTTGTAGGAATGGGCGCAGTACCCGTTCCTACCTCTCGCAACTAAAAATGATGTCTGTAGGGTAAGACGTCCGTCCCTACAAATGAATTTCCAGAGACGGGTCACAACATCACCCGCCCCCTACTAACCGATTTAAAAAATAAGCCGCGCCGGCCGGCCGGCGCCAGTTCGCCGCCACTCATCCGGTCTTGCGTCCCGCTGCTGCATCCCGCCACCTTGTCTAGGTCGCCGCAGCTCGGTCGCCGCGCCAGGCCACCACCCGCTATGCGGTGCCAGGCCGCCGCTCGTCCATGCCAGGCTGCCGCTCGACGGGGCCGCAGGGGAAATCCACGCGCCAGGCTGCCGCTCGTCCAAGCTGCCGCCGTTCGCGCCAGGCCGCCGCTCGACGGGGCTGCAGGGGGACGCCGCGTGCCAGGCCGCCGCTCATCGATGCCGCTGCCGCTCATCCAGGTCGCCGCCGCTCATGCTAGGCCGCCGCTCGTCCATGCCAGGCCGCCGCTCGACGGGGCCGCCGGGGGAGGCCGCGCGCCCGCCGTCACCGCTCGTCCAGGTTGCCACCGCCCGGCCGCCACGCTAGGCCACAACTCCCGCCCGTCCGCGGCGCTCGACGGGGCCGTAGGGGGAGGCCGCCCGCCCGCCGTGCTCGCTGGCCGTAGGGGACGGCTGCGTGCCCACCGCGCTCGCCGACCGCGGTGCCCTCCGCGCTCGAAGAAGCAGTAGGGGAGGGGGAGGAGGAGGAGGAGAGAGGGGAGAAGGAGAGAGAGGATAAGGGAGGAGGAGGTGTGGCTGCAGTGGGAGACGAGATGGAGATGGAGAGGTAAGGATGAGGGACGAGAGAGAGGATAAGGGAGGAGAAAGATGTGGCTCTCCGCATGCCTCGTGCTTGCTACTGCAGTAAGCGAATATTTTTAAGCCCGCACATCTGGTTCAAATTTTGTAGAGACGGTTGAATTGTGACCCGCCTCTACAAATGACATTTGTAGGGGCGGGTCATCTCATTGCCCGCCATTAAAAATGATGTTTATTTTTAGGGGGTGACCCCAGTACCCGTCCCTACAGATCGATTTTTAGGGGTGGGTTAGCTGCTACAGTAGTCTCGGTTTATTTGTAGGAACATACTGTTTTTTGATCCTCCCCTAAAAAATATATGGAGTGTTTCTACAAATCGTTTTTGTAGTAGTGGAAGAGCATGGAGCCAATCAAATATTTAAGTAGATGTTATTTTTCGGGTTCCAATGTGTTTGAATTTATTGATGATCCAGGGAACTAAATAAACAGCGCAGTCGTCGATCACATATGCTTTTCGGGACGGAGGGAGTATGGAAACTTTCCGCTGCAAAACTCTAAGACTTGATGAATATGAACTCTATGTATGTATATGCTTATGTGTGATGACATTTAACCTGTTGTGCTTGTGGAGTGTATTTAAATCATTGGCATTGCTCGTAACATATTCCAAGAACTACCGGGATTGATCTTTTTAATTGAGTTGATCAATGGATGATGACTCGATTAAATTGAATCAATTTGGACTGGTGCAACCCTTGTTTGGGATTTAAAAACTATAATTTACAATTTTTCGATCCATCACCGGATTTGATCTCTATTTGTATGTACAGATTACTAGTTCAATGACTAATTTTTAGGACAGTCACTAGAAACGAACAATAATTACCTTGAGTGTGACTTCAAGTCGAGCGGTAGCTGTAGCTTTTATTTTGAGATTGCCTTATTATACACGTAACAGGTAGGACCAACAAGTCAATATTGTCAT
The DNA here is from genome assembly GCF_016808335.1 of Panicum virgatum. Lineage (NCBI taxonomy): Eukaryota > Viridiplantae > Streptophyta > Magnoliopsida > Poales > Poaceae > Panicum > Panicum virgatum. The sequence goes on along the minus strand of NC_053145.1, from coordinate 29,408,869 downwards.
TGAATGGATAAATTCATCTTATCCTATGCATATATGATTCTGAATAAAGTGTACATAGGATTCTTATACAATATCTTATGAATTACTGATTCTTCTTATCAGTGTTGCCTTCGAAAAGAGATGTCTCATTTGCCCACGCATCTTATTAATGGCCTCGATTGCGTATGTGCAAGGATACAAGTTGCTGTATTATTATTGGACTGCATATGTTGTGTCGTCACACTCAGCTTCCATCGAAATAAATCCTTCGTTTGATTTATTTGTTTCACTTGACCTAGGGCATTTCTGAAATATCCAGATGACCTAGTGGACGCGAAAATTCTCCAAGTCCACTTATCATTTATTCCGGCCGTCATGAAAAATTCATTTTTTCCTTGCAAATGAGTGCGATCGGCCACATTTAATGAGCGAATGAATGGTACCTACCAGCCCATAGCACAGGTCATCTATATTTGCCATATATGTACAATTGTACATGAACTTCTTTAAAAATACGCTACAGAAACTAATATCCAAGGATCGCTGTAAAAACAATTACTGTTCAACCGCGTACATGTCGGGAATTGAGAGCCTAAACTCCAAACATGAAAAGAAACGGCAACAAGTTATACTGTTGGACATAGCTGCAACATATGAATTTCAATGGATCACAGAAATCGCTGTCCCCCGGAGGGATTATAAAGGAGAACATATCCAGTGCAAACCATAATTTTATGAAAACCCGTGCAAATTATGACAAAAAAGTAGTCTAAATTCACCAAAAAAATCACACATATAGATGATATGATGATAAACAACCTTACAAAATATCTTGTCCAAACTCGACTTCGTCTGTGAGATATAAAAAGAACAAATTTCAAGTCAGGAAGTTGTCCAGATGATTTGTTAGATATTTGTTATTTTTATATCTCACAAACAAAGTGGAGTTTGGACAAGATATTTTGCAAGGTTGTTTATCATCATATCATCTGTATGTGTGATTTTTTTGGTGAATTTAGACGATTTTTTTGACATGGTTTGTACGGGTTTTCACGAAGTTTTGGTTTTCACTAATATATTCCCATTATAAAGACCCCCCTACCCCCCTTGAAAAAGCAAAGGGGCTATGCGTAAATTTCGCAAGAGGTGAAAGGCTTTTATAATAATATATTTCTTTTTCCTGTGCGTATAGAAGCCACAAATCTTGCTTCATGGTCGGCTTGTTAGCTTGTTCCTCTCCCTCTAGCAGGCCTCACGGAAGAGGACGATGCCCAAGGCGCTGCTCCTCCTGGCCGTGCTGCTGCTCGCGGCTCGTCTCGGTCGCACACAGCAGCCAAGTACGTCTCTATTTCTCTCTTTCGGTGTGTGTTTTTGTATGCTCATGGTTGCTCTTGAATCTGAATTTAGGATACGGACCCTCTCGCTCTGTAGAGTCATTCGCACGGTGATTTGTATACATAGTATCCTGGCTTACTGTTCTTTGCAGTATAGCACTAGAGCCCTTCTAATTTAGAAAATATATACTCTTTCTATTCTAAATTATAGACCTTTTGACTTTTTTGACTCCCAATTTGACCACTAATCTTATTCAGAAATTTATGTAAAATATCACTTCTTTGTTGTGGCTTACTTTATAGGTAGACAAGACCATAAGTATATAAATAACGTTGAACAAATTGACACGTGTATGTGTATATTCAAATTTAAAAATTATTTAATTAATCCTTTATATTTTTAAGAATAGGTGAAAATACATACACTGAAGAAATATTTCCGAGAAAAAAAGAAAGAACTGAAAAAAAGAAAAGACACATTCGCTGACCCAACTATAATTCTACAAAGGCACGGCACAAAGCAGCAGCAATACTTAGCATGGGCCATAAATCGCTAGTGGGCCAGCCAAAAGCGCTCCCGGCGCCCCTGCCCTGAATACGTCATTTCTCGATCGGTTTATACGGTCTCGGTTGGTATACAATTTTTCGGCTCGTACTTTCATCCCTACCTGATTTTTGAACCCACGTTCTACCTCCCAAGGGAACTTCTCTGAGGCAACACGGCCATTGGCATCATGCCAGAAAACTCAACGGTCAAGGATGAAAATAATTTTACAAGTCTGGTACCTCCCAAAGCCATGTCACACCCATGGCCGCTGGCAAAGATCGCCGCCGATGTGAGATCGCTAAGGATTTTTGGTACATGTTCACGTTACCGGCTAAAGGCTTTTAGGCCCAGTGGCCAGTGCACACGCTGCAGCTACAGCCCAAAGGACTTATCTGTCATTACAGAGTAAAACTCAAACATGCTACTACAATTGTTTCCCACCTTCGAACATGTCTTTCCGGAAAGGTAATGACTGTTACGACTGGCTGCAATTATCCACATGTAGGTACCTTTTCTATGGATCATGTTGATTAGTGTATGCTCATCTAACCCATCAACTATACCAAACCAAACCACTTGAAATCCTAGATCAATGACAGCCACTCAAATAGAGTGGCATATGCAAGCAATTTCAAAACTTAAAAAGGTATAGTTCTTAAATCATCTACCAATTTCAAATTTCGATTGCACAACTACATCTCTTTCAAAGAACATTCAAAACAAGACCTCACTCGCATATATATTTCGACAATATTTCCAAAGACACATAAATTGCTTTATGTGTAATGGAAAAATATCAATATAAATTAGTTAAAATGGTCAACTGATCTGCTATAGTTGCCTACTATTGATCGTGTAATAAATATTCATATACTCTAACAAAATTGTTTACCATCATCCAATAATCACACCAAACAATCTATCTTCATAGTATGAACACCAATATTCAGTTAATTGAATTCGGGTGTGTGAAGCAACATTTTGTGGAGCCATAAGATTTTTTTGAAAAAATTGTAAGCAAATTAGAATACACTAAAAAAATTTCTCTTAAAAAATATATCATTGAAACATAGTGGCGTAAGACCATATTTTTAAGCTATTATTAAAACACACACAACGGTGTAACTAGATTTTGATTTGATGTTCGATTTTAAAACTAAAATATTTTTTATTTTGAAATTATATGCACACATATGCATGCATGCTCTTAGGTCATTGCTCTTTTTCTTTAAGAACTGTTGCTCCACTACTACAAAAATGGTTTTTAGGGGTCGGTAAAAATAAATACAACAAATACTATTTTCAAGAGCGGGTAACATGGCTGCCCCTAAAAACCCCTAGAGCGAGTCATGTCGTGATCCACCACCCACCCGTATAGATTGAACAAAAAATAAAACAAATTGCCTACAAGAGCGGTTTGCTGCTCCCTGTGTTGTGCCTACGCGCCACCGTGCTAGCGTCGCCCCTCGCCGCTATGCCATGCCTGTGCCGCCGCCGGTGCTCGGCCAGCCCATGCAAAGAAGGGTTGGCGCGGGTTAGCTCCGTCTACACTGCCTGCTCCGAGCCGCCGCTACCCAGCAGCCACGAGCTGCTGCAGCCCCGCATGGCGGCTGCTCCATGCCTTGTGTCGTGGCCCCGCGGCCACGATCCGCTGTAGCCTCGCGCTACGGCTGCTCCGTGCCACCGCCGCGGCCCCACGTAGTGGCCCCATGCTGTGGCCCTGCACGGGAAGGGAGGGTGAGGGGTGGGGAGGTGGCGGCGCTGCAGAGGCCGGGGACGAGAGGTGGCGCGTGGGAGAGCAAGAGATGGTGGAGAAGACTAAAGAGATAAGGAAGAGAGAGAGTGTGGGTGTTGTGTATGTGTTGCTGCTATTTGTGCAGAGATGAAGGGAGAGACATGCATGTGCATTTGGTATTGCCCCTCGCACCACTGCATTCCTAAAGAAGCGTTTTTTAGGGGCGCCACCTCTAAAAATGCTTTTTCCGGGATGGGTGAGATGCTACAATAGTTTTGCTCTATTTTTTAGAAACGAGTTACATTTTGACTCGCTCATAAAAAAATAGAATGTTGCTATAAATCGTTTTTGTAGTAATGCCCCTTACATGCATGCAGCATGCAAACACCCTGGTTTATTGCTGAGCAAAGTTTTTTCCTGTCAAAAAAGTGGAGGCCGTGTCGATGGTTTATGATACAGCAGGCCATAAATTAGCTGCGTACTTCTTCACTTTGTCGCTAGCTGTGACATGTCCCCCTGCTGAAGAACTTACTAGAAGTCGATTGAGGAAGATTGGTTCATTTCACTTTTACGTGTTGTACTGCCACATTAGCTAGCTTTATTGATAACCTGCCTTCCAAAATAGTTTCTGTAGTTGTTGGCAACACCACCAGATTGTTGACCTTGGGCAATTCAGTACAAAAAAAATAGGTCTGTAGTCAGGAAATATGGAATACATTGTGTATGGATATGTCTTTAGGAAGCTTGAGTCTGTATGCTACTGACCCCATACGTTCTCCTACGGGGCCTCTCTTTGCCTGGGGTCCTCCATCAGCCAGCTCTCTTTGAGCCAGACCCCTTTAACCGATACGTTGATGTTCACTCATTCTCGCTCGAATAGGAACAAGTGAAATATAAACACCAGGCTTCTATGACAAAGGAGGGGAAAAGTTGAGGGTTAAGTAGCATCACACCAATTTTAACATTTAGCATAGTAGAGAATTAGAGACAGGGTGGTACTCATGGAAGGTGGTGGGTTCCATTGTCAAAGTACCTATCCTATTGCCCAACATCGTCCTTCAGGGGCTAGATCCATCAGAAATCGACAACACTTGTAAAGCTCGCCCAGTTCAAGTTGACGAACAACTATATGTGTAGAACATAAGTTTTTTTTTCGAGACCGTGCCTGAGCACGTTTTTCATTAAGAAGTGTGTAGAACATAAGTAAAAAGAATGATCAACATCTTGTATATGAATAGTCTATAAACTTTGTTGAAGTTAAAGAAGTTTGACTTAGGATAAAGCTAAAACAACTAACAATTTGAAACAGATGAAGAACATGCCCTCTACTCTTGAGCAATTTATGCAGTAAAACTTACGCACGATAGATGTCTAACTTTTTTCTTTATCTGGTATCCAAACTCTTTTTTTTTTCTCGAGGTCAGAAAATTTTCTATAAAACAATATGGTTCATATAGCTCATCCTTGATCTACCCATACCTGATTCTTGTTTCTTTCATAATGTCTAACATTATCATTTTCAAATATCTTGTTCCAGATGACTCGCTCACCACAGGCCAACCATTGCTTGATGGGCAAACACTGATTTCAGCACAAGGTACTTTTACGCTGGGTTTCTTTCCAAATGGAGACAACACATATCTAGGAATATGGTTCAATAACATGAAACCTCGGACTGTCATCTGGGTGGCAAACCGTGATGCTCCAATCAAGGGAGGTAATGGAAGTCTTACCCTCAGCACAAATTCTTTGGACCTGCTGGATAGAAGAGGAAACAGTGTTTGGTCAAGTAGCAGCTTCAGCACCAACAGTCCACAAGCCTTCCTTCTCGACTCCGGAAACCTTGTCATCAACGACTCTATGTTATCAGAGGCTCCAAATCCACTATGGCAAAGTTTTGCTGAGCCCTGTGACACATTGTTGTCTGGTATGACAATTGGGTATGACAAATCCCCTACTATCCAATACATGCAACTCAAATCTTGGAAGAGCGTTTCGGACCCGTCTACTGGGAGCTACAGCATCACGCTCGACCCTAGACGACGTCCTCCTGAGCTCCTCTTATTCAACGACACTACTTTGTTGTACAGGACTGGTCCATGGAATGGTCAGGGGTTCAGTGGTCAACCTTATCTGAAGACAACAAATAAGTTGGCCTTTAACATGAGTGTTCATGATGATAGTGCGTATTACTCGTTCACATCTTTGGACAGCTCAGTCCAGTGGCGATTTGTCATGAGTTCAGACGGCCTTGCACATCGCTGGTACAGCAATCCGAGCAACGATGCTTGGGTTGAATACTGGCACTGGCCCCAGAATCAGTGTGATTCATATGCCCTCTGTGGTCCAAACGCCGCTTGCTACAACGATGTCTGTCGTTGTCTGCAGGAATTTGTCCCCAAGTCACCAAACGACTGGAACCAGAGGAACTTCACGGGTGGTTGTGTGAGGAATGCATTGCTTTCGTGCTCGTCGGCTAATGGATTTGACCGGTTGCAACATGTCAAGGTGCCTGATACATTGAATGCCATCATGGTGGGAGGCAAAAGCTTGGATGACTGCAAGGAGTTATGCTTAAAGAACTGCTCCTGCAGTGCTTATGCTCTGCTTGGAGGGAGTAACTGCATTGTTTGGTCAGGCGATCTGGTAGATGTTGTTTTGTTTGTTGATGGAATCAACGATTTGTACACTCGAGTCTCCCATAACAATCCCTCTCATCCAGGTACATTTCGACTATCCTTAACAACCCAAGTGGAAATGCAAATATTTTTTTTGAGCGGAGAAATGCAACTATATCATTGAGCTATGCTTCATTTTTTTGGGTTCCATGCTTTTACTGACCTGCTCATCGTAGTATTGGTAAATGCTAAAAATATTTCGGTCCAAGCGTTGTTTTCTGTTATCTTCTTGATACATTCAATTAAAAAGTCAGTGTTTTTTTACTAAATATTGTTGTTCTATATTTTGTACAGGTCCAAGCGTTGCTACCATTGTCTCTGTTTCTATAGTGGGAGTGTTGCTGGCAATTTCTGCAATACTAGGCTTCTGTTATCATCGAAGTCGACAAAAGCATTTACCACTAGCCCTTGGTAAAACTTTGCATTCATTGCATATTCTTCTTTAGTACATTATTTCTTATTCGTTATTTTCATACATTTTTATCGGCAATTGTAAACGTTTGGAACAGAACAAGACCATGCTCCAGGATCTAAGCCTGCTGCCAAGAATTTAGACCTTGATGGTATTAGAGTGGCCACCAACAATTTTGCAAACCAAAATTGTATTTTTTCTACCCGATCTAGAACCATCTTCAAGGTAAGTTGTCCTTTTCGTTAAATGAACCTACTAAATTCATATGAAGAATCTGTCATCTTTGACTTTGCTTAGGGAACGCTACCAAATTTTGGGGATTTGGCAGTCAAAAGACTAAATACAGAAGTAGGACATGAGGAGCTAAAAAATGAGGTGAAAATGCTCGCAAGGCTTGAGCATCCGAACATCATAAGGATGCTGGGATCTTGCATAGGGAATAACGAGAACGTGATATGCTATGAATACATGCCTGGTGGTAGCCTTGATGCAGTCTTTTTTGGTATGTATTTCTTGTAAATGGCTACAGACTGTTTCACGGTTTTTATATGATTATGATTATAATTGTAAGAGTTTGGAACAACACATGGTGATCTTATCACCTTAAATCTACGGTGTGCAGCTGAAGATGAAAAGAGTGCAGTCCCCGACTGGCCTTCACGTCTTCACATCATGCAGGGGATTTGTGAAGGATTGTTATATCTGCATGAACATTTCAGAATCATTCACCGTGATATAGACCCTAGCAATATCCTACTTACTGAGTGCATGATCCCTAAAATTTCAGATTTTGGTCTTGCAACTAAGCTTGATCAAGGCCAATCTGAAGGGAATGATGAGAAATTTAGGGGAACACGGTGAGTGTATTCTTCAGCCATACTTATTATTTTCCGGTGGAGTGTGACGAGCAGAGTTGACCACAAAAGAATTCTTACTAACTAATGAATGTTACCCAGTAGATACAGCGCTCCAGAGCTGTTTTATGGCAAGTCATACTCAATGAAGTCCGATGTGTACAGCTTTGGCATAGTACTTCTGGAGATTGTCACAGGCTGCAAAGCTGCATCATTTTGTAGAGAAGATACTGATGACCTCCCTACATATGTAAGTGAAAGGTTTTACTCCACATTGTCCACATAATGCTAGCCTGCCGCAGGCTGCAGGTATCAATCTAATCATGAAGAATATGTATGGTAGTAGACTCAACAAGAACTACATGTTGAAGATTTAGATCAAATTCAAGTTACATTGCTACATGAGTGTGGTTACTCTACCTCCTCATTGCGACTTATATTGATTAGAGCAATGAACTAGGCGAGCACTAAAACTGTGACAGAACCGCCAAATTAAAACTCAAATTAAGCTAAATGGCCATCATTTGAACACATCAGGCACATTTGGCTTAACGGTTTAATTTGACAGTCCTTTCGAAACCGACATTCCGATCGAAACAAACACCAGTAGTCCCACACGAAGGTGAGCGCAGGCAGTACAACATGACGAGTACAATGAATACGATTACAATACTGAGTAGTGTACATTAAGTTCTACAAACCTAGTTTGAATACATAAATAATATACAAGAGCCACTTTATTTTAAAACAAAGTACGATCTAGAAAACCTGGCGTCTATGATACATGAAACGCCGTATGGAATCACACACTAAGCCCACGGGTGTGTGATTTTGTAACTAGCAAGGACTAAACATCTGGTCCGGCCACCTCCCAACCATCCGCGCCAAACTGTATAAACTTAGCACAACAAGGGCATAAATCGATCCCATCCTGACCTGAAATAGTTTGAGCCACAACCCTGAGTATACTAATACTCCGCAAGGCTTACCCGACCAGTGGGTATAACTTAGCCCACATAACTAGACATGCAAGGCTTTTGGCTGTTGGTTACTTTTGCAGAAAAAGCTCTAGAAATGAGTCCTTATTTTCCCTCTTTTAGCTCCAAATTCTATATCCATAAATCATTAACTATTATTTGCACCTGCTAAGCAATCATAACAACATGGAGTAATAATTCCTGGTAGACTCTACTAATCATCACTTAACATCCATATAGCATCACTACGATGTGGTGCCGTGATCAAGGTGCACATATCCGAGATGCGACGTACGGCGGATCGATCCGATTTAACCTTGCAAGGTGAACCTAACCAACACGGCACGTATTGGCCCCGTCGGACCATACAAACCAACCATTCCCCTCCCCGTCTCGAACTACAGGACCGCCCCACCATCATATGGTCAGCCGAGCTCAACGTGAGACCACCAAAAATAAACATATGCAACCCCATTTCTCCGCGACTACTCGACTACCCCAGGAGGTGAGTTGGAGTCCTGTACTTTCGAAACAAGGCAGTACTCGGCTTACCGGTTTCGACTACCTCCTACTCCCGGCATGCGGTTAGTACAATTCAAACTCGATCACAGGGCCAGGCAACGAACGGTCCTTAACCGACACAGGCGGGGCTAACCTTTCCCCGCCCGGTCTCCATTTTCTTTTCCTTATCCAACCTATTCCAATATTCCATATACTCAAAATAACGAGATAACCTATATCTCGCGAGTGACCCGAAATCACTCGTCTTCTACCGAGTTCTATTAAGCATAGCATTTCTATCGTCCTCTATATACTAGTATAACTCGAGGAGACCTAGGGATCATGCAACTAGGGTTTCAAATAATTCCTGAACCTAATGCACAAGTAATAGAAACATAATATAGGTGTCATAGTTTGAAATAAACGGATGTGCACCGGGGCTTGCCTGTGGGCTGCTGCTCAGAGCTAGTGTCCACTGGGCCTTGGGCCGGGTCGTCACGAAACGCCTGCGGGGCTGGTTCCGTCTGCTCCTGCGGCTCCGCGATCACCTCGTATACGACTTCCTCGGTCGCGGATTCTATATGTATGCATATGAAATAATGAGTAAATGTTATGCATATGAGACAACGAATAAATACTAACACGACTTTGCCACTAGAGGATAAACATTAAACAATTGACAATTTACATAAAAGGATGCAAATATGGTGATAATTAACTTTAATCCTAATGCTAGAAACAATTAGAGGCCAAATTATTAATTAGAGCATGATTTACTATAAAATAAAATACGACTAGCAAAGACATTATTATTTGCCTCTTATAATTTGTATAAAAATCTACATGTAAAACAAATATTATTATACCTATACAAATAATTAAGTTTGGTTACATATTATATTCATATACTAAACTAGGTCCTATGAGTATGAAAATTTTATGGTGGATCACTCATGTTTAAAGTAAGCTACTACAAAAATTTCATAATTTTTCGATTAATAGATCTATAGAAATTAATTAAGCAAGACTAAACACAATCTAAATTATTGCAGGGGTAAAAATGTCATTTTGCCACTGTGGATATTTTTCCTCCATAGATCTTACTCTAACAAATCCAACAAAATTTATTTCATATTTTCACATTTTTCCTTGAATTTATATGGAATTTACAATCTACAGCCGAAATAAATCACAAAATAAATAAATCCCTTTAACCCCTGACCCGTGGGCCCCTTTTGCCAGTGACCCAAAACAGAGAGAGGGGGGGCAACGCGACCAGGCGCGCGGCTCGCGGCGGCGCTGGGGCGAGGCCGCGGCGGCGGCGCCGGCCGACGGCGAGCAGGGCGGCGGCGGGGCCCTTGGCTCGCGCGCCCAGTCCCGCGGTGGCGGTGCGGCGCGGGGGCGTTGCAGAGGCGGTGGCGGCGGCGCGCAGTCGCGCCAGCGGCTGCGCTAGGGCAGGGGAGGCGGCGGCACGCTTGCGCCGGCGGCGGCGGGGTCAGGCGGCGGCGGTGCGACGCGGGTTGAGCAGCAGAGGGCTCAGGCGGGCCTGGTGTGCGCGCAAACTGGGCGGGAGGCGGCGCGAGCGGGGCGCTCAGCGTGCGGCGGCGGCGACGCAGTTCGGCCGACGGCGGCGTGGTCGAGAACGAGCGTGGAAACCTTGCGAACGCGGAGGAACGTGGAGAGCATGAGCACCAGTGGCTCACCTAGGGTCGATTTGAGCCGTCAAGCAACGAAAACGATGGTCGGATGAGGGAGTTCGACGGCGACCAGAGCTCCGAGCGGCTTTAATGGCTGGCGGCCGGGAAACCTCCGATTTCCGATGAAGCAGGGGTCGTGGCTAGGATTGAAGGGGTTGGGAAGGTCGCTAGAGAGGTGGAGGAGCTTTGGGTGAAGTGGATTTGGAATTCGTGGAGCGGAGCTCGCGAATCGGTCCGACGAATGCGAGGAGCTTCAAGAGCCGTTCATGGCGAACGCAGGGAGGAGAAAGAGAGGAACGGGAGCGTGAACGAGAGTGAAGGCAGGTGGCGAGCTCGGGAGACGTCGTGGGCGACTTGGCGGCGTCACCGACGGCCGGGAAACCGGGATCGGGCTCCACGACGACACGCACGGCGGGGAGCTTCGGGAGACCGCCATTACTGCGACGTGCAGCACAGGAAGAAGTATGGGAGAGGGGAGGGAGAGACTGACATGTGGGGGCCACGTGTAAGATTTGATTTTTATTAAATCTCTAATTTTTGGATTGTTACAATCCTTCCCCCTAAAAGAAATCTCGTCCCGAGATTTAGGAGAAAAGTGCCGAATTGAAAGGAAGTCGGAAAATCATATACCTTGATATAATTGGAGCAACTCAGGACATTTGGATAGAACAAATTCCTCTGTTTCCCAGGTAGCTTCTCGCTCTGAGTGATTACTCCACTGTACCTTATAGAAATTGCTGGTTTGATTTCGAGTGACCCGAGTCTTGTGATCAACAATTTTCACTGGATGCTCTGGATAGACAAGATCGGGCTCCACTTGTAACTTTTCTATGTCCATTATCTTGTCTGGAACACGGAGGCATTTCCTGAGCTGGGAGACATGGAATATATTATGAACTGCGGACAATTGGGTAGGAAGTTCCAGGCGATATGCTACCGGCCCACATTGTTCAATGATAGGAAAAGGCCCAACAAAGCGAGGGGCGAGCTTTCCCTTCACACCGAACCGTTGGACTCCTCTCATTGGAGATACCCGTAAATAAACATGATCTCCCACTTGGAACGAGATCGATTGACGTTTCTTGTCCGCATAGCTTTTCTGCCGGGATTGGGCTATTTTCAAGTTCTCCTGTACAACCCGGACTTGTTCTTCCGCCTCACTGACCATATCAGGGCCGAATACATTTCTTTCACCGGCTTCTGACCAATTCAATGGAGTTCTACACCTTCGTCCATATAATGCCTCAAAAGGAGCCATTTTGATGCTTTCCTGATAGCTGTTATTATAGGAGAATTCAGCTAAAGGTAGACACTCATCCCATTTATGACTATAGGTGAGTGCACATGCTCTAAGCATATCTTCAAGAATCTGATTTATTCTCTCCGTCTGACCATCGGTCTGAGGATGATAAGCCAAACTGTGAATGAGTTGAGTACCAAGGGCTGCATGGAAGTGCTCCCAAAAACGTGCAACGAATTGGGTACCACGGTCAGAAATGATAGTCTTGGGTACTCCATGCAAACTCAGGATACGACTGAGATACAGCTCCGCATAATGTTGTGCCCTATAGATGGTTTTCACGGGAAGGAAATGAGCTGACTTAGTCAGACGGTCCACAATAACCCAAATAGAATCATATCCTTTAGAAGTCTTGGGAAGTCCAACAATGAAATCCATACTAATATCTTCCCATTTTCCTGATGGAATAGTCAGCGGTTGAAGAAGACCAGCTGATCTCAAGTGGCTTGCTTTAACTCTTTTACAAATGTCACACTCAGACACATATTTGGCAATTTCCCGCTTCATTCTTGTCCACCAAAATCGCTGCTTCAAATCTTGATACATTTTATTGCTGCCCGGGTGGATAGAATACCTAGAGAGATGAGCTTCATCAAGGATTTGTTTTCGGAGCTCTAAATCTTTAGGTACCACCAACCGATCCTTGAACCATAGAATTCCAGCCTCATCTAAATAAAAACACTTCACCCCCGGGTCATTTTCCGCAAGTCTTTGGCGAATCTTTTCCATCCCGACATTATGTTGTTGGGCAGAAATAATCCGATCTCGAAGAGTAGATGAAAAGACCAAATTATCAAGACTGCCATGTGTGATGATCCCCAAGTTTAATTTTTCCAGTTCATAACAAAGGGTCTCATTGAAAGGCACAATAGACAGGCAGTTGCACTGAGCCTTACGGCTTAAAGCATCTGCTACCACATTGGCCTTACCCGGGTGATAGTGAATCTCCAAATCATAATCCTTAATCAATTCCAACCATCGCCTTTGGCGTAGATTTAGCTCATTCTGGGTGAAAATATACTTGAGACTTTTATGGTCCGTATATATGTGAACAGGATTGCCCAGAAGATAATGACGCCAGATCTTCAAAGCATGAACCACTGCTGCTAGTTCTAAATCATGAGTGGCATAATTTTCCTCATGTCGCCGGAGTGCTCGTGAAGCATAAGCAATTACTCGACGGTCTTGCATGAGGACACAACCTAAACCCGTACCTGATGCATCACAATATACATCAAAGGGTCGAGTAATATCAGGTTGGGCTAAAACAGGGGCAGATGTCAATAGTTTCCTCAAGGTCAGAAAAGCCTGATCACATTTATCGTTCCAATTAAATTTCACCCCTTTCTTGAGCAACTCAGTCATGGGCTTAGCAATTTTTGAAAAATCCGGAACAAACCGCCGGTAATATCCTGCTAGCCCAAGAAAACTCCGAATTTCTGGAACAGATGTAGGTGCTTCCCAATTCAAAACATCTTGGATTTTACTAGGGTCAACAGAGATTCCATCTTCTGATATAACATGACCCAGGAATGGAACCTCCTTTAGCCAAAACTCACACTTGGTGAATTTGGCATACAACTTGTGTTCCCGAAGACGCTGGAGAACAATGCGAAGATGCTCAGCATGTTCTTCTTCATTTTTGGAATATATAAGAATGTCGTCGATGAAAACCACGACAAACTTATCCAACTCAGGCATAAACACCGAGTTCATGAGATACATGAAATGAGCCGGGGCATTCGTCAATCCAAATGACATAACGAGATATTCATAAAGCCCATATCGTGTGGAGAAAGCCGTCTTTGGAATATCTTCGAGCCTAATTTTAATTTGATGATAGCCCGATCGAAGATCAATTTTGGAGAATACCTTGGTCCCGACTAACTGATCAAACAAAATATCAATTCGGGGGAGTGGATATTTGTTTTTGATAGTGACAGCATTCAAAGGCCGATAGTCCACGCACAACCTGAGGCTTTGATCTTTCTTCTTAACAAAGAGCGCTGGACAGCCCCAAGGTGAAGTGCTAGGACGGATATAACCCTTATCAAGCAACTCCTGCAATTGCTTCTTTAGTTCTGCTAACTCATTGGGTGGCATACGATAAGGTCTTCTAGCAATTGGTGCCGTTCCCGGTTGCAATTCAATGGCAAACTCTATCTTACGGTCAGGTGGCATGCCTGGTAAGTCATCCGGAAAAACATCCGGGTATTCACACACCACTGGTATTTCAGCCAGACTTTTGGCCTCAACCTGATTCACTGTGGATGTCGAAGGTATATGGTCCACCAGATTCAAAGTCATAGAACCATACAGAGGGGAATCAATATGCACATATTGTGAAGTAGTGTCTAAAAGAACCCCGTGATCTCCCATCCAGTTCATACCCAATATAATATCAACTTTTTGGGTTGGGAGAACTATAAGAGACGTGGTAAAATATTTTCCTTGCAGCTGTAGAGGCACTCGTCTGGCAACTTGATTGGTAATTATTTGCCCCCCAGGTGATTGAATATTGTATGATATTGCCATGCTTTCTATCTCCAACCCAAGTTTCATAGCACACTCTTTACTAATAAATGTGTGTGATGCACCCGAATCAAATAATATGGTAACAGGGTGATTATGAACTGAAAACGTACCCGCCATCACTTGAGCTCCCTCAGAAACATCCTCTAGTGTGGTATTGTGCACGCGTCCTGGCTTGAAATGAGCCACTTTCGGCTTCTGATTGTGCTGATTAGAACCCTGAACTTGTTTAGGTGGCATAGGGCATTCGCGTGCAAAATGACCAACTTGACCACAGTTGAAGCAGGGAGGGAAATTAGGGCGTACACCATGTGGCTGCACCCATGTCTTCTGCACATTCTGCTGAGGCACCGGAGATCTAGTTACCCCCTGAGGCTGTGGGTACTGAGGTGGTCTATATCCCTGCTGGTACTGTGTTGGCCTATAACCTGACTGCTGTTGCGGAGGCCGATATGTGGTCTGATACTGCACTGGTCGGTACACCGGCCGATGCTGATAAGGTGCACGAGGGGGTCCGGCCTGAATCAGACGAAACCTCTGATTAGCCTGACTGGAAGACCCACCCATTGGTGCCTTCCTCTTTTTCTCTGCCTGGTGAGCTATACGGGCGTCCTCTTGAGTGATAGCCCCATTGACCAGCTCACTAAAGGTGTTGAATTTGAACATAATCAAGCGTTCCTGGAGCTTGCTGCTAAGCCCCTGCCTGAAGCACGCTTGTTTCTTTTCATCTGTTTCCACATGATACCCAGCATATTGAGACAAGGTGTTAAAAGCTTGAGCATATTGTGTCACATTATTATTGCCTTGTTTCAGAGCTAAGAACTCATTGAGCTTCCTGCGTATCACCCCTGCAGGGATATGATGTGCCCTGAAAGCTTCCTTGAACTCATCCCAAGAAAACCGAGTGCCAGCAGGGAACATAGCTACGTGATTATCCCACCACGTACGTGCAGGACCTCTGAGTTGTTGAGCTGCAAATGATGCCTTGTCATTATACTGGTATAGAGTGAACTTGGACTCAATGGTCCGGAGCCAACTGTCAGCTTCCAGTGGCTCATCCGCCTTATGGAAAAGCGGTGGCTGAGTACCCAAGAACTCCTGATACCCAGGGACAGGCGGCTGGTGATGATTATGATTTCCATGCCGCGGTGCAGCACCTTGATGAACGAGCTGACGGAGCAGTTCCGTCTGTTCATCGCGCCCAGTCAACATGGCCGCGATTGCCTCAACCAAATTGGGAGGCGGTGGCAGCGCATTAGCACCATTGGGCGCAGAGGAGTCATTATCGGTGTTTGGCATTCTGCAATTAATCATGAATTGATTAGTCCCAATATCTGATTAAATTAAATAATCATGATAGCAACTAATATTCAATTCATGAAAAATGCTGAATTTAGAACACTGATTAAATAACTCAATAATTGTATCACCACTTTTATGCCCCATAATTGCAACAAGAATGACTGGATCATGTATGAGGGAGGTACAACCGTTTTTGCATCAACTAGTGAATACAAAATAGGCCCCAACTAAATCTCAATATCACCAATCTTCGCGGTATAGATTTGACAGTACCTCCCAAACTATACGTCCAAAAATTCATAACTTTTGCTAGTGAGTGGTTATCGAAATACTCTACAACTGTTGTATAACGCGCGTTTGCCGCATGGACTGTCTTCACGAATTGTTACGTACTAAACTTCGATGCTACGAAAACTTTTACCGCATAGATCATACTTCACGAATTTTTACGTACTAAACCTCGGAATTACCATAAGTCGAACACTAAGATGATATTTTACAAAGGGGATTACACACCTACAAACTCAGTCCAAACATATACAAACCACAGTCCTTATCTTACATCAGAGTTATTCTAGTCATACTACCAAATCTAGTTGTCTCTCATACATTTACCAAACTACAACACTATGTTAACCCTAACTACATCCAAAGTCCAACTACTCAACGCGGCGGCTGGTACTCGAAGACACGCTCAACCTCGATCCCACGCGCGCGTAGCTCCTCCTGCAGGCGTCCCACGTTCTGCTCGTTCACTAAGATGGCTGTGGACCCTGCCTGAGGTGGAACGTCGTTCTGACCGACGGAACTCGCTGCATCAGACATCTCCTGAGGCCCAACTCCTGACTCAACACCTGACACCTGAGGTGGTGGCTCAGGTGGGGCTGCGGCCTGCTGCTGCTGAAGCTGCAACTGGTGCACGTTCCCTAGTGCAACCTGAAGCGCGTCCTGCAAGTGGTCAGCTAGAGCCTCCTGGTCGTCCACCTGCTCAGTCAATTCCTCAATCTGCTGAGCCTGCTCCGCTAGCTGCTCTGTCTGCTCCGCTAGCTGCTGTGACTGCTCCTCTAGCTGCTGTGACTGCTCCAAAATCTGCTGAGCCTGCTCAACTATCCTCTGCTCCTGCTCCCAGAACTGCTGTGCCAACCCCACTACCTGCTGACTCTGCTCTGCGAGCTGCTGGCTCTGTCCTAAGATCTGCTGAGTCTGCTCCTGTGCTGTAGCGTGGGCTGTCCGGAGTCCCTGCCGGTAGAGTGTGTTCTCACTCCTAAACTGGTCGCACACACCCAACATACCGGCGGCGTAGCGGGCGATCCTAGCCAAAGCTGGGACGTGGCCTGGAAGAGTAGAGTCCAACAGAAGAGAAAACCGCTGCCTCGAGTACTCCGAAGTCACTCTGACAGGAAAACCAACCGTCGAAGCAGAGTAACTCGCAAAAATGGGCTCCTGCTCACAAAACTGGGTAATAGCCATCGCAGCTGCACGATCCCAGACGCTCAAAATCTCAGCACCCTCAGTGTGCACCTCCCAAGGGTCTGACAGAAAGAGACCGAGGCGTGCCGGAACTCGCAGGCGAGCCTCCCAACCAGAGATGGCCCCCTCGGAAGACACACGACCGTAGTACTGGGGAGGCTCGGTGTGGCCAAACTCCTGGAGCACCTCCCACAGCAACACGGGAAGGCCCTCACGGTGAAGACAAGTGGAACGCACCCACCCGTCCTCGTCAAAGTGGAAGTCCGACAAGGCTGCCATCTGCGAAAAATGCCGACAGCGGTAAGGAACATTCCCAAAAGAAAATACGAACTCATAACTTATAAAACGGTAAATACTTACAACACTCTGGAAAAACAAAACTCTTTTAATTTCAAACTTCCAACAAAAGTTCACAACCCAAATCACTCGCTAACCCACTATTATAATGCAATGAATGGTATTATGCATGATCGTCCTACGTCACCCTTCCAACAAAATTTGCCGACAATAATAGGGCAATATACGTGGTCTTTTGGTGGCAACATATGCTCTCAATCATATAATCGATTTCTACACGCCTTAACTTACGCGTTCGTTTGTTAGTGTACCTGCAGAAACCACATGATATACAGATATATGCACATATCCACGACTGGACCCTTCGTGCCAGCACACACGAACGGCCCCCATGTGTCCTACGCCACATGGGTAACGCATATGCAGTTGCCCACATATTCACACATACATCACCATCCACTATAGAGATGGCGCCCATGCGTTTAACACTGCATGGACAGCGTTGCATACGTTACCGAGGCAACGTATTCACTTCCCGTACAAATCGCCTTACGGGACACCCAAGGGTAAACGTGTCCCAAGGTACACGGTCAAGACCAATCGCCTGACAGATTTACATCTCATAACATTGCCTTACGAGATGGCCGTGCTCACAATCACACGGTGGGAAGTCCGCGCTCCATATCAGGCGGCAGATAGCGACAGGCTCATTTGAATGGAGCCTTATCACCTCCTCGTATGCTCATCATACGGGACCCGCGCACGTATGAAACACGTGGGCTATTCTAAGGACTACCAAGAATGCTCACCTTGCTTACCTCAGCGTAGGTGCGTCGTTACAATATTAAGTAAGGGTTGTGCAAGAAATTAAGGTTTAACAGAAAGAATGTGCTGGAAGTTAGTGAATATAAATATTGCCACCAATTTATAAATAACCAAGTACTATATAGGGCGTAATACGGATTTAATCGTAAAACGCGACTGAACGATTTTCCTTATACCCCAGAAATTTGTTTTTAATTTTGAAAGTCTAGAAAATAGTCACATTCGTACCACCCCTGGTGTATTTCGGCTCTGATACCAGCTGTGACAGAACCGCCAAATTAAAACTCAAATTAAGCTAAATGGCCATCATTTGAACACATCAGGCACATTTGGCTTAACGGTTTAATTTGACAGTCCTTTCGAAACCGACATTCCGATCGAAACAAACACCAGTAGTCCCACACGAAGGTGAGCGCAGGCAGTACAACATGACGAGTACAATGAATACGATTACAATACTGAGTAGTGTACATTAAGTTCTACAAACCTAGTTTGAATACATAAATAATATACAAGAGCCACTTTATTTTAAAACAAAGTACGATCTAGAAAACCTGGCGTCTATGATACATGAAACGCCGTATGGAATCACACACTAAGCCCACGGGTGTGTGATTTTGTAACTAGCAAGGACTAAACATCTGGTCCGGCCACCTCCCAACCATCCGCGCCAAACTGTATAAACTTAGCACAACAAGGGCAGAAATCGATCCCATCCTGACCTGAAATAGTTTGAGCCACAACCCTGAGTATACTAATACTCCGCAAGGCTTACCCGACCAGTGGGTATAACTTAGCCCACATAACTAGACATGCAAGGCTTTTGGCTGTTGGTTACTTTTGCAGAAAAAGCTCTAGAAATGAGTCCTTATTTTCCCTCTTTTAGCTCCAAATTCTATATCCATAAATCATTAACTATTATTTGCACCTGCTAAGCAATCATAACAACATGGAGTAATAATTCCTGGTAGACTCTACTAATCATCACTTAACATCCATATAGCATCACTACGATGTGGTGCCGTGATCAAGGTGCTCATATCCGAGATGCGACGTACGGCGGATCGATCCGATTTAACCTTGCAAGGTGAACCTAACCAACACGGCACGTATTGGCCCCGTCGGACCATACAAACCAACCATTCCCCTCCCCGTCTCGAACTACAGGACCGCCCCACCATCATATGGTCAGCCGAGCTCAACGTGAGACCACCAAAAATAAACATATGCAACCCCATTTCTCCGCGACTACTCGACTACCCCAGGAGGTGAGTTGGAGTCCTGTACTTTCGAAACAAGGCAGTACTCGGCTTACCGGTTTCGACTACCTCCTACTCCCGGCATGCGGTTAGTACAATTCAAACTCGATCACAGGGCCAGGCAACGAACGGTCCTTAACCGACACAGGCGGGGCTAACCTTTCCCCGCCCGGTCTCCATTTTCTTTTCCTTATCCAACCTATTCCAATATTCCATATACTCAAAATAACGAGATAACCTATATCTCGCGAGTGACCCGAAATCACTCGTCTTCTACCGAGTTCTATTAAGCATAGCATTTCTATCGTCCTCTATATACTAGTATAACTCGAGGAGACCTAGGGATCATGCAACTAGGGTTTCAAATAATTCCTGAACCTAATGCACAAGTAATAGAAACATAATATAGGTGTCATAGTTTGAAATAAACGGATGTGCACCGGGGCTTGCCTGTGGGCTGCTGCTCAGAGCTAGTGTCCACTGGGCCTTGGGCCGGGTCGTCACGAAACGCCTGCGGGGCTGGCTCCGTCTGCTCCTGCGGCTCCGCGATCACCTCGTATACGACTTCCTCGGTCGCGGATTCTATATGTATGCATATGAAATAATGAGTAAATGTTATGCATATGAGACAACGAATAAATACTAACACGACTTTGCCACTAGAGGATAAACATTAAACAATTGACAATTTACATAAAAGGATGCAAATATGGTGATAATTAACTTTAATCCTAATGCTAGAAACAATTAGAGGCCAAATTATTAATTAGAGCATGATTTACTATAAAATAAAATACGACTAGCAAAGACATTATTATTTGCCTCTTATAATTTGTATAAAAATCTACATGTAAAACAAATATTATTATACCTATACAAATAATTAAGTTTGGTTACATATTATATTCATATACTAAACTAGGTCCTATGAGTATGAAAATTTTATGGTGGATCACTCATGTTTAAAGTAAGCTACTGCAAAAATTTCATAATTTTTCGATTAATAGATCTATAGAAATTAATTAAGCAAGACTAAACACAATCTAAATTATTGCAGGGGTAAAAATGTCATTTTGCCACTTTGGATATTTTTCCTCCATAGATCTTACTCTAACAAATCCAACAAAATTTATTTCATATTTTTCACATTTTTCCTTGAATTTATATGGAATTTACAATCTACAGCCGAAATAAATCACAAAATAAATAAATCCCTTTAACCCCTGACCCGTGGGCCCCTTTTGCCAGTGACCCAAAACAGAGAGAGGGGGGGGGGGGGGCAACGCGACCAGGCGCGCGGCTCGCGGCGGCGCTGGGGCGAGGCCGCGGCGGCGGCGCCGGCCGACGGCGAGCAGGGCGGCGGCGGGGCCCTTGGCTCGCGCGCCCAGTCCCGCGGTGGCGGTGCGGCGCGGGGGCGGCGCAGAGGCGGTGGCGGCGGCGCGCAGTCGCGCCAGCGGCGGCGCTAGGGCAGGGGAGGCGGCGGCGCGCTTGCGCCGGCGGCGACGGGGTCAGGCGGCGGCGGTGCGACGCGGGTTGAGCAGCAGAGGGCTCAGGCGGGCCTGGTGCGCGCGCAAACTAGGCGGGAGGCGGCGCGAGCGGGGCGCTCAGCGTGCGGCGGCGGCGACGCAGTTCGGCCGACGGCGGCGTGGTCGAGAACGAGCGTGGAAACCTTGCGAACGCGGAGGAACGTGGAGAGCATGAGCACCAGTGGCTCACCTAGGGTCGATTTGAGCCATCAAGCAACGAAAACGATGGTCGGATGAGGGAGTTCGACGGCGACCAGAGCTCCGAGCGGCTTTAATGGCTGGCGGCCGGGAAACCTCCGATTTCCGATGAAGCAGGGGTCGTGGCTAGGATTGAAGGGGTTGGGAAGGTCGCTAGAGAGGTGGAGGAGCTTTGGGTGAAGTGGATTTGGAATTCGTGGAGCGGAGCTCGCGAATCGGTCCGACGAATGCGAGGAGCTTCAAGAGCCATTCATGGCGAACGCAGGGAGGAGAAAGAGAGGAACGGGAGCGTGAACGAGAGTGAAGGCAGGTGGCGAGCTCGGGAGACGTCGTGGGCGACTTGGCGGCGTCACCGACGGCCGGGAAACCGGGATCGGGCTCCACGACGACACGCACGGCGGGGAGCTTCGGGAGACCGCCATTACTGCGACGTGCAGCACAGGAAGAAGTATGGGAGAGGGGAGGGAGAGACTGACATGTGGGGGCCACGTGTAAGATTTGATTTTTATTAAATCTCTAATTTTTGGATTGTTACAAAAACCGCCATGCCGGGTCCATGTTCGAAGCATTAATTGTATATGTTGGGCTTCTCCCATGATTGAGTTTTTTTTTCTTCAAATGATTATGGTTCTTTTCCTTTCGAAAAGTAACCTTAAGTTATTTCTTATGTTTGGTGCAGGTTCGTCAACATTGGACTCACGGGACGGCATACCAGTTGAAGGATCCAAGAATGGGGGATGATGCTCCTAGAGGGGAGATAGAAAGATGCATCCATATAGGCGTCCGTTGTGTGCAGGATGATCCGACCCTAAGGCCTCTCATGTCGTACATTAGGAACACATTAGCTGCAACTCGTCCTTAGTTTGTCATCGAATCACTCGTTCACTAGTAATAATCTAAGTATATACGGCCGAACTTACAGGGCTATGTTTGCATTGTTATAATCCTAGCTCCACATGTCGAATCCAATGCCAAAATATCTATCAATTGCTGTTTTGCCATGAGGATAATTTCTACCCAAGAAATTAAAGTGATGCTATTTTGTTACCTCGGTTTGCTACTGTTTGGCCAAGCTAAGAGTAAGCTTAGAATAATGATTATTTTGCTGCCAATGGAAACTTCCTCGGATTGAAGACAACAACACCGTCCAACTGTCCAGGCAACAGTAAAGATGAATAATTGAAGATGCCGGGTGTCCAGACGCTTCCTTAAGCAGAAGGATATATATATCAAACCCTACTTTTGCTATTTATACTTGTTGTGCATAAGCTTATTATTATTTTGACATGTGCATGAGTAGAACCTACTAGCATATGCCTTCTTGGATTGTTATCCTTACCTTGAAGTATGCTTGATCAAGTGAGTCACTTATGTCGCTTATCAAGACTCATGACCTATACGACATGTTCGAGTAGTTTGACTATATGATCATATTAAGCCAATGTGGTTGTGCTGCTGAGGTGGACTCGGGTGAGTGAGGTAAACTCACCTAGGTCAATTAAGGATCGTTACATTGATGATTTGGTGCCGAGCATTTTTTTTGTAGGAACCACATACCTGAATATGGTAACAACAAGCCTATTGTGGTTTGTGATGAGCTGTGCACCTGTCCATCTCGACCTCTTATTCAAAAGAGGATGGATGTGTTAAAGGTTGATATGTGGATCATTTGTAATGGGCCAATAGACTTACTTTTGGTATGAAACCAACTTTTGGTATGTGTTTGATTTAAACATACCAAAAGAAGGTTTCATACAAAGTTGTCACAATTAGATAAAAAGTTGGGTCACAATATATCACAATTAGATAAAAAAGGTTATGTTACACTATAAACAATTTAGGGAGAATAAAGATAAGCAATTTTAGTTAATTATGTGTCGCAAATTTATCTACAAATTTCTAACACATGATTCTTAAAATAAAAGAGCTCTGTACAAGAGGGTGGATGATACTGGACTAGTTAACTCATAGTTATCGAGATAATATTGCTAATTATGCTATGGGATGACTGGTTCATATATATTAAGGATTTAATTCCTTTCATCTTGAATGAATTCTTTTAAATTGTATAATACTTCCTAATTATTCAACCAAAACAAATTCTTCTATATCATTAAATCTAACATACGACACCAATAAAATACAGAACACTACGTACATTATTTCGTGTAAACAATGTTCACATCAAACAATTTGATACGGCACGGTAATTTGCCATCCGGATTTGACTGGCCCGAAGACACCAGTAAAAACTGATAGCGGCTTGATTGCTGCCGTACGTCTCCCTCCGCTAACATCCTACATCGAACCGTTTGATACGGCACGTGCCTCTGTGCTTATTCACACACACAGCAAGCCGAGAGGCAACTATATAAGCCCATCCAGGTACTGCTAACCTCAAACAATCAAACCAAGCAACCAAAAGGAAATCGAGAAAAGATATTGAGAGAGGATTTAATTTGACTGCTTGAGGCAAAGGCAATGGCCGCTGCATCAGCATTTGGCGTCATGGCGATCGTCCTCCTTGTTGCCCTGTCGACCTCACCGGTCGTGTCGTCCCTTCGACCAGGCCTCGGCGTCTGCCGCGCCAGCGGCTACCTCCCTGGCCGATCCGGCAACTGTGTGAAGAGCAACGACCCCGACTGCTGCGAGGACGGCAAGAGGTACCCGCAGTATCGGTGCTCGCCGCCGGTCACCTCGAGCACGCCGGCCACGCTGACGCTCAACAGTTTCGAGAAAGGCAAGGACGGCGGCGGCCCGTCGGAGTGTGACAACTCGTACCACAGCGACGAGGAGATGGTCGTCGCGCTCTCCACCGGCTGGTTCAGCAACATGGCGCGTTGCGGCCACCGCATCAAGATCACCGCCAACGGCAACTCCGTGTACGCCAAGGTGGTCGACGAGTGCGACTCCGTGCACGGCTGCGACGACGAGCACAACTTCGAGGCTCCCTGCGACAACAACATCGTCGACGCCTCGCCCGCGGTGTGGAACGCCCTGGGGCTCGACCAGAACACCGGCGAGCAGGACATCACATGGTCCGACGGCGACGAGTGATCATCCGTATATGTGTATATATATAGCTACAACATCCGGTCTGGCTCGTTTGTGTTCGATTTGTATATTTCTTGTCCATTGGCTGGCTGTCTCCGGATACGTAGCATGAATTCGTATGGACTAGTTATTCATGTATAAGCTCACGCCATTTTCACGATTGTTGCCTTGTAGATATCGATATCCAATATTAAATAGAAGTGATAATACGTGCTAGCACTCATTATTAATCTTTTTTATCATTATTAATCATACAGTGTTTAATATTAGGGTCCAAATTTGCCAATTTTCAGTCCTACGACAGGCTTTAAATCTTGGCCTAGTTTCAATGTTTCTTCTGGCCCACCAGAGTCTATGTGGCCTATATACACTCCGTTTGGATGGGCTGAAAGCCAGCCGGTTGACTTTTTCTTTTTAGATAAAGGAATATTGAATAATATCCCAACCTCTATATCAAAAGATATATCCGGCCCTTATTACAAACTTTGAGAGACAAACAAGAAACAAATTACAAGCCACAAAGCCTATTACTAAACTGTCACCCGTTCAGCGCAAAGATGTCCATCGCCGTCACTTCCACGGCGCGACATGCATCTGCAATCACGCCTCTATCCTCCTCCTTTTGCAAAATCGCCCATGTCCTGGTAAGAAAAGTGGCCCTGAAAAGGATCTGGAGAATAGTTTGTTTTTGAGTATTATGAAAAACTATATCATTTCTGGATAACCAGATTGACCAGAGAAGCGCACATAAACCCATGAACATAACTTTTTTCTTTTCCCACATAAAACCCTGCAGCCAAGACCCGAATAAATGCACAATATTATTAGGTTTTGTAAGACCGCAGGTAATGAAAATTATCCTCCAAAGTAACCTAGCCATATCACACCCGAAGAAGAGATGTGCTATTGTTTCGTCATCCATGCAAAAACAACATTGTTTCCTCCCCTTCCAATTGTGCTTGGCTAAATTATCCTTTGTTAGGATAACCCCACGGTGGAGTAGCCAAATAAATATTTTAACTTTCAAAGGAATTTTTAATTTCCATACAAACTTGTTTATGGGTAGAACTCGAACATCTAATAGAGCTAAGTACATAGAAGGAACTGAAAATTGACTAATTTTGTGAAGTTGCTAGATTCCAATATCCTCATTATCTCCCAGCTGGATGTTAGCAACGCGATGTACCAAATCTATCCAGTCTCTCAGTTTAATTCCCGTAAGGTGTCTCCTAAACGAGACATTCAAAGAATCTCCATTAAGCACAGTATCAACTGTAGCATGTTTTCGATGAACTAGATTGAACAAATTCGGATATTGATCTTTAAGGGCCGAGTTTCCCAACCACTTGTCTTCCCAAAATCTAGTTTGTTTCCCATTATGTACCTTAAACGTCATCCATTTAAGAAAATCTTGTTTTACTGACATAAGCCCTAACCAAAACTGTGAATCACTAGATTTTTTCTCAACCTGGGTGAGAGTTTTGGATTTAAAGTATTTATTCCTGAGTATCTTTTGCCAAATGCCATCTTCATTAGTAAGTTTAAATAACCATTTACTTAAAAGGCATTCATTTTGTACTTTTAAATCCATAATTCTCAGTCCGTCTTGTTCTTTTGATCTACATAGTATATCCCATTTGAATAATCTATATTTTCT
Source organism: Panicum virgatum (assembly GCF_016808335.1). Lineage (NCBI taxonomy): Eukaryota > Viridiplantae > Streptophyta > Magnoliopsida > Poales > Poaceae > Panicum > Panicum virgatum. The sequence goes on along the minus strand of NC_053145.1, from coordinate 29,382,735 downwards.
TTTATGACCATCCCCTTGCCAGAAGAATCTAGATCTATAAAAATTAAGTTTTTTTTAGGACTTCTTTAGGAATTTCAAAGAAAGAAAGCATATAGATAGATAGGTTGCTTAAAACTGAGTTTATGAGAGTAAGCCTGCCACCATAGGAGAGCAACTTGCCTTTCCATGTACTCAATTTATGTTCAAACCTGTCTTCTATGATCTTCCGGTCTTTATTACTTATTCTCTTATAGTGTAACGGTATTCCCAAATAAGTGTGAGGAGTTTCCACTACCTGACATCCAAAAATGTTCATGTAGTCAGATTCGACCTCCTTCGCTTCACCAAAACAGAAGAGTTCACTCTTATAGTAATTTATTTTGAGGCCAGATATGTGACACTTCAGGTGTCAGTACATTTAAATACAATCAATGTACCTTAGTTAAACTAAAAAGAAAAATTTGGGAAATTAATTCAAAGAGAAAGGGGCAAATAAAAGACAAATCATACAAAAGAAACTAAAGGAGAAAGAAAAAGGAGTGAAAAGCTACTCAAAATTTAATTTAAAAATGTGCACAAAATTTTAGTTGGCTCATGAGAGGTAATTCAATTGACATGTGCTCAATTGAACTTCAGCCAAAATCAAGTCAAAAACTGAATAAAACCAAAGTCCTTTTGTGCAAATTTGCAAATGTACAAATAGTTCAAAATGTGAGTTTCAAATCAAAATTTGCATAACACGAAAGTTGTAGATCTTAAAAAGTTATGAAAAAGTGGTATTCAACACTTTTTCATTTGAGCCCTCTAAATAGGAGGTATTTTTAGATTACCGAGAGATCCCTGGAATTTTCAGAAATCGCAAAAGAGCCCCTATCTCCATATCTCTCTCCCGGCTGGCTCTGTTTCGCCCGCCGCCCGCCATACGCCGCCGGTGGACTTCGTCCACCGCGCGCCCGCGGCCAAATGGACCCGGGGAGTCCCCCAGCGCCACCTGGCCCGCCTCTTGGCACCTCCTCACGCGCACACGCGTCCCAGACGCCTCCCCGAGCCGCCACGACACCCCCGCCAGGCGCAGCGCCGCTGCTTCCTCCGCCCGCTCGCCGTCGAGTCGCCCAGGGCCAAATCGACTGCCCCCAGTCGCTACATCCCTCGCACAGGAGCTCCTTGGCCTATAAGAACCCCCAGAGCTCCACCGTCGCGCACCTTCTCCTCCTTCTTCCTCCTCCCGCCACTCCGCCATGGCCGCCGAGATCCAGCTCGTGCGGACCGGCTAACCCAGCCCTACATTGTCCCATCCGACCACCGCAGCAGCTTTGCCACCTCCTAGTTAAGCTACACGCGCGCGAAATCGAACCCAAACCTCCTCCCGACGCCGTTCCTCTTCTGCGCCGTCGCCGACGAGCTCAAGCTCACCGCGGACCGGCCAGCCCAGAAGAAGTCCGAGCACTACAGCTTCCCTAGGCGCATCCTCCAGCTCACGCGGTGCTCGTGTGCGCCCTGTTCCCCTACCCCGAGCCCTCCTTCACCTCCAGCGCCGGCGAACCGAACAACCGTCCCGCCATTGACGCCGACGAGCTCGAATCCGTGCACCAAACACTCGAACGTCGACCAGGGTAGGTGTTCCTCGATCCCTACTCTCCCACGCGCCTCCCCGTTGCAGCCCCGGTAAGCCCTACCTAGCAGAACACCACCGGGCGAGCTGCGGCGGCGGAGAAGGCCGGCGAAGGACCCGGTTGTAAATTCTTTTTTTCGTTCTGGGGTGTGTTTGCAAGAATTCCAGGGATTAGCAGTGAAATTCTAAAATGCAGAATAAATCACAGAAAAATCATAAAAATGTAAACTTAACTGATCTGGAATCCTTGTAACAAAATCTACAAATTTTGTAATAGTCACATCTGCAGAAACTCAACCGAATTTAATCTGACAAAAAGAATAAGAAAACCACCTTATGCATGTTCATGAAGTTCTACTCAGAAAATGACCTTGATTTTTAGATATGTTATCACTAATGGAATATTAAGATCACAGTAAAAAGATGACACCCAACCAAAACAGTTATCATATTGGAACAATCAAGATTCTCTAATCTGTTGCTAGCTTTCTCGATTTAATACTGGAAAATATGCCCATGAACTTGCTCTGGAATTTTTACTACAAACATGTATCACTGAATTCTTATAACACCATAAATTGCAGATTTATTAGAGTTCATTTGCTATATACCATGATTTATGCTTGTTTAATCAACTTAATTCTTCATATATAGTTCTTATGCTCAGAAAAATCTATATTTATTTCTGAAGTCTCTTTTTAGCTCTTTGTTCTTGTCTAAAAATTTTGAGCTGCAGTGACTGAGTTTTGCTTTGGTGAATAATCATGCTTAGTATCTTAGGGCTAGTTTTACTATTTTTGTTTTGTGTAATCTACAATGTTTCTGATCATATTTTTTGGGCATGATCTTGTTTAGAGTATGTTCTATCTGTAATAAAAAGTTCATATGCAATACTGGTCAAATGCACCTTGAGAAATTTATGCTAATTCATGTTAAGTTAAATGCATAACTAATTTATCTTCTGGTTATAAAACTCGATAATTTTTCTGTTGTATGTTTAGATCATGAATAGGCTCTGGTAAAAATTTGAGAACCATATCCTTAGTAAAACTTTCTGTAGATTTAATCTTTGTAAATGGCTTGCTGTTTTTGTTCTTTTTGTCACCCCTGTTGTATAAGTGTATAAAATCTGGGAAAATTTCAGTTTTGAGTATATTCTATGAAGTGGCTCTCGTAAAATTTGTAGCACCAGAACCCATGTTAAACGTTCTGTACAAAAAGATGAAGCAACTAGAGTAATCCACTTGCATGAATAGTTATGGTTTTTGCTTTATGGTTAGATGCTGAAATTTATACCATGAATGTTTAAGTTTGGATCTGAGATACTTTAGTTTTTCATCAATAGCTCATTAGTCGTTTTGTTGTTATGAAATAATGAGAGCATGCTATGTTCTAATGTTGGAAATGCAAACCAAACCCCCACTCATTCATGAAGAAACGTAGTTAGGTTTACTACTCTATAAATGACTGCCCATGAAACGAAATGTTGAAATCATCATTAAAGTAACTTTTGTTGAACTACAACTTTATCGTGAAGGAAAGAAATCGTTATCCATGAATAACTCATAATCTGGCATTACATATAGAAGCGGTCAATCTCGCGGACGGTGACTACGAGTTGGTGCCCGCGGACTCTCGTGTGGATCAGGAGGTCTCTTTGAATTGTGCTAACATGTCTCAAGACCTGGGCCAAGCCCCAGAGGCTTTTCTGCCTGACAGTGCATAAGAAGGCAAGCCCCGGAGCATAATCCCACTATTTTTCCGAATTATCTTTCAGCTATCTTTTTATTAATGTATTGTAATATTTTTTTTTCTGCTTTTAAGTTTTCTAGGCATTGATCGAAAACCCTAGATGCATGATCCCTAGGAACCTATGTTTGATACCGGATCTTTTATCGACTAGTTGCCATGCTAAATAGGTACGGTAGAAGTCGAGTGGTTCCCTGCCTCTCGCGAGCAAATAGGAATTGTACTGACTTTAATTCCTGCTGAAATATAAGGACAACGGGCGGGGTTGTGTAGTTGTGATACCCCGCTGGTATAGTCAAAAATGGCTAAGGTCGTGGTGTGTGGCTCATTTCTTAAGCGTTTGAAAGTACTAGCCACATACCGAGAAATATGGTAATCGGAAAGCTTAAGTACCAGATTGGACCGGCGAGTGGAACGTTCTCGCACCCTCCTGGTAGAAGTAGGGTTTATATTTTGTCGCGACGTACGGGTGCAGAGTGGTCGGACTCTGTAGTCGGCGAGGGTGCCCCGGATCCACGGACTGGAAAGAAAGGGGAACTGTAGCGTGGGCGGGAGCGAAGTCAATCCCCATGCGTGTGGTCTAGGTTCCCCTGGCCAGGTTGAAATTCGATTCGGAATCGTCCGCCTCTCACGGCATGAGATTGCTTAATATTTTCGGTCACACAGAGTAACAAGTGGAACATGATGATGATAATACTGCTGGTTGATTAAATGGTTGCTCTACCATGTTTGTGTAGAGTTAGTTGCAAATTTAGAATGGTTAATCCAACTAGAATATGGCTAAGTAAAACATGAAAATAAGGATCAACATTTAGTGGCGTTTTTGGCAAAATAAACCCCAACAACCAAAAAGCCTTGCATGTCTAGTTATCGTACTATGTTATATCCGGAGACGGGTCAGTCTTGCTGAGTATTAGTATACTCAGCCTTGCTTGTGGCTCTATTTTTTAGGTACTAACTTTGAGGATCTGTTTGCAGGTCTTAATTGGCCGTGTACCTTGCCTCCGGGTTGGTCTGTTGAGTGGGATGGTCCTTCAGCGGGTGCTGATCGCCCTCCCGCTGAGTGACGCTTTCGTACGGGCTTCTCGATGCGTCACATTTTTACGCTAGTTATCTTTTAATGCTTCCGTTGAACAATGAGACTCGAATAATTTGAGTAGATGGAACTCTGTAGTACTTTACTATTCTGAACTTGGTTTGTAATAAATTTCTTTCCGCTGCAATCACTCTGAGATGTATGAAATGTTCTGTCTTGTAATCTCTGGGCTCACCTTCGTGTGAGTGTTGTCTGCTGATCCTGGAATAGCGTGGCTTTAATTGAGACTTCACTCGAGGAACTACCGGTGAGTGCAAATTTGGGTCAGAGTTGCTTAGTAACAAAGATCAGTGCACCCGGGCCCAGTAATTTGGGTGGTTCCGCCACAACTGGCATCAGAGCTCGCAGACAGCCTACCAGAGATGACGGCCTCGGTTTTCGAAACAACAAATTAAAACTTGACTTCGAAACTACTAAAGTTTTCTTTGAAAGAGTTTAGGATCTCCAAGGACAAGTCTATAACGTAAAGCCCTAGGGGATCTTATGGGTACAATTAGGTGGCTTATATTGCATGGCTAACTTCCAGTACATTACTTTTCAGTATTTAAATTCTGTAATTTAAATTCTGCAACTACATTGTCGCCGCGGAGGTATGCTAACTCAGTCAGCTGAGGGAGTCTGACCTTCCCGTCGGTGATGCGAGCCGAATGCTGGAGCTCAAGCAGTGGCCTACTTGAGCTGCTGCCCATATACCAACTTCGGTTGAATATATGTGGAGTAATGGTTCGAAATTGGAATTCAATTCCCCGTCAAAGACGGTACTCAGTCAATACGTTGTTTCGATGACGTATGCTTAACGTTGTCCATACGGCGGTAATTGTATGGATGCCGGTTCTATAGTGATCGGTAATGTATGGGAACGCTTTCGTGAGTGCTGGCACGGAAGGTTTAACCTATATATTGTCAAATTTTCTGCAGGTACGCTAACTCGAAATCGAATTATAGGCTATCTAGCTATATCGAGTAGCTATATAGTGAGAGACGTAATATGTATGCCACCAAGTCATTTGCGTGAGACCAAGGTTACTTGGCAATTCTTTTCCTTGGTGAGGATGGATATGTTCTGCATTCATTCCCAAAAAGGGTAACGAAGAAATCTTTGGAAGAAATCGCACTCAAATCAGCTAAAACCCTATCTTAAAGAGTATCTAGATAGTCTGCAAATTGGTTTCCATGAATTTTAACCCTCTGTTAAATTATTTAAATCAACTTGGGGTATTAAGACGAAATGATGTTTCCTAAGTTATCAAACTGCTGTAAAAGTTTGAAAATTTTTGAAGCCTCCTAGCTTGGTATTTATGATTTTCGATCAACCCTGTGTAAAACTGTTAACTCAGCACAGTCTGTACGATTGAAATGTTTCGACCTTCATAAGTTGTTCAAACAAAAATCGTTCAACATGAAAGTTGTAGAAAACTAAGTGATGAACTTACCATAAAAATTTGAATAATTTTTGACAACTGGTTTGAGAGTTATGGTCAAAATACACCCTCTCTGGACACCCAGTTTTTCCGGTTGACGTCACTCTGCAAACCTGAGCATATCACCCCCTCAGAGTCCGATTTGATCTTAGTGTCAACTAGATGAATTGTTCCTGGTTACCCTAGGGAGCTTGTGTAATTTTTGGAGAATTTTTGGAGCAAAATATCTATCTTTTTGGCCATTTATTTCACTGTCCAGAGTCAGCTATTCCTTGTTACCATCGGCTGATCCATCGGTCTTGTTTGGGACAGATGGAGGAGCTGCTGGTTGTTGACGCGCAGGGGCACGTGCACTCCGCTTGCTTGCACTGGGATGGTTTTCCTCGCCGTCTTTGGGAGCTTTTGAGTGCAGCCGGTTACCTCCAGCCACCGATTTACGATGGCCACGAGTTTGTGGAGGACGGAGTTCGTCGCTGCAGTGTGACGATGGTGATCCCGCAGCACCCGCTCAATGGGTGGGAGCCGATCGTGACTCAGGTGGTCGGTCACTACCTGCTGGACACTTGGGAGCTTACCACCATGAGGGCGATGACCACTTTTTGCTCTTCGCACCCTCTGGAGGTGGTTCTGACCGCGTTCGGGTTGTTCCCTGCACCTGACCCGGCAGACCCGCTTTGGCTCGACCGGATGGCACACGTGGACGTGGTCGCTACCCTTGACCCGGTCGGGGCACTTCGGACGACAGCGATGTGCTTGGACGGTCTTTACAGACTTCACACTTACCAGAGTTACGCCGTCGCTTAGTTGGTGGACCACACTCAGGCCTTGCACCTGGCGGTCCAGCTGAGAGATGGGCAGTTTCAGGAGGCTAGTACCGAGCTCGAGAGCAGGGCTACTCTTATCGCCTAGCTCCACGGCCAGGTTCACGAGCTTCAGGACACGGTGATGGATCGTGACGCTACGATCAACTTTTTGGAGGATCAGTTCCACGACCTGCAGCTTGAGTTGGACGAGGCCCAGGGGCAGCTCCACGCGATACAGCACGCGCAGGATGCCCTTCACGCACCCCCCGACGAGATGCAGGTGGACGATGAGGACGAGCCCCAGGAGATCGAGGGCATTTCAGAGATGGACTCCGAGAACCAGGCGCCGCAGCCCGCACCGGTTGAGGTTCACACTCCCGCGGCAAGTGAGGCATCGGTCAACATGTAGACCGAGGCGCGGTTTTCTAGCTTTTGTAGACTCCTCTTAGTGTAGCCTACTTTTGGATCATGGCTACTAGGCTAACTTAGAGTTGAGTAACCCCCTTAGTATTGATGTTAGAAGTAACCAAGTAGGAATGGGAGGATGATGTATGTAATGAACCTCAAATGCTACTAATGTGAAATATCGGTGATCTGTGAAAAGCTGAATGCAGCAGCTAGTTCGAATTTTTATCCTCCTTTCCTCTCTGATTTAGCTCCTGAGTTGAATACCAAAGTTGTTCCAAATTTCATCTTGAAAATACTCGCAAAATTTCACCTCAAACGGATCAGTATCGCAGGAGATAATCACAAAATACAGAAGCTCTGTTTTCTGTAAAACAGAAAAGCCAGAGAAGGAGTAAATGAATTTTTCTACTAAACTACTTTTGGAATCTGACTTTGTGATGACTACCAAAGTTGTAGCTCATGAAATTATATATCTCCTGTAAAAGTTTCAAGTTTATATAATGTACAGAACTCCAGTTATGAGCATTTTCGTATCACTGGTTTTGCTGCACAACATGATTAAAGCGATTTCCATTACTTCCATGTCATTTTGAGTTGTAAATTCCATTTGAAATGATGATAATGTTGAGCCTAATGCAAAAGTACTCACATTTCAGATGGTTGGATCAACTCGAGGCACCCCTAGTGGTTTTGGAGCCGGGGGGAATGGCGATCCACCTCCACCTCCTCCACCAGTAGGCATCGCTGAGGTCCTTGCCGCCCAGACGGAAATTTTGCGGCAGTTGGTTCAAGCTTAGCAACACCCGCGGGGTGGGCATCATGCTCATCAAGCACAAGAAGGGAGCTACCAAGATTTCCTCAGCACTCAGCCTCCACTGTTCAATAAAGCGGATGAGCCTCTGGACGCGGACGCTTGGATTCGCACAATCGAGTCCAAGTTTTTCTCTATTGACTACTCCTTGTTCCGAAGCGAACAAGACTCGCTACGCCGCGTAGCAGCTTCGCAGATCAGCTCGTATGTGGTGGGATCATTACCACGTGATGCTACCGGCTGATCATGTGGTGAATTGGAATGAGTTAAATTGGCTTTTCGAGATCATCATATTCCAGCTGGACTTCTTGACCGTAAGCTCAATGAGTTCTTGGCTTTAACTCAGGGCACTCGTACCGTGGTGCAGTATGCCCAAGTATTCCATCAATTGTGTCAGTATGCTGGACATCACGCAGATACCGACGCTAAGAAGCGTGAATGCTTCCGTCGAGGCCTTAGCACCAAGTTACAAGAAAGGCTATCTCTCAGGAGGATCTTATTTCTGCACACCGCGCTGAAAAGAAGCGCAAGGCACCTGCTGGACCCTCGAGTGCCTCTGCACCGAGGTATCGTATTGTGCAGAATAACCCACCCGCACCCTCTCTGAAGGCCCCTTAGCCAGGGCGTTGGATTATTCGGCCTCCTCAACAGCATCAGCAGACTCAATTCGGGCTTCCTCAGCAAACTCGATTTGCACCTCAGCAGCAGCAGAACGGCTCTAGGCCGAATACTCAGCCAGCCGTTCGCCCTGATAATAATAACCGCTGTTTCAGATGCGGGAGTCCGGATCACTTTGCCAAGATGTGCCCCCAGGCGGGACAACCTCAAGGGCAGGCTTCTCACAGAAATGATCAGAACAAGGGCAAGAGGCAAACCATTCAAGTCAGGCAGGGCCGACTTAACTTCACCAACCTTGCTGACCTTCCTGAGGTTGCACCAATCATGTCGGGTACATTCTCTATAAACCAACACCCCACCGTTATCTTATTCGATTCTGGTGCATCTCATAGCTTCATTAGTTCTAAATTTGGAGCAAGGGTTGGGTTAGATTTTCGTCACACGAAAGGGTCATTTATGATATCTACTCCGGGTGGTAAAGTTGCATCAAATCAAATCGTTCGTAATGCACCACTTAGTCTGGGTAGTAAAACTGTTCCTACCACTTTAATCTTGTTGCCACTAGAAGGTATGGACATTATTCTGGGAATGGATTGGATGAAAAGACATGGGGTAATGTTAGATATCTCTTCCCGAGCTGTTGAAATAAATTCTCCAACTCATGGTCATTCGGTTCTATATTTACCTCATCACCAATGCAACAACTCTTGTGCCTATGCAATGAAAGATATTCATCTCGAAGATATTCCGGTAGTCCGTGAATATACAGATGTGTTTCCGGACGATTTACCTGGTATGCCGCCAGACCGGGATATCGAATTTGTCATTGAACTTCAGCCTGGTACAGCACCTATTTCAAAAAGGCCGTACCGAATGCCGCCTAAAGAATTAGCCGAATTAAAGATCCAGCTGCAAGAACTTCTAGACAAGGGTTATATTCGCCCAAGTGCTTCACCTTGGGGTTGTCCAGCATTGTTCGTAAAGAAGAAGGATGACAGTCTGAGGTTGTGTGTTGACTACCGGCCTCTCAATGTGATGACCATCAAAAATAAATACCCACTTCCCCGTATTGATGTACTGTTTGATCAGTTGGCTGGAGCAAAGATCTTCTCCAGGATTGATCTTCGTTCGGGTTATCATCAAATTAAAATCTGGCCTTGTGATATTCCCAAGACCGCTTTCTCAACCAGATATGGTCTCTATGAGTACTTGGTTATGTCTTTCGGTCTCACCAATGCGCCAGCTTATTTCATGTATCTTATGAACTCGATATTCATGCCAGAACTTGACAAGTTTGTCGTGGTTTTTATCGATGACATTCTGATCTATTCCAAGAATGAGGCAGAACATGAGCAACATCTGCGCATCGTTCTTCAACGTCTCAGAAATCATAAGCTGTATGCAAAATTCTCCAAGTGTGAATTCTGGCTGGACACAGTCAAGTTTCTGGGTCACACTATTTCTAGTGAAGGCATCTCAGTTGATCCCAGCAAAGTGCAAGAAGTGATGGACTGGAAACCTCCTACTTCAGTTCATCAGATTCGCAGTTTTCTTGGCTTGGCGGGGTATTACCGCAGATTTATTCCGGACTTCTCCAGAATTGCTAAGCCCATGACAGAACTACTAAGGAAGGATGTCAATTTTAAATGGAATGCAAAGTGCGATGAAGCATTCCATACATTGAGAGCACATATAACCACTGCACCAGTCTTGGCTCAACCTGACAACAATAAACCCTACGACGTTTATTGTGATGCTTCAGGTACTGGTCTTGGTTGTGTTCTAATGCAAGACAATCGGGTTATAGCATATGCTTCCCGAGCTCTTTGGCCACACAAGCTAAATTATCCCACTCATGATCTTGAGCTAGCCGCAGTTATTCATGCTCTCAAGCTTTGGAGACATTATCTTATGGGCACTCATTGCAATATCTATACCGACCATAAGAGTCTCAAATACATTTTCACTCAAAGTGAGCTGAATATGAGGCAACGAAAATGGCTGGAATTAATCAAAGATTATGACCTGGAAGTTCATTATCATCCGGGCAAGGCTAATGTTGTAGCCGATGCGCTCAGTCGCAAGGTTCACTGCAATTGCCTTTTTGTGGAGTCGTATAATGACACATTATGTGCTGAAATGCAAAAACTGAAATTGGAAATCATCCCTCAGGGCTCGTTGAATCATATTTTGGTGGAACCGACACTCTATGACAAGGTCATCATGGCCCAATTACACGACAAAAGTGTTGGTATCATCAAGCAGAAAGTATTAGAAGGTGAAAATAAATACAAGTGTTTTCGAGTGGATCATAAAGGAATTTTGTGGTTCAAGGATCGCCTAGTAGTTCCCAAGAATCATGAGCTGCGGAAACAAATCCTGGACGAAGCACATCTCTCTAAATTCTCTATTCATCTGGGTAGCACCAAGATGTACCAAGATCTAAAACAAAATTTTTGGTGGACTCGCATGAAGAGAGAGATTGCCAAATATGTCGCAGAGTGTGACACCTGTCAGAGAGTGAAAGCTAGTCACTTGAAGGTTGCTGGAACTCTCCAACCGCTGCCAATTCCGTCTTGAAAATGGGAAGATATCAGCATGGACTTTCATAGTGGGCTTACCAAATACTTCTCAGCATCATGATTCCATTTGGGTCATTGTTGATAGGCTCACAAAGACCGCTCATTTTATTCCAGTGCATACTGAATATCGAGCCAAAAAATATGCTGAAATCTATATCGATCGGATAGTCTGTCTACACGGTATACCCAAGACAATTATCTCGGATCGTGGTCCTCAGTTTGTGGCAAGGTTTTGGGAGCAACTCCAAGAAGCTCTCGGAACCAAATTAATTCGAAGCTCAGCTTACCATCCACAGACGGACGGACAGACCAAAAGGGTGAATCAAATTCTTGAGGATATGCTTCGAGCATGTGTCATCCACTATGACAAGAACTGGGACAAATGTTTATCCTTGGCTGAGTTTTCTTATAACAACAGCTACCAGGCCAGTCTGAAGATGTGTAACACCCTAATTTAAATTTCAGCATTTATTAATAAATTAAATTGGCTTTATTTAATTTTCTAAGGTTTATTGTGGTTAGTTGGCATTTAATCTAATTTTTGTTCCTTAAGTAATTAAAATTTATCATAGGTTTAAATTTTGTTGTTGCATTCATGCTGGTGCATACTTTTAATTGATTGAGTGTGGTTTGAATTCAAATTGGTATTTGAATTCAACCTTTGTTTGAATTAGAATTGAAAGGAGAGAGTGACAAGAAATAGAAACCCAGCCCAAACCCAAAACAAGAAACCCAAAACCCCTTCCCGGCCCGACCTCAGGCAGCCCAGCCCGCACACACTCTCTCTCGCGGCCCGAACTCCTTTCTCTCCCCAGGCTCACTCCGGCCCATGTCGTGCGCACCGGCCCACTCTCTCTCACCCCTGCCCCGCGCCACGCGGCCCGGCCTGCCCCGCGCTCCCGCTCCGCTCACGGTTCCGCGTCGCCCGCGCCCCACTGACCGCCCGGGCCCGCGCGTCAGAGCCTTCTCCCTCCTCTCGCAACCGCACGCCGCGATCCCCGCCGAGATGCTCGCCGGCCTTTCCCTGGGCGCGCCTCCCCAAGATCTCCGCCCGGCCCTTAAATTGACCCCGCGGAGCCCCTGCGCCCCTCCCATTCCGCAGCACAAACCCTAGCCGCCGCCTCCCTTTGCTCCACCGCGCAGAGCACCTGCGCCACCGTGGCCACGCCGCGCCGCCGTGCCCCAGCCCCTGCAGATCCCCGCTACGGCTTCACCACGAGACCGAGCAACTCACCAAGGCATCCACCCGCAACCCCAGGACCGGTGCGCACGGGAATTTCACCGAGAACCGCCGCCGGTGAGTGACTGCACCACCATGATTTCACGCCGTCGGCGACTCCCGTACCCCGCTGACCCCTCCACCGACCTCGCAGGATCTCCACGCACCGATCCGCGCCGCCCAGACGCCCGGAGGCCCCTTCCTCGACTTTCCTCCGCGAGCTCCACTCCCTTCCACCGCCGGACTTCGCCGGCGATCTCACTACGCCGCAACTCCGGCCACACAACCCCTCGGTGAGCACCGCGTGGACCCCCTCTCCCTTTTAGCACTAGATGTTGTAGACCTTAGCGCCCATTAGGTGCTCACGCACACGCTCGCCGGTGCGGACCCGCCGCTCGCCGTCGCGCACCCACGCTGGTCCTCAACCCACCTCGCAGAGCCCGCCATCGAGTTCCTGGCCTCGCGCACTGCCTCCCTGTGCAAGTCACGCGCTGAATCGAGCCCGGGAACGCGTTTACGCGTTTCTCCGGCGAGTCACCGCCACGGCAACGCAGCGCCGCCGCTCGCCGACGCGTTCCGCCGCCGCTGCCGCCGCGAAGCAAGCCCCACCGCCCGATCCGAAATAGACGGCCGCGATTAGAATCTGTTTTGATCAGATCTGGACCGCTAGATCTAGATCCAGCGGTCGTAATCCAGAGATAATGGTTCGGCCTGTTAACTTTGCATAAGAGCCCCTGAGTTTGTCCTAAATAAACCCGCAGTCCTAGCGCGTTGAAAAATAATTAGGTTTAGGTCCAGGTTTTAACAAATAGCCCCCTGAGTTTCTTTAAAATAGGACCCGCCGTCCAGGTTAGTTCTCTTACGCGTTAGACCCTAGGGTTATTCTTTAATTGCGTTTAGGCCCTCGGTTTTAGCAGAAAACCCCCTGGAACTTCAGTTTTCTTACAAATGAGCCCCTAGAACTTGTTTTTGGCCTAGAAAATGCGTTTTAGCTCCGTTTTTAGCGTTCTTTATATCCACGCGATCGTTGTAATGTGTAGAATAGTTTTAGCTTAGTTTTTCTTGCTGTTTTTATGTATTGATGTACTGTTCTTTAGCTTTTTGTTAGAGTTTGCTTGTATGCTTATTGTTGTGCATTGTTTTGGCCATGTGTTCGTGAGTAGACGCTGATCCAGTTGAGGAGCCCCAGTACCAGTACCCGGAGCAGCCGTCTTCCGAGCACTTTGAGCAGCAGCCAGAGCAGTACGAGGAAGGCAAGTGTAACATGAACAACCCATCACTTTTAAATACATTTTCATACTGCATTTTAATACTGTATGCCTTTAAGGATTTCCTAGCCAGTTTATATCCTTTATATATACCTTTGGGTTGCATTTTGGTTAGTTGTGCTAGGTTGCTGCGCTATAACACACTTTGGTCCTTTTTAATTAAATTGATTAATGGTTTACTTGAATTTAATTCTGAGAGTGGCACTCTGTGTGGCTTGAGTGGCTCACGTCTCGTTAAAATTGGCTTTTGTTAGAAACATGGTTTAGGGGGCCAGCACGGTGCTTAGTGCTTGGTTGGCCACTCTCCATAAGGACCGGTTCATAGAGCGACAACCTGGGACAACAGCGCTACCACAAGGCTAGAATGGGATAGACTTGGCGTAATAATTAGATCTTTTTGGTTTGGAGTAACTTACCTGCGGGGCAAGAGTAGTAAGCTTCAATGGTCCCTGCTCCTCCGGCTTGGTCTGTGCTTGGATTGCGCTCCTATGCTTGTACCCCCGGAGGTGGGCCCCATCGTCGCCGACCTAACTCTCGCGGTTACGCCTTACCAACGAGATTCTTTTTAAAGGCCTCGTAGTGAGTCGCTGGCCATCTCACCTAAGGAAGTGTGATGAACAACTGGCGTAGCTCACGACTTGTGGGTAAAGATGTGCAACCTCTGCAGAGTGTAAAACTGGTATACTAGCCGTGCTCACGGTTATGAGCGGCCCAGATCCTCCTTTTGATTAGTGAAGTTATCTCCTTCCGACGAGGGAGGTGCTTCTCGGGGTTTACCTTGGTGGCTTGGTTTCGGTTTGGTTCTCAGTAGTTTCTTAATTAATTCTGATTAATTACTATGTAACTGGGTTAATGGTAATTCATCAACTCATAGTAAATAGCTTTAATAAAATTTTGCCAACACTTAAAAGCTAATGCAGTTGAGTCAGCCAGCCTAGAGCCTCATAGTTTGTGTTATACTTGTTGAGTACAAGTTGTGTACTCACCCTTGCCTCTTCTCTACTTTTTCCTCTTGGCTACGCTACTGCTGCTCAGTTCCCGCCGACACGAGGGAGTTCGTCCAGCGCTACCAGGACTACGAGGACTTCTAGGTGCTTCGTCTCCCAGTCGACGTCCCTGTGGCGCCCTGCTTCAGCTTCGGAGAGCTTTATTCGTATTTTGTACTTCGCTTCCGCTGTATCAGACATTTTTGTCATTATTGTAATAAATAATATTCGTATTCGCTTTATTATATCTTTTTACGTGATATGTGCTATGATATACTGTTCATTCTGTTGTATATACGTGTGACTTGATCCTGGCACGTATATGATTGCTCGGTTTATGTTCTTTTATAAACCGGGTGTTACAGAGTGGTATCAGAGCCATATCGACTGTAGGACGAAGCCTAGATAGAACTGGTCGAGTTTTAGGACTTCTTCTCACCAATCCTTGTCTGCTGAAACTATTTTACTATTATACCCCTTGACTTCTTTGACTTTTTACCCTTCTTGCCTTGATTTCTCTCTCTGAAGAATAGTTTCGTAGATTTTGGCCTGAATCAGTCATCTGACCACCATGAGTATTAGCTAGGTGACCCTTTTATAATAATACGATAGCACGTTCTGCGACGCGTTGTGTTAGTCGAGTCTATTGCTAAACTCGGCTAAGTTGTTAAAATTGTCTGCTTGTTATTATGCTACATGTTTGATTTGGATTTTTTGACTGATTGCATAGCTTAGTAGTTTAAATTTGTTTAAAGAAAATCACTCAGATGTTAAAGTTAACTAATTAATAAAATGAGTTAGATCGTTGGGGGTAAAACAGTCAACTCTATCCTGTCTACTTTATCATGGCTGAGTCTTTTTCCGCAAAGAGTTATCATATCCATCTGAGTTTATTCCTGCAATATCCTTACTCGTGAAATCTTTTGTTCAAATCAGATGGTGAACACCAGGAGCACCGGTTCCGGTTCTGGCCAGCAGCAGGGTCAGAACAACCAGGGTACTGGGATCCCGATGCCGCCGCCTTTGACTCCGGAGCAGTACTTCCAGCTCCAGATGCAGATGATGGCTACCCTGAACAACACTGTTCAGGCTCTTCAGCACGCTCACACTCAGCCTCCGCCTCCTCCACCGCCGCAGCCTCGCGACAGGCGTGCTGAGTTCCTGAGGGGTCACCCGCCGACGTTTTCTCACACGTCCGACCCCCTTCAGGCTGACGACTGGCTCCGTGCAGTGGAGCGTCAGCTGGACATCGCCCAGTGCGATGATCGTGAGCGCGTCTTGTACGTAGCAGGACAGCTGCGAGGGGCAGCTTTGGACTGGTGGGAGTCTCACCCAGTTCACGACCGCGAGTCTCTCACTTGGCTCCAGTTCAGGAAGCGTTTCCGTAGCCACAACGTCCCCGCGGGCGTTATGAAGATGAAGCAGAAGGAGTTCCTTGCACTGAAGCAGGTAATCTTAAGTATAATCATTCAGCGTTTTCTTTTGAGCTAATGCCCCCTCGTTCTATCCTTATGAATCTTGAGTTAATCCTCCGATATCTATCTGTCTTTGTGAATTCAGGGGACTATGTCGGTCACGGAGTATCGTGATCGCTTTCTTCAGCTGGCTCGCTACGCCCCTGCCGAGGTTGCGGATGACCGCAAGAAGCAGGAACACTTCATGGAGGGTCTTGAGGACTACCTCCAGTACGCGCTGCTCAACCTCCGCTTCGACGACTTCAACCATCTGGTTGACAGCGCGCTCAACACCGAGCGCAAGCACCTGGAGATGGAGGACAAGAAGAGGAAGGTTGTCCCCGTTGCTTCCGGCAGCAACACTCGTCCACGACTCCAGCAGCCTCAGCCGTACCAGCAGCAGTACCGGCCTCCTCAGCAGTACCAGCAGAGGCCACCGCAGCAGTACCCGCCTCGACAGCAGCAGGCAGGTCAGGGCCCGAGGTTACCGGCACCTCCGGCTCGTGCTCCACCAGCTCCACCGGCACCGCAGGCTCCACGTCCGGCAGCTCCTTCCGGACAGCAGGCTCAGGGACCTCCTCGCACCTGCTTTCACTGCGGCCAGCCGGGGCACTACGCCAACGCTTGCCCCCGGAAGGCGCAGGCGGGACAGCAGGGGCGCCCAGCTCAGCCCAGGGCGCCAGCACAGGGCAGGGTGAACCACGTGACGGCCGAGTCAGCGGCCCAGGCTCCCAACGTTGTTATTGGTACGTTCATGGTTAATTCATATCCAGCTACAGTGCTTTTTGATACTGGTGCTACGCATTCCTTCATTACTCAGTCTTTTGTCGAGCATCATGGTATTCATACTAGCACATTAAAGAGGTGCCTGTTAGTATCTTCACCGGGAGGACAGTTGAGGTCTCACACTTACTGCCCGAGAGTCAGTGTTTCTTTGAGGGGAGTAGAGTTCTGTACTGATCTGATGGTGCTAGACACCAAGGGCATTGATGTCATTCTGGGAATGGAGACTCTGGCCAAATGGGGAGTTCGGATAGATTGTGCTCAGAGGACAGTCTTGTTATCAGCTTCCAGTGGCCAAGAGGTTGTTATCAGTGCAGTAGAGCCTTCGGGATTTCTTCATCAGATGGAGGCTAGACCCACGGACGGTATTCGCGTGGTGTCTGAATTCCCGGATGTCTTTCCGGATGATCTGCCAGGTATGCCGCCTGAACGCGCCATTGAGTTTTGTATTGATCTCTTGCCTGGCACAGCTCCTATTGCAAAGCGGCCCTACCGTATGGCACGTATAGAGCATGAAGAAGTCAAGAAGACTATTGATGAGTTGCTAGCCAAGGGCTATATCCGTCGCAGCTTCTCTCCTTGGGCTTTTCCGTTGCTGCTAGTAGATAAGAAGGATGGCTCGAAGAGGATGTGTGTGGATTATCGTGAGCTGAATGCAGTTACTATCAAGAACAAGCATCCACTGCCCCGTATTGAGGATCTCTTCGATTTGCTTCGAGGTGCTCGTATATTCTCGAAGATTGATCTTCGTTCGGGTTATTTTCAGCTGAGGATCCGTCCTGGGGATATTCCGAAGACGGCATTCACCTGCAAGTACGGGCTATATGAGTATACAGTCATGTCCTTCGGCTTGACTAATGCCCCGGCTTTCTTCATGCATCTGATGAACATGGTCTTCATGGATTATCTGGATGTCTTCGTGGTGATTTTCATTGATGATATTCTGATCTTCTCCAAGACAGAAGAAGAGCATGAGGAGCATCTGAGACTTGTATTGCAGAGATTGAGAGAGCATCAGCTATATGCCAAGTTCAGCAAGTGCGAGTTCTGGATTGACGAGGTTCCATTCCTCGGTCATGTTATCTCTCAGGGAGGCATTGCTGTTGATCCGAGCAAGGTGAAGGATGTGCTCGAGTGGGAGACACCGCAGACAGTGAAGGAAGTCAGGTCTTTCTTGGGCTTAGCAGGATATTATCGGAGGTTCATTGAGAATTTCTCCAAGATCGCGAAGCCTTTGACTTCTTTGCTAGAGAAGAATGTGGCTTTTGTATGGACTGATGAGCGTCAGATGGCCTTTGATGAGCTAAAGAAAAGGTTGACTACGGCGCCAGTCCTGACTCTGCCAGACCAGACGAAGAGGTTCACGGTATATTGTGATGCTTCGAAGGATGGTCTTGGGTGTGTTCTGATGCAGGAGGGCAGAGTGATAGCTTATGCTTCACGGCAGTTACGTCGGCATGAGCTGAATTATCCTACTCATGATCTTGAGTTAGCCACAGTTGTGCATGCTCTGAAGATTTGGAGGCACTACTTGTATGGGCAGCGTTGTGATATCTACACTGATCACAAGAGCCTCAAGTACATTTTCACGCAGAATGAGCTGAACATGCGGCAGAGAAGATGGCTAGAGTTAGTCAAGGACTATGATCTGGAGATTCACTATCATCCGGGCAAGGCCAATGTTGTAGTAGATGCTCTGAGCAGAAGAAGTTATGTCAACATGGCCGTGGCTTTCCAGATGCCTCCAGAGTTATGCGAGGAGTTCGAGCAGTTGAGTCTGGGCTTCTTGCATCATACTTCCAGTGCAGCATTTGAGGCAGTACCGACTCTAGAGTCAGAGATCAGGCAGCATCAGAAAGATGATGAGAAGCTACAGGAGATCCGTGAGTTGCTCAAGAAGGGCAAGGCTCCTCATTTCAGAGAGGATGATCAGGGTACTTTGTGGTACAAGAACCGGATCTGCGTGCCTGATGTGCATGATCTCCGGAAGTTGATTCTGAGTGAGGCCCATGATACAGCTTATTCTATTCATCCGGGCAGCACGAAGATGTACTATGATCTGAAGGAACGTTTCTGGTGGTATGGGATGAAGCGTTCAGTGGCAGAGTACGTGGCTATTTGTGACACCTGTCAGCGTGTCAAGGCTGAGCATCAGAGGCCAGCAGGTCTATTACAGCCTTTGAAGATTCCAGAGTGGAAATGGGAGGAAATCACTATGGACTTCATTGTTGGATTGCCTCGTACTCAGAAAGGGTACAACTCCATTTGGGTAGTGGTGGATCGTCTGACGAAGGTTGCTCACTTCATACCAGTGAACACTACTTACTCCGGTGCTAGACTTGCAGAGTTGTACATCTCTCGGATTGTCTGCTTGCATGGTGTGCCCAAGAAGATCATATCTGACAGAGGGTCTCAGTTCACTTCTCGGTTCTGGGAGCAGCTCCATGATTCGTTGGATACGAAGCTGCGTTTCAGTACGGCTTATCACCCTCAGACAGATGGGCAGACAGAGAGAACCAACCAAGTGTTGGAGGATATGCTGAGAGCTTGTGCCATTCAGTACGGTACTAGTTGGGATAAGTGCCTTTCATATGCTGAGTTCTCATATAACAACAGCTATCAGGCCAGTCTGAAGAAGTCCCCCTTTGAGGCATTGTATGGCAGGAAGTGCAGGACTCCTCTCTATTGGGATCAGATTGGCGAGAAGCAGCTCTTTGGCCCTGAGATCATTGATGATGCAGAGCAGATGGTCCAGGCTGTGCGAGAAAATCTGAGAATTGCACAGAGCAGACAGAAGAGCTATGCTGATGGCAAACGGAGAGATCTGACTTTCAGTGTTGGTGATTATGTGTATCTGAAGGTATCTCCGATGAGAGGAATCCGCAGATTCAATGTCAAAGGGAAGTTAGCACCTCGGTATGTGGGGCCATTCAATGTGCTAGAGCGGAAAGGCGAAGTTGCTTATCGCCTGGAGTTACCTCTCAGCCTCTCAGGAGTTCATGATGTTTTCCATATATCTCAGCTGAAGAGATGTCTGCGAGTACCCGAGGAGCAGGCACCTCTGGATGGAGTCGATGTCCAGGAAGATCTGACTTATACTGAGCATCCGGTGAAGATTCTGGAGACATCAGAGAGGGTCACTCGGAACAAGCGCATCAAGATGTGCAGAGTTCAGTGGAGTCACCACAGTGAAGCTGAGGCTACATGGGAGCGAGAAGATGAGTTGAAGAAGACATATCCAGATCTCTTTGTTAGCCAGCCCAGCTAAATCTCGGGGACGAGATTTCTTTAAGGGGGTAGGGTCTGTAACACCCTAAATTAAATTTCAGCATTTATTAATAAATTAAATTGGCTTTATTTAATTTTCTAAGGTTTATTGTGGTTAGTTGGCATTTAATCTAATTTTTGTTCCTTAAGTAATTAAAATTTATCATAGGTTTAAATTTTGTTGTTGCATTCATGCTGGTGCATACTTTTAATTGATTGAGTGTGGTTTGAATTCAAATTGGTATTTGAATTCAACCTTTGTTTGAATTAGAATTGAAAGGAGAGAGTGACAAGAAATAGAAACCCAGCCCAAACCCAAAACAAGAAACCCAAAACCCCTTCCCGGCCCGACCTCAGGCAGCCCAGCCCGCACACACTCTCTCTCGCGGCCCGAACTCCTTTCTCTCCCCAGGCTCACTCCGGCCCATGTCGTGCGCACCGGCCCACTCTCTCTCACCCCTGCCCCGCGCCACGCGGCCCGGCCTGCCCCGCGCTCCCGCTCCGCTCACGGTTCCGCGTCGCCCGCGCCCCACTGACCGCCCGGGCCCGCGCGTCAGAGCCTTCTCCCTCCTCTCGCAACCGCACGCCGCGATCCCCGCCGAGATGCTCGCCGGCCTTTCCCTGGGCGCGCCTCCCCAAGATCTCCGCCCGGCCCTTAAATTGACCCCGCGGAGCCCCTGCGCCCCTCCCATTCCGCAGCACAAACCCTAGCCGCCGCCTCCCTTTGCTCCACCGCGCAGAGCACCTGCGCCACCGTGGCCACGCCGCGCCGCCGTGCCCCAGCCCCTGCAGATCCCCGCTACGGCTTCACCACGAGACCGAGCAACTCACCAAGGCATCCACCCGCAACCCCAGGACCGGTGCGCACGGGAATTTCACCGAGAACCGCCGCCGGTGAGTGACTGCACCACCATGATTTCACGCCGTCGGCGACTCCCGTACCCCGCTGACCCCTCCACCGACCTCGCAGGATCTCCACGCACCGATCCGCGCCGCCCAGACGCCCGGAGGCCCCTTCCTCGACTTTCCTCCGCGAGCTCCACTCCCTTCCACCGCCGGACTTCGCCGGCGATCTCACTACGCCGCAACTCCGGCCACACAACCCCTCGGTGAGCACCGCGTGGACCCCCTCTCCCTTTTAGCACTAGATGTTGTAGACCTTAGCGCCCATTAGGTGCTCACGCACACGCTCGCCGGTGCGGACCCGCCGCTCGCCGTCGCGCACCCACGCTGGTCCTCAACCCACCTCGCAGAGCCCGCCATCGAGTTCCTGGCCTTGCGCACTGCCTCCCTGTGCAAGTCACGCGCTGAATCGAGCCCGGGAACGTGTTTACGCGTTTCTCCGGCGAGTCACCGCCACGGCAACGCAGCGCCGCCGCTCGCCGCCGCGTTCCGCCGCCGCTGCCGCCGCGAAGCAAGCCCCACCGCCCGATCCAAAATAGACGGCCGCGATTAGAATCTGTTTTGATCAGATCTGGACCGCTAGATCTAGATCCAGCGGTCGTAATCCAGAGATAACGGTTCGGCCTGTTAACTTTGCATAAGAGCCCCTGAGTTTGTCCTAAATAAACCCGCAGTCCTAGCGCGTTGAAAAATAATTAGGTTTAGATCCAGGTTTTAACAAATAGCCCCCTGAGTTTCTTTAAAATAGGACCCGCCGTCCAGGTTAGTTCTCTTACGCGTTAGACCCTAGGGTTATTCTTTAATTGCGTTTAGGCCCTCGGTTTTAGCAGAAAACCCCCTGGAACTTCAGTTTTCTTACAAATGAGCCCCTAGAACTTGTTTTTGGCCTAGAAAATGCGTTTTAGCTCCGTTTTTAGCGTTCTTTATATCCACGCGATCGTTGTAACGCGTAGAATAGTTTTAGCTTAGTTTTTCTTGCTATTTTTATGTATTGATGTACTGTTCTTTAGCTTTTTGTTAGAGTTTGCTTGTATGCTTATTGTTTTGGCCATGTGTTCGTGAGTAGACGCTGATCCAGTTGAGGAGCCCCAGTACCAGTACCCGGAGCAGCCGTCTTCCGAGCACTTTGAGCAGCAGCCAGAGCAGTACGAGGAAGGCAAGTGTAACATGAACAACCCATCACTTTTAAATACATTTTCATACTGCATTTTAATACTGTATGCCTTTAAGGATTTCCTAGCCAGTTTATATCCTTTATATATACCTTTGGGTTGCATTTTGGTTAGTTGTGCTAGGTTGCTGCGCTATAACACACTTTGGTCCTTTTTAATTAAATTGATTAATGGTTTACTTGAATTTAATTCTGAGAGTGGCACTCTGTGTGGCTTGAGTGGCTCACGTCTCGTTAAAATTGGCTTTTGTTAGAAACATGGTTTAGGGGGCCAGCACGGTGCTTAGTGCTTGGTTGGCCACTCTCCATAAGGACCGGTTCATAGAGCGACAACCTGGGACAACAGCGCTACCACAAGGCTAGAATGGGATAGACTTGGCGTAATAATTAGATCTTTTTGGTTTGGAGTAACTTACCTGCGGGGCAAGAGTAGTAAGCTTCAATGGTCCCTGCTCCTCCGGCTTGGTCTGTGCTTGGATTGCGCTCCTGTGCTTGTACCCCCGGAGGTGGGCCCCATCGTTGCCGACCTAACTCTCGCGGTTACGCCTTACCAACGAGATTCTTTTTAAAGGCCTCGTAGTGAGTCGCTGGCCATCTCACCTAAGGAAGTGTGATGAACAACTGGCGTAGCTCACGACTTGTGGGTAAAGATGTGCAACCTCTGCAGAGTGTAAAACTGGTATACTAGCCGTGCTCACGGTTATGAGCGGCCCAGATCCTCCCTTTTGATTAGTGAAGTTATCTCCTTCCGACGAGGGAGGTGCTTCTCGGGGTTTACCTTGGTGGCTTGGTTTCGGTTTGGTTCTCAGTAGTTTCTTAATTAATTCTGATTAATTACTATGTAACTGGGTTAATGGTAATTCATCAACTCATAGTAAATAGCTTTAATAAAATTTTGCCAACACTTAAAAGCTAATGCAGTTGAGTCAGCCAGCCTAGAGCCTCATAGTTTGTGTTATACTTGTTGAGTACAAGTTGTGTACTCACCCTTGCCTCTTCTCTACTTTTTCCTCTTGGCTACGCTACTGCTGCTCAGTTCCCGCCGACACGAGGGAGTTCGTCCAGCGCTACCAGGACTACGAGGACTTCTAGGTGCTTCGTCTCCCAGTCGACGTCCCTGTGGCGCCCTGCTTCAGCTTCGGAGAGCTTTATTCGTATTTTGTACTTCGCTTCCGCTGTATCAGACATTTTTGTCATTATTGTAATAAATAATATTCGTATTCACTTTATTATATCTTTTTACGTGATATGTGCTATGATATACTGTTCATTCTGTTGTATATACGTGTGACTTGATCCTGGCACGTATATGATTGCTCGGTTTATGTTCTTTTATAAACCGGGTGTTACAAGATGGCACCATTCGAGGTCTTGTATGGTCGACGGTGTCGAACTCCTTTGAGTTGGTCCCAGACCGGGGAACATCCAATATTTGGACCCGAATTAGTGGTCGAGGCTGAGGAGAAAGTAAAAATAGTACAAGCAAATCTCCGTGCAGCCCAGTCTCGGCAAAAGAGTTATTTTGATAAAAGAAGGGATCCTTTGAAGTTCATGGTTGGCGACCACGTCTATTTACGAGTGTCCCCAATTCGAGGCGTTCAACGTTTCGGAGTCAAGGGTAAGCTAGCACCTCGCTATGTCAGGCCATATGAAATCATTGAAGAATGTGGACCCGTGGCTTATCGTTTGCGACTTCCTTCACGGCTCGCCGCCGTCCATAATGTTTTCCACATATCCCAACTCAAGAAATGTGTTCGAGTTCCTACGGAAATCATTGATCAAAAAGAAATTTTAGTGGAGCCCGATCTCTCATATACCGAATATCCACTCAGAATTCTGGATCAAAAAGAGAGAGGTACTCGTCGAAAGGCGGTAAAAATGTATAAAATTCAGTGGTCTCATCACACTGAAGAAGAAGCCACCTGGGAGACGGAAGATTATCTTAATCGACATTATCCGGGTTTTCTTAGCTCCACCTCAGGTATATCATTTTCCCTACCTCCATTCAATCATCCAATCTCGGGACGAGATTCTTTTTAAGGGGGGTAGGCTGTGACACTTCAGGTGTCAGTACATTTAAATACAATCAATGTACCTTAGTTAAACTAAAAAGAAAAATTTGGGGAATTAATTCAAAGAGAAAGGGGCAAATAAAAGACAAATCATACAAAAGAAACTAAAGGAGAAAGAAAAAGGAGTGAAAAGCTACTCAAAATTTAATTCAAAAATGTGCACAAAATTTTAGTTGGCTCATGAGAGGTACTTCAATTGACATGTGCTCAATTGAACTTCAGCCAAAATCAAGTCAAAAACTGAATAAAACCAAAGTCCTTTTGTGCAAATTTGCAAATGGACAAATAGTTCAAAATGTGAGTTTCAACTGAAAATTTGCATAGCACGAAAGTTGTAGATCTTGAAAAGTTATGCAAAAGTATAAATAGGAGATATTTTTAGATTACCGAGAGGTCCCTGGAATTTCCAAAAATCGCAAAAGAGCCCCTATCTCCATCTCTCTCTCCCGGCTGGCTCTGTTTCGCCCGCCGCCCGCCATACGCCGCCGGTGGACTTCGTCCACCGCGCGCCCACGGCCAAATGGACTCGGGGAGTCCCCCAGCGCCACCTGGCCCGCCTCTTGGCACCTCCTCACGTGCACACGCGTCCCAGACGCCTCCCCGAGCCGCCACGACACCCCCGCCAGCTCGCCGTCGAGTCGCCCAGGGCAAATCGACCGCCCCCAGTCGCTACATCGATCGCACAGGAGCTCCTTGGCCTACAAGAACCCCCAGAGCTCCACCGTCGCGCACCTTCTCCTCCTTCTTCCTCCTCCCGCCGCTCCGCCATGGCCGCCGAGATCCAGCTCGCGCGGACCGGTTAACCCAGCCCTACATTGTCCCATCCGACCACCGCAGTAGCTTCGCCACCTCCTAGTTAAGCTACACGCGCGCGGAATCGAACCCAAACCTCCTCCCGATGCCGTTCCTCTTCTGCGCCGCCGCCGGCGAGCTCAAGCTCACCGCGGACCGGCCAGCCTAGAAGAAGTCCGAGCACTACAGCTTCCCCAGGCGCATCCTCCAGCTCACGCGGTGCTCGTGCGCGCCCTGTTCCCCTACCCCGAGCCCTCCTTCACCTCCAGCGCCGGCGAACCGAACAACCGTCCCGCCATTGACGCCAACGAGCTCGAATCCGTGCACCAAACACTCGAACGTCGACCAGGGTAGGTGTTCCTCGATCCCTACTCTCCCACGCGCCTCCCCGTTGCAGCCCTGGTAAGCCCTGCCTAGCAGAACACCACCGGACGAGCTGCGGCGGCGGAGAAGGCCGGTGAAGGACCCGGTTGTAAATTCTTTTTTTCGTTCAGGGGTGTGTTTGCAAGAATTCTAGGGATTAGCAGTGAACTTCTAAAATGCAGAATAAATCACAGAAAAATAGTAAAAATTTAAACTCAACTGATCTGGAATCCTTGTAACAAAATCTACAAATTTTGTAACAGTCACATCTGCAGAAACTCAACCGAATTTAATCTGAGAAAAAGAATAAGAAAACCACCTTATGCATGTTTATGAAGTTCTACTTAGCAAATGACCTTGATTTTTGGATATATTATCACTAATGGAATATTAAGATTACAGTAAAAATATGACACCCAACCAAAATAGTTATCATATTGGAACAATCAAGATTCTCTAATCTGTTGCTAGCTTTCTCGATTTAATACTGGAAAATATGCACATGAACTTGCTCTGGAATTTTTACTGCATACATGTATAACTGAAATCTTGTTACTCCATAAATTTCAGATTTATTAGAGTTCATTTGCTATATACCATGATTTATGCTTGTTTAATCAACTTAATTATTCATATATAGTTATTATACTCATAAAAATCTATATTTATTTCTGAAGTCTCTTTTTAGCTCTGTGTTCCTGTATAAAAATTTTGAGCAGCAGTTACTGAGTTTTGCTTTGGTGAATAATCATGCTTAGTATCTTAGGGCCAGTTTTACTATTTTTGTTCTGAGTAATCTACAATGTTTCTGATCATGATTTTTGGGCATGATCTTGTTTAGAGTATGTTATATCTTCAATAAAAATTTCATATGCAATACTGGTCAAATGCACCTTGATAAATGTATGCTAATTCATCTTAATTTAAATGCATAACTAATTTATCTGATAGTTATAAAACTTGATAATTTTTCTGGTGTAGTTTTAGCTCATGAATAGGCTCTGGTTAAAATTTGAGAACCATATCCCTAGTAAAACTTTCTGTAGATTTAATCTTTGTAAATGGCTTGCTGTTTTTGTTCTTTTTGTCACCCCTGTTGTATATGTGTATAAAATCTGGAAAAATTTCAGTGTTGAGTATATGCTATGAAGTTGCTCTCATAAAATTTGCAGCACCAGAACCCATATTAAATGTTCTGTAAAAAAAGATGAAGCAACTAGAGTAATCCACTTGCATGAATAGTTATGGTTTTTGCTTTATGGTTAGATGCTGAAATTTATACCATGAATGTTTAAGTTTGGATCTGAGATACTTTAGTTTTTCATCAATAGCTCATTAGTAGTTTTGTTGTTATGAAATAATGAAAGCATGCTATGTTCTAATGTTGGAAATGCAAACCAAACCCCCACTCATTCATGAAGAAACGTAGTTAGGTTTACTACTCTATAAATGACTACCCATGAAAGGAAATGTTGAAATCATGATTAAAGTAACTTTTGTTGAACTACAACTTTATCGTGAAGGAAAGAAATCGTTATCTATGAATAACTCATAATCTGGCATTGCATATAGAAGCGGTCAATCTCGCGGACGGTGACTACGAGTTGGTGCCCGCGGACTCTCGTGTGGATCAGGAGGTCTCTTTGAATTGTGCTAACTTGTCTCAAGACCTGGGCCAAGACCCAGAGGCTTTTCTGCCTAACAGTGCCCAAGAAGGCAAGTCCCGGAGCATAATCCCACTATTTTTCCCAATTATCTTTCAGCTATCTTTTTATTAATGTATTGTAATATTTTGTTTTCTGCATTTAAGTTTTCTAGGCGTTGATCGAAAACCCTAGATGCATGGTCCCAAGGAACCTATGTTTGATACCGGATCTTTTATCGACTAGTTGCCATGCTAAATAGGTACGGTAGAAATTCGATTCGGAATCGTCCGCCTCTCACGGCATGAGATTACTTAATGTTTTCGGTCACACAGAGTAACAAGTGGAACATGATGATGATAATACTGCTGGTTGATTAAATGGTTGCTCTACCATGTTTGTGTAGAGTTAGTTGCAAATTTAGAATGGTTAATCCAACTAGAATATGGCTAAGTAAAACCTGAAAATAAGGATCAACATTTAGTGGCGTTTTTGGCAAAATAAACCCCAACAACCAAAAAGCCTTGCATGTCTAGTTATCGGACTATGTTATATCCGGAGACGGGTCAGTCTTGCTGAGTATTAGTATACTCAGCATTGCTTGTGGCACTATTTTTCAGGTACTAACTTTGAGGATCTGTTTGCAAGTCTTACTTGGCCGTGTACCTTGCCTCCGGGTTGGTCTGTTGAGTGGGATGGTCCTTCAGCGGGTGCTGATCGCCCTCCCGCTGAGTGACGCTTTCGTACGGGCTTCTCGATGCGTCACATTTTTACGCTAGTTATCTTTTAATGCTTCCGCTGAACAATGAGACTCGAATAATTTGAGTAGATGGAACTCTGTAGTACTTTACTATTCTGAACCTGGTTTGTAATAAATTTCTTTCCGCTGCAATCACTCTGACATGTATGAAATGTTCTGTCTTGTAATCTCTGGGCTCACCTTCGTGTTAGTGTTGTCTGCTGATCCTGGAATAGCGTGGCTTTAATCGAGGCTTCACTCGAGGAACTACCGGTGAGTGCCAATTTGGGTCAGAGTTGCTTAGCAACAAAGATCAGTGCACCCGGGCCCAGTAGTTTGCGTGGTTCCGCCACAAGATAACTGCTCAAAGATAGTCAAAATAAGTTTCATGTTTCTGGCTTCATCAAAATTATGATCCATGAATATAATAGTATCATCTTCATATTGTAGAATTTAAATACCATCATCTACAAGATGGGGCAAAAGACATGAGATTTGTCCATCCTGCTTTGCTCTAGCAATCATAACTGCTAACATATCTGCAACAAGATTAAAGAGTAAAGGAGACAGCGGATCACCATGTCTAAGTCCCTTTTTAGTCTGGAAAAAATTTCCTATGTCGTCATTGACCTTGACCCCAACGCTTCCTTTAGACCCAAAGGATTCAATCCATGAGCACCACTTCTCGGGAAATCCTTTCATCCTCAGCGTTTTTTTGGAGAAAAGACCATTTAACCTTATCATAAGCTTTTTCGAAATCCAGTTTTAAGATTACTACATTCATCTTATATTTATGAAATTCGTGTAATGTTTCATGAAGAATTACAACCCCTTCCAAGATGTATCTCCCTGGCATGAAAGCAGATTGTGTTGGTCGGATGATCTTATCTGCCACTTGTGTCATTTTTTTCACCACCACTTTTGTGAAAATTTTGAAACTCACATTAAGGAGACAAATAGGACGGTACTGTTGGATTTGTACTGCATTATCCTTCTTTGGAAGAAGGGTTAAGATGCCAAAATTGAGACTATAGAGAGGAAGGATCCCATTGTGAAAATCAACAAACATAGCCATTAAGTCGTCCTTGATTAGATCCCAAAAAGCTTGATAAAACTCAGTTGGGAAACCTTCCGGACCGGGTGACTTGTTGTGTTCCATTTGGAATATTGTCTCTCGAATCTCATTGTAGGAGAAATTCGCTATTAAAATTTCTTTCTCATCATCTGACACTTGCGGTATATCTTCTCTTCTACTCTCATCCATCGTCAAAGGGGAGAAGTCAGAAGGGCCAAATAATCCACGATACTAATCAGTGATGTATTTCTTAAGCTGTTCATCCCCCTTAATGATTTTCCCACCATCTTCCAGCTGGAAAATCCTCATTTTCCTATGTTTGCCATTTGCAACGAGCTGGAAATATTTGGTGTTCATATCACCATAAAGTAACTTTGTAGTTTTCCCTCTTTGGTACCATTTAATCTCTTCTTCCCGAAGGAGCTGGATTAGTCTCGTTTTGAGGGTTTGTTTTAAATCTACCTCCCATTGGTTGAGAGTTTGGAATTCTGCTTTTTTGTCCAATGTATCTAATTTAGATATGAGTTCTTTTTTCTCTTTTTTGTAGTGCCCACTTTTATTTTTGGCCCAACCTCTTAAGAACTGTCATAGCCTTCTTATTTTGTTTTGCCATATATCAAGGGATGTGTTTCCTTCGCAATCGGACGTCCACGATATTTGTACTGCTTCCCGGAAATCATCTCGAGTTAACCAACCTAATTCAAATATGAAAATTGGTTGGCTTGCATCTCGTGTGTCTCCGAAAGAAAGAAGAAGTGGCGTATGACCCGATGTAATTTCACGTGGTAAAGCTTGAACTGTTGCCTTTGGAAATTTTAACTCCCATTCTGTGGAAACTAAGACTCTGTCTAGCCTTTCAAAAGTAGGCTCGGGCAGAGAATTAGCCCAAGTGAATTTGCGGCCTGACAATTCAATTTCTCTTAGATCAAGGCTATTAATGACCGCATTGAACAAAAATGGCCATCTATCATCATACTGATCATTATTTTTCTCATTTGGGCTTCTAATTAAATTACAGTCACCACCCATAAGAAGAGGTATAGTCTCATTCTGACAGCATTGGACTATCTCAGTCAAAAAGATTTTTTATGCTCAGCTTGAGCTGCTCCATAA
The DNA here is from genome assembly GCF_016808335.1 of Panicum virgatum. Taxonomy (NCBI): domain Eukaryota; kingdom Viridiplantae; phylum Streptophyta; class Magnoliopsida; order Poales; family Poaceae; genus Panicum; species Panicum virgatum. Next base: position 29,352,808 of record NC_053145.1, on the reverse strand, counting down.
ACTGCGATAAGATTCCATTGGAAACCATCAACTTTATTCCTCATTCGAATTTTAATATGGTAATCACCTTGTGAAATGAAACCAATATAAAAAATAGATGGATTTATTCCTAACAAGATTCCACCAAAACGACCCTTGGGATCAATCCAACTCCACAGAAAATTTTTACCACCACATATATTATTTAATTCTGTATCTGTAAAATTCTTTCTACCGGTTTCCAAAAGAGCAATGAAATCAAGGTTTTTCTCCTTAGAAAGATCAGACAAAAATCTAAATTTAGCCAAGTCCCGAAGACCTCTGCTATTCCAAAAAATACCTTTCATTTAGACTCTTTGTGTTTATTTTTCATTATTTTTGTCCCTTTCTTATGAATTGGGACCTTCACTTTTTTTCCTTTGCTGGTTTTGGATTTTTATATCAACTTCGAGAGGCAAATATCATCTAAGTGACTATTGCTCTCTGTTGAACCATCCAACAGTTTATCACTATTAAATTCCTCCAATCCGACATGGTCAAGACCATCATCTTCTGGTGTATCTAATGCATCAAGATCTTTTGTAAGATCTCGTTTAACTTTGCTATTAGATATTGGAGAGTTGACTATCCTACCGTGTTCGAACTCTCTAATTTCCCTAGTTACATTTTTTACTACCAAATCATTATTACCCATAAAAACGCCTAGGTTGGTAACATTATTAATAATATGATTATCAGAAAGACTTGAGAAAGAGCCCGAGCAAGTACCTTGTGGATCAAGGTTGCGTTTCGCAGTAAGACGTTGTGCCCTCACCAACGAGTGCTCGTCAAGAGATCCCACCCTTTTCGCGCTAGAGCGGCGACTAGGTTCCTGTGCTTGCTCAAAAACCAACTTCACCGGCGTCACCAAACCTTCCTCGTGACAGTCCATCCCAACGGCACCAAGTATATTAGTCCCAGCACCAGCCATCGTAGGAGTGAAGCCCTCCTGGTCAGCCCCACACACCTTGTGTGTATCAGCCCCATCCATAGCCATATCACTCACCACGGCCATGCTCTCAACAGCAGCATCTGATTGCTGTGGAGTTGGTATAAATGCTGCTGAAGCTTCATCTCTGACGTCAACTAGCTCACCAACAGCACCCACACATGTGGTTGCAGCCCTGCTGCACACCAACTTATCAGCAACACCCAAAGACTCCATCATCAACTCATCTTCCACCATCGAGCCTTCAATGCCATCATTTTCAGCCAGAACCCTATCCGCTATCTCCTCAAATAAATCACCTGTAACCTTGTCTAAAATCTCATGAGCCATTGCCTCAAAAGTTTTAGGTTGGTTACCAGTAGCTTGTTTACCTGACTGCATTGCATCCTTAGATGTGTCCATATCAACATCAGAATTAAATTTAGAGCCCGATCTTGCATTATGCTGCCCGCTATTGGTAAAACCCCCACCCATCAGATCATCATCTCCCATTAAATCATCATTCTCATCTTCATTGTTGTCATCCTTGTCTCCCTGATCAGTAGATATCTCGACATATGATTCAACCCCGTGAATAATATTGTTGACCTCGATCGGGAACTCAAACCAGCGGTCTTTAATGACAACACCCAGCGGACCCGGTATCGCTTTCGAATCTAACACAGTAACCAACACTCTGCCAAAATCGGAATTTTTCGAGGTTACCATGTTAACCATTTGTGTGGCTCCCACCATCGAACCTAAAGCCCACAAAACAGGGGGTTCCCGCAACCTGCTAGGCACCCTGAGAATATGAATCCAAACTTTTGGAAGTAGAAGCCCTTGTTGGAGTAATGGGCTTGGCCCATTACTTCTAAAGAATTAAAAGAATTTAAAGCCCACTATTAATGCTAGGGAATCAATGCTTAATTCCATACCGGGAATTGAGGAGGATCTCAACTGACTTAAAAGGTGGACTTCGTGTACACCACTTGTGAGGCCGGCCGGACGGGCGGTGCGGTGCGCGTGCGCGTGCGCATGCGCGTGCGCGGCCGGACGTGACGTGCAGGTGCCGGTGCGGTGCGGTGCGGTGCGACGTGATGTGCTGAGATGAGAAGGATGTTTTGCAGTAAAGAGTATTAAAATAGAGGGTTAATGTCGTCACTAATGACCGGACATTGAAGGCTCTTTACGACGTCCAGGTTCGTTGAAACTGAGGCACATTAACTGCCGCTCATCAAAGCCATTCATGACGTCCAGGTTCGTTGAACCTGAGGCATATCGTGCCTATATAAACCAGCACCCTCTCCTCTCATCCTCACTCATCTCAAGCACTCATCCAGGTACTCCTCTTCAGGAGACCTCTCCCTTCTCCCTCAGCTGCTTTCTGTCTTCCCCACCGCTAGCACTGCGCGCACAGGTCTAGCGAGAGCAGGGCCTCCGGAACCTCTGCTCGCTGAAGGTCCTGCACGGGACGCGGGCAATTTGGTTTTTGGGGAGCGTCTTGACGCGACTGCTCGCTCCCTAAACGACTCCTTCGTCTACTTCCCGGCGTAACCGCTCGTGCGAACGACTACTTCGTCTACTTCCCGGCGTAACCGTTCGTGGGACTGCACTGCGAACATCTTCCTGCATCGACATAGTTCGGCTACTTCGAGCAAGACCAGTCGAATAGCATGTCTATTCCAGCCGGTAACGGCGCAACCGGTGCGTCCGGCACTGGTCCCGCCTTGGGGTACTTACTAAACCTACTCTGGTTTAATTCTTTGTTCATGCTTATTAGTGAGAATAACATGAACACATGCACATATCTTGTACACACATTATCACTCATCTATATCATGAAATTGATATTAATATTTGGAATTAAAATATACCGAAAATTGCCTAGATATCTAACAATCTAAAAACCTAATTGTGTTAATAGGCTTTCGGTATCTAGCTTTGCTGCATCAATCAAACCACCACCTTTTGATGGTTCAAATTACAAACGTTGGCAAGAGCGGCTTATACTGTGGTTAACACTATCGAGAGTGATCCATGTGAAAGAGGGTAAGCCTGAACAATTCTCTCCAGAGGAAGGGAGTGCGTTCGATGAGGCTGATATCCTCTTTCGAGGCTTGATCATTAGTGTTCTCGGTGATAACCTGGTGGATTCTTATATCCGGCTGCCAACTGGCAAAGCATTGTGGGATGCTCTTGAGGCTCAATATGGAGTATCTGACGCCGGGAGTGAGTTGTATATCATGGAGCAGTTCCTTGAGTACAGGATGGTCGAAGACCATTCTGTAGTGGAACGGGCTCATGAAATACATACTCTGGCAAAAGATCTCAAAAATTGCAGCAAAGAGTCCCCATGTGTGTTACCCAATAAGTTTGTGGCCGGAGGTATAATCTCTAAGCTGCCACCTTCTTGGAGGGACTTTGCTACTTCTCTAAAACACAAGAGACAGGAGTTCACAATAGATGGACTCATAGGGACTCTTGATGTTGAGGAGAAGGCGAGAGCAAAGGACATACGTGGGAAAGGAGTTGTTGGTGCTTCAAGTGCCAATCTTGTTCAGAAGAACAACTCCCACAAGAACAAGAAAAAGCCACCGCAGAACCAACCAAAGACTAAGAAGACAACCACTTTTAAGAAGAAGAAGAAGAAGACGGGAGCTTGCTATGTGTGCGCTAGTACGGATCACTTTGCTGCAAAGTGTCCGAACCGCAAAGGCAACGACTCCGCCAACATGGTTATTAGCGAGCCTGGAGGAACTTCGGGGTACGGTAATTTATTACCTACTGTTCTTTCAGTCTTTGGTTCACCCGAGTGGTGGGTTGACACTGGTGCTAATATTCATGTTTGTGCTGATGCTTCTTTGTTCTCTTCTTACCAGACCGGCGGGACTTCCTCCTTGCTGATGGGGAACGGATCACATGCGCGTGTTCTTGGTGTTGGTACGGTAAATCTGAAGTTTACTTCGGGGAAGACCATGCAGCTGAAGAACGTGCAGCATGTCCCCACCATCAAGAAGAATTTAGTCAGCGGCTCTCTACTGTGTAGAGATGGTTTCAAATTAGTCTTTGAGTCCAATAAATGTATCTTGTCTAAGTTTGGTACTTTTGTTGGAAAAGGTTATGAAAGCGGAGGCTTGTTCCGTCTTTCTTTGTCAGATGTTTGTAATAAAATTGCATACAATGTTATTAACGTTGATGAAACAAATGTTTGGCATTCGAGGCTTTGTCACGTTAATTTTGGTTGTATGATGCGCTTAGCTAATTTGAGCTTAATTCCAAAGTTCACTTTTGTCAAAAATTCTAAGTGTCATGTATGTGTTGAATCAAAACAAACTCGTAAGCCTCATAAGACCGCGGAGGCAAGGAGCTTGGCACCCTTAGAATTAATTCATTCCGATTTGTGCGAAATGAATGGAGTGTTGGCAAAAGGTGGTAAAAAATATTTCATGACTTTGATTGATGATAGTACTAGATTTTGTTACATCTATTTGTTGAAGTCAAAAGATGAAGCTTTACACTACTTTAAAATCTATAAAGCTGAAGTAGAAAACCAACTTGAGAGAAAGATCAAAAGAGTTAGGTCAGATCGTGGTGGCGAGTATTTCTCAAATTTATTTACTTTATTCTGCGAGGAACATGGTATTATTCATGAAAGGACGCCTCCCTATGGGGTTGCCGAAAGAAAGAACCGCACTCTAACGGATTTGGTTAACGCCATGTTAGATACAGCGGGACTTTCCAAGGAATGGTGGGGTGAGGCTATATTGATTGCATGTCATGTCCTAAACCGTGTTCCTACAAAGAATAAAGAGATAACTCCATTCGAGGAATGGGAGAAGAAAAGGCCAACACTGTCATACTTACGTACATGGGGTTGTTTGGCAAAAGTGAGTGCCAATAACCAAGAAACGTAAGCTTGGACCTAAAACTGTGGATTGTATCTTTCTAGGTTATGCTATTCACAGCGTTGGATATAGATTTTTAATAGTGAAATCTGGAGTACCTGACATGCATGTTGGTACTATAATGGAGTCCAGAGATGCTACATTTTTTGAAAACATTTTTCCCATGAGAGATGAAACAAGTTCATCTAGGCAAGAGTTCATCGAGAATGATGGCTCTGCTGAGCCGATAGAACACAATGAACATACACTTGTAGAAAATCCTGAGGAGGATAACAATGATGCTCCGAGAAAGAGCAAGAGACAAAGGACAGTAAAGTCTTTTGGTGATGATTTCATTGTATACCTCATAGATGATACACCCAGAACCATTGAAGAGGCATATTCATCTCCTGATGCTGACTATAGGAAGGAAGCAGTAAGGAGTGAGATGGATTCTATTATGTCTAATGGAACCTGGGAGGTCGTTGAACGTCCTTATGGATGTAAACCGGTTGGATGCAAGTGGGTGTTCAAGAAAAAGCTTAGGCCAGATGGTACTATTGAAAAGTACAAGGCTAGGCTTGTGGCCAAGGGTTATACCCAAAAAGAAGGAGAAGATTTCTTTGACACTTATTCACCAGTTGCCCGATTGACCACAATTCGAGTGTTACTTTCCCTGGCAGCCTCTTATGGTCTTCTCGTTCATCAGATGGACGTTAAGACGGCTTTCCTCAATGGAGAGTTAGAAGAGGAGATCTATATGGATCAGCCGGATGGGTTTGTATCAAAGGGTCAAGAAGGAATGGTTTGTAAGTTGTTAAAATCTTTATATGGTCTCAAGAAAGCGCATAAGCAGTGGCATGAAAAGTTTGATAGAACTTTGACCTCTGCCGGCTTTGTTGTGAACGAAGCTGACAGATGTGTGTACTATCGCTATGGTGGGGCTGAAGGAGTGATTTTGTGCTTGTATGTGGATGACATACTGATCTTTGGCACTAGCCTTAATGTGATTAAGGAAGTCAAAGAGTTTTTATCTCAAAATTTTGAGATGAAGGATCTGGGAGAAGCTGATGTTATCCTTAATATAAAACTAGTAAAAGAGATCAATGGTGGGGTGATTCTTACACAGTCTCACTATGTGGAGAAGGTGTTAAGTCGCTTTGGTTATAGCGACTATAAACCTGTCTCAACACCATATGATGCCAGTTTAATTCTTAGAAAGAACAAAAGGATAATGCGAGATCAGCTGAGATATTCTCAGATCATTGGTTCATTAATGTATTTAGCGAGCGCTACAAGACCTGACATCTCGTTTGCTATAAGCAAACTGAGCCGGTTTGTTTCAAACCCGGGAGATGATCATTGGAAGGCTCTTGAAAGAGTAATGCGCTATCTGAAGGGGACAATGAACTATGGAATTCACTACACCGGGTACCCAAGGGTACTAGAAGGGTATAGTGATTCAAATTGGATTTCTGATGCTGATGAGATAAAGGCCACAAGTGGATATGTGTTTACACTTGGTGGTGGAGCTGTTTCCTGGAAGTCTTGCAAGCAGACCATCTTAACGAGGTCAACTATGGAAGCAGAACTCACAGCATTAGATACCGCCACTGTTGAGGCTGTGTGGCTTCGTGAGCTCCTTATGGACTTGCCGATAGTTGAAAAACTGTTACCGGCAATCCTAATGAACTGTGACAATCAAACGGTAATTGTCAAGGTGAATAGTTCAAAGGATAACATGAAGTCATCTAGACATGTGAAACGGCGGTTGAAATCTGTCAGAAAATTGAGAAACTCCGGAGTTATAGCCCTGGACTATGTTCAGACGGCTAAAAATCTGGCAGATCAGTTTACAAAGGGTCTTTCACGAAATGTGATAGACAATGCATCTATGGAATTGGGCTTGAGACCCACGTGAGTCATTCTATAGTGGAAACCTGTCCTATGTGATCGGAGATCCCGTGAATTAGGATGGTGAAACAAACTAAAGTCTGACTGTGAGAAGAGAACCTTTGTGAAAAGGGCTCATTCCGTGTATAAGGTGCATTTCTCTTCTAATCTGTATGGCAGGTTGGTCTATACCTTAATGTGTGCCAGGTGGTTTCTTTTAAACAAATGAGTTGTTTTCTTGAAACAAAGATGTTGTCCTACAGAACATCTGAAAGGAACACACCTATATGAGTTTGACCACTGGTCATGGTCTATGAGAATTGGGTATTCTCTAGAAACTCATGAAGGGCCTGGAGTATGACTTATAAGCTCCAAACCGCGGGGATGCTTTTGCAGCCTAGTACCAGTGTAGGGCTCTGGTCAAACTTGTTTGCACAAAACTGGCAATTCAAGGCATAGTCCATTGCACAGTTGTGAATAAGTGTAGCCTTTGTCCTAGATGGAAGTTCAACTTAACAGTCTCTGTCGAATACTGGTATATCAATGAGGGAATGAGGGTATTTCTAGTGTGGCTTGAATTTCTTGGTGGGGATTGTTGGAGTAATGGGCTTGGCCCATTACTTCTAAAGCATTAAAAGAATTTAAAGCCCACTATTAATGCTAGGGAATCAATGCTTAATTCCGTACCGGGAATTGAGAAGGATCTCAACCGACTTAAAAGGTGGACTTCGTGTACACCACTTGTGAGGCCGGCCGGACGGGCGGTGCGGTGCGCGTGCGCGTGCGCATGCGCATGCGCGGCCGGACGTGACGTGCAGGTGCCGGTGCGGTGCGGTGCGACGTGATGTGCTGAGATGAGAAGGATGTTTTGCAGTAAAGAGTATTAAAATAGAGGGTTAATGTCGTCACTAATGACCGGACATTGAAGGCTCTTTACGACATCCAGGTTCGTTGAACCTAAGGCACATTAACTGCCGCTCATCAAAGCCATTCATGACGTCCAGGTTCGTTGAACCTGAGGCATATCGTGCCTATATAAACCAGCACCCTCTCCTCTCATCCTCACTCATCTCAAGCACTCATCCAGGTACTCCTCTTCAGGAGACCTCTCCCTTCTCCCTCAGCTGCTTTCTGTCTTCCCCACCGCTAGCACTGCGCGCACAGGTCTAGCGAGAGCAGGGCCTCCGGAACCTCTGCTCGCTGAAGGTCCTGCACGGGACGCGGGCAATTATGTTTTTGGGGAGCGTCTTGACGCGACTGCTCGCTCCCTGAACGACTCCTTCGTCTACTTCCCGGCGTAACCGCTCGTGCGAACGACTACTTCGTCTACTTCCCGGCGTAACCGTTCGTGGGACTGCACTGCGAACATCTTCCTGCATCGACATAGTTCGGCTACTTCGAGCATGACCAGTCGAATAGCATGTCTATTCCAGCCGGTAACGGCGCAACCGGTGCCTCCGGCACTGGTCCCGCCTTGGGGTACTTACTAAACCTACTCTGGTTTAATTCTTTGTTCATGCTTATTAGTGAGAATAACATGAACACATGCACATATCTTGTGCACACATTATCACTCATCTATATCATGAAATTGATATTTATATTTGGAATTAAAATATACCGAAAATTGCCTAGATATCTAACAATCCAAAAACCTAATTGTGTTAATAGGCTTTCGGTATCTAGCTTTGCTGCATCAATCAAACCACCACCTTTTGATGGTTCAAATTACAAACGTTGGCAAGAGCGGCTTATACTGTGGTTAACACTATCGAGAGTGATCCATGTGAAAGAGGGTAAGCCTGAACAATTCTCTCCAGAGGAAGGGAGTGCGTTCGATGAGGCTGATATCCTCTTTCGAGGCTTGATCATTAGTGTTCTCGGTGATAACCTGGTGGATTCTTATATCCGGCTGCCAACTGGCAAAGCATTGTGGGATGCTCTTGAGGCTCAATATGGAGTATCTGACGCCGGGAGTGAGTTGTATATCATGGAGCAGTTCCTTGAGTACAGGATGGTCGAAGACCGTTTTGTAGTGGAACGGGCTCATGAAATACATACTCTGGCAAAGGATCTCAAAAATTGCAGCAAAGAGTCCCCATGTGTGTTACCCAATAAGTTTGTGGCCGGAGGTATAATCTCTAAGCTGCCACCTTCTTGGAGGGACTTTGCTACTTCTCTAAAACACAAGAGACTGGAGTTCACAATAGATGGACTCATAGGGACTCTTGATGTTGAGGAGAAGGCGAGAGCAAAGGACATACGTGGGAAAGGAGTTGTTGGTGCTTCAAGTGCCAATCTTGTTCAGAAGAACAACTCCCACAAGAACAAGAAAAAGCCACTGCAGAACCAACCAAAGACTAAGAAGACAACCACTTTTAAGAAGAAGAAGAAGAAGACGGGAGCTTGCTATGTGTGCGCTAGTACGGATCACTTTGCTGCAAAGTGTCCGAACCGCAAAGGCAACGACTCCGCCAACATGGTTATTAGCGAGCCTGGAGGAACTTCGGGGTACGGTAATTTATTACCTATTGTTCTTTCAGTCTTTGGTTCACCCGAGTGGTGGGTCGACACTGGTGCTAATATTCATGTTTGTGCTGATGCTTCTTTGTTCTCTTCTTACTAGACCGGCGGGACTTCCTCCTTGCTGATGGGGAACGGATCACATGCGCGTGTTCTTGGTGTTGGTACGGTGCATTGAATGTACTATGTTCCAGACAGCTTTTTTGAGTTGATCAGTGAACCTCTTCAGCACCGGTTGAACCGATGCCTCTACGGAGCATGCACCGGTGCAATGACGCAAGCCTGGATACTGTGTCAGAAACCCCAACGGCTACTAATTGGACACAGAGAGACTGGTTGAACCGACGCCTCAAATCTGTAACCCGTCGGTTCTTCCGGTGCTCACGATTTTTCTGCAGTGAACTTCCAACGGCTTTGTGACCTCCTCCACTCTATATAAAGGCACCCCCTGGCTCATTTCAGTTGCCTTTGACACCTTGAATAGCTGAGGCCACCCTTGAGAAGAAGAGAAAGTGCTTTGAGCAAAAGAGAGAAGATCTAGTGCTTTGTTTGTGCTTCAACCTTGAAGAATTCATCCTTTGCAAGTGTAGCAAGTGTGCTTGAGCTAGGGCCAACTGAGTGTAGGTCAAGTGAAGGCTTAGGACCTTGTTACTCTTGATGATTAGCAGCACCTAGACGATCTTGGTGATTGAAGTTGTTTTCTTCCGGAGCTTGCCAAGGATTGTGGGAGCCCGAAGAAGTTTGTACGTGGCTTGAGGTCCACCACTCCGGGATGGTGAACGGAGACTCTTAGTGAGCGCCCAAGTCTCGGTGACATGGGAGGTGACAAGACTCTTAGTGTGTGTCACAACGTGGATTAGGGGTGTGTGCCAACACATCGACACCACGGGAAAAAATCCGGTTGTCTCTTGCCCACTCTTTCATTTCAAGCACTTACTTTCTTGCAATCATTCATGTGCTTGACCTTAGAGATCATAACTTAGCTCTACCTTGCTTAGTTTCTTATCTTTGTTAGCTTGTGTAGTTTGCTTAGTTAGCCGGTTGGTGAATTGAGCCTTACTAGCATTGCATAGGTTAAGGTTGCTTTAATTGTTTTAGAAATTTGAAAAAGGCCCAATTCACCCCCCTCTTGGTCCATCGATCCTTACAATTGGTATCAGAGCCTTATTGCTCATTTGGATCATTAGGCTTCACCGCCTAGAGCTATGGCCAAGATGGGAGGTTCACCGCCTCACTTCGAAGACAAGAACTTTGCCTATTGGAAAATTTGTATGGCCGCATACCTTGATGCGATTGCCCCCGAAGTGTGGTTGGCAACAAAGACCGGGTTCACCGGAACTCCCACCTCGGAGCAATTAAAATGGAATGCTAAGGCTAGAAATGCAATTTTCGAAGCCATTAGTGAGGAAGTCTTTGCTAGAATAAATGGCATGGACTTAGCAAGTGATATATGGAAAGAGCTAATTGAAATTCATGAAGGCTCCACAAAAGTCTGTGAACAAAAATATCACTTATTTAGAGCTAAGTATGATTCCTTTAAGATGCTAGCTCACGAAAATTGCAATGATATGTATTCTCGCTTGAATGTCATTGTCAAGGACATTAATGCTCTTGAAGTTTCTAAAATTGACAGTGGCTCCATCAACCGCAGGATTCTCATGCTCATTCCGAAGCCCAAGTATAACATCATCAATGCTATGCTTCAAAAGGAGAATCTTGATACAATGGAAGTGGGAGAGCTTGTGGGCGAAATTTGCGCTCATGAAATGGGTATCCTTGGTATGTCCGAAGAGCCAACTACAAGCAAGTCAATCGCTCTCAAAACCAAGGCAAACAAGCCCCGCAAGCTCAAGATGATCAAGCAAGAATCAAGCTCAAGTAATGAAGAAGAAGATCATCATGAAAGCTCATCCGATGATGAAGAAGATGGAGAATTTGCTCTCATAATGAGAAAGTTTACACGCTTGAGAGACAAGATCAACAAGAAGGGTTACAACTTTGACCCTAAAAGAAGAATGTTCTGGCCAAGGGAAGATATCAAGAACAAAACTTGCTACAATTGTGGAGAAAAAGGTCACATCTCTCCAAATTGCCCCAAGCCAGATAAGAGAAAGAAGGACAACAAGAGCAAGTATCGCCATGATTCAAGCGATGATGATGATGAAGATGAAAAGAAGAACAAAAACAAGAAACTTGGGAAGAAGAAGAGCCATGACAAGAAGACCAAGCTCTTCCCAAAGAAAAAGGGCAACACCAAGAGGAGCTTCTTGGTAGAAAAACAAGAGTGGGTGACCGATGTCTCATCAAGCGAAGAGTCAATTGATGAGGAAGAAGATATCATCACCATCGCCCTCACCAATGAAGAATCATCGCTACCTCCACCTCCCATGTGCCTCATGGCAAAAGGTAAAACAAAGGTATGTGAGGAGGATAGTGATAGTGATAGTGATAATAATAGTGATGATGAGCTTGACCCTTTTGAGTTTACTATCCTCATTAATGAGTATACATCCGTTATCAAGAGGGAAAAGGGCAAAGTCAAGATTCTTGAGAGCACTCATGCCAAGTTAGAGCTTGCCCACTCCGACTTGCTTGGCAAGTACAATGACTTGCTCAAAAAGCACAATGAGTCACTTGTACTTGCTAAGCAAGTTGAAGAGAGCCACAAAAAGCTTAAACACGAGCATAGGGAGTTGGCTCACAAATATCAAGAACTTGAATTTGCCTATGAAGCAATTGACCCAAGTCTTGAGAACTTTGTCAATGAAACTATTGAAAAGGTTAATGCTTCTACTTCATGTGATGACCTACTCATTAATGCAAATGCCACTAATATTGTGCCCGAACTTGCTCCTTCTAGGGAAAAGGAATTGATGGATCAAGTGGCAAGCCTCAAGAGTAGTGTGGAGAAGCTCTCAAGAGGAGAATACATCCACAAGGAAATTCTCTTCAACAATGCTCGTGACTATGGCAAGAGAGGTCTTGGTTCATTTCCGGAGCCAAATCAAGGTACTACTCCTTCTCCGGAGATCTAGACTAGCTTCATCAAGGAAGTTGGTTCATATTGCCAATATTGCCAAGTCACCGGGCACCACACTAGGGAGTGCACCTTACCATCACGTCCTTTCCCTACTTTACCTAAGAATTACTCATCAATGTTTCAAAATAACCATTTTCTTTTGAGTAAAGTGAAGGGCAAGGTGAAAGCCAAATTCATTGGCAAAATCGCTAAGGAGTCAAAGAAGAAGCTCCCCAAGCAACTTTGGGTCCCAAAAGCTCTTGTCATACATGTGCAAAGCCCAAAGCTTATTTGGGTTCCAAAAACTCAAAAGTGAATTCTCATGTGTGTAGGTGAACTACAAAGCCGGTGGAAAACATTGGGTACTTGATAGCGGTTGCTCTCAACACATGACCGGCAATGATAGCATGTTCACCTCTCTTGAAGACCCCGGCGATCATGAACATGTCACCGATGGTGATAACTCAAGGGGGAAAGTCTTAGGTTTGGGTAGAATAGCAATTTCAAAAGAGTTATCTATTTCTAATGTCTTGTTTGTAGAAGCACTCAGTTTTAATCTTATTTTTATTGTTCAATTATGTGATCTTGGACTAACGTGTACCTTTGACAAGAATGGTGTTGTAGTAACTCTTGAAGAAGACAAGAGAGGGATGATCACCGGCTTGAAGGACGTCACATTTGACAAGAACAAATTATGTAAAGCATGCCAAGCCGGGAAGCAAGTTGCAACACATCATCCTATCAAGACGATGTTGTCTATCTCCAAGCCGCTCGAGCTACTACACATGGATCTCTTTGGTCCAACTACATACAAGAGCATTGGTGGTAACCTCTATTGCCTAGTAATTGTTGATGATTTTTCACGTTATACTTGGGTCATGTTTCTAGGCGATAAGGGTGAAACTCCGGAAGTCTTCAAGACATTTGCAAGAAGAGCTCAAAGGGAGTAGAACTCCCCAATTGTGAAGATCCGGAGTGACAACGGCGCCGAGTTCAAAAATATGAAGATTGAAGAATAGTACGATGAAGAGGGCATCAAGCATGAGTTCTCTGCCACCTACACGCCTCAACAAAATGGAGTGGTGGAAAGAAAGAACAAGACACTAATCACTCTAGCAAGAGCAATGATGGATGATTATGGCACGTCCGAGAAGTTTTGGGCGGAAGCAATCTATACGACGTGTCATGCATCCAACCGAGTGTATCCCCATCGACTCCTCAAGAAAACTCCATATGAGTTCATCACCGGGAAGAAACCAAATATATCCTACTTTCGAGTCTTTGGTTGCAAATGCTTCATCTATAAGAAGAAAAGGCTCAGTATGTTTGAAAGTAGATGTGATGAGGGTTTCTTTCTTGGTTATGCATCAAACTCCAAAGCATATAGAGTATTCAATCAAACCTCCGGGTTAGTTGAAGAAACATGTGATGTGGAGTTTGATGAATCTAATGGCTCCCAAGAGGAGGTTGTTGGCTATGACAATGTAGGTGATGAGGAGATTGATGAAGCTTTGAAGAAAATGTCCATTGGGGATATCAAGCCAGAAGAGGTGCATGAAGGCAATGATCAAGGGGGAGGACATTCCTCATCTACACCAAGCACCTCCACGGCACCCCAAGTGGATGAAGATCAAGAAAAAGATGATCCACAACCTCAAGAAAATATGCCAACGCCAACACCCCAAGTCCAAGAACAAGAAGAGCAAATTGTTCCACCACAAGCACAAGTCTCCCATGATTCACCCCAACAAGGATCCACGCAAGTACCGCTAGTGAAGCATGGTCGCATCACCAAGGATCATCCAATTGACCAAATCATTGGTAGTCCTTCCAAGGGAGTAAGAACTCGCTCTAAGCATGCTTCATTTTGCGAACATTACTCGTTTGTTTCTTGTATTGAACCCACTAGCATAGAGGAAGCACTTGAGGACTCGGATTGGGTGATGGCCATGCAAGAAGAATTGAACAACTTCACCCGCAATGAAGTTTGGGTCCTCGAAGCTCCTCCGAAAGACAAGAACATCATCGGCACAAAGTGGGTCTTCCGAAACAAGCAAGATGAACATGGGGTGGTGATACGCAACAAAGCAAGACTTGTGGCAAAAGGGTTTTCTCAAGTCGAAGGTTTGGATTTTGGTGAAACTTTTGCTCCGGTCGCAAGACTTGAAGCTATCCGCATCCTTCTTGCTTACTCTTCACATCACAATATTAAATTATATCAAATGGATGTGAAAAGTGCTTTCTTAAATGACGTTATTAACGAACTTTTTTATGTTGAGCAACCTCCCGGGTTTGAAGATCCGAGGAATCCTAACCATGTTTATCGGTTGCACAAGGCACTCTATGGGCTCAAACAAGCTCCAAGGGCTTGGTATGAGAGGCTTCATGACTTCCTAATCATGCAAGGCTTCAAGATCGGAAGGGTGGACACCACATTGTTCACAAAAGACATCAACGGGGATCTTTTCATTTGTCAAATTTATGTTGACGATATTATCTTTGGCTCAACTAATGATTCACTAAGCCATGAGTTTGCTACCATGATGTCTAGGGAATTCGAGATGTCCATGATCGGCGAATTGACCTTCTTCCTTGGTTTTCAAGTCAAACAATTGAAGGAAGGGACATTCATCCATCAAGAAAAGTACACGAAAGATATCTTGAAGAAGTTCAAGATGGATGAATGCAAGCCGATCAAGACACCCATGGCAACCAATGGGCATCTCGACTTGGATGTGGACGGTAAACCGATTGATCAATCCCTCTATCGTTCTATGATAGGGTCTTTGCTTTATCTTACTGCATCTAGGCCCGATATAATGTTTAGTGTGTGCTTGTGTGCCCGCTTTCAAGCAAACCCAAAGGAATCACACCTCTCGGCTGTGAATAGGATCCTTCGGTATCTCAAGCACACCCCTAGCATAGGCTTGTGGTATCCCAAAGGTGCTAGCTTAGATCTCTTGGGATACTCGGATTCGGATTTTGCCGGAAGCCGTGTGGATCGCAAGAGTACCTCCGGGGGTTGCCACTTGCTTGGGCGTTCTCTAGTTTCTTGGTCAAGTAAGAAGCAAAATTCCGTGGCTTTGTCCACCGCGGAAGCGGAATATATAACGGCCGGTGCATGTTGTGCCCAAATCCTATATATGAAGCAAACCCTTTTGGACTTTGGTGTGAAACTAGATAGGATACCACTCCTTTGTGACAATGAAAGTGCCATAAAAATTGCCAAAAATCCGGTTCAACACTCTCGTACAAAGCACATTGATATTCGCCATCACTTCTTGCATGATCACGAAGCTAAAGGAGACATATCTCTTCAAGGTGTGAGATCCGAGGAGCAATTGGCGGATATTTTCACAAAATCATTAGACAAGAGTACTTTTGTTAGGCTAAGGAATGAGCTTAATGTATTAGATGCTGCAAACGTCATGTAAGTTGCCATGTCATATAGAAAAATGCATACATATAGGACACTTGTCTAACCTTGTCAAGATAGTGATGAACATGGGTCTTGCATGAGCCGGTGGTCTTTGTTTCGCTCATGGCATGAAGAATGGTTCATCATGAAGAAGCTTGCCAAGGGTTCAAACTTGATAAGATAGATTTAAATTTGTGCAATGCATGTGCTTGTCATATAGAATGCATCCATGTTTAATTTCTAGCTTTGCATTGGCATTGCATCACGTTAGTAGCATCACAAGGGAGCAAAATCACACTTCGAGAAAAATATTCATGCTAAATATGATATATCATCTCTACAAGGGTGATAGGATCAATGTTGCGCTTTCATGCCTATTGAGTCACGTCCTATCGAACTTAAAGTTTCAATCTCTAAGTTCATAGGCAAAGTGGCTCATACATTTGGTTTTAGTGTTTAAACCTCGCTTGGATCTTATTTTGCCTATGTTAATATAAAAGCTTGCGAGCACTATAAGTATGAGTGTTTGAGGGGTGAGGTTGTCTCTCGAAAATGGTCCAAATTGAGTGTTTACGGCTTTGGTTTTGGAAAATTTGGATCAGGAGTAGAGTTTGTAGTTCAGCAGAAAATTTCCTTAACCACCGGTTAAACCGACGCCTTGTTTTTCACTGCATCGGTTCAACCGGTGCTTAAGTCTTCGTGGCTCGCTTTCTGCATCGTCTCTAGAACAACCTCCGACCGTTACACCGATGGCCACCGGTGCATCCGATGGTTGGCGGATGAACCGACGCCTTTACATCGGTTCAACCGGTGCTACTACGTGGAGTTTTGGCCCGTGCAGTGTCTCTGGACCTTGCTCCTGCAGTTGCACCGACACCCGTCGGATGATCCGATGCCTCAGTGGCGGTTCTTCCGGTGCCCCTGTTGACCACGTTTTCATCTCAAATAGATCTGGTCATTTTTAAACTGACAGTTACACCGACGCTCATTTTTTTCAGCATCGTCAGTTCTTCCGGTGCTTTAGGGTTGGGGGCCCGCTAGTCCTGTTTTCACTTAACCCTTCCGCGGGCCCCGTGCGTCAGTCTCTATCCTTTCTTCTTCCTCGTGAAACCGCCGCCCCCGCACCTGCGTCTTCGCCCGTTCGCCGCGCCACCGCCGCTGCTCCACTGCACCGCCGCCCGCACGCGCCTCCGCCGCCGCTCACGCACTGCTTCACCGCCCGCACGCCGCCAGTCGCGCGCAGCACCCGCACGCCCGCGCCGCGCCCTCGCCACTCGCGTGCCGCCTCTTTTCCGCAGCGCCGCCGCTCACCACCGCCGCCGACGCAATCTCTCCTCGCGCACAGCTTCTCCTGATTCACACCTTCACCCTCGCGCGAGCATTCAAGCCCGATTTGAGTTCCCTCCACCTTTGGTTCGAGTGCCCGCAAGGTGTTCGAGAAATTGCCTTTTAGGCGTTTTCTTCGTTTTCTTCTCGACCAAGTCTTAGGTTTGCAAGGGTATGGTGCTGCCACTCCTAGCATGTGATGTATCTTAGTTTTCTTATCCCTTACACACATGTTTACTTATATTCTTACCTTGCTCACTCACATAAGAATCTCGTCACTTCACTTGCACAAATCACAAACTTGCTCGACACTACAAAACCTCTTTTAGTGTGATTTGTCGGCAGTTATCCACTAGAATTCACGTCATAGGCTCAAATCAAATCCATGCTTTGCTTCTATGACAGATGGCTGGTGACAAGAAGTGAAAGGGTAAGATGGTTGTGCAGAAGAAGAAGAAGCGCACCCGTGAGGACCGCGAGCGAGAGCAAGCTGAGGCAGTTGCAGATGCTGCAGATAGGCAGGGATCACTTCGGATCAGGGATCCTTAGACTCAGGGGGAGCCACAGCAGCAGTTACGTCATTTAGGACGTACTCGTCAGTCAGAGACAGCACAGACCACACCCGAGTCTCGCTCTCGTCCACGGACTCGAGATGGTAGTACTCAGAGGGGAGCAGGTCATGCACAGCAGCAGCACACCGGCAGTGGCACTGAGACAGGAGGTCAGGATAGTGGTGAGGAGCTGCCCGAGGTTTAGTTATTGGATCTCAGGGGCACCCCAGGACCTAGGGTCAAGAGATTGAGATATGTGACCCCGGAGCAGTGGTTTCCCGAGCAGAGAGATGTTGGAGTTGATCGTCGCTTTCACACTCTGCTCCAGGAGTCTTTTTACCATGCCTACTGCCAGTTGGATATCAAGATCAGTGAGCACAAGATGCTTCACTGGGTGGCTATGCGTGTAGCAGCAGGTGGGATTCCAATACTTCCTTTCTTCGAGAGATATGATGGATTGCCTGCTCTACTCAATGAGAGGTCGCGATACATTCGAGAGTGGGTTCGAGTCTTCTACGCCACTCTGTTTATTAAGGAGGACCGGCAGTTTATTGACTTCATGTTCCAAGAGAGGCACTATCGTTTGACTCGAGCACGTTTGGCTACCCTGCTTGGAGTTCAGATTGCCGAGGAGCCACACTACTTGCACTACATGGCCTATGGCAACACGGTGCCCCCTCGTCGCCCTCATGAGACTCTCTTCCCATCTGATGAGGAGGTCAGCATTCTCTTTCAGCAGCCCTTCTTACCTGGCACAACGAGGACTCCGGACAGGCTGACTCCCGTGGCACACTCTATCCACCTAGCTTTGAGGAAGAGTCTGTTGTACCCGATTGGATACAACGAGGGGATTACAGCTGTGTAACAGTGGCTCTTACTATACATCATGACAGGTCGTGACTTTGACCTTGTCGACTTCTTCATCTGCGAGCTAGAGGACGTGATCATGGATGGGATGACTGTTCACCGTCGTCACCCCTTCGCTCATTGGATCTGCTGGATACTTGCTCAGCTCAGTCAGAATGCACACATGGATGAGCTAGTGCAGTCGAGGACGTTCTTCAGCTTCTATGCACCTTTTGTTCCTCGAGACGGCCGCCGCGGTCCGAGAGGCCAGCGCCGAGCACAGCGAATTCTGGATGAGCGTGTCTTGGCTGAGGGCAGAGTCGCAGATGATCCGACAGCAGCCGAGGATGCCTCACTAGCAGCAGCAGAGGCCCAGCTCCCATACTATCTAGTCACAGACTCAGAGGACTCGGAGGATGACGAGGAGTATATACCCACTGTTAGTGTTCCTCGAGGTGCCCATGATGATGAGGCAAGATCCTCCTGTGCAGCACGAGCCCCTGCTCCCCCAGTTACCACTGCTCAGGTCACACAGCCAGATTCTCTTGCAGCTATACTTTCTCGGCTATCAGACCAGCAGGACAGATTTGCTGTAGCTCAGCTGAGTATGCAAGCCGAGCAGGCTCGCCAGCAGGAGGCACAGACTCTAGTCCTTGAGGGGATCCGACAGCAGGAGGAGGCCATGAGGCTACAGCTACAGCAGCAGTCCGAGATTCAGCAACAGATGTTCACATTCTTCTCAGGATGCTTCGGTTAGCTATACCGTCACACTGCACTGCCTGAGCCTCAGCTCCCTACACCCCAGCAGCTCCAGTTCGACCCTACTGCTCCAGCTCCACCTGTTGGAGGCTTTGTGCAGACAGCCTTGGCGTCCTTTCCGATGTCGCCTCTTCTTTAGACTGGGATGTTTGCCAGCCCTGCTGCTACTTCCACTTCTGCTCCGGCTCCTGCTCCACAGCCTAGTGTTTGGACTGCCGAGCAGCGTGCAGAGTTCCTTAGGCAGCAGCAGATTCTACACCAGCTCCAGCACCCATCAGCTCAGTCACTCACGTTTGAGTCACCCTCACAGCCTGAGGTGCTCCATCCGTCCGTTGTGCGCCCCACTCAGCCAGACCTGACTCCAGTCACGTCTGCCCCTCCGACGGACTCCACAGTCGTCGCCGAGCCGGTTACTACCGCTACTCCAGCTACTTCTGCTGCTCCGACGACTCCGGTCGAGCAGAAGTCCTCTTCGGTCGACGACGACTGGACGGACGACGACGCCGACGACTCCGCCGCTCAGTTTTCCACCGAACCCAGCCTGAAGACCCCGCCTTCTCCAGCTCAGGACTAGAATCACCTTCCTTTTTGGTGCTTTGTTGCCAAAGGGGGAGATAGATAGGGGGAGTAGAGATAGGGGGAGCTTGGTGGTTTGTGGAGTGATTGGATCTTCATGGTTTTTGTGTATGGACATGTTATTTGGATATTGTGTATGCTCTGTGTTGACATGTCCCTACATGTGCTTTATTTCGAGTAATGCATGCTTGTTTTTCGCTTTCAATTTCATATCTTGTGTATCTTTACTTTGTGTTGTCATCAATCATCAAAAAGGGGGATATTGAAGCGCATCTAGGCCGATAGATGCTAATGGTAAGTTTCGGTGATTAATGACAACCGTATGCGACTAACGTGTGTTTTAAAGGAAAAATCAATGACTGGATTAGTCTCATATGAAATATGAAAGGAGACCCCTCAATTCAAAACAATCATGCGTGCCAAGGACTCAATTTGAAAGATTAAGGACCTTTCTAGTCTCAAGTGTCACAAGGAGATGAAGGACACTTGATTTAGCTAGGTTTTATAGTTTCTAGTTCTTGATCGTACTATTAAGAGGGGTTCATGAGTTAGTAGCTTGATCAAAATTGAGTTGGCCTTAGAAATCTTGCACACTCGCTCAAAAACAGTCTAAGATGTTCAAAAGAAGTTAACACAACGCTTGGAAGAAGAAAGAATCTAAGTTACATTCAAATCCAAGTCAATTCAGCTGAAAACAAAGAAAAACAGCAGCACCGGTTTAACCGATGCCCTAGCATCGGAGTATCCGATGCTTACCGGAAGTTCCGACGTCCTGTCGGTCTATCTCTCTGGATGCCAGCAGAAATCAAATCAGAAATCTCTATAGCACCGGTTGAACCGACGCTTTAGAATCAAAGCACCGGTGCATTGAATGTACTATGTTCCAGGGAGCTTGTTTGAGTTGATCAGTGAACCTCTTCAGCACCGGTTGAACCGATGCCTCTACGGAGCATGCAACGGTGCAATGACGCAAGCCTGGATACTGTGTCAGAAACCCCAATGGCTACTAATTGTACACAGAGAGACCGGTTGAACCGACGCCTCAAATTTGTAACCCGTCGGTTCTTCTGGTGGTCACGGTTTTTCTGCAGTGAACTTCCAACGGCTTTGTGACCTCCTCCACTCTATATAAGGGCACCCCTGGCTCATTTCAGTTGCCTTTGACACCTTGAATACCTGAGGCCACCCTTGAGAAGAAGAGAAAGTGCTTTGAGCAAAAGAGAGAAGATCTAGTGCTTTGTTTGTGCTTCAACCTTGAAGAATTCATCCTTTGCAAGTGTAGCAAGTGTGCTTGAGCTAGGGCCAACTGAGTGTAGGTCAAGTGAAGGCTTAGGAGCTTGTTACTCTTGGTGATTGGCAGCACCTAGACGATCTTGGTGATTGAAGGTGTTTTCTTCCGGAGCTTGCCAAGGATTGTGGGAGCCCGAAGAAGTTTGTACGTGGCTTGAGCTCCACCACGCCGGTATGGTGAACAGAGACTCTTAGTGAGCGCCCAAGTCTCGGTGACATGGGAGGTGACAAGACTCTTAGTGAGTGTCACAACATGGATTAGGGGTGTGTGCCAACACATCGACACCACGGGAAAAAATCCGGTTGTCTCTTGCCCACTCTTTCATTTTAAGCACTTACTTTCTTACAATCATTCATGTGCTTGACCTTAGAGATCATAACTTAGCTCTACCTTGCTTAGTTTCTTATCTTTGTTAGCTTGTGTAGTTTGCTTAGTTAGCCGGTTGGTGAATTGAGCCTTACTAGCATTGCATAGGTTAAGGTTGCTTTAATTGTTTTAGAAATTTGAAAAAGGCCCAATTCACCCCCCTCTTGGTCCATCGATCCTTACACTTGCAACGTGTGCAATAGCTTTATCACCTTGTTATCCTTTGCAAATTTTCTTTGCTAGCCTTTAACTCCTTATTTAATCACGACTAGGTTCCTACAGCCTTGTTTTACCCATAGTTTCCACGTTTTAGCTCCGTTTCAACCCATTCTCGTTGCGTTAGTTTTGTTTTAGCGTAAGCTATCGTTTGGTAGTGCCGTTGTACCATAGTTCCTGTTATAAATTTAAATATAAATTTAATTTGAATAATGATCTCTCATCTAGTTTTCTAATTAAAAGCTAATTAGATGTTACACAGTTTTTCATAAATAATGATTAATATGGTTAGTATCAACATAATGTGTTTTAGCTATAATTTGTTAAGCTCAACACCAATCATAAAGTTATTCGTTTAGATGCTCTCACATATCTATTCTCCAATTAATTGTCTAATTAGTGTAATTTCTACATAGATAATTATATATAAAATTTGACTAAGTTTTACTTTGATTTTATAAATGCAAATACAATTGAGTTAAATATAATCTAGGATAATTCTTTTAAATATCCTTTACATTTGTTTTCCACGTAAAATAAATGAACCTCATAGTTCTTTTGTTTTTCTTTAATAATACAAATCTTTCGATAGTTGTTTCTTTTCAACCGTAGCTCCGTTTTCCGCATTTCTTGCGTTCTCGTAACCGTAGCAGCGAGCCCTTTTCTTTAATGTGTTCTTTTTAAGCCTTTCTTTTGTTTTGGTATATTGTTCTTAGCTATACTTTGTTTGCTTTGTATGTTTTCTCGATGATTGCTTCGAGTAGAAGGATCGTTGTTGAAGCTTGAAGAATCAAGAATTCCAAGTGAGTAAGAGCTGAAGAGAAGTAAGAGTAGCTTTTTGTTGGTGAAAGGAAAGTGACCCAAACCATCTTTCTATCTATGCTTTATTTACAAGAATATTATGTTTAATTGGAACATGGAGAACCACCTAGAAAAACAGTACAACCACAATACTATATGGCACTTGTCTTGGTTGATTAATTAGATGAACTATATGTGGTGTTGGGGTGGCTCGTTTGGTGGTGTTTGGGCTTGTGTGGTGGAGCAGGTGAAGGAAGCTGTGTCTTTTGAGGGACTACAATTGCAGGGACCAGCACTTACATATAGGAATTCTTTGTAAAGGCCTCGTAGCGTCCCTATGCAATCACACCTCGGAAGTGTGGTATTGTGCCTAGCTAGCACATGCGTGGTTGGGTTCAAAGTTCTTCAGAACTTTTACGCGAATTGTGGTGAAAGTGTACAACCTCTGCAGAGTTAAAACTAACCAGTTAGCCGTGCTCATGGTCAAGAGCGGCTTGGACCCTCACATGATTAATAAACTTAAAGATGGATATAAATCACATTTTGGTTATTTCTTGTGGCCTTGCTGAGTACCAACCATAAGTGTACTCACCCTTGCTTACTGCTGCTCAGAAGAGAAAGTTGCTGTGAAGTCTTTCGAAGATGATGCTGAGTTCTAGGCGTACGCAACCCCCAGTCGATTGCCTATGAAGTTTGAAGCCTTCGTTTCTAGGATAAGCTGTATAACTCTGATAGTCTTTTAGTCGTTGTATTTCACTTTTACATGATACTGTTATTGATTATTCACTTATAATGTCTCTATATGTATGAAACTTGATCCTGGCATACATAAAGCTATGCACTCAGTTTTGTCCTTAAAACCGGGTGTGACAGAAGTGGTGTCAAAGCTGTATCGACCGTAGGACGTATGCCTAGATAGCAATGGTCGCTTCCTAAAGTCCATTTTGTCACAAAATCAATTCCTACTTTATCCTTGATCTCTTTGGTGAATATTCTCACTCCTTAACCATTTTGTTTCCTCAGTCAGCCTTGATAACTCACCTTCCTCACTTGACTCTCTTTTCATTTGCACTTTATTGTTTTGCAAATGTTAGGTCCTCAACTCTTGTCTATTTATTTACTTTCCTGGATCACTCCTTGATTCTGATCATACGTCCCCCTTGATGTATGATTTTCCAATTTCATCCAGCTCACCTACTTTTGATATGCTAGCAAAATTGCTCCTTGAATTTATTTTTTAACTTACCTTTTTGGACCTACCTTCCCTTTACTTCATTTACAGTGTGCTCAGTTTCTCCATTGTGCCTCTCCTTTCTTTCCAAATAAATGTCACCTTGGGTTCATCCCTTGATTTTTTCCAAAGTATCTCTTCTGATTCAAACATACTTAGATGATATGTGCGACATATCCTAATACATGTTCAAGTCATCTGAACATCCATGTCATCTGAAGAACAGAGTTGATAATTCATCATGAAGAGTCAAGTCGAAGCAATTGGAAATTGTACCACCTGTCTACATCCCTGCTCATGTTGGTTGAAGAGTTTAGAGCACCACCAAAGAATCAAACCTGAGCAACATTATGGCACTATCACTACCGCTACAATCATAAAGATGGAGTCAACCTTGGACAAGTTGAAGAAGGCACGTGTCATCAACAACGAAGCTGGAAGATATAACCATGTTTAGGAGTACCCCCTTACAGCCCTGTTAACAACATTTAGCATCATTCCTTAAATTATGTTGATTGGTGAAATTCCGTGTTTGCATGATGATGTTTATCTTTATGACCTTGTCTGATTCGCTTCTTTGTAATGATTGTTGGTGTATTGTGGGTCTTCTACCTACAATAACTTCAGTTGCTTAGCTCGGTTCTTCATTTGTACCTCCCAGCTCCTTGTTATCCTCCGTCTTTCTACCCAATCCTTTGGAAGATGTCAAGAAGGAAGTTCAAGGCAACATTGACAATAATAGTAGAGACCTCCAAGCATTTGCAATGGTCGATAAATGAAAGCAAGCTGAAGTCAAGAATGCTCTTTTCCTTTTTCTACCCCCATGTCCTTCTCCGCTCCACCTTGATTCATTTAACAATCATGACCACCACACATTGGTGAAGATGATATCATGGATTTTACCTTGCTATTCAATCTTCTTTATAATTTATTCTCTCTACTAACCTTATCCCTACCACTCATACAGATGGCGAGTCTAAACAGAAATCCAGAAGATAGAGCCAATAAAGGTGACCTCAACGTTCCAGCACAAACTCAGAGGCTACAAGCAATGGCTCCAATCATGGCAAATATCCAGCAGCATATTCCGGAGCAAGCCTTATTCCCTCAGAACTGCAACACAACCACCGGTAATAACCATTCGGTCTCATTTGCACTGTTGCCGTCACTATTTGATAAAGAGAAGCTACTAGCCATGCAGGCTCAAGTCTTACAAGGAAGGATGCAGTCCAATACAGTATCATCTCAAAGCATGAAGTTGACCAAAGTAGAGATCCCCACCGGACCAGTAAAGAGGCAAGTCGCTGAAGCATGGAACCGCCAAATAAATAAGAGAAGTCGTGGAACACCAGAGCAGGAAAAGGAAAGACATCATAAAGATATCAAGACTCTAGGAATATGCCAATGTTGTGTGCATTATGGTCGTCCATGTCCCTAGGAAGAAGATAGCTTAATGACAACAGAAGCAAGGCAACGTTACCATTCAGATATCAATAGGAAGCTATTCACGCAAGATCTAGACATAGGAGTTGCTCAAAATCCGACTATAAACCTCAAGGATTGGACTATCACTTACAAGGAATTTCAGCCTAAAAGAAGCAAGAAGTCTAGGAAACGAAGCAGTAAAGCAAGCCAAGAGAGGTTGGAGTTACCACAACCATTGGCAAATAACGGTGCTGAACTTAGTTTCAATCAACCACAGCCAAAAGTTGTTCAACCTCCATGTGACCACTCTATCAAGAAGGATCCTAATGTACAAGCCATTCCACCAAGAGTTGTGGAGGAGTAGAAAAGTAGTCGGGATGGACGTATTAAAAGAGTACTGTGTTATAAATGTGGTGAAATAGGCCACTATGCCAATGGGTGTCCAATGAAGCATAAGAGAACTAGGTCCCGTGGTACGAGATTATACTGCCTCAAGTGTGGAGAATACGGACATCTTGCTAGTTGGTGTGAAAAAGAGGATGATAATCAACTGCATGGCCAAAGTTCCAATAGTCCTACACTCAGTTAGACGTCATCAGTTGGCCTCCTTGCCAGGGCCGATGATCAGGGTACCTTAGCAAGATACGAATACCATTTAATCTTGAATGCCCAATTTTTGTAGCACAACGAGTCGCCAAGATATCAAAGCCAGAAAGAACAAATCAAGCTCTATTCAAATCACTTTATTTAAGTACGACAGAAGTTTGTCGATAGAATGGGCCAACGAAGTTAAGAAAAAGAATGAATAGCTAAATGTGGAATTATACTAAGTATCCATGAAGTGTTTGATATGAGTTGCAAAGAATAGAGAAGCTTGTTTGAGGAGATATTGTAAAATGGACTGATCGGGAAGACAGTTAATACGTATTGGATGCTACCCACCTAAACCTTTATCTCCTGCTAGCCTTGTGAATCTCGGGACGAGATTCCTTTTAAGGGGGGTAATTCTGTCACACCCTAAAATTTTTGGATTTCAGGATGTGATTAAAATTAAAAACAAAACAACAATTTTCTCATAATTTTAAAATTTTCCCAACATTTATTCTCTTTACAGTAAATTTAGTATAAAAATATATATTGGTTGTCTTCTAAATTAAATGGATTTATTCTGTTTGTGTTGCATACATCCTGCATTGCATTATTTTAATGTTTGAGTTCAGTTGAATTTAAATTTCTCCAAATTTAAATTCAAATGAATTGTGTGTGTTCTTTATTCAAAAAGAAAAGAAAAACCTTTCCCTTCTCTCTCTCCCTCTCTTTCTCCTTTTCTGTTTTGGCCCAGCCCAATCCCCTCTCCCTTTCCTCTTTTCTTTTTCTTCCACTTCAGCCCATTTCCGCCCGGCCCAGTTTTCCTCCCGCCGGCCCAGCTCCTCCTGCTTCTGGCCCATCTTGGCGCCCTCCTCCCTCTCCTCTCTGCCGCCGACAGGCGGGCCTCATCTGTCGGGGTCGTCTTCCTGTTGACATTTCTTAGCGCAATCACTAGGAATGGTTAATCCTTAGCAACAGCACCAGAAATGCCTGTTGGCAGTCCTTAGTGCAATCACTAGAAATGAGGGCGCCGAACCCATCCTAGCAACTGCACCCAAGGGGTTCCACTCTCGTGGTATAATCAATACGATTACAGATGGATCCGCAAGTGCATGGATATACCGTTGTAGCATTTCACCCAGAGAGTAAGGGTATCGTCATTTATTTGTGTCCCAAAGGATGGCAGCGACAAAGGTATTGTACTCAACATTAACCATGACATTGTGCCTCAAGCAATAGGCAATACTCTAACAGGGGTAAGTACAGATAAAGAATAAGCAAGGGTAATGCGACACAGCACACATCCACACTCCAAGAGGAAGGAATAAAGGAGAGAAACTATAAAACAAAGAACTACTCTATCCTACGTCAAGTCAGCTGGAGCTTAGGCTAGGTTAGGTGTCCTAGTGCTTCAATCCAAAGCTGGGGTCATGTTAGATCATGGTTAGGACTGTAGGTGCCAGGAAAATGGGATAGTGGGGAGAAGGTCCCGCACCGGAGTACATCCAGTACCGTTACTTCTTTGCATAACTCCTACACCGAACCCGAACGTCGAGGAGTACGCTAAACGCAACACCACTGCTACACCGGACGGATAGGGCTGTCACCACCTACCATCTACCCCAGTCATACCGTGGAGCATGGTCATATCCGAAGGATTCCGCATACCCGAGCACCACGCTTGTGTATGAAGTCACTACTCTAGTGCCGCCAGGTCTCCCACCCTTCGGATGGACAAGTAAAACACTAGAGCAAGCCCGAAAGCACAACAAACCTCTATCCGTACCCGAATCATCTGGCCTAACCAAGACTGTAGCATAACTTATGAATGATCTAAGCATGGATTGACAAATTATCAAGATAGTAAAGCAACCATGGCAGAACTCTATATTATGAATAGAAGTCTGACAAGTCGGATACAAAGCCATACTAGGAGCCGAGGATTGCTCAACGATCCCGTGGACGACTTGCTCGCTAAAGAGAACTAGCCTAGCTCCACTACCTAGCTAAGAGAGCAAGAGAGAGGAAAGCCTTCTTGGAGAGAATGGAATGAAGTGTGTGTGTGTGTGAGGGGTGAGAGGGGGCCCTATTTATACTAGTGGAGGTCGGTTCCCGCCAAATGCACGTATGGAAGGTAATCAGGAGACTTGGGGCCGACTCCTCCTCGAAATGCACCTGGACGGGAGGCCGGCCAGGTTTGGCCGACCCAAGGGGTCGGCTGGCCCCACCTGGCCGCCTCTCGTCCTTATCATTCTCTGGCAGGCTGACATGTGGGCCCTGATATCTTTCCTTGTATGCATTATGCATGGCACGCCCGTTTGCTCTGCCAGATGGGCCCTCCTTGTAAGTGGGTGATGCCGGATGCGATATTCTGCGTAGTTGTATGGCGTCTGCTGCGTGTTTTCGTCTTATTCCGCTCCTACTCATCTGAAATGTACAAAACTCGAAAACAACTGTGAAGCAAGGTTAGTGATACAAATATGCGAGTAAGGCATGCAGTTTTCCTTTATTATTGAGTGTGGCTGACGGGTGAAAATGGCACTTAAGCACCGTCAACAACTCCCCCAAGTGTTGACGGTCCTTAAGTCAGAAATAGAACCATCAACTCTTGCATCTTTTCATAATAATTGATCACCAAACTTAGTTGTAGGGCTTAATTCTAACAAGTTCCACGAGCTTTGGTGAATTATGATCTGCTGGCACCCACTGGTGAAATATGATGAAAACACAAGTGAACACAGAGAAAAACACACAGAAGATTCCAGCCACATTTCACCCTCAAAATGGGCCCATTTGACAAAGAAAACTGACAAACAAAGCCCCGGCACCGACATACACAAGTTGGGGGCCCACTTAGCAGTGTCCAGGATGAGAGGCGGCGTGAGAGGCGCCACCCATGGCCCGGCCGAACCACAGGGTCGGCCGGCCCAATTTCGGTGCCAACCGGCCTCAGTTTTGGCAAGAAGGTCATCCTTATCCTTCTGAAGGCGGTGCCCAGTGTTTCCATATTTAATTCTAGCGAGAACCGACCTCCTTGGGCTATAAAAGGAGCCTCCCTCACCCCCTCTCACACACACCATTCAAGAGTAGTTGTAGTGCCACATTGCAAAGGCGACGCGTTAGTTCGCTAGTGCTAGAATAAAGGAGGAGTGTGAGGAGTAGTTCGGGGAAGCGCCGGGCCTGTCGGTGTTCATGTCCAAGCTGTACCTCTACGGATACTGGCTTCTTTCGGAGTAAAGTAAGTATTTGTGATTCTCTATTCTTGCATAGTACTTATCTTTTGAGTGAGATCAGTTCTCTTACTCGTGGGTTCGTCACTCTGTATTTATACAGAGTGCCGTAGTTTGCTACGGGGTACCAAACGTAGTTAGACTATGGTAGTAATCAGTAGCATAGACGTGGTGTCTAGGCTAAGGGTTACCTTCGTTTGCCTTATATCCCACGGTCTGTGAGGTAGTCCACAGGTGGTGACAGCCCTGTTGGTCCTTAGTAGCCCTCCACGTTCGGATATAGCGTAGAGCCGTTGGCCGGAGTCTCCTTACCATTTCAGGAGTAAGCCGGTGCCCGAAGCGAGTATCTAGCCCGAGAGATCGACCTTAACTCATCTAAGTGCTACTGAAAGTTATCGGGTGCTCTAGCCTAAGAGGGGGAGGGGGTGAATTAGGTACTAATAAAAAACTTGACCTATGGCTCCAACTAGTTTGCACAAAACTTAAACTAATTCAAGCTATCTAGATGTGCAACTAGGTTGTTCTAGTGTGAAACCCCTATCCCAAAAGAGTTATGCACCCTATAGCCTTTTCTAACAAGAAACTATTCTATGAAAGTAAAGGCACAAAGGTTGCAAGTATTAAATGCGGAAGCTTAAAGAGCGGGATAGGAGATAGCAAACTCTTGACGCGGGTGTTTATCCCGTGGTTCGGTTAGCCACAAAGGCACACCTACATCCATGTTGTTGTAGCACTCACTAAGAGTATTGCTACTCGGCCACCAAGTCTTTTCCGTGAACACAATTACGGTCACCTTGGCCCCGGGTTCCACTAAGGAGCTTCTC
This sequence comes from Panicum virgatum, assembly GCF_016808335.1. NCBI lineage: Eukaryota > Viridiplantae > Streptophyta > Magnoliopsida > Poales > Poaceae > Panicum > Panicum virgatum. The sequence goes on along the minus strand of NC_053145.1, from coordinate 29,323,092 downwards.
CACAAAGGATGGGGGTCTCCACGTCCCCCGCACAAAGATGTCGTCGCCGCTCTACACCAAGTTGGAGGGTCGATGACGTTGCCGGCGAGCTTCACGCTCCAAGGTGCCGGCACACCAAGCTCTTGTTTTGGTTCGCTAATGAACCAGAACACAAAGGCTCGAAACCTTGCAATCTCACTCACTAAGAGCTAATCCTTTACACAACACTCTCAAAGTGTGCTAAGGGCTAAGGATATGATCTTGGTGCTCTTGTATGGCTTGGAGATATTCTTGGGTGTGTGTGGGATGTCCAGCAACTCCAGCAATCTTCAAATGGCCGGGGTGAGGCGTATATATAGGCCACCAAGTCTTGTAGCAGTTGCTCCAATGGTCAGCAGAAAATCTGCGTATCATCGGATGAACCGATGCCTCCGCCTGGGGTAGCATCGGTTCATCCGGTCACTCTCAGACCCGAGGTAGCCGTTGAGCTTCTGACTCACTGTTTGCTGACGTCATTACACCGGTGCTTTGCTCCGATGCATCACCGGTTCATCCGATGCTGAAGAATCTTCTTCTGGGCACTTTATATCGTCTCTAGAACATAGTATGCCCAATGCACCGATGCCTTTCATGGATCCATCGGTTCAACCGGTGCCTCACAGGCTTGCATCAAAAGCCAGGCCATCGGATCATCCGACAACAATCGGATGCACCGATGCCTATAGCATCGGTTCTTCCAGTGTTACTGAAGTATCTCTGGGATCTAGAAATGTTCACTTAACAAAAATATTAATCCCATTGATTGCGTTGTTAATTGATCACCAAAATCACTCGAAATGGCATAAATGGTGCCATGTTCGTTTCAGCTACCTCAGGAATCCTCTCTATCCTCGCCATTTATCTTGGTGTGTCCTTGGACCGACTCAGTTAGAAGTTAGTGCACACACGTTCCCTGTGGATACAATAACCCTTGAATACTCACAGGTGAAAGCTACAACGGTATCCGTGCGCTTGCGGATTTATTCGCAGTCATTAAAATATCCAACAAGTTTTCTGGCGCCGTTGCCGGGGAACGGTTGCTGTATCTCTCTTCAAACCTAGTTGGTCCTTGTATCTTATCTTTTCAAAACAAAAAAAACTCTTATCTTTTGTTTTTCCTTATCTTCTATCCTCACCTCTTCTATCATGGAGCAGCCATCTATCCTAAGCTTCTCTACTCCTAAGGGCGAGCTCTTAGAGCCTCCGCAATCCGAGCACCCAATTCTTGCATCTAGCTACGAGCTCCGCCCCGACCTTATTGCTATGGTTCAGAAACTATCCTTCTCTAGGTTAGATAACGAAAACCCTTAACATCATCTGCGGGAGTTTGAGCAAGTGTGTTCATGTCATGCCATTGCATGCATGTCACACGATACCCTCAAGTGGAAGTTGTTTCCCTTTTCTCTTGTTGAGAGGGCAAAACAATGGTACACGCATACCGTAGGAAGTGTGAACGGAAGCTGGAATGAACTGAGAGACAAGTTTTGTCTTTCATTTTTCCCCCAGTCCCGTATCGTCGCTCTACGAAGGGATATCCTCTGCTTTTAGCAGAATGAGAAGGAATCCATAGGTGTGGCCTGGACCAGGTTTTCACTCCTTCTAATATCTGGCCCGAACTTGTCGATTTCCGATCATGTGTTACTTCAACATTATTACATTGGACTCGACACAGAATCCGCCCTTTACCTTGATGTTGCCGCTGGAGGATCCTTTTCCCATAAGACTCCATCCGAAGGTAGGGAAATCCTAGATCGTATCACAGAAAATACCTCCTTCGTTGCTAGCGCCGGATCCTCCCAAGAAGAGCATACGTCAAGCCATGAGGACATTCTAGCAGCCGAATTAGATATTTCACCTCCCACAACCCAAGCTTCAGCTCTAGAACCCTCTTTTGAACCACAAGCTCCGGAGGAAGAAGAAATTCAACCTTCAGAGCTCCCTTTCGAGTTCGAGGACGATCTTTTTGAAGATTTCAGAAACACCTCGAACTATCTCTGCACAAGGAAGCCGCCGGTTCCCATCCCATCCACAGATCCTATAGAAGCCACATTTCTTAGGGAAAACATCAAGAAGGTAACAGCCATCATGGCCGGCGAATGGTCAAGGGAGACGGAGCTGTCGCCAGAAGTTCTCCGGATCAACTCCCCTCCGTCAACCATTCCTTGTACCATAAGAGGAACCCCGGTAGACATCCTCTACTGTCCCACTGTCGGAGCCAACATCATCTCTAGCGAATGCGCATTCCAACTCTTGGGAGATGAGCCGTTGGTACAAACTGACAAAACCTTCCAGACTTCCTCTAGAAAAATTCTAGAAGGAATTGGGATTTTGCAAAACGTGACTGTCAAGCACGAGAACATCGATGTGATCCTTGATTTTCATGTTTTTGATGTCCAAGACTTTGATCTCATGATCGGGCACCCCATTGAGAAATTGCTTATGGATGCCCCGACTCAAGGTAAATTCGATGTTCGTCTAGGGAAGGAAACCTTTTCGGTCCAAATCTCCAGAGCAGCAAACTCTTTGGCCGAACCTTCCCTTGACTCTGAAATGATCATGGAGGTGACGGGAATTCTCCCTTTTGACTCACCAGAATCCCTCCATGAAAAAGATGCTGAAAAGTTCATTGAGGAGGTTGATGATCCCAGTGAACCCGTAGACATATCCGAGTTCGAGTCTCCCCCTAAACCTCCAATCGAGTTGAAACCTTTACCCGCAGGCCTCCGTTACGCCTTCCTCCATGGTGATCCTCAGTCTCCCATGATCATTAGCGACAAACTTTCAGAAGAGGAATCTACGAGACTAATCACCGTCCTAGAGAAACATAGAACTGTTCTAGGATATTCCCTTGAAGATCTAAAGGGCATTAGCCCAGCTCTTTGTACCCATCGCATCCCCTTGGATCTAGCTTTCACACCTTCTAGGGAACCTCAAAGGAGGTTGAACAATGCAATGAGGAAAGTCGTCAAGAAGAAGGTCCTGAAACTCCTACACGCCAGGGTTATCTACCCCGTGCTGTATAGCGAGTGGGTTAGCACCGTTCAGGTTGTGCCTAAGAAGGGAGGGTTGACAGTTGTCCCCAATGAGAAGAATGAGTTGATCGCTCAACGTCTCCCTACTAGGTGGAGGATGTGCATAGATTATAGGAAGCTCAATAAGGCTACAAAGAAGGATCATTTCCCGTTGCCCTTCATTGATGAAATGTTGGAGCGACTTGCAAACCATTCCTTCTTCTATTTCCTTGATGGGTATTCCGGTTATCACCAAATCCCCATCCACCCTAACGACCAAAGTAAGACCACGTTCACATGCCCTTATGGAACGTACGCCTATTGTAGGATGTCGTTCGGGTTGTGTAATGCACCCGCTTCGTTCCAAAGGTGCATGATGTCTATTTTCTCAGACATGATTGAGCAGATCATGGAAGTTTTCATGGACGACTTCACCGTCTATGGGAAAACCTTTGATCATTGTCTTGAGAATTTAGATAAGGTCTTACAACGATGCGCGGAGACAGACTTGGTGCTTAATTGGGAAAAGTGCCATTTCATGGTCCGCGAGGGCATCGTCTTAGGGCACCATGTTTCTGAACGTGGGATAGAGGTGGATCGAGCCAAGATTGAAGTTATAGAAAAGCTCCCACCTCCTGTTAATGTCAAGGGAATCCGTAGCTTTCTAGGCCATGCTGGGTTCTACCGCCATTTCATCAAAGACTTCTCTCACATCGCTAGACCCCTCACGAGTCTCTTAGCTAAGGATGCACCCTTTGACTTTACTGATGAGTGCCTTGATGCTTTTCACACTCTCAAGAAGGCACTCATTTCAGCGCCAATCATCCAGCCCCCAGATTGTACGCTCCCCTTCGAAATCATGTGTGATGCTAGTAACTTCGCCGTAGGGGCCGTTCTCGGCCAAACTAAGGATAGAAAGCATCACACGATCGCTTATGCTAGCAATACTTTGACAGGAGCTCAACTAAAATATGCTACCACTGAAAAAGAGCTCCTTGCCGTTGTCTTCGCTATTGACAAGTTTAGATCTTACTTAGTAGGAGCAAAGATTGTTGTTTACAACGATCATGCTGCTTTGAAATATTTGCTCACTAAGAAATATGCTAAACCTCGATTGATACGTTGGATCCTTCTACTCCAAGAATTTGATATTGAAATAAAAGATAAAAAGGGAGTAGAAAACTCTGTTGCAGATCATTTGTCGCGTATGCATTTCACTAACATGCAGGAGCTACCGATAAATGACTTCCTCCGAGATGACATGCTCTTGAAGGTAACGGACGTCACACCCTGGTATGCAGATATTGTGAATTTTATGGTTGCAGGGTATGTATGACCAGGGGAAAATAAGAAGAAGCTGGTCTACGGAAGTAGACGCCACCTGTGGGATGATCCGTACCTCTACAGAGTTTGTGCTGATGGCTTGCTGAGAAGATGTGTACCCACAGCCGAAGGAATGAAAATCATTGAGAAATGTCATGCGGCACCATATGGGGGACACTATGGTGTGTACCGTACTCAGGCCAAGATCTGGCAAAGCGGCTTCTTTTGGCCAACCATGTACGAAGATACCAAAGACTTCATCTGGAAATGCCGAAGTTGTCAGCACCAAGGAGGAATCACTGCAAGAGATGCAATGCCCCTACAAAACAACCTCCAAGTAGAATGATTTGACGTTTGGGGCATTGACTTCATGGGACCATTCCCAAAGTTCTATGACAGCGAATGCATCCTGGTGGCAATCGACTATGTGTCAAAGTGGGTAGAAGCAATGCCATGCCGTGCTGCCGATGCTAAGCATGCTCGAAGGATGTTCCACGAGGTCTTCTTTCCTCGTTTTGGAACACCAAGGATGGTGATAAGTGACGGAGGGTCTCACTTCATTGATAAGACCTTCCGAAACTTCCTGAAAGAGCTTGGTGCAGAGCACAACATTGCAACACCGTATCACCCCCAAATCAATGGTCAAGCAGAAACATCAAATAAACAAATCAAGAACATTCTGCAAAAGACAGTACATGAGATGGCGAAATCATGGAAAACGAAGCTACCCGATGCACTTTGGGCATATCGGATTGCATACAAAACACCATGGGGCATGTCACCCTATCAGCTAGTATACGGGAAGACATGCCACTTGCCTGTTGAGCTAGAGCACAAGGCACACTGGGCAATCTGGAAATTCAACATGGACTTTAAGAAAGCCGAAATGCTCAGAAAGCAACAGCTATCAGAGCTGGAAGAATGGAGGGACAAAGCATACCACAGTGCCAATATCTACAAAAAGAAGACAAAGAAATGGCACGACAAAAGAATAAAGCAGAAAGAATTCAAGCCAGGAGATAAGGTATTGCTCTTTAATTCCAGGGTTAAGCTATTTGGACATGGCAAGCTTCGCAGCAAATGGGAAGGACCTTACACCGTCGTCAACGTTGCATCACACGGAGCAATCACTCTCCAAGATGACGGAGGTAAGACCTTCAAGGTAAATGGCCATCGTCTGAAAATCTTTTTAGAACCCGACAATAAAGAGTATGATGTGATCAACTTCATTGAAGAAACCTAGCTATAAGATTAAAAATAATAATAAATAAATAAAATTGGCTAGACAACCCTTATCCTCCTAGGTTCCTTTTGTTTTGCTTTGTCCTCTAATAAAATGCAGGCATAAGAACAAGTGTGTGTGTGGGGGGGGGGGGTTGCTTGATCCCCAGATCGTCTACACAGCACGAAGGTATGCAATCAAAAGCCTCACACTCCTTGGTTCCTGAGTTTGAATGAGTTTTAAAACTGATCCTTTAAATCAAGCTCAAATAAAATTAATCAACATGACCCTCTTGCTCTACATACTTTCTATGGTTGGCTTGCATATGTTTTATTCCTTGTCATCTTGATGCTTGTGAACAAATATCTTTAGGACAACATGCTCATCTAAGTAGTTGATGCGTGTGATATGGTTTGATGACATGATCTTCACTCTTAATGTTTAAGTACTTGGGAAAATTTATTTTTAAAAAAAACTTGCAAACTCCTCTTTGATTTGCCAAAGTCCTACCAGAGCCATATATTTAATTATCTTGAAAAGCCTTATACTTATGCTGCTTGTCTTTGCATTGAGCATTGTCAAATTGTTGTGACCCTTGGAAGAATTCTTTTCATGCTTTCATGATCAAGATACACGTGCACACTACATATCCCCCTGCTATGCTTCCATAAGAAGTTAGCACTGTACCACTTTTTACATCCCACAAAATAAAAAAAACTCCACATTATGTGATTGTGGTCTCTCTCTCTCCATCTTTTGTTACAAAAAGAGACATGGGCTATAAGATTAAAAAAAGTGGACACATGAAGGTCCAACCTTACAAAAAAAAGAAAAAAAAGTTGGACACATGAAGGTCCATGAAAAAAAGAGAGAGAAAGACAAGAAAAAAAAGAGGTAGCCATGCTCTCAAAAAGAATTTACAAATGGAGAGAGACCACACACAAGGAGTTTCCATCCACCATATATCATTCACTTTATCCATGTACGTGCACATCTTGATCTGATAGTATGACTAGTTTTTCTCTTTGGATCCGGTTTTTGACTTTGCAATATATGTGATGCAAGTATGACTTTTCCTTCATACCTACCTTAAAGCTCCACATATGTCCATCATTAGAAGTAGGATGAAGAATTTGGGCAAGTCAAAATGCCGTGGTGAGGATTTATACACCTTGAGTGATCTGAGAGTATCAAATGAGGAGCTAAGCAAGGTTTTATTTTTGAAAACTCTTTGAAAAATCCCAAGCTACTTAACATGTAGAGTTGAGGTGACCTGATTCATGACCGTTCCACTCCTCAACTACCCAAGATGGCATGATAGACACTTCAAAGTTCACAAGTGCAAGGTGAGGTTCGGAATATCTCTTATGCTCGTTTCATACCTTTGGAAGTTATGTTTCACCTTAGTCCTTTCTGCTTCACTCGAGGACAAGCAAAGGCTAAGTGTGGGGGTGTTGTTGACGGTCCTTAAGTCAGAAATAGAACCGTCAACTCTTGCATCTTTTCATAATAATTGATCACCAAACTTAGTTGTAGGGATTAATTCTAACAAGTTCCACGAGCTTTGGTGAATTATGATCTGCAGGCACCCACTGGTGAAATATGATGAAAACACAAGTGAAAACAAAGAAAAACACACAGAAGATTCCAGCCCACGTTTCACCCTCAAAATGGGCCCATTTGACAAAGAAAACTGACAAACAAAGCCCCGGCACCGACATACACAAGTTGGGGGCCCACTTAGTATTGTCCAGGACGAGAGGCGGCGCGAGAGGCGCCACCCATGGCCCGGCTGAACCATAGGGTCGGCCGGCACCATTTCGTCGCCAACCGGCCTCAGTTTTGGCGGGAAGGTTGTCCTTATCCTCCTGAAGGCGGTGCCCAGTGTTTCCATATTTAATTCTGGCGGGAACCGACCTCCTTGTGCTATAAAAGGAGCCTCCCTCTCCCCCTCACACACACACACACCATTCAAGAGTAGTTGTAGTGCCACATTGCAAAGGCGACGCGCTAGTTCGCTAGTGCTAGAATAAAGGAGGAGAGTGAGGAGTAGTTCGGGGAAGCGCCGGGCCTGTCGGTGTTCATCTCCAAGCTGTACCTCTACGAATACTGGCTTCTTTCGGAGTAAAGTAAGTTAGTATTTGTGATTCTCTATTCTTACATAGTACTTATCTTTTGAGTGAGATCAGTTCTCTTACTCGCGGGTTCGTCGCTCTGTATTAATACAGAGTGCCGTAGTTTGCTACGGGGTACCAAACATAGTTAGACTACAGTAGTAATCAGTAGCATAGACGTGGTGTCTAGGCTAAGGGTCACCTTTGTTTGCCTTATATCCCACGGTCTGTGAGGTAGTCCACAGGTGGTGACAACCCTGTTGGTCCTTAGTAGCCCTCCACATTCGGATATAGCATAGAGCCGTTGGCCGGAGTCTCCTGACCATTTCAGGGGTAAGCCGGTGCCCGAAGCGAGTATCTATCCTGAGAGATCGACCTTAACTCATCTAAGTGCTACCTCAGGAATCCTCTCTATTCTCGCCACTTATCTTGGTGTGTCCTTGGACCGACTCAGTTAGAAGTTAGTGCACACATGTTCCCTGTGGATACGATAACCCTTGAGTACTCATGGGTGAAAGCTACAATGGTATCCGTGCGCTTGCGAATGTATTCGCAGTCGTTAAAATACCCAACACCAAGCTAGCCCTTTGCTCGTCCCATCAAAGTTTTAGACTTAGGTTGTTGATCAGGAGTTACTACAATGTCACATTCCTGACTTATGCCCAAGGCACAACCGAGTGTTCTTACCTTTATTCTGAATAAGTTGGCCTTGTTCGCACCTTTTACCTTACTCCTATGGGGCTTATAGCATCATCCTCATCTTTGGCGGTTGAGGGTCAGAACGGCTTTGTAGAGTACCACTTACCACTCCTTTGTTCAACCGTCAATCCGGAGGTTTTATAAAGTTTTTGAAAAGAAATTTTGTAAGTTCCTCGGGTGATCTCTCGGATCGCTCAAATGTGTTTCATTCCTCACCAAGGCCTTTTTATGTGCCTTTCTTTTCCATCCTACTTCTAATGGCTCTTTTTGGTGGACCTGTAGGTATGGACGATGTAAAGGCAACCTGGTTCTCACATTTTGCTAAGTCAAAGACCGGATCCAAAGGAGAAACAAGTCATAAGCCTTGATCAAGAAGTGCAAGTGTGTGGATATTTTTGGTGGATGGTGGATGAAACTCCTTTATATGAATTCTCTCTCCATTGTAATATTTTTGGTATGGGATATATTTTCTTTTTCTTCTTTTTTTTTGACATGCCTTGTGGGCATGTGGCATACCTTCTTTGGGTATGCATCTTTCCTTTCTTTTTTTTTTCTTTTTTTTCTGACATGCCTTGTGGGCATGTGGCATACTTTCTTTGGGTATGCATCTTTTATTTTTTCTTTTTGTATAGCCCATACATTATGATGATAACTTTGGAGAGAGATAGACATGGTATAACATGGAGTTTTATTTGTGGGTGGATGGAGGATGTACTTGCTATCTTCCAAGTGTAGAAGTATAGCATGTGAGTGGACGTGTACGTGATCTTGATCATGGGCGTATGAAGTGATTCTCTCAAAGGGTCACAACAATTTGACAAAGCTCAATGAGAAGACTAGATGCAAATGTAGAAAAGGCTTTTCAAACTTGTAACTCATATGGCTCTGGATATGAATTGCATATCACCGAGGAACTTTATTTTATTTTTGTATTTTTGAAAAGAAATACTCCGGATATCAAGCATCACGTAGGAGAAGATCATAGCAACTCTTTTCAGCCATATCATAACCCACAACAACCTAGATTCGAATTCTGCTTTTTGCTACCCACAAGTTTCAAGCTTAAGTTTTGAACATCTAGTCACCAAACTCAGAACTTAGGGAGAGCACAAGGTTGTAACTATTCATCATCTCAACAAGGAAAAACTACACATGCTTGCTACACATACTGGAAGGCAAGTAAATATTTTTTTTGGGTTTTTAAAGGTTTTGTCAATTTTTATTTGATTTTAGTTATGCAAATTTTTATGGATTTTCAGAATTTTGCAAATGTTTGTTTGGTTTCATGTAAGGTTTTGGAAAGCGGTAAAGGTAGAGTTTGATACAAGGTACCTCTCATGGGGGTCCTCCCCCAAGCTAGCTTCAGGCTCACTGCTGCTGGTTGTGATTAAACCCAGCCCAACGGTAGTAGGCCCTCCACTCTTCCTGGGATTGCTGCTGTTGCTGCTCCAGGTTGCGGATCCTCTCGCATGTGTATCGCTGCCAGTTTTGAGTTGACTCGATGTGCTGGCCCAGTGACTCGTCGATGTTGGTGGTGCGCACGTTCAGCTCGCCCATCTACCGAGTCAGAGTGGGGAAACCTCTGGACGAAGCTGTACATCGCGGGGGTCCGCTGGAGCTGGAACTGGTGGACCGGTGCCCGGAGGCCTGCCGTGCCCACTTAGTGGAGCTGGCTGAAATGACCCGGGTTTTCGAAAGAAGAACCCGAATCCCTGTATCATCGTGATAGTCCCTGGATCAGTAGCTATCACATACAGAACTCATTTCAAGCAGTAAATTAGTTCATGCTCACTTAAAACAGGTTCAAACATGGATTTAATTATTACAAGATCCGTAAGATCTGCAGTACGAATTTATTACAAGCCCATTGGGCTAAATGGATCAAACAGAAAACGGAAGCGGTAGCTGGTCTTCAGGCCATCCTTCATCTCGAACTTCAACTCCATAGGCTTCTAAGTCTTCAATCGTACCATCCATCGTTGTTGGTGTCGAACTCCTAATAGGACCCTACATCTTGCCAAGCTATCCCCAAGGACGAGATAGGCTCGCGTCACCATCCGTATGCAAGCTTTAAGTGGATGCAAAGGTATAAAAAGTAGCCAAAGATAGGCTGAGGTTTCCTATGCAAGCACAAGTGTATATATATATATACACACACTCATGTCTCTCACCCATCCCAGGTCGGTGCTGGAACTCCCTCTCCCTGCACCTCATCTGACTCCACAGGGGAAAGTGGACTAGAGAGAGGTAGAAAACTGGGTTTACTACTCTAGATGAAGTAACAGAAGTGTAGGAAAATGTACATGACCTAGTACGCGGCTATACGTATAGATTTCACCCTGCAGGGGTTGTACACCTGTACCCACTCGCCATGAATCCAGCCAGGAGCGACCTGACTATCTCCGAGGCACCGGCCTACCGAAGCACTCCGAAGAGCAAGACTAACCGCTACGGCACCATCCTATCCCCCCAGGTTGGGATGCAACCCCTTCATGGTTGGGGCGCCCTGGAGTTGTGTGGCTCTCCCCCTGCCATCCGAAGTTCCACCAAGCGCCCATGCTCCTCCAGCATCAGGCCTCCCCCGCACTACCCTACCCCTGATAGGTCTGGTGACGTGCATAGCTAGCTCGGACCGGATCCACCATCACAGTGGGTAAGTGGCGCGTACGAAAAGTCCTACAAATCACAGGTACCACATATGTCCATAAGAAGCCGGGGCAAGCACTCATCGCAGTCCTTCGCAGTGGTCCGCCAAAGGCACCCATAACAAGTCTAACCTCTCCTTGGGCACCCATAATAGGTATCGCCCCTCCTTCTCTTCCCGCCCCCGCCACAGGTGCTCCCCGGAATGTGCCCAATACACATTCCCGGCCAGTAGCTTGCCCCCGCTAAAAGTCCTATCACTAGCTCCTCACAAAGTGGGTCTCAAGCATGCAAGACTATCATAACATGGCATTCCCATACCCAATCACTCTCATAGTAGCCAAACAATCCAAGAATCAATCAATGTATAGGGATGCAAGGTATACGGTATAAGTAGGACATGCAGGCTTATCTCACATACACACAAGTAAGCAATAGCAGTTCTAGCAAGCAATGCCTAATAGGAATTCAAATCATAGATGGGCGTGAACCTGAGTGCTCCTCGTAGAACTCCTGAGACTCCTAGTAGTCCTGGTCGTCGATCTTCTCTTCAGCAGCAGGACCTATTCGTAATTACGGATTACTACAGGGGCCAAAGTGCAAAAATGGACAAAACTACCTAAATAAGATCCAAGTCACAACAAAACCTACTCTAACGCGTAGATCATGATTTTAAAAGAATTATGAAACTGGTTTCATAATTTTCGGAGCTCCGGTTGATTTATTATGATTTTCTGAAGCTTAAAATAATTTGGATAAAATCCAACAAACAATTTTAAACAAGGTAGATTCGATAACTCCAAATAAAATCCAAATAAATCACTCAAACAATATGATCCTTACATTAAAAAGCTTTTATTTTCTAGGAATTTAGAGAGGATTAGAAGGCAACCTTATATTATTCTAGCTAATGACACAATCACACAAAAAGTTTTTGAAAACTCGTATTTTTAGAATATATAACATTCCGTAAAAATTACGGGATGTTACACTGGCACTCTGCCATGACGAACCTCCAGCCTCATATTGCTGTGGTTGAGGCTGAGGTTGCTGCTGCATGAACTCTTCCCTTCTGGCCCTGCTTCTTGTAACCCTGCCAGGAAGACCAGAAACACTATGCCTGCGGCTCTCCTCTTGTGGAACAAGTGGAACAAGAGGGATGGTTAGCGAACGGCAGTTATACAAATGATACCCTGCGTTTGGCAACGGGATTTCATTTGCATAACCAAGCGAAAAGAAAATCAAGGAGTTATCCGGGCCTTTCTTGAGCGTGTGGCTTTGAACCAAGTACGCCTCATCGATCATAACACGGGGCTCCTCAATGAAGGGAACGGGGTTCCCATATAAGATTCCCATGTTTGATGTGATGCGGGTAACCAAAGAAGTGCATTCAATAGGACCCGTCATCCGAAAATTTGTGAGCCATTGCTTAACCATTGCTTGTGCGGGAGAGATTCGGATTTTGTTGACCATGGCGTATAATATCATCAACTCATCGTTCCGCACTAGTCGTGGATCATCTCTTGGAAAGAGAGTGATAGCCACCCACTTGTACATCAAACGAAGAGTCGGATTTTGAATGTCATTGCATCGAGGTGCAAACTTGCCATGAACAACTTGACCCGAAATCAAACCCCAAAACTCATGTCGATCAAAACCGCGGCAAGCTTTTGCAAGGAAAATCGGCAAGCACGCGCTAAAACCAAGGAGGTGACTGAAATTTCTCCAATTAAAATAGCGTTCAACTCTAAAAAGTCGGAAAAAAACACCATCGTCCACCTCCCGAAGAGTGCAAAGAAACTGGATGGTGAGGAGACGAGAACCATTCTCCTCAACGGGCACAAAACCATCCCATCCAACCGCTTGTCAAATACGAGTGAAGTCAACGTCCATACCTATTTTTTCGAGAAGGTCCAGATCGAAGGCTCTGGTATGACCAAAGCTTCGATTCTTGATCATGGTGTAGGCTTGACGCTCGCAGTCATCTTGCAAGTCAAGGTACGGTGCATCATCTTCATCTATTTCCATGTCCTCGGCTTGCAGTTCTTCAGCTTGCTCCTCTATTTGTTCCTCTTGTTCGTCTTGCTCATAGTCCATCATGGTCGGCATTGGTGTATGTTCGGGGGAATGACGGGAGCTCGACCCACTCCGTGAATGAGATGAGCTTGACCCTGTCATCTTCTTGATAGCTCCAGAAAGTTTCCGACCTACACCCTTCATGCTTGCAACACGAGCGAACAAGAACGAATGAGAACAACTCGGTTCGGGTTATGTTAGCGAAATCAAAATGAAATTCTTACCCGAGAGTTGTTCCTCCAAATATGTGATCAATCTTGTAGCAAAGAAATGAGAGAGAGATTTCTTGAAACCAAACTTGAGCCAAAATCCAATGGAAACCCGAGCAAGAATGTGTGAGAGGGAGTGTGAGTGAGTGTGTGAGTATGAGAGAGCTCAACACCCCTCTCGGCCCCTATTTAAAGAGAAGATGGCGCGTGCACCAGAGGAGAGGAAAGACACAATGGCTATGGAGCCGTTGGAGAAGGTGGGGCCCAGGAGCCGTTGGCCCTGGGTCGGCCGACCTGTGGGGTCGGCCCCCTGGTGCCCCCCTTCAGCCTGATGCTTCCTCAACGGTTATGAACTTTGGAAATATGGTGCACGGCCAAAAGTTTGCTCGAAAAGATGTCCAAATTTTTTTGTAAAAAGGGAAAAGTGCTATAAAAAATTCCAGCATGCAGAAAATAATTTTGAAAATTTCAAACATGCAGTGGAGAAAAAACAAATAAGGTGCAAAGAAAATGTTGAAAAGTGGAAAACAAATATGAGATAAATACCAATTTACCTTTGGCAAGGGCGCATCGTTTAAAGTCCGACATGCACGACTTTTCTCCATCGTTCTTACCATTCGTCGGCTCGTCCTGGAGAACTGGACGAGGCCGAACTCTCGACCTTCCGCCACACCCTCTTTTCCTTCTTATTTCTTTTAGGTGCGGAGGGTCGTTGTTCTGGCTAGGGTTCTGGTGCACCCCAGAGTGCTTGCTCTTCACTGTCTTGTTGGATCATGAAGGGCTGCTCTTCCTTCTTTTTGAACCTGAAAAACATATCCTCCCTTCCGACACGGAAACGGATTTCTCCCTTTCCGACATCAATCCTTGCCTTGGCAGACCTTAGAAAAGGTCGCCCAAGTACGAGGTCGACTCCGAGGTCGCCCTCCATATCCATTACCACAAAGTCGGCAAGGATGAAGGAGTCTCGTACTCGTACGAAAACATGTTCGGCTATCCCTTCGGGATACTGAATGGTTGAATCTGCAAGTTATATGAGCATAGTTGCTGGGGAAAGAGCAGGATATTCAAGTGCTTCATATATTACCTTGGGCATTATATTCACGTTTGCCCCCAGATCGCATAGGCATCGCTCGAAGTGTTTGATGTAGATCGAGCAGCTGATCATGGGGACCCCTGGATCCTCTTGCACCGCTGCCACCATGCCATCCCAAATGTCGTTCCTTGGGGGATAGTACCTACCTGCATGGTTATTGCGTGGTGGCCTCCGGGACGAGTTACCCCGTCCGGTAGACACCATGCTGACATTTTCAACGGGAGACTCGGGTTGCCCCGGGATCTTCCCGCTCTCGACAGCAGGTAACGAAACAGCAATTTGTGCAGGCTGGGTTTCGATCATTTTGTTGAAACTTAACTGGTTTTTAAGAGTTGAAGACAAAGTTTCAAGCATGACATTTAAACTTTCCAGGGATTTGTTATTGGACAAAAGCTTTTTATTTATATTTTCATTGATTTTAACTTGGCCAAGAACAAGTTCTCTTAAGGGAGGTTGGTTTGAATTGAAATTCGAATTATAAGAAGGATTGTAGTTATTACCTCCCTGAAAAGGTGGACGTGGCTGGTTACACCCCTGGCCTCCTTGTTGTGGACGGTACCCGCCGTTGTTGTTGTTGAGGTAGGCGCAGTCTTCACGAGTTTCGGGGCAGTCGTTCCCCGAGTGTCCATCATTACCACAGACTTCGCATGTGAAGTGCGATTCCATGGCACCAGCATAGTTTTCTCAATGCTTCTTGAATTCGGCCCTTTCGCCGAGATGCTTCAGTAGGAGGTCCAGTTTGGCAATGATCATATCCGTCTCTCTGATGGTATGCATGCCTTTGGTGCGAGGTTGGAGTCGTTCATCGCTCCACCCCTGATTGGAGACCATCTTCTCGACCAATGCTTTAGATTTGGCTATGGTTAGGTCGAGAAAGGCTCCTCCAGCAGCGGCATCAATGTTGGCTGGACATGTCGTTGTGAGCCCGTTGTAGAAGCTTTGCAGAACGAGCCACTCATCCATGCCATGATGAGGACAGGCTAGGATGTATTCCTACAGCCTCTCCCAAGCTTCTGTGATGGATTCCATCCCTGTCTACTGGAAACTTGAAATTCTCCCGCGTAGGGCATTTGTTTTGCCCAGCGGGAAGAATTTTGCGAGGAACGCCTTGGAGCTTTTGGCCCAGGTGTCGATGTCCTTTTCTTTGTAAAACCACTATTTCGCCTTCCCTAGCAGGGAGAAGGGAAACAGACAAAGCTTGATAATATCGGCGGCGACACCCGTATGACAATGGTGTCGCAGAGCTCCAGAAAGTTCTGCAAATGTGCATTTGCGTCCTCATTCGGCTTGCCACAGAATGGGCTAGCCTGCACCATGTTGATGAGGCTTGATTTGAGCTCGAAGTTCACATTCCCGACTTTGATGTTGGGGCCAGTGGCCACATTGTCGGTGGAGGGGACGGAGAACTCGCGGAGAGTCTTTTCTGCCATAGCCTCAAGAACGAGTGGTGCTTCCGAAATGGGTTCCTGTGCCGGGAGGATAGCAAGAGGAGGAACGACGCGAGGTCGTGCCCTTCTCACGAGCCTCTTTGGATTGTCTGTGTCATTTTTCGACAGGGAGAAACCGGTCATACACTACCCCTGTCTTCTTTTCAAATCAAAAATAAAAGAAGACATAAAGTGACATTAGCCAGAAAGAGTAAAGACTATATCCTGAGTACAAGGTCTAAGTTAATATCAGCACAATATCTTTGTTCACATGCCGTCCCCAGCAACGGCGCCAGAAATGCTTGTTGACATTTCTTAGCGCAATCACTAGGAATGGTTAATCCTTAGCAACAACGCCAGAAATGCCTGTTGGCAGTCCTTAGTGCAATCACTAGAAATGAGGGCGCCGAACCCATCCTAGCAACTGCACCCAAGGGGTGCCACTCTCGTGGTATAATCAATACGATTACAGATGGATCCGCAAGCGCATGGATATACCGTTGTAGCATTTCACCCAGAGAGTAAGGGTATCGTCATTTATTTGTGTCCCAAAGGACGGCAGCGACAAAGGTATTGTACTCAACATTAACCAAGACATTGTGCCTCAAGCAATAGGCAATACTCTAACAGGGGTAAGTACAGATAAAGAATAAGCAAGGGTAATGTGACACAGCACACATCCACACTCCAAGAGGAAGGAATAAAGGAGAGAAAATATAAAAAAAAGAACTACTCTATCCTACGTCAAGTCAGCTGGAGCTTAGGCTAGGTTAGGTGTCCTAGTGCTTCTATCCAAAGCTGGGGTAATGTTAGATCATTGTTAGGACTGCTGTTGGGTATTTTAACGATGCGAATTAGATCCGCAAGCGCACGGATACCGTCGTAGCTTTCACCCGTGAGTATTCAAGGGTATCGTATCCACAGAGAACGTGTGTGCACTAACTCCTAACTTAGTCGGTCCAAGGACACACCAAGATTAGGTGGCAAGGCTGGAGAGGATTCCTGCGGTAGTACTAAAGATGAGTTAAAGGTCGATCTCTCGGGTAAGACTCGATTCGGGCACCGGCTTACCCCTGAAATGGTCAGGAGACTCCGGCCAATGGCTCTACGCTATATCCGAACATGGAGGGCTACTAAGGACCAATAGGGCTATCACCACCTGCGGCCTACCTCACAGACCGTGGAAAATAAGGCAAACGAAGGTAACCCTTAGCCTAGACACCACATCTATGCTACTGATTACTACTGTAGTCTAACTACGTCTGATATCTCGGAGCAAACTACAGCACTCCATATAAAAACAGAGCGACGAACCCGCGAGTAAGAGAACTGATCTCACCCATACGAAAGTACTATGCAATACACGAATCATAAATAGTAACTTACTCATAACAGAGGAAGTCAGCTTCCGTAGAGGTACAAGTTGGAGAAGAGCGCCGACAGGCCGGCGCCTCTCCGAACTACTTCTCACGCTCCTGGTACTCTAAGCACTAGCCTAGGCAGTGCCTCGCCTTTGCAATGTAGCACAAGATCTATATGATGGTGGTCTCTTCAATGGGAGGGCTCTCCTCCTCCTTATGTAGCCTCTCCAAAGGTGGATCCGCGGTTAGACTCGCGAGGTGGTACTATGCACGCCCGGGATAGATGTAGGGGAGCCGTGGGAGACTGCTGGAGAAAACTGGGCCCAAATGAGCCCAATAAGGGGTTGGGCGACCCAGGGGGTCGACCGAGACAAAATGACACTCCCCTAGGCCTGCCTTCCTCTGGAAAGCTGATAGGTGGGCCCTAGTCTTGATCCTTGGGTGCATCTTCTAAGTGAAACACAGGTGCAAGATATTCTGTGCATTTCTTCTGTTGTTCACTTGTGTTTACATCATTTTACAGATGTGGGTGCCTGCAAATGACAATTCACCAAAACTCATGGAATTCGATTAGTCATAAGCCCTATAACTAAGTTTGGTGATAAAATGTTATGAAAAGCTGCAGGAGTTGACGGCTGATTTTGGGACTTAACAGTCGTCAACAACACCTCCACACTTAGCCTTTGCTCGTCCTCGAGTGAAGGAGAAAGGACTAAGTCTGATGCCACTCCTTGGATGTAACCCGCATACAAGTTATTCCAGGCTTCCTCTAGTCCTGTGAACTTTGAAGTGGCTACCATGCTTTCTTGGGTAATTGAAGAATGGAACAATGCAGACTTCAGGTTCCTAGCTCTTCCTATTTAGAAACTCGGGTTTTACATTTTGAAACAAAAGAATAGTCTTGCTCCTCAAACTAACCTCTCAAATCACTCTTTTTGTTTCAGATCCTCACCAAGGCAAAGCTGCTGCCTTCTTTTCTCCTATCATCTAATCAGGCTTATGTGGAGCTCAGGATAGGAGTAAAGAGGCATGTTTGCTTTGCTTATATTGTTAAGTCAAAAACATGATCCAAGCAGAAACGAGTCATACACTCTGATCAAGATGTGCAAGTGTGTGGGATTTTTTTTGAGGGTGGATGAACTCCTTTGCATGATCCATCTCTCTTCTTTATTTTCCAAGGATGTGGACTATCTTTCTCTCTTTTCTTTTCTTTTTACCTTCTTTGGGTATGCATCTTTCTTTTCTTTTTTTATCTTTTTTTTCTAACATGCCTTTTGAGCATGTGGCATACCTTCTTTGGGTATGCATCTTTTATTTCTTTTTGCATAGTCCACATCCTTGATAGTCACTTTAGAGAGAAAGAGTCATGGTACGTCATGGAATTTTATTTTGTGGGTGGATGACAGTGTTTGCTATGTGTGTGGGCGTGTACGTGATCTTGATCATGAGAGTATGACAAGTCACTAACAAGGGTCAAAGAATTTGACAAAACTCAAAGCAAAAAACAAACTGCATATGAAGGTTTGAGCATGAAAATATAACTTTGGCCTTGGTAGGAATTTTCATTAATTTGAGGAGACAAGCTATTGATAATTTTTTTTGAAAAGGAATCCCAAGTACTTTGCAAAGAAGAGCATGGTTCCATTCATCCAATCATATCACATTAGTCAATTACTTAGATAGCATGGGGTCCCAATGAGGATATATGTTCACAAGAACTTGAAAGAATGCAAGGAATAAAGAGTATGCAAGTTTATTCATGGAAGCACATGGAGTGCACATGGCAAATTGGCACGATTCATTGAGTTTAAATTTAGTGACCAACAAAGAAAATCATTAAACTCAAGAAGTTAGGGAGAAGTTTGAGGGTAGGGTTGTGCAAACCATCGTTTGAAGAGGAAGAAGAGGGAACTGGGGGAAATCAGAGGATGTTTGGCCGAACCAGAGGTTCAGCCATCATTCTCTGGATCCATCTATCCCGATCTTCAGCGTGTTGGACCGTCGATGATGTGCAACATGTTGGGGGAGAGATCACGAAAGAGTTTGAAATTGGTGATTTTGAGAGATCTCTCCCACACTTATTCTTGTACCTATTTTTATTCAAAAGAAAAAACAATGGTGGAAACAAACATGGACTCTACCAGTTTTGAACACTGGGGAGTCTAAACTTTATTGAATCAAAAATGGAGTAGTGTTTATTTTTATTAGAATAATTCGGGCTATCTCCCGGCAGTGCTTTGTTTATGGTCGCAAGCTCGACCATGGGGGTTCATCCGGCAGCTATCAGTGGTGATGTAGTTCCCATCTTCACCACCATTTATGGATTTATCGTTGTTCGAGCTGCAAGGTTAGTGCACAAACACAACAACAAGCCCTGCATAGATATTATGATAAGAAAAACCAAATACAACCATCCCTCAAATGATCGTAAGACTCGTAGCGACTTGTCACAAAAGAACTCGGAGATGTCAAGGATGAGCATGGCTTTTGTGAAGAAACTTCATGCACATAGAGTGAGTGGCTTGATCTCCGGATAGATAAACTCAGGAATGTTTATGGCCCCATAGTGAAAGAGGATGTGTAACTCTGTGGGCCAAATGAACAATTCGGAGTTCGGTCATGAGTGAAATGAGTTTCTTTCAAATCATCCCTCCTTAGGTAGGAAGCTTCGCATTTCATCAAAGATGAACATGGTGGCAAAGAAATCCATCCTAAGCTTCCAATAGAAGTTCATGAAGGGTGAACATAACATCATTTGGGCATCAATCAAAATCAAGGATTAAGATGTGAACTTTGAATCACTTGTTTTGATTGGCATCGATCGATAATCGAGGATATGAATGTGAATTTATTTCACTCGATTCGATCGGTAAGGCGCGAGGATGAATCTCGTAGCCGGATGAGGAACTAAGTCCAGAGAGGATGGCTCTAAAGACTCACCCCATAGGGATGGAATGTGTGTACGAGGATAACCTTCCAAGGGTAGCGGGGGTAGAGGTAGAGATAAGAAAAGCAAAAAGATACGAGGATAGAATGGGTAGCAGGGGTGAAGGTAAAGCTAAAGAAAAAGAAAATAGATTTTTTTTTGTTTTTGAAAAATATACGAGGACCAA
This sequence comes from Panicum virgatum, assembly GCF_016808335.1. Taxonomy (NCBI): domain Eukaryota; kingdom Viridiplantae; phylum Streptophyta; class Magnoliopsida; order Poales; family Poaceae; genus Panicum; species Panicum virgatum. The sequence goes on along the minus strand of NC_053145.1, from coordinate 29,302,783 downwards.
CTAGGTTCGAAGTCAGAACAGCAACCGTTCCCCGGCAACGGTGCCAGAAAGCTTGTTGGGTATTTTAACGATGCGAATTAGATCCGCAAGCACACGGATACCGTCATAGCTTTCACGCGTGAGTATTCAAGGGTATCGTATCCGTAGGGAACGTGTGTGCACTAACTCCTAACTCAGTCGGTCCAAGGACACACCAAGATTAGGTGGCAAGACTGGAGAGGATTCCTTTGGTAGCACTAAAGATGAGTTAAAGGTCGATCTCTCGGGTAAGACTCGCTTCGGGCACCGGCTTACCCCTGAAATGGTCAGGAGACTCCGGCCAATGGCTCTACGCTATATCCGAACATGGAGGGCTACTAAGGACCAACAGGGCTGTCACCACCTGCGGCCTACCTCACAGACCGTGGGATATATGGCAAACGAAGGTAACCCTTAGCCTAGACACCACATCTATGCTACTGATTACTACTGCAGTCTAACTATGTCTGATACCCCGTAACAAACTACATCACTCCGTATAAATATAGAGCGACGAACTCGCGAGTAAGAGAACTGATCTCACCCATACTAAAGTACTATGCAATACAAGAATCATAAATTCTAACTTACTCATAACAGAGGAAGTCAGCATCCGTAGAGGTACAAGTTGGAGAAAAGCGCCGACAGGCCAGCGCCCCTTCGAACTACTCCTCACGCTCCTGCTACTCTAAGCACTAGCCTAGGCAGTGCCTCGCCTTTGCAATGGAGCACAAGATCTGCATGATGGTGGTCTCTTCAATGGGGGGACTCTCCTCCTCCTTGTGTAGCCTCTCCAAAGGTGGATCCGCGGTTAGACTCGCGAGGTGGTACTATGCACGCCCAGGATAGATGTAGGGGAGCCGTGGGAGACTGCTTGAGAAAACTGGGCCCAAATTAGCCCAATAAGGGGTCGGGCGACCCAGGGGGTCGGCCGAGCTCAAATGGCACTCCCCTGGGCCTGCCTTCCTTTGGACAGCTGATAGGTGGGCCCTAGTCTTGATCCTTGGGTGCATCTTGCTTGGTACGCCCATTTCGACTAGTTTGTGGGCCCTTCTTCTAAGTGAAACACGGGTGCAAGATATTCCGTGCATTTCTTCTATTGTTTACTTGTATTTTCATCGTTTTACAGATGTGGGTGCCTGCAATTGATAATTCACCAAAACTCGTGGAGTTGACGGCTGATTTTGGGACTTAACAGCCGTCAACAACTGCAGGTGCCAGGAAAATGGGATAGCGGGGAGAAGGTCCTGCACCGGAGTACATCCAGTCCCATTACCTCTTTGCATAAACTCCTACACCGAACCCGAATGTCGGGGAGTACGCTAAATGCAACACCACTGTTACGCCGGACGGACAGGGCTGTCACCACCTGCCGTCTACCCCAGTCACACCGTGGAGCACGGTCATATCCGAAGGATCCTGCATACCCGAGCACCACGCTCGTGTATGAAGTCACTACTCTAGTGCCCCCAGGTCTCCCACCCTTCGAATGGACGAGTAAAACACTAGAGCAAGCCTGAAAGCACAACGAACCTCTATCCGTACCCAGATCATCTGGCCTAACCAAGACCGTAGCGTAACTTATGAACGATCTAAGCATGGATTAATAAACTATCAAGATAGTAAAGCAACCATGGCAGAACTCTATATTATGAATAGAAGTCTGACAAGTCGGATACAAAGCCGTACCAGGAGCCGAGGATTGCTCAACGATCCCTTGGACGACTTGCTCGCTAAAGAGAACTAGCCTAGCTCCACTACCTAGCTAAGAGAGCAAAAGAGAGGAGAGCCTTCTTGGAGAGAATGGAATGAAGTGTGTGAGTGTGTGTGTGTGTGTGAGGGGTGAGAGGAGGCCCTATTTATACTAGTGGAGGTCGGTTCCTGCCAAATGCACGTATGGAAGGTAATCAGGAGACTTGGGGCCGACTCCTCGAAATGCACCTGGACGGGAGGCCGGCCAGGTTCGGCCGACCGGCCAGCCCCACCTGGCCGCCTCTCGTCCTTATCCTTCTCTAGCAGGCTGACATGTAGGCCCTGATATCTTTTCTTGTATGCATTATGCGTGGCGCGCCCGTTTGCTCTGCCAAATGGGCCCTCCATGTAAGTGGGTGATGCCGGACACGATATTCTGCGTAGTTGTATGGCGTCTGCTGAGTGTTTTTGTCTAATTCCGCTCCTGATCATCTGAAATGTACAAAACTCGAAAACAACTGTGGAGCAAGGTTAGTGATACAAATATGCGAGTAAGGCATGCAGTTTTTCTTTATTATTGAGTATGGTTGACGGGTGAAAATAGCACTTAAGCACCGTCAACACTTCCTTCCCCATGGGCGACACGGACTCAAGGAGTCCGGCCGCGCTACGCCTCGCCGCTCCCTACCACGGACCGCACGCAAAGGCCATCCCCGGCCGTCCCTATTTAAGTGCCACACGAACCCCCTCGTCCTCCCTTTGACCCCGCCGCCACTACTCGCCTCGCAAACACTAGCCTGAGCTGCCATTGGAGCTCTCCAAGCTCGGGTCACTGCCGATCTCTTATTCCGTCGCCTTCTCATCGACCTAGACCACCGCAGAAGCTCCACCGTGTGGTGAGGACTCTCACCATCCCTCTTTCCCTCTCTCTCTCGTGTCTCCTAGCCGCCCCATAGCTCGCCGGAGCTAGGCACCCGCGCGCCATCGCAGAGTGCCTCGCCTTGCTCGTCGAAGCCCTGCATAGACCCGTAGATGCGTTACCCATCTCGCTCTCCCTCTCCTAGGCCAACCAACTCTCGAAACCGTGCCCGAAAGGTCGTTTTCGATGAAGTCTGGCGATCTCGCCGCCGCCCGCCGCCGCAGACCTCGCCGCCGGCCGACTCAGCACCGCCGCTCGTTCCGCCCAACCATCCTGAGCCATCGAATCAAGATCCGAAGGTCCAGATTAGATCCAATCCGGGGTCAACTGAGCTGATACTAGTCAACACTAGTCCATTTTGCAAAAGAGCCCTTCCGTTTTACTAAAATCAACCTGCGATCCACACATGTTCAAAAGTATTTACAAGGTAGCCCTTTATTTTCTGATTTAGCTCCTGCCTTTTCCTAAAATATATCCCATAGTCTGAGACCCCTAGTTTTGTATACTGACCCCTAAAGATTAGGTATAATTATGCTTTAGTCCCTATTTTCTTCACATCTAGCCCTGAAAGTTCAAAATTCTTACAAACAAGCCCCTTGAACCTTGTTTTAGCCATATCTTCTTCGTTTTAACTCCGTTTTCAACAATTCTTGTGCTCACGTGATCCTTACAACGTGTGCAATAGCTTTATCACCTTGTTATCCTCTGCAAATTTTCTTTGCTAGCCCTTAACTCCTTATTTAATAACGACTAGGTTCCTACAGCCTTGTTTTACCCATAGTTTCCACGTTTTAGCTCCGTTTCAACCCATTCACGTTGCGTTAGTTTTGTTTTAGTGTAAGCTATTGTTTGGTAGTGCCGTTGTACCGTAGTTCCTATTATAAATTTAAATATAAATTTAATTTGAATAATGATCTCTCATCTAGTTTTCTAATTAAAAGCTAATTAGATGTTACACAGTTTTTCATAAATAATGATTAATATGGTTAATATCAACCTAATGTGTTTTAGCTATAATTTGTTAAGCTCAACACCAATCATAAAGTTATTCGTCTAGATGCTCTCACATATCTATTCTCCAATTAATTGTCTAATTAGTGTAATTTCTACATAGATAATTATATATAAAATTTGACTAAGTTTTACTTCGATTTTATAAATGCAAATATAATTGAGTTAAATATAATCTAGGATAATTCTTTTAAATATCCTTTACATTTGTTTTCCACATAAAATAAAATGAACCTCATAGTTCTTTTGTTTTTCTTTAATAATACAAATCTTTCGATAGTTATTTCTTTTCAACCGTAGCTCCGTTTTCCGCGTTTCTTGCGTTCTCGTAACCGTAGCAGCGAGCCCTTTTCTTTAATGCATTCTTGTTAAGCCTTTGTTTTGTTTTGGTGTATTGTTCTTAGCTATACTTTGTTTGCTTTGTATGTTTCCTCGATGATTGCTTCGAGTAGAAGGATCGTTGTTGAAGCTTGAAGAATCAAGGATTCCAAGTGAGCAAGAGCTGAAGAGTAGTAAGAGTAGCTTTTCATTGGTGAAAGGCAAATGACCGTAACCATCTTTCTATCTACGCTTTATTTACAAGAATATTATGTTTAATTGGAACATGGAGAACCACCCTGGAAAACAGTACAACCACAATACTATATGGCTTTGGTCTTGGCTGATTAATTAGATGAACTATATGAGGTGTTGGGGTGGCTCGTTTGGTGGTGTTTTGGCTTGTGTGGTAGAGAAGGTGAAGGAAGCTATGTCTTTTGAGGGACTGCAATTGCAGGGACCAGCACTTATATATAGGAATTCTTTGTAAAGGCCTCGTAGTGTCCCTATGCAATCACACCTTGAAAGTGTGGTATTGTACCTAGCTAGCACATGCGTGGTTGGGTTCAAAGTTCTTCGGAACTTTTACGCGAATTGTGGTGAAAGTGTACAACCTCTGCAGAGTTAAAACTAACCGGTTAGCCGTGCTCACGGTCAAGAGCGGCTTGGACCCTCACATGATTAATAAACTTAAAGATGGATATAAATCACATTCTGGTTATTTCTTGTGGCCTTGCTGAGTACCAACCATAAATGTACTCACCCTTGCTTACTGCTGTTCAGAAGAAAAAGTTGCTGTGAAGTCTTTCGAAGATGATGCTGAGTTCTAGGCGTACGCAACCTCCAGTCGATTGCCTGTGAAATTTGATGCCTTCGTTTCCAGGATAAGCTGTATAACTCTAATAGTCTTTCAATTGTTGTATTTCTCTTTTACGTGATACTGTTACTAATTATTCACTTATAATATCTCTATATGTATGAAACTTAATCCTGACATATATATATATATATATATATATAGCTATGCACTCAATTTTATCTTTAAAACTGGATGTGACAAAATATTTTATTGTCCAAAAAACTACTCAAATTTCAACAATCAGCGCGCTGCTGTGCCCGGGCTTGCAGCCTTCCGTTGTTGCAGTCCGCTCGTACGCACCGGCGTTAGCCTCCGTGATGACTGACATCGACGTGCGAGGGGAGGGTGTGCACCAACCTGCTCATAGAAAAGGTGGAGGCGGTCTGCTCCGGTGAGTGTTTGACAAGTGAGAGGCAATATATTAATAATGAGTCGGTAATTTTTGCAGTAGTATATTGGTGAGAACTAAAGAATTAGGGAAATATGTTAAGGAGATAATCTCTCTGTTCTGAAAAGTAATGTATTTCGATTTGTTCTAAGTCAAACTGTTCTAAATTTGATCAAATTTATAGAAAAAAGGTTAATATTTTGAATGTTCAATGAGAATAATTAGATCTATTATGAATAATATTTTGAATGTTCAATGAAAATAATTAGATCTATTATGAATATAGTTTCATAATTTAATTATGTGACATGTTAGATGCTACAATTTTTCCCTTTTAAAACTACTACATAAAATATTTTTCGAGGCGGTCAAAAACCATTAACTGAGGCGGGTAACCCCAACCGCTTTGGAGTAAATATCACGGTAAATGACCTATTTTTTGAGGTTGTTGTATTGCCCGCATCGGTTAATCAGATGAAAAATTAAAAAAGGGAAAAAGCCCACCAAGCACATCGGCTGCCGCCGGATCCCGCCGCCACCGCGTCCTGCCACCGCCAGATCCGGCCCCGCAGTCGCCAGATCCGGCACCACTACCCCACGCCGCTGCCGGACGCGAACAGAGGCTGCCACCCCACGCAGGCCACCGCATCCCGCCGCTCGCACGCCACCGCCGGATCTCGCAGTTCGGAGGGAGGGGAAGCGCCACCGCCGGATCTCGCCGCTCGAAGGGAGGGGACGTGCCGCCATCAGATCCCGCCATAGGAGCGGGGGACGCGCCGCCACCTCATTGCCTCCCTGCTGCGGCTGTGGATGGAGTGGAGGGAGGGGAGGGAGCCGGCCCCACGCAGGAGAAGAGAGAGAGAGAGAGAGTTTGAAAGCGGTAGGCGGGCCGAGTGTGGATTTATAGCGTTGTGGTCAAAAGATATATGGTGGACCGTTCGCTCTACAGGGTCGGACCATCCGCCCCTTCGATCCAAGACAAGGGGTTTTGCTGGCGGATGGTCCGCACAGCCTGGGGCGGACCGTCCGCCTGTAAAATTTCGAACGACCGAAGTAAAAAATATGTTCTGACATCCAAAGTCATAAAAATTCGGACTTCTGAACTAGCGGACAGTCCGCCGGACTATCCGGCCCAGGCAGTTAGCACACGTAAATGGACTGTGTGGTCTGGGCCTGGTTAACCGAGGCGGTTGATTTACGACGCTCGCCTCGGTTAACATATTTTTCAAGACATTTATGTTAAAACAACCGCCTTGGTTAATGCCTATTAACCAAGGCGGACATTTTAAGGCATGCGTCTCTGTTAATCGATTTTGCGATGCGGTTTTTTATAACCGTCTCGATTAATGAAAAATGACCACCTTAGTTAATCGTAGGCATTAACTGAGGCGGTTCAAAATAGTGCCCGCCTCCGAGAGTATTTTTTTAAGGTCACTGACGGTGGATGATTACCACTAGCAGGGATTCGTGGGAACCCCCGTTTAGAGATTCGGCCAGGGGTATAAACCATGCAAGGATCTCCCTTAAGGAAGCGAGTTGAGACGGTGGTTTTTAGATAGGTTCAGGCCGTCCGGAGGCATAATACCCTGCGTCATGTGTGTGTTGTGATTGGTTCTTTGATAATCCCGAGTTGGAAAGTCCAAGCCCGAAACCTGTGTCTGAGTTAGGTCCTAAAAGGATCTGTCCCTTTACATGTCCTGGGATCCTTCTATTTATAGATTATATATGCCTTCTCTATTGCTTCTCTAACTTGTGTGAACGCACCCTTTGCATGGTGGGCGCCATCTTCCAGGCTACCCTGCCCCTGTCCGGTGGGCAGGCGTCCTGTCGGGCCTGCCACAGTAGGCTTCTGGGATCCCGCCAGTGTCAGAGCCGTCCAGGGTCACTCCGGAGGTACCCCTGAGTGCCAGGGGTGGCCGTGGACACTGACTAGTGGGTCTTCTTGTCCCGGGGCGTCCCGGGGCCTTCCGTCTATTCCACGCATGCCCGGGGTGTCCCTAGGGACGTCCAGGGTACACGAGTGCGGCCATGTGGTGACCTCTGGGGTCGTCCTGAGGCCCCTCCTGGTCTGGGGAGACCATGGTCAACCCCGGGGCATCGCCCGGGGTGGTTCTAGCTTTTACCACGTCCGAGGTGCCGTAAATGGCGGTGGGTCCCAACCACGCCTGGTGTTCACCATCTGATTTTGGACAAAAGATTTCACGAGTAAGGATATTGCAGGAATAAATTCAGATGGATATGATAACTCTTTGCGGAAAAAGACTCAGCCATGTTAAAGTAGACAGGATAGAGTTGACTGTTTTGCCCCCAACGATCTAACTCATTTTATTAATTAGTTATCTTTAACACCTGAGTGATTTTCTTTAAACAAATTTAAACAACTAAGCTATGCAATCAGTCAAAAATCCAAATCAAACATGTAGCATAATAACAAGCAGACAATTTTTCACAACTTAGTCGAGTTTAGCAAAAGACTCGACTAACACAACGCGTCGTAGAACGTGCTATCGTATTATTATAAAAGGGTCACCTAGCTAATACTCATGGTGGTCAGATGACTGATTCAGGCCAAAATCTACGAAAACTATTCTTCAGAGAAAGAAATCAAGGCAAGACGAGTAAAAGTCAAAGAAGTCAAGGGGTATAATAGTAAAATAATTTCAGCAGACAAGGATTAGAGAGAAGAAGTCCTAAAACTCGACCAGTTCTATCTAGGCTTCGTCCTACAGTCGATACGGCTCTGATACCACTCTGTAACACCCGGTTTATAAAAGGACATAAACCAAGCAGTCATATACGTGCCAGGATCAAGTCACACGTATATACAACAGAATGAACACTATATCATAGCACATATCACGAATAAGACATAATAAATCGAAATACGAATGTTATTTATTACAATAATGACAAAATGTCTGATACAGCGGAAGCGAAGTACAAAATACGATAAAAGCTCTCCGAAAGCTGAAGCAGGGCGCCACAGGGACGTCGACTGGGAGACGAACACCTAGAAGTCCTCGTAGTCCTGGTAGCGCTGGACGAACTCCCTCGTGTCGGCAGGAACTGAGCAGCAGTAGCGTAGCCAAGAGGAAAAAGTAGAGAAGAGGCAAGAGTGAGTACACAACTTGTACTCAACAAGTATAACACAAACTATGAGGCTCTAAGGTTGGCTGACTCAACTGCATTAGCTTTTAATCTTGGCAAAATTTTATTGAAGCTATTTACTACAGTTTGATGAATTACCATTAACCCAGTTACATAGTAATTAATCAAGATTAAACATGTTACTACTGAGAACCAAACTAAAACCAAGCCACCAAGGTAAACCCCGAGAGGCACCCCCTCGTCGGAAGGGGCTAACCCCACTAATCAAAAGGAGGATCTGGGCCGCTCATAACCGTGAGCACGGCTAGTATACCAGTTTTACACTCTGCAGAGGTTGCACATCTTTACCCACAAGTCGTGAGCTACGCCAGAGGTTCATCACACTTCCTTAGGTGAGATGACTAGCGACTCACTACGAGGCCGTTACAAAGAATCTCGTTGGTAAGGCGTAACCGCGAGAGTTAGGTCAGCGACGATGGGGCCCACCTCACGGGGGTACAAGCACAGGAGCGCAATCCAAGCACAGACCAGCCGGAGGAGCAGGGACCATTGAAGCTTACTACTCTTGCCCCGCAGGTAAGTTACTCCAAACCAAAAAGACCTAATTAGTAAGCCAAGTCTATCCCATTCTAGCCTTGTGGTAGCGCTGTTGTCCCAGGTTGTCGCTCTATGAACCGGTCCTTATGGAGAGTGGCCAACCAAGCACTAAGCACCGTGCTGGCCCCCTAAACCATGTTTCTACAAAAACCATCTTTTAACGAGACGTGAGCCACTCATCCACACAGAGGGCCACTCTCAGAATTAAGTTCAAGTAAACCATTAATCAATTTAATTAAAAAGGACCAGAATGTGTTATAGCGCAGCAACCTAGCACAACTAACCAAAATGCAACCCAAAGGTATATATAAAGGATATAAAGTGGCTAGGAATGTCCTTATAGGCATACAGTATTAAAAATGCAGTATGAAAATGTATTTAAAAGTGATGGGTTGTTCATGTTATACTTGCCTTCCTCGTACTGCTCTGGCTGCTACTCAAACTGCTCCGAAGACGGCTGCTCCGGGTACTGGTACTGGGGCTCCTCAGATAGCTCAGCGTCTACTCACGAACACATGGCCAAAACAATACACAATAATAAGCATACAAGCAAATACTAACAAAAACTAAGAAACAGTACATCAATACATAAAAACAGCAAGAAAAACTAAGCTAAAACTATTCTACACGTTACAACGATCGCGTGGATATAAAGAACGCTAAAAACGGAGCTAAAACGCATAAACTAGGCCTAAAACAAGGTTCAGGGGCTTATTTGCGAGAAAAACTAAGTTCCAGGGGGTTTTCTGCAAAAACCGATGGCTAAAACGTAATTAAACTAAAGATCTAGGGTCCAACGTGCAAAAACTACAACTCTGGACCGCGGGTTCGATTTCTAAGAAGGTCAGGGGCTTAAGCGTTAAAAACAGGACCTATTTGGAAATACTTTTGAATGGCACAGGACTGCGGGTTGAATCTCGGAAAACTAAAGGGCTCTTTAGCAAAAAGTACCGGCCGAACCGGTATCTTTGATTCTGGGCCGTCAGATCGCGATCTGGCGGATCAGATCGGATCGGCCCACACTCTAATCGGGGCCGTTGATTCGGGATCTAGCGGCTCAGGGCGAAAGGGCGAGCGGCCGGCGGCGGGAGTCGCCGGCGACGGGGCTTCCGCGGCGGAGGGCTCGCCGGAGACGCCCAATCCGGCGCTCCGGGGGTCAATCCGAGCGGGTTTTGGGTCGGGCATGATCTACGCGACATGCGTGATCTACCTGAGGCTTGAGCGGGCCTCGGGGAGGCTGGTAGCGGGGCGCGCTGCGTCGACGGCGGCCCTGCGCGGCGGAGCTCGCCGGCGCGGCGCGTTCGGGGTTCTCCAGGGGCTACGGTCTAGCAAAACTAGCACAAAACGGGCCTGAGGGGATGTGGAAGCTCACCGAGGTTTGGATTGGGTCGGGGATGTCGCGCAGGGTGGTCGTCGGCGGTGCCCGAGCGGCGGGGCTCGCGGAGCTCGCGGAGGAAGGGCCGCTGCAGAGGCCGGAGCGGGGAAGCGGGCTCGGGGAAGATCCTATCGTCGAGGTGGAGCCGTGGTGCTTCTTGGACGGGGCTCTGGTACGGTGGAGCGGCGGAATTGCTCGCCGGCGGCGCAGGGGTCCCTTTTGCGGCGGAGCTAGGTGTAGGGGTGCGGTTGGGGTCCCTGGTGGCGGCACTGGAGAGGTGGGGTGCAGGGGTGTCACGGGGGCTACTTATAGGGCGGCGGCGGCCTTGGTATGCGCGCCCGGGATGGAAGGCAGGCGCAATTCGCGGCAGGGATCACGGCTCTGCCGTTGCGCGAGCGCGGCGCCGGGTAGACGAATCTGGCAGGTGGGCCAGGCCGGTCAGCGGGGTGTGGGTGATGCGCGGAGAGGGCAGCTGGCAGGTGGGTCCGACGGGCGAGGCCGTGCTGTCAGGCGGTGCGGTGCGACACAGCTGAGCAGGGAGGGCGCTGGCGCGGAGCTGGGCCGGTGGCGCGCGAGGAGGGAGAGGAGCGGCCTTGCTGGTTGCGGGCCCGTGCGGGGCGAGCAGGGAAGCGGGGGAAACGGGCCGCTGGCTCGCTGGGCTGGCCTGCGGGCTGAGGGAAAGGGAAGGGTGGTGTGGGCCGGACGCGGAAAGAGTTGGGCCGCGGAGTTCTGTTGGGCTGGGCTAGCTCTAGGATTTGGGTTCCCTTTCTAATTCTATTTTATCTCTCTTTTCTATTTCTAATTCAAACAAAGTTTGAATTCAAATATGAATTTGAATTCAAACCACACTCAAATAAAAGTATGCACCAGCATGAATGCACAACAAAATTTAAACCTAGTCAAATTTTAATTACTTTGTGAAACAAAAATAAATTAAATGCACGGCTAAACACAATAAACCTTAGAAATTTAAATAAAGCCAATTAAATTTATTACTAAATACTGGAATTTAAAATTAGGGTGTTACATACCCTACCCCCTTAAAGAAATCTCGTCCCGAGATTTAGCTGGGCTGGCTAGCAAAGAGGTCTGGATATGTCTTCTTCAACTCATCTTCTCGCTCCCAAGTAGCCTCAGCTTCACTGTGGTGACTCCACTGAACTCTGCACATCTTGATGCGCTTGTTCCGGGTAACCCTCTCCGATGTCTCCAAAATCTTCATCGGATGCTCAGTATAAGTCAGGTCTTCCTGCACATCGACTCCATCCAGGGGTGCCTGCTCCTCGGGTACTCGCAGACACCTCTTCAGCTGAGATATATGGAAGACATCATGAACCCCTGAGAGGCTGAGAGGTAACTCCAGGCGATAAGCAACTTCGCCTTTCCGCTCTAGCACCTTGAATGGGCCCACATACCGAGGTGCTAACTTCCCTTTGACATTAAATCTGCGGATTCCTCTCATCGGAGACACCTTCAGGTATACATAATCACCAACACTGAAAGTCAGATCTCTCCGTTTGCCCTCAGCATAGCTCTTCTGTCTGCTCTGTGCAATTCTCAGATTTTCTCGCACAGCCTGAACCATCTGCTCTGCATCATCTATGATCTCAGGGCCAAAGAGCTGCTTCTCACCAATCTGATCCCAATAGAGAGGAGTCCTGCACTTTCTGCCATACAATGCCTCGAAGGGGGACTTCTTCAGACTGGCCTGATAGCTGTTGTTATACGAGAACTCAGCATATGACAGGCACTTATCCCAACTAGTACCATACTGAATAGCACAAGCTCTCAGCATATCCTCCAACACTTGGTTGGTCCTCTCTGTCTGCCCATCTGTCTGAGGGTGATAAGCCATACTGAAACGCAGCTTCGTATCCAACGAATCATGGAGCTGCTCCCAGAAACGAGAAGTGAACTGAGACCCTCTGTCAGATATAATCTTCTTCGGCACACCATGCAAGCAGACAATCCGAGAGATGTACAACTCCGCAAGTCTGACACCGGAGTAAGTAGTGTTCACTGGAATGAAGTGAGCAACTTTCGTCAGACGATCCACTACTACCCATATGGAGTTGTACCCTTTCTGAGTACGAGGCAATCCAACAATGAAGTCCATAGTGATTTCCTCCCATTTCCACTCTGGAATCTTCAAAGGCTGTAATAGACCTGCTGGCCTCTGATGCTCAGCCTTGACACGCTGACAGGTGTCACAAATAGCCACGTACTCTGCCACTGAACGCTTCTTCCCATACCACCAGAAACGTTCCTTCAGATCATAGTACATCTTCGTGCTGCCCGGATGAATAGAGTAAGCTGTATCATGGGCCTCACTCAAAATCAACTTCCGGAGATCCTTCACATCTGGCACACAGATCCGGTTCTTGTACCACAAAGTACCCTGATCATCCTCTCTGAAATGTGGGGCCTTGCCCTTCTTGAGCAACTCACGAATCTCCTGCAGCTTCTCATCATCCTTCTGATGCTGCCTGATCTCTGCCTCTAGAGTCGGTACTGCCTCAAACGCTGCACTGGAGGTATGATGCAAGAAGCCCAGACTCAACTGCTCGAACTCCTCACATAACTCTGGAGGCATCTGGAAAGCCACGGCCATGTTGACATAACTTCTTCTGCTCAGAGCATCTGCTACAACATTGGCCTTGCCCGGATGATAGTGAATCTCCAGATCATAATCCTTGACCAACTCTAGCCATCTTCTCTGCCGCATGTTCAACTCATTCTGCGTGAAAATGTACTTGAGGCTCTTGTGATCAGTGTAGATATCACACCGCTGCCCATACAAGTAATGCCTCCAAATCTTCAGAGCATGCACAACTGCGGCTAACTCAAGATCATGAGTAGGATAATTCAGCTCATGCCGACGTAACTGCCGTGAAGCATAAGCAATCACTCTGCCCTCCTGCATCAGAACACACCCAAGACCATCCTTCGAAGCATCACAATACACCGTGAACCTCTTCGTCTGGTCTGGCAGAGTCAGGACTGGCGCCGTAGTCAACCTCTTCTTCAGCTCATCAAAGGCTCTCTGACGCTCATCAGTCCACACGAAAGCCACATTTTTCTCTAGCAAGGAAGTCAAAGGCTTCGCGATCTTGGAGAAATTCTCAATGAACCTCCGATAATATCTAGCTAAGCCCAAGAAAGACCTGACTTCCTTCACTGTCTGCGGTATCTCCCACTCGAGCACATCCTTCACCTTGCTCGGATCAACAGCAATGCCTCCCTGAGAGATAACATGACCGAGGAATGGCACCTCATCAATCCAGAACTCGCACTTGCTGAACTTGGCATACAACTGATGCTCTCTCAATCTCTGCAATACGAGTCTCAGATGCTCCTCATGCTCTTCTTCTGTCTTGGAGAAGATCAGAATATCATCAATGAAAATCACCACGAAGACATCCAGATAGTCCATGAAAACCATGTTCATCAGATGCATGAAGTAAGCCGGGGCATTAGTCAAGCCGAAGGACATGACCGTATACTCATATAGCCCGTACTTGCAGGTGAATGCCGTCTTCGGAATATCCCCAGGACGGATCCTCAGCTGAAAATAACCCGAACGAAGATCAATCTTCGAGAATATACGAGCACCTCGAAGCAGATCGAAGAGATCCTCAATACGGGGCAGCGGATGCTTGTTCTTGATAGTGACTGCATTCAGCTCCCGATAATCAACACACATTCTCTTCGAGCCATCCTTCTTATCTACCAGCAATAATGGAAAAGCCCAAGGAGAGAAGCTGCGACGGATATAGCCCTTGGCTAGCAACTCATCAATAGTCTTCTTGACTTCTTCATGCTCTATAGGTGCCATACGGTAGGGCCGCTTTGCAATAGGAGCTGTGCCAGGCAAGAGATCAATACAAAACTCAATGGCGCGTTCAGGCGGCATACCTGGCAGATCATCCGGAAAGACATCCGGGAATTCAGACACCACGCGAATACCGTCCGTGGGTCTAGCCTCCATCTGATGAAGAAATCCCGAAGGCTCTACTGCACTGATAACAACCTCTTGGGCACTGGAAGCTGATAGCAAGACTGTCCTCTGAGCACAATCTATCTGAACTCCCCACTTGGCCAGAGTCTCCATTCCCAGAATGACATCAATGCCCTTGGTGTCTAGCACCATCAGATCAGTACAGAACTCTACTCCCCTCAAAGAAACACTGACTCTCGGGCAGTAAGTGTGAGACCTCAACTGTCCTCCCGGTGAAGATACTAACAGGCACCTCTTTAATGTGCTAGTATGAATACCATGATGCTCGACAAAAGACTGAGTAATGAAGGAATGCGTAGCACCAGTATCAAAAAGCACTGTAGCTGGATATGAATTAACCATGAACGTACCAATAACCATGTTGGGAGCCTCGGCCCCTGACTCGGCCGTCACGTGGTTCACTCTGCCCTGAAGTGGCGCCCTGGGCTGAGCTGGGCGCCCCTGCTGTCCCGCCTGCGCCTTCCGGGGGCAAGCGTTGGCGTAGTGCCCCGGCTGGCCGCAGTGAAAGCAGGTGCGAGGGGGTCCCTGAGCCTGCTATCCGGTAGGAGCTGCCGGACGTGGAGCCTGCGGCGCCGGTGGAGCTGGTGGAGCACGAGCCGAAGGTGCCGGTAACCTCTGGCCCTGCCCTGCCTGCTGCTGCTGTCGAGGCAGGTACTGCTGCGGTGGCCTCTGCTGGTACTGCTGAGGAGGCCGGTACTGCTGCTGGTACTGCTGGGGCGGCTAGAGGCGAGGACGAGTGTTGCTGCCGGTAGCAACGGGGACAAACTTCCTCTTCTTGTCCTCCATCTCCAGGTGCTTGCGCTCAGTGTTGAGCGCGCTGTCAACCAGATGGTTGAAGTCATCGAAGCGGAGGTTGAGCAGCGCGTACTGGAGGTAGTCCTCAAGACCCTCCATGAAGTGCTCCTGCTTCTTGCGGTCATCCGCAACATCGGCAGGGGCGTAGCGAGCCAGCTGAAGAAAGCGATCACGATACTCCGTGACCGACATAGTCCCCTGATTTGACAAAGACCGATAGATATCGAAAGATTAACTCAAGATTCTTAAGGATAGAACAAGGGGTATTAGCTCAAAAGAAACCGCTGAATGATTATATTTAAGGTTACCTGCTTCAGTGCAAGGAACTCCTGCTTCATCTTCATAACGCCCGCGGGGACGTTGTGGCTGCGGAAACGCTCCCTGAACTGGAGCCAAGTGAGAGCCTCGCGGTCGTGAACTGGGTGGGACTCCCACCAGTCCAAAGCTGCCCCTCGCAGCTGTCCTGCTGCGTACAGAACTCGCTCCCGATCATCGCACTGGGCGATGTCCAGCTGACGCTCCACTGCACGGAGCCAGTCGTCATCCTGAAGAGGGTCGGACGTGTGAGAAAACATCGGCAGGTGACCCCTCAGGAACTCAGCACGCCTGTCGCGAGGCTGCGACGGTGGAGGAGGCGGAGGCTGAGTGTGAGCCTGCTGAAGAGCCTGAACAGTGTTGTTCAGGGTGGCCATCATCTGCATCTGGAGCTGGAAGTACTGCTCCGGAGTCAAGGGTGGCGGCATCGGGATCCCGGTCCCCTGGGTGTTCTGACCCTGGTTGTTCTGCCCCTGCTGGTCAGAACCACGCCTGGTGTTTACCATCTGATTTTGGACAAAAGATTTCACGAGTAAGGATATTGCAGGAATAAATTCAGATGGATATGATAACTCTTTGCGGAAAAAGACTCAGCCATGTTAAAGTAGACAGGATAGAGTTGACTGTTTTGCCCCCAACGATCTAACTCATTTTATTAATTAGTTATCTTTAACACCTGAGTGATTTTCTTTAAACAAATTTAAACAACTAAGCTATGCAATCAGTCAAAAATCCAAATCAAACATGTAGCATAATAACAAGCAGACAATTTTTCACAACTTAGTCGAGTTTAGCAAAAGACTCGACTAACACAACGCGTCGTAGAACGTGCTATCGTATTATTATAAAAGGGTCACCTAGCTAATACTCATGGTGGTCAGATGACTGATTCAGGCCAAAATCTACGAAAACTATTCTTCAGAGAAAGAAATCAAGGCAAGACGAGTAAAAGTCAAAGAAGTCAAGGGGTATAATAGTAAAATAATTTCAGCAGACAAGGATTAGAGAGAAGAAGTCCTAAAACTCGACCAGTTCTATCTAGGCTTCGTCCTACAGTCGATACGGCTCTGATACCACTCTGTAACACCCGGTTTATAAAAGGACATAAACCAAGCAGTCATATACGTGCCAGGATCAAGTCACACGTATATACAACAGAATGAACACTATATCATAGCACATATCACGAATAAGACATAATAAATCGAAATACGAATGTTATTTATTACAATAATGACAAAATGTCTGATACAGCGGAAGCGAAGTACAAAATACGATAAAAGCTCTCCGAAAGCTGAAGCAGGGCGCCACAGGGACGTCGACTGGGAGACGAACACCTAGAAGTCCTCGTAGTCCTGGTAGCGCTGGACGAACTCCCTCGTGTCGGCAGGAACTGAGCAGCAGTAGCGTAGCCAAGAGGAAAAAGTAGAGAAGAGGCAAGAGTGAGTACACAACTTGTACTCAACAAGTATAACACAAACTATGAGGCTCTAAGGTTGGCTGACTCAACTGCATTAGCTTTTAATCTTGGCAAAATTTTATTGAAGCTATTTACTACAGTTTGATGAATTACCATTAACCCAGTTACATAGTAATTAATCAAGATTAAACATGTTACTACTGAGAACCAAACTAAAACCAAGCCACCAAGGTAAACCCCGAGAGGCACCCCCTCGTCGGAAGGGGCTAACCCCACTAATCAAAAGGAGGATCTGGGCCGCTCATAACCGTGAGCACGGCTAGTATACCAGTTTTACACTCTGCAGAGGTTGCACATCTTTACCCACAAGTCGTGAGCTACGCCAGAGGTTCATCACACTTCCTTAGGTGAGATGACTAGCGACTCACTACGAGGCCGTTACAAAGAATCTCGTTGGTAAGGCGTAACCGCGAGAGTTAGGTCAGCGACGATGGGGCCCACCTCACGGGGGTACAAGCACAGGAGCGCAATCCAAGCACAGACCAGCCGGAGGAGCAGGGACCATTGAAGCTTACTACTCTTGCCCCGCAGGTAAGTTACTCCAAACCAAAAAGACCTAATTAGTAAGCCAAGTCTATCCCATTCTAGCCTTGTGGTAGCGCTGTTGTCCCAGGTTGTCGCTCTATGAACCGGTCCTTATGGAGAGTGGCCAACCAAGCACTAAGCACCGTGCTGGCCCCCTAAACCATGTTTCTACAAAAACCATCTTTTAACGAGACGTGAGCCACTCATCCACACAGAGGGCCACTCTCAGAATTAAGTTCAAGTAAACCATTAATCAATTTAATTAAAAAGGACCAGAATGTGTTATAGCGCAGCAACCTAGCACAACTAACCAAAATGCAACCCAAAGGTATATATAAAGGATATAAAGTGGCTAGGAATGTCCTTATAGGCATACAGTATTAAAAATGCAGTATGAAAATGTATTTAAAAGTGATGGGTTGTTCATGTTATACTTGCCTTCCTCGTACTGCTCTGGCTGCTACTCAAACTGCTCCGAAGACGGCTGCTCCGGGTACTGGTACTGGGGCTCCTCAGATAGCTCAGCGTCTACTCACGAACACATGGCCAAAACAATACACAATAATAAGCATACAAGCAAATACTAACAAAAACTAAGAAACAGTACATCAATACATAAAAACAGCAAGAAAAACTAAGCTAAAACTATTCTACGCGTTACAACGATCGCGTGGATATAAAGAACGCTAAAAACGGAGCTAAAACGCATAAACTAGGCCTAAAACAAGGTTCAGGGGCTTATTTGCGAGAAAAACTAAGTTCCAGGGGGTTTTCTGCAAAAACCGATGGCTAAAACGTAATTAAACTAAAGATCTAGGGTCCAACGTGCAAAAACTACAACTCTGGACCGCGGGTTCGATTTCTAAGAAGGTCAGGGGCTTAAGCGTTAAAAACAGGACCTATTTGGAAATACTTTTGAATGGCACAGGACTGCGGGTTGAATCTCGGAAAACTAAAGGGCTCTTTAGCAAAAAGTACCGGCCGAACCGGTATCTTTGATTCTGGGCCGTCAGATCGCGATCTGGCGGATCAGATCGGATCGGCCCACACTCTAATCGGGGCCGTTGATTCGGGATCTAGCGGCTCAGGGCGAAAGGGCGAGCGGCCGGCGGCGGGAGTCGCCGGCGACGGGGCTTCCGCGGCGGAGGGCTCGCCGGAGACGCCCAATCCGGCGCTCCGGGGGTCAATCCGAGCGGGTTTTGGGTCGGGCATGATCTACGCGACATGCGTGATCTACCTGAGGCTTGAGCGGGCCTCGGGGAGGCTGGTAGCGGGGCGCGCTGCGTCGACGGCGGCCCTGCGCAGCGGAGCTCGCCGGCGCGGCGCGTTCGGGGTTCTCCAGGGGCTACGGTCTAGCAAAACTAGCACAAAACGGGCCTGAGGGGATGTGGAAGCTCACC
This sequence comes from Panicum virgatum, assembly GCF_016808335.1. Classification (NCBI taxonomy): domain Eukaryota; kingdom Viridiplantae; phylum Streptophyta; class Magnoliopsida; order Poales; family Poaceae; genus Panicum; species Panicum virgatum. Next base: position 29,283,965 of record NC_053145.1, on the reverse strand, counting down.
GAGGTTTGGATTGGGTCGGGGATGTCGCGCAGGGTGGTCGTCGGCGGTGCCCGAGCGGCGGGGCTCGCGGAGCTCGCGGAGGAAGGGCCGCTGCAGAGGCCGGAGCGGGGAAGCGGGCTCGGGGAAGATCCTATCGTCGAGGTGGAGCCGTGGTGCTTCTTGGACGGGGCTCTGGTACGGTGGAGCGGCGGAATTGCTCGCCGGCGGCGCAGGGGTCCCTTTTGCGGCGGAGCTAGGTGTAGGGGTGCGGTTGGGGTCCCTGGTGGCGGCACTGGAGAGGTGGGGTGCAGGGGTGTCACGGGGGCTACTTATAGGGCGGCGGCGGCCTTGGTATGCGCGCCCGGGATGGAAGGCAGGCGCAATTCGCGGCAGGGATCACGGCTCTGCCGTTGCGCGAGCGCGGCGCCGGGTAGACGAATCTGGCAGGTGGGCCAGGCCGGTCAGCGGGGTGTGGGTGATGCGCGGAGAGGGCAGCTGGCAGGTGGGTCCGACGGGCGAGGCCGTGCTGTCAGGCGGTGCGGTGCGACACAGCTGAGCAGGGAGGGCGCTGGCGCGGAGCTGGGCCGGTGGCGCGCGAGGAGGGAGAGGAGCGGCCTTGCTGGTTGCGGGCCCGTGCGGGGCGAGCAGGGAAGCGGGGGAAACGGGCCGCTGGCTCGCTGGGCTGGCCTGCGGGCTGAGGGAAAGGGAAGGGTGGTGTGGGCCGGACGCGGAAAGAGTTGGGCCGCGGAGTTCTGTTGGGCTGGGCTAGCTCTAGGATTTGGGTTCCCTTTCTAATTCTATTTTATCTCTCTTTTCTATTTCTAATTCAAACAAAGTTTGAATTCAAATATGAATTTGAATTCAAACCACACTCAAATAAAAGTATGCACCAGCATGAATGCACAACAAAATTTAAACCTAATCAAATTTTAATTACTTTGTGAAACAAAAATAAATTAAATGCACGGCTAAACACAATAAACCTTAGAAATTTAAATAAAGCCAATTAAATTTATTACTAAATACTGGAATTTAAAATTAGGGTGCTACAGAGGGCATAGTTGGCCGCTACTCTCTCCTTCCGCCCACGAACTCCTTATTCTTCCTTGTTCTTGCCCTCATTTTCCACGACTTTTGCAATGGCTCACCGGGGTGCGCAAGCTAGCGGCCTGCGCATCTTTGACTTCGTCCCCTCTGCGGTCGGTGATGATGTCGCCCTGGAGGTGGCGGCGAAGTTGGTGCCGGTGGACATTGTGCTGCGCCGGGGCAAAGCTTTCCCGTCGCCCCGGAGCGCATGGGAGGTGGTGACCTTCCTCCCCTTCCTCTTGGTGGGGTTGGTCCCACCTGTCTCGCCATTCTTCACGGCGGCGCTGGAGGAGTACGGCCTCCACCTCGTGCACCTCACCCCCAACTCCATCCTCACCCTTGCGCTCTTCGCGCATGCGTGTGAGACATTCGTGGGGGTGACCCCCATCGGTGGTGCTCTTACGCTAGTTCTTCAGCCTGGTGAGGTCCCCGTCCCTCTCCCCAGGTGCCAGCGCCACCCCGCAGAACCGCAGGGTCGGCGGTGTCTTCTTCAGGCGGCGTGGCAATGACTTCTTTTCCCTTGCCCGGAAGGGCAAGTGGGAGAACTGGGAGAGGCAATTGATGTACGTGGAGGTGGACGACCCCTCCTCGTGCCAGCGTCTTCCTCAGGGGCCGCCGGTGAGCAACCCCCCGGTGGTCCGAGGTGCCGGAGCTAGGAGCCGTGTGGGGACCGGTTGTTGGCGCCTACCAACGTCACCTAGAGATGATGCCCGCACACGCCAATTTGGGACGGCAGTATTTCATGAACCACGAATAGATCTGCAAGCACACGGAATACCGCTGTAGCATTTTACTCGAGAGTATACCGGGGTGTCATTTATATTTCTGCAGGGAAGGCGATGAGTGAGAGAATATATAGATCAGTTGGTGAGCTCTATCTAGATTGGAGATTCTCATGCATAAATAGGGGTAAGATAATAACATGGTAGGAGGTAGTGTGACACACACACAAACTACTCTCTTGGATAAAAGAATAAAGGTTACTTTAGGCCGGGAGCCTGGCAAAAGTTAGAGCTCGAGTCAGCTGTGCTAGGCTAGCTATATCTACACTTTCTCATTAGTTAGCTCGTCAGAGATTAAACTACACAACAAGGAAATCGCTATCGAAGTAACGGGAGGAGCCCGTACACCCCGGCGACTTTATGTACCTCCTACCCTCTATACCGAACGTGGAGGATTACTAAAAGGCACGGACAGGGCTATCACCACCTGCCGGCTACCTCTACAAACCGTTGGTATAGTTGACATCCAGCAACTCTTAGCTAATCTAGACACCATGTCTACGCTAGTAAGGGATACTCTATTGTCCCGCGCGGAGCCCCCACCCTCCAGATGGACAGACATCACACTAGAGCAATCATACGAATACTGGAGCAGTTGATAGAGTTCTAAGAACAAAAGACTAAGCATCTCTAGCACAGGGCGATCATGCAATGCAAGCATTGAATAATAACGCAACCATGACAAAAAGCATATACTCGATAACTCAGAATATACTTCAAGCAGATATCGGTAACCATAGTCTAATTCTATTACAAATGACCGAATATTACAAGAGAGAGCTAGAGATGAACTCATACCAAACTCTCGAGCAACTCTGGCGACTCGATGACTCCTAGACTTCTCCTAAACTCCACTAAGCCTAAAGACTATGCAAGGAATGCAAGAGAGGAAGAGGTGTGTGGTGTGGTGTGTGTGTGTTCTGTTCTCTACCCCTCCCCTTCTATTTATAGCAGGGGGCCACCAGCCGCAGCACCCCAAACCGACATTGTGAGCCAACAGGGAAGCGCCACGGGGATTGGTTGAGGCGGTGGGGCCCACGGGCCTGGCCGGCCGACCAGGTAGGTCGATTGGCCTGCCCGGGCCGCCAACCGCCCCCAACTTCCTGGTGTGGGCTTGTCTTGGTCTCCCCTTGTCCTAAAGTTGGGGCACGGCCTGCCCCAGCTGGGTTTGCTTCAGTTCTTGGGCTTCACTTGGTCCATTTGAGCCTGAATCGGTACTCTGATATTTTCTATGATTTTGTGTCGGGCCAAAGTGTGCTTGTAACCTGCATATTAGCTTGAAAACACAACTTTTATATTCTAAAAGGTAAAGTGTGATTTAGGAACTTTATTGGATAAGCATGCATGTAAGAAATGCAAACTCTCATGATTTTCTGATCAAGTTGACGCCTGGAAATGGTCGTTAGTGTGCGTCAACAAGATCCCCCAAGCTGTCCTTTGCTCATCCCGAGCAAAGTAGGACAAATCATGTTGTTGATCAGAAAATCACTTTGACTCGTACCTTACCTGTCATGTTATAGTCTGAAGCAAAGAGATTTATCTATAAGCTTAAATAAGTTAGTTAGCATACCTTTGCTCAATTACCTTACTCCCTCATGGGGCTTTTTAGCTATCTCCTTGTCTTGGGCTGTTGAGAGTTAGAATGGTGCATAAAGCAGTACTTACTTGTTCATAGATACTCAATCCATCTGGAGACACTTTTTTTTGAAAGATTTTTTGAAAACATGGCAAAGCTCCAGGATAACTCTCTCGAGGCACTCATCTTGTATTTCCTTACCAGGGCAGTGTTTGCCTTTAATCTTCCCTACTACTACAAGCCTTTGTGGAGCTCAAGTTAGGATAAGAACAGAGCACACTTGTATTCTATTTATTGTAAAGTCAAAGAGAGGATCCATAGAGAAATAAGTCATGCAATCTCGATCATAAGGTGCAAGTGTATGAATGGATGGGTAGATGGATGAATATGGCTTACTTCTTGAGGTAATGGCTTTTCTCTCTCGAATCATCCCTGTCGCTCTCTTTTTTTTTTGAGACATGGTTACCCCCTTTTTCTCTTTTTTTGGGTCATGCTTCTTTGGCATGCCATCTTTTCTCTTCTTTTTAGGGCAACCATAATCTGACTTTATTTTATTTCAGGAATGTTCTACGAGAGAGATCACCAAGACATGGACCATTTATAGATGTGAAGTGGATGGTGATGCTAATTCCCAGTGTAGGAATATAACAAATGGATGGGACGTGCACATGCTTATGATTGAGAAAGCATGAAGAGCATCTTACTAGAGTCACCCAATTTGACAAAACTCAACAGAATATCAAGCAGCATATGTATAAGGGTTTTTCATGGAATATGACATATGGCTCTAGTAGGACATTGCATATCGCTGGGAAACTTGCCTTTTAAATTTTTTTTAAATTTTCTTTTTTTCGAAAACAACTCCAGACTTCAAGCATCACTAGAACAAGCTTGCATAACCTTATTTACCATATCTAAACTCACAACAACTTAGACTCGGATCAAGCATATGCAACCCATAGAACTTTCAGGTTTATTGGCAACATATGTGTATAACCAACGAATATAAACTCAAGAGAACTCTTATTTTCAAACTAGACACAACAGACATGATAGAGCAAAACAAAACTCATCCTTTTAACTTATCAAAACGGAGTTAAAACATTCTTACTGCGCATCATGGAAAAGGGAAATAAAGTAGTAAATTTTTATTTTTTTGGAAGTTTTTATCAATTTTTATTGAAAGCAAATAAAGGGATACAGTTGACTTGGGGAAGGGAACCTCCCCCAAGCTAGCTCTTAGTTTAGGGTCAAAAAGCAGGACCTTTCTCCATACCTGATCAGGTTTAGGTCATTTCGTCCGTACCTGGAGAAGTAGTAGCGGTCGATGACGTCTTGTTCTTCTTGCGCCACACCTTCTTGGTCTTCTTTGGTGGCGTAGGCGGCGCAGGAACAGGATCCTCGGATGTTGGATAGACGATTTCCAGATCTTCCCATACTATATTGGTGATGAAATCAGGGATCTTCTGATCATCTTCCACTGGCTCGGTTGGTGGAGTATGAATTTCCCAATCCTCCCAAGCTGGCTTGGAAGAGGGGTGATAGTCTTGATCATCTCAACCGGGCTCTGCCCATAGCCCTTGTTTCTTACTATCCTCATGAATCAGAAATACCTCTTTCTTGTTTTGAAATTTAAATTTCATGGTCTTTCCCATGATACAGAGGTTGATTCTTCCTCACCCCACATCAATTCTGGCATTTGCATCCTTGAGGAACGGTCGCCCAAGTATGAGCGGAATTCCATGATCTCCTTCCATATCAAGGACTACGAAGTCCACCAATATGTAGGTATTCTTGACTTTTACCATTAACCTTTCCACAACTCCTTCTGGATATCTTATCGTGGAATCTGCCAGCTGAACACACATAGTGGTAGGAGAAATTGATGGATAGCCTAGCTTCTCGAAAGTCACCTTGGGCATGATGTTAACGCTGGCTCCAAGGTCACAAAGGGCGTGATCAAATTCATAATCAAAGATTGAGCAGCTAATCACTGGGGTTGTGGGATCTTCTCTTATTGTGGCTGCCAACTCGCCCCACGCACCTCTTCTTGGGCGTGTGAGCTTCTCTACATAGCTGATGGATGTCCCACTAAGGGGCTCTTCCCACATAGCATTGATGACATTCACGCTTTCTAGAGTTGATTCGGGTTGCCGCGGAATCTTCCCTAGTTCAGTAGTAGGTGTAGCAGCAGCTAGTTGAGCCAATTGAGTTTCTAGCGCCTTATTGAAACTCAGCTGGTTCTTCATAGCAGTGGAGGATCCGTCCATCTTGGCATGGATGGTGTCCATAGATTTGTCTATAGTGGCCAACTTCTTCTGAAGGGACTCATTGATCTTCGCTTGGCCGTAGACAAGATTTCTCAAGGTAGGCTGGTTAGGACCGAAAGAATTCGAATTCCTATTACCTCATTGGTAATATGGGCGTGGTTGATTCCACCCCTGACCTCCCTGTGGACGAAACCCATTGCCATTGAGGAATAGAGCTTCTTATTGGGTTTCTGGGCAATTGTCGCCCGAATGTCCAATATTCCCGTAGACCTCGCATGTCATGCGAGTTTCCAAGGCTTGAAGTGTTTGCATCTGAGCCTTATCTTGGGAATAATCCTCAAATTTCTTGAGGAGGAGATCAATCTTCATAGCAAGCATGTCGGCCTCCTTGACGGAGTACATACCTCGCTGGCGCGATTGGAGGTGATCATCGCTCCAATCTTGGTTGGAAACCATCTTCTCGATTAATGATGTAGCTATTTCAATGGTCAGCGAGAAGAAAGCTCCACCCACAGCAGCATCCACATGATCACGGGATGACTGTGTCAACCCGTTGTAGAAGTTCTGTAGAATGATCCAATTATCCATTCCATGGTGCGGACACGCCAGAATATACTCCTGAAGCCTCTCCCAAGCTTCCGGAATTGACTCATTTGATGCCAGCTGGAAGTTCGAAATCCAACCACGAAGAGCATTGGTTTTGCCCGTCGGGAAGAACTTCGAGAGGAACGCCTTGGCACATTTGTCCCAAGTATCCACAGCAGCCTTGTTAGCATAAAACCATTGCTTTGCTCTCCCCAAGAGAGAAAACGGAAACAGACGGAGCCGAATTGCATCTTGCGATACACCCTTGATAACAAAAGTACTGCAGAGCTCCAGGAACTGCTGGAGATGAGCGCTGGCATCCTCATTGGCCCTGCCACAAAATGGTTGGCCTGCACCATCGTAATGAGACCCGTCTTGATCTCGAAAATTTCTCCTTCGGTGTTAACCTCGGGTCCGGTCGGGACCTAGCTAGCAGACGGAGCAGAGTAATCACAGAGTGTCTTCTGGGCCATAGCTCTAGGAGCTGACGACGATGCGATGACTGGATCAACTGCCGAGAGTGATCTCCGAGGTGATACAAGACGAGCTCGCGTCCTCCTCAAAACTGACTCTGGATCGGAATGAAAGTTTTGCGGCAAGTCGAAACCGTCATACACTACCATGTTTTCGTATCAACGAAGACAAGAAAACAAAGCCAAGTTAGCCTGTTTAGCAAGCGAATACCAATTTCGATTTTGTTCGCAACTCTGTCCATATATTTCACTATGTGCCTTCCCCGGCAACGGCACCAAAAATGCTTGTTGGCGCCTACCAACGTCACCTAGCGATGACGCCCGCAGACGCCAATATGGGACGGCAGTATTTCATAAACCACGAATAGATCCGCAAGCGCACGGAATAACGCTGTAGCATTTTACCCGGGAGTATACCAGGGTGTCATTTATATTTCTGCAGGGAAGGCGATGAGTGAGAGAATATATAGATTAGTTGGTGAGCTCTATCTAGATTGGATATTCTCATGCATAATCAGGGGTAAGATAATAACATGGTAGGAGGTAGTGTGACACACACACAAATTACTCTCTTGGATAAAAGAATAAAGGGTACTTTAGGCCGAGAGCAAGGTAAAAGTCAGAGCTCGAGTCAGCTGTGCTAGGCTAGCTATATCTACACTTTCTCATTAGTTAGCTCGTCATAGATTAAACTACACAATAGGGAGATCGCTATCGAAGTAACGGGAGGAGCCCGTACACCCCGGCGACTTTAAGTACCTCCTACCCCCTATACCGAACGTGGAGGTTTACTAAAAGGCACGGACAGGGCTGTCACCACCTGCCGGCTACCTCTACTGTAACACCCTAATTTAAATTTCAGCATTTATTAATAAATTTAATTGGTTTTAATTAATTTTCTAAGGTTTATTGTGTTTAGTATGGCATTTAATTCATTTTTGTTGTTTAAGTAATTAAAATTTTACCATAGGTTTAAATTTTGGTGTTGCATTCATGCTGGTGCATAGTTTTAATTATTTGAGTGTGGTTTGAATTCAAATTTTGATTTGAATTCAAACTTTGTTTGAAGTAAAAATAGAAAAGAGAAAGGAAAATAGAAAACTAACCCGGACCCAAACCCACCTCAGCCCAGTCCAACCCTCTCCCCCGGCCCACTTTCCTCGCGGCCCAAACCAGCGCCCACACCCCAGGCCCGGCTCGCGCCGGCCTGCTCCCGCCTCCCCCGTGCTAGAACCCAGCTCGCCCGCCCCATCGGTCCACTGCGACTCAGCCCGCGTTCGCGCCCGTGCGGCTGACTGCTGGGCCTGCACGCCAGCGCCACTCCCGCTCGCTCGCCGGACCCCGCCCCTTTCCCCTCACTGACAGTTTGGGCCCGCCTGTCAGCCCATCATCTTCCTCCTCCCGTTTTCCCCGCCGCGCTCCGGGCTCTGCTCTGCCCCGCTAGTGCCATGAAGCTTCGCTGTTCCGTGGACCCCCAGCCCCTGCAGGACCCACTGGCAGCCTCCCGTGCACGCTCCTCTTCCAGAAGCTTCCTCACCCGAACCCGGGATCGCGCGAGACTATTGCGCGATCCACTTTCCCCGCAGGGCAACGCCCGGCCGCAATCACCGCGGCGTCCCCGCCGGGCGCGCCCTCCCAGGATCACCGGCGCCTTCTTTAAACCCCCGCGGACACCCCCCTGCGACCACCCTATCCTACGCACCGCCACCACAAATCCTAGAGCGCATCCGCACCGAGCACCGCCGCGCCATAGCCCTGCGCCGCTGTGGTCCAGCAACTTGGCCACGCCATAGCCCCGGCCAGACCTCGCCACCACTCCGCCTTGGCACCAGAAGACTCCTCGAGCTCCTTGGCCCCGGACCGAGTCGCGCCTACGCCGAGATTCCGCCAGGGACGCATCTCCGGTGAGAAGCTCCGCCGCCAAAATTACTCACCGCCGTTGCCGCTCCGAGCCTGCTGACCTCCTTCCCGCCCTCGCAGGGTCTTCAGGAACCCATCCGAGGACACCAGGACGCCGGAGCACACCTCGACGTCCAACACCGCGAAGCACCGAGCCGACCTCGCCGCCGTTTCACATCGTCGACCCACCTGCGCGCCATCCCGGTCTGATCCAAGCCCTCGGTGAGCCTCACAACAACACGCCCTTTCTTTTGCGCTAGTTGTATTGGCCCTTAGCCCGCTCCCGGGGTCAGCACATCACCCGCCGGCGAACTTCGCCGCCCCGAGCCGCCATGGTCGCCGAACTTCGTGCTCGGGACCTCCCCAAACCCAAATCGCACCCTAGGTGGTTTACCCATGCCGCAATAGAGCTCCACGGCCAAACCCCATCCCAAATAGCCACCCGGAGTGCCGGATTGGGCATCTCCGGTGAAGCGCCGCCGCGGGAATTGGTTTCCCGGCGACCCTCGCCGCCGCCGTCGGCCCCAACGCCTCTGCGCCGTCCGATCCGGGTTCTGCGCTCCAGATTAGATCAGCCCACCGCGTCGCTCTCAATCGTCGGATCGAGATCCAACGGCCTGGAATCAAAGATACCGGTTCGGCCTTGACTTTTTGCTAAAGAGCCCTCAGTCTTCTGCTGAATTAACCCGCAGTCCACCGCCTTTGAAAAATAATTGCAGTTAAGCCCAAAATTTTGCACGAACCCCCCTGAGTTTTCCAGAAATCAAACCCGCCATCCACCCTTGGCAGTTTTACGCGTTAGACCCTAGAACTAATGGATATTTATGTTTTAGCCCTCGATTTTAGCAGAAAAGCCCCTGGAACTTCAGTTTTCTTACAAATAAGCCCCTGAACCTTGTTTTTGGCCTAGAATATGCGTTTTAGCTCCGTTTTAGGCGTTTTTTATGTCCACACGATCGTTGTAACGCGTAGAATAGCTTTAGACTAGTTTAGTGTGCTGTTTTTATGTATTGATGCATTGTTTCTTAGTTTTTATTAGTGTTTGCTTGTATGCTTATTATTGTGCATTGTTTTGGCCATGTGCTCGTGAGTAGACGTTGATCCATCTGAGGAGCCCCAGTACCAGTACCCGGAGCAGCCATCTTCGGAGCAGTTTGAGCAGCAGCCAGAGCAGTACGAGGAAGGCAAGTGTAACATGAACAACCTATCACCTTTAATTACAATTTCATACTGCATTTTAATACTGTATGCCTATAAGGACTTTCCTAGCCACTTTATATCCTTTATATATATCCTTTGGGTTGCATTTTGATTAGTTGTGCTAGGTTGCTGCGCTATAACACACTCTGGTCCTTTTTAATTAATTTGATTAATGGTTTACTTGAACTTAATTCTGAGAGTGGCCCTCTGTGTGGATGAGTGGCTCACGTCTCGTTAAAAGATGTTTTTGTAGAAACATGGTTTAGGGGGCCAGCACGGTGCTTACTGCCTGGTTGGCCACTCTCCATAAGGACCGGTTCATAGAGCGACAACCTGGGACAACAGCGCTACCACAAGGCTAGAATGGGATAGACTTGGCTTACTAATTAGGTCTTTTTGGTTTGGAGTAACTTACCTGCGGGGCAAGAGTAGTAAGCTTCAATGGTCCCTGCTCCTCCGGCTTGGTCTGTGCTTGGATTGCGCTCCTGTGCTTGTACCCCCGGAGGTGGGCCCCATCGTCGCGGACCTGACTCTCGCGGTTACGCCTTACCAACGAGATTCTTTGTAACGGCCTCGTAGTGAGTTGCTAGTCATCTCACCTAAGGAAGTGTGATGAACAACTGGCGTAGCTCACGACTTGTGGGTAAAGATGTGCAACCTCTGCAGAGTGTAAAACTGGTATACTAGCCGTGCTCATGGTTATGAGCGGCCCAGATCCTCCTTTTGATTAGTGGAGTTATCTCCTTCCGACGAGGGAGGTGCTTCTCGGGGTTACCTTGGTGGCTTGGTTTTGGTTTGGTTTTTCAGTAGATACATGATTAAACTTGATTAATAATCTATGTAACTGGGTTAATGGTAATTCATCAACTCGTAGTAAATAGCTTTAATAAAATTTTGCCAACACTTAAAAGCTAATGCAGTTGAGTCAGCCAACCTTAGAGCCTCATAGTTTGTGTTATACTTGTTGAGTACAAGTTGTGTACTCACTCTTGCCTCTTCTCTACTTTTTCCTCTCGGCTACGCTACTGCTGCTCAGTTCCTGCCGACACGAGGGAGTTCGTCCAGCGCTACCAGGACTACGAGGACTTCTAGGTGTTCGTCTCCCAGTCGACGTCCCTGTGGCGCCCTGCTTCAGCTTCGGAGAGCTTTATCGTATTCTGTACTTCGCTTCCGCTGTATCAGACATTTTTGTCATTAATGTAATAAATAACATTCGTATTCACTTTATTATATCTTTTTACGTGATATGTGCTATGTTATACTGTTCATTCTGTTGTATATACGTGTGACTTGATCCTGGCACGTATATGATTGCTCGGTTTATGTTCTTTTATAAACTGGTGCTACGCATTCCTTCATTACTCAGTCTTTTGTTGAGCATCATGGTATTCATACAAGCACATTAAAGAGGTGCCTGTTAGTATCTTCACCGGGAGGACAGTTGAGGTCTCACACTTACTGCCCGAGAGTCAGTGTTTCTTTGAGGGGAGTAGAGTTCTGTACTGATCTGATGGTGCTAGACACCAAGGGCATTGATGTCATTCTGGGAATGGAGACTCTGGCCAAGTGGGGAGTTCGGATAGATTGTGCTCAGAGGACAGTCTTGCTATCAGCTTCCAGTGGCCAAGAGGTTGTCATCAGTGCAGTAGAGCCTTCTGGATTTCTTCATCAGATGGAGGCTAGACCCACGGACGGTATTCGCGTGGTGTCTGAATTCCCGGATGTCTTTCCGGATGATTTGCCAGGTATGCCGCCTGAATGCGCCATTGAGTTTTGTATTGATCTCTTGCCTGGCACAGCTCCTATTGCAAAGCGGCCCTACCGTATGGCACCTATAGAGCATGAGGAAGTCAAGAAGACTATTGATGAGTTGCTAGCCAAGGGCTATATCCGTCGCAGCTTCTCTCCTTGGGCTTTTCCATTATTACTGGTAGATAAGAAGGATGGCTCGAAGAGGATGTGTGTCGATTATCGGGAGCTGAATGCAGTCACTATCAAGAACAAGCATCCGCTGCCCCGTATTGAGGATCTCTTTGATTTGCTTCGAGGTGCTCGTATATTCTCGAAGATTGATCTTCGCTCGGGCTATTTTCAGATGAGGATCCGTCCTGGGGATATTCCGAAGACGGCGTTCACCTGCAAGTACGGGCTATATGAGTATACAGTCATGTCCTTCGGCTTGACTAATGCCCCGGCTTACTTCATGCATCTGATGAACATGGTTTTCATGGATTATCTGGATGTCTTTGTGGTGATTTTCATTGATGATATTCTGATCTTTTCCAAGACAGAAGAAGAGCATGAGGAGCATCTGAGACTCGTATTGCAGAGATTGAGGGAGCATCAGTTGTATGCCAAGTTTAGCAAGTGCGAGTTCTGGATTGACGAGGTTCCATTCCTCGGTCATGTTATCTCTCAGGGAGGCATTGCCGTTGATCCGAGCAAGGTGAAGGATGTGCTAGAGTGGGAGACACCGCAGACAGTAAAGGAAGTCAGGTCTTTCTTGGGCTTAGCTGGATATTACCGGAGGTTCATTGAGAATTTCTCCAAGATCGCGAAGCCTTTGACTTCATTGCTGGAGAAAAATGTGGCTTTCGTATGGACCGATGAGCGTCAGAGGGCCTTTGATGAGCTGAAGAAGAGGTTGACTACGGCGCCAGTCCTGACTCTGCCTGACCAGACGAAGAGGTTCACGGTATATTGTGATGCTTCGAAGGATGGTCTTGGGTGTGTTCTGATGCAGGAGGGCAGAGTGATTGCTTATGCTTCACGACAGTTACGTTGGCATGAGCTGAACTATCCCACTCATGATCTTGAGTTAGCCGCAGTTGTGCATGCTCTGAAGATTTGGAGGCATTACTTGTATGGGCAGCGGTGTGATATCTACACTGATCACAAGAGCCTCAAGTACATTTTCACGCAGAATGAGCTGAACATGCGGCAGAGGAGATGGTTAGAGTTGGTCAAGGATTATGACCTGGAGATTCACTATCATCCGGGCAAGGCCAATGTTGTAGCAGATGCTCTGAGCAGAAGAAGTTATGTCAACATGGCCGTGGCTTTCCAGATGCCTCCAGAGTTATGCGAGGAGTTCGAGCAGTTGAGTCTGGGCTTCTTGCATCATACTTCCAGTGCAGCATTCGAGGCAGTACCGACTCTAGAGTCAGAGATCAGGCAGCATCAGAAAGATGATGAGAAGCTGCAAGAGATCCGTGAGTTGCTCAAGAAGGGCAAGGCTCCTCATTTCAGAGAGGATGATCAGGGTACTTTGTGGTACAAGAACCGGATCTGCGTGCCTGATGTGCATGATCTCCGGAAGTTGACTCTGAGTGAGGCCCATGATACAGCATACTCTATTCATCCGGGCAGCACGAAGATGTACTATGATCTGAAGGAACGTTTCTGGTGGTACGGGATGAAGCGTTCAGTGGCAGAGTACGTGGCTATTTGTGACACCTGTCAGCGTGTCAAGGCTGAGCATCAGAGGCCAGCAGGTCTGTTACAGCCTTTGAAGATTCCAGAGTGGAAATGGGAGGAAATCACTATGGACTTCATTGTTGGATTGCCTCATACTCAGAAAGGGTACAACTCCATATGGGTAGTAGTGGATCGTCTGACGAAGGTTGCTCACTTCATTCCAGTGAACACTACTTACTCCGGTGCTAGACTGGCAGAGTTATACATCTCTCGGATTGTCTGCTTACATGGTGTGCCCAAGAAGATTATATCTGACAGAGGGTCTCAGTTCACTTCTCGGTTCTGGGAGCAGCTCCATGATTCGTTGGATACGAAGCTGCGTTTCAGTACGGCTTATCATCCTCAGACAGATGGGCAGACAGAGAGAACCAACCAAGTGTTGGAGGATATGCTGAGAGCTTGTGCCATTCAGTACGGCACTAGTTGGGATAAGTGCCTTTCATATGCTGAGTTCTCATATAACAACAGCTATCAGGCCAGTCTGAAGAAGTCCCCCTTCGAGGCATTGTATGGCAGAAAGTGCAGGACTCCTCTCTATTGGGATCAGATCGGTGAGAAGCAGCTCTTTGGCCCTGAGATCATAGATGATGCAGAGCAGATGGTCCAGGCTGTGCGAGAAAATCTGAGAATTGCACAGAGCAGACAGAAGAGCTATGCTGATGGCAAACGGAGAGATCTGACTTTCAGTGTCGGTGATTATGTATACATGAAGGTGTCTCCGATGAGAGGAATCCGCAGATTTAATGTCAAAGGGAAGTTAGCACCTCGGTATGTGGGGCCATTCAAGGTGCTTGAGCGGAAAGGCGAAGTTGCTTATCGCCTGGAGTTACCTCTCAGCCTCTCAGGAGTTTATGATGTCTTCCATATATCTCAGCTGAAGAGATGTTTGCGAGTACCTGAGGAGCAGGCACCACTGGATGGAGTAGATGTCCAGGAAGATCTGACTTATACCGAGCATCCGGTGAAGATTCTGGAGACATCAGAGAGGGTTACCCGGAACAAGTGCATCAAGATGTGCAGAGTTCAGTGGAGTCACCACAGTGAAGCTGAGGCTACTTGGGAGCGAGAAGATGAGCTAAAGAAGACGTATCCAGATCTCTTTGCTAGCCAGCCCAGCTAAATCTCGGGGACGAGATTTCTTTAAGGGGGTAGGGTCTGTAACACCCTAATTTAAATTTCAGCATTTATTAATAAATTTAATTGGTTTTAATTAATTTTCTAAGGTTTATTGTGTTTAGTATGGCATTTAATTCATTTTTGTTGCTTAAGTAATTAAAATTTTACCATAGGTTTAAATTTTGGTGTTGCATTCATGCTGGTGCATAGTTTTAATTATTTGAGTGTGGTTTGAATTCAAATTTTGATTTGAATTCAAACTTTGTTTGAAGTAAAAATAGAAAAGAGAAAGGAAAATAGAAAACTAACCCGGACCCAAACCCACCTCAGCCCAGTCCAACCCTCTCCCCCGGCCCACTTTCCTCGCGGCCCAAACCAGCGCCCACACCCCAGGCCCGGCTCGCGCCGGCCTGCTCCCGCCTCCCCCGCGCTAGAGCCCAGCTCGCCCGCCCCATCGGTCCACTGCGACTCAGCCCGCGTTCGCGCCCGTGCGGCTGACTGCTGGGCCCGCACGCCAGCGCCACTCCCGCTCGCTCGCCGGACCCCGCCCCTTTCCCCTCACTGACAGTTTGGGCCCGCCTGTCAGCCCGTCATCTTCCTCCTCCCGTTTTCCCCGCCGCGCTCCGGGCTCTGCTCTGCCCCGCTCGTGCCATGAAGCTTCGCTGTTCCGTGGACCCCCAGCCCCTGCAGGACCCACTGGCAGCCTCCCGTGCACGCTCCTCTTCCAGAAGCTTCCTCACCCGAACCCGGGATCGCGCGAGACTATTGCGCGATCCACTTTCCCCGCAGGGCAACGCCCGGCCGCAATCACCGCGGCGTCCCCGCCGGGCGCGCCCTCCCAGGATCACCGGCGCCTTCTTTAAACCCCCGCGGACACCCCCCTACGACCACCCTATCCTACGCACCGCCACCACAAATCCTAGAGCGCATCCGCACCGAGCACCGCCGCGCCATAGCCCTGCGCCGCTGCGGTCCAGCAACTTGGCCATGCCATAGCCCCGGCCAGACGTCGCCACCACTCCGCCTTGGCACCAGAAGACTCCTCGAGCTCCTTGGCCCCGGACCGAGTCGCGCCTACGCCGAGATTCCGCCAGGGACGCATCTCCGGTGAGAAGCTCCGCCGCCAAAATTACTCACCGCCGTTGCCGCTCCGAGCCTGCTGACCTCCTTCCCGCCCTCGCAGGGTCTTCAGGAACCCATCCGAGGACACCAGGACGCCGGAGCACACCTCGACGTCCAACACCGCGAAGCACCGAGCCGACCTCGCCGCCGTTTCACACCGTCGACCCACCTGCGCGCCATCGCGGTCTGATCCAAGCCCTCGGTGAGCCTCACAACAACACGCCCTTTCTTTTGCGCTAGTTGTATTGGCCCTTAGCCCGCTCCCGGGGTCAGCACATCACCCGCCGGCGAACTTCGCCGCCCCGAGCCGCCATGGTCGCCGAACTTCGTGCTCGGGACCTCCCCAAACCCAAATCGCACCCTAGGTGGTTTACCCATGCCGCAATAGAGCTCCACGGCCAAACCCCATCCCAAATAGCCACCCGGAGTGCTGGATTGGGCATCTCCGGTGAAGCGCCGCCGCGGGAATTGGTTTCCCGGCGACCCTCGCCGCCGCCGTCGGCCCCAACGCCTCTGTGCCGTCTGATCCGGGTTCTGCGCTCCAGATTAGATCAGCCCACCGCGTCGCTCTCAATCGTCGGATCGAGATCCAACGGCCTGGAATCAAAGATACCGGTTCGGCCTTGACTTTTTGCTAAAGAGCCCTCAGTCTTCTGCTGAATTAACCCGTAGTCCACCGCCTTTGAAAAATAATTGCAGTTAAGCCCAAAATTTTGCACGAACCCCCCCTGAGTTTTCCAGAAATCAAACCCGCCGTCCACCCTTGGCAGTTTTACGCGTTAGACCCTAGAACTAATGGATATTTATGTTTTAGCCCTCGGTTTTAGCAGAAAAGCCCCTGGAACTTCAGTTTTCTTACAAATAAGCCCCTGAACCTTGTTTTTGGCCTAGAATATGCGTTTTAGCTCCGTTTTAGGCGTTTTTTATGTCCACGCGATCGTTGTAACGCGTAGAATAGCTTTAGACTAGTTTAGTGTGCTGTTTTTATGTATTGATGCATTGTTTCTTAGTTTTTATTAGTGTTTGCTTGTATGCTTATTATTGTGCATTGTTTTGGCCATGTGCTCGTGAGTAGACGTTGATCCATCTGAGGAGCCCCAGTACCAGTACCCGGAGCAGCCATCTTCGGAGCAGTTTGAGCAGCAGCCAGAGCAGTACGAGGAAGGCAAGTGTAACATGAACAACCTATCACCTTTAATTACAATTTCATACTGCATTTTAATACTGTATGCCTATAAGGACTTTCCTAGCCACTTTATATCCTTTATATATATCCTTTGGGTTGCATTTTGATTAGTTGTGCTAGGTTGCTGCGCTATAACACACTCTGGTCCTTTTTAATTAATTTGATTAATGGTTTACTTGAACTTAATTCTGAGAGTGGCCCTCTGTGTGGATGAGTGGCTCACGTCTCGTTAAAAGATGTTTTTGTAGAAACATGGTTTAGGGGGCCAGCACGGTGCTTACTGCCTGGTTGGCCACTCTCCATAAGGACCGGTTCATAGAGCGACAACCTGGGACAACAGCGCTACCACAAGGCTAGAATGGGATAGACTTGGCTTACTAATTAGGTCTTTTTGGTTTGGAGTAACTTACCTGCGGGGCAAGAGTAGTAAGCTTCAATGGTCCCTGCTCCTCCGGCTTGGTCTGTGCTTGGATTGCGCTCCTGTGCTTGTACCCCCGGAGGTGGGCCCCATCGTCGCTGACCTAACTCTCGCGGTTACGCCTTACCAACGAGATTCTTTGTAACGGCCTCATAGTGAGTCGCTAGTCATCTCACCTAAGGAAGTGTGATGAACAACTGGCGTAGCTCACGACTTGTGGGTAAAGATGTGCAACCTCTGCAGAGTGTAAAACTGGTATACTAGCCGTGCTCACGGTTATGAGCGGCCCAGATCCTCCTTTTGATTAGTGGAGTTATCTCCTTCCGACGAGGGAGGTGCTTCTCGGGGTTACCTTGGTGGCTTGGTTTTGGTTTGGTTTTTCAGTAGATACATGATTAAACTTGATTAATAATCTATGTAACTGGGTTAATGGTAATTCATCAACTCGTAGTAAATAGCTTTAATAAAATTTTACCAACACTTAAAAGCTAATGCAGTTGAGTCAGCCAACCTTAGAGCCTCATAGTTTGTGTTATACTTGTTGAGTACAAGTTGTGTACTCACTCTTGCCTCTTCTCTACTTTTTCCTCTCGGCTACGCTACTGCTGCTCAGTTCCTGCCGACACGAGGGAGTTCGTCCAGCGCTACCAGGACTACGAGGACTTCTAGGTGTTCGTCTCCCAGTCGACGTCCCTGTGGCGCCCTGCTTCAGCTTCGGAGAGCTTTATCGTATTCTGTACTTCGCTTCCGCTATATCAGACATTTTTGTCATTAATGTAATAAATAACATTCGTATTCGCTTTATTATATCTTTTTACGTGATATGTGCTATGTTATACTATTCATTCTGTTGTATATACGTGTGACTTGATCCTGGCACGTATATGATTGCTCGGTTTATGTTCTTTTATAAACCGGGTGTTACATCTACAAACCGTGGGTATAGTTGACATCCAACAAATCTTAGCTAATCTAGACACCATGTCTACACTAGTAAGGGATACTCTAGTGTACCGCGCGGAGGCCCCACCCTCCGGATGGACAGACATCACAATAGAGCAATCATACGAATACTAGAGCAGTTGATAGAGTTCTAAGAACAAAACACTAACCATCTCCAGCACAGGGCGATCATTCAATGCAAGCATTGAATAAGAACGCAACCCTGACAAGAAGCATATACTCAATAAGTCAGAATATACTTCAAGTAGATATCGGTAACCGTAGTCTAATTCTATTACAAATGACCGAATATTACAAGAGAGAGCTAGAGATGAACCCATACCAGACTCTCGAGCAACTCCGGCGACTCGATGACTCCTAGACTTCTCCTAAACTCCACTAAGGCTAAAGACTATGTAAGGAATGCAAGAGAGGAAGAGGTGTGTGGTGTGTGTGTTCTATTCTCTACCCCCCCCCTTCTATTTATAGCAGGGAGCCACCAGCCGCAGCACCCCAAACCGATGTTGTGAGCCAACAAGGAAGCGTCGTGTGCCTTGGTTGAGGCGGTGGGGCCCACAGGTCTGGCCGGCCGACCAGGTAGGTCAGTCGGCCTGCCCGGGCCGCCAACCACCCCCAACTTCCTAGAGTGGGCTTGTCTTGGTCTCCCCTTGTCCTAAAGTTGGGGCACGGCCTGCCCCAGCTGGGTTTGCTTCAGTTCTTGGGCTTCACTTGGTCCATTTGAGCCTGAATTGGTACTCTGATATTTTCTCTGATTTTGTGTCAGGCCAAAGTGTGCTTGTAACCTGCATATTAGCTTGAAAACACAACTTGCAGATTCTAAAAGGTAAAGTGTGATTTAGGAACTTTATTGGATAAGGATGCGTGTAAGAAATGCAAACTCTCATGATTTTCTGATCAAGTTGACGCCTGGAAATGGTCATTAGTGAGCGTCAACACCGGTGCTGGACCGGATCAATGCGCTACGGGCGGTGGGCCTCACCGCGACCATGGTGGCCGCGGATTTCTTTCGCTGCTACATCGCCCCGCTCCAGACTACCCCTCAGCCAGCGTGGTACTACACCGGTGACGACGACGCTGGCCGCATGGTGCGTGGCGCGGCGTTCAACCCCTCATGACAACACGGTGGTGGCGTGGCTGGGAGAAGTCCTAGAGGAGAGGGATCCGCTGTGGCCTTCCTCCCGGAGAGAGTGATGCCATTTTGCGAGGATCCCGCGGCCGCCATCATTATCAGCGGCCTCCTGGTGACCGGTGCTCGGGGGCTGGCCCAGCTGCCGCCGCCGCCTCCTCCGCGGCCGAGCACTTGGAGGAGGCAGTGCCGTCGGCGTGAGCGGGTGTTGGCGGTCGATCTCGATGATTTTTATCGCCAACATTCCTTCGGATTTCATACTTTTAGAGCTATAATGTTATAATTTTCACTACCATTAACAAGTTTCATGACTTTTGGTGACTATTTGAACCCAGGAACAACATGTACAAGAATGAGCCAAAATGGGATGAATCCCAGGCCGGCCGGCCTACCCCTGCAACACTTTGCGTGCAACTTTGTGGGAGGTGGCCTGAGCCCAAGATCAAGGTCATATCATTGTGGTTTAGTCAAAATTCACAAATCAAGACCGAGAGGCTTGAACCAAATTGAGTTGAGCCCAAATCCAGGGACAACCCGACAACTCAGAACCCAATTCAAATAGAGAAGCAATGTGGGCCTTGAGAGCAACGTGCCAGAGAAACAGAAGCACGAGCCGAGCCAGAGCCAGGTCGGCCAGCCTAGGAGAGGCCGGCCGGCCTCTAACTGTCACCATTGGGGCTACGCAACTTCCACCGACTCCAAGAGAAGATCCAAAGCGTCCACGCAAAGGCGGTGGCCAGGTGGCCACATCCCCAGGCCAGTCGGCCTAGGGGAGGCCGGCCGCCCCCACCTGGCAGCCTCTGAAGCTCTCCCTTGGCATGTAAGACAAGCACAACTAACTTACCTACGTGCAACTAACGCTCAGCCCAGTACCGACCATAGAGTAGTATAAATAGAGCACCACACCCTTCTTGTAACACACACACCCATCCATAGAAACAGATCCGGCCAGCAAAAGTAAGCTCGACGGAGAAGAGATCCCGCAACCTCCTCTACCTGAGCTGAAGCCGCTGCCCCTAGTTTGAAGTATGCATTCCTCCACGACAACAGAGCCATGCCAGTTGTCATCAGCGACAAGTAGACAGAGAGTGAAACTCGGCGGCTCGTTGCAGTCTTAGAGAAGTATCGGTCCGTCATCGGATATTCTCTCCGAGACTTGAAGGGGATCAGCCCCAATCTATGCACCCATCGCATTCCAATGGAGCCGGAACATAAGACGTCACGAGAACATCAACGACGGCTTAATGATGCGATGAGGGAGGTAGTTAAGAAAGAGGTGCTTAAGCTACTGCACGCGGGCATCATATACCCCGTGCAAGACAGTGAGTGGGTCAGCCCAGTTCAAGTGGTCCCGAAGAAGGGAGCATGATGGTAGTCTGAAATGAGAGGAACGAGCTCATACCTCAATGGACAGTGACCGGATGGAAAATGTGTATCGATTACCGGATGCTTAACAAGGCTACCCGGAAAGATCACTTCCCTCCATTGATGAGATGCTTGAACAGTTGGCAAAACACTCATACTTTTGCTACCTCGATGGATACTCTGGTTATCATCAGATCCCTATCCATCCCAATGATCAGAGCAAGACTACCTTCACATGCCCCTATGGTACATTCGCCTATCGATGAATGTCTTTCAGTCTATGCAACGCACCAGCATCATTCCAAAGGTGCATGATGGCAATCTTCTCAGACCTAATTGAACACATCATGGAAGTGTTCATGGACGACTTCTCCGTCTATGGCAAAGGCTTCAATCAATGCCTTGAGAACTTGGAAAAGGTTCTTAAGAGGTGCCAAGAGACACACCTAGTTCTCAACTGGGAAAAGTGTCACTTTATGGTCAGAGAGGGAATTGTTCTCGGGCATAGAGTGTCTGAGCGAGGGATAGAAGTGGATCGGGCAAAGATCTATGTTATCAAACAATTGCCGCCTCCAACTAATGTCAAGGGAGTCAGGAGTTTCTTGGGTCATGCTGGTTTCTACAAGATGTTCATTAACGACTTCTCCCGTATAGCCAGACCCATGACAAACCTGCTAGCAAAAGATGCTCTGTTCAACTTCGACGAGGAATGCGTCGTGGCCTTCTATACCCTCAAGAAGGCACTCGTATTCGCGCCCATCATACAACCTCTAGATTGAAAACTTCCTTTCGAGATAATGTGCGATGCAAGTGACTATGCCGTAGGCGCAGTGCTTGGTCAATGTAGAGATAAGCAACATTATGCTATATCCTATGCAAGTAAGACATTGATCGGACCACAACTCAACCACGCCACAACGGAAAAGGAACTCCTGGCGGTAGTATTCGCCATGGACAAGTTCAGGTCCTACTTGGTTGGTGCAAAGGTGATTGTGTATACAGACCACGCAGCACTGAAGTACCTCCTAACCAAGAAGGATGCCAAGCCATGACTTATCCGTTGGATTCTGCTCCTACAAGAATTTGATCTGGAAATAAGAGATAAGAAAGGAGCAGATAATTCTGTGGCAGACCATCTCTCAAGGATGCAAATACAAGGATCGGATCTTCCGATCAATGATTACTTGAGAGATGACACTGTTGACACTAGATTTTGGCACGTGTCAAGGAGGCGTGTTGCGAAGGAGAAAAGGTTCTGCATTGTACGATCGGTGGATTTGGAGAGGTGATCGTGTGCCACGGTCAAAGATCTTGCTAACCGAAGAGGGGGAAGTTAACCAGATATTTTTGCTTCGGTTTGGCAAGAGTTATCTTATTTTTAGAATAGTTTTTTATCCCTTAAGATAGAATCGTGCTTTGCCATGATCGGCTAGGATTGTATTAGCGTGGGGTATAAATATGAACCCCCCCCCATTATTGTGAAGATTCATACACATCCAACAAACAAAATTTACTCTACTTGCAATTTACTTTCTCGTCGGTGGCTTCGCCATCCTTTTCTTTTCGCGAGTTCTTTCAAGCTAATCAAGGGCGCATCATATTCGAGCGTCTTGGTTTACTGGTAAGTCTTCGTTTACCGAGTAAATCTGAGCTTTAGCTTCCGGGCGCATCGCTGTAGCTTCGTTCAGATCTATTCAAAATTTATCAAATTTAGCTTTGATCTTGGTGTATCGTTGTTTTCCTGTTTAGATTCATTCACAAACCACCCGTCTTAGTGATCTGTTTAATCGGCTGTAAGCTCCTTGTATATCACGGTAAACCTTGTAAAGCCGATTAGATTGAATCACAAGCTTAGCATTGTCCAGATCCATACATTCG
The DNA here is from genome assembly GCF_016808335.1 of Panicum virgatum. NCBI lineage: Eukaryota > Viridiplantae > Streptophyta > Magnoliopsida > Poales > Poaceae > Panicum > Panicum virgatum. The sequence continues at coordinate 29,261,464 of NC_053145.1, read as the reverse complement.
TGGGTTTATACACTGTTACCCGGCACGTGTCGGCTATAGATCTAGCCGTCTAGTAGCTTATTGGTATCGACAGCTCATTGCCGATCCCTTGCAGATCGCTTTTATTACACGCTCATCATACCCGATCTTTTGTCGTCTTCTGTATCGGCAGCGCCTTGTCGATACTCCGCATAAGAGTGATTCGGAAATCCAGCCGATACACTCTTGAATTTGACAGTTTGCTATTTCCTTGTCAATTTACAGGTCAAATTAACTGGCACGCCTTGGTTCAAATCTAGTGCAGTCCAGGTTTGGCGTACGGGGCTCCAGGGCTTGGTGTGTGATCATCTCGCGTCAACACATCTTTTGGCACGCGTTGTTGGACAAAAACATCAAGATGTCAACTGACGAGAAAGCAGAGGTTTATGAGAATAACCAGATCCCGTTCGACAAGGATAAGCTGAAAGAAAAACAAAAGGCAGAACTCCAAGCGGTCGTGGAAGCTTTTGAGCGGCAATGCCTCTTATCCTACAGTACCAACAGGAGTGGAGAGGTAATCAAGAAGTACAATTTTCCTACTCTTCCACCCTACAATGAGTCACAGAAGGAGGACAAGATGATACATCAGATGAATCAGGTGATCGGATACACTTTTGTGAATCATGCTCCGATCATGGCCAACTAAGTCCACAATGCTGTACTCAAGACGCTGCAAGACAGGGGAACACCTGGGTTTGTGGGACCGGCTTATCAACAAGCCAGTCAGATGGTCTTTTCTCCTACTGGATCGGCTATTGGAACATCACAGATCCATCCTCAGGCTCAAACAGATGAGGGTATCCTAGATGTACAGCCGATTAGTATTGTGGCGTCAACTCAGTTTCCTCCTGTGTACACCAATTCCACGCCAATGGTTGCATATGCATAGGGAAACTTTATGGCAGGATACCCAATTGGCTGGGATCCTACTACTGGACTTTGTATGTCTCCAGAGTACCTAGTTCCATCTCCAAGAGGGCAGCCAAGCACATCGGCTTCTCGGCCGATGAATCAACAAGACAATGCATCGGCTGCACAACCGACCCAGCCTCAAGATACCGCACCAGCTTCACAACCAGTGGTTACACCTACGTCAGTACCTTCTCTAGCAAGCCCAAGCATTGTGTGACACCTCAACAACAGAATCTGGCGATGATACTGCAGCCCAAATCTCCCACAGAAGTTCTGGCAAATAGGATTCCCCATGCCAATGAAGTCACTTTGGTTTTCCATGATCTTGCTACTGATTTTGTGCGTCATGTGAATGTGCCTCTTGTAGCACAACAACAGCCTAGTCAGAGGACAGTGCAGAGCAGTCATGGTAATGAAATGGTGCTCTACCAGTCACCATCCAATCAGCCCCCTCAGCAAGTCACACAAACCGCATCAGCTGCTCAGCCGATAACGACACCAAACTAGCCAGCATCAGCAGCCTTGCTGTTGACTCCACCAGCGCTACAGGCAGCATCAGCTGGTGGTCAACAGATTGACTCGGCATCCAAGATTGCTGAGGTTATGAGAGATCAGTTTGGTTTGAAGCCAAAGCAGCAAAATCTGATGTACAGAACTTCGTATCCAGCTACTTATGATCAACTGCCATTGCCCCACAAGTACAAGCTTCCAGATTTCACCAAGTTTTCTGGACAGGGGGAAGTCTCCACAGTGGAACACATCAACAGATTCATCATACAGTGTGGAGAAGCAGCTCAGCAAAACTCATTAAAAGTGTGTTTGTTTTCTATGTCTTTGTCTGGATCGGCCTTCACATGGTTCACGACGTTGCCAGCCAACTTCATTATATATTGGGCCGATCTGGAAAAACAGTTCTACCAGTTCTTCTACTCTGGTATAGAAGAGATGAAACTAACCAATTTGACAAACCTGAGACAAAGGAATGATGAATCGGTCGCTGCCTTTATTCAGAGATTTAGAGATGTCAAGAACCGGTGCTTTAGTCTGGTTCTGTCTGATCAGCAGCTTGCAGAAGTTGCCTTCGAAGGACTCCTACCACACATCAAGGAGAAATATGCTTCCTAGGAGTTCTACAGCATCAGTCAGATGGCCAACAGGATGACAGGGGAGGCAAGACCGTTCGAGCAGAAGAGAAGCAACTTCCAGAAGAAAGTCAATTTCGTTGACTGCTCAGACACTTCTGATTCAGATAATGACCAGATGGTAGGATCGGCTGAATGGGTTCAGAATAACAAAAAGCCAATCTCATGTCCTTTCGGTAACAAAGAACCCGAGAAGTATGGGTTTGATATTACCAAAGCTGACAAGATCTTCGACCTATTACTGTCAGAGGGGCAGATCAAGCTGAAGCCGTATCATACAATCCCGACAGATCGAGAGTTGAAGAATATCAAATACTGCAAGTGGCACAATACAACGTCTCATGACACAAATGAGTGCAAAGTGTTTCGTCAGCAGATACAATCGGCTATAGAATAGGGTAGGCTCAAGTTTGAGACACCCAAAAAGCCGATGAAGATTGATAGGCATCCGTTTCCAGCAAACATGGTGGATGTTGGAAAGAAGGGAAACGCATTACAAACAAAGATGCTCACGTCGCAATCGGCCAAGGAATCTGGAGTTGTTGATCCCAAAGCACAGATAACGGCCGATGAAGCCAAAGGTAAAGAGCCGCAACAGAAAGAGGAATCAGCAGCGCCAAAGAAGAAGGCCACGTCTCAAATGTTGTTGAACAAACTCCAACGTGACCAAGAAAGGAGACAGTACAGAGAAGAGTTTGCACGACAGCATGAGGGGCATAGGAGATGTCCTTTCTTTGTGTACTGTTGGGAAGAAGGGTTGACTCTGCCGACAGTGGATAATTATCCAGAGTGCAACGGTTTCTATCGTGAAGACCGATCGCATAAGAAGCCATGTTTCGACCAGAGGCCTCGAGGGCTGATCATTAGAGAGAGAGTTGATGATAGACGCATCTTCGTACATGATCGGCTGGGGGCAGGGTTTCAGTGCTTGATCGGCTGGGGGGCAGGACCATGCTACGTGATCCTGCAGGAGGAAGGATTTCTGCCGATGAGCGAGTTGAGCAGGTTGCTGCTGCTCAAGTTTCAGATGAATACCCACACCGCAGAGATCCATAGAGAGAGTCTGTTCATGACAACATTGATCGGCCTCGATGGTGCCTGAGAGGTTTGACCAGATCACAGAAGAGACGAGTTCAGAGGCTGTGCCAAACAGAGGCAATAGAGGAAGAGGAAAGAAAAAAGGCTCCCAAGAGAGGAGTCAGGTCAGAAGTTTGGCGTGTCAAGCCAAAGGCCGATGAAGGGCAGCAATCAAGATCATTGGCCACGTCGGTTAACATAGCTTCCATGATTCTACCGATCCAAGCAGTCGGTTCTCTCAACCGTTCCTAATGGATGAGTTCCTAGAAGATGAAGGGATGTTGGGGCATGGGTTCACGTCGGCCGATGCATTGGAAAAAGTAGACATTGGAAATGGAGATAGACCAAGGCCGACGTTTATTAGTAATAAGTTGGATCCTAAATATAAGCAAGAGTTAGTTAAGCTATTGAAAGAATACAAAGATTATTTTGCTTGGGAATATTATGAGACGCCAAGTTTGGATTGGTCTATTGTTGAACATAGATTGCCTATCAAACCTGGGTATCGGCCACATCAGCAAGGTTCAAGGTGGTGTAACCCCAAGATCTTACCAGATATAAAGGCCGGGATCACAAAGTTAATAGAAGCAAAGTTCATCAGGCAATGTAGATATGCTGAATGGATATCCAATGTGGTTCCTGTATACAAGAAGAATGGGAAGCTACGTGTATGCATTGACTTCAGGAATCTCAACAAAGCTACGTCGATGGATGGTTACCCAATGTCAATTGCCGATATGTTGGTGGATGCTGCTGCAGGACATAAAGTCATCAGTTTCATGGATGGGAATGCTGGATATAATTAGATATTCATGGCTGAGGAAGATATTCATAAAACTGCATTCAGGTGTCCAGGGCATGTTGGTTTGTTCGAGTGGATTGTCATGACTTTTGGGTTGAAGAACGCTGGAGCAACGTACCAGAGAGCCATCAACTATATTTTCCATGAGACCATCGGCAAGATTGTTGAGATTTACATTGATGATGTTGTGGTGAAATCCAAGGGGTATCAAGAACATTTGGCCGACCTACGCAAAGCTTTGGAGTGTACCAGAAGACATGGATTGAAGATGAATCCTAACAAATGTGCATTTGGTGTGTCGGCTAGTCAGTTCCTTGGGTTTATGGTTTGTGAAAGAGAAATTGAAATTAGTCACAAGACCATTGCAGCCATTAACAAAGTAGTGGCTCTAGAAACAAAAGTTGAACTTCAATCGTTGATCTGCATGATTAATTTTATTCGGAGATTTATTGCTAATCTATCCAGTAAAATACAGCCATTCAGTCCTCTATTGAAGTTGAAGGCCGATCAGACATTTGTATGGGGAGAAGCACAGCAAAAGGCGTTGGATGAAATCAAGCAGTACCTAACATCGCCTCTTGTGTTGGTTCCACCACAAAAGCACAAGCTGTTTAAATTGTATTTATCGGCTGATGAGCGTGCTATCGGATCGGCCCTTATTCAAGAGTTCGAGGGAAAAGAGCGCGTGATATATTTCATCAGTAGAAGACTCTTGGATGCTGAAACCTAGTATTCTCCTGTTAAAAGATTATGTCTCTGCTTATACTTTTCTTGTACCAAGCTTAGACATTATCTGTTATGGGCTGAGTGTGTTGTGGTAAACAATATGATGTTATTAAATACATGCTCTCGTTGCCGATTTTGAGTGGGAGAATTGGAAAATAGATTTTGGCCTTGTCTGAGTTTGATCTGAGATACGAATCGGCTAAAGCAGTCAAGGGGCAGGTCATGGCGATTTTGTTGTTCAGCATTGTGGGCCAGAATTAGGAGTTGTTGATCTAGTTCCATGGACATTATTCTTTGATGGTTCATCATGTGGGGTTGGATCTGGTATTGGCATTGTCTTGATGTCACCTCGGGGGGGGGGGGGGGCAACATTTGAGTTGTTTTTTCCAATAGAAGATACTGCTACCAACAATCAAGCTGAGTACCAGGCTTTGCTTAAAGGAATTCAGCTGTTGCAAGAAATCGGAGCTGATGCAGTTGAAATATTCAGGGATTCCATGTTGGTGGTTAATCAGTTGATCGGCATATATGAATGTAAAGATAATATCCTACGGGTCTATCATGAAGAGTGTTGCCGATTACTGAAAGAATTCAAAAAGGTGACCATAGAACATGTACCCAAGCTTTATAATGGAGATGCTAATCGGCTGGCATAGCATGCTTTTGGTTATCGGCGATGGAAGGTGTGATGACTTTGAAATTGCCTGCCGATGATTGGAGGAAAGAAATTGTGGAGTATTTAGAAGATCCCTCCAAGAAAGTAAGCCGAAGCATCAGATTTCAGGCGACTAAATATGTGTTGCTTGAAGGAGAATTGTATTATCGGACAATTGATGGAGTTTTACTCAGATGCCTTGACAAAGAGATAGCTAAGGTCTTGATGGGAGAGATACATGAGGGTGTCTGTGGTTCACATCAATCGGCATACAAAATGAAATGGGTAATCAGGAGGAATGGATACTTTTGGCCAGCCATGTTAGGAGATTGCTTCACTTATTATAAGAGTTGTCAAGGGTGTCAGAAATTTGGAAATGTGCAAAGAGCACCGGCATTGGCTATGAATCCTATCATTAAGCCGTGGCCATTCAGAGGGTGGGGGATTGACTTGATTGGACAGATTTATCCACCATCCAGCAAGAATCACAAGTTCATACTAGTAGCAACAGATTATTTCACCAAATGGGTTGAAGCGATTCCTCTGAAGACTGTGACATCCAAAGAGATGATTGAATTTGTGAAGGAACATGTTGTTTATCGGTTTGGTACTCCGCAGACTATTACGACCGATCAAGGTAGTATGTTTATTTCAGAGGAGTTTGGGGAGTTTGCTGCAAGTATGGAAATTAAATTGTTAAATTTTTCTCTATATTACGCTCAAGCCAATGGTCAGGCAGAAGCTTCCAATAAAGGGATCATTAAGTTGATTAAGAGGAAAATTGAAGAACAACCAAAGAAGTGGCATACAACTCTTAATGAAGCTTTGTGGGCCTACAGAATGTCTTGCCATGGGGCTACTAAAGTATCTCCGTATCAGCTAGTTTATGGGCATGAAGCTGTACTTCCATGGGAAACTCGGCTTGGTTCTAGATGGGTTACGTTCCAGGATCAATTAGCAGCCGAAGATTATGCCGCATTAATGAAAGATGAGTTAGAATATTTGGCTGGGCATCGGCTGAACGCTCTCATCAGTATCGAAGCTAACAAAGCTAGAGTGGGCCGATGGTATGATAAGAAAGTCAAAACTAAATCTTTTGACCAACGAGACTTGGTATGGAAACTGGTATTGCCGATAGGAACAAAGGACCCTAAATTCGGCAAGTGGTCTCCAACATGGGAAGGGCCATACAAAATTAGCAGATGTGTTCCTGGGAACGCGTACATCCTAAAGACATTGGAAGGAGAAGAGTTTTTCAGCGCACTTAATGGCAAATACTTGAAAAGATATTACCCAAGTGTGTGGGTAGATGCATAGCCGATTACGTGAAGAGATCGGTTGGTTTTGAAATAGCCGATACAGAGAATGTATCTCCTTTAGCGCAAAAATAAAGAAAAGCTTGATTGTATCATAATGCGTTTGAGTGTTTTCATGGCCGATGTGACACATATCGCCCTTAGGTCCAGAAATCAAATCTGGAACATATGGTTTGGATTTGGTTTGCATTTTCTGTTCGATTTTGGGTCTCGAAGGTGTGTTAGTTTGTTCAGTGCATTGCAAGACAGAAATTAACACAAAGCATAGTAAAGACAAAGAACAGAAGCAAAGGAGGAGGAAGCCAGTGCATTGATTATATTTACAAAAGAGCTAGATAGGCTGTTACATGCTACAACCTAATCTGACTCTGCACCGAAGAGATTGCTGACAACCCCCTCCAAGCTCATGTCGGCAATGATGGCGTTAGCAGGGAGGCTGAGGTCGTCAACCAGCTCGTCGAAGGCTTCCCTCGCCACTCCCCACTCGGGGAAGACTGGCTCCCACTGCCGGTAATCCTCCCCAGACATGTGGGAGATGACGGCGATGGCCCTGGCGGCACCCGCATGGACCCTATGCTCGGCGACCTCCATGACGCGAGCCAGGATGTTCCGGAGGCATGCGGCGATGGTGCTTCCCCTCACATTCACCGAGTCTATGGCGACTCGGGAAGCTTCCAGAAGGGTCTGGACCTGCGACTCCAAGTCTGAGAAGAAAAAGATTAGAACAAAGAACTTGAAGAAAAGACACCAAAGGTCGGCCGGAAAACTTACTTGCGACCTTGGTGTCGGCATTGGTAAGGTGACCACGGACGACAATTTGGTCCGTCTGCACCCGGTCGAGGTCACAGCGGGCTTCGGCGAGCTGGTGGAGGGGGTTGCGGATGTAGCCTTGGGTACCCTCGCCCAGGGTCTGGAAGTTGGCGGCGAGCTCGATGGCGGCGTCTCTGCAGAAATGAGGTCAGATGGAAATCTAAGATGCAGCATTGAAAGGAAAGGTGAATATCTTACCCAAGGCAGGGATGGAGCGGTGGAGGAGCGCCGAAAAATCCCTCGCCGGTGCGCTTGTTGCTGGCCATTTGTTCGAGTGAAAGAGAAGAGGCTAGGGTATTGGGGGCTTGAGGAAGAAGAAGGCAAAGGAAGCTCTGGCCGTTGAAGGGACTATAGTGCCGATGGGGTGATTTATAGCCCAAGGTTGGGGAGATGAATCGGTTGCGTGCGCCGGTGCAGCATTTACTCTTGGGTCTAATCGAGGGACATATGGGTAAAAAGACAGAAGGTGAATCGGCAGATTCTCGTTGTGCGAATGAGGAGATGAAGGGTTGAGGGCAAAGAAGAGATTTTCGTTCGCCACCCCCACGGGAAGCTAGACGGCAGTAAGTGAAGAGACCGTTCAGCAGTGTAATCATGACGAGGCTTAATTTCAAAGTAAAAAGGATGTTTTTACTCCGAAATTGGGGGGTATGTGTTGACACCAGATTTTGGCACGTGTCAAGAAGGCGTGTTGCAAAGGAGAAAAGGTTCTGCATTGTACGATCGGTGGATTTGGAGAGGTGATCGTGTGCCACGGTCAAAGATCTTGCTGACCGAAGAGGGAGAAGTTGACCAGATATTTTGGCTTCGGTTTGGCAAGAGTTATCTTATTTTTAGAATAGTTTTTTATTCCTTAAGATAGAATCGTGCTTTGCCGTGATCAGCTAGGATTGTATTAGCGTGGGGTATAAATATGAACCCCCCGATTATTGTAAAGATTGATACACATCCAACAAATAAAATTTACTTTCTCGTCCGCAGCTTCACCATCCTTTTTTTTCGTGAGTTATTTCAAGCTGATCAAGGACACCTCACATTCGAGCGACTTGGTTTGCTAGTAAGTCTTCGTTTACCGAGTAAATCTGAGCTTTAGCTTCCGGGCGTATCGCTGTAGCTTTGTTCAGATCTATTCAAAATTTATCGAATTTATCTAAGCTTTGATCTTGGGAGTATTGCTGTTTTCTCATTTAGATTCATTCACAAACCACCCGGCTTAGTGATCTATTTAATTGGCTGTAAGCTCCTTGTTTATCACGATAAACCTTGTAAAGCCGATTAGATTGAATCACAAGCTTAGCTTTGTCCAGATCCATACATTCGTGGGTTTGTACACTGTTACCCGGCATGTGTCGGCTTTAGATCTAGCCATTTAGTTGCTTATTGGCATCGGCAGCTCATTGCCGATCCCTTGCAGATCGCTTTAATACACGCTCATCATACTCGATCTTTTGTTGTCTTCTGTATCTGCAGGGCCTTGCCGATACCCCGCGTAAGAGTGATTCAGAAATCCAGCCGATACACCCTTGAATTTGACAGTTTGCTATTTTCTTGTCAATTTACAAGTCAAATTAACTGGCACGCCTTGGTTCAAATCTAGTGCAGTCCGGGCTTGGCGTACGGGGCTCCTGGGCTTAGTGTGTGATCATCTCACGCCAACACACTCTCTTGAAGGTCACCTCATCCAGTCCATGGTACACAAACCTAGTGAATTTCATGGTGATTGGATATATACCCCCATAAGACAAGAATAAACTGATATACCTCAGCATATTTCATTTATGGGATGACCTATATCGGTTCAAAGTCTGCGCTGATGGTTTACTCCGCCATTGTATCCCGTTATGTGAGACCCGCAAGATTCTAGAGCGTTGTCACTCCGCATCCTATGGAGGACATTACGGAGCCTTCCGAACCCATACAAAAGTTTGGCAAAGCGGATTCTTTTGGCCAAACATGTATGGAGACGCGAAAGAATTCGTGCGGCGTTGCCCAAGATGTCAAAAACACGGGAATATCAATTCCCAAGATGCAATGCCACTAAAGAGCAATCTTCAAGTGGATATCTTCAACGTTTGGGGAGTCGACTTCATGGGTCCCTTCCCAATGTCAGAACAATGTGAATACATCTTGGTGACAGTGGACTACATGTCCAAATGGGTCGAAGCACTTCCTTGTGTTGCGGCCGATTCAAGGAGCTCCAAGAAAATGTTCCAGAAAATCATATTTCCTTGCTTTGGAGTTCCAAGAGTCGTGATCAGCGATGGAGGCTCACACTTCATCGACAGAACCTTCAGGAAGTGCCTCAGCGAGCTAGGAGTAGACCACCGGGTTGAAACCCCTTACCATCCCCAAACAAGTGGTCAGACAGAGACGTCCAATAAGCAAATCAAGAATATCTTGCAAAAGACGATCAATGCCATGGGGATGGGTTGGAAGAGCAAACTACCCAAGGTACTTTGGGCTTATAGAACGGCTTACAAAACGCCGATTGGTATGACACCGTATCAACTAGTTTATGGCAAGACTTGCCATTTGCCAGTTGAACTCGAGTATAAGTCCCATTGGGCTATTAAGATGTGGAATATGGATCTCCAATCAGCTGGAATCAAGCGATAAATCCAGCTGGCTGAATTGGATGAATGGAGGGAGAAGGCCTACCACAACTCTAAACTCTACAAAGAGCGAACAAAAAGATGGCATGATAAGCGTATCAAGATCAAACAGTTCAAAGCGGGAGATAAGGTACTCCTTTTCAACTCCCGTGTTCGTCTGTTTGGTCATGGTAAACTTAGAAGCAAGTGGGAAGGCCCCTTCTTAGTGCTTAATGCTGCCGACCATGGCACTATAACCCTCCAGGATAATGATGGAAATATTTTCAAGGCCAATGGCTAGAGATTGAAAATATTCCTCGAGCCCGAAATCCTTGAGCTCGAAGAAGTAGATGTCTACGAGCTTTCTGAGATAGAATAATCATCTACGGTCATCGCCGTACCTAAAACGTGCCCTATCTTAGGCTAGATGTTTCTTTTTATTTCTTTCTTTCCTTTTCTGGAACAAAACACCAAAACACCCGAGAAAAGGAAAGGGTCAGGAGGAGCCTCCAGAAGCCCGGGACCCACACCTGACATGGTGGGGCCGGCCGGCCTGGCTCTGGGGCCATTCGGCCTCATCTTTTTGTGCAACATTCGCCGTAGCTCAAACGTTCTGATCCTGGGTGTTCGGAGCTCGATGAGATGATTTAAAACGAAAGGCTCCCTTCTCTTCCTCAGTTCACATCCCTTCACCAGACCTCATTCCGAGTTTCATTCCTTTCTCCGAGATCACCACCATGGCCTCACAATCTTCCCCTAAGACTCCCAAATCCGAAGCCATGGACACACCCACTCCTAAGGCACCCTCCAAGTCCAATCAAACCCGAGCTTCGTCAATCAGTGTCAGGATCTTGGAACCAGTGGAGATTGCTGCCTTCTTGCCATCGACGCCGGCGGGCCAGGGGCGCCAGCCCCAGGCCGGCCGGCCTATGGGGGCCGGCCGGGCTCACCCCGAGGCCGCCTGTCTCCCGGCTCAGTGGAGAGCTCTATCTAGGGCCCAGGACCCAAAGCCCTCATGCGCTCCCGCATGCGCATTCCGACACGACCTACCATAGGGGTTCTTTCCCCTAGGAAGGTTGTGACGAAGCGCGCGGGAACGTCGTTGGGAGGGGTACGTGTCGCGCAAGTCGCTGCACTCCAGATGGTGCAGCAAGACTTGTCCACGTACTCCCCGGAGTACTCTCCCGCCAGCCCTAGCCCTCCACACCATCGCGTGTCCAGGGCAAAGGTCTGCAGGGGGAAGGTGCTCACCACTCCGTTGGATCGTACCGGCACAGATCTTCCACCGAGTTTAGTGCGTCGCCACATCCGGCCACCACCGATCTGTGGACCGATAGAGGTCCATGCCTATACCGATGACGAGGAGGAGGAGGAGGAACCCAGCGACATCGTCTCACTCCGCGAGCAGCTTGCTGCTCTCCGGCTACGCCTCAACAACATGGATGAGTGCGTAGCCGAGACGGAGATTGATAGGATGGAGTTAGGGGATAGGGTGGACACCCTTCGCAAGGCAGTTTGTTCCAAGATCAAACGTCTTGCGAAGGCGACCAAGAACGAGGATCACTACAGATCCCTGGATCCCAAGTAGGTGCTAGGTCTAGATTAGACTTAGCTTAGTTTGGGTGCTTTTATTTCCTTTATTTCCTTGTTTTATTTGTAATCAATAGCACCCCAACTTTATTTTGAATAAAATAAAATTTCAAGTTCATTCCTCTTAGAGTTTATGTGGTTGGTGCACATGTGTGTGCCAACCACACCCCTGCTCTCACGTTTGACTACTGCGCAGCAAAACCAAATGAGGAGGGTGAACACAAGATGCCAGAAAAATTCGGACGAATTCCGAAAGAAAAGCAAGCCGGGCGGCTTAAATCAAGCCGGCCGGCCTGAGAACTTTGGCAAATCACCAAAACACCCTCACTGGGGCGAGCCTGAACCTGTGCAAAAGGGCCACCAAGGATGGACCCAGGCCCAGGCCGGCCGGCCTCTCCTAGGCCGGCCGGCCCCACCTATCGGGTACTCCCTGGCCCCCTTCGCGTGCTCACGGTTTGCCATCTCTACTCCCTACTCCTTCCTGGTTTCGTGCAATTTCATTCAAAATCATGCCAACCAAAATCAAATAAAATATTTGAATGAAATGCCTAGGAAGAGTTGAAATCTTTTCACAACCATGATTTGCTAAGTTTTATTTCTTATGCAAGTACTGAATTGCCTCCGGAACTCATGTTTAGGATCACCTGATTATTTGATTATTGCTTTGTATTATATAATGACTTGAAGATATGCTTGCTCTTAACTCAAAGTCTTGGAAGTTTTCATTTCAAAAATACAAAACCAGGCAAAACTCTTATGCTCAACTTTACCAATACCCATTCCAGAGCCATACTTACGAATTCCAAACACATAGCTATCCTCTGCATTATGAGCTTGCTCAAGTTTAGTGCCTCCGAAAGGGTTTAGATTGATTCATCTTCTTGGGATCATTCACGTACACACCCATCAACCCGAGTCCATGAAATGTGGTTTGAAAATAGTGCTACACCCCCTGAAAAGAAAGAAAAGGATGAATGACATTCATGCCTTGTCTCAAAAAAAAGAGAGAGAAGGAGGAATAAGGGGGAGGTGTGTAGTGCTAAACACAAAAGCACCATGGAAATATATCTTCATTTCTCACTTGCACTTGACCCATAAGATGAGCTTCTGGACTCTAACAGACATGGGTTTGATCTTGCAATATAAATGTTGAGGGTATGCAACATCCTACACTTAGCTCCATATACTCGTTTACAGAACAACTTCTGGAGAGCCAGTGAGGTTGTGAGCATAAAAACGAGTGAATGAGTGACTTGAGCAAAATGAGTATGCCTTGAATTTATTTAAAAACAAAAACCTTCCAAGTACTGTGAAACAAGAGCTAGTCATTATCTTCATCGATTTATTCTGGAAATCAATAGGTGAACATGAAGGTGTTAGCCACCCGGAATCTGAGGTATGAAAGGAAAGCTCTGAAATAATTCTTATGCATACCTGAATTCATGAACTCCGGACTTTGCTTGATCCTCAGGATCTTTGTTGACTCCTTTTGCTCAGGACGAGCAAAGTCTAGGTGTGGGGGTGTGTTGGCGGTCGATCTCGATGATTTTAACCGCCAACATTCCTTCGGATTTCATACTTTTAGAGCTATAATGTTATAATTTTCACTAACATTAACGAGTTCAATGAGTTTTGGTGACTATTTGAACCCAGGAACAACATGTACGAGAATGAGCCAAAATGGGATGAATCCCAGGCTGGCCGGCCTACCCCTGCAACACTTTGTCGTGCAACTTTGTGGGAGGTGGCTTGAGCCCAAAATCGAGGTCATGTCATTGTTGTTTAGTCTGAATTCAGAAATCAAGACCGAGAGGCTTGAACCAAATGGAGTTGAGCCCAAATCTAGTGACAACCCGACAACTCAAAACCCAATTCAAATAGAGAAGCAATGTGGGCCTTGAGAGCAACATGCCAGAGAAACAGAAGCCCGAGCTGAGCCAGAGCCAGGCCGGCCGGCCTAGGAGAGGTTGGCCGGCCTCTAACTATCACCATTGGTGCTACGCAACTTCCACCAACTCCACGAGAAGATCCAGAGCGTCCAAGCAAAGGCAGTGGCCAGGTGGCCACATCCCCAGGCTGGCTAGCCTAGGGGAGGCCGGCCGGCCCCACCTGGCGGCCTCTGAAGCTCTCTCTTGGCATGGAAGACAAGCACAACTAACTTACTTGCGTGCAACTGACGCTCAGCCCAGTACGAACCATAGAGTAGTATAAATAGAGCACCACACCCCTCTTTTAACACACACACCCATCCATAGAGAAGAGAGTCTCTTGATACACTCTTGTGTTGAGTAGAAAGAGAGTGAGGTGAGTGCTCTGGTGAAAGCCGAGCTGAAAGGAGCGGACTCGAGTTCTCTCGGTCTTACTCCACTTTTGAATCCACCTCGAAGGAATAAACTTGAGTAAGTTCCTTGTCTCAACTTCAGTTTATCGCTAGTTTTACTTTTTGTCTTAGTTACTTATTAAGTACTTACTTTGATCTGCGGGATCCTGAGTCTGCGTAAGTAGCAGTTCTGCTTATTTGAGGTTGCTTTCTATCTAAGTACACGGTAGGAGCAAGTAGCTCGAGAGCTGTGGGCGTGGTGCCCAAACTTGTTAGTTATCTCAGGTTGTGTTCCACCCCATGGAACTGTTGTGGTAGTCGGTAGGTGGTGACAGCCCTATCCATCCTTTGTAGTCCACCACATTCGGGTGTTTCCAAAGCAGTAGTGCAGGTTGGTGTTGGACTCCCCTCTCATCCCTTTTTGAAGTCCTTCCTCTTCCAGCTGCCAAAGCAGATCAAGTCAGTAGTTAGCTTGTCAACTAGTTAGAGTAGTAGGTTATCTAGAGTTAGACCCTCTTCCCTTTATCTTCTTCTCGCTGGTTGTGTCCGGTTGAAGATCTCTAAGTTTGGTCGAAGCTTTACCGATCCTTGGATTCGATATCCCAGGTATACTCCCTAGTGAAAGCTACATTCGATCTCTATGCGCTTGCGGAGTAATTCGTTAGGCTAAGGAGTGCCAACAGTGGGAGCGCGCCAGAGTCCAGCCGTGGAGGGGTCAAGCGCGCTCGTGCTGCGGCCTCACCCTCCGCCGGCGAACGGGCACCGACGCCAAAGCGGCCGACGCTCTTCTCCTCGACGTGGCGGCAGGTGCGCCTGGTGGGTACCAGGTATGTCCCGGCCCTGTGGTCTTCTTGTCTTGTTTTCTTCTAGGGTGACACTCTGACGTGTTTCCCTTGTTTTGGATAGGAGCACCACCGCCGGCCCCGCGGCGGACGCTGCAGCTGCTGCACCATTGGCGAGCCCTCTGGTCGGAACACCGTCTGCGCCCGTCGTGGCGCAAGCCGTGGTCGACGTCGAGACCATGGACACAGGGGCGTCGGCGATCCTGGCGGCTGCGCCAGCGGTAGGCTCCCCTGTGCTGGCCCTGGGCTGGCATAGGTGGTGGTGCTCGACGCCGACGACGGGTCTAGTCCCCTGTGGGCCCAGCCCATGTCGATGGAACAGCTCCAGGCCGCCAAAGTGGTGGAGCAGGAGGACGTGGGGGCCGCACTACCCCTGGTGGAGGCGCCGCCCACTCCCTTGTCGATGGCGCAGATCATCACCGCGATGGAGGCGGCTTTCCAGGGCCTGCGCAGGCTTCAGGCGCGTGGGGCTGCGCTCGGGAGCACGATCTTCATGGGCGCAAGGCAGAGTTCCAATTGCGCAGCGAGCAGCTCCAGCTCACCCTGATCGATGCCAACTGCCACGCGGAGGCTGCGGCGATGGAGGAGAGGCTCTACGCAGCGGAGGCGACCGTCCTCGCCACCAGGCGGGACAAGCTCGTGTAAAGAGAGGTAGAGGCTGCCTCTCACGTGGCGGCCTTGGATGCGCGCGCCTGGGCCTTGACCGACCGGGAGGAGACCGCCCATCGGGAGACGGCTCTTGCCGCGGTGGCCAAGGACCGGGCGGCGGGGGTTGAGCGGGAGGCGTGCGACCGTGCTTCAGCGGCGGCGCGGGACACGGCCACCAGGGTGAAGGACGCCCAGACCCTCCTCGTGGGTACGAGGAGGAGGCGTGCTCCCGGACCCTCATTGTGGCGGAGGAGGTGGTGAAAACCTTTGTCCTGACAGCCGCCGGTGACCCTCCTGCTAGAGATGGTGCCGACCCGGAGGCCCAGCCCGAGGAGGCAGTCGTCGGCTAGTAGGGCCCTCCCTTCCTTTTATTTGCTTCTGTAGATATTCAGTGCACTTGTAATGAACTCTCGTGGTGGAAGTACTTTTCTTGTTGCTGTGCCGTTGGGAGTAGTTGGTACGCCGTGCACTTCTCGCCATGCCGGAGCCCCCGGGGGTGCTCCGCGACGAGGCCTGCACCGCCTCCCTTGACGTGATGAGAGGGCCGGTGTAACACCCTAATTTAAATTTCATCATTTATTAATAAATTTAATTGGCATTATTTAATTTTCTAGGATTTAATTTGCTTAGGCTGGCTTTTAATCTAATTTTGTTGCATAACTAATTAAAATTTATTTTTAGGGCTAACTGTTTGTGCATTCATGCCGTTGCATAGTTTTACTTGTTTGAGTGTTGTAGGGTTGGATTCAAATTTGAGTTTGAATTCAAATTAGTTGAGTGTGGTTTGAAAAGAAAAGAAGAAAGAAGAGAGAAAACTAGAAATAGAGAAGGAAAACCCAAACCCAGTCCCAGGAAGCCCGATAGCCAACCCAGACCAAACCCGTGAGCAGCCCAACCCAGTTTGAGGCCCAGCCCGCAGCACTTCTCCCTTTCCCCTGCGTGGCCCGCGAGCAGCCCATCCCCCTCTTTCCCTTGGGCCCGCTCCGCAGCCCAGCAGCACTGCCCCGCGCGCCGCTCCCAGCCGCGTCGCCCTCTTTCCCTCTGCCAAGCTGGGCCCGCGCGTCAGTTCTTTCCTCTTCCTCCACCCGAAATCTCCGCCCGAGCCTCTGCTTCGCTTCCGCCGCGCTCGCTTGCCTGCCAGTGGACCATCCCGCCCAAGCCGACCGCCATGAGACCCACCTGCAGCCTCCCTCACCCACTCCTCGCCTGCGCACCCCGGAATCCAAGCGACCCGCGCCGATCAAGGGCAGGATCATTCCGCGGGCGCAACGACCGTGCCGTGATTCCCGCGACCCAAACGCCGAGATCACCGGCCCCCGCCTTTTAGACCCCGCGCCCTACCCTGCGCCCTACCTCGCCATCCCGCAGCCGCCGTCTTCAACCCTAGCCGCCGCCTCCGCGCCGCTCTGCCTCGGAGCTGCCTCTGCACCGCCGCGGACCGGCCGCTCCACTGCCTCCTAGCCCCGGCCAACCACCGCTTTAGCCCCGCCTTGGCCCCAGAAAACTTCCTGCGGCCCCTGCAACGGCCCTAGGCCATTGCCTCGCCGGAATCGTGCCCGAGCTCCAACTCCGGTGAGTTCAGTCCGCGCCGTGATTCCTTGCCGCCGGCGAAGCCCAGGCCGTTCTGACCCCTTGTGTACCCTCACAGGGCCTGTGCGCACCTCCTCCGTGAGTCAGCAGGCCCGGCGCACCCCTTCAGCGGCCACCTCCGCGAGCGCCGCCCGCGACCCGCCGCTCGACGTCGTCGCCGTCCGCCCTGCACGCCGCACCAGCCCGTTCCGACCCTCGGTAAGCACCCTCAGGCCATCCCAAGCCTTTTTGCGCTAGATTAGGTATGTCGTAGCCCAGTAGTCCCCGGAGCACCCGCTCGCCGGCGAGGGTCTCCGTGCAGAGCCGCCGCCGTCCATGTTCACGCCGTCCCGAGCTCCAATCCCCCGTCCTGAGCACTCAGGTGGACCACGCGTGCCGTTCTCGAGCTCCTAGACCAAATCCCGGGGCAAACCATGCACGGGAGCGCCGTTGTGGCTTGCTCCGGCGAACTCGCCGCCGCGGAGCCGCGCTCCGGCGAGTCCCGCCGCCGCCCCACGCGCCCAACTCCCAGGGCCCTCCGATCCGAGACCAGCGGTCCCGATTAGATCGTGGCCCGATCCGATCTGATCCGTCAGATCGTGATCCAACGGCCCTTATCTGAAGATACCGGTTCGGCCTGGTATTTTTGTTAAAGAGCCCCTGCCCTTCCTTGAATTCAACCCACCGTCCTAGCCTGTTCAAAAATATTTCCAGTTAGGTCCGGTTTTAAACGAATAGGACCCTGAGCTTTTCCCTATTAGAACCCACCATCCAGACCTGTCATTTTTACACGTTAGACCCTGGAACTAAGGTTTAATTACGTTTTAGTCCTCGGTTTTTGCAGAAACCCCCTGGAACTTCAGTTTTCTTACAAATAAGCCCCTGAACCTTGTTTTAGGCCTAGTTTATGCGTTTTAGCTCCGATTTTAGCATTCTTTATGTCCACGCGATCGTTGTAACGCGTAGAATAGTTTTAGACTAGTTTAGTGTGCTGTTTTTATGTATTGATGTACTGTTTCTTAGTTTTTATTAGTGTTTGCTTGTATGCTTATTATTGTGCCTTATTTTTGGCCATGTGTTCGTGAGTAGACGCTGATCCATCTGAGGAGCCCCAGTACCAGTACCCGGAGCAGCCGTCTTCCGAGCACTTTGAGCAGCAGCCAGAGCAGTACGAGGAAGGCAAGTATAACATGAACAACCTATCACCCTTAATTACAATTTCATACTGCATTTTAATACTGTATGCCTATAAGGACTTTCCTAGCCACTTGATATCCTTTATATATACCTTTGGGTTGCATTTTGGTTAGTTGTGCTAGATTGCTGCACTATAACACACTCTGGTCCTTTTTAATTAATTTGATTAATGGTTTACTTGAATTTAATTCTGAGAGTGGCACTCTGTGTAGCTTGAGTGGCTCACATCTCGTTTAAAACATGGTTTTTGTAGAAACATGGTTTAGGGGGCCAGCACGGTGCTTAGTGCTTGGTTGGCCACTCTCCATAAGGACCGGTTCATAGAGCGACAATCTGGGACAACAGCGCTACCACAAGGCTAGAATGGGATAGACTTGGCTTACTAATTAGGTCTTTTTGGTTTGGAGTAACTTACCTGCGGGGCAAGAGTAGTAAGCTTCAATGGTCCCTGCTCCTCCGGCTTGGTTTGTGCTTGGATTGCGCTCCTGTGCTTGTACCCCCGGAGGTGGGCCCCATCATCGCTGACCTATCTCTCGCGGTTACGCCTTACCAACGAGATTCTTTGTAACGGCCTCGTAGTGAGTCGCTAGTCATCTCACTTAAGGAAGTGTGATGAACCTCTAGCGTAGCTCACGACTTGTGGGTAAAGATGTGCAACCTCTGCAGAGTGTAAAACTGGTATACTAGCCGTGCTCACGGTTATGAGCGGCCCAGATCCTCCTTTTGATTAGTGGGGTTGTCTCCTTCCGACGAGGGAGGTGCCTCTCGGGGTTACCTTGGTGGCTTGGTTTCGGTTTGGTTCTCAGTAGTAACATGTTTAAATTTGACTAATTACTATGTAACTGGGTTAATGGTAATACATCAACTCGTAGTAAATAGTTTTAATAAAATTTTGCCAACGCTTAAAAGCTAATGCAGTTGAGTCAGCCAACCTTAGAGCCTCATAGTTTGTGTTATACTTGTTGAGTACAAGTTGTGTACTCACTCTTGCCTCTCCTCTACTTTTTCCTCTTGGCTACGCTACTGCTGCTCAGTTCCTGCCGACACGAGGGAGTTCGTCCAGCGCTACCAAGACAACGAGGACTTCTAGGCGTTCGTCTCCCAGTCGACGTCCCTGTGGCGCCCTGCTCAGCTTTGGAGAGCTTTTATCGTACTTGTACTTCGCTTCCACTGTATCAGACATTTTGTCATTATTGTAATAAATAACATTCGTATTTCGATTTATTATGTCTTATTCGTGATATGTGCTATGATATACTGTTCATTCTGTTGTATATACGTGTGACTTGATCCTGGCACGTATATGATTGCTCGGTTTATGTTCTTTTATAAACCGGGTGTTACAGAGTGGTATCAGAGCCATATCGACTGTAGGACGAAGCCTAGATAGAACTGGTCGAGTTTTAGGACTTCTTCTCTCCAATCCTTGTCTGCTGAAACTATTTTACTACTATACCCCTTGACTTCTATGACTTCTTACCCATCTTGCCTTGTTTTCTCTCTCTGAAGAATAGTTCTCGTAGACTTTGGCCTGAATCAGTCATCTGACCACCATGAGTAAGCCAGGTGACCCTTATATAATAATACGATAGCACGCTCTGCGACGCATTGTGTTAGTCGAGTCGGATGTTAAACTCGGCTAAGTTGTGGAAATTGTCTACTTGTTATTATGTTATATGTTTGATTTGGATTTTTGAATGATTGTATAGCTTAGTAGTTTAAATTTGTTTGGAGAAAATCACCCTGATGTTAAAGTTAACTAATTAATAAAATGAGTTAGATCGTTGGGGGTAAAACAGTCCACTCTATCCTGTCTACTTTATCATGGCTGAGTCTTTTTCCGCAAAGAGTTATCATATCCATCTGAATTTATTCCTGCAGTATCCTTACTCATGAAATCTTTTGTCCAAAATCAGATGGTGAACACCAGGCGTGGTTCTGACCAGCAGGGGCAGAACAACCAGGGTCAGAACACCCAGGGGACCGGGATCCCGATGCCGCCGCCTTTGACTCCGGAGCAGTACTTCCAGCTCCAGATGCAGATGATGGCTACCCTGAACAACACGGTTCAGGCTCTTCAGCAGGCTCACACTCAGCCTCCGCCTCCTCCACCGCCACAGCCTCGCGGCAGGCGTGCTGAGTTCCTAAGGGGTCACCCGCCGACGTTTTCTCACACGTCCGACCCTCTTCAGGCTGACGACTGGCTCCGTGCAGTGGAGCGTCAGCTGGACATCGCCCAGTGCGATGATCGTGAGCGCGTCTTGTACGCAGCAGGACAGCTGCGAGGGGCAGCTTTGGACTGGTGGGAGTCCCACCTAGTTCAGGACCGCGAGGCTCTCACTTGGCTCCAGTTCAGGGAGCGTTTCCGCAGCCACAACGTCCCCGCGGGCGTTATGAAGATGAAGCAGAAGGAGTTCCTTGCACTGAAGCAGGTAACCTTAAATATAATCATTCAGCGGTTTCTTTTGAGCTAATACCCCTTGTTCTATCCTTATGAATCTTGAGTTAATCTTTCGATATCTATCTGTCTTTGTCAATTTAGGGGACTATGTCGGTCACTGAGTATCGTGATCGCTTTCTTCAGCTGGCTCGCTACGCCCCTGCCGATGTTGCGGATGACCGCAAGAAGCAGGAGCACTTCATGGAGGGCCTTGAAGACTACCTCCAGTACGCGCTGCTCAACCTCCGCTTCGACGACTTCAACCATCTGGTTGACAGCGCGCTCAACACTGAGCGCAAGCACCTGGAGATGGAGGACAAGAAGAGGAAGGTTGTCCCCGTTGCTTCCGGCAGCAACACTCGTCCTCGACTCCAGCCGCCTCAGCCGTACCAGCAGCAGCAGTACTGGCCTCCCCAGCAGTACCAGCAGAGGCCGCAGCAGTACCCGCCACGACAGCAGCAGGCAGGTCAGGGCCAGAGGTTACCGGCACCTCCGGCTCGTACTGCTCTACCAGCTCCACCGGCGCCGCAGGCTCCACGTCCGGCAGCTCCTACCGGACAGCAGGCTCAGGGACCTCCTCGCACCTGCTTTCACTGTGGCCAGCCGGGGCACTATGCCAACGCTTGCCCCCGGAAGGCGCAGGCGGGACAGCAGGGGCGCAAAGCTCAGCCTAGGGCGCCACTTCAGGGCAGAGTGAACCACGTGACGGCCGAGTTAGCGGCCGAGGCTCCCAACGTGGTTATTGGTACGTTCATGGTTAATTCATATCCAGCTACAGTGCTTTTCGATACTGGTGCTACGCATTCCTTCATTACTCAGTCTTTTGTCGAGCATCATGGTATTCATACTAGCACATTAAAGAGGTGCCTGTTAGTATCTTCACCGGGAGGACAGTTGAGGTCTCACACTTACTGCCCGAGAGTCAGTGTTTCTTTGAGGGGAGTAGAGTTCTGTACTGATCTAATGGTGCTAGACACCAAGGGCATTGATGTCATTCTGGGAATGGAGACTCTGGCCAAGTGGGGAGTTCGGATAGATTGTGCTCAGAGGACAGTCTTGCTATCAGCTTCCAGTGGCCAAGAGGTTGTTATCAGTGCAGTAGAGCCTTCTGGATTTCTTCATCAGATGGAGGCTAGACCCACGGATGGTATTCGCGTGGTGTCTGAATTCCCGGATGTCTTTCCGGATGATCTGCCAGGTATGCCGCCTGAACGCGCCATTGAGTTTTGTATTGATCTCTTGCCTGGCACAGCTCCTATTGCAAAGAGGCCCTACCGTATGGCACCTATAGAGCATGAAGAAGTTAAGAAGACTATTGATGAGTTGCTAGCCAAGGGCTATATCCGTCGCAGCTTCTCTCCTTGGGCTTTTCCATTGTTGCTGGTAGATAAGAAGGATGGCTCGAAGAGAATGTGTGTCGATTATCGGGAGCTGAATGCAGTTACTATCAAGAACAAGCATCCACTGCCCCGTATTGAGGATCTCTTCGTTCTGCTTCTAGGTGCTCATATATTCTCGAAGATTGATCTTCGTTCGGGTTATTTTCAGCTGAGGATCGTCCTGGGGATATTCCGAAGACGGCATTCACTTGCAAGTACGGGCTGTATGAGTACACTGTCATGTCCTTCGGCTTGACTAATGCCCCGGCTTTCTTCATGCATCTGATGAACATGGTTTTCATGGACTATCTGGATGTCTTCGTGGTGATTTTCATTGATGATATTCTGATCTTTTCCAAGACAGAAGAAGAGCATGAAGAGCATCTGAGACTCGTATTGCAGAGATTGAGAGAGCATCAGCTGTATGCCAAGTTCAACAAGTGCGAGTTCTGGATTGACGAGGTTCCATTCCTCGGTCATGTTATCTCTCAGGGAGGCATTGCTGTTGATCCGAGCAAGGTGAAGGATGTGCTAGAGTGGGAGACACCGCAGACAGTAAAGGAAGTCAGGTCTTTCTTGGGCTTAGCTAGATATTATCGGAGGTTCATTGAGAATTTCTCCAAGATCGCGAAGCCTTTGACTTCTTTGCTGGAGAAGAATGTGGCTTTTGTATGGACTGATGAGCGCCAGATGGCCTTTGATGAGCTGAAGAAGAGGTTGACTACGGCGTCAGTCTTGACTCTGCCAGACCAGACGAAGAGGTTCACGGTATATTGTGATGCTTCGAAGGATGGTCTTGGGTGTGTTCTGATGCAGGAGGGCAGAGTGATTGCTTATGCTTCACGACAGTTACGTCGGCATGAGCTGAATTATCCCACTCATGATCTTGAGTTAGCCGCAGTTGTACATGCTCTGAAGATTTGGAGGCATTACTTGTATGGACAGCGGTGTGATATCTACACTGATCACAAGAGCCTCAAGTACATTTTCACGCAGAACGAGCTGAACATGCGGCAGAGAAGATGGCTAGAGTTAGTCAAGGATTATGACCTGGAGATTCACTATCATCCGGGCAAGGCCAATGTTGTAGCAGATGCTCTGAGCAGAAGAAGTTATGTCAACATGGCCGTGGCTTTCCAGATGCCTCCAGAGTTATGCGAGGAGTTCGAGCAGTTGAGTCTGGGCTTCTTGCATCATACCTCCAGTGCAGCGTTTGAGGCAGTACCGACTCTAGAGTCAGAGATCAGGCAGCATCAGAAAGATGATGAGAAGCTGTAGGAGATTCGTGAGTTGCTCAAGAAGGGCAAGGCTCCTCATTTCAGAGAGGATGATCAGGGTACCTTGTGGTACAAGAACCGGATCTGCGTGCCTGATGTGCATGATCTCCGGAAGTTGATTCTGAGTGAGGCCCATGATACAGCTTATTCTATTCATCCGGGCAGCACGAAGATGTATTATGATCTGAAGGAACGCTTCTGGTGGTACGGGATGAAGCGTTCAGTGGCAGAATACGTGGCTATTTGTGACACCTGTCAGCGTGTCAAGGCTGAGCATCAGAGGCCAGTAGGTCTGTTACAGCCTTTGAAGATTCCAGAGTGGAAATGGGAGGAGATCACTATGGACTTCATTGTTGGATTGCCTCGTACTCAGAAAGGGTACAACTCCATATGGGTAGTAGTGGATCGATTGACGAAGGTTGCTCACTTCATACCAGTGAACACTACTTACTCCGGTGCTAGACTTGCAGAGTTGTACATCTCTCGGATTGTCTGCTTGCATGGTGTGCCCAAGAAGATCATATCTGACAGAGGGTCTCAGTTCACTTCTTGGTTCTGGGAGCAGCTCCATGATTCATTGGATACGAAGTTGCGTTTCAGTACGGCTTATCACCCTCAGACAGATGGGCAGACGAGAGAACCAACCAAGTGTTGGAGGATATGCTGAGAGCTTGTGCTATCCAGTATGGTACTAGTTGGGATAAATGCCTGTCATATGCTGAGTTCTCTTATAACAACAGCTATCAGGCCAGTCTGAAGAAGTCCCCCTTTGAGGCATTGTATGGCAGAAAATGCAGGACTCCTCTCTATTGGGATCAGATTGGTGAGAAGCAGCTCTTTGGCCCTGAGATCATAGATGATGCAGAGCAGATGGTTCAGGCTGTGCGAGAAAATCTGAGAATTGCACAGAGCAGACAAAAGAGCTATGCAGATGGCAAACGGAGAGACCTGACCTTCAGTGTTGGTGATTATGTGTACCTGAAGGTGTCTCCGATGAGAGGAATCCGCAGATTTAATGTCAAGGGGAAGTTAGCACCTCGGTATGTGGGGCCATTCAAGGTGCTAGAGCGGAAGGGCGAAGTGGCTTATCGCCTGGAGTTACCTCTCAGCCTCTCAGGAGTTCATGATGTCTTCCATATATCTCAGCTGAAGAGGTGTTTGCGAGTACCCGAGGAGCAGGCACCCCTGGATGGAGTCGATGTGCAGGAAGATCTGACTTATACTGAGCATCCGGTGAAGATTCTGGAGACATCAGAGAGGGTTACTCGGAACCAGCGCATCAAGATGTGCAGAGTTCAGTGGAGTCATCACAGTGAAGCTGAGGCTACATGGGAGCGAGAAGATGAGCTAAAGAAGACATATCCAGATCTCTTTGCTAGCCAGCCCTGCTAAATCTCGGGGACGAGATTTCTTTAAGGGGGTAGGGTCTGTAACACCCTAATTTAAATTTCATCATTTATTAATAAATTTAATTGGCTTTTAATCTAATTTTGTTGCATAACTAATTAAAATTTATTTTTAGGGCTAACTGTTTGTGCATTCATGCCGTTGCATAGTTTTACTTGTTTGAGTGTTGTAGGGTTGGATTCAAATTTGAGTTTGAATTCAAATTAGTTGAGTGTGGTTTGAAAAGAAAAGAAGAAAGAAGAGAGAAAACTAGAAATAGAGAAGGAAAACCCAACCCAGTCCCAGGAAGCTCGATAGCCAACCCAGACCAAACCCGTGAGCAGCCCAACCCAGTTTGAGGCCCAGCCCGCAGCACTTCTCCCTTTCCCCTGCGCGGCCCGCGAGCAGCCCATCCCCCTCTTTCCCTTGGGCCCGCTCCGCAGCCCAGCAGCGCTGCCCCGCGCGCCGCTCCCAGCCGCGTCGCCGTCTTTCCCTCTGCCAAGCTGGGCCCGCGCATCAGTTCTTTCCTCTTCCTCCGCCCGAAATCTCCGCCCGAGCCTCTGCTTCGCTTCCGCCGCGCTCGCTTGCCTGCCAGTGGACCATCCCGCCCAAGCCGACCGCCATGAGACCCACCTGCAGCCTCCCTCACCCACTCCTCGCCTGCGCACCCCAGAATCCAAGCGACCCGCGCCGATCAAGGGCAGGGTCATTCCGCGGGCGCAACGACCGTGCCGTGATTCCCGCGACCCAAACGCCGAGATCACCGGCCCCCGCCTTTTAGACCCCGCGCCCTACCCTGCGCCCTACCTCGCCATCCCGCAGCCGCCGTCTTCAACCCCAGCCGCCGCCTCCGCGCCGCTCTGCCTCGGAGCTGCCTCTGCACCGCCGCGGACTGGCCGCTCCACTGCCTCCTAGCCCCGGCCAACCACCGCTTTAGCCCCGCCTTGGCCCCAGAAAACTTCCTGTGGCCCCTGCAATGGCCCTAGGCCATTGCCTCGCCAGAATCGTGCCCGAGCTCCAACTCCGGTGAGTTCAGTCCGCGCCGTGATTCCTTGCCGTCGGCGAAGCCCAGGCCGTTCTGACCCCTTGTGTACCCTCACAGGGCCTGTGCGCACCTCCTCCGTGAGTCAGCAGGCCCGGCGCACCCCTTCAGCGGCCACCTCCGCGAGCGCCGCCCGCGACCCGCCGCTCGACGTCGTCGCCGTCCGCCCTGCACGCCGCACCAGCCCGTTCCGACCCTCGGTAAGCACCCTCAGGCCATCCCAAGCCTTTTTGCGCTAGATTAGGTATGCCGTAGCCCAGTAGTCCCCGGAGCACCCGCTCGCCGGTGAGGGTCTCCGTGCAGAGCCGCCGCCGTCCATGTTCACGCCGTCCCGAGCTCCAATCCCCCGTCCTGAGCACTCAGGTGGACCACGCGTGCCGTTCTCGAGCTCCTAGACCAAATCCCGGGGCAAACCATGCACGGGAGCGCCGTTGTGGCTTGCTCCGGCGAACTCGCCGCCGCGGAGCTGTGCTCCGGCGAGTCCCGCCGCCGCCCCACGCGCCCAACTCCCAGGGCCCTCCGATCCGAGACCAGCGGTCACGATTAGATCGTGGCCCGATCCGATCTGATTCGTCAGATCGTGATCCAACGGCCCTTATCTGAAGATACCGGTTCGGCCTGGTATTTTTGTTAAAGAGCCCCTGCCCTTCCTTGAATTCAACCCGCCGTCCTAGCCTGTTCAAAAATATTTCCAGTTAGGTCCGGTTTTTAACGAATAGGACCCTGAGCTTTTCCCTATTAGAACCCGCCGTCCAGACCTGCCATTTTTACACGTTAGACCCTGGAACTAAGGTTTAATTACGTTTTAGTCCTCAGTTTTTGCAGAAAACCCCCTGGAACTTCAGTTTTCTTACAAATAAGCCCCTGAACCTTGTTTTAGGCCTAGTTTATGCGTTTTAGCTCCGATTTTAGCGTTCTTTATGTCCACACGATCGTTGTAATGCGTAGAATAGTTTTAGACTAGTTTAGTGTGCTGTTTTTATGTATTGATGTACTGTTTCTTAGTTTTTATTAGTGTTTGCTTGTATGCTTATTATTGTGCCTTATTTTTGGCCATGTGTTCGTGAGTAGACGCTGATCCATCTGAGGAGCCCCAGTACCAGTACCCGGAGCAGCCGTCTTCCGAGCACTTTGAGCAGCAGCCAGAGCAGTACGAGGAAGGCAAGTATAACATGAACAACCTATCACCCTTAATTACAATTTCATACTGCATTTCAATACTGTATGCCTATAAGGACTTTCCTAGCCACTTGATATCCTTTATATATACCTTTGGGTTGCATTTTGGTTAGTTGTGCTAGATTGCTGCACTATAACACACTCTGGTCCTTTTTAATTAATTTGATTAATGGTTTACTTGAATTTAATTCTGAGAGTGGCACTCTGTGTAGCTTGAGTGGCTCACGTCTCGTTTAAAACATGGTTTTTGTAGAAACATGGTTTAGGGGGCCAGCACGGTGCTTAGTGCTTGGTTGGCCACTCTCCATAAGGACCGGTTCATAGAGCGACAACCTGGGACAACAGCGCTACCACAAGGCTAGAATGGGATAGACTTGGCTTACTAATTAGGTCTTTTTGGTTTGGAGTAACTTACCTGCGGGGCAAGAGTAGTAAGCTTCAATGGTCCCTGCTCCTCCGGCTTGGTTTGTGCTTGGATTGTGCTCCTGTGCTTGTACCCCCGGAGGTGGGCCCCATCGTCGCTGACCTATCTCTCGCGGTTACGCCTTACCAACGAGATTCTTTGTAACGGCCTCATAGTGAGTCGCTAGTCATCTCACCTAAGGAAGTGTGATGAACCTCTAGCGTAGCTCACGACTTGTGGGTAAAGATGTGCAACCTCTGCAGAGTGTAAAACTGGTATACTAGCCATGCTCACGGTTATGAGCGGCCCAGATCCTCCTTTTGATTAGTGGGGTTGTCTCCTTCCGACGAGGGAGGTGCCTCTCGGGGTTACCTTGGTGGCTTGGTTTCAGTTTGGTTCTCAGTAGTAACATGTTTAAATTTGACTAATTACTATGTAACTGGGTTAATGGTAATACATCAACTCGTAGTAAATAGTTTTAATAAAATTTTGCCAACGCTTAAAAGCTAATGCAGTTGAGTCAGCCAACCTTAGAGCCTCATAGTTTGTGTTATACTTGTTGAGTACAAGTTGTGTACTCACTCTTGCCTCTCCTCTACTTTTTCCTCTTGGCTACACTACTGCTGCTCAGTTCTTGCCGACACGAGGGAGTTCTTCCAGCGCTACCAAGACAACGAGGACTTCTAGGCGTTCGTCTCCCAGTCGACGTCCCTGTGGCGCCCTGCTCAGCTTTGGAGAGCTTTTATCGTACTTGTACTTCGCTTCCGCTGTATCAGACATTTTGTCATTATTGTAATAAATAACATTCGTATTTCGATTTATTATGTCTTATTCGTGATAAGTGCTATGATATACTGTTCATTCTGTTGTATATATGTGTGACTTGATCCTGGCACGTATATGATTGCTCGGTTTATGTTCTTTTATAAACCGGGTGTTACAGCTGGGTCAGGAGAGCGGCCGTTGTGGCGCGCATGCCCTAGGCCCGACTAGGTGCTTGGACCCCCGTGGCGCCCATGCCCCGCTGCCAGTCCTGTTGACTGGGGCGCGTGGCGGGGCCGGAGCCGTTGTCGTGCTCGCCTTGCCCTGCCACCGCGCCGCCCGAGGGACTGAGTGAGGAAGAGAGCGCACCGGAGTGGGGTGCTTCTTGGAAACCGGTTCTAGGGTCCCGCTGCGAGACCCTAGTCAGACCACCCTTGACCCCTGCTAGGCTATAAATGGCCAGGCAGGGGGCTTCTTCAAGCTCAAGTTCGTCTAGCTCTAGCCCAGAAATGGCTAAGCAACCAGACCCGAGTTTCATGGCGGGACCCCGGAGCTCCTTCCGAGGTCGCCCATGTAGTTGTGCTCTCCACGGCCGGCGGAAAGACTGGGGCACTGCTACCCCCCCCATCTATCCAGTGTAGTGGAGTAGGGTCAAAACGGCGCCGTGGGCCTGGGCACCCATGGCGCTCCTGAAGCGCAGAGGAGGCAGTCCTCTGAGCTCTCCGACGGCAGCCCGGGAAGCTTTCCCTTGAAGCATCCTGTGAAAACCCAGGTGTTTACACTACTAAATAAAGATCAACCACATAACATCGTGCACAAAAGATCAAAAGAAATGTAACATAATCCACCAAAAATTCACTTTTACAAACCTTTGTATATATGTATACTTGTATATGCATATGTATGTGTGGGTATAAAACTTGTTCCTTTAATAATTGTAAACATTCATGCTCAACTGGTCACGAAAAATGTACACACTTATAGTTTTGTGCCATACAAGTTGATTTAAAAGACCCTTTTTCAGACTTCAAATTTAAACCCCTTAAATGACTATATATTCAAATCCTAGGAGTAAGAAATTTTAATTAACTTTCAAACCATACCAAATGATCCTCCGAAAGTTTATAGGCATATTCACCATGGAATGAGTAATAAATGTCTAGTTGTACACTAGGCGTGAAAGTGACAACATTCACATGAAATGACAAGTTCCTTAATCATTAAGTCATCTCAGAGTTTTAAAATAACTCTCAAACCGTTGTTCAAATGAAAAAGTGTCTGAAACAAAAGTAGTAGGTATCGAAAAACTGAACAAAATTGGTATTCAAATTTTTTTCATTTGAGGCCAGGAAATAGGAGATAATTTTGTTTTACAGTTAGATCCCTGAAGTTGTCACTATTACATATGTGCCCCTGACTTCATCTCCTACCTCTCTCCTCCCCTGCACCCTGCCTTTGGCCGGTCCGTACGCTGCCAGCACCACCTGGCCAACCACTTGGCCTCACCCCAGCCAAAACCGCCTGTCGCGCCCCTAGTTTGCATGAACCAAACCCTCCTTGGCACCTCACGCCGCTGCCATGCGCCCCGCACGCTCCCCTGCTCGCCAGGGCAATGGCCATGGCCGGCCACCTGAGCCACGCGCCGTCGCCGTTTCCCCCTGCTGCGCACTACCCCTGGCCACGACTTCCCCAGGCAAACCGTGCCCAGCTTGCCCTGGCCTATAAAAGGCAGAGCCCAGCCCCCTCGCGCGTGCCCAGAATGGCCGCCGCCAGCCATTGATGCCGGCGACTGCCCATGTACACCGGGTGCCCCTCTCCAGCCCTCCCCTCCTCGATTCGAGCTCACCACCACCTTCTCCACCTATCTCTGGCCCTCTCCAACCCAACCCCCATCGCCCAGGACCATCAGAGAAGCAACATTGGTCGCCACCATTGCCGGCTGCCGCCGGAGCTCCGTGGAGCCACTGTCCCGCCCCTCCTCGGCTCCAATCGAGCCCCTGAACGGGTTCCCCTCACCGCCCTGGACCTCGTCGGCCAAGCCCCGCCGCCTCCCCCTCGCCGGAGTGGCGCACCCGCTGCCACCAACTGCCGTCGGCGAGCCGCCGCAGACCGCCTCCGCCCCCAACCAAGACCTCTGCAGGTTCGCCTCGGTCTCCTCATGCCTCTCTCCCACTTCCCTCTCGCCGCCGGCTATCCTCATCGCCGGAATCCGGCAAGAAGCACCACCCCTACCTCTGTTCCCCTCCAAAGTCCGGCTAGGGACTTTTTCATAAGGAAAAACAATGTTTCAGGGACCTGTTCATAAAATATACATGGAAAACTTGAAATTCAATATGTGAACTTCTAAAATAGATAACAAATTGTAGAAAAATACAAAATAAAATGTTTTGGAATCCTTGTATCTAAACCTACAACTTCTGTTACATGCACATACTCAGATTCTGCTTACATGTTTATCTAGATTAAAAGTTAGCTTAAATAGCACTTAAATGTTCTAGTAATTCTACATATGAACTGATGATGATTTTTGGATGGTAGCTTTGATTCACTGAGTAGGGCCTAAAATAAATTTCTCATGCACAAAAACCAACTTTAACTAGGTGTTTCACTAGATCTTTATTTAAGCTAAAGTTAATTTTACATTTTGTTCTGGGTGCTGTGTTGGGTATTTTTGGGTGAAACTTTGTCTGTGTACTCTAGATGCTAAAATAACAGTGCTGTAAAAGTTTGGCACACATCAGGAGAAATAATTTTGACAAGTTAAACATGAACATGTCAAGTTTTATTTCCACAGGGAGTTGCATAAGGTTTCTATGTCTCAAAATTACAGTGCTTAGATTAATTCTGGAAAAATTACATTGCTTAGCATATCATGTGTAGTGTTTGCTGTAAAATTTGGAACTCCAGAAACCATGTATGTCAGTATGTACAAATTTAGTTTGGTTCTATCCTGCCCTATTTCAATCATTTTTTCATGACTGTATATCTTACTATTTTTTTCCTGCAATTTTTACTGTAAGCTCTAGAGCAAGTCCACTGTTTTGTGTAAAATTTTGAGCACCAGAATTTAATCCTAG
Organism: Panicum virgatum; assembly: GCF_016808335.1. Classification (NCBI taxonomy): domain Eukaryota; kingdom Viridiplantae; phylum Streptophyta; class Magnoliopsida; order Poales; family Poaceae; genus Panicum; species Panicum virgatum. The sequence continues at coordinate 29,230,304 of NC_053145.1, read as the reverse complement.
CTTCTATTTTGATTTATGGCAAGTATCCTTGTGTGTTTTGTCTAGAAATTTAAAACTGCCACCCAGTTCATTTAATAAAGTAAAGTAAATACATTAACTACTCTATAAACGACTACCCAGTAAATTGAGTTAAATAAGTTCATCACTAGAATAACACATTTATTGGACTGCAACTTTATCGTGAAGGAAATAAACATAAATTGTATCCTGTTGTAACAAAGAGCACTTTTGCATTCATATAGATTCCGTTCATCTATCCGACGGTATTTATGAGTTGGTGCCTACGGACCAGACCGAGCCCGCGGAGTCTCGGCTGAATCTAACTGACTTGGATTTAATTGAATTGAATAAAGGCCCGGACCAATGTTCGGAAGAGCCCAATGCTAACTTTGCTCAGAAAGGCAAGCCCTGGTGCATAATCCCATTATTTTTGCGCTATTTACATCTAACTATTTGATACATGTTGTAATAATTTTATTTATGCATTAACGTTTTTAGGAGTTGGTTGAAATCATAGTTGCATGCTCCTAGGTACCTATGTACTGTTCACCTTGGTTTATTTCGACTAGTTGCCCCGCTAACTAGGCACGGTAGAAGTCGAGTGGTTTACTACCTCTCGCGAGATTATGGGAGTTGACAGACTTTACTTACTGTTGAAATATAAGGACAACGGGCGGGGTTGTGTAGTTATGATACCTCGTCGGAATAGTCGAAATTGGCTAAGGTCGCGGTGTGTGGCACATTTCGTTAAGATTTTGAAAGTACTAGCCACATGCCGATAAATATGGTAATCGGTAAGCTTAAGTACCTGATTGGACCGGTAAGTGAACTTCTCCCACCCATCTAACTTCGGTCTCATCTAACGGCGAGTACAAGAGCAGAAGCAGCCCGGTTGTGTCCGTTGTGTGTGGACCTCTTGTACTCTGGGCGGGTGGCCTTGATCCATGAACCAGGAAGAAAGGGAAAAAGTTATGTGGGTGGCGTAGTTCCCCATACGTGTGTGTTAGGTTCGCCTGACCAGATTAACAAACTCGATTCGAATCGTCCGCCTCTCACGGTTTGAGACTGCTTAACAATTTCTATCACATGGAGTAACAAGTGGAATATGATGGTGATAATACGGTTGTATGATTAATATTTTTCACTACCATGCTTGTTTAGAGATAGTTGCTTATCTAGAATGATTAATTGAACTAGAACATGGAAAAGCTAAAATCTGAAATTAAGGATCTATTCTTAGTCGCTTTTTCAGCAAAACAAACCCCTCCAGCCAAAAAACCTTGCATGTCTAGTTAAGTGGACTAAGTATATCCGCTGACGAGTAAGTCTTGCTGAGTATTAGTATACTCAGCCTTGCTTGTGGCTTTATTTTCAGGTATTGTTGTAGAAGATATGTTTACTGGTTTAACTGCCTTACCTTCGGGTTGGTCTGTTGAGTGGGTTGTTTCCCCGGCCAACGCTAACTCTACTGATTGATGTCTCGTACGGGCTTCATCGTGACATCATTATATGTTAGCTATTTTCATCCTTCTGCTGCAAATATGAACTATGATGAACTATTGTAGATAAGATCTCTGTAGTACTACTCTTATTTTAGCACTATTTTGTAATAATTAAATTCCGCTGTAAACTCTGTGATGTATGAAATGTTTTGTGTTGTACTCTTAGGCTTGCCTTCATGTGAGTGTTGCCTGTTTCGATCCCAGATAGCGTGGCTTTAATCGAGACTTTACTCGAGGAACTGCCGTTGTAGTGTAGTCTTTGGTCGGAGTTGCCTAGCAACAAAGATTACCGCACTCGGCCCGATTTATCTTTGGTTGTTCCGCCACACATCCCCCTCTGACTCGAGTGTAGTCGAGTGGGGTCGAAGGGGGGCTTGTTTTCCGGTAAGAGGGGGAAGAGCGGCTGCGAGTGTTCTTCCTCAAAGCACTCGTGCCCGCTGCCTTCTGCCCCTACTGCTACCGGAATCCGTAGCGCACCTAGACGAGGGAACTGCAGCTCCACCACGTCGCCGGCTTGACGTCTTCCTCCACTGTGAGGGAGGAGGGTGCTTGCAGGCTTGCACGCGCGGTGGAGCGGCGCCCTCTGGGCCGCTTCTGCTCCTCAGGGATTGCTAGCCCCCGACCGGTCTCCCTCCGATGGAGGTCACCGTAGGTCGATGAGGGATCCTCATCTTCCTCATCAGCTGGCAGCTCCCCTCCGGATGATGGAGCTGGCTGTTGCTTCTTGGTGCCGACACTGGGGCTGGGCTAGTTTATGTTGCTGGTTCAGATGAGGGGCTCGGAGCCTTTCTCATCTTCCACAGTGCCGGCATTTCCTCCAACGACGCCCTGCGGAAGGGTGTCGCTTGCTTCGCCGGCTGCGCAGAGGTCGTCAAGAGCCTCCGGCAGCGTCTTCAACGGGGGCGACCGCTTTTCAGCAGTTGCTCCAACATGCTAGCCCGGGATGCCCGGGGTGGACAAGAGCATATGCTCTCATCTCCTCCCACACCCCGGGGCTGCATGTTGGCCCCGCAGCCCTTCCTGCTCGAGGTCCGGCGGGTGAGGCCCTCTTGGCCTCGCTGTAGCCCCGCTCTGGCCACAGCGTGGTGCTCCTAGTGGACCAGGAAGTTCTTCGTGGCAGCTTCATGTATTCGGATCTGCACTTGTACTTTGTGGATACCGAAAAAAGCAATAAAGTTCTCCTTTTTGGGGATCTTGAGACCCCGGTCGGCTTCGACCCTTTCTGTGTGTGGAAAACTTTACTTGTTGTCGTTATTCCTTATGTGGAAAAGATTTTGGATCCCGGGGTAGTTGCCCGTTCACTACTCCGGAGCTTCCCAGCGCGAGGAGTTGGCAGGGGCGTAGGGTTCCCGACGGGCAACTGATCCCAGAGTCCGGTGACCAAGCAAGGAGTCGAAGTTGGCCGGGAAGAGCCTGTGAGCCCCGCGACCAGCATATCGACCCGGCTGAGAGTGTCCTTCTTTTATGACACTAGGCACCCCACACGCCGACACACAAAAAGTTTTTGAATTTGCAGGAAATTCAAAACATTCTTATCATAAATAGAATACCAAGGTGGTACCTAGGTAGGAGGAAGCCCCCAGCCAAACTTTTCGAGGTGACCTCGGGTTGCTTGGTCCCCATGCCAGAGCGTAGGGATTTTCCTTCCGTTGGCGCCATTGATGATGGACTTTTTCCTAACAAGCCTGTACACGCGACCTTCCCTGTAGTTTTTCCCATCCGGGTTCATGACTGTTGACGGTCGTTAAGTGCGAAATATGACCGTCAACTATACTCAATAAAGAAGGAAAACTATACCTCTTACTCGCATATTTGTATCACTAACCTAGCTCCACAGTTGTTTTCGAGAATTTATGATTTCAGGAGCTAAAGTCCGGAATAAGACGAAAACACGACGAATACGCAGACAAAAGTCACAGACGATCATGTCCTGCGTAAACATGAGCAAAGGAGGCCCACAAACTAGAGCAAACCAACCAACCAAGCCCCGGCACCGACCACCTAACATCAGGACCCACCAGGCAGTGTACCAGAGAAGGACGGGGGCCAGAGGCGGGAAGAGGGGGTCGGCCGACCCCCTATGGAAGGTTTTCCCGCTGAGTTTTGGCGGGAAGACTGATCCTATCCTCTCAATGGCAGTTATGCATGTTTCCATGTATAGAGATGGCGGGAACCAACCTCTCTAGCTATAATAGGGGCCTCCCACCAGTCTCTCTCACACACCACTTGGAAGCCTCTCTCTCTACACTCACTTGTGACTTGTACTCCTTAGGGTAATGGAGCTAGGCTAGTACTTCATCTCCTTAGCGAATCCAGTCGTCCTCGGGGTCGGCGAGGAATCCTCGGCCTCTGGTATGGCTTTGTATTCCGACTTTCTTTATATTAATCATTCAGAGTTCGTTCTTGGTTATCTTGCTATGTTTGTAGCTTGCTTAGCCTTGATCAATGCTTTATCAAGTTATATTAGTTGCATGCTTAGACCAGATGATCTGGGTAAGGATATCGGTTCGTTGTGCTTTCGAGCTTGCCTTAGCATCTTACCTGTCCATCCGAAGGGTGGGGGAACCAGGGGTGCTAGGGTAGTGACCTCATATGCGGGCATGGTGCCCGGGTATGCGGGATCCTTCGGATATGACGGTGCTCCACGGTGTGATTGGGGTAGACCGCTGGTGGTGACAGCCCTGTCGGTCCGTCGGGAAGCTGCTTCTCGGTTAGCGTACTCCCCGACGTTCGGGTACGGTGTAGGAGTTCATGCAAAGATGAAACGGGACTGGATGTTCTCCAGTGCGGGTCATTCTCCCCGATGTCCCTAATTTCCCGGCACCTGCAGCTCTAAGCAATGCAGCTAACGTAACTTATCCACTAACATGATTAGTATAACAGGAATCTTTGCCTATGCTCCCACTAACCTTAGGATTGCTTGTTATTCCTTTATTCATGAGAGTTGGCTGTTCTGTGTGTGTCGCATTACCCCTGATTATCTTTATCATATATCACTTACCCCTGTATAGTCAGTGGTCTTCATCTTGCTCATACGTGTCATGGTTATGTAACTAAGTAAATACACTTTACACAACCTAGCCATCCCTTGGGAAAATATAAATAATGATACCCTGAATACTTCCGGGTGAAATGCTACAACGGTATATCCGTGCGCTTGCGGATCCTTCTGTAAACATTAAGACATACCGCACGGCATTTTTGAGGTGCCGTTGCTAGGAACTAACCACTCCTAGTGATGACGCTAAGAAATGCCAACAAGCATTTCTGGCGCCGTTGCCGGGGATGGTGTTGGCGCTCCTTAAGTATCCATTTTATCCCCTGTTTAACTTTGATAATGGCATGAATTTAATATTAGAATCACTAACCATCCTAACCTCGGCCCAATTATTGGTCGTTTTCGTGTTTGCACATATATTTTGGAGGTACTTCGTTTTTGCAGGTTTTTGACCAATTTTGGAGCATGAAATGGCGAGGCCCACGATCACGCGATGACACGAAGAAAGACAAAGGCCAAATCCTGAACAGAGGATCGAAGGCCATGATGATTAGAGGCCCGTTCATGCACATCCACCCTCCAATGAAGCCCAAAGGACAAAGCCCACAAGATAAGATCAAGATACTTCGGGGCTAAGCAAAGCAAAGAGATATTTAAGGAAGGATTTTCCATCCTGTCCTTCTCCTCGAAGATAATGACGTCTAATGGGGTGCAATCGTGAAAGACATAAACTCTAGAAGATTCCAGCAGACTTGGGGAGAAAGAAGAACACGAGACGGCGAAGGAATGAGCTAGGCCGGCCGGCCTAGGCCCATTGGGCCGACCGGCCCACCCTTTTTTTGGTCGGTTCGACCTCCCCTTTGACCGAGGGTTCCCTGAGGCTATTTAAAGACCCCTCCCCAAGGTTCACGCAGAGATCAATTCGGGAGACTACGCCAAGGAGCAGAGAAGATAGAGGGACACCTCTCGGAGAGCCGAGGGCCGTGCTAGTTGTCTAGGGGATTCCCTAGTCGACGTGGGAACCTTGCAAGGAAGACCACATCGGAGTTCTGGTGCTAGGATCATTAAGATCAAGGTAGGGCCCCGGTTGTGATCTTGTGATATACAATCATTCATGGTGAAGTTATTTGTGATTCCGAATGTTTAGCGACCATGTTCTCTCTTTCGATTTCGTTCTTTTCTTTGGGTTTGCTTCATCCTAGATCTATTATCGAGATAGATCGCTTAGCATGATCTTGTAGTCATGGTGGCTAGAGGTTCATGGCGGAACTACCAAAGGGGGTTCGACTTGCTTCAGGGTACTTTTGTCGAAATGGGTGGCGTCGCGACAGGCCGTTGCCACTAAGTAGGTGGGGTATCGAGGGATCAGATTGGAGATTTTGAGTTTAAAGATGCTTTTCATTGAGATTCACATCTATCTTAATTCACTACATCTAGCTGGAATTACAACATATGCATGATCTAGGTGATCTAGATTGGTTATCTCTAACTTTCTCTTGCTACCTTCGGTGTTTGTCATTTTTAATAGATTAGATTCGTTTTTCACCATCTCAACACAAAGGAATCTCTATGCTAGTAGATTGTTTCTTGTCTCTTTGGTTCCGTGGATTGATAAACCTTGGGGGAATACTCTGAGGGAAAAGCTACACGAAACCGTGCGCTTGCGGTATATAAATTGGGGGCGCTAAGGAGCGTCAACAAGCTTTTCTAGCGCCGTTGACGGGGAACCATCGATTTAAGATCCAATCTTACTTGCATTCATAAATATTTCTTGATTTTTCTTTTTGACCTTTTTAGATCTCTTATTTTTCTGAGCTAACTAAAAAAATGGATCTATTCCACGAAAATCAATCTAATCTAGAGTTTGCTTTATTTTGCTTTATTTTATTTTATGTTTTAGATCCTGTATATTCATCTTTTAGATCTGGTATATATTTTTCTTTTTCACTAACCCCTAACAGGAGATGGATGGGAGCCTCTCCAACAAACCCGAAAATTTTGTGGATGATCCAGAAAAAATTTACAGTCAAAGGAGACGAGAAGCACGATCAAGAAAGCCGGAACTAGTAGATCCAAAAGTCGAAGCCGACGGTTCATCATCTTCACCTCAAGCAACTCCACCAACAAGTCCAAAGGAGGCGCCACTTCACCAAGGGATGGCGCTACCGGAGCAGGAGCGTACAATCGGAGAGCTATGCACTCCGGACATTCGGGACTTGCCGATCCAAAATCTCGACAACATCGGAGTTCCGTTCGAGATCAAGACTTCAATCATAAGGATGGTGCAAAGCTCGCCCTTCACTGGAAAAGAAGACGCTAATCTACATCTTCAAGCGTTCCTCCAACTATGCCGCACCTTCGACATGCAAGGGATGACTCAAGATCAAATAAGAGCGAGGCTCTTTCCGTTCTCTCTACTTGGGAGAGCGCTGCAATGGTTTCATTCTCTACCACCGCGCACGGTGCAAAATTGGGAGTCCTTGATGAAAGAGTTCATGACGGAGTTTTACTCACCGGGCAAGACCCAGATTCTGCGCAACAAGATTGCAACATTCGAGCAAGCCCCGATGGAGACTATTGCGGAAGCCTATGAGCGCTTCAACGACTACATCCGCGTCGTACCTCATCACAAGTTCTCAAGGGAGGATGTGGTCCAGAAGTTCTATCAAGGCCTCACTACTACATCAAGGGGGATCATTGACGCATCGGCCGGAGGTTCTATCATTGAGCTCACGCCTACTCAAGTTTTCAAGCTATTCAAGAAGGTGGCGGACAATGACGCATGGGCATCATCGGGGCGCCTACAACCACTCCAAGCTGTGGGTGTGTAACACCCTAATTTTAATTTCCAGCTTTTAATAATAAATTTAATTGGCTTCATTTAATTTTCTAAGGTTTATTGTGTTTAGTTGGCATTTAATCTAATTTTTGTTCCTTAAGTAATTAAAATTTATCATAGGTTTAATTTTTTTTGTGTTGCATTCATGCTGGAGCATGGTTTTGTTTTGTTTGTTTGTATAGGAGTTTGAATTCAAATTCAATTGAATTCAAATAATTTTGAGTTGAGGGGAAAGGAAAAGAAATAGAAAAGGGAAAGGAACCCAAAAGAGCCAACCCAAACCCGCGGCCCACTTCTTTTCTCCCGAGCCCAGCCCAATCCGCTCCGGCCCAGCGCCTCAGCCAGCCCAGCACCCCCCGCTCGGCCTGCCAGCGCTGCCCGCGCAAGTGCCCGCTTGGCCCAGCTCTGCACGGCCCAGCCGCAGGCCTGTCTCCCCCCCCCCCCCCCCCCCCCCCCCCCGCTCGCGCAGCAGCCCGCACGTCTTCCACCCTGACCCGCCGGTCCCACCCGCCAGTGTCGCCCGCTGCCCCAACCCGCTGACGGTCCGGCCCCACTGGCAGGATCGTCTCCCCCGCGTAGCGCTCGCAACGACCGCGCGGCATCCCCGGCCGTGATCCCCGGGATCCCCTTCCGTAACGCCCGAGCCGAAATCCCTGGGCTCCGGCTCTATTTGACCCCCCGTGACCCCTCCCTGCACCCTCATCCGCAGCAGCCTCCCTAACCCTAGCCCGCCGCCCTGCGCCGCCGTGCCGAGCCACGGTGCCGTCGCTGCTCCGCCACATCACCCCACCCCAGCACACCGGAGCCGCGCAGAAGCCCCACGTCGACTCCAGGGGCGCCCCGCGCCGACCCAAGGAGTCCAGGAGCCCAGCGCGCCCCTGCTTCGACCCTTCCCCCGAGGGCCACTGCGACTCGCCGCCGGTCCGTGACGCCAAGCACCCTGCGCGACGTCTCCGGCCACCAGAAGCCCCGGTGAGAACCCACAACCCTCCCCGGTCCTTTTGGCGTTAGAGTTCGTGGTCCGTAGCCCCTGGCGTCGCCCAGAATGCTCGCGCCGGCGAACTCCGCCGCGTTCGCCCGCCATCGCCGCCGCTCACAGCGTCCCGCGCCCCAATCCTCTCCCCTGAGTGCCCCAGTGGCTTGCGCGTGCCACGGACATGCTCCCGAGCCAAGCCGCGGCCCGAATCGGCCACGGGGACGCCGGATTGGCCAACCCCGGCGACCCCCCCCCCCCCCCCGCCGCGGAGCAGAGCTCCGGCGACCTATCGCCGCCGCTCCCGCGCGCGAATCGTGTCAGCCGTCCGATCCTAGATCTGCGGCCCTGATTAGATCCAGCGCCCTTAAAACCCAGACCATCAGATCTGGATCCAACGATCCAGATCGGCGCGTACCGCTTCAGCCTGGATCTTTTGTTAAAGAGACCCTGAGTTTTCTCAGATTCAACCCGCAGTCCTTTCTAGTGTAAAAGTATTTCCAAATCCGCCCCTGATTTTATGTTTTAGCCCCTGCGCTTTGTAGATTTTATACCCGCCATCCAGTTAGGGTCTTTTTTGCGCGTTGGCCCTCGGATCTTTTTGGTTTTTATGTTTTAGTCCTCGGTTTTAGCAGAAAAGTCCCTGGAACCCTGTTTTTATTACAAATAAGCCCCTAGAACTTGTTTTTAGCCTAGATTATGCGTTTTAGCTCCGATTTAGGCGTTCTTTATGTCCACGCGATCGTTGTAACGCGTAGAATAGTTTTAGACTAGTTTAATGTGCTGTTTTTATGTATTGATGTATTGTTTCTTAGTTTTTGTTAGTGTTTGCTTGTATGCTTATTACTGTGCATTGTTTTGGCCATGTGTTCGTGAGTAGACGTTGATCCATCTGAGGAGCCCCAGTACCAGTACCAGGAGCAGCCTTCTTCCGAGCCCTTTGAGCAGCAGCAGGAGCAGTACGAGGAAGGCAAGTGTAACATGAACAACCTATCACCTTTAATTACAATTTCATACTGCATTTTAATACTGTATGCCTATAAGGATTTCCTAGCCACTTCATATCCTTTATATATATATCCTTTGGGTTGCATTTTGGTTAGTTGTGCTAGGTTGCTGCGCTAAAACACACTCTGGTCCTTTTTAATTATTTTTATTAATGGTTTACTTGAACTTAATTCTGAGAGTGGCCCTCTGTGTGGATGAGTGGCTCACGTCTCGTTAAAAGATGGTTTTTGTAGAAACATGGTTTAGGGGGCCAGCACGGTGCTTAGTGCTTGGTTGGCCACTCTCCATAAGGACCGGTACATAGAGCGACAACCTGGGACAACAGCGCTACCACAAGGCTAGAATGGGATCGACTTGGCTTACTAATTAGGTCTTTTTGGTTTGGAGTAACTTACCTGCGGGGCAAGAGTAGTAAGCTTCAATGGTCCCTGCTCCTCCGGCTTGGTCTGTGCTTGGATTGCGCTCCTGTGCTTGTACCCCCGGAGGTGGGCCCCATCGTCGCTGACCTATCTCTCGCGGTTACGCCTTACCAATGAGATTCTTTGTAACGGCCTCGTAGTGAGTCGCTAGTCATCTCACCTAAGGAAGTGCGATGAACCTCTAGCGTAGCTCACGACTTGTGGGTAAAGATGTGCAACCTCTGCAGAGTGTAAAACTGGTATACTAGCCGTGCTCACGGTTATGAGCGGCCCAGATCCTCCTTTTGATTAGTGGGGTTGTCTCCTTCCGACGAGGGAGGTGCCTCTCGGGGTTACCTTGGTGGCTTGGTTTTGGTTTGGTTCTCAGTAGTATCATGATTAAATTTGACTAATTACTATGTAACTGGGTTAATGGTAATTCATCAACTCGTAGTAAATAGCTTTAATAAAATTTTGCCAACACTTAAAAGCTAATGCAGTTCAGTCAGCCAACCTAGAGCCTCATAGTTTGTGTTATACTTGTTGAGTACAAGTTGCGTACTCACTCTTGCCTCTTCTCTACTTTTTCCTCTTGGCTACGCTACTGCTGCTCAGTTCCTGCCGACACGAGGGAGTTTGTTCAGCGCTACCAGGATTACGAGGACTTCTAGGCGTTCGTCTCCCAGTCGACGTCCCTGTGGCGCCCTGCTTCAGCTTCGGAGAGCTTTTATCGTATTTGTACTTCGCTTCCGCTGTATCAGACATTTTGTCATTTATGTAATAAATAACATTCGTATTCGCTTTATTATGTCTTATTCGTGATATGTGCTGTGATATACTGTTCATTCTGTTGTATATACGTGTGACTTGATCCTGGCACGTATATGATTGCTCGGTTTATGTCCTTTTATAAACCGGGTGTTACAGAGTGGTATCAGAGCCGTATCGACTGTAGGACGAAGCCTAGATAGAACTGGTCGAGTTTTAGGACTTCTTCTCTCCAATCCTTGTCTGCTGAAACTATTTTACTATTATACCCCATGACTTCTTTGACTTTTTACCCTTCTTGCCTTGATTTCTCTCTCTGAAGAATAGTTTTCGTAGATTTGGCCTGAATCAGTCATCTGACCACCATGAGTTAGCTAGGTGACCCTTTTATAATAACACGATAGTACGTTCTGCGACGTGTTGTGTTAGTCGAGTCGGATGCTAAACTCGGCTAAGTCGTGAAATTGTCTGCTTGTTATTATGCTACATGTTAGATTTGGATTTTTGACTGATTGCATAGCTTAGTAGTTTAAATTTGTTTAGAGAAAATCACTCTTATGCTAAAGTTAACTAATTAATAAAATGAGTTAGATCGTTGGGGGTAAAACTGTCCACTCTATCCTGTCTACTTTATCATGGCTGTGTCTTTTTCCGCAAAGAGTTGTCATATCCATCTGAATTTATTCCTGCAATATCCTTACTCGCAAAATCTTTTGTCCGAAATCAGATGGTGAACACCAGGCGTGGTTCTGACCAGCAGGGGCAGAACAACCAGGGTCAGAACACCCAGGGGACCGGGATCCCGATGCCTCCGCCCTTCACTCCGGAGCAGTACTTCCAGCTCCAGATGCAGATGATGGCCACCCTGAACAACACTGTTCAGGCTCTTCAGCAGGCTCACACTCAGCCTCCGCCTCCACCGCCGCAACCTCGCGACAGGCGTGCTGAGTTCCTGAGGGGTCACCCGCCGACGTTCTCTCACACGTCCGATCCTCTTCAGGCTGACGACTGGCTCCGTGCAGTGGAGCGTCAGTTGGACATCGCCCAGTGCGATGATCGTGAGTGCGTCTTGTACGCAGCAGGACAGCTGCGAGGGGCAGCTTTGGACTGGTGGGAGTCCCACCCAGTTTATGACCGCGAGTCTCTCACTTGGCTCCAGTTCAGAGAGCGTTTCCGCAACCACAACGTCCCCGCGGGCGTTATGAAGATGAAGCAGAAGGAGTTCCTTGCACTGAAGCAGGCGTGGTTTCTTTTGAGCTAATGCCCCTTGTTCTATCCTTATGAATCTTGAGTTAATCTTTCGATATCTATCTGTCTTTGTCACTTCAGGGGACTATGTCGGTCACGGAGTATCGTGATCGCTTCTTGCAGCTCGCTCGCTACGCCCCTGCCGATGTTGCGGATGACCGCAAGAAGCAGGAGCACTTCATGGAGGGCCTTGAGGACTACCTCCAGTACACGCTGCTCAACCTCCGCTTCGACGACTTCAACCATCTGGTTGACAGCGCGCTCAACACTGAGCGCAAGCACTTGGAGATGGAGGACAAGAAGAGGAAGATTGTCCCCGTTGCTTCCGGCAGCAACACTCGTCCATGCCTCCAGCAGCCCCAGCAGTACCAGCAGCAGTACCGGCCTCCTCAGCAGTACCAGCAGAGGCCACCGCCGCCGTACCCGCCTCGACAGCAGTAGGCAGGTCAGGGCCCGAGGCTACCGGCGCCTCCGGCTCGTGCTCCACCAGCTCCACCGGCCCCGCAGGCTCCACGTCCGGCAGCTCCTACCGGACAGCAGGCTCAGGGACCTCCTCGCACCTGCTTTCACTGCGGCCAGCCAGGGCACTACGCCAACGCTTGCCCCCGGAAGGCGCAGGCGGGACAGCAGGGGCGCCCAGCTCAGCCCAGGGCGCCACTTCAGAGCAGAGTGAACCATGTGACGGCCGAGTCAGCGGCCGAGGCTCCCAACGTGGTTATTGGTACGTTCATGGTTAATTCATATCCAGCTACAGTGCTTTTTGATACTGGTGCTACGCATTCCTTCATTACTCAGTCTTTTGTCGAGCATCATGGTATTCATACTAGCACATTAAAGAGGTGCCTGTTAGTATCTTCACCGGGAGGACAGTTGAGGTCTCACACTTACTGCCCGAGAGTCAGTGTTTCTTTGAGGGGAGTAGAGTTCTGTACTGATCTGATGGTGCTAGACACCAAGGGCATTGATGTCATTCTGGGAATGGAGACTCTGGCCAAATGGGGAGTTCGGATAGATTGTGCTCAGAGGACAGTCTTGCTATCAGCATCCAGTGGCCAAGAGGTTGTTATCAGTGCAGTAGAGCCTTCTGGATTTCTTCATCAGATGGAGGCTAGACCCACGGACGGTATTCGCGTGGTGTCTGAATTCCCGGATGTCTTTCCGGATGATCTACCAGGTATGCCGCCTGAACGCGCCATTGAGTTTTGTATTGATCTCTTGCCTGGCACAGCTCCTATTGCAAAGCGGCCCTACCGTATGGCACCTATAGAGCATGAGGAAGTCAAGAAGACTATTGATGAGTTGCTAGCCAAGGGCTATATCCATCGCAGCTTCTCTCCTTGGGCTTTTCCATTATTGCTGGTAGATAAGAAGGATGGCTCGAAGAGGATGTGTGTTGATTACCGGGAGCTTAATGCAGTTACTATCAAGAACAAGCATCCACTGCCCCGTGTTGAGGATCTCTTCGATCTGCTTCGAGGTGCTCGTATATTCTCGAAGATTGATCTTCGTTCGGGATATTTTCAGCTGAGGATCCGTCCTGGGGATATTCCGAAGACGGCATTCACCTGCAAGTACGGGCTATATGAGTATACAGTCATGTCCTTCGGCTTGACTAATGCCCCGGCTTTCTTCATGCATCTGATGAACATGGTCTTCATGGATTATCTGGATGTCTTTGTGGTGATTTTCATTGATGATATTCTGATCTTCTCCAAGACAGAAGAAGAGCATGAGGAGCATTTGAGACTCGTATTGCAGAGATTGAGAGAGCATCAGTTGTATGCCAAGTTCAGCAAGTGCGAGTTCTGGATTGACGAGGTCCCATTCCTCGGTCATGTTATCTCTCAGGGAGGCATTGCTGTTGATCCGAGCAAGGTGAAGGATGTGCTCGAGTGGGAGACACCGCAAACAATAAAGGAAGTCAGGTCTTTCTTGGGCTTAGCTGGATATTATCGGAGGTTCATTGAGAATTTCTCCAAGATCGCGAAGCCTTTGACTTCTTTGCTGGAGAAGAATGTGGCTTTTGTATGGACTGATGAGCGTCAGATGGCCTTTGATGAGCTGAAGAAGAGGTTGACTACGGCGCCAGTCCTGACTCTGCCAGACCAGACGAAGAGGTTCACGGTGTATTGTGATGCTTCGAAGGATGGTCTTGGGTGTGTTCTGATGCAGGAGGGCAGGGTGATAGCTTATGCGTCACGGCAGTTACGTCGGCATGAGCTGAATTATCCCACTCATGATCTTGAGTTAGCCGCAGTTGTACATGCTCTGAAGGTTTGGAGGCATTACTTGTATGGACAGCGGTGTGATATCTACACTGATCACAAGAGCCTCAAGTATATTTTCACGCAGAATGAGATGAACATGCGGCAGAGGAGATGGCTAGAGTTGGTCAAGGATTATGACCTGGAGATTCACTATCATCCGGGCAAGGCCAATGTTGTAGCAGATGCTTTGAGCAGGAGAAGTTATGTCAACATGGCCGTGGCTTTCCAGATGCCTCCAGAGTTATGTGAGGAGTTCGAGCAGTTGAGTCTGGGCTTCTTGCATCATACCTCCAGTGCAGCATTTGAGGCAGTACCGACTCTAGAGGCAGAGATCAGGCAGCATCAGAAAGATGATGAGAAGCTGCAGGAGATCCGTGAGTTGCTCAAGAAGGGTAAGGCTCCTCAGTTCTGAGAGGATGATCAGGGTACCTTGTGGTACAAGAACCGGATCTGCGTGCCTGATGTGCATGATCTCCGGAAGTTGATTCTGAGTGAGGCCCATGATACAGCTTACTCTATTCATCCGGGCAGCACGAAGATGCATTATGATCTGAAGGAACGTTTCTGGTGGTATGGGATGAAACGTTCAGTGGCAGAGTACGTGGCTATTTGTGACACCTGTCAGCGTGTCAAGGCTGAGCATCAGAGGCCAGCAGGTCTATTGCAGCCTTTGAAGATTCCAGAGTGGAAATGGGAGGAAATCACTATGGACTTCATTGTTGGATTGCCTCGTACTCAGAAAGGGTACAACTCCATTTGGGTAGTAGTGGATCGATTGACGAAGGTTGCTCACTTCATTCCAGTGAACACTACTTACTCCGGTGCTAGACTTGCAGAGTTGTACATTTCTCGGATTGTCTGCTTGCATGGTGTGCCCAAGAAGATCATATCTGACAGAGGGTCTCAGTTTACTTCTCGGTTCTGGGAGCAGCTTCATGATTCGTTGGATACGAAGCTGCGCTTCAGTACGGCTTATCACCCTCAGACAGATGGGCAGACAGAGAGAACCAACCAAGTGTTGGAGGATATGCTGAGAGCTTGTGCCATTCAGTACGGTACTAGCTGGGATAAGTGCCTGTCATATGCTGAGTTCTCATATAACAACAGCTATCAGGCCAGTCTGAAGAAGTCCCCCTTTGAGGCATTGTATGGCAGAAAGTGCAGGACTCCTCTCTATTGGGATCAGATTGGTGAGAAGCAGCTCTTTGGCCCTGAGATCATAGATGACGCAGAGCAGATGGTTCAGGCTGTGCGAGAAAATCTGAGGATTGCATAGAGCAGACAGAAGAGCTATGCAGATGGCAAACGGAGAGACCTGACTTTCAGTGTCGGTGATTATGTGTATCTGAAGGTGTCTCCGATGAGAGGAATCCGCAGATTCAATGTCAAGGGGAAGTTAGCACCTCGGTATGTGGGGCCATTCAAGGTGCTAGAGCAGAAAGGCGAAGTTGCTTATCGCCTGGAGTTACCTCTCAGCCTCTCGGGAGTTCACGATGTCTTCCATATATCCCAGCTGAAGAGGTGTCTGCGAGTACCCGAGGAGCAGGCACCCCTGGATGGTGTAGATGTGCAGGAAGATCTGACTTACACTGAGCATCCGGTAAAGATTCTGGAGACATCAGAGAGGGTTACTCGGAACAAGCGCATCAAGATGTGCAGAGTTCAGTGGAGTCACCACAGTGAAGCTGAGGCTACTTGGGAGCGAGAAGATGAGTTGAGGAAGACCTATCCAGATCTCTTTGCTAGCCAGCCCAGCTAAATCTCGGGGACGAGATTTCTTTAAGGGGGTAGGCTATGTAACACCCTAATTTTAATTTCCAGCTTTTAATAATAAATTTAATTGGCTTCATTTAATTTTCTAAGGTTTATTGTGTTTAGTTGTCATTTAATCTAATTTTTGTTCCTTAAGTAATTAAAATTTATCATAGGTTTAATTTTTTTTGTGTTGCATTCATTCTGGAGCATGGTTTTGTTTTGTTTGTTTGTATAGGAGTTTGAATTCAAATTCAATTGAATTCAAATAATTTTGAGTTGAGGGGAAAGGAAAAGAAATAGAAAAGGGAAAGGAATCCAAAAGAGCCAACCCAAACCCGCGGCCCACTTCTTTTCTCCCGAGCCCAGCCCAATCCGCTCCGGCCCAGCGCCTCAGCCAGCCCAGCACCCCCCGCTCGGCCTGCCAGCGCTGCCCGCGCAAGCGCCCGCTTGGCCCAGCTCTGCACGGCCCAGCCGCAGGCCTGTCTTCATCCCCCCCCCCCCGCTCGCGCAGCAGCCCGCTCGCCCGCGCCGCGCGTCTTCCGCCCTGACCCGCCGGTCCCACCCGCCACTGTCGCCCGCTGCCCCAACCCGCTGACGGTCCGGCCCCACTGGCAGGTTCGTCTCCCCCGCGCAGCGCTCGCAACGACCGCGCGGCATCCCCGGCCTTGATCCCCGGGATCCCCTTCCGTAACGCCCGAGCCGAAATCCCTGGGCTCCGGCTCTATTTGACCCCCCGTGACCCCTCCCTGCGCCCTCATCCGCAGCAGCCTCCCTAACCCTAGCCCGCCGCCCTGCGCCGCCGTGCCGAGCCACGGTGCCGTCGCTGCTCCGCCACATCACCCCACCCCAGCACACCGGAGCCGCGCAGAAGCCCCACGTTGACTCCAGGGGCGCCCCGCCCCGACCCAAGGAGTCCAGGAGCCCAGCGCGCCCCTGCTTCGACCCTTCCCCCGAGCACCGCTGCGACTCGCCGCCGGTCCGCGACGCCAAGCACCCTGCGCGATGTCTCCGGCCACCAGAAGCCCCGGTGAGAACCCACAACCCTCCTCGGTCCTTTTGGCGTTAGAGTTCGTGGTCCGTAGCCCCTGGCGTCGCCCAGAACGCTCGCGCCGGCGAACTCCGCCGCGTTCGCCCGCCATCGCCGCCACTCACAACGTCCCGCGCCCCAATCCTCTCCCCTGAGTGCCCCAGTGGCTTGCGCGTGCCACGGACATGCTCCCGAGCCAAGCCGCGGCCCGAATCGACCACGGGGACGCCAGATTGGCCAACCCCGGCGAGCCCCCCGCCGCGGAGCAGAGCTCCGGCGACTTATCGCCGCCGCTCCCGCGCGCGAATCGTGTCAGCCGTCCGATCCTAGATCTACGGCCCTGATTAGATCCAGCGCCCTTAAAACCCAGACCATCAGATCTGGATCCAACGATCCAGATTGGCGCGTACCGCTTCAGCCTGGATCTTTTGTTAAAGAGACCCTGAGTTTTCTCAGATTCAACCCGCAGTCCTTTCTAGTGTAAAAGTATTTCCAAATCCGCCCCTGATTTTATGTTTTAGCCCCTGCGCTTTGTAGATTTTATACCCGCCATCCAGTTAGGGTTTTTTTTGCTCATTGGCCCACGGATCTTTCTGGTTTTTACGTTTTAGTCCTCGGTTTTAGCAGAAAAGTCCCTGGAACCCTGTTTTTATTACAAATAAGCCCCTAGAACTTGTTTTTAGCCTAGATTATGCGTTTTAGCTCCGATTTAGGCGTTCTTTATGTCCACGCGATCGTTGTAACGCATAGAATAGTTTTAGACTAGTTTAATGTGCTGTTTTTATGTATTGATGTATTGTTTCTTAGTTTTTGTTAGTGTTTGCTTGTATGCTTATTACTGTGCATTGTTTTGGCCATGTGTTCGTGAGTAGACGTTGATCCATCTGAGGAGCCCCAGTACCAGTACCAGGAGCAGCCTTCTTCCGAGCCCTTTGAGCAGCAGCAAGAGCAGTACGAGGAAGGCAAGTGTAACATGAACAACCTATCACCTTTAATTACAATTTCATACTGCATTTTAATACTGTATGCCTATAAGGATTTCCTAGCCACTTCATATCCTTTATATATATCCTTTGGGTTGCATTTTGGTTAGTTGTGCTAGGTTGCTGCGCTAAAACACACTCTAGTCCTTTTTAATTAATTTGATTAATGGTTTACTTGAACTTAATTCTGAGAGTGGCCCTCTGTGTGGATGAGTGGCTCACGTCTCGTTAAAAGATGGTTTTTGTAGAAACATGGTTTAGGGGGCCAGCACGGTGCTTAGTGCTTGGTTGGCCACTCTCCATAAGGACCGGTTCATAGAGCGACAACCTGGGACAACAGCGCTACCACAAGGCTAGAATGGGATAGACTTGGCTTACTAATTAGGTCTTTTTGGTTTGGAGTAACTTACCTGCGGGGCAAGAGTAGTAAGCTTCAATGGTCCCTGCTCCTCCGGCTTGGTCTGTGCTTGGATTGCGCTCCTGTGCTTGTACCCCCAGAGGTGGGCCCCATTGTCGCTGACCTATCTCTCGCGGTTACGCCTTACCAACGAGATTCTTTGTAACGGCCTCGTAGTGAGTCGCTAGTCATCTCACCTAAGGAAGTGCGATGAACCTCTAGCGTAGCTCACGACTTGTGGGGAAAGATGTGCAACCTCTGCAGAGTGTAAAACTGGTATACTAGCCGTGCTCACGGTTATGAGCGGCCCAGATCCTCCTTTTGATTAGTGGGGTTGTCTCCTTCCGACGAGGGAGGTGCCTCTCGGGGTTACCTTGGTGGCTTGGTTTTGGTTTGGTTCTCAGTAGTATCATGATTAAATTTGACTAATTACTATGTAACTGGGTTAATGGTAATTCATCAACTCGTAGTAAATAGCTTTAATAAAATTTTGCCAACACTTAAAAGCTAATGCAGTTCAGTCAGCCAACCTAGAGCCTCATAGTTTGTGTTATACTTGTTGAGTACAAGTTGCGTACTCACTCTTGCCTCTTCTCTACTTTTTCCTCTTGGCTACGCTACTGCTGCTCAGTTCCTGCCGACACGAGGGAGTTTGTTCAGCGCTACCAGGATTACGAGGACTTCTAGGCGTTCGTCTCCCAGTCGACGTCCCTGCGGCGCCCTGCTTCAGCTTCGGAGAGCTTTTATCGTATTTGTACTTCGCTTCCGCTGTATCAGACATTTTGTCATTTATGTAATAAATAACATTCGTATTCGCTTTATTATGTCTTATTCGTGATATGTGCTGTGATATACTGTTCATTCTGTTGTATATACGTGTGACTTGATCCTGGCACGTATATGATTGCTCGGTTTATGTCCTTTTATAAACCGGGTGTTACAGGGTGCCGCAAAGAGTGTATTACAAGTGGAACGCGAAGAAGTGCTAGAAGGGAAGATCGACTCGCTCATGAGAAGGTTGGAGAAGATGGAAGTGGAAAAGAAAGAAGCCCAAGCTATCGATTTGAAGGCGGCCGAAACGAGGTCTACATGTGAAGAATGTGGAGAGTACGGCCACGTCCAAAAGAATTGCCCGGAGGAAGCCAAGATGCTCGACTACATGAAGAAGGAAGAATGGATTCCGCCAACCAACTTCCGCTACGGGCAAGGTAGACCCCAATTTAATGCAAGCTCTTCCATTCAAAACTCGGTGCCTCTTCGCATACAATTGAAGGAGTTCATGGAGGAGCAAGGCAAGATCAACAAGGACACAGTCACCAAGTTCAAGGCTATGGACAAGATCTTGGAAAACATTGATGGCAAGGTGACGGAGGTCGGGAGCTCTAACCTTCAAGTACTCAACATGATGAAGATGCTAGAAACGCAAGTAGCCCAGCTCGACGGACGCTTATCTAGCAACGAAGGAAAATTGCCGGGGCAACCTCAAAGTCTGGAGACGGCTAAGGCAATTCAAACTTGCTCGAGAAAGGAGACCAAAGAACCCGAACATGCGGCGGGAGCAAGGAAGCCTAAGCCAAGAGTTGAAGTGGAGACCATCATCAAGGAGAAGGCACCTACTCCTATGCCAGAGATAGTCACCGAAGAGCCAGAGTTTGAGCTAGATGATATAGACACCAAGATTCTACCGCCAAGACCATGATACCGCAAAGGTAAACATGAAGACAAGCAATTCAACAAATTTGTTGACATGGTACGCAGGTTGAGCATCAATATGCCGCTCTTGGACGCTCTACAAGTTCTGACGTATTCTCGCTACTTCAAAGACATCATGGGAAACAAGCGTGAGATATCGCCAAGCACTGTCAAGCTAACCAAGGAATGTAGCGCGGCAATCGCTAATGAAGCTCCTGAAAAGAAGAGGGACCCCGGATGTCCTACCATCCCGTGTTCCATTGGATCTCTTATGTTCGAAGGAGCACTTTGTGATCTCGGTGCAAGTGTGAGCGTCATGCCAAAGAATGTGTTCGAGAAGCTACACTTACCAGAGCCGGAGCCCACCGCCATGTGCCTAGAGTTAGCGGACAATTCCGTTCGCTATCCTTTGGGAATCGCCGAAGACGTGCCCGTGAAGATTGGAGAACACTTAGTCCCCATTGACTTTGTGATTCTCGATATGGGAGAAGAGAGCAAGGCACCTCTCATACTTGGGAGGCCTTTCCTCAAGACCGCAAGGGCAAACATCGACGTTGGCAAGGGGGAGATAAAGTTCGACATCAATGGCACCACAAGCGAATTCAAGTTTCGTCCACGCCTCGAGGTATGCAACATGATCAATGTCAAATATGTTCCGCCTCACCGCCATGTCACAGAGGAGAAGCCAAAGAAAGAAGAGGAGCCGAACAAGAAGGAAGCGAAGAAGGAGACAGAAGTCATCGCGTCCATCGCGACAAAGAAGATCGCTGCACCCGTCAAGAAGAAAGCTAAAAGCCCGCCTGTGATGACCAAAAAGACGACTAACCTAGAAGACAAACCCGCACCAAGGATTGTGCAGAAGTGGGTACCCAAGACTGCAGCGCCATCACCGAGCGTTGGTCCGAAGTGAAGAAGAAGAAAGTCTAGCTATAGACTATAAACGAAGCGCTTTGCGGGAGGCAACCCATTCGTCGAGTCAAGAATAAAGCTGCCGGGAGTTCAACCCGTTCATCGAGTCAAGAATAAGCTGCCGGGAGGACAACCCACGAAAGGTTTTGGTAAGTGAGTCAAGAATTTTGCTACGCAAGGACATGATAAACTTTTGAACAATTGGTCGTTCGGTCGAACAATTCAATTTGGATTTTATTCGCTCGGTCATTTCGATGTTGTTTCTAACCAATGACATGAGCCATCCTATGATTTATTTGCCTCTTCTTGAGAAAGCCACATCCAAAATTCCATACCCATTTTTGGTGACCGTCCTGTCCATGACGGCCGGACCAAGTTGAGATAAAACACATGAGTAGAGCCGCGCTATGTTTATATTACTTAAATTCTTGATGCGTAGGTTCACACAAACATAGAGAGAATTTTCAGTTTCATTACCATAGAACTAGAATTTTCCTAACCTTAATTATTCTCTTTTTCAAAAATCTCTCTCTCATTTTGGCAAAAATTAGAACCTAAACCCAAGACCCACGGTTGAATTCGAGATTGTTCGCTATCAATTCATGAAAGTGAACGGTTCCGGTGCAACCAAAATTAATGTAGTCGGGAAATATTTTTTGACTTACAAATGTAAAGATGATTCAATTCCCCTCTGATTATTCATTTAAACTCATTGCATGCTTTGAGTCAATTCTGAAATTTCGAAGTTAGAGGAGGATTAAACATCTAAGCATGATTTGGAGAGGGTTTATATGCTTGATTAACATCCATTGATCAAAGTGAGTTCACGGGAAAGAGTTGTGCTCTCTACCTACCACCACATGCAAATAATTCAAAGGAGGGAGCAGCCATGCATGGGAAGGACATGTGATTTTCAGCAAAGATGGCACCATGTGATGAATGATGAAGCATGGGACAAGGTGAATGACACAAAGTGAAGAAATAATGTTGCAAGTGGACATCAAAGGCAAAGAAGGAGCGGTTCACGGGATTTGGATGATGCAAAGCACCAAAGATGTACTGGACAGAAGCAAATAATTGCACCAAGAAGCCACCAGAGAAAATTGAAGTGGAGGAGAGCCAGGAAACCCCTAGGCCTGCCGACCCCAAGGCCATAGGCCGGCCGGCCTGGGCCTTTTTTAAGCCCTCTGGTGACGCCCTTTGACAGGTGCACTCCTCATTCAGTTCCTCACTTATGTTCTTCAAGTTCTTCGCCCAGAAACATCAGTTAGAGCCCTGAAAAATTCGTCCCCCAAAACCTACTCCAAAAATCTCAGAAAATTCACCACAATTCCTAGTTTGTTCCACTCTTCGATATATTGTTCTCCCGCTGGCAAGAAACCCCCGGTGTGTTTGTTTTTGAGTGTGTGCAGCAAGGAGTCACCATGAGTGGCCTCATGAAGTTCATCGCCGGGAGGAGAAGGACGCGTTCATCAACATCCGACGCATCGGCAAGTTCTTCGCGGAGGCACTCGGTCTCCGAGTCTCCGCGAAGCATGGAGGAAGACAACCCCGCACCGAGGAGCGACATGCTGCTCCTTGGTGGGATGAGAGACCCGAGAAGCTCCTCCATGAGATTCACCGAAGGGATGCCACCTCCTCCACGGCGTTCGACAAGGTCATCCGCACCACCGCCATACAAGCCCAAGAATTCAGAATATGGGTTTATTATCTTGTCGAAGGAAGAAGAAGAAAGGCTCAAGTTCATGAAGGAAAGACTGCGAGCAAATTATGATTCTGATGATGAAGCATTGGAGAAGTTGGGATTCCATCATGACATCTATGAGCTCTTGGAAAACATCGGTTGAAAGTTATTTTCCGACAGTGTCACGGTAGACATGCAGGAAGAAGTGGCTCTGGAGATGTTCATGACACTAGAAAAAATAATGGAAGTGGTGGATGATGAAGAAGTTCCATGTCTGAAATTTCAGCTCAAAAATGAAGAAAAAGTCATCACCTATGGAGAAATAGGGAGTTTGCTCGGATTCAAAAGTAATGCATATGAAATGGTGCAAGTTGAAGATGGAGAGCTTGATGAATTTTGGACAAAGATAGCAAAAGATGTCAACCGCCAAAGGAAGAATATAAGTAATGTGACCCTCCAAATATTCCACTCTTGGTTGAGCAAAAGAATTCTCGGGAGGATGAGAGAATCGAAGGTCACCGACCAAGAATTAAATTGGATGTATGCTGCATTGGTGAAGAAGCAAGTGATTGATCCCACCTACATCATGGTTGAAAGGTGGATTTGTGAAGCATCATCCGGTACGGGAGAAGTTGGTTCGGTGTGTTATCTCACAATGATAGCCCGAGCCATGAATCCGGGGTTACGAGTGATCCAAAAATTTTATGTCCCGGGAAGAGATATTGGGATTGAACATTTGAGGCAAGGCCATTATATCGGAGGGGATGAAAAGAAGGGATTCACTATTTCTGAGATGGATATTTCCCTCCCCGATCAAAGGCTGAAATTATTTGCAAGAGGGAGGACTGATTGGCGAGTTGAAAATATTGGAAAAAAGGTGAAGAAATCAAAGAGAGGAAGATTAATTGAAGGAACATCGGCATCGGCACAACAAGAAGACTTGGAAGTAAACCTTCCACCGCCAAGTTCCGCTTATTGGAGGAATGAATTTCAAGGTGCATCAAGTGGACAAGGATACCCGCAAGGATGGACGAGTCAATGGGAAGGAAACCAAGAACAAGCATGGAGGCATGCTGCGACGGCGCCCCCACCATTTAGCAACTACGGCTACCCACCCTCATCATACCAAGGAGAGATGCCCGACCCGTCATTTGGAGCACAATATTTTGACCTCCCTCAACCGGAACAAGGAATGAGAATCATGGGTGCCTATGCAAGAAGAAACATGGAATATATAGACGCCATCCGGAGGCACACAACCCAACTAGAAGATGGAACCGCGGGAATTGCATATCAAATGGGACTTCTAGGCCTGGCGCCACTGGAACAATTTAATGGAGGAGCATTTCAGCAGTATTATGACCAAGGATACAACACAAGAGGCAATTAAGAAGAGTGATCGACAACAAGACCATGAATAAAATGCTCGCACGTGTGGTTTGGATTTTTCTATTTCTTTTCATTTATTTTCAGCATGTGTGCAAGCTTGTGTGTGCGTAGCAATTTTCTGTTTTATTTATTTTTCAGCATGTGTGCAATTTGATTTCTTTTGTTTTCATCACCATGATAAATAAATGCATCACCCACGCTTTAATGTTATGGTTAGTAATGATGATAGAAAGTGTGTGCCATGTTAAAATATGATGATCGTTGCCGCCTTGTCTACTTTCTTGTGCTTGGTTTATGCATGATTAAACTAATGCTCTCTCTAACATGATCTAAAAAATTAATTAAATGCCAGCTAATTCAATTGTGGAGGTTATGATAAATTAAGACCCATATCTTTTATTCTTGCTCTCTTACTTAAGATTGTCAACGAAAATTTAATTTGGATTTAATTCTGAGCTAACCTTGTCAATGATACCTTTTGCAATTGCTCTACCTTTCTACAAGCCTAAATGATATATCATAATAAACCATAGAGCAAGAATTATTTTCAGGTGAATTAATTCAGGATTTATCTTCTTTGGTACGAGACTAAGAAGCTGACCATTCCGTATTTTTGTGTACCTCTCTTTTTCTAGCCATTCTATCCATGCATTGTGAGTTTCTATACCGAGAACATCGCAAACCTAGCTGGATATCCACCCTTAACCAAAAACATCTTTTTGTGAAACACCTCCTTGACCACAACCTATATATTGAGTATATATTTATTTCGACGGCAAAATAGTGGAATCAAGAGCAAAATTCAGTAAAACATAAGCTTGGGAAGCATCAAAGAGTTCGCAGAAGAAAAATCCGAAGAAGTGGAGGCCTACAGGCAGTAGGCCGGCCGGCCCAACACCCCTAGGCCGGCCGGCCTGCCCCTTTTCCTCCTCTGTTAGCTTCAATCTTTTACGAGGAGATGCCCCCATTGAATTCCAAAGTTGAGTCCAAAGAATTGATAAAGGTTTTGTGCACTCACTCCATCAAGTTATCATCACTTCATTGCTTGAGGACAAGCAAACGTTCAAGCATGGGGGCGAGGTGGAGTAAGTGCATTGTGTTGCCAATGGTTCTGAGGAGCAAAAAGAAAGAAAGAAAAAAAACAAAAAAAGAGGAAGAGAAAAAAAGAAAAAAAATTGAATGATGATGAAAAGCTCCTCGGTCCCGTTTGCTTCATTGAACTCCAGGTACTTTGAAGATTATTCTATACTCAATTATTCCAAACATGTGCAATTAGATAACAAGGACTTCAGTTGTGCCTTAGGATCAACCGTTGCCATTTGCACATGTCCACCATCTAAAGTGTGTGTTCCATTCTCTCCCTCTCCACAAATAAATTATTTTCCAATGGTCTTTTTGACGAGTCTCGGTAAATCCATAAGAAGTATTTCTTGTTTTGATAATATCTTGATTATAATATCTTTTGTTAGGACTAACCTTTCCAGAGCTCCAAATAAAGCCTCACACATACATATGAGAGAAAGAAAGGGGGTAGTTCTAGCAAGTTTGAGAGACAAGATGAGCTGAGAGTATCCATGAGCAAATTGCAAAGAGGTTTAAATTATTGATTTTGGTTTAGCATTACTTATGGAACTTACTTTCTTAATTCTGAGACTTGTTTAATTTTGAGAGCATGTGCTTAATAATTGTGGGAAAGCATTTAACTTGTATCTACCTTCCACATTGAAAAAGCTGGTTACAACTTGAACTATTAACTGCAAAATATTTTGGGAGCATTGTGTTTTCTTGTGTATGATCAAGTGCAGGGATTGGACACTGAAAGGCAACGCTGATTTTTATCAAAGAATTACTCGAGGACGAGCAAGGTTTAAGCATGGGGGGAATGTTGGCGCTCCTTAAGTATCCATTTTATCCCCTGTTTAACTTTGATAATGGCATGAATTTAATATCAGAATCACTAACCATCCTAACCTCGGCCCAATTATTGGTCGTTTTCGCGTTTGCACATATATTTTGGAGGGTACTTCGTTTTTGCAGGTTTTTGACCAATTTTGGAGCATGAAATGGCGAGGCCCATGATCACGCGATGACACGGAGAAAGACAAAGGCCAAAGCCCGAACAAAGGATCGAAGGCCATGATGATTAGAGGCCCGTTCATGCACATCCACCCTCCAATGAAGCCCAAAGGACAAAGCCCACAAGATAAGATCAAGATACTTCAGGGCTAAGCAAAGCAAAGAGATATTTAAGGAAGGATTTTCCATCCTATCCTTCTGCTCGAAGAAATCTACAAGATAACGACGTCTAATGGGGTGCAATCGTGAAAGACATAAACTCTAGAAGATTCCAGGAGACTTGGGGAGAGAGAAGAACACGAGACGGCGAAGGAATGAGCTAGGCCGGCCGGCCTAGGCCCATTGGGCCGACCGGCCCACCCTTTTTTTGGTCGGTTCGACCTCCCCTTTGACCGAGGGTTCCCTGAGGCTATTTAAAGACCCCCTCCCCAAGGTTCACGAAGAGATCAATTCGGGAGACTACGCCAAGGAGCAGAGAAGATAGAGGGACACCTCTCGGAGAGCCGAGGGTCGTGCTAGTTGTCTAGGGGATTCCCTAGCCGACGTGGGAACCTTGCAAGGAAGACCACGTCGGAGTTCTGGAGCTAGGATCATTAAGATCAAGGTAGGGCCCCGGTTGTGATCTTGTGATGTACAATCATTCATGGTGAAGTTATTTGTGATTCCGAATGTTTAGCGACCATGTTCTCTCTTTCGATTTCGTTCTTTTCTTTGGGTTTGCTTCATCCTAGATCTATTATCGAGATAGATCGCTTAGCATAATCTTGTAGTCATGGTGGCTAGAGGTTCATGGCGGAACTACCAAAGGGGGTTCGACTTGCTTCAGGGTACTTTTGTCGAAAGGGGTGGCATCGTGACAGGCCGTTGCAAATAAGTAGGTGGGGTATCGAGGGATCAAATTGGAGATTTTGAGTTTAAAGATGCTTTTCATTGAGATTCACATCTATCTTACTTCACTACATCTAGCTGGAACTACAACATATGCATGATCTAGGTGATCTAGATTGGTTATCTCTAACTTTCTCTTGTTACCTTCGGTGTTTGTCGTTTTTAATAGATTAGATTCGTTTTCCACCATCTCAACACAAAGGAATCTCTATGCTAGTAGATTGTTTCTTGTCTCTTTGGTTCCGTGGATTGATAAACCTTAGGGGAATACTCTGAGGGAAAAGCTACACGAAACCGTGCGCTTGCGGTATATAAATCGAGGGTGCTAAGGAGCGTCAACAGATGGCACTAGGTGTAAAGTATATTTACTAAAGTACATAAACATGGCAATATAAGTAAGAGGTAGCTACTGCTTATACAGGCTAATGTGTTTATCTTTTTGTTTTCTCCTGATTGGATGAAAACGGGTAGTGTATGTCTGGTTTCTCCTTGCCGACAAATTTCATTGAAAATCCCGAGAAGCTCGTGAGAAGGGTCCGACCTCGCGTCAGTCCTCCTCCGATCTTGCAGTCGACAAGTGAACCAGCTTTCCAAGCACCATCAACTGAACTCATGGCTGAGAAGACTCTCCGCGACTTCTCCGTCCCCTCAGCTGCCAATGTGGCAACTGGACCCAATGTTGATGTTGGGAACGTGAACTTTGAGCTGAAGTCCAGCCTCGTAAACATGGTGCAGGCTAGCCCATTCTGTGGCAAGCCGAATGAGGATGCCAACGCCCATCTCCAGAACTTTCTGGAGCTTTGCAAGACCGTAACCATACAGGGTGTTACGGCTGATGCTATCAGACTCTGCCTATTTCCTTTCTCCCTCTTGGGGAAGGTGAAACAGTGGTTTTATCATAACAAGGAAGCCGTTAGCATGTGGGACAAATGTTCCACGGCGTTCCTCGCTAAGATCTTCCCGTTGGGCAAAACCAATGCCCTACGTGGAAGAATTTCAAGTTTCCAGCAGACAGGGATGGAATCCATCCTAGAAGCTTGGGAAAGGCTGCAATACTCGCCTGTCCACATCATGGGATGGATGAGTGGCTCGTGCTACAAAGCTTCTACAATGGGCTAACGACTACATCCAGAGCCCATCTTGATGCTGCTGCTGGAGGAGCCTATCTTGATCTCACGATTGGCAAGGCTACGGCCTTAATTGAAAAGATGGCCTCCAACTAGGACGGGAACGAGGAACATTCCCAGCCCAGAACCAAGGGCAGAATGCATACCATCAAGGAGACGGACATGCTCGCCGCCAAACTGGACCTCCTACTCAAACATCTGCACGAAAGGGCAGAATTCAAGAAACACAAAGAAAACTACGCCCAAGCTATGAACTCGTACTCAGCGTGCGAAGTTTGTGGTGACGGTGGACATTCGGGGAATGACTGCCCCGAGACCCGTGAAGATGCAGCATACATCAACAACAACAACAACAACACCGGGTTCCGTCCACAAGAAGGCCAGGTGTGGGGTCAATCACGCCCACCATTCCAAGGAGGAGGTAACAACTATAACTCAAATTTCAATTCGAATTTTAATTCAAACCAACCCTCCTTGAGGGACTTAGTCTTTGGCCAAGCTAAAATAAATGAGTCTCTAAACAGAAAGCTTGCTGCCAATGATAAAATTTTGGAAAGTATTCATGCAAAAGTTGAAACTCTTTCTTCTACTCATTAAAATGAATTAAGTTTCAACAAAATGATAGAAACACAGCTGGCTCAGTTGCACACTGCTGCTCCTGTCTCTGAAGACGGGAAGATTCCAGGGCAACCCGAATCTTCCGTCGAAACTGCAAATATGGTGTCTACTGGGTGGGGCAACCTTCCCCGGCAGACTTCTCGGACTAACCATGCAGGGAGGTACAATCCCCCAAAGAATGATACCTGGGATGGCCTGGTGGCAGCGATTCAAGAAGATCCAAGGTCTCCATGATCAGCTGCTCAATCTTCGATCAATACTATGAGCACGCGCTCTGCGACGTGGGGGCCAGTGTCAACATTATGCCCATGGTGATTTACGAAAAACTCTTATACCCTGCTCTCTCCCCAACATACATGTGTGTGCAGCTCGTAGACTCTACAATAAGGTATCTCAAAGGGATAGCCAAGAACGTCCTGGTCCGTGTACGCGACTCCTTCGTCCTTGCAGACTTTGTGGTCATGGATATAGAGGGTGACCTCAGAATCGAGCTCATTCTTGGGCGACCATTCCTGAGGGCCGCCAGAGCAAGAATCAACGTAGGAAGAGGAGAAATCCGCTTCCGCATCGGGAAGGAGGACATGTTCTTCAAATTCAAACAGAGGGAAGAGCAGTGCATCCTGCACCGATAGGATGATGAAGGGCAGGCAATTTGGGATGCACCAGAATCCCCAGAACCTACGACCACACGATCCAGAAGAAGACGATCAAAGAAGGTGTGGCGTAAGGTCGCAAGCTCATCATCGTCCAATTCTCCAGGACGAGCCGAGCAGTGGTAATCACAGCAGGAGAAAGGTCCCGCTCGTCAGACTCTAAACGGCGAGCCCTTGCCGAAGGTAAATCGGTACGTATCTCATAATCACCCTCCATCATTTTTCTTTTCTTGATTTTTTTTTTGATTTTTTCCACTGCATGTTTGAATTTTCTAAAACTCCCATGCATGCTAGAAACTTTTCTAGCACTTTTCTTTCTTTTACAAAAATCCAAAAATATTTTCGAGCATGAAAATCATTTGAAAAATAAATTTAAGTATCTTTCAAAGCAAAGTTTGGCCGGGCACCAAAGTTTTCAAAATATATTGCCGTTAGAGAGCCCCTGCGCCCTGGCTGTCAGCCAGTGGACCCACAGGGGGCCGGCCGAACCCTAGGGTCAGCCGACCCCACCTGGCAACGGCTCTCTGCCAACTTTTTCCAACGGCTAGTGAACGTTGTGTGCAGCTCCTAGCCGTTGTGCCCGGGCATTCTCCCTTTAAATAGAGTCCGAGGGGTGGGTGTTGAGCTCTCTCACTCAACTCTCATTCACTCACTCTCTCTCTCAAACTCTCCCAAACTTTGCTCTCGGGTTTTCATTGGATTTTTGCTCAGGATTTGAATTCAAGAGACCTCTCTCTCTCATTTCTTTGCTGCAATAAAGAAGGAGCAACTCACGGGTAAGATCATTCAATTCGGTTTCACTAACGTAACCCATTTCGAGTTGCACTTGTGTTTGTTCCATCATGAAAGGCTTAGGGTGGAAGGTTTCCGGCGCATTAAAAAAGATGACGGGTGGAAGTTCATCCTATTCTCGGGGTGGCTCGTGCTCGTACACACCCGAACCTACGCCTACACCAAGCACGATGGACTATGAAGAAAAAGAACAACACGAAGAGATGCAAGCCGAACCGCAAGCCGGAGTCATAGAGATTGATGCAGAAGATGAACCGTACCTCAACTTGCGGGATGATCGTGAATGACAAGGCTACGCCATCCTCAAGAACAGAAGCTTCGTCCATACCCGAGCCTTCGATCCGGACCTCCTCATCAAAATAGGTATGTACGAAGACTTCTCTAATGTTTGGCATGAAATTGGATGGGATAACTTCATTCCCGTTGAGGAGTATGGTTCTCGACTCCTCACCATCCAATTTCTTTGCACTCTTCGGGAGGTGGAAAACGGGGTTTATTTTTGACTTTTCGGGAAAGAATATTTGCTTTCTTGGAAAACTTTTGCTGGCCACCTCGATTTCAACAAACACTGGCCTATTTCTTTGGACCAAGCTTGCCAAGGTTTTAATCGTCATGAGTTTTGGGGCCGGACTTCGGGTCAAGTTGTCCATGGCAAGTTTGCACCTCAGTGCAGTGATATTCATAATCCAACTCTTCAGTTGATGCACAAGTGGTTGACCATCACTCTCTTTCCGAGAGATGATGTCCGACCCATGCGCAACGATGAGTTGCTCATTTTATATGCCATGGTCAACAAGATCAAAATCTCCCCCACGCAAGCTTTGGTTAAGCAATGGCTTATGAATTTCAAGATGACGGGTCCTATTGAGTGCACTTCTTTGATTACCCGCATCGCTACACGTATCGGTGCCTTAGAGGTGAATTCTATTCCTTTCATTGAGGGCGACCGTGTGTATATCGATGAGGACTATTTGATCCAAGGTCACACACTTAAGAAAGGCCCGAATGACTCTTTGATTTTCTTTTACATGGGCTATACGAATGAGATTCCGCTGCCCAATGCGGAGTTCTATTTGTATAATTGCCATTCGCTAACCATCCCTCTCGTTCCACGAGAAGGGGGTCGTAGGCACAGATCTTCTGGTTTGCTTGGCAGGATGACAAGAAGCAGGACCAGAAGGGAGGCAGAGCCGACACCAATGCCTCAGCAGCCACATCACTCACATCACCATGAGGCTGGTGGTTCATCATGGCACAGTGCCAGCAATGAGGAGTGGACACGGCAAGCACCAGGCCGCCGGTCCACTAGCTCCAGCTCCGGTGGAGCCCCGAACCTCATCAGACGGACGTCTTCGTCCCGAGGTTTCGGTGCCATCACCCAGCAGCTAGGTGAGCTGCGGGTGCAGGGAGACAGCATACAAGAGACGCTGAACCAACACATCGACAATACTCAAGCATGGCAGCATCACACCGGCGAGAGACTCCACGATATGGAGCTGTTGCAGTTGCAGCGACAGGAGGAGTGGAGGGCGTACTGCCGCTGGACGGGTTTCAACTCCGATCAGCCGTAGTAAGCCTGAAGCTAGCTTGGGGGAGGACCCCCACGAGAGGTAACTTGTATCATTTTTATTTACCGCTTTCATAACCTTGCATGAAACCCATAAAAAATTGCAAAATAAAAAATCCATAAAAATTTGCATAACTAAAAATAAATAAAAATTTACAAAACTTAGAAAATACCAAAAATATTTTAATATGTGTAGTAAGCATGGTGTAAGTTTTCCTTGTTGAGATAATGAATAGTTGCTCTGTTAATTTCCTTCATATGCTTAGTTACAACTTTATGCTCTACCTAGTTTTGGGTTTGGTGGCTTAAAATGTTCATACCTTAAACTTGAAACTTGTGGGTAGCAGAAAGCATGATCCAAATCTAAGTTATTGTGAGCTATGATATGGTAAAATAGAGTTTCTATGATCTTCTCCTAAGTGATACTTGACATCCGGAGTATTTAATTTTTGAAAATACAAAAATATAATAAAGTTCCTCGATGATATGAAATTCCTATCCAAAGCCATATGTTGATTTCATTGCAAAACCTTCCACATATGCAGCTTGCTATCTCATTGAGTTTGTCAAATTGTTGTGACCCTTAGTGAGATTCATTTCATACTCCCATGATCAAGATCACGTACATATTTCCACCACATACTATGCTTCTACACTAGAAGAAAGCAAAAATTCCATCCATCCACAAAATAAAACTCCATGTTCTTGTATGACACTACTCTCTCTCAAAAATATGCCAAGGGTATGGGGCTCTGCAAAAAGAAAAATAAAAAGATGCATACCCAAAGAAGGTATGCCACATGCTTAGGCATGTCAAAAAAAATAAAAAAAAAGAAAAGAAAAGATAGCCCCTTATCCAAAAAGAAAGAAAAAGAGAGAGATGGTGCATACAAAGGAGTTCATACACCATCCACCAAAAATATCCACACACTTGCACATCTTGATCAAGGTTTATGACTTGTTTCTCCTTTGGATCCGGTCTTTGACTTAGCAAAATATAAGAAGCAGGTATGCCTTCAAATCCTCCATACCTACAGCTCCACAAAAATAGCCATTAGAGATAGATTGAGGAAGAAAGGCACAGTACAAAGCCTTGGTGAGGAATTATACACATTGAGTGATCCGAGAGATCATCCGAGGAACTTTATAAATTTCTTTTGAAAAACTTTACAAAACCTCCGGATTGACGGTTGGGCTAAAGAGAAAGAAATATGAGCACTCTATGATACCGTTCTGACTCTCAACCGCCAAAGATGAGGTGAAGCTATAAGCACCACAAGAATAAGGTAAGAGGTAAAAACAAAAGGCCAACTTATTCAAAATCAAGGTAAGAAGCATTTGGTTGTGCCTAAGTATGAGTTGGAAATTCAACATTGTAGCAACTCCTGATCAACAACGAGCGCCATGTTTTGCTCAGGGATGAGCAAAAGGCTAGCTTGGGGGTGTTGTTGACGGCCGTTGTTGTCGACCGAAACCCACCGGCGAGCAACGACGGGCAACACGAAGAGCCGGGAGGTTGCTAGGGCGCTAGAGGCACTGCTCCCTCGTCGACGGCCCGCAATTTCCGTCACGCGCCCGGAGGATGTATGAAAACCGGGCGTGCCACCTGACCTATACCCGATCAGGAGGGTGCAGACGTGCTCCGAACAGTTTCCTGCATACAAAGACACGTGTAAACGTAAGTCCGAGCCGTGGTCGGCTCCCCGGGACGACTCTTGCATCGGCTTTGAAGAGCCGATCGAGTCCCGGTGTCAGATGGGATCTGATTGTATCCAAATATGATAAATAGAGCAAATCACTATAAAACTGCTTCAGTTAAATCTAATTGATCTAATCCACGATAGTAATAGCTTCACTGCTAGATCGGAACATCCTATATGTGACTAGGCCTAGCGAACGTAACAGACAACTAAACCACAACCCAAAACAGAGGCCTAAGAACTAGCAAGAGCCGATTCCCGGAACAATCCCTATCAAGGCTAAGATAAAGCATCTACTACGCCACCGGATCATCCAATCCGTTTGCAAGGCCTAACCTAGCAGATATTATGCCAACTCTTAAGATAAGAGCAAACCATAACAGATCAGATCTACTAAACATGAAAGAAGCAGGGTGTTGCCCCTGTGCGACTAATTCTATGCGATAAGAACTAGCAAGAGATTGAAACGTGACTGCACAGAGACAACATGATATTCGCAGATGATAAGCAACGAAGCACAACAGATCTACTAAAAGCCATGCTACGAACATCATGATAACTAGTACTACTCGCCATCAAAAACGCTTCAGTACGAGTAATACCAAGGTAAAAGCAAGAACAATACTGCCCTGATCGCAAGAAGCGATCAGGGCAGCATGGCACTTGGATGGAACCCTAGGATTAGGGGTGGCGATGCGCCGAGAGTTGTTGTTTGCGAGTCGTGATGACGCTCTCTTCATGAATAACAAAGGATACATATTTATAGTCCGGAGACTTGGGAAACAATCTAAACTAATCTTGTCCCGATTGGACTCTATCTCTAATCTTAAAGATACACGGCCAATGTGGCCCAGATGCTCACGCAGAAGCCGATTTACAAGCCTTCCTCATCTTTTGCTTTAGGCCCATCTTGATTTCGGCCCATAAATTAACCCTGTTAATTTATGACGATAACACATGCCCCCCTGGTTTTGGCAATGATAGTTCCAAAACCAATCCGTCGCTTCATCTTCCCGTTAATGTTCATTAATCGTACTGCAACCACCAAGGAAGACGCAACGTCTCTGCAACTGGCTCCTCGTAGAACGTGAAAACTGCCAATCCGTCTTCCACCTTTTCACTATTTAATCTCACCCGAATCGGCTCTTCTCCACAGCAAACTCCTTCTTCCTCCCAAAGCCAATAATGCAGAAAATCCAATCCTTCACCAGCCATGGCCATCTCCTCTTCCTCCGGCTCCAACTCTTTTGGAGACTCCTCTTCTTCTCCTCATCTCCTCCTTCTTCTTCCTCCCTCTCGGCCTCCTCTATTGACTCTATCCCAGAGAGCCGAGAGCCGACCCCCGAGTGGGACCCAACAGCAGCCTACGAGGCGCTGGCTCCTCTGTACTGGGATGCAGAGGAGTTCGACTTCGGGGTCGCCTCCAAGGAGGACGAGCCCATGACCGAAGAAGAAGAAGACCTCCAGTCCCTCTTCCAAGAGGAACTGGAGAGCAGTGAAGACGACGCCTTCTCCTGGGAAGGAGCCGACTCCTCCGAAGGGATCGGCTCTTCTTCCAGCGATGATACGGCGGCAGGGGAAAACCCCCACCAATTCCTCAAGGCCCCCTTGGAGGGGAGCGAAGAAGGAAGCAGCAGCGGCGGGCGAAGCAGTAGTAGCACCGAGGACGATGGCAGCAGCAGCGGCGACGACGGCGATGATGACGACGACAATGGTGGAGACGCACCGTCGCGCAGCCTGAAGCGCCGTAGGTGCTCAGACACCCATGACTGGTAGATGTAGGTAGCATCGTAGGAATAGGACCTCAAAGCCAAAGGATTGATTCCTTTGTAAAATCGGCTTTCCTTGTAATAAACTTCCCTTTTTAATGAAATCGAGTTTCCCCAATTTCACATGTTTTCATTTATTTCTCAAAAAGCCGATGGCAATGCATTAGGCTTCTATAAATATCCAAGAGCCGACGAAATTCAAACTAGAAGCAACCCGCACAAGAGTAGAATATCGCTTCTAGCTTGAACCGAACTCGACGTACCCTCAAATTCGAGTGTAATTCGAAAAACAAGCTCTACAAATCCGAGCAAGAATTCTCCAGGCAGCCGGAATTCGAACCAGAATCTCCAGCAATCAAACCCTAAGTCAACAGATCTGTGACCATGGCGGATTCTGCAGTTCAGACAACAAGCTCTAATGATGCGGCAATCCACGGCCTGAAGGTAATATTCGGCCTAATCTTTTAGTTTTCTTCAGCTCACTAAGCTTCTGAAACTGAAACTCTGAAATATGACACCATACACATACTTCTGAATTTCTGAACTTCAGGTGTCAGACATCCTTCTGCCGCATCCCTCCAATCCAAAATCTTTCTGTCTTGGCCCACAAACCCATGAAACCCCCACAGATTTGATCTCTTGTGAAGCAAATAGGATCCCTTTTGTGAGTCAAAACATTGATTTGAACCTCTGGGCCGACTGCTTAAGAGCCTGGCCTAATCCACCTGAAAGCTGGATAACATGGTATAACAGAGTAGCAAAAGCCCACATGCCCTTGTGGCAAGATTTGAATATAGCCGATGCACTTAGCTTATCACTGTCACCCCTTGACAAAGATGAAAATCTTCTGAAAACCATCGGCTATTTCTGGTCTGATGCTCTGAATTGTTTCCTTTTTGGTCATGGACCCATGACTCCCACTCTGCTAGATGTTGTCATGGTCACCGGACTAGACATTAGCTCCCCCAATCCTGCTGCTCACAAAATGACAGAAGTCCCCTTTAAACTTTCTTCCAAAGTCTACTGCACAAATTGGGGTACTTACATGAGTCAGCACATGAAGACAAAAGGTCCAGTGACTGAGAAGGAACACACAGCCTTCTTAAATCTTTGGCTAGAGCACTTCATCTTCTGTGGCCCTTCCTTAGCTCCAACTAAGAACTATCTCCCCTTGGCCTACCACCTGGCCCATGGTAATCACACCGGCCTAGGCAAACTTTTTCTCAGAGAAACATACAGATATCTCCATTTAATGACATCTAACTTCCTCAACCACAAGAAACTAAGAACTAGAGGCCCTTGGTGGTTTATTCAGTTGTGGGCACAATTGTACTTCCAGCACCATATTCCCAACTTCCAAGGCCTGACCAAGAACTCTTTCCCTGATGAGAGTGGCAAACCAATTAGATGTACAAGCTATGGCCAAGCTTTATTCAGTCTTCCTGGCAGTAAACTAAATTCAGCAGATGCAACAAACTGGTTTAGAGTCTTCTACAAAGGACTAGATAATCCTCTCAACCTTCCGTTTACTGAATCTGAATCCTTTGAGAACCCAACTGCCTTCAGACTAGATAACTTTGCCGATGACGACAGCACTCGGCATCTGTATTCTTTGATGATTCGACCTGGCTTCCTCCCCGTTGGCATCAGTACTTCTAACAGAATTATCAAGCCAGGCTATGAATCCTACCAGCCAGTCATAGTAGCTCGGCAATTTGGCCTAGGACAGGTCCCTCCCCACTTCCATATTCACCACTTGGTGGAGAGCAGAGCCGATCTGCCTGACGGTCTTACTAGCTCGAGATGCTACAGCATGTTTGATGACCTCCACATTCCAATACCAGCCGATCTGTCCTTCACTTCTTCATCAATCGGCTTTGATACCTGGTGGAAGATGTGGACAACACATGTCTTCAGAAAAGCTCTAGGCCCTCAACTGCAGCAAATTGATCCTGAATACGTAATCCCCGAGGAAGAGGTACTGATTTTATGCATTCATCCTTTTAAATCCTCTATTCCTTTCTCTTGGCTTAACCTACTCATCCTGTCAGCAGCAACAAGATGGTCTAGAACCCATGACCAGTACTGGGGAGCCATTTCACTTTCTTCCAACTGCTCCTGATGTACTCTTCTGCAAAGGATCACCACCAATGAAGAAAGTGATAATGTCTGTTCAGCCAGACTTACTTCAGTCGGCTTCCAAGCGAAGACAAACTTCTGCAAGCGTTGCCCCCCGAGTCTTGACCAAGAAAAGGAAGACGATCACGAGGCGAGTGATCAAGAAACCAGCACCAGCTTCTTCGAGTCCATCAGAGTCTAATACCAACCAGGTAACTCATTTCTCCGAAACTTCTTCTTTATCTTATACATGTGTACTCTGGTTGACTGCAGTTCTATGTTCAGGATGCAGCTGAAGAAATCCCTAGTGTAAAAACCCTGGATCAACATGAGATAGCTGCAACTCCTGATGCACTGATGAATACAAGCGAGGAACAAACCGATGCAGCAGATGCTCTTGACGTCAACACCAGCTTTGATAGGACGATTGCTCCTGAACCGTCCAACACTTCTTCTTCAGAACAGGTAACATTACAAAAAAAACCAATTCTGAACCAGCCGATAACTCCATAAATGCGTCTTGCACTAACTCCAGATATGCCCATAGAGTTTTGATATTTCAGTTTTGCTTTCCTTTGACCCTGCATCAATGGGTCTAACTGTCCCTGGATCAGAAACATCATCTCTACAGCAATCGACTAACCTAACACATCAGCTTCAACTTATCAAGGATCTTCTATCTGCCCCAATCACTGCTCTGGTTGATGATTCCAGTAAAATAAAGAACATCTTCGAGCAAATAGAATCCCAACTCCCGGAACCATTGCAAATCAAGCTCTGGTCAGCCAGCAACCTCCCATTCTTCCGGATAGAAGTCAGTAAAGCACAAGACAGGATGAAAGCATGTCGCTCTCAAGCTTCTCTGAAAGCCGACATTACCCAAAAATGCAAGGCTCTCAACCAGAAGAAGGCAACTCTAGATATCAAAGCTGACGTGTCTGCCAACACGAATCGACTCGACCTCCTGAAGAAAGAACTGGCAGAACTCGAAGAAAAGGTCCGCATTACCAAGGAACTCATCCAGGCCGAGGAAACTTCCATTGCAAACTCCAAACAAGAAACCCGGAAGATATCTGAGCAAATACAAGCAGAGTTTGCAGAGATCAGCACCTTGAGTCGGCAGATAGTTTCAGGCAATGACAAGGATGACGAAGCGATTATAGCACGTGCAGATGCCGTTCGTACTGAAGCCATCCACGCCATAGAAGAATTCCTGAACCAGTAGATAGGCTCAAGAGAGAATTAGTACTGCCTGTTAACTTGAAAGTTGTACTTGTTTAAAAACATCTCAAGTCGATGGTAATACATCGGCTATCTTTCTTTATCGGCCAACTCAACGTGTTGGCCTATCATTATATTATTTATTTATTTTTTTACCGGCCAACTCAACGTGTTGGCCTATTACACTGCAGCCAGATGGATCTCATCGGCTTCTCTTTTACTCGTCTTTCCACATGCTCGGGAAATACTTCTTCAGATGCTGTCCATTGACAGCAACAGGAAACTTGACGCCGTCCAATTCCTCGAGCATGTATGCATTCCCAGGCAAAACCTGATTAACCTTGTACGGACCATGCCAAGTTGGAGACCATTTACCAAACTTTTTATCTTTAGTTCCCAATGGCAATACTGCCTCCCAAACCAAGTCTCCCACCTGGAAATCCTTAGGTTTGACCTTCTTGTTGTATGCACGGGCGACTTTAGCCTTATTTTCTTTGATCTTTTCCAATGACCAAAGTCTCAATTCCATTAGGTCCTCCACGTTATCATTCATCAAGGCTGCATACTGTTCAGCAGATAGATCATTCTGAAACTCAACACGCCTTGATCAGGCTGTGATTTCCTACGGTAGCATAGCATCCTGGCCGTAGAGTAGATGGTACGGCGACGTCTTGGTGGACCCATGACACGAAATACGATATGCCCACAAAGCTTCTGACAACACCTCATGCCAGCGCCTAGGATATTCATCGATCTTTCTTTTTATGAGCTTGATGAGGCTCTGGTTGGATGCTTCAGCCTGTCCATTAGCTTGGGCATAATATGGAGATGATCTGATCAGCTTAATCCCCATATCATCGGCAAACTTTCTGAACTCCTCCGATATAAAGACCGATCCTCCATCGGTCGTAATGGTCTGGGGGATCCCAAATCTGTGAATGATGTGTTCTTTGACAAAGCTGATCACATCTCTTGATGCCACTGACCTCATGGGTACTGCCTCTACCCACTTTGTGAAATAATCTGTGGCAGCTAAGACCCATTGGTGACCCTTGCTAGACGACAGGTTGATCTGTCCAATCATGTCCATGCCCCAACCTCTGAATGGCCAGGGTTTGATGATAGGGTTCATCACTGATGCTGGCACTATCTGAATTTTGCCAAACCTCTGACACGCTTGACATCCCTTGTAATATTTGAAACAATCTTCAAGCATAGTGGGCCAGTAATAACCCGATCGCCTAATCGGCCACTTCATCTTGTGAGCCGATTGGTGAGTACCGCAGGCTCCTTCATGTACCTCATGCAAGAGCCGATTTGACTCTGAAGGTCCCAGGCATTTAAGTAATAGTCCTTCCAAGGTCCTGTAGAACATATCGTCCCCTACCAGAACATACTTCATGGCCTTGAGTCTTATCCTTCTGGGTGCCCCCCGAGCCGAATCCTTCAAGTAATTGAAGATATCGGCTCTCCAGTCTCCGGGTTCTAGAAACTGAACCTCCACCTCGACTCCATCAGCTGTCTCCTTGTAGCCAGAAGCCATCTGTGCCAAATCATTGGCTTCATTGTTCAGAGTCCTGCGTATCCAGTGGAAATTGATGTACCTGAATCGTGACATCAACTCACGGCACTGCATCCATATCGGGAAAAGAGCCTCGCTCTCACACCTATATTCCTCCGTGAGCTGAGAAATCACCAGCTTCGAATCTCCAAAAATTTCCACCGCTTCTGCACCGGCTTCGAGAAGCAACTCCATCCCTTTGCGAACGGCTTCATATTCCACCAGATTATTGGTGCACGGGGCAGTCATTCTGATGGAGAAGGAATAAGTCGGCCCTCGAGGCGACACCAACAGAATTCCCACACCGCACCCATCATCACAAGCCGATCCGTCAAAGAACATAGCCCAAGCACGAATAAATAATGCAGCAATATCAATGCTGATCTTATCCGCAACAAGATCTGCCAGTGCTTGTCCCTTGACTACTTTCGCAGGCTGGTATCGGATATCAAACTCTGACAATGCAAACATCCATTTTCCGAGCCGGCCTTTAAGGACAGGGGCCGACAGCATATGTTTTATGACATCCGATTTGCATATGACAATTGTTTCCGCCGAGAGCAAAATATGGCGAAGCTTTGTACATGTAAAGTATAAGCAAAGACAAAGCTTCTCAATTTCAGGATACCTGGTCTCGGCGTCTAACATGCGTCTGCTGAGGTAGAAAACCACCCTCTCTTGGCCGTCATGCTTCTGGACTAGCACCGAAGCAATGGAAGTGTCACTGACGGATAGGTACACATAGAACGGCCTATCTTGCTGAGGAGGAACCAATACTGGAGGCTTTGACAAATATTCTTTGATTTCATCGAAAGCTTGCTGCTGTTCTGCCCCCCAGCGAAACTCATCATCGGATTTGATCTTTACTAAACCCATAAACGGCTCAATGCGTCCGGACAGATTAGAAATAAATTGCCTGACAAAGTTAATTTTACCGATGAGTTTCTGTAACTCCTTCTTTGTAGTAGGTGGCTTCATCATCTTCACGGCTTCTTGACTTTTTAGGCCGATCTCGATTTCCCTTTCATGCACCAGGAATCCCAGAAATTGACCGGCCGATACACCGAAGGCACACTTCTTTGGGTTCATTTTGAGCCCAAACCTTCGAGTCCGCTCCATAACTTGACGCAGATCTTCTAAATGCCCCGCAGCTGACTAGGACTTGACCACAACGTCATCAATATAAATCTCTACCAGCTTGCCGATGAGATCATGAAAAATGTAATTCATAGCACGTTGGTACGTTGCACCGGCATTTTTCAGTCCGAAGGTCATAACCAAGTACTCGAACAAGCCAACTGCACCTGGTACTCTGAACGCAGTCTTGTTCACGTCCTCTGGGGCCATGAAGATCTGGTTGTAACCGGCATTGCCATCCATAAAACTCATCATTTTGTGGCTAGCAGCGGCATTGATCAACGTCTCTGCAACAGGCATTGGGTATTCATCCTTCGGAGTTGCTCTGTTGAGATCTCTAAAATCGACGCAGACACGCCATCGGCCATCTTTCTTTTGTACTGGCACCACACTGGAGATCCATTCTGCATACCGGCACGGCCTGATGAACCCAGCATCCAGCATCTTCTCTACCTCTTTCTTAACTTCTTCTAGGACTTCGGCCTTCATCTGACGTGCTCGTTGCTGAAACGGCCGAAACCCTTTCTTGAGCGGGAGCCGATGATCGACTATGCTTCTATCCAGTCCAGGCATCTCCGTGTAGTCACATGCAAAGCAATCCCGGTATTCTTTTAGCAGTGTAATCATCTCCTCTCGCAAAGCCGGATCCAACTTCCTGCTGATAAATGTCGGTCGTGGCTTATCCCCAGGACCGATGTCAACCTCTTCCAAATTATCAGCTGATGTGAATCCGTATTCGAGTTTGCCGTCATCTAAAAAATCGGCCGCGAATGCGAGCGAGTCTTCACTATCCACAATATCAGCAGCAAACACAGGGAGATGACAAGAAAAATTATTTGGCCAACCGCACGGGCTGGCCGCTTCTATACTTCTATTATTTCTCAGAGCCAAATAGTCAATAGATAGCCAACTGCTAGAGGAGGCCATCATGTGTACATGATGTAACAATTCCGACCAAAAACAGAATTTTTCTATTTTTCGGGGCCGATCGCCGGGATCGGCCTCTCTATTTTTATTACACCCCGTGGCTAGCCAGGGTGCATCTATTCTGTGAGGCCAGTGGATAAGACCAGCCTCAGTCCATTTTTTATCGCCTCAATCCGATCACAGTCTTCCAGGGCGATCCCAGAAATCGGCTCTTGTCCTTCCGCATCCCAGGCGTTCATATCTGCGACCGAGACCTCGCTGGAATCATCTGCAGGGACCACCTCTACTTCATCGCCATCCCATTGGACGAGGTACCGGTGCATTGTGGAGGGGATACAACAGTTGGCATGAATCCAGTCTCTTCCAAGCAGCACCGTGTATGTACTCTTGCTGTTAACGATGAAGAACGATGTCGGTACAGTCTTGCAGCCCACTGTCAGTTCCACATTAAGAACCCTCATCGCCTCTGATGGCTGTCCATTAAAGTCGTTAAGTATCACATTGGTCTTGATCAAATCGGCAGAAGAACGACCCAATCGGCGCAGCACAGAATATGGCATCAGGTTAACTGCAGCACCAGTGTCGACCAACATCCTGTTCACAGGCTTGCCGTCAATGAAGCCCTTGAGATATAACCCCTTCAAGTGTTTGTAGCTCTTCTCCTTGGGCTTCTCAAAAATGATTGGCCGTGGGCCGAGATCCAGCTGCGCGATGGCCAATTCCTCCGGTTGGGGTGTTCGAAACTCCGACGGGAGCACGAACACCATGTTCACGTCAGCCGATGGCTTCTCATCGGCTTTTGTCTGCTTGGGGTGCCACTCCATCCTCGGGGGGCGCCTCTCTTCCCTCTGTGGTCGCCTAACTTGCTCCGCGAGATCCGGACGCGCTTTCCTCAGCACGTCAAGATACTTTGCTTCTGCGTCTTCCAGATTGCGCAAGCATTGTACTCTGCGCTTCTGCGACCGATTGAGCCCGTCAGGACACCACTGTGGGCGATGGTACCTGTCTTCTTCCTCTAGCTCTGAATCACCTCCGGATGGGCGCCCCACATGGTCATCCTGACGTGTTCTGGGCCCCAAACGCCGGAACACCGATGTCTTGTCCTGTTGGTGTCCTCGAGGCCTGCACTCCAAGCAATCATCTATAATAGGTAATCGGCTCATGCCGGAATTCCAACAGTACCTGAAGAACGGGCAATGCCAGTGGTCGCGTATAGCCTGGCGCCTCCCCAATGTCCTTCCTGAGCGGTGCTCGTACTCGTCTTCCTCCGATTCGTATCGGCGGCGTAGCTGGTACTGGTACTGGTATTTCTCCAGAAGCCGATTAGAAGCTGGAAGCTGATTGCGGATGTGACGTACTTGCTCTTCAGTCACATGCTGCTGTTCCAACTCGTGTTCATTCTGCGGCCGCTTGCCAGAAGCGGCCTCTCTCCTCTGCTTGTCATGGCGGCGCATAGGTCCCACCATGTTGATCTGGAATGCCAAGTCCCGGCCCTTGGACCTGAAGTCTGACAGTTCCACCACGTTAGCTTGTGGGAAGGGCTTCGTGTCCACCTTCATAGTGTGCTGAGCCAGGATTAATCGGCCTTGCTCGATAGCCGATTGGATCTGGTGACGCAGCTGCTTGCATTCACCAGTGGCATGAGTAAACGAGTGGTGCCACTTGCAGTATAGCCTTCCCTGCAACTCTTGTGCCGTCGGCAGCTTGTGATTTTCTGGGAGCTTCAGCTGTTTTTCTTTGAGGAGCAGGTCGAATATCTGCTCTGTTTTGGTCACGTCAAAGTCCAAGCCCTTTACAAGCCCCTGCTGCTTGATCCACTTGCATGGGACAGGATTTGCCCCCCCCCCCCCCCCGAGTCCACTCTGCCACGGCCACTTCTTGCTCTTCACCCGAGTCGTCAGATTCTTCAGCTTGTGCCATGTTTACATGGCGCTTGAACTTGTCCTGGTACAGCTTAGGATGATAATGCTCGTATGCGGTAAGCTTCTGCACCAGGTGCGCCAGAGACGTGAGCTCCAACTGAAAAGCCGCATCCTTGATCGGCTTAGCAAGTCCCAGGACAGCCAGATCGACTGCCTCTTTCTCTGTGATGCGTGACGAGTAGCATCGGTTCTTGACCTCCCTGAAGCGCTGTATGTACTCTGACACGGTCTCTCCTCGCTTCTGCCTGACTTGGGCAAGGTCGGCAATTCCAGCTTCTGCAGCTTCCGAGTGGTACTGGGTATGGAATTGATCTTCAAGCTGCCTCCAAGTCCGAATCGAATCCGGAGCTAGCGACGCGTACCATCCAAAGGTTGGGCCTGTAAGGGATTGGCCGAAGAACAGGACCCTCAATGGATCCGACACTGAGATCATCCCAAGCTGCGTTAAGTATCGACTCACATGCTCGATGGAGCTGG
Organism: Panicum virgatum; assembly: GCF_016808335.1. Lineage (NCBI taxonomy): Eukaryota > Viridiplantae > Streptophyta > Magnoliopsida > Poales > Poaceae > Panicum > Panicum virgatum. The sequence goes on along the minus strand of NC_053145.1, from coordinate 29,185,914 downwards.
CTCCCTCTGATCCGTTGAACTTGGTGAACTCAGGAAGCCGATACTTGGGTGGCAGTGGGATCAAGTCATAGTCGCTTGGATACGGCTTGGAATAGCCGATCGCTTTCCTCTTGGGCAGGATGCCGAACTGGTCTCTGAGTATTGCACTGACCTGCTCCACACTAAGAACTCCTGGGGCCGACGGCTCAGCACTCGGCCCAGTAGCGTACTTTGCCAGCCACGCTTGTTTTTCTGCGTCTGCTCCAGGAGCTCCTGGGTTCACCATCTGCACCGAGCGTGCTGGACTGACGCTGTCAGGGATGTAGGCGCACGTGTAGCCGTGCGGAATCTCCTTAGGTGGCTCGGTGAGGAACTGGCCTTCTCCAGGATCACCGCCGATCTTGTGGATGACGTAGATCGGCGAGCTGTGTGGTCTGGGAGCTGCAAATGAGAATGGCAGTTGCGGCCTAGAATGCAGTGCAGCTTCCTCTGTGTGACTCCCCAGGATTGGCCCCGATGGAGAGTACTGGTTCTTGATTATCTCCTGGATGACGCGATGCGCCATGCGCTCGAGTTCGTTCATCAAGCTCTGAGAGTGCCGATGAAGCGCATGGGCCACCATGTAGTTCATCTCCTGACGCAGGGCTCTGGTGCGTTCTTCAGATGGTACAGACAGATCTACATTGTCCAGAGCGCCTTCTGGTGAGAACCCCTTCCACTTGATGCCATGGTTGCGAGTCCTCTCAAAAGAGCCGATGAGATCGGCTTCCAGCAGAGCTTTGATCTCATCATACTTCTTCTTGTGTTCAGGAGGAAGCTCTTCATATATGACGGGCTTGGGAGCGGGTTCTTGATCTTGAGCTCCAGTCATCATTGCGGTGGATGTTGTTGCCGAGTGTCCCACTGGGCGTGCCAGAATGTGTTGTCGACCGAAACCCACCGGCGAGCAACGACGGGCAACACGAAGAGCCGGGAGGTTGCTAGGGCGCTAGAGGCACTGCTCCCTCGTCGACGGCCCGCAATTTCCGTCACGCGCCCAGAGGATGTATGAAAACCGGGCGTGCCACCTGACCTATACCCGATCAAGAGGGTGCAGACGTGCTCCGAACAGTTTCCTGCATACAAAGACACGTGTAAACGTAAGTCCGAGCCGTGGTCGGCTCCCCGGGACGACTCTTGCATCGGCTTTGAAGAGCCGATCGAGTCCCGGTGTCAGATGGGATCTGATTGTATCCAGATATGATAAATAGAGCAAATCACTATAAAACTGCTTCAGTTAAATCTAATTGATCTAATCCACGATAGTAATAGCTTCACTGCTAGATCGGAACATCCTACATGTGACTAGGCCTAGCGAACGTAACAGACAACTAAACCACAACCCAAAACAGAGGCCTAAGAACTAGCAAGAGCCGATTCCCGGAACAATCCCTATCAAGGCTAAGATAAAGCATCTACTACGCCACCGGATCATCCAATCCGTTTGCAAGGCCTAACCTAGCAGATATTATGCCAACTCTTAAGATAAGAGCAAACCATAACAGATCAGATCTACTAAACATGAAAGAAGCAGGGTGTTGCCCCTGTGCGACTAATTCTATGCGATAAGAACTAGCAAGAGATTGAAACGTGACTGCACAGAGACAACATGATATTCGTAGATGATAAGCAATGAAGCACAACAGATCTACTAAAAGCCATGCTACGAACATCATGATAACTAGTACTACTCGCCATCAAAAACGCTTCAGTACGAGTAATACCAAGGTAAAAGCAAGAACAATACTGCCCTGATCGCAAGAAGCGATCAGGGCAGCATGGCACTTACTTGGATGGAACCCTAGGATTAGGGGTGGAGATGCGCCGAGAGTTGTTGTTTGCGAGTCGTGATGACGCTCTCTTCATGAATAACAAAGGATACATATTTATAGTCCGGAGACTTGGGAAACAATCTAAACTAATCTTGTCCCGATTGGACTCTATCTCTAATCTTAAAGATACACGGCCAATGTGGCCCAGACGCTCACGCAGAAGCCGATTTACAAGCCTTCCTCATCTTTTGCTTTAGGCCCATCTTGATTTCGGGATTTCGGCCTGTTAATTTATGACGATAACAGTCGTTAAGTGCAAAATATGACCGTCAACTATACTCAATAAATAAGAAAAACTATACCTCTTACTCTTATATTTGTATCACTAACCTAGCTCCACAGTTGTTTTTGAGAATTTATGATTTCAGGAGCACAAGTCCGGAATAAGACTAAAACACGACGAATACGCAGATAGAAGTCACAGATGATCGTGTCCTGCGTAAACATGAGCAAAGGAGGCCCACAAACCAGAGCAAACAGACCAATCAAGCCCCGGCACCGACCATCTGACATCAGGACTCACCAGGCAGTGTACCAGAGAAGGACGGTAGCCAGAGGCGGGAAGAGGGGGTCAGCCGACCCCCTATGGAAGGTTTTCCCGCTGAGTTTTGTCGGGAAGACTGATCCTATCCTCTCAATGGCAGTTATGCATGTTTCCATGTATAGAGATGGCGGGAATCGACCTCACTAGCTATAAAAGGGGCCTCCCACCACTCTCTCTCACACATCACTTGGAAGCCTCTCTCTGTACACTCTCTTGTGACTTGTACTCCTTAGGGTAGTGGAGCTAGGCTGGTACTTCATCTCCTTAGCGAATCCAGTCGTCCTCGGGGTCGGCGAGGAATCCTCGGCCTCTGGTATGGCTTTGTATTCCGACTTTCTTTATATTAATCATTCAGAGTTCGTTCTTGGTTATCTTGCTATGTTTGTAGCTTGCTTAGCCTTGATCAATGCTTTATCAAGTTATATTAGTTGCATGCTTAGACCAGATGATCTGGGTAAGGATATCGGTTCGTTGTGCTTTCGAGCTTGCCTTAGCATCTTACCTGTCCATCCGAAGGGTGGGGGACCCGGGGGTGCTAGGGTAGTGACCTCATATGCGGGCATGGTGCCCGGGTATGCGGGATCCTTCGGATATGACAGTGCTCCACGGTGTGATTGGGGTAGACCGCAGGTGGTGACAGCCCTGTCAGTCTGCCGGGAAGCTGTTTCTCGGTTAGCGTACTCCCCGACGTTCGGGTACGGTGTAGGAGTTCATGCAAAGATGAAACGGGACTGGATGTTCTCCAGTGCGGGTCATTCTCCCCGATGTCCCTAATTTTCCGGCACCTGCAGCTCTAAGCAATGCAGCTAACGTAACTTATCCACTAACATGATTAGTATAACAGGAATCTTTGCCTATGCTCCCACTAACCTTAGGATTGCTTGTTATTTCTTTATTCATGAGAGTTGGCTGTTCTGTGTGTGTCGCATTACCCCTGATTATCTTTATCATATATCACTTACCCCTGTATAGTCAGTGGTCTTCATCTTGCTCATACGTGTCATGGTTATGTAACTAAGTAAATACACTTTACACAACCTAGCCATCCCTTGGGAAAATATAAATAACGATACCCTGAATACTTCCGGGTGAAATGATACAACGGTATATCCGTGCACTTGCGAATGCTTCTGTAAATGTTAAAACATACCACATGGCATTTTCGAGGCGCCGTTGCTAGGAACTAACCACTCCTAGTGATGACTCTAAGAAATGCCAACAATGACCTGTGCTGGGTACACGCCGAAAAAAAGCAATAAAGTTTCCTTTTTGGGATCCTGAGATCTTGGTCGGCTCCGACCTTTCTTGTTCGCGGAAAACTTTATTTGTGGCCATTTGTTTTTCTTATGCGAAAAGATATTGTGTTCCGGGGTGGTTTGCTTGTTCACTACTCGGGAGCTTCTCAGTGCGAGGAGTTGGTGGGGGCGTATGGTTCCCGACAGGCAACTGATCCTAGAGTCCGAAGACCAAGCAGAGAGTCGAAGTTGGCCTGGAAGAGCCTGTGAGCCCCGCGACCAGCGTGCTGACCCGGCCAAAGAGAAGAAATGTGTTAGGTAAAATGTTACACCTGGGAAATAAGGTGTACATGAGTACATCCAAAATGAGGATGGCATATACTGGCTGGTCCAAAGGGTGGGCAGGGTGGGTCCTGGTGCACCCTAAGGATCAGCCCAAAAGAGCATAGCCCTCTAATTTTGAACACCAGATCACAAATTATTGTGCAAGTTTCTTGATTTTAAGGTAAACTTTTTACTTAATTGTGGATCTGAAGACTTTTATAAGACACTTAAGCTGTTGTGATATTAAAAATTTTCTAGTTGATCACTGTAACGAACATGGCACTATTTATGCTATTTCAAGTGATTTTGGTGATCGATTGACAACGCAATCAATGTGACTAATGGTTTTGTTAAGTGAACATTTCTAGATCCCAGGGATGAAGTAAAAAGGCCATGCAAAGCAAAACACGAAGAAAGAACTCAAAGAAACGCTGAATTGGACGAGTTCTACTAAAATCAGTAGCACCGGAAGAACCGATGCCTATAGCATCGATGCATCCGATGGTTGTCGGAAGATCCGACGCCTTGGCATTGGTGCAAGACTGAGCGCCTCTAGAGATCAAGTGAAGAAAGAAGTGAAGCACCGGTTGAACCGACGGTGTCAAGTCAAGCATCGGTGCATTCAATGTACTATGTTTCAGAGACGATGTCAAGTGCCCAGGAGCCAAGTTTTCAGCACCGGTTTAACCGATGGTACATCGGAGCATAGCGTCGGTGAAATGACGTCAGTAGAAGTGGGAGGTCCAACGACTAGTCCTGGCGCTGTGTGTGACCGGTTTAACCGACGCCCTATGCATTGGTTTAACCGATGGTCCCTGGAGTCGCTGCAACTGTGTCAGGAATCTAATGGCTACTTCAGTTGCTGTGAGTGACCGGAAGAACCGATGCCCCTGCACCAGAAGTTCCGATGCCTACGCAGAAAGCTACTAACGGCTACAAACGGTTAGTTCGACTTGGAGGCCTATATATATGTGCTCTCACAGCCATTTGAAGATTGCTGGAGTCCCAAGACATCACACACACATCCAAGAACATCTCCAAGCCATCCAAGAGCATAAATATCAAATCCTTAATCCTTAGCACAAGCTTTGTTAGTGTTAGTGCTAGGTTAGCTCTTGAGTGAGTGATCAAGCAAGGTTTAGATCCTTGTGCTGTGGTTCTAGAGTGAACCACACTTGTATTACGGTGCGCCGGCCCCTTGGAGCATTGGTGGCTCGCCGACACGTCAACGACCCTCCGGCTTGGTGTGGAGCGGCGTCGACAACTTTGTGCGGGGGACGAAGACCCCTCCTTCGTGGGCAATCTCCCTTAGTGAAGATCGGGATCAAGGTGACCGTGATTGTGTTCACGGAAGAGCCTTGATTATCGGAAAGCGATACTCTTCGTGAGTGCTTCAACAATGTGGACGTAGGGGCGTCTTTGTGGCAATCCGAACTATGGGATAAATCCTCGTGTCGAGAGTTCGCTTCCTCTCATCCCTCTCTTTAAGCTTCCGCATTTCATATTGCAACTTGTGTACTTTTACTTTCTTAGTGTAGTATCTTGCTAGGATTGGCTATAGATTGCAAAACCCTTTTAGGATGAGGGTTTCACACTAAGGTGAACCGCAGTTGCACATCTAGATAGCTTGTTTTAGTTTAAGTTTTGTGCAAACTAGTTGGAGCCATATGTTAAGATTTTAAGAGTGACTAATTCACCCCCTCCCCCTCTTAGGCTAGAGCACCCGATCCAATCCTAGATTCAGCTCTGATAGCATATAGTCTGCAGACTGCAGAGTTGGACAGTCCGGACTCATAGGTCTTTCTTTCTTGCCTGATGCATAGAGAAGTTGGTACTGTACCAGATTCAAAGATCACAACCAAACACATCGCGTGCCTTCGTGAGAAAGAAAGGCTCCACACTGCAGTTGAAGCGTACAAGTTACACACAAGTCGAATCAATGAATGGAAACTGGTAACGAATGCGTGAGATAAGTTCCTATACAGCAATCAGACGTGCATGAAAAAAAAAACACGATAAGTAACGGATGTAAGCAGTACGAGTAGATTCCTAATCACTGGATGCCAATCTGAACCAGTGCAAGGATTCATTTGTAATTAACGCACCCAAAGAGTAATATTGGCTACAAGCCTACATACGCAACAAGCACTGGAGCATATCAATTTTAACCCAGAAAGGATCTAGCAGCAACACAACACCAACACAAGCAATAGAAATGTAAGAGCAACTCCATGTTGTACGCTGCCAACTCATAGGATCCAGCAACTCCTCTGCTTCCGGACGCTCTTCTTCTTTGGCTTGGGCGGGCACAGCACAACCTTTATCGCTGAGTCGAACACGGCCTTCACATTCTGTTCCATCCATGGAGAAAATCACCATTACAACCAAATGCAATAGTTTTGTTGTCTAAAATCGGATGTTTCTGCAAAGTTTGGCCAGGACAGCCCAGACATTGAATATGTTTATAATTTGCATTTAGTCCCCGTTTGCTTCCTCTCTTCTCTAATCGTCTTTAATTACAGTTTACACCAATAAAAAGCTATACGCCAAGGTGTACGGCTGAACATAATGTACCAGTACTAAACTGCTACCAACATCAATAATGTCTGCCCTGCATCAATCATACTACTAAAGTACTACTGCTACTAATCAGTAGTGGTCAGTCCATATCCACAACATACCTGTTGCGTCTTGGAGCTGCACTCTATGTACGCAGCTGCGCCTATCATCCTTTTCAGCTCCTCGCCCTATTTCATGAGAAAAGGAGAAAGAAATCAGGAGCACACCAATCGCAACAGATACCGTAACCGATTGCGGTATGAAGAGATATATATGTAATTTCTACAAGGCGTGTACGAAATCATATCGATGGGCGCACATGTCAGATGCCATTATGTATGTTTGTTGAACTTGCCTGTGCAGTAGCGATAGGGGCTAAACCAGGGTGGTCCAGGAAGAACTGCTTGTCCTCACGCAAGTCTGCAAGTACTCCTTATAAGTTTCTGTGGCAAGTTCTGGTTTTGGTTGGGTTCATAAATTATGACTTCAAAAAGAAGCATAATTTCTTATTCAGCAATGGTAATTGAAATGTGTTATTTTTCCTGAAGATGCAATCAGACTTTATGAAGTGGAAGAAAACCTGGTGTACTTTCTTTTAGTTGGATGCAAAGTATGGGTTGTTTACTTACCAAGCTTTGTTCCAACTAACACAATCGGCACATTTGGAGCATAATGCCTTAGTTCTGGTATCCACTGCTCGTTGAAGAGGAAGAAAATTTCCAAAAGTTAGGTATAGTGTGTGTAAACAACAAAACAGAGATTTAACCGCAATTCTTTTAGGGGCAAAAAGGTCACCTTCTTGTGAATATTCTCGTAGCTCGCTCGGCTGATGAGAGAAAATGCTAACAGAAAGACATCAGCCCCCCTGTAGCTAAGAGGCCTCAGCCTGTTGTAGTCCTCTTGTCCTGCAAAAGGCCAACCAAACTGTAAGAATGCCACCATTATTTTCTACCATCAGAAAAAAGGCTCTAACGCACATTTGCCAACTACGCAGCTTAAAGGTAGCGAGTACCTCATTTATAATCGCCTAATTACTCCTGAAACAGCAAAAGAATCTGAATATAAGGTCGGCCTACATGATCATTTCCTTCAAATTATGAGGTTTCAAGAAACTCACAATCCTACTATGGAAAACACATGAAACCTGTTCCTACTGATAATGTCAAGGCTGCCGGAGAAATGTTCAGAGATTTCTGAAATCTAGCACACCAATACGAAGATTCTGAAGTTCAGTCAGTCCACAACGTACCGGCGGTATCCCAGAGGCCGAGGTTCACCGTGTTGCCGTCGACGACGACGTTGGCGCTGAAGTTGTCGAACACCGTGGGCACATAATCCTGTCCACCCGCCAGACAAGGGAGTCTCAGCAGCCAAGAACAAGCATGGCTTTCCTCCCCGCCGGATCGGAGCTAGCAGAAGGAAGAAGCAGCAACCGAGAAGAATCTCTGAGACTCTCACGCACCGTGGGGAAGGTGTTGCTGGTGTAGGAGATGAGCATGCAGGTCTTGCCGACGGCGCCGTCGCCGACCGTCACGCACTTGATGAACCTTGCCGTGCTCATCGTCCTCCCTGGCCTGCTCGAGCTGCTGCTGCTGCTGTTGGTTGCGGTGGATGCCTGCCTGGTCTCGGTTGGTCTGGTGGTTAAGGGCAGGTGATGCAGGGCTACCGGAACATATATTTATATATATACAAATAGACACACGCATACATTACAATACATATAGTTGTCTTGGGCGGCCTTGACAATTACTCAAAGGCTCATGCTGCGATTAATGGGGGAATAGCTAGCAGCAGGAAAGGAAAGGAAAGGAAAGGAAAGGAAAGCGAAGCAAGCAAAGGGACAGAGTGGCCTTAGTGGGCATTCTGTTGGCTGGCTGGCCGAAGTGCTGCGCTGTGTGCTGTGTGCTGTGTGTGCAGTGGGGCCTCTTCACCCTCAACAGCTGAGCTGAATCCCCCTCGAGGCGACGGCGAGCAGCTGCGGGCGGCGGATGATGAATCATGCATGCGTGTTTCCTGCGCATCGCGCTGAGGGGACCCACCGAATCGGCCGTCCAATGGCAAGCATGATGCTGCCGTTAGGTGGGCTTGGGCGCAACTAATCATTAGATTAAGCAGGCAACGCAAGGATCGCAACTGAACCCTGAAACTCTGACAGTGTGGGATATATACATTTTTCTCAATCTGGGCAGCCGCGAGATGGAACATTTTGGATGAGTCACAAACTAGCAGTTTGTAAACATAAGCTACATTAGTAGAGCCTTTTAAGTTGGCCATCACATAAAAACTGCACTTGGCCATTTTTCAACTGCCGTCACATCTATGTCCAATTTGAAATGTCTCTCTCTTCCAGTTCCAAAAGTAGAAGTTCAAAATTAGCTGTGAAAGTTTGGGAATCCGAGTTGAAAATCCCTAATTCGGTTGTCGAAAAGTCGAAATGTATCTGAAAACACATTGTTTTTTAATCAGCTTTCCCCGCATTCGTCGAGAGCTGAGAAGCTGCTACCCTCAAAGCTAGGGTGCCTGGGCAAGTGGCTACGCAGGGCCGGCCCCATGATTGCAGGGCGTACCAGGAAACGCGTCGACATCGTATGGTTGTGTGAGCAGAGCTGGTTCGTGCTGCCGGCTGTTGCTGCCGTTGCTTGCCTTGGAGTCAAATCCACCCCGGCGCCGGAAGCCGCTCATCCACGGGATCATCAAGTCAAATCAAATCAAGTCCATCTCTCCTCCTCTGCGGCTCTGCCTAAGTGCCGGTTGGTTAATTGCGGCACGCCGGCACTAGCGAGGGCACTACAATGATGCTGAGGGAGCAAAGGACATGGGATCAGATCTTCTACGGGCTGGGTATGTGTACCAGTGTATGTAAACGCACAACGTTGTAACATACAACTATATATATGAACACTATTTAGCTCGTTCTAAATGTTAGAATATAAGTGAATTGTCCACCTCTCCCCATCAGCTTAAGCTTTTGGGTTAAGCTAGTCGGTGCATGCAACTCAATATGGTATCAGAGCTAGAGGTCTCGAGTTCGAATCCTAATTAGCGCAATTAAATTAAATAATTGCTGCTCGCTCTTATTCCACGTCTGAGGCCTGAGGGAGCCTCCACGTGAGGGGGAGTGTTGGAATATAAGTGAATTGCCCATCTCTCCTCATCAGCTTAACCTTTTAGGTTGAACTGGTCGGTGCATGCAACTCAATACTAAACACCCTATTGAACTCAAGTAAAATTAGCATGATACTCCTAATGTTATTAGCCTTATAAACTCCTAATGTTATTAGTCTATAAACTCTGGTTAAAAAGCCATAGGTTTGGACGCAAAATCATCTCGCAACAGATGATCTTCCCTCCCATGTTGCCGTCGAATGGCATGCGTCGAATAGTGCAAACTCGCCCACCAAATCATGATGATTACAGATGTTGCCTTTTGAACCTTTTTTGCGTCCTAAACTGCTAGTCACACGGAACAGGTTCTAGTCGCATGGTGATTTCAGACAGTCTCATTAGTGCAGATTGGGCTAACTGAAATAGTTTAATAAAGAAACAAATTGAGTCGAAATTCGGTTCACAGGTAAGCAGATAGTGTATTGTTGTGGTAGTAAAATGAACGAAAAGAAGTTCAGCATGCAAGTGCTGCAAGTGTTCAAATTGTGCTTATGCGACCATAAATCACCACGCAGCAGATCGTTTCGTTAGGCTGCCAGCTGCCTCCTTGTTCAGGCGCATTTCCAACTAATCAGTTCAGCTACTTCTACTCAAAATTCGTAGCACTAATATAGCCACCGGATTTCCGCCCCAACTGTATGTAGCGCTCTCACAAAACCTGAAGTCAGAACTGCAACCGCCCTTTTCGCTCAACAAAACGAGCTGACTTCAGCACAAACCCACGATGACCTTTTATTTGCTCTGCTATCGACCTTGCCACATACGAACAACTTTATGTTTCCACCAACTTATTAAAGGACAATACATCATGGCTATAAAACTGTTGTTATGGATCTAATTTGCTAGAGAGAAACAAAGGAAATAGCTAGGGAATTTCTCCTGTCACTTCAAGTCCACATCTGCTTTAGCAAATCCCCAAAATTTTCTAATGACGTCAGGAGCAAATCTAGTGCATCCATCTTACTGCCTTTGATGATACAAGAAAGCAATCTGCAGTGCCAAATTGAGGTGACAAAAAGCAATGTGTAATAGTAATGTTTGCTGTTGGTCGGAAATTAAACTGGTCACATGGTTGGCATATCAAGCACTTGAAGAACATCTCTGAACTCGAACTCATGTGTCTCCTTGTTGAAGCGCTCCATGAGTTTGTATCTCACATCATTCAGGTAGAATGAGTGAGCAGTCTCCAACAGGGTCTTCGCCTCTGAATCAGTTAGCTTGCTGGTGAAAACAACATCTCCTCGAATAAGCACTGTGTCCTTGGTTTCTGCAAACTCCGTGTAATGGGTGACAGTGTAGTATGGGCTTGCTTGAGTGCCTCTTGCTTTATAGTCTTCAAGTCCTGTGAAGATCATGTATGGCATCTGGACTGGGACATTGAATCACAAAGGAAGAAAAAAATAAATCCAAGAATGTCCAAAAAATAATGTTGCAAATTTTAGTGAACCAATGCTTAAGTAAATTAGACCCCCGCTACAATGTGCTACAAAACAGTAGGCGATGACAATTGTTCAACCATTACAGGGCATGATAATTTCTTGTTCCAATAGCCTGAGAATATGGATACCATGAATTTGAGTTAAATGGTTGAATGTAGATGAACTAGTCATAGAACTTGTTACTAGCTAGAATATAACCCTTGCCTTGTGCATTAAGATTTGTGTGACACAAAAAATAATACAAGCACATAATCTTGAGCCTAAGCACAGAAATATGCCATGTTGATGTCAATATCACAAATCAACTCCCTGCTTCTACAATTTGAACCAGTCTACAGTGGCTGTATTTTAAGGGTCCATTGTCCCAAAGTATATGTAGTTCCAAAATAAAGAGGCACAATTTAAGAATGATCAAAGCTAGGCATATTTGTAGCGCTAATTGCTAAATTAATCGGGAGAACTACAAAAAAAATGACTAGGTTAATCATAATCCCAATATCCACCAAATAACTTAGTACTAACCTTGCATGAACATAGTAGTGTATCCACTTCCTTTCCACAAAGGAATAACAAAATGACGACTACAGATTAAACAAAATTATATCAGAAAATTCACTGGTACTAGAAAATGTGCAACTAATAACTCAAAGTTGAGGAATAAATACTATGCAGATGATCTTTGTTCCAAGAGATGATACAGCTTTGTTTTCATAGATGCACCTATATGACCTCTTCCCAAATGATACTGATATTCAGAAAAAAAAAGAGTAAAACAAGCAACAACACAAAATATCAGGACAAATCCAATAGTTAGCATGAAAAAATGTTTTAACAGGATAATTCATAATACAAACAATATTAAGCCATATCATTGCACATTAGTCATTTATTCAACCGGTTTTTCTTTTGGAGGACGTAATAGAGCTGGAAATTGCAACATTAACCTAATCAGATAAAAGTCAACCCACCCACCACATACATAGAGAAAAGAAGAGGAAAACCATGCATTATATTTTACATCCTATGGTAAAAAAAATTATGGGCTTAAGAATCATCTGAGAAGTGTGTTGATTTTGATTACAATGCTACTCCTATCCCCAACACCTGACGTTTCTCTAAAGTCAATGTAAGGTAAAACAAAATGCGGTGTTGTTAAAAGTACTGTTGTAACTTTATTTATATTTGAATACAGTTAAGGATATGCACCCATTTGATTCTAGATTTGACTTGAGCCACCGCTGATTTGCTCAATCCCTCTACCATTTGGTAAAAACAAGCACAATCAGGGGACACAGGCTCAGAGCACATGCCGTTAGTGTTCCATGCAGTTTGACAAACGGTGCCAAATAGAGAGGATGTGGAAACTCAAAAAGTACATATTTATCCCACTCCAGTTATTTTAATTGCATGCATTGAGTTCAACAAAGTAATTTTCAAATGGGCAATTTTTACCAGTGTCAAAATACCATTGTTATGCAATATGGATTTACTGTCATTTTGAAGGAGAAAAATAAACCCACTTGTACAGTTCCCTGATATATTCTTCCATTAGCAGTAATCTAATTCTTAGGTTATCCACAATATCAAAGATCCTAGAAAGTAATTCGCAATATGAAGGCCTGAATATTTCAATGAATGTTTGGTTATGTGGATACGTGACAAAAACAAATTGTTTCCAGCAAACTGCTTGAAATAAGTACCAAGCGTGCAAAACAGAATATCACATTTTTAATGGTCACCAGACGGGATTTTTTTTTTTGACACCAGAGCACCTCAATTCTTAACACGAATTGAAACGAAGGAAACGACTACTGAGGGGGTGCAGGGACTGACGTCATCCCAGGCGGCGACGAGGTGCTCGGGCGAGAGGCCCTTGGCGCGCTCGACGTCGATGATGGATCCCAGCGGCTTCGGCTTCAGCGGAGTGAACCCGCTCGCGAACTGGGAGTAACCCCTGCGCTGCGGCCACCGGGAGAGGTCGGTCGAAGGAGAAGATGGCACTGAAGCAGAAGCCGCGGGATGCAGCGCCGGTGTGACCGGAAATCCTCCGTGGAAGATGGCGGGGGCGCGGAGAGCGGCGGCGGCGGCGGCGGAGCGCAGGAGTCGCACCGGTAGCCGCCGCATCGCCGGAGCCCTGAAAGCGATGAGGAAAGGGTTTTCTGGGCTTGGCTGGTTCGCAGCTCAATCACACCGTTCGTTTTTTTTTTTTTTTGAAGTGATGCTATAGTCTGTACCGACGTGTACCTCAACAGTCAACTGTGAGCTGACATGATGTCGAATTTCGGATTCAGGAATATGTGCTAGAATATTAATTCCAAGCTTGAATTATTCCAAAAAAAATCCAATTTTCAAATTTATTTGTGAATCTGTTTTCAATTAACCTACCATTTGAAATTTCTGACTATTTAACTAAAGTAGGTAGAACTTAACACTCCACTCCCCTACAAGCAGGACATTAAAATTCATCCACCGTCTAACAATGCAACTAAATTTTGCATAGCTAGATCTCGGAAAGGAAGCTCCAACAGTAAGTGTGACTTGAGAAGCTTTCTCTCTAGCACAGGCAACCTGTGCTAGAGAAAGCTTACAGGGTAAAAGCCTAAAATTTGTAATAAAAGCCTAAAAGGGGATAACTATGTTTTTCACTTCCTTTTCTTCGAGTTTTAAAGCTTGTAGGGTAAAAACACTTCTTCACAGTGAAGGTGAAACTTGATCCGTAAAAGACGTTTAAGAGTTTTCAAACATTCCCTGTAAGAGAATCTCATACATACAATGATACAACCAGGTAAAATTTGGAAACATGGTTCTAGGAAATTTTACGTGTTCTTTTTAGTAATTATCATTTCTTCGCACTAAGCTATTTGCACAACACAGTTCCCACATGTTTCTCACCATCAGTGAACCGAAGGGAAGGGAGAAGTCCAAGAAGCTCATGAAAATCACGTTCATTCTTTGAATTTACAAATAGGCTTCTTTGAATGTAATGCAAGGAGATAGGGCACCCAGATCAGATGGAGTGCTCAACGGCACCCACCCTCCTCGACCAAGCATCCGTTCGGTTCCAGTCCAACTCATTGGGACATCCTGAGCGGATAGGAAACCAGAACCTGGGAGCTAAGTATTGATATATGATCCTAGAAGCAAACATGTCCTCAAAGAAACTGGTGTTGCTCCCAAGATATCCAACACGGATGCATAAGTTATGTAGAATAGATTCGTAAGTTCTGTATCTACAGCTTTGCGATACACACTACCAGGAGGGGATAGATACCATAGAGACATATCACATATGTACAGGGAGACATAATCATACCATACAGAGGCCAAAATAGGCTTTTTGGATTATACCGCTAGCCAGAGTCACACCAACACCATCTGATCCTAGATTCCTACGTACCACACCCTGACACCCAGAGTCTATCTTTCTTCATTCTTCAATTTCCTAGACAATGTTGCAGCAGTAAACAGAGCTTCTTTCTCAAATGGCGAGATCTGGATATTCCTGCAGACACGACAAATTAAATCCATGCAAATTCAGATCAATGATTCACTGCCAATCATGTAATGCAGTGACAGTTTCTTTTGTAGCATCATATAACTGGCTGCTAAGCATCAATCGGACTCCTCAAAGCTTCAGAGACATGATGGTTGGTACATTGTAGATGTTATAAAATTTAAGATACTCACAGGCCAACTTTTCTGAGATTTTGAAAAGCAGATATGAAGTCACAAGATATCTCTTGGAGACTTGCTCCAATCTTTTCAGTTGTAGCAGTAGAATCGCTAGAGTCACTTTGAACATACAGGCAAACCTGAAAATTATGTAACAGAACTGAATAGGTAGAGTGTAGCAGCTGGAAATATATCAAAACAACATAAGGAGCAAACTATGAACGTCAAACACAGGGATCTAAGTTAACAGCTCGAAGTTTATCAATAATATCACCTTACAGTTGCTCTTGAGTTAAAAAGTAAAACATGTGCTATAAATTTCTTCACTGGTATTAACACGGTATCATCAGTAAACTGGAAATTTAATTGGTAGCATACAAAGGAAGAGTATGATAAATAATAACATTGCAGTCACTGTACATTCTGGGAAATGACACTCTAGTAGCGGCTAACATGCTGTTTTGGCCCTCATGATATTTTGGAATTCACCAGAACACTAGAGGCACTCAATGGATGAGTGGCTCACAATTGAGGAGGTATCATGGCAATGGGATGGTTGTAGAGGAGCTCACAATGGTGACAGAACTGGGTAATGGGTATTCATGATATTTAAATAAAAACTGAGAGAATGTTCAAGAGGAAACACTATTTTCCAGAATAAAGATAACATCATCACCCTGCAGGTTCAAAACGTGTAACCTATGCAATTATGGTTCATTTGGATAAGCATGGACTATAACAAATCCCTCCAGATTGCCAGGTAATTTAGGTTGGGTGAATCATACATCTACAATAACCAGGTCATATTATAAATCTATAATATAGTGAGATCACTATATTGTAGATTCCTAATATGGCCTTTTGTCTTCAAAAACTAACTGTGCACACCAGCACCATTAGTAGAGTACATATGAGCATCCACATGACAGGACACACTCATATGCTGCAGCTTGCAGGTCACACAAAAAATGACTATTGCATTTTGTATATTGAAGTTTGGCCCAATAAACTATTTCCATGAGAGCGTACTGGCAAATAATTTCTTGATTCTTATCATACTATATACAAGGTAACATAAAGTTCTTTAAGTCCTGCAGTCACTTTGCTATATACAAGGTAACATAAAAATCAAGAAATGGTAATAAAAAGTTCATTCAAGAAGGAAAGTAGAAGTCTTTTAGGTCTCTAACCTGGTAGGCATGCGCTAAAAGAAGCTGTGCAACTTCTGTACCCATCTTTTTGACAATAGCTTTTGCGCTTGTTGTTGTCAAAAAGAAACTCAGGACACTTCCCAATTTCAAATCTTGCTGTGAACTATCCGACCTTCGAGTACGAACTGCACCCTGCAAAGATAAGGAGGTAGAAAAAGCATGTATAATTTTATGGTTACTAGAAGAAGAAAACATGTTATGGAAGATACCAAGTATAACAACATTACGACAAGTCTCAATTCCACATTGATGCAACTTGACAATGCTGGAGTTTAACTTAATTTTTAACTATGTGTTTGTAAAAATGAGACTCGCAAACTACAAATGATTAAGCTACAATTATGAGAGCCACTGCCTAATTCTTTTCGTATTAGGTATTCCATTCTGTATCCTTTATACCAGTACATGCACCACTGTTACCTATGCACTAATATAGCTTTTCTGCATTATTAACATAAATACGTAGGGGCCTCAGGGTGGCAGTTTTCCCTGCGGGAGCGGATCCCCGCGGAGACCCAACCCGAACGAAGCGGGGACGGGGGCTAAAATCTCCCCATGGGGAAGCAGGTCGGGGCCCCAAATTGTTAACGGGGCGGAGCCGGGTATGATTTTACACCCGTGGGGGGGGGGCTTTTTTATTTTTATATTTTTTAAAAATGTTTTTTACAGAAATATATTTTCGGTTTCACATTTTACAGTTTTATACCCCTACTACCCGGCAGGGGGCGGCAGGGACCTACATGTAAATAAATATAATTTTTTTTTGCGCGGAGGCCTCTGGCGGGAGCCTGCCGCCCCCCTGCCGGGCGGCAGGAGGCACCTGCCGCCCGGTGGAGGGGCAGCAGGCTCCCCCCCCCCCCAAATATAAAATTGGTGCTTGTGCTAAAGGTGGCCACAAACCATGTGTCCAAGCATTTGGGGCTGACCAATTTGATACAATGAACGAAATTTAAATTGAACGTTAAACAAGATACCATAGCTATAGCATGATACTATAGTATTCGGACATGCATGCTCTGCTTGTTAATTCTGCTTGCCTTCCTCACGTGTCCCAAAATTAGCCACGTATGCAAATGCGTTCCTGTACCACACTGTCCGTTAATAATGTGTTTGTTGCACTTGCTTGGACTTCATCTCTCTCTCTCTCTCATGGTGTGTAGAGACCATCGGAGGCTGAAACCATGCACGTGCCCATATATTATCGACCGCTCCCACCCGGGCCGGGCCCCAGCTCGATCGTCCACCGATGCCAACAGATGGTTTCAGCCTGCCACCCCTCCACCGGGCGGCAGGAGCCTGCCGCCTGGCAGGGGGGCGGCAGGCTCCCGCCAGAGGCCTTCGCGCAAAAAAAATTTATATTTATTTACATGTAGGTCCCTGCAGCCCCCCTGCCGGGCGGTAGGCCCCCTGCCGCCCCCCTGCCAGGCGGTAGGGGTATAAAACTGTAAAATGTGAAACCGAAAATATATTTCTGTAAAAAACGTTTTTAAAAAATATAAAAATAAAAAAGCCGCCCTGTGGGGGCACCACAGGCCCTGAATTGACCAGTGGCCCATCAACAGCTCAACCCATCGAAGCCCAATATTCCAGCGCCCATATATAAACTCGTCTTTCCCTGAAACCCTAAATCTTGTCCTCGTTCCTCCTCCCACAGTAGCATGCGGCGGTGGCCGCTGGCCAGCTCGTCTCACCTCTCCCTCTCCCTCTCCCTCTCCCTCCGTCACTTGGGCTCGCTCTGAGCGCGCGCGAGCCGAGGGCACGAAGCAGCGAGGGCTTGACCGCCCGAGTGCACGCTGGGTGCTGCGTCATTCTTTAACCCGTCCACTGGTTGCTCTGTCCAGGCCGGCGGAAGACCCAGGGGCCAGGACGGTGCGCTTGATCTGATCTGTTAGCTTGTAGCACAAGCTAGCATGGCCTTGTGTTGGATCTATTAGCTTGTGACCTTTTGCTCCATAGCTGTATGCACTTGTGCTCGATCTGTGATGATGTATGTGACTTGTCTTGAATCTGTGCATCTTTACATGTTACTAGCTTCTGATTTAATTGTTTGGACTTCTATTTGTGATTCATCTGCTGGGTGGTTGATCCCCATGAGGACCCGTCAGGGTTTGGGGACCCAACGGGGCTGGGGCACATTTCTCCCCCGGTTGATGTTTCGGAATCGGGGCGGGGATTAGAGGTCGCGGATCAGGGCGGGGACGGGAGGCGCTCCCCCGGCCCCACCCGCCCCGTTGCCATCCTGATAGGGGCCTCCCTTCCCGATTTCCTCAAAAAAAAAACAGAAAACAATTGGGAGAGCCACAGGTTCATAACCAGGCTGACAGCTGATACAGATAAGCCTATGTGAGGTCAGCATAAGGCATAGCTGCAACAATCTATTCATTTTTCTCTTAAAGAGATTAAATAAAATCATTTTAAAGATATACATAATGATTGAGTACAACAAGTAAAATGATGAAACACCAAACATCAGCTTGTAAGCTGTCCCAGGTCCCAGAAATCATTTTTGCGTGGAAATAATGCTTGTTAAGCACATCAGGCTCTAGAACAAGGGAGGTCATTGAAGAGTAAATCTAGAATACCTTGCCACAGTACTTTGAAAAGTACTGTAGAATAATCTCCAATTTCCACTTCCATTCCATGAAGGCCTGTTATAATTAATCAAAGAGTCATTTGTTTACAGTTAAAGGTGCAAAGACAAGCAACTTAAGAATCAGAATGGTGAGAAAATGAGCAATGCAAGGTTAATACTAGCACTTTCTGTTTACTTTTTCAAATTTGTCTTTTCATCAGAACTCACTGCAGCAGAGTTGCAGCTAGATTGCTTGCACCAAAGATCATACTTTTGTGTATTGAACTATTAAGCACCCAAGTTAACCTGAGAACTACTATTTGATCTGAAATTTTCAATTTTATAAAGGGATTAGCACTGAGCCACTGACCAATCAAACCATATATGCTTCCCCATTTTGGCAAAAAAAAAAAAAACTTAGCTAGTAGTGAACAGCCATGAATGGATTTTACAAGAAGCCATTGATGTGACAGGCTGACAGCTACTATTTGATCTGAAATTTTCAATTTCACAAAGGGATTAGCACTGACCAATAATCAAACCATATGCTTCCCCATTGGCAAAAAGACTTAGCTAGTAGTGAACAGCCATGAATGGATTTTACAAAAAGCCATTGATGCATAACCAGGTCAGTCTTTTTCATGTAAGTTTAACACAATAACAACACGAACAGATGAATTAAGATATCCATAAAAGAAAGACAGTGGTCAAGAGATGCCAATGAGTTGCAGTTACCAAGAGAAATGGGGATAAGTAACTGATGTTATAAATTAGCTCATCCAAAATAACTTCCATGATAGGGTTTCTACAAAGAAAGAAACGAAGTGTCAGTACTTAACAAATAGGAAAAAGTGTATTTTTCATCCCTTAAGTATTGCCAAAGTGTGACTTTCATCCCTTATGTTTTAATTGGTGCAAACCAATCCCTTAACTAATTAAACCGGTACGATAATCATCCCATCTCGGTTTAATAACGGTTTAGGCCACGTAAACCCTAGCGTGCGTGCTTGTAGACGGCGGCGGCGGCATTTTTTCTGTGAATGCTCCTAAACGGCGGCAGCGGCAGCGACAATTTTTTCCAGAGGTGACTGATCCCTTGCGGTGGAGGAGTGGACCAAGACCAGTTCACGTAACTTCCAATTCTTGAGGTAAACTCTCCTCTCTGCATCTCTTTTTTATTTGTCTTGTGATCGTCCTCTGTTTTCCAACATGGCCGAGAATTTCCATGGCCATCTATCTCTTTTTTTTTGTCTTGTGATCATACTCTGTTTTCCAACATGGGCAAGAATTGCCATGACCATCTAGAACACATTTTCATGTAGGGTCTGAATGGATCATGTTGAATACCTAGCTGTTCATTTTCATTGGGATGGTGATCTTGTGAATAGTGGTGGCAGTGTCAGCTATATTGGCGGGTCTGATGACTTGGTATATATTGAGCGCAACAAGATTTCGCTAACAGAGATTAGAGGGCATTTCAGGGAGGTGTCTGATAAGGAGGCAGATGACAAGAGATTCCAGTGGTTAATGCCTGGCAGGGATATGAGTGCTGGATTCATATTGTTATATGATGACATGAGCTTTGAGCTCATGAAGAATACAATTCTGGACTGGAGTTATGCAGAGGTATTTGTTGAGAAATTAGGAATTTTTGAAGCCCCAATCACTTAATCACATGGAGGTAACATAGCCGGAAGCAACCTGATTACTCCAATTGTGTCAGTGGTTGAAGAAGAGGACGAAGAGAGCAGTGACAGTGAGTATGTGCCTGGTGATTCATCATCATCTGAAGAAGATGATGAGGCAACTGTTATCACTGCAAAATTCAAGGACTACAAGAAGATGCTTCGTGCAGGTAAATATGAGCACCTAGATGAGATTTATTTTGAGGGGCTATCGATTGGATCGAAAAACATGGTAGGGGATGACAATGAAGATGGTAGTGCATATGAAGACTCAACTGATTTTAATGATTCGTTTGATGAAATTGACGATGAAGGGCACCTGATCAAAAGGGAGTCAAGATATCCTAGATTCAGTGAAAATCATGAAGTGCCACAGTTCTCTTTGGGTATGAAATTTACTGATAAGAAACAATTCAAGGAGGCAATCATAAAGTATGGACTTCATGAGAGGAAACTCATCAGATTCAAGAAGGATGACCTACAGAGGGTTAGAGCTGTGTGCTATTGGGTTACTTGCCCGTGGACATGCCTTCTTTCTGATACAACCAAATCTGAAAGTTGGCAAATCACAACCTTCAATGATGTGCACAGATGCCCACAAAGGAAAGATAACAAATTAGTGACTGCAAAAAGAATAGCTATGAAGTATGAAAAGCTAATCAGAGCCAACCCATGTTGGAGGATAGATAGCCTGAAATCTCATATTGCAGAGGAAATGTTTGCTGATGTTAGCATTCTTTAAGTAAAGAGAGCTAAGAAGCTTGAGATGCTAAAGTGGCTTGATGCAACAAAGGGACAGTATGGTAAAATATTTGAGTATCAAGCTGAATTGCTAAGAAGTAATCCTGGATCAACTGTTGTTGTCAAGCTTGAACCTAATATTGAAGTACCTACCTTTCAAAGAAATTATGTGTGCCTAGACGCCATAAAGAAGGGATTCATGGCTGGATGTAGGAGAGTAATAGGCCTTGATGGTTGCTTCTTTAAAGGCGCAACCAACGGAGAGCTATTGTGTGCTTTAGGGAGGGATGCAAACAATCAAATGTACCCAATAGCATGGGCAGTGGTGGAAAAGGAGAATAATGAATCATGGGATTGGTTTTGTTATCTGTTATTTAGGGATGTGCTAATGGGTGATGGTACTGGGTGGGTGATAATTTCTGACCAGCAAAAGGGCATTATCAATGCTGTAAGCTTTTGGGCACCACAGGCTGAACATAGAAACTGTGCAAGGCATATCTATGCCAATTGGAGGAAAACCTACAAGACAAAGGAGTGGCAGAAACTCTTTTGGAGATGTGCAAAGGCACCAAGTGTGCCTTTGTTCAATTTGGCCAGAGCTAAGCTTGCACAGAAAACTAGAGATGGAGCTGATGCTATCCTTAAAACATCCCCTGAACACTGGTCCAGAGCTTACTTCAGAATAGGATCTAATTGTGACAGTGTTGACAACAACATATGTGAGAGCTTCAACAAGTGGATTGTTGAAGCAAGATTTTTTCCAATCATTTCTATGCTGGAAACCATTAGGAGGAAGGTAATGGTTAGGATCCAGGAACAAAGGACAAAGTGGGACAGATGGACAGGTTTAATCTGTCCCAATATCAACAGGAAAATTAATTCTTACATCAAGTTGACTGCTAATTGTGAAGTAATTTCGAATGGTGCAGGGAAGTTTGAGGTGAAGTATTTTACTACTTACAGATATACTGTTGATTTGAATGAGAGGAAGTGCAGCTGTAGGTACTGGGAACTGTCAGGCCTCCCTTGCCATCATGCTATATCATGCATACACTTGCTTACTAACAATCTAGATGCATATGTGGCTGATTGTTATTCCATAGAACATTTTAAGAAGACTTATGCACATTGCCTTGAACCTGTTGAAGGCATGCAACACTGGCCAGCATCAGATAATCCTAAACCAATAGCTCCAGGGTATGTGAAGCTTCCTGGAAGGCCTAAGAAAGAGCGTAGAAGAGAACGACATGAGAAACCTAAAGCAACTAAGTTATCAAAGGTGGGAACTGTAAGCAAATGCAGCTGGTGCAAATGTACTACTCACAACAAGAGAACTTGTGCAGAATATAAAACCCATCTAGTTGTACAAGGAGGAGGCGGACAGGCTAACCCCTCACTGCATGCACATGCTAACTCTACACCACTAATAACACCTGTTAACCCTACACAAAAAGCACCATCAAGGAAAAACAACATGGTCAGTTAAATTTCTCATGTTTTTTGGTGTTTTCTCCTACTATAATACACCTAACTAAGTATGTATTGTGCAGGCAATTGTGCAAGGATCTCAGGAAAGTTCTGCTGCTACAAAGAAGATGAAGAAAAATGACAGCACCCAGCACTCCAAGATGACTGCAACTTCAGTGATACACAATGTCACTTCAGGAAGTGGCACTGAACATGTTAGTGCCCACGAGCCTAGGAAGAAAAGGAACAATCTGCCGCAGCTATGCATGGAAGATTGAGACGGCAAAGTTCTGTGGTTTATTTATCTTTATTTTGTTCCTTTTATGGGCCATAGACATGTAAAGACGATGCTATGTATTCAAGGTGTCAGACTTCATAATCGCTTGCTCTGAACTCGCTTGTTACAATGCAGTGAACTCACTATTGCATCTAAAATCAATATAAATAAATAATAGCCACAAACCGCATAAATTATATACATGGAGCACAAAAAAATTTAGATGGTTTATCATCTGATCACTTCCAGACTCGCTCAAGGTATATGACGTGGCTAAACAACGGTAGTCAGATGATTACGTGGCCTAAACCGTTGGTAAACCGAGATGGGATGATTATCGTACCGGTTTAATTAGTTAAGGGGTTGGTTTGCACCAATTAAAACATAAGGGATGAAAGTTACACTTTTGCAATACTTAAGGGATGAAAAATACACTTTTTCCTAACAAATAAAAGCACCTTCAGTTCAAAACGTAAAATAAACTGGCTGACCTGAACCCGTCAGCTCTTGAAGTCAGCCCCAATGTGTCGGCTTCCTTCCTGATCAAGTCAAGTTCCATGACCTACATAAGAATGAGGGTTAGCACTAGGCTACAACAAGGTACCTGTATCACCAAATATCAAATACCAACCATCACAAATAATTTCCGGAGGGATACAAGAGTCCTTTCTGACTCCAACAATAAATAATTTAGGGAAGAATCCATATCAGATGCTGATTTAGCTTCTCCTTCAGAAGGTATGCTGCCTTCAACTCCATCTTCAACTTCAGGGTGAAACTGGTTGAGTAGAAGATACATGCAGTTCTTTACAAGAGATTTGAACACGAGCTTTCGTGATCCCTGTTAATATTTGTCAACAGAAATATCCGCATTGTCACAAATCACATGGTAAATGTACATCAGTGGCATGTAACTCAAAAAGAAATCACAACTCCAGAGATAAAATCTTTTATTTTAACAAAAGCATAAAAGAGACAAGAAAACTAGTGCATTGATATTGATGTGGGTCGTACCAGAAGCATATTTAACAGGGATTCCCTGAAGAACACCCAGTCTAGTGACTCTGTAACAAGATCAGAAAATTGATTAGGTATCTTTGTAACTGTGCAGACATATAAAAGCTAGAAAAAGATAAACAGCTAGGTTCGTGAGTAGTTTACTTTTGTATGCAATATGACGAGGTACAAAATCTGCTTCAAGTGTGTTGACAAGATACTGGAACAGCATCATATTCTCAATAGCCTAGATCATAGAACAGAAATGAACTCAAATTTCAAATCAAAAGAAAATAATCAGATAAACCCAGTGATTAATAAACAAACAGATAAGCACATTACTTTTTAGGCTCATCCATGAAATGCAGTGAAGAGGTATATTAAATTATTAATAGCATTTAGACTCACCCATGAAATGGAATAATTGAACAGCTAGATACAGTGAGCAAAAGTTCCTACCAGGCTCTCATATAGCTCCAAAGATGAGCTTACTTTGATTAGTAAACAATAAAATATAAGTCTTCTTTCATTTAAAATTAAAAAGTTGGAGTAACTTAAAACCAATCGCAGCAAATGAAACAGGGAGAATATTTCAGGCATGTGATATCTATGATCGTTATATAGAGATCCCTCTATTATTTATTCTTTTGAGCAATCTAACTAGCATCACTCACATGATTATGAAGGATCCAGAACAAATTTTAAGTATCCGAAATCAAGGCAGATGAAGAGGCAAACTAAATCAATCAATAGAGTGTGGAAAGGGGGCTGCAACGAACTAATTTTTTCATTAACCAAATTACTGTGTCAAATAAATAAAACAAAAATTTGATATCCGATGATGAGTTGAACAAAGCGTGAGCGTGGCATTTTATGATATTATAGGAAATAATACAAGATAATATTGAGCCAAAGGCAGCTTGCAAACATCTTTGAGAGGCTAAAACACAATGGTATTACCTTAATTCCATTATTATCGTCCGTGGGATTAGCGGGTTCAACCATGGCCTCAATCAGCAAAGAGAATCTCTTGGAAGGGCAAAACAAAATAAGATATCTTCATGAAAAATAGAAAATCTCATAGTCATGTACATTGATCTAATGAACTTACAGCAACTAATGTCTGAACAAGCTGAGGGAATTAATTTACAGTAAAATACCAGCCAAAATGGCAAAAATCTGACAGTATCAAGTACGAGCCTACAACTAGGACTAGCACTTATCACATAAGTCAAAAGGGTCTACGAGCTTAAAAAATAAATCAAAAGGGTCTACAGAGTACTGGAGTCACAAGGGGGAAAAGCAAGCTAAATGAAAAACTCAAAAGGTACATTCCAATTATATCGGTACCCCACGTAATAAGGTATGAATTTTGGTCCAAAAAGATTCGAAGAATCGTAATCAATACTTCATTATTACTAAAACAGAGTTTTTCTGGAGTTCTAGGGAAAGCCCTGGTCCGTTAGCCATGCATTCAGCACCAACACATTCACAACATTACAGGCGTAATTTGAGCAAGCCAAGCTTGCCAGAGTACATGGCACACAGGTCATCAAGACTACTCCATACAGAAAACAATTACCTAAACAGAGTTTGAGAAAGATGGACACAATTTACAGCATTATAATATAATATGTAATGTCAGCTTACTGAAGGATCAAATAGGTGATCTGAGATCCTCGCATTTCCTCTGATCTCACTACTATGAGAACCATTGCCAATGAGCAATGGTAACCAGGACTGTACAACCAGAAAATATTTGTGAGTGCAAAAGTGCAACTAATACATGGGGACATTTTAATGAAGAGAGCATTTTGATGAAATTATACTATCGTGTTACCTCTTTGACTACAACTAGTGATTGGTGCCCATCAGAATCTGTCAAATATGTTCTTGGGTATTGCTGCAAGAAAAAAAAACACTCATGAAGTGAAATACTTTCTGACAGGAATTTTGCATGGTATTATAACGAAAATCAGTACAGCTCCCCTTTTAATCCCAAACAGAAAATGATGTGAATGTCAGTTGTGCAATATAAACAAAAGAAATGTTGAAGAGTTACTAATAGCCATTGACATTTATATATCTCTTTTATCAAAGTTCCAAGATCAGATGACAAAGGAGAAGCTGGAAAAGAGAGTATTTGCAGTCACACAAGAGGCAGAAAGTAGGACAAATGGTAAGCGACACTTTACCTTACCCAAATCCATTAAGAGATGGAAACTTGCCACAGCAAGCTCCAGAGAGCTACTGTTTTGAAGAACCTGGAAAACGCCATCATACATTCTCCTAGCATAAGGAGATCACAGGAAAGAACACTGTTTAATCAAAGAACTGACCAAATTAACTTATGTGCACAGTAAATACAACTGTCTCACAGAAAATCAACAAATATTCAGTAAAAAATACTGTTTCAACTGAATAAGTAGGCATGAAACAACAAATTTTTGGACAGTCACAGAAAGTTTAGTAAAATACTATCCAAGGTATGAAACACAACAGATAATGCAGAACTACTCCAACTCTGAATAGGGAGCACTGGAGCTGTGGAGCAGATGCAGGACGCAAGAGTATCCGAAATAGGACTTGCCCAGTATAAGCTCTCATCACACACAATGCAACCAAATTTATACAATAGGAACTAGCTGAGTATCCTCATTGGCCAAAATACTACAGGACTATAAGAGCGGACAATTTCGCACTGACTGACGCAGGTAAATAGGAGGTCACCAATCTACTTCGAGTGGGGTCAGGTCCGTACCACGAGGGGGTCGAGGGATTGTTGGCCGCGAGGCAGGCGGAGCGCACGGCCTCCAAGAAGGCGGCTCCTGCAGAATTCCGCCAATGACTTAGGGATTGATAGGCACATGGCGGCGGATGAAATAAACCTAGATGGGGGGAGGGACAATGAGGGGATGGAGAGGCGGCAGGACAAGGCGATTACGGTCGTCATGGAGGTCGCAGGAGTCCTTGATGCCGGATGAGTCGAGGATGGCCATCGCGTTCTCCTCGATACCGCCGTCCGCGGCGGCGGCGGGGGTGGTGGTCGGCGCGCGAGGGGCCGCCATTCTGCGGAGGTTTGGGCGAGGTTTCTCTCAGGGGGCGTTTGGGAAGTGGGAAATGAAGGGGTAGGAATGGGATACGAGGAAAAAATTTATACCCATACCTATGTTTGGATCGTGGGAAAGGAAAATATTGTACCATCGTGAATGGGAAATGACCGTCTCAATTCGGCAGGCTGGCCGCATGGGCTGCCGAAGCCACCACAAGCCTCAACGCTATAGATGGCAACGGGTAAAATCCGCGCGGATACTAACTTCAGAGACCCGCACCCGCAAGCAAAAATCCGTGCCCGCACCCGCAACCCGCGACGGGTAGAAACCTAGACCCGTACCCGCTGTCCGCGGATACTCGCGTAGCCGCGGGCACGCCCGTCTACCCACGACGAAGAGCAAGGCGTTGGGCCGCTGGCGTCGGGGGCTTGGCTGCCTGTGCGAGTCGCCTGGGTGCGTCGCCTGGCGGAGCGAAGGCCGGCGGTGGCCTGGCGGAGCGGCGGCCGGAGCTTCGGGATCCGCCTGGCGGAGCGGCGGCCGGAGCTTCGGGTCCTGGCGGAGCGGCGGCCGGCGGAGGCCTGGCGGAGCGGCGGCCGGAGCTTCGGGATCCGCCTGGCGGAGCGGCGGTCGGAGCTTCGGGTCCTGGCGGAGCGGCGGCCGGCGGTGGCCTGGCGGAGCGGCGGCCGAAGCTTCGGGATCCGCCTAGCGGAGCAGCGGCCAGAGCTTCAGGATCTGCCTGGCAGAGCAGCGGCCGAAGCTTCGGGCACCTGGCCGCCGAGACGCCGAGCCCGCCAGGGAGAGCGACGGCCGGAGGAGGAGCGCCTGGAGAGGGGAGCCCGCCAGGGAGAGCGGCGCCGGGGGAACTATGCCTGGCAGGGGAGCGCTGGGTTTGGGACTCTCGGGTGGGAGTGTGTGTAGCGGCTGGGCCAGATGTCGGGAGGACTTTTCGGATACTAATTTAAAAACTAATTCCAGAACTCACCTGTAAACCGCGAGACGAAATTTTTGAGGCCTTTGACCGCATCATTAGCACAAGTGGGTTACTGTAGCACTTATGGCTAATCATGCACTAATTAGGCTCCAAAGATTCATCTCGTCGTGTACATCCAAATTGTGCAATTAATTTTTTTGTTTAACTACATTTAATACTCCATATACGTGTCTAAAAGGAGAGACACAAATTTCGAGGTGAAAATTTTTGGGAACTAAACGCGCCCTGGATGGTGGAGCGGGTGCCAAGAAAACCTTAGAAGCTTTTTTATATACATATGTGTTTGGGCCCATGTATCAGCGGATTTACGAGTTTGCAGGTTTGGATATCAAATTTTGAAATCCGTTAGCAAATACCCGTTGGGTTTGAAGTTGTACCCGCGCCCGTGCCAGTGCGCGGGTACAAACCCAAACTCGAATCCGCGCCCAACGGGTTCGGTATCCGGGGATTTGCGGGTATTCTGTACCCGTTGCCATCTTGACTCAACGCGCAGGAAGGATCGCTTCTCGCCTCGCGCGCGGGCCTGTGGAACAGGTGTTAACATCTAAACTTGGCATAAGTCAAATTTGCTGGACAATTTAAATATATCTGCGTGAATTTAAACAAGTGTGCTCGTGTCTGAACTCTTAAATAGAAGTTATTTCTATTCTACCTTTCAGGGATGCGAAACAATGGTATTCTTGGGTCGCAGGAAACATACATGGGAACCGGATCGAACTTCGAGACAAATTTTGTTCCGCGTTCTTTTCGCTTCCTCGTATTTGTTCTCTACGGGCTGAAGTTTTGACTTTCCACCAGAACGAGAAGAAATCAATCGGTGTAGCATGGCCAGATTTATCTTATTGATTCAATCAGGCCCTGACTTGTCCTTGCCCGAGTGTCCTTGCCCGAGTATATGATGCTTCAGCATTTCTATACGGGGCTTGACAAGGAGTCTGCACACCACCTCAATATCACTTCTGGGGGATGTTTGCACATTAACCCCAACCGAGGAAAGAGAAATCCTCAACAAAATATCTTGGCTATAGACAAGTTTAGGTCCTATTTAGTTGGGGCAAAAGTCATAGTCTATATCGACCATGCTGTACTAAAGTATCTTCTCACGAAGAAGGATGCTAAACCATGGCTTACCAGATGGATTCTCTTACTCCAAGAATTCGACTTGGAAATAAAAGTTAAGAAAGGAGTAGAGAATTCGGTGGCGGATCATTTATCGCGCATGAGCATAGCTGAAACAAAGGAACCGCTGATAAATTATTTCCTTCGGGATGACATGCTCCTCAAAGTGGAAACTTCGCACCCCTGGTATGCGAATATCATGAATTTCATGGTTTCCGGTTACGTACCCGCAAGGGAGAATAGAAAGAAGTTGATCTATGAGAGCAGGCGCCACCTATGGGATGCACCATATTTATACTGAGTATGTGCAGATGGTTTACTACGGAGACGTGTACCTAAAACGCAAGAACAGAAGATAATTGAGAAATGCCATGTAGCACCATATGAAGGACATTATGGTGTTTTTCGCACCCAAGCGAAAATCTGGCAGAGTGGATTCTTTTGGCCCTCAATGTATGAGGATACTAAGGACTTCATACGGAGATGCCCAAGCTGCCAAAAGCATGGAGGCATTACTGCTCGCAATGCGATGCCCCTAACATAGAATCTTCAAGTCGACCTTTTTGATGTATGGGGTATCGACTATATGGGATCCTTTCAAAAATCTCACAATTGCGAGTATATCTTAGTCACCGTGGATTACGTCTCCAAATGGGTAGAAGCTTTGCCATGTAGGGCTGCGGATGCTAAGCATGCCCGAAAAATATTTCATCAGATTATCTTTCCAAAGTTTGGCACACCGATGATGGTAATCAGTGACGGAGGATCGCATTTCATTGATACTGCCTTCCGAAACTTTCTCAAAGAACTCGGGACTAAGCATAACATTTTGCAACCCTTACCATCCTCAGACCAGAGGTCAAGCAGAAACGTCCAATAAGTAGATCAAAAATATTCTGCAAAAGACCGTTGATGAGATGGGAAGGGCATTGAGGCACAAGTTGCTAGACGCTTTATGGGCTTACCGTACAGCGTATAAGACTCCCATTGGTATGTCCCACTACCAGATCGTCTATGGGAAAATATGTCACCTACCTGTAGAGCTGGAGCACCATGCACACTGGGCTATCCGGAAATGGAACATGGATTTAAAACAAGCCGGAGAGCATAGAATAAGGCAAATCTCATAATTAGAGGAGTGGAGCGACAAGGCTTACCATAATGTCTCGATATATAAGAAAAGAACCAAACGGTGGCACGACAAGAGGCTTAAACCAAAGGTCTTCAACCCAGGGGACAAGGTGTTGCTTTTCAACTCCAAGGTGAAGTTGTTTAGTCATGGAAAGCTTCGCAGCAAATGGCTGGGGCCGTACTGCATCGTCGGTGTCTCATCGTATGGAGCGATAACGATACAAGACGATGATGGGAACACCTTTAGGTAAATGGCCACCGGCTTAAGACTTTCCAAGACCACGACAAAGCTCTTAATGAAGACATAGACGTGATTGATATCGTCGATCACGGTTATATGCTTGATTAAGGGTCATAATGGCCAAAGTGACAAGAGGACCCACCTGAATTACATCATTTATGGCCCCACCTATCACCCAGACCAAGCTGGGGCCCATTGGGGCCCAGCCATGGCCGACCGACCACTATGATCGGCTGAGTATGGTCTGGCCCCTCTAGCCTCCATCTTCTGTCCATAGGTCTGTTAGCCTATCCAAAGTTCAAATCCACTTGCCCCATCAGGTTGTTACGAGGAGAAGAGAGGGTTTCGCGAGTTTCACCCCAAAATCAAGTTCTGCCTTCATCTTCTGCCTTGTGTTCATCTCTTCCATGCCTCCTTAAACCCTAGCTGCATCCCACCATCATCCAAGCACCAATCCTCAAGGTTGGTAAGGACATCATCCCCTTTGTCACTTTCGGGACTCCTTCACCTCGGCCACGTGACTTCATGGAGGAATACTTCGCCGAGGCATTCAGAGAAGAAGTTCATTCAGTAACCATGGAGCCTGGGGCGAAGCCTTGGAGCACCCCAAGGAACAGGGTGTCGAGGAACGCCAGGGGCCGGTCGGCTGACCACTACCTGCGGTCGTTCGGCCCAAGGCTTCTCGTGGCGATCTCCCTCACTCTGGAGGACGTTCATCATGGAGGACCCGCTGGAGGAACAATCTGAGAAGAAGGCCAAGAAGAACATCAAAGTGATTGATGTCTGTCTATTCCAAGATGAAAATGCGCCGGGGCCTCGACTAAAGCCAGGAGAGGAGTATGTCCACTCCTTGCTGAATAAGGATGGAGATGTCATCTCCCATGAGTATAGAAGGGAGAAGATATCTCCGGATGACCCGCCGCAGCAGCCTCGCCTCAAGATTTGTGGAGTCTGACCGCCAGCAAGGAAGGAGGATCATCCAGCCATGGCCAGGCAGGATGACAGATGCCCTGATTTCCCACTAGGAGCATCCGAAGAAGAGAAGTTACTCATCCAATTAAAGGATCTTCAACTCAAAAGTGAAAGGATGAGTACTTCTTTAGAAGAGCAAAAGAG
This sequence comes from Panicum virgatum, assembly GCF_016808335.1. Classification (NCBI taxonomy): domain Eukaryota; kingdom Viridiplantae; phylum Streptophyta; class Magnoliopsida; order Poales; family Poaceae; genus Panicum; species Panicum virgatum. The sequence continues at coordinate 29,154,526 of NC_053145.1, read as the reverse complement.
GGACATCAAGGCATTACATGACTCTTTTAGCTTCTTCAATGAGAACCTCGAGACTAGGATAGACTTCCTAGCTGGGGCCTTTGGGAGTTTAGGTAATCCGAATGATGAGGAATTGTCAGATGATTACCCATAGTTATCTTAGTCTAGTTGGACGCTAGTTAGTTAGCCATCGATTAGGTTAGTTTGATTAGGTTAGTTTGGTTTGTGTGATGCGCCCCAGTTTCATTGGTTTGAGTTATAAAACCCACTACTACAGATCGGGCCATTTGTCCCGGTTCCAAAGGGCTATTTGTCCCGGTTTTGGAACCGGGATTCGGCTGCCGGGACAAAAGCCCGGGTGGTAGAACCGGGACAAAATGTCCCTCGCGCTAAAAAATCTTTGCGTCCTGCGGGATTTGAACACAAGACCTATTGCCTAGCGCATGGCTTCTTTGCCAACTCACCTAAGTAGTACATGTGACACAGTAAAGAATAACTCCCTTTTGAACTATCACGTGGAGGGGCCTTTTGTCCAGGTTGGTAACACCAACCGGGACAAAAGGGTCCTTTTGTCCGGGTTGGTGCCACCAACCGGGATAAAAGGGTCACCCTTTTGTCCAGGTTGGTGTTACCAACCGGGATAAAGGGGTTGGGCCTTTTGTCCCGGGTGGAGCCACCAATCGGGACAAAAGGGGGACCTTTTGTCCGGGTTGGTACCTCCAACCGGGACAAAAAGGGGACCTTTTGTCCGGGTTGGTACCTCCAACCGGGACAAAAGGCCCCTGTCCCCCCCGCTGGCCCGGCTAGCCTTTGGACCCGGGACAAAAGCCACCTATTGTCCCGGGCCCAAAGGCAACCGGGACAAATGGCCTGGAACAAAGGCCTATTCTGTAGTAGTGACCGTCGGGCTTATCGGTGTTAGTGCCGGTAATGCCTTGCTTGGATTTTACATTTTTCTTTTATCTTTGTGTATGATTTGATAACTAGGTCAAAAACAAGTGTGGAGGAGATTCCCGTGACGTTTCGTACCTACACGATGCACTCACTCCCAAACGTCACGTGCACGCCACGTCTATCCCAAGTTTGCACACTTCCACTCGTTTTCTCGCTTCATGCTTTAAACATGATATAAATTCCAAATTTAAAACTGTTTAAAACATACTTATAAAAAGAGTTTTTCATCTTGTTAAAACAACTGCATAAATTTTATTCTCTGTTTAAATCCAAGTTTGTGAACCATACCATAAGAACCTGAACTATTTAAATTGTTGAGTTTTGTGATATAATCTGATTTCGACTTGCTTAACATGTTTTGCTTGTGAGTTTGGGAAATTATTTCAAAATTTTAATAATAAGTCATGGTCCTTATTCCGTTAATTGTACCTACCAGAGCCATATGTTGAGCCAAAATTAAATAAACTTTATCCATATGCACCTTGCTATCACTTAGAGCTTTATCAAAGTTTGAGGCCTTGAGTGATATGTTTAATTTACCTTTTCTGATTCAGTTCTTGTGCACAAGTGTTTATTCATTGTACAAAATAAATGCTCCAAAATCTTAGACTGGTAATCTTTCTCCATTTGAAAAAAGAGAGAAAAGATAGCGTACCAAAGAAGTACGACTCAAAAAATGGAGAGAGAATCAGTCAAGAAGAAGAGTTGTCATCCACCTTGTGTACCGGTCTGATCAGTAAGTAAACATAAGCCTTATTTATCTATGGATCCAATCTTTGATTTTGTAACAGGAGTGATGCAAGTGTGTGGCTTCATTTTCCCAACCGAGCTCCACTTCAGCCATTTCTTAAGTAGGAAGAAAAGGCAAGTTATGGTGAGGATATACACATGAGCGACATTGTGAGATCCTATAAAAGGGTAAGGCTGTGATAATTTTATTTCAAGTAAATCTTACAGAAATCTCAAACTTGCAGCAAAATATAGAAAATGCTTGAATCATGATTGTTCCAAATTTCAACAGTCCAAAACGGTGAGGAAGACATCCCACTACTACAAAAACGTTGATTTGTCCCGGTTGGGAAACCGCTGTTGTCCCGGTTTCCCAACCGGGAACGCCTGTCCGGGACAAAAGGGGGTGCCCTTTTGTCCCGGGTGTGGCAACCGGGACAAAAGAGCACCTTTTGTCCCGGTTGGTAACACCAACCGGGACAAAAGGTGCAGCCAGCGCCCACGTGGCTGGCGCACCCTTTTGTCCCGGTTGGTGTTACCAACCGGGACAAAATGTCTCTTTTTTTCATGTTTTTCTTTTCTCAATTCTTTTTCTATTTCAATTATACTTTTTCATTTCAATTAAACTTATGTATTGGAATTCAGTGTGTATGATCTCCACTAATATATACATATATATATAGTTACTTATATAATATTTGTCCTAGATAGTTTTCATATATAAATTAATTCACTTATATATATATGTATACACATATCTATACATGTGAATTCCTTTACATATGAAAATGTCTAGGACCAATATTATATAAATATATATATATACACATATATATTATTGGAGTGCTTATATATATAATACATACATACTCCATCATATTTGGATAGGTATATTCGTTCTTAATTACATAGTAGAATTCGCCTTTTGGAAATTTAATACATACATACATACTCATAAATAGAAATTTAATACATAGACACACATATATATTTACATAGTTATATTCGTTCTTAATTACATATATACGCGTATATTGTCATATTTGCTGTGATTGTCAATATTAGATATTCCATCATAGTAGAATTCGCCTTTTGGATCGAGGACTTGCTCAACAATAAATCCGGAGAATTGTTCTTGAATCGCCATAATCTTTTCCTCCGGTATGAGTTTATCGCGCATCTCCCCGACCTATGGAAAAAGGGGATAATTAATTTCGACTAATTAAAATACGAGTTCAAATATTAACAAGTTTTTTTATTTACTTCCTCCTCCCAATCTGTCCAGCCCTTTGGAGGACCTACCAGACCACGGATGTTCTCGCATACATAGTATGCGCACAATACAGTGCCTGGTTTCTGCATCATACACTTTAAGAGAGAAGAAATTATCAGGTATTTACATGAATATATAATAAAACTAATGAATCGTGCAACGAATCATCCAAGCGCGTACCGGAAAATCTGTCTTGATCTTCAATTCCTTGTCAAATTTGCCTGGATGATTTTTAGAGAATTCTTTCCAAACCCTGTGCATGATTAGAACAATTATAGTCAAGTAACAAAGTGATTCAAATTATCGGTCATGGACGGAGTAGTGGTAGAATTACTTTTTCATCATGTTAAGAAGATTTTCGTATTGTTCTGGAGGTCTCCTCAATGAGTCCATAACCACGAGTAGGCTCTTCTCGGAAATTATGACAATTAGGACAAAATGTTCACTGCAAGATTATACGGAGGCAGTTCTTGGTAGTTAAGGTTTAAACAATTCGATTACAGAATAGAAAGAGTTAGACGGAAGGAATCACTCACGCAAAGTTGTAAGGAAACAATATCATTTGCTTGTTGTGATGAACGCTTATTTTCTTGAACAAGTTTTGGAATATGTCATCGGGATTGTCACGTAGAAGCCTCCAATTACAAGTAATTGGGTCGATGAAGCCGAGGTGAGAGTATCCCTTTCTTCTGCAAGTATGTATCTCCATTCTACATGATACCGAATAAATCAAGAGATCAGTATGTTGAGATCATGCAAAACAATACGTAAGGAGAGTAAAATACTTACAGAACCCACAAGCCGACCATAGAGATGTCGAGGGCCTCCTGATGGAATAGTTGGTAAATTTCTTCCCAGTTTATCCATATAATGGCCTCCCCCCCGTAAGAAATCGTCATCTTTAATCTTTGCGCCCTGCATGAAGATGCAATCGGCCATCGCACGCATGTAGTGCTGGTGCAACTTATACATTTGCGTTGGAAGCACAGACACTACTTCGGGGGGTACAAGAGTTTTGCCGATCTCAAACGTCCATTTGACGACCACATTGGCCTTTGGAATATCTTCTCCCCCTGCAATCTGAGCGGCCGTCAGGTTTGATTCTTTCAGAAATGTAACAAAGTCTTGTTCTTGCGTCGTCTGTCCCACTACGAGAGGCTCTATTGATTGTTTCTTTTGGGCTCCGAGCTGTGGAACGTCGGACGACGACGACTTTGATTGTCTCTTCTTTTTCTCAGTAGTTTTGATAATTGTGCGTTCGTAGTCTGAAGGGGGGTCTCTCAGAATGAATTTTCTCTTATTTGCTTCGCACATTCCCTTAAAAAATTTCAAATCTATCGGATTTATGACTTTCTCGGGCTCCGGCTTCGGCTTCGGCTTGAAGTGCTCTTTAACTCTTTCTTGAGTTATCCGATCGCATTCTTCAAGGCTCATGTCCCAGGGTTTAATAGGAGCCTCCTTGGTTTTCTTCTTCTTTTCCTTCTTCTTTGGAGGCTCCCTAGCCGGTGCAGCTACCTTCTTTGCCGGCAGCCGTTTCTGCTTCTTTGCCGGCGACGGAGGGGGTGACCATGGAGGCGACGGTGACGCTTGAGTGTTCATCGGCGCATGAGATGATGGTGATGGAGAATGTGCCGGTGAACCTTGCCGAGACAGTGCTGCCCTTGGGGAGTTTTGCGGAGATGCTGGTCTTGGAGAGGCATGCTGAGATGCCGGTCTTGGTGTTTGATCATCCGACTTTAGGACAATGTAGCGCTTATCCCATAAGATGTAGCCATGAATGGCTTCTACTAGTGTCCTCTCCCCATCGCCTCCAGGAATATCAAGCTCGAGCGTCTCCCAACCCTGGCACACCTGCTCCACGCCAACTCTTGTGTATCTAGGTGGAATTTGCTGCCCGTGGTACACGTCGCCTGGTTCGGTTGGCATGGCGGTACCGTACGCAACAGTGAACATTAAGTTCTTAACGGCAGTCTGCAGGTCACAAGGTGTCCGGTGGGTGATCTCATCCACTGGAAATCGCTGCGGGGCCGACGCTTCAACTGCGGCCTGGATCCCCGTGGGCTCGGCGGCGGCGACGTCTGTGGAAGCGCAGCTGCTTTTCCGCTGAGACAGGTGATCGGCTGCGACACTAGGCTCTGGAGGCAACGTTTGCGCTTGCTGTTGCTGGCTCATTGCTACGGCCACTTGGCGTTGAACATCTTCCTCCAGTCTTTGATCGTGTGACATGAGTCGTTCCTCTAGCCTTCGCAAGTGCTCCCGCTCATCATTCTTTCTTCTTTGCCGGCTTCTATATGAATCAATGTAATCCCTGAACCCATACTTCCACGGAACCACGCCTTTGCCTCTTGTGCGGCCCGGATGCTCTGGATTCCCAAGGGCGTAAGTCAGCTCGTCCCTCTCTCTATCCGGCTGGAATGTTCCCTCGGCCGCTGCTTGTATGGCCTCCTGTAGTCTCTGGGCTGCTCGCTGGATGTTTGACCCATAGATGCAGTCACCAGTCAATGGGTTGAAGCTTCCCCCGTGACCATAAAACCAGGTCCTTGACCTTTCAGGCCAGTTCATGGTCGCAGGTTGGATGCCTCTGTCAAGCAGATCCTGCTCCATCTTCTCCCATTTGGGTACTGCAAGCTTGTAGCCTCCTTGGCCTAGAGTGTGATGGTACACTTTCTTCGAGGCATTGTCTTTGGCCTTCTGCACCTTCTGAAGCCCAAGCTCTGAAGACTTGTATTCCACAAATGCATCCCAGTGACCCCTGAGCTTTTCGAGCTCGCCGGTAAATACGGGTGTGGTCCCGGTCTTGATATATTTCTTCGTCAAAATTTTCTTGAATGATCGCAGCTATTCGGCCATCTTACTCAGGGTCCAGCGCTTGCATATCTCTTCGGATTCAGCTGGAACCGTGAAGTTTTTCTTAAGCTCCCGCCAGCACCATTCTTTTTCTCTTTCGGGTACCGCATCCCGTTCCTCGCTTGGATTGGAAGCTTTCCAGAGCCTGAAGCTGATCGGGATGTTGTCCCTGACAATACATCCGGATTGTCTTATGAATTTTTTGGCGGCAGCTTCTGGAGCGATCGGTTCGCCATCTGGACCAACTTCCGTTATAATGAACCGCCCTTCCAGTTTTTTTGTTGGGCCTCGCTTCGTCTTTTTCTGCTACGACGATGATCCAGACGGCTATAAAAAACATTCATAGTATTCATATAGATTCAGATGAAAATATGATTGTCACTACAAATAATTATAGTTGTGATATGTACATTAGCACTTTGTTCAGCAGCAGCGTCATCCTGAATAGATGGCGCCTCAATTCCATCACCGGACATATTCAAATATATGTCGGTATTGCTGCCATCATCAGCTTGTTCAGCGACATCTCCTTGACCTTCGCCAATCATATTCAACAAGAACTGTTCATCTTCCGCGTCTGTGTGTCGCGGGTCCATCGTAACTAAAATATGAATACAAATAAAACCCTTAAAAAATTATCTAAATAATCCACATATTTGCGAGCATTTGACTAAGTACCGATCGATGGACGAGGTCGAGTAATATTCTCTAAGTAATTCAAGAAATGAACTTGAAATATTCTATCGATAATTTCACTAAGTACCGATCGATGGATGAGGTCGAGAAATATTTCACTAAGTAATTCAAGAAATATACATGAAATATTTAAAAGAAATTTAAACTCACTTTACACATACATACATACATACATTCATACATTTAAAAATTTGTAAATATACCTTTATTTACACAACAAATTATGATTTCACTCTTAACAACAAATTATGATTTCACTCTAAATAACATGAACTCTAAATTATGATTTCAAATTATGAGCATGTCCCAAAGTTACATGAGTGTAGCTTCCTAGCTACTGAAAATGAGCCATAATTGGTCGACGATGTCGATCTCAGTGCTGCAAACACTCGACACACTCTGAAAACTAAAAATTAAAGAACATTGGGGAACTATACAGAGGCAGGAGCTTCCCAACGTAGCGAGAGGTTCTGGGGTTCAATGGAATGGAGAAGGTGTTGAGGGGACTCTCGTAGTAGGACGATCTTTTAGGAGATGAAACCTCGGTGTATGATTCCATCTATTTTTAGGTACAGGCAGCTTTAGTAGTTTATGTACCAGGCTGCATTACTTTTACCTTTTAGGTAACAAATGTATTGTTGAATGATTGATCGCTCTTATACTAGTTTACCATGCTTCTTAGTACACAATTCTCGTAATTTTCTAGACCTTCATTGATCCTGTACAATGCAAAATTAACCATATAATTTGCTACTTTCTTTGAATTGTGCCGATTTCATCAGGTTCTTTTGTTGTGGTTGATTTTATGGACTTAGGTCTAAGTAGCACGAAACTAAAAGTTTTTTTATTAGTAAATGTTATAGAAAATTTATGGATCCATGTTACTTACTTGCCAAGAGTTTTCTTTCTAGTAAATCGAAGTCAGCAATTTACGTCAATTAAGTTGGACCCTGAATGTTATTATAGTAAATTCATAGATTCATGTCAATTACTTATCAATAATTTTTCTCTCATGCAGATCATAATTAGAAACTTATGTTAGTCATTGTTGTGGTACTGTAAGTTTGACAGATGATTTACACGGTGCATTTGTGTCGATCCGTGAGCTTATTTCCTTCCATTACAGTACTCATAATAATAGTTTACCATAGCTTTCCATTTAGTTGCGTAGTAGGAAGCTTAAGTCAGATTCAGGGTGAACACTATAATAGTTTTGTGAAGCCTCATTTCCTATTTGATGACCAAGCATCAATGCACCTACATTTGAGAGCAACAGACAAGCATGGTGATTCTGTTAGTGCTCTGTGTTGGAGGGGACGAGATCGAGCTCTACCTTTGGGTACGCGGCGTGGGCTGGGATGGCCTGTAGCGGCGGGTCGACGGCGAGCAGGGGATGGTGGCGAGGGCGTTACGGCGGCGGCGGTGGCTCTGGGCGGCGGCGTGAGGTCGGGGCTCTGGGCGGCGGCGACGTCGATGGCGGCGGTGCTCGGCTCGCGCGGTGGGGGGAGCAGGACGGCGGCGGTGGCTCTGGGCGGCGGCGACGTCGATGGCGGCGGTGCTCGGCTCGCGCGGTGGGGGGAGCAGGACGGCGGCGGCACCAGGCGCAGATGAGAAACCAAGTGTTAGGGGAAGGGCGAAGGAGGAAGGAAATATATGGGGGGGCCTTTTGTCCCGGGTGAAGCCACGACCCGGGACAAAAGGTCCTTTTGTCCCGGGTGGTGGCTTCACCCGGGACAAAAGGGGTTTTTGGGCGGGCCGGGAAAATTCCCAGCCCGTGGCCCACCTTTAGTCCCGGGTGGATCTACCACCCGGGACAAAAGGGGCTCGTTTTCCCTCGTTCCCGCCTAATGTTATGTTTGTTTTTGTTTTTTTTACTTCTCTTTTAAAATTGGCTTTCATTTGTTAATTCAGTTAATAAAATTATGATTCCAAAAATTATGGAACAAAATTTTTTATCTCTATATAAACTTGATACACGCAACAAAAATAATTAATTTTCATTCAAGTGATTGGGTTAATGAAATATCTAACTTTTTTGAAATCATATTTGTTATTTTGACCATGCAAAAATATATTAGGTGAATTTTTTCTTCAAACTGTTGCTTTTCGACAGAAAGTGGATTCTATCACGATATTAACGTTTAAAAAGTGAATTTTAGATAAAATTAAGCAATTTCATGATATTAATGAGTAGTGTGTGAGTTTGAGAGATAGTGTGTGTTAGTGATATTGTGTGTGTTAGTGAGAGAGTATAGTGTGTTAATGTGAATGTAATTTCATGAAATAAATAAAATTAGTTGAGTAATCCATTATTGAATGAAAATTATAATTGAGTCTAGTAATTAAGTGAAAAATATTTAAAATAATATATATAACACATAAAGTATAATTGTACAGTACATATATAATAAAAGTATTCGAATTGCGATTATGTTTTTATACAATAATATAAAATGATTCAAGTACATGAAGGATTAGCGGTAACAGACTTTCTCTTCACAAATGTCCCTTGATTATGATCACGGCGCAAGTATGGAGCATCATCATTGGCTAGCAGGATGCATGGATCAGCATTTACTTCGAAAGGTGGAATGGCAACAAAATTATTATATTCTTCTGAAAAGTCTGTCTTGTCCTCCACTCCAACGATGTTTCTCTTTCCTGATAGAACTATGTGTCGCTTAGGCTCATCCTTTTGCTTGTTTATCCCCTTCTTTGGCTTGCTGGACATGTCCTTAATGTAGAAAACCTGAGCGACATCCTGGGCTAGGACAAATGGCTCGTCTCTATACCCAAGATTGTTGAGATCAACTATTGTCATCCCATACTCATCTTTTGTTACCCCTCCTCCAGATAGCTTAACCCATTGGCAACGAAATAGAGGCACCTTGAAATTGGGACCGTAATCCAGCTCCCATATCTCTTCAATGTAGCCGTAATATGTGTCTTTTTTTCCATTATTGTCCGTGGCATCCATACGAACACCGCTGTTTTAGTTGGTACTCTTTTTATCTTGGGCTATCGTATAAAATGTGTTTCCATTTATCTCGTACCCTTGGTATGTTAAGATATTCCAAGATGGTCCCCTAGCCAATAAGAACAGTTGTTCACTTATATCCATGTTATGCATTAGATGCTTCCGCAACCAGCTACAGAAAGTGTTCATGTGCTCACGTGTAATCCATGCCTCAGACTTTTCCGGGAAATTGGAGAGCAGAATTTTCTTGTGTTCCTCGATATATGGGTCAACCAAGGATGATTGTTGAAGAACCGTATAATGCGCTTTCTTGAATGAGAAATCATCTGTGCAGACATAAGATTTCTTTCCTAATGTACCCTTTCCAGTTAGTCTCCCCTCATATCACGATTCAGGGACTCCAATCGGTTTAAGGTCATCAATAAAGTCAACACAAAAGTCAATGACCTCCTCAGTTCCGTAGGCACTGGCGATGCTTCCTTCTGGACGAGCTCTATTACGAACACATTTCTTGAGTACCCCCATGAACCTTTCGAATGGGAACATGTTGTGTAGAAATACTGGTCCGAGAATATCAATCTCTTTGACAAGGTGCACTAGAAGATGTGTCATGATGTTGAAGAAAGATGGTGGAAATATCAGCTCAAAGCCAACAAGACATTGCACCACATCGTTTTGCAGCTTTATCAAATTCTCCGGGTCAATTATCTTCTGAGAAACTGCGTTGAGGAAGGCACATATCTTCACGATGGTTAACCGGACGTTATCAGGCAGAATCCCCCGCAGCACAACCGGAAGAAGTTCGGTCATAAGCACATGGCAGTCATGGGACTTGAGATTTGTAAATTTCTTCTCTGCCAAATTTAAGATTCCTTTTATATTGGATGAGTATCTAGATGGAACCTTTATACTGCTCAAGCAGTCAAACATGGTTTCTTTCTCTTCCTTGCTAAGAGTATAGCTGGCAGGACTTAAGTATTGTCATCCATTATCTCGCTGTTGTGGATGTAAGGCATCTCGTTCTTCCATACGTTGCAATTCTTGACGTGCTTCTACTGTATCTTTTGTCTTTCCGTACACTCCCAAGAATGCTATCAGGTTGACGCAAAAATTCTTCGTGAGGTGCATCACATCAATTGCATGACGAACATCTAAGACTTCCCAATATGGTAGCTCCCAAAATATAGATTTCTTCTTCCACATGGGCGCCATTCCGTTTTCGTTCGGAACAGGTTGGCTACCAGATCCCTTTCCAAAAACAACTTCTAGATCTTTTACCATGTTGAAGACGTCTTTACCACTACGGTGCATCGGTTTTGTTCGGTGGTCCGCTTGGCCTTTGAAATGCTTGCCCTTCTTTCGTACCGCATGCCTGATGGGAAGAAACCGACGATGACCCATGTATACAACCTTCTTACAGTGAGTCAACCATATATTATCGGTATCATCTAAACAGTGTGTGCATGCTTTGTATCCCTTGTTCGAATGTCCTGACAAGTTACTAAGAGCAGGCCAGTCATTGATCGTTACGAACAGCAATGCTCGTAGGTTGAAGTTTTCCTGTTTGTATTCATCCCACATCCGTACACCTTCATCGCCCCAGAGCAATAAGAGTTCTTCGACCAATGGTCTTAGGTACACATCAATGTTATTTCCGGGCTACTTTGGACCCGGGATAAGCACTGGCATCATGATGAACTTTCGTTTCATGCAGAGCCATGGTGGAAGATTGTACAGACAAAGAGTCACAGGCCAAGTGCTATGACCACTGCTCATCTCACCAAAAGGATTCATGCCATCCGTACTCAAACCGAACCTTATGTTTCTCGCATCCAAATCAAATTTAGGGTACGTTCTATCTATTTTTCTCCACTGCGACCCATCAGCGGGGTGTCTCAACATCGAGTCTTTCTTGCGTTCCTCTTTGTGCCATCGCATCAACTTAGCATTATCTTTATTTCTAAACAGACGCTTCAAACGTGGTATTATAGGCAAATACCACATGACCTTCGCAGGAACTCTCTTCCGGGGAGGCTCCCCCTCGACATCTCCAGGATGATCTTTTCTAATCTTGTAACGCAAGGCACTGCATACGAGACATGCATCCAAATTCTCGTACTCGCCTCGGTAGAGGATGCAGTCGTTGGGGCATGCATGTATCTTTTGCACTTCCAGTCCCAAAGGGCAAACAAGTTGTTTGGCTTCATACGTTGTGGCAGGCAATTCATTGTCCTTAGGAAGCATTTTTTTAACAAGTTTGAGTAATTCACCAAATCCCTTGTCGGATACACCATTTGTCGCCTTCCATTGCAGCAACTCCAAGGTGGTGCCAAGTTTCTTAAATTCATTTTGACAATCTGGGTACAACAACTTATGGTGGTCCTCTAACAACTTCTGGAACTTCAACCTCTCCGTTTCACTCTCACAGTCTGCCTGTACATTGTGCAATGCCTGCCCCAGATCGTCGCTGGGATCATTTTCTGTTACATCTACTTCGGGCTCTTCCATGGGAATATCGTCATCGAATGCACCGATTCCAGCATTCCCGGGAAAGTGGTCGTCAAAATCTTCTTCTTCATTGTCTTCCATGGTAACCCCCTGTTCTCCGTGCTTCGTCCAACAAACATACTTCTTCATGAAACCATTTGCGAAAATGTGGCTGTGTAGGATTCTTGAAGATGAGTAATCCTTGTTATTGTTGCAATGAACACACGGGCAGCACATAAAACCATTCTGCTTGTTTGCCTCAGCCACAGACAAAAAATAATGCAGGCCATCAATGAATTCTTTCGAACGTCGGTCAGCATTGTACATCCATTGCCGGTCCATCTGCATTTTAAATAAATCGATTTGAATTCTTTACACGTATCGAATAAATAAAATATATCAAACCCTCCAGCTGCTGAAGCCATATTTTACTGAAAAATACCTTTATTTTCCACAAAATTATAAATTCTTACCATTACAATGCAAAAATTATTTACTATTACAATAACAATGATCAGATTAATAACTCTTGCAAATAACAATGAAATCATATAAAAAAGACGAAATGTATCATTAATCCTCAAGAAATCTCTAATTAATTGAAAGAAATCTCTATAACTTCTAATTACTTTGATACCCTTCAGTTCCAGGAGTACACTCTTTTCAATATCCAGAAACCCTCTAGAAGAAAAATAAACCTTTATTTCTGAAAATGTATATGTCAGTAACCTCAACCCTGCGGTGATGACACTGCCTTTCGGGGGGACACGGTGCGATACAAGGATGTCACCAATCGGCTAGTCGCAGCACCAACATTTACGATTAATAGGCACAACACTTGGCACAGGCATCATGCTCGTTGATATGCTCTCGGTATAACAACGGGCATGCTGACTGCGTCAAATGCTGTCTTCTTATCAATCGGAAGTGCAGGTGATGCGACCAACCGATTTGCGACGTCCTTATAGCGCATCGTGTATCCCTGAAAGGTAGTGCCATCACCGTTGGATGGAGATTAACGACGTATACTTGTTTTGAAATAAAGATTTTTTTAGCTTCTAGATGGTTTCAATGTGAGCCTGATTAAATACATCACTAGAGTGTCAAAATAATCCATTCATAATACAAAAAATTCTATAATATACTCATTTCATTAATTCATTCATGAATAAAAAAATCAACTATCCACAATATGGTCATATATACAAGTACATCACATGAAGTATCTACACTCATTCTAAAAATTTCTACTTTCCATATACTCATCTAAATCTAAAAGAAAATTACACCTACATATGCAATCTAGCTAGCTAAATATCCAAGAAATGAGCTAGCTACACATTTTCTCTATTTCTAAAGTATGAAATGAGCTATACAAGCCAAGGAAGAAGAGAAAAACAAGCCCCAAACCTTTAGAGCAGATGGATGGACGGGGAATCATAGATCTTCACAAATGTGGTGAAAAATGAGCAAGAACTCCTCTATCCCGAGCCAAAAACAGCAAGAAAACAAGTGAGCTGAATGGCTCGGGCGGGGGGAGAGGGAAGGGGATAAGGGGCCCAAGGTCTTTTGTCCCGGTTGGAGGCACCAACCGGGACAAAAGGGGGGACTTTTGTCCCGGTTGGTGGTTCCAACTGGGACAAAAGGCTACGCGGGCCTTTTGTCCCGGTTGGAACCACCAACCGGGACAAAAGGCTCCCATTTTGTCCCGGTTGGTGGCTCCAACCGGGACAAAAGGCCCCCGTCCCCCCCGCTGGCCCGGCTAGCCGTTGGACCCGGGACAAAAGCCACCTATTGTCCCGGGCCCAAAGGCTGCCGGGACAAATGGCCAGGAACAAAGGCCTGTTTTGTAGTAGTGTCCAAAGGTTCATAAACAAAGATAAGGTATTGAATAACATTTGTGCAGGTTAAGTGTGGGGGATCTCGTTGACGGTCTAATTCGACCCGTTTTGACCATCAACTCCGGCATGAAAACCGTGCATGAAAGTAGAATATATGGTAGCTTAGGATTAATTATTACCAAATTCCACAAGTGCTGGTTTGAGAATATATGCAGGTGAAATTGAGCTTAATTTGGAGCTAGATGGCAGGTAAGGATCCAAGGTACAAAATTTGACGAATGGGAGTGCGACACGTGTCATCACATGGATCAAAGAGCCCACCAGAGCAAGGAAATCGACATAACAGAAGCTCAGGCACGTGGCAAAACCAAGGGGACCTACTAGAAAGCTTTCTATCCAAAGGCGGTGGCTAGTGACGGGACCCACTAGTCGGCCGAACAGGGTCTGCTGACAGCATCCCTAAGTTGGTTCACCAAGCTTCCCCTGCTGCAAATGCCGATTGAAGACCCTTAAGCTCCTCCCTATAAATATGAGGGGGTGGGGGGGCTAGAATAGAAGGACACACACATCTCACACTCCTCCTCTCATCCTTCACTTGGAGCTTGAGAGTTCTTCTTAGGAGTTTAGGCAGCTTAGGAGGTCAGGAGAAATAGGGAGAGAGTAAGGAGAAGCCAGGGGAAGTGCCAGGCCTGTCGGCACTCTTCTCTGCTTGTACCTTGATGGATGCTTATCGATCTATAAGTTCTCAGTCTGTAAGTATTCATGACTACTTCATTTTCATAATTTACATTTCAAGTTCAGTTTGTAGTTTCATGTTGTTTACTGGATTGAGTGTCTACTAGTATTATAGTAGTTATCTATAGTCTAAGACTCTTGATAGAGACGGATGTTCTTGGCCGAGACTAGAGTTAGTAAGCGATAGTGTAGGCGTGATGTCTAGGCTAGACTTTACCATTCAATTGTTGTGCCTCCAACGGTTTGTAGAGGTAACCTGCAGGTGGTGACAACCCTGTTTATTGCCATCGTAATCCTCCACGTTCGGTTGCATGATAGAAGCCTATGTCGGAACTTTTGGTTTGACCAGGCAAAGCCAGTGCCCGTCGTTTACAGCTGATTCTTAGTCTGATCTTATCTTGATTCTGAATAGTCCTCTCTACACATTGATCCTACCGGTGTTGTGTCCTTGGATGAGCCTGAACCTTAGATATCGTACTCATGTTCCCTTGGATTCGATAACCGTTGGAACACTCTGAGGTGAAAGCTACAGTGGCATCCGTACGCTTGCGGATTCTTTCGTGAGTTTCAGTATACCCAAGACTGCTTTCTAGCGCTATTGCTATTAAACTAGTAGTGACACTAGGAAGCGCCAACAGGGCCCGCGGAGGTCTGGCGGGAGTTGGATGCCACCGGGCGCAGCCTCCGCGGGGATGAGCTTGGTGTCGGAGAGGGCAGAGAGGTCGGACACTCCCGCGCGCCGCAGTGAGTTGAGTGAGAACCGTAGAGGGTGAGGGTTCAGGTCCCGCCACGACGGAGGGAGATGGGGCCCGAGTGGATAGGCGCCGCAGACCAGTGATGTGTGATGGCAGGAGCGGGAGGCCGTGCGGGGCCATTGCAAGGTCTCCGAGGGTAGGGCGACGCTAGGTTTTTGGACCCTGGGGGTGGTGCGGCTGCTCGGGAGAGTAGGGGAACGAGCGCGGCTGCTCAGGAGAGGACGGTAACGGGCGCAGGAAGGGAGAATATAGCACACTTTTTCTCTCTCATGAAACAATATCTATGTAACCAGTGGCGATGATAGGTAATTTCACCCTAACTCCATGAGAATATACATAATAAGTGTTTTTGAAGCACCCCTTGAAGAGCTCCAAGAAAAATGTGGAGTTGACCCCAACTCCAGGTTTTTTTCTTTCGGATTTGGAGTCGTTGGAGCTGTATGCGTTTGGCACCACACATTGTAGAGTTCCTGTAGTTTCTGGAGTGGAGCTCTGTCAAACACGCTCTTACGCTGTGTTTAGATTCCAAAATTTTACACCAAAAAAGTCACATCAAATATTTGGACACATGCATGTAGTATTAAATAAAATCTATCTATAAATTTTTTGCACCGATGGGTATCGCCGAAACGAATCTAACGCAGCCACTACTTAATCCATATATTTGCGGATGAGATGGGCATGTTAAGATTTCGTCTTGTGATTTATATCACAATAATTTATAACACATCCAGCAAAATATTTGTAAAGAAATTTATTTAATACTTCAAAATTAGCAATTTTTTTAAATATTTTTGGCAAAAATGATATAAAACACGGAGTTACTTTTTCAAAGCTATTCACTGGAATGGTTTAGGACAGGGACCGGCGCCAGAAGATCTTATGTAAAAAAAAAAAACTCCGAACTAGGCCCCTTTGGATCACGGGGCAATTGAAGGAATAGGAAGAACTAGGCCCCTTTGGATCACGTCCAAATTTTACACCAAAAAAGTCACATCAAATATTTGGACACATGCATGTAGTATTAAATAAAATCTATCTATAAATTTTTTTGCACAGATGGGTTATCGCGAAACGAATCTAACGAGCCACTAATTAATCCATAATTTGCGGATGGCATGTTAGATTCGTCTTGTGATTTATATCACAATAATTTATATCACATCCATGCAAAATATTTTGTAAATAAATTTTATTTAATACTTCAAATTAGCAATTATTTTTAAATATTTTTGGCAAAATGATATAAAAACACGGAGTTACTTTTTCACAGCTATTCCTGGAATGGTTTAGGACAGGGACCGGCGCCAGAAGATGCTTCTGTTCTGTGGGCTCGCGCCTCGGCCCCATCCGTGCTTGCACCGCCTTTCTCGTGGAGTCAAAAAAACAAAAAAACTCCGAACTAGGCCCCTTTGGATCACGGGGCAATTGAAGGAATAGGAAAAGATTGCTGTGCTGACGTCAGCGTGCCTTTGGAAGGCAGAGGAAAAACATAGGAACCATTCCAGAGGAACGAGCGTTGTCTCACTGTAGCCGCAGGAAACTAGCATTCGGGCCGTGTTTAGTTTTTACATGTAAAAATTTTGCGTTAGAATTTTACTAATTTGAAGTACTAAATGAAGTCTATTTACAAAACTTTTTGCATAGATGAGTTGTAAATGCTAATTAATCTATGATTAATTCGTAATCAGCGGATAGTTACTGTAGCATCACTGTTGCAATCATAGATTAAGTAGGCTCATTAGATTCGTCTCGCGATTTACAGTTCATCTATGCAAAAATTTTGTAAATAGACTTTATCTGGTACTCTATGCATGTGTCCCAATATTTGATGTGGCGTTTTTTTTGTGTTTATAGGGTTTATGGGTAAAAATTTAAACAGGCCTCGATTGGAGCTCATGGAAGAAAACTGTAGCCACAGCAACGACGGAGGGATTCCAGAGGAATCGAACTTGCTTTCCTTTCCTGCGTCTTTCCATTCCTACGGTTTTCCTCTCCTTCACCTGTGTGCCAAAGGGGGCCTACATTTTCACCCCTCCACCCCGTCCCACTGACCACTGTTCCCTCCCCCTTCCGCATCCCAAACCCTAACCCCCAAATCCCCGCCCTCCTCCCATGGCCGCCGCCGCCGCCGACGCCGCCGAGGTGGAGCGGCTCTACGAGCTCGGCGAGCGCCTCTCCTCCGCCAAGGACAAGTCCGAGGTGCTTCTACCGCTCTCATTTGCCTAGGGTTTCCTCGCTTCAGGGGTTCCAGCTCGGCCTAGGGTTTTGAATTGACGTGGATGCGGGTTTTTGCGTCTCGGGGTTTTCGAAATTGCAGCACGCCGCGGACTACGAGGCGATCATCGCGGCGGTGAAGGGGCAGAGCGTCAAGGCGAAGCAGCTCGCGGCACAGCTCATCCCCAGGTTCTTCCGGAGCTTCCCCGCACTCGCCACGCGCGCCATGTCGGCAATGTTCGACCTCGTCGAGATGGAGGAGCTCGCGGTATGCGCTCTCATCTAGTTACTCTTCGGCATGTATGCAAAGGGCCTACACCCTGTAACAAAAGCAGTATGGACAAGGAGTTAATCTGTGTAATTGCCAGTTGAGAGCGAACCCACTAGCAGTTTATGTCTAAGTTGGTCTGCTGTTCTGAGTGAACTAGAAAAGCTAGTTCCAGGTGTTTAGGCAACTTCATTTGGACAACTGAATTTCTAAAAGGTCTAAATTTTTCTGTCCTTCACATATGTTAACTTTTAACATACATTGGTTTTTTTTCCTGTATGCAAAGAGTAAAATATGTCTTTTGAAATTGTCTCATCCTTCCCCAAACCAATACTTAATCAGCAAAGCTGAATACTCTATCATTGTATTTTTGTACATAGATAAAATGACGAGGTGTCATTTATGACATATTGTCTTTTGTCTTACTACAAGATAGTGAAATTTAGATTAAACAGTACATGAAACAAAAAAAGAGCCTTATGGGATATTATAGAGTACATTTTGAGTTATATGTGAATACTGGAACTTGGACAGTGCAATTTAGTGGTGACATCACATAGAATGGACCAACCATGAATGAGTGATCATTCAAGTTTACCAAGCATCCAATTTAGCTCACCTGTTTCAATGCGATCATACGAGGTCTAATGCTTCAATGCTGTATAAACATGATGTTTACTCAAGAGTTTAGCTAGTTATTTTGGAATATGTATTAACAATCTGAAATAATTGTATAAACTAGTTATACTCTTCTTTTATTTTGTTAGTGTTTCTTGCATTTGTTGAAAGAGAAGCCTTTGCATGCTTTAACATGATTCTTCGATGCTGCATATTCCTACAGATCAGAATACAAGCTATTCGGGGGTTTCCACTTCTAGGCAAAGATACTGAATTTGTGTCAAAAATTGCTGATATTCTAGGACAACTCCTTACTAGTGGTATGTTCTTCCTATATTTACTTGACTGCAGTTGTAATTATGTAGCACATCTGACTTTTTGCCTATATTTCTAGAAGAAAATGTGGAGCGTGATGCAGTTCATAAAGCCCTCATGTCCCTTACACGACAAGATGTTAAAAGTAAGCTTCTGATGCTCTTTATTGATTATTGAGAATTATAGAATTTAAATTACTAGCGGGTGTTGTGAATCTATGTGAACTTTCATCTGTGATTGGGGCATCAAGGTAGTCTTATGATTATGCACTATAAGAATTATGTACAATTACAACACTGTTATCTCTTTGTTTATTATAAATAAACAATATCTACTGTTCCAGATTCATCAAAAGTGGCAATTAATTAGGTACTCTGTCTTGCATTTAAGAAACTAATTCAATCAAGTAATGCTGTTTATTTTTATTAAGGTACTAGTTCTATACCCATTGTCAACCTGTCAGACATTTCTTTTGCATAATGTTTATTCATTTAATGCATTTTCTAGAGACATGGGGTAACACATAGAACAAAACTGGAACACAGCCATTTTCTGCATTTTTCATTTCACATGTTCTCTTGTTATGTGACCACTGTTTGAATCTATAGAGTTTGGACCTTCTGTGCATGTGCACTATGTTCAATAATGAGGCACAACTGCACAACCATGCTCTGTCTTGCTAAAACTTATGCATATTTCTTGTGTTGGGATATAGCAATGTCTTTTCAGGCGTATAAGGAACTTATCAGTATCTTTCAGTTGTAATATCTGCCTTTGTCTTTCCAATCCATCACACACTCTGCTAGTTAATAATTGAACTGCAAATGTATTTTGAATTTTTATGGATGTTTCTTCATTTGTTTGGGAAAATCAATGAAATGCATGCTATGCTTGTAATATCTGAATTTTCCTTTTTTAGTTCGTTGTTTTAGATGTTCCTTCTCTTTATTTGTACCCTCTATTGGTCAGATTCCTTGCAACCTTTATTTAAGCATGTGGAGTCGGGATCAGAGATCCGTGAGAAGATTATTTGTTTTCTAAGAGACAAGGTACATAGCTGTATGTTTAATTACATGTTTTGTTGTTGATCATTTGTTGTGTGCTAGAACAAGAATTCATGTGTTTTTTTCAGGTCTTTCCTCTTAAAGCAGAGCTACTAAAACCCCAGGCAGAAATGGAGAGATTTATAACTGATTTAATAAAGAAAGTATGTTCAATTGCTTTCAGTTTCTGTCCATCTGATTGATTTGCATCTTTAAAGTTTCTGTTTGTATTCTTATGTGTTACAATGCTATTATCCAGAGTGTACAAGATGTAACTGGATCAGAATTTGAATTATTCATGGGTTTCCTGCGAAGCTTGAGCATATTTGGGGATTCTGCTCCTAGAGAGTCCTTTCAAGAACTAATCGAAATTATTCAAGCACAAGCTGATCTCGATTCACAATTCAATGTAAGTATGCTATCTAACAGTATTGGAACTAAATTTACTGTATGTTGATATTTATTGTCACCTGAGCTTCTTAATATTGAAGTTCAACCATGTGAAGTTGAGCTATGCTTGAGGAAATTTTAAAAGACTTAATCATTGTGCTGAAGGTATTGATTGTACAATAATAACTTGCATCTAGCTAGATGGCGATTTTGCAAAAAATAACCAAGTAGATACCTTGAGATTCTGCTTGAGGGAGGATGGAGGCCACAAGTGGAATTATTGATAGAATATGGGGACACCACTTATATCAAGGGGTTATTGGTCACCAAATTGAGTCAAAGAAAAAAAACAATTGCTGCTGTTTGGATATAATAATCCTAGAGTTCTTTGTTAACCAAGTTGGAGATTTACCAGCCGACTGTGATATTGTAATTGTTGTGTCTGATATAGCTCTCAGAACTTGTTGTGTTTTAGCCTTTTGCTTGTCAGCTATCTGCTGCAACCTTGTAATACTGGCTGTGTGCATCCTATGATGCAGCATTTAGAACATGGTTCCATGGTTTAAAAAATTAAGCTTTATTTCCTGTTCTTTACTCGAGATAAATTGTGTGTTGCTCAGCATTCTTATTCATCCTTCCAGGTTTCTGACATTGACCACATTGAGAGGTGGATTTCATGCATGTATATGGCTCTTCCAATCTTCATGGTATCATAAAATTTAGTAAAACAATGAACAAGTGTTTTTGTTGGTGAATATCATACCCTAAATTGGATTACATGATCTGCAGAGAGGTGCATCGAGCACCAAATTCCTCAATTACTTCGTTAAGCAAATTGTTCCAGCTTTTGATAAGGTAAGCTTCTCCACTTGTACTTTGCCCTCTCTAATTCATAGGTAGAAGTACATGCATTTCGTTGAAGCGGCGTGACAATAGGGTGGGGCATTGCATATCTTCGTTGACTTCATATTTTCATGCTGAACGAAGAATGCTTTAATGTCTTCCTTTCATGTTTGGTCTATCTACATAATCATTGTGAAATCTCTAGTTTCTATTTGACCCATCACAGTTCCTATTTACTCTATTTTGTTGTCTAATTCCACATTGTCCAGTCAGTTTCCTGGATCTATCAGCTAGATCATTTTTTTATGAAGTGAAAATACTGTTGCTTTTCATTTTTTTATGCACATTCAACATTGAATTGCTTACCCTCTAACGAAAGCTAACATGGATAAATTTGAAGCATTTGAGCATTAAGTTTTTATTTTTTCATGCTATGCTTATTTCAGATCCCTGAAGAAAAGAAACTGGATTTGCTCAAGACTATTGCTGCAAGTTCACCATATACTGCAGCACAAGATTCACGTCAGCTGCTTCCATCTGTCGTTCAATTGCTCAAGGTTAGTACAGTTTTAGTTCTAATATGTTTCTGAGCCCCATTACCCCCTAGATTTTCATTTTTCTGTGGAAGATGTGATATAATGATTTCTTTTCAGCATTTGCTATTATTTTTGCCCACTTTTGATCATTCTGTTTACTGATTGTGTTGTTACAGAAGTACATGCCTGGGAAGGTGGTGGAATATATCAACCACAATTATGTTGAGTGCTTGCTTTACACTTTTCACCATTTGGCTCACAAGGTTAGGTTTGCTCATCAATTATGGATCATATCATTTCTTCATGGATGCCCTCTCCAAGTGCTGATCAAGTCTGCATTTCAGACTCCAAACACTACAAACAGTCTCTGTGGTTACAAGATTGTTACGGGGCAACCATCAGATAGGCTTGGAGAGGATTTTTCAGAGCACTACAAAGATTTCACAGAGAGGTAGCTTACTGTTTTTCACATTACACATGCTTCATCGTAGCAGGATTTAGTTAATTTGCATGCTTTATTAGTGTTGATTCCTTTAAAAGCACTAGCTGAACAAGCAAGTCTAGTGTTAGTTTTAGCCACTTGCTTTACAAGTTTACACCAACTTTCTGTTCATGCTGCCCGCCTCCCTTTTTCTTGTAACATATTCAACCCTTTTCACCTTCATGTCTCATTAACAGTAGTGCTTAGTTCTCTGTTCACATCCTTCCAAAATGGAACTTCCCTGTCCCACCAGATGGGATCCTCACTGTGGTTGAGTGTTAAACCTTCTTACAGAAAGGCATCTATGAGGGTTTTCAACGTGCAACAAAACATCTTACACACGACATTGATGGTAACAACATGACCTGCTTTTGTCCACAAAAAACAAAAACTGTGCTTGGGATTCTGGGGCCTGCATTTACTTGCGATACCTTCCGTTGAGACACATTGAGGGAGTAAATCATAGGCCTATGGCTACGACCCTAAGGGTGGTATCAATCATGTTGGAGTTGCATGTCCCTTGTGGACATGAATAGAGGAAAGTAGAGACTTGGCCACTTCAGATCTCATAAAAATGGAAATTTGAGGATCAGTAGATAGATGTGAGACCAGTTAAATGACTATTTTCATTGTTGGTCAAATTTCTTACTATGAGCATTGTATGGAGCACACAAAAGCTGTTGATTATACCAGACTTTGCATATGCTAATATGAAACCAAGCAATTTTGTGAGAAACACTGATTGAAGATTTCTTGCATTTTTCTACTGTATTCCATTCAACCTGAACTTTTCATTCTATGGAGTATCTTTCCTTCCTACTGTTTGCGAGTTTCTTATTGTTCGAAATGTGCAGGTTAACTGGAACAGAAGAGACAGTACGAGCAGCCTCAAAGAGACTAACTCAGGGAATGGCAGACTTCAACAAGGCAATATCATCAGCAAAAACCGAAGGGGAAAAAACTAAAATTGTGAGTTTTTGTGATTTAGTAGACTCAAGAATATCATGGTTCAGCAATCATTCTTTAAGAACCATGTGCTAACATTCCTGCCAACTGGTTGTGATTTGATTCTTTTTTTTTTGGGCAGAAAAGCGATCAACAGACTGCAACAAGGACAATGCGCTCATATAACAATATATTGGCAATGACACAGGTGATTTCCTTATTTAACATAAGTATAAACTTTGATAGGGTTAAATTCCTGTTTGATTCTCTTAATTCTGTTAAGTATTTTTGGAGTAGCTGTGGCTCAGCACTCAAGCTTGTTTCTATGATTATCCTGTGAGACTAGCTTCTGGGTGTTAACAGTTTTTAGTAGGCGGTGGCAATTATACTATGGCAGCAGTGAAGTATGGACCACGGAGATAAAAAATAATAAAAAAGAAATCATTTTAGTTTGCTGCTCAGCGAAAGGAAATTTCATTCATAGGATAAAAGAAGCTGATTATACCGGAAAGAAACAGAAACCACTATACCAAGCCGTTTCGCAGTACACAGTTAAATATGCTTACATCCATCAACAACGAAAGAAACCACATCAATCAAATATTATAGTACCTGTAGTTTTTCTCTATATCCAATGGATGTATAAATGCAGTTCCTGTAATGAAAAAAAGCCTAACAGTATGACATTGAAGCCGATTCAGGTGCAAAAGACCCAATTGGTAGCAGTATTTGAAGTCATCAGTCTAGCTATTTAAACCTTTGTATTAAGGGATGTTATACTTGATGCCTAAAAGACTGAACTACATTCTGTTGGAATATAAGTGAATTGCCCACCTCTCCCCATCAGCTTAAGCTTTTGGGTTGAACTAGTTCGAATCCTGGTTAGCGCAATTAAATAAAATAATTGCTGCTCGCTCCTATTCCACGTCTAAGGCACGAGGGAGCCTCCATGTGAGGGGGAGTGTTGGAATATAAGTGAATTGCCCACCTCTCCCCTTCAGCTTAAGCTTTTGGGTTGAATTGGTCAGTGCATGCAACTCAATACATTCTTCTGGTGTACAATGAAGATAGCTTGATATGTCTTGTATCTGTCAGAAGTAATTATTTTGCTCCATCGTACATTCAAAGGCTTATGGTTTCTAACTATGAGTTATCAATGATGTTTCTTTCAGCCATTGCATATGAAATCTCCTTCATTTATGGGCGATAAGAAAATCACTCTGTCTTGGATGGAGCAGCCCAAGAAACCAGCAGCTACGATAGCAGGGTTAGATGCCTGCCATCCAATATTTCAGTTTTTCCTATTATAGATCCTATGTTTTCTTCCTATTCATTTGTGGTCTGTGAATCACTCAGAGTGAAGAGGTCCCAACCTGCTACAAATGGGAATGGCCCAGCAAGCAAGAAGGGGCGAGGAGGAATGCAGAATCAGCTTGTGAACAGAGCATTTGAAGGATTGTCTTATGGTGGCCGAGGCAGTGGAAGAGGGTGGGGCAGGGGAGGCCGAGGAAGAGGAAGAGGATGGGGTGGCTACCGCTGAGATCATTTAGGAAGTTATTCAACCTGACATAGAAGGATGAGCTTTCTGCTTCCACTTGAGGGTAAGCGCAGAGATCGGTGTTTATTTGTCGTGTGCTTCACTGGTGCTGGCTCTTCTGTATGCAACGATCTTCTAGGCATGTAACTGCAGAATGCGTACAGAAAGTGTAAAAGAAGATGCCTGAGAATGTGAACAAAATATGTGCAGCGTTGCTGTTCATTTACCATTCATCGGTGGCCACTGTGGCCGCCCTCCCTCCCCCCCTTTTTTTGGCTGTTTTAAGAACTGAACAATTAGAAATTGTTGTTAGATTATTTATTTAATTTTACCAGTGCCTGAAGAGGTGACCGACCTAGTTTTATTTTGATGAACTTGTTTGTTTCTTTTTTTGTTCTATTGTATTTTTATAAACTGGCGCCCAGGTGTTCGTGGAAACCAGTAGGCAAGGATTAGTAGCTGTAAACGTAACGTTCAGCACAAGCTCTCTGTTTAAGCTAATCGTGCTCGACCTTTCAAGACTTATGGTAAATTGAACTCGAAGCAACATCTTCCTCTGAAGCCCCGTCGACCACCACCCGCTACACAACGCCCTTCCTGGCATTTTGCCGGGGGGGGGGGGGGGGGGTGCAGTTATTTACTGTGCGTACAGAACCCTCGATCCAAGACAACACCTTTCCGACCAATCAGACGCAGACACACAGATTGAAGGGCCCACCAGAGCAAGTTACCGACCTAGGACAGCGGGGAGCCATGCATAACCAACTTTAGAGCCCACTTAGCAGTCTCCCAGCCGAAGATGGGCCGGTTCGGAGTCGAAACCTGGTCGTGTTGGCGCCACCGACTTAGTCCTTGCACGTGGCAGCTCCTTATTTGCTCTCAAAGGCGGTTCCAAGTGACTCCACCTCAATACCCGGCTGAGCAACTCATACACCTATCTATAAATATGAGAGGGAGCAACTCATCGGCACCTCTAACCGTCTAGGAGCCAAGCTCCAAGAGTAACAAACGCGAATAGACGAATCAAAGGTTGCTTCAAGTGCTTCTTGAGATGAACAAGTGCTAGCTCACGGAGTGCTCTCAAATCACACCTCAAATCTCACTTCCTCTCAATCCCAAGGTGTTTCCTTGCAAGAATCAAGCTCTAGGATGGAGAGAAGTGAAGTATTGAATCCTAGGGAGGCGTGGTTGGTCGGGGAGAGAGAGAGAGAGAGAGAGAGAGAGGAGTAAATGAAGAGGGTGAAGGGGTATATATACTCCCACCTCCGAAAGTGACCGTTGTGTGTTTTCTAGTGGTTCCCCGATCATCCGGAGTAACCTCGGATCATCCGGCTTAGTGACAGAATAGGCTAAAAACACACTTGAATTTCTCAGGTCCGGATCATCGGTGTAGGGCCGGATCATCCGGCCTGGCCCTTCCAGGCGCTCACAAAACCCCAGGTCCGGATCATCTGGGCTAAGGCCGGATCATCCGAACTTACTCAGTGCTGAACTTCACTGTTTGGCCGGATCATCTGAGGTAACCCCGGATCATCCGACCCTGTGCAGAAACTTTGTGCATAGTGTTTTGTGAGTGAAGTGCATGACTCTCAAGAATGTCATCTCAAATGAAGCATTTTAACAACCTAAAATTCATTCAAATACGTCCCCCTTGATAGTATGGTGAACCTATACTCAAATTCAAACCGAAAATTAAAATTAAATCTCCGATAGAATCCACCATACTTAACTTGAAATTGGGGACCTTCTTTTCATCTTCTTCTTGATTTTCTCATTTTATTTCTGCACACACACTTTCTTGAGAGCATCATATCCCCAAATTGTGATTGTCAAAATCACCAAAATCATTTAGGGGCCTAGATGCACTTTCAATCACCCCCTTTTTGGTGATTGATGACAATACCAATTTGGGCTCAAAAGGAAGAAATAAAATACAAGAATTCTAATCAAGAGATAGAAGAGCTCCCCCTAAATATGTGCATGAATATTTCAAAGTGGCCTCAAATGCCAATGCACATATTTAAGTGAGCTCCCCCTACATCATTGCATACATGTGCTTTTGTGTGACGAAATAGCCATGATGCATATGACAAAATCAACACAACAATAAAGTGAGAAATAACATTACATCATCCATAAGCATCACACCATAGATAAATAATAGGTTCGACATCACACTAGAAAATTAGTCTTACAAAACGAGATTGTTCACGTGGCACACCACACATAACACCATCACATAGTTCTTACATGTCCAATACATAAATAGAATAGATAAAATGATGAAAAGTGAATGAGGGGCCTCCAAGCCTCCAAGCACCAAATTCACTCCCCCTTTGGCATCAAGCGCCAAAAAGGAAGCTACTCGTCGTCGTCGTCGTCATCGCCATCACTATCATCATCACCGCCGGACTCAGTCTCCTCATCATCGCCTTCTTCTTCCTCTTCCTCATCATGAGTTGGACCCGGCATTTCTTGATCTCCATAGTCAAGCTCAACATCATCAAAGAGGTTCTCTTGAGAAACATAGTCATCCCATGGATTATAGATTTTGGGAGGAGTAGGAAAGTCTCTAGGCTCACGAACTGGAGAGTAAGGAAGATCAACTTTGGCCATGATTTCCTTTTGCCACCTCTCCAACTTGAGGAGTTCCTCGTCCATATATCTCCTATGCTCACGGATCTCCTGGGAGTTCTGGCAACACATGTTGAAGCAAGCAAAAATGCCTTTAGCAATAAAATCCAACTTGCCTTTGGAAGCTTTTCACCCACATGAGGTAGATGGTCCTGCAGGTGAAGAAGGTGCTGCCCAAAAAGATGAAGGAGCTCCTCTAGAAGATGATGCACCAGGAGCAGGAGCAGATGTAGGTGGATAAGCACTAGGAAAAGGTCCAGAAGGAGAAATCCCAGTGCTGTGAGTGCCAATATGAAGAGTCTGCTCAATCTTGCCTTTGCTTTAATGATATGACACATGAAAGGTACTGTGCACAATGTTGAGCTGAGTCACTGTCTTGATCATATGGAAGATGTAAGGAGCATAGTGACATGCACTAGAGGAATCTGATGAACAAGAGATAATTTCATTCCAAATGAATTCCATAATTGCAAACTTACGCTTTCCAGGAGCCATCTGTACTAACAAGTTCTTGGCCCTATGGAGTGAGGCCCTTGACTTGCCCAAGCACAATCTCACCATAAGCCCGATCATACATGAAGTGCATCTTGGAAGGGTCAAGTTCATTACCTTCATGCAAATCCACCTTGGACTCATCACGATCCACAATATATCCACCACCATAAGCAACTGAGTTTCCAGTGTGACCAAACAATATGCTAAACTGAGCCATGTTGTATGTGAACCTTTTTCCTCCATATCTACAAGGTTCTTATCAACTTGATCTACTTGAGAGCCGTTGGATTCATCAAATTTCACGTCTACCGTGACTTCAACACAACCGGTGGTTTTGTTGAAGACGCGATAGGCATGTTCGTTAGTACCATAACCAAGTAGAAAGCCTTCATCTACCTTTGGTGCAAACTTTGAGGTTTTAGTTTTCTTGTTAAGTATAAAACACTTGCAACCAAAAACTCGAAAGTAATGCACCTTAGGTTTGTTACCGGTGATTATCTCGTATGGAGTCTTGCCCAAGTACTTGTGGATGTAGAGGCGGTTGATTGCATGGCAAGCGGTGTTGATTGCTTCGGCCCAAAAGCTATCCGGGGTCTTGTACTCATCAAGCATGGTTCTTGCGGCTTCGATCAAGGTCCTATTCTTCCTCTCCACAATGCCGTTTTGTTGAGGAGTGTATGGAGCGGAGAATTCATGCTTGATTCCTTCTTCATCAAGAAATTCTTCAACATTTGTATTCCAAAATTCCGATCCATTGTCACTTCTAACATGCTTGACCTTCAACTCATACTCATTTTGGGCTCTTCTTATGAATTTCTTGACTATCCCTTGAGCTTCACTCTTATCTTGCAAAAAAAGCCAAAGTGAAGCGGGAAAATCATCAACAATTACAAGACCATATTTATTACCGCCAATGCTTATATAAGCGATGGGTCCAAACAAATCCATGTGTAGAAGCTTTAGCGGCCTTGTTGAAGTGAGGATGTTCTTAGCGGGATGTGGAGCACCAACTTGCTTCCCGGCTTGGCATGCGCTGCACCACCTATCTTTCTCAAATACAACATTGGTTAGTCCTAGGATGTGCCCTTCCTTTTGAAGCTTGGCCAAGTTTCTCATTCCAACATGGGCTATTCGGCGGTGCCATAGCCAACCCATGTCGGATTTTGCCACCATACAAGTCTTGGGCTCAACCTTTTCCGTTGAAAAGTCCACAATATAGACTTTGCCCTTTAATTGACCCATAAAGGCAATAGAGGAATTGTCCCTTCTAAAGACGGTCACACCCTCGTTAGTAAATAGGCAATTGTAGTCCATACCACAAAGTTGTGAGACGGACAACAAATTGTACCCCAAGGTTTCAACGAGATAAACATTTGTAATTGAATTGTCATGAGCTAAAGCAATCTTACCCAATCCAATTACCTCACCCTTGCTATTATCTCCAAAGATAATTGTTTCCTTTGGAATGTTGTCATATTCAATCGTGGTGAACAAATTCTTCTCTCCGGTCATATGATTGGAGCATCCACTATCAAGCAACTAAGCGGTGCCACCGGAGGAATATTCCTACAAAACAAATTATGCTTGGAATTTAGGTACCCAAATAGATTTGGGTCCTTGTAGGTTAGATGGATACATTTTGGGAACCCACACACTCCTTAGAATCTTCTTTTTTGTGTAGGCCCCAACATACTTGACTACGATTTTGCCATTGTGATCCATAGTCACCATGTAATCCGAAGTGTAGCTTGGTGAAGGC
Source organism: Panicum virgatum (assembly GCF_016808335.1). Classification (NCBI taxonomy): domain Eukaryota; kingdom Viridiplantae; phylum Streptophyta; class Magnoliopsida; order Poales; family Poaceae; genus Panicum; species Panicum virgatum. Next base: position 29,125,172 of record NC_053145.1, on the reverse strand, counting down.
TCATGCATGGTGCTCTTGTACTTGATGGGAGCTTCTACTTTCTTCTTGTTCAAGGTGGAGATCAAAGGTGTCACTCCATGTGCTATGTTCATTAATTCACCAAGGTTACTACCCTTGGTGAAGGAAAGGACTTCCTTGCCCTTGACCACCTTTCTCTCATTTACCTTTGCTCCCTTATAGTGGCCAAGCCCGTCCTTTATGGTAGGATATCTACCATCCTTGTAGATGACCTTGGGCTTGGGCTTCACATTACCTTCATAGCCATTCTTGACTATCATGTTGAGCCTCTTGATTTCAAGATCTTTGGCTTTGACCAACTCCTCTAGCTTTGCAATGTTAGCAACACAAGCTTGTATATCAAATTTATAGCATTTAGAACAACCTTCACTTGTGGAGACATTATTGCCTTGGAATGGGTTTTTGTGCTTTCCCAAAGGGCATTATGGTTTACTTCAAGGTCTTTGTATTTGACAGTCAAGCTTGATAAGCTATTTTAAAGTTCACCATTAGTGACCTTAAGGGAAGCTAGAGAATCACTAGCCAATGTGTTCTCCTTCATCAACCTCTTATTAGAGTCATTAGCCAAAGACAAGTCAATGGATAATTTCTCTACTTTAGCTCTTTCCTCGGCAAGGAACTTCTCTAAGGCAAGGTTTCTCTCCTTTTCTTGGATGAGCAAGTCTTCTTGCCTATCGAGTGTCTCTTTCTTTTTCTCCAATTTCTTCATAAGCTTTTTAATTTCTTTAAATCCTTTCTTACCAAATTCTTTGATCATATAAGCTTCATGTTGTTTTTCTTCATCATCAAAATCATTTTCTACACTACTTGATGTGGAGGATGGATGAGAAGTGGAGGAGGATGTTGCTTGTACCTTGTTGCCTCTTGCCATGAGACAAAAGTGAGTGTCATCCTCATCATCGAAGATGTTGTTGAAGAGTCGTCTTGTGTTCTTGGTTATGGCAAGTGATGCCACACCTTCCTTGTCGGATTCTTCATGGCTTGACTCCCACTCTTCACCAATATGAGCACGACCTTGATATCTTTTCTTGAAGTCCTTGCTTTTCTCCTTGTATTTCTTCTCTTCATTTTCCTTGTTCTTGAGTCTAGGGCAATCGGCAATGTAATGCCCCAACTCCTTGCACTCATATCATCTTCTATGATTTGGCTTCTTCTTGTCATAGCCATCCTTCTTGTGGAATTTCTCTTCATGAACTTCTTGAAGTTCCTCATGACAAGAGCCATTTCTTCATCGGTTGATCCTCCGTCACTTGACTCTTCTTTTGTTGGCTTGATGGCTTTGGAACTTGACTCAATCGGGATGCTTAGAGTTGTATTGAGTGCAACAATCTTGGTCATTTTGTGGCTAAGAGACTTTGCCACATCTCTCTCAACCAATTCTTGATGAAGAATCTCACCAAGAAGTTGATTTGGTGTCTTGGTCTTGACCTTAGGATCTCTTCAAATCATTGTTGCAAGTGTGGGATTTCTTGGAGTAAATGCTCTAAGCAACTTCTTTGTGACCTTATGATCATCCCACTCGGTGCTTCCAAGAGCGGCAATATCCGAAACTAGAACCATGAGCCTCTCATACATTTGAGTCACGGTTTCATCACCATTCATGACAAAGTGCTCAAGTTCTCCTTGCAACAAATCCATCTTGCCTTCACGAACTTGATCCGTGCCCTTATGAGCTTCCTTCAATGTGTCCCAAATCTTCTTGGTAATCTCAACATTGCGGACCTTGTTGAATTCTTGGATACAAAGTGAGCCGGTGATGACTCTTATGGCTTGCACATTGCGGAAGTATTCTTGTGCTTGTTCAGCCGTAGGCACATCGTTAACGGGTGGAGTCACACCTACACACAACCTCCCATACCAAAGGGTGAAGCCCGTAGAGGTGCATTTTCATACCAAAGGCCCACTTGGGGTAATCCATACCATCAAAGTACGGAGCACGACCCAAGTGGATGGATTGAAATTGAGAAGAGGAATACGCTTGTTGTTCGTAGTTATGAGGCACTTGATGCATGCCGAAGAAGGGGTGTTTCTCCTTCTCTTCCTTGATTCTTTGCTTCGTCAACTTTCTTGCCTTCTTCTCAATTTTTTCTTTCATCTCCTCTTTTCTTCTTCTCCTTGCATCCGACATCTCCCCTTCATCTTCATTTGAGCTTGATTCATCGCTTGATGCCGCATCATGGATGGAGGGACACCGGCTTCTGGAGAAGGGGTTGTAGGAGCTTCCGGTAGCTCCGACGTTGACAACCGGCGGAACGGTTACCACATCTTGCGCAATGACAATGTTTGCGTCGGTGCCATCCCTGCTTTGAGACATCGATATCCCTTAGCGGTTAAGCCTAAATCAAGGGACCTTGCTCTAATACCAATTGAAAGGATCGACACTAGGCCTAGAGGAGGGGGGGAGGGGTGAATAGGCCTGTTTAAAAATTTCCTGAAAAACTTGGCAGAAAATCGTCAGGTCCGGATGATCCAGCCCTATGTCGGATCTTCCGGTCCTTCTCAAGTCCGGATGATCCGGCGTAGGGTCGGATGATCCGACAGAGAGAAAGAATCTTGCACTAGATTTAAAATCTACTTAGCTTTTGACGAATCCCTTTGAATACAAAGTTGACAAATGAAGTAGCTAAGCCTGTGAACCAGATTAGCACAAGAGGAATGCAACTAACAAGTAGATCAAGTCAAGAATAACTCAAGAATAATAAGAACAACAATAAATAAAGGAGACACAAGATTTAACCCAAAGTTAACTCCACAAAGGAGCTACGTCTCCATTGAGGTGCTCACAAAGAGCAGGGTTTTCCTATAACCCTTTCCCTCACTCAATCAACCACGTAGGAGGATTGAGTTTCTCACTATCAAATGTCCATGAAGGACGGGGTAACACAAACTTTCGGGGCTCAACCACAAAGGAATGGAAGCTCACCGGCACCTCTAACCGTCTAGGAGCCAAGCTCTAAGAGTAACAAATGCGAATCAGCGAATCAAAGGTTGCTTCAAGTGCTTCTTGAGATGAACAAGTGCTAGCTCACGGAGTGCTCTCAAATCACACCTCAAATCTCACTTCCTCTCAATCCCAAGGTGTTTCCTTGCAAGAATCAAGCTCTAGGATGGAGAGAAGTGAAGTATTGAATGCTAGGGAGGCGTGGTTTGTCGGGAGAGAGAGAGAGAGAGAGAGAGAGAGAGAGAGAGAGAGAGAGAGAGAGAGAGGAGCAAATGAAGAGGGTGAAGGGGTATATATACTTCCACCCCCGAAAGTGACCGTTGTGTGTTTTTTGGTGGTTCCCAAATCATCGGGAGTAACCTCGGATCATCCGGGGTAGTGACAGAATAGGCTAAAAACACACTTGAATTTCCCAGGTCCGGATCATCCGGTGTAGGGCCGGATCATTCGGCCTGGCCTTTCCAGGCGGTCACAAAACATCAGGTCCGGATCATCCGGGCTAAGGCCGGATCATCCGGGCTAAAGGCCGGATCATCCGTGCTAAAGGCCGGATCATACGAACTTACTCAGTGCTGAACTTCACTATTTGGCCGGATCATCCGAGGTAACCCCGGATCATCCGACCCTGTGCAGAAACTTTGTGCATAGTGTTTTGTGAGTGAAGTGTGTGACTCTCAAGAATGTCATCTGAAATGAAGCATTTTGACAACCTAAAATTCATTCAAATGTGTCCCCCTTGATAGTATTGTGAACCTATACTCAAATTCAAACCTAAAAGTACCTGAAAGCTTTGAGAGGTACGTCTCCACAACCACCCGACAGTACGTGAGACAGGTACTCGGGTTGGTGATGTCCTATTGGCCACGTTCTCCACTTGATCCACTTGGGCAAGGTGCAAAGGCTGACTGCAGTGATGACCAGTTTGGTCAATATCTGGAAGAAACCTCTACCATAGCGGACAAGATAGTGGAGACGTTGAACAAGTCCGGATCTCCTTGAGTTTTATGTAAACTGTTTGGCATTCTAGTGCCTCAAGTACTCTGTGTACAAATGTTTAAATTTGTGTAATGTCGAGTACTTGTTTCTGTGAAAGGATAGTGCGATCCTTTGATTTGTACGATCTTGCGATCAATCGAGTAGTAATACTTAGAAAGTATCATCTAGAGAACCCCATAGGTTCAGGCGGCATCGCGCCTACTTGATTTTGGAAGTAGACACGAAGAGTTGTATCCATAGGTGCCTTAAGAGACTGAGTATTCTCGAGTAGAGTTGAGTAGCATGGTTCTTATTTAGAACTCTAGTGCTAACCAGTTAGGATTGAATCCCGTAGGATTAACCAAGTGGGAAAAGCACTTTCAGAAAGATTGTTAGGCCATAGCCTGATGTAATTTTCCTTTGGAAGGAAATGTTTGGGTTAAAGCGGTGCTCATATGACTTTGGTTGTCCAAGCAAACAAGGGACTCTCGATAATTACTCGAAGTACCGAGAAAAAACGGAACACCTTATGAACTTGGTGACCCGAAGGTGCGGACGAAACCGAATAGGTACTCGGGGCAGCAAGTCCTTAGTGTAACACCCTCAGTAGTCCGAGTAAGCGGGAGACTTACATCGAGTACTTGGAGAACCTGGAGCTTAGTTTTCGTTATGCTCCTTGAATTTTTGGAGTAATTTTCAAAGTTGACCGGTTAGGGTAGACCTCGTCTGATCACCCAAGTGGGGAAAACTTTTAAGAAAATATCCACAAACTACTCGAGCCAGCGAGTAGGGTGTCCTAGACAAGGATTGGATTGATTTCTAAAATAGACATGTTAGGATGAACTCCGTCGAGTTTACCAAGACGAAAATATTTTAGAAATATCCTAAACTTACTTGAGCAAGGCGAGTAAGGTGTCCTGCCCGAGGACTGGAGTAATTTCTAAGGTAGATCTGTTAGAATGAACCCCGTCGGGTTACCCAAGATGAAACCATCTTAGAAATATCCAAGACCTACTCGAGCCAGCGAGTAGGGTGTCCTACACAAGGACTGGAGTAATTTCTAAGATAGATCTGTTAGGATGAACCCCGCTGGGTTACCCAAGATGAAACCATCTTAAAAATATCCAAAATCTATTTGAGCTAGCCAGTAGGGTGTCCTAACCAAGGACTGGAGTGGCGGCTAAAATAGGACGGTTAGGATGAACCCCGTCGGGTTACCCAAGTGGAACATATTTTAGGAGTACTCGAGGTAAACCATAAAAAACTACTCGATTATTGCTCTATGTTGAGCAAAGCTTTTTGGAGTAGTGTTAGTGATGGGGGTATAGATCAGATGAGTGAGAGCGAAGAAGTCGATTTGTAAGGAAATCAACTTTTATTGAAAACTTGTCGTGATTACAACAATTGTAAAATGACAGACTCTGACTCTTAAGAACTACCCCTTGCCCGTAGACGTGAGAAATGGTTTACATGATTGAATAAAAAATATTCGGGGGTAATACTAATCGGTACGCTAGTCGGCTAGATTTTGGGTAAAGTCGCCTTTACCAGTGGTGCCCCAAGGGCCTTGCGGAGTGAGTTGCACTCGAAGATCGTATGAGCTCTTTGGGTGCATGAAGCATTTGCGCAGGAGCGTTTTGTTGATCTTGTCTCCGCCAAGAGATATTTCTCCATGGTGTTGGGTGCGGGTCTTCCCCTGAGGAAGGGAATTTGCTGGTTTGCGCTTCTTGAAAGATGCGGAGGAGTGTGCTGGGATGCGGTAATTGGAAGAAGGGCTGTAAGCCTCTATTTCCTCGCGCTCCTTTCTCCTTGAGATGATGATGTTGCATGCATCACGACCGATGTTGATCACATTGCGGAGGTCGCTGTTGGAGTAATCGTAGTTGTCGCCCTGCTGTTCATGTTGGCGGTTGGCGAGGCGCTGACACCTGAACGCCCTTTTCTGGTTAAGCAGGCGACGACATTTGTAGAGGTCCTCTGCTACGGGTCGCTCTTCCAGTTCAACAGTTACAGTGACTGTTGGAGGAGGTGCAGGCGGGTCTTGCTTGATAGCAGCTTGAGTGTCTGTGACTGCGGGAGGAGTAGTTTTCATGCTGTCGGAAAGGTACTCGTCATAGTCATCAAAATTGTAGTCGTCGAGATTAAGACGCTTTGTCGAGTCATCCTCTGGTTCATGAACTTCAGAGATGCGAACCATGAGGATTTCACGGCAAAGATCCTGAATTTCTTGGTCTTGATTGCTTGCTGACGGATCTAGCAGGGTGCTCTGCTGGAAGGGGAGATCTGTTAGCTGAGGGCTGAAAGCCTTAGGATCTTGTGTCTCCTTCCAGTGCACTGTCCGGCCTTGCGGTGTGACATATATGACCAGGTTTGGGAGGGAGTCCTGATCGGACTTGGAATTCTTAGTCGAGTTGGATTCGACTTCCTTGCTGAATTAGATTAGGTCATCCAGTTCATCCTCCGGATCATAAGGGCACTCGGAGTCAGAATCGGTTAGGCCACCAATTTTGGAGTATGTGTGCTTTGGGTGAGTGAGAAGCGGAATGCCCATCTCTACGTGGAGGGCGTTCTCGTTCATCCAATGTAACCATGATTGTGTAGGAGTTAATCCTTCTGGCTCTTTAATCCAGGGTTTGTCGAAGATCGACTCGCTGGATTGTTCAGGAGCTTTGGATTTTCTCTTTTTAAGCTTGATTAGTTTCCAGAGGGCGTCTGCCATCTAGGGTGGATGGGCCATGGCATCCATAAACAAGTCGATGTTATCTGACCAATCTTCGAGATCATCAAATGGTTCAAAGTTGTCGAAACTTTCCATGAACTGATCAAAGTCCTGATCGAAAAGGGGATCATAAATATCAGTTGGTTCAGGAGTCAACTTGTGATCAGGTTTCGGCGAAGGATTCTGGAGTTTCCTGAAAGGAGGCGGTCCCATCCGAACAAGCCGGGGGTTTGCCTCTTCAGGTTCCCGTAGATTCCTCCTCCCGAATTCTGCTTCTTGTTTTGCAGAGTATTTTTAGCCATCTTGATGCAGTCGATGAGCTTAGAATCTACTCGATCTATCCCTGAGAGTATATCGCCCGACTGTTCTTGTGGTGGGTTCAATGCTTTTGGGTTCTGCTGTTTTTTAGATGAGCCAAGAGCTGATTATGCAAGCTTGATGCACCCCGCTATCGATCATGAGACCCGATCTACTATATCGAGTAGTTTCGTGTTGACGATCTTGGGGCGTTTGATTGACTTGAGGTAAGTCACATATTTTCCGAGAGTTTTAGAAAAGTTAGGATTTTTGGAATAAGAGTTTGCATCAAACTCGGCTGACTCGTGGGTTCGAGTTGGAGTTGACATGTTTTCTGTGGTATCTGAACTGAGCTCGAGTAGAGCTCGTTTTCCGTCGAGTTCTGCGACCTCGCAGATTTCGGCGGGTTGGTTGATGGTTTTCAGCTCAGGTGAATTGGGCGTGACGAAGTGACTAGAGAAGCCACCCGATCCATTAGCCGTGCAGGCCCAGGAGCCGAAAACGAAAGTTGTGCCCTCAGGCACATTGTTGGCGTCGCTTGATCTGGCCATCGAATTCGCCGATGAACTCGCCGAAACCCCTACCTAACGCGCCAACTGTCGGTGTTTTCCGCCAAGCCTGCTCAGGGATACCCTTAGCAGTAAGGTTTGTAGGTCGGGATCGACTGCTCTGGATCTCGATGGTGCAAGGAACACAAAGATTTAGACAGATTCGGGCTGCGAGTTGCGTAATACCCTACGTTCTGTATGGTTGTTTGTATTGCCTTAGGTGTTGATGTGTTTTGAGGGGGTCCCTACCCGCCCTTATATATCCGGGGAGATAGGGTTACATGAAAAGTCCTAGCCGAGTACAGTTGGAGTCCTACTACAACACAATTGGGTATTTTCCTTTATACTGTAGCTAGTTCTACGCCTATTCGGGTAGTTACAAGAGAGGTAAGATACATCCATGAGCTATCCCTTACTCTAGAATATTTTATGCCTATAAGCAGTCCCGCTGCACCGGGTCTGACATAGTTTGATATGATATGGTCTTCTAAATTACACTTTGACTAATCATTTACACTACAAGAAACCATTTAATCTGTGACGAATTTTGACGAAATATTCGTGATGTTTTCAGATATTGTCACGGATCTGTAACTATAGATATAAGGCCCATAACACAGTGACAGTTTATCAATTTCGTCATGAACCAACCCAAAACCTGTGACGTTTTAGCAAATCTCTCGCAATTAATAAATTTAGAATTATTGTCATAACACAAGGTGAGAAAACAAAAATATGATAGCACGTCAACTTCTAGAATTTTTGGACCAAATTTAGATATTTTTGTAATTATTATATGGTCATTTCGAGAAAAAAGTTTTAATTTTCCATAACAAACATTTAGGACTTTTTATCCGTTTTTAGTATATGAGCTATAATGTAACCAAAGATATTAATATATATATTTTTAAAATTTTCTAAATACTATTTGAGATACATGAAGTTCAAATTGCAATTACTTTCAATAAAAATATAGAACATTATTAAACTCTTATAAATGGTAAATGAGTTCTAAAATTATTGAAACTTTGAAAACACAACTTATGTGCAATATAAAATATATGAAAAATATATTTGTATATTTTAAACTATTACTTTTATATGTCATTAACAAAGCTAGCTTATTTAGTTGTAAATAAAAAACAAAAAATTAAATGGGCCAAAACATGGGCTGTTTTGTAGGCACGCACGCATCGCCCAAACGTTTTCGTCCATCTATCGTGGATCTGACGGTGTAGATCACTTTCACATTACGTATATACTATTGTACCACCCGAAACCCTAGCGGCCCATCACTCTTCACTGTCCCCGCCCCCTCCTCAGATCCACGCCTCTCCCGGCCACCCCCTCCTCAGATCCACGCCACTCTCCCCACCGACCCCTCCTCCTCCTCATCCTCAGATCCCGCGCAGCAGGCGAGTGAGCGATGCGCGGCCACTCGGCATGGCGCGCTGCTCCGTCTCCACCACGCGCGGGCGGAAGTTCAGGCAGGCGGCCGCTCGACGTGGCGCGCGGCTCCGCCACGCGCGAGCGAAAGGGCAGACAGGCAGCTGCTCGGCGCGGCGTAGGCAGGCGGATCTCGATGGAGGCATGCAGTGGGCACGCTCGGCGTTCTCCAGTTCTACAGGTGAGATCCAGGCTGCTGGGCCATTTTTAAGTCAACAGCTGCAGATCCACACTAAAGCTTGAGATTGACAGCCTCAACAAGATCTTCACAAGCATTTCTAGCAGGCGGATATCTAGCTCGGGATGGTCCGCAACTTGCTGGAGTCTTCCACGGCAGGGTCTTTTCCGTGGCTGGTGGCTCAGGCGCCCTTCCTTCCTCGAACCTGGTTGTGAAATGGTCCATCCACAAGTTCTCGTGTCCTCCAGCGTGATGCAGCTGCTTTAAGAGGTAATCTTCTCTCTCCTCCCAGTTTCTGTAGACTTGTTCTTGAGTGGTAAGGAATAGATTTGTTGCAGATCCAGAGCCGTTAGTTCGGGTACTCACTGAGCTAGGTGTTTGATGATGTTTTGGCCTCCATCTAACTGGCCTTGTGCATGCCTTACCTGCAGTTTGCTGCAATAGTAGACTGCAGTAGCGAGCAGTAGTAATATGCAGGTCAGCAGTTGCTACATGCAGCTATCTGAGACTGAAATCAATTTTACTAAGTGTAGACATTTCTTGATGGGATTGCTACATACCACTATGTGGTGACAGGTTCTTTTCCCACTGTGTGCAGGCAAATATGCACTAAGTGCAGCTAATGCTCTTCCCCGAAGCAAAGTAAGGCACATGCAAGAGTTAGGCCATGTTTAGATCTGACCCCATAAACCCCGTAAACGCAAAAAAAACGTCACATCGAATGTTTCGACAAATGCATGGAGTACTAAATGAAGTCTATTTATAAAACTTTTTGCATGGATGGGCTGTAAATCGCGAGACGAATCTAATGAGCCTATTTAATCCATGATTTGCAACAGTGATGCTACAGTACCATCCGCTAATTATTGATTAATCATAGATTAATTAGCATCATTAGATTCGTCTCGCGATTTACAACCCATCTGTGTAAAAAGTTTTATAAATAGACTTTATTTAGTACTTCAAATTAGTAAGATTCCTTTGCAAAAAAAAGATTTGCAACGGAACTAAACACGGCCTTAAACAAAATTCAGGTACGTAGTAGGTTCCTTTTCCAGGGTGCAACTGCATCAATGCACTACTGTTTGGTGTGAACTTGATATCTTGGCCTCATTTAGTTTTTGGACATCTTTGGTGAGTGCGGGAAAAATAATACCTGCTGCTATGTTGTTAATTTATTATCCCATGTTCTCTGAATTGATTTTGGAAACTAGTGCTTGACGTTCTGTTTATTATGATAAACATGAAAAAAACAATAACCTTGCCTTACATAAAAGCTTATAAATGGTACCATGTTATCTTGTATTTTTGTATGTATCTTCTGTGTCCTGATGTCATTGTTCATTTCGGTACAAGGATAAGAGCTTGACCATTTCAAAGAAAATAGTTGACTTAAAGATGCAGCCTCCTTTGATAGACTTAGCTAGTAAATACTGTACTTAAGCTAGTGTATTATTGTGCCAAGTAATTTGGAGATGCAACCAGCATTGTCCTTTTGCAAATAATCAAAACATGCTTTGTTTATTTCATGGCTAATTTCACCGTGTGCTATACCACGTGCAGATATGCTGAAATAATCACCTATCCTTGCATACATTCATGATTAATGTCTTGTTAGTGTGATTTGGATCTGTGGCTTGGTTTCTTTTAGATTTCAAAAAACAATCACCTATTTGCATATTCATGATTAATCTCTTGTTTAGTGTGATCTGGACTGAATTGTGTTATGTTTTTCCCTCAGGATGCAGATCGTGGCCAAGGCACCTATGGTAATTGCGTCTACTGTGTAGGGTCAGATAGCTTGTTCTAAGTCAGATAAGAGCATGTTTAAGCTACAGGGTAAAATGGTCTTTGAGATTGCATGTTGTTGCTGCTAGTTTATAGTAGTGGACTAGTTGAAAATTGCCATGGTGCAATTATTGTAAGATCTTGTGATAGATTAAAACTTAAGTTAGACTATGGTTTCACGCTGAATAAAAACCTGTTTTCTTGTGTGTATATGCTGAGATGGATCAAAGCTTATTTCATGTAATGAATGAAAATTTTAATTTGTTGTGTTTAATTATATGGGCTGTGTACATGAGTTATTTTATATGTAAGAGCTGAAATTTTGGCCCTGTGACCCACTTCTAAACTAGGCCAATTAATAAATGTGCCATGAATGAAAAGTAAATGTCCATGTCAGCAGGCATGTCATCAGCCATGTCACCATCCATGTCGGCAATAGTTGCCATGTCACCATCCATGTCAGCAATTACATCATCACCTGACAATTCAATCCATGACATAGTTTGTGATGTTTATTTTCGTCACAAACACTGGGCCTGGGCTAGGCTGCGTGGGCTCAAACCTAATCTATGACCGTTAAGAAACGTCATGGATTGCTTCAATCTGTGACGCTCAATACATGACGCTATCTGAAAACATCACGAACAAAATTTTATGACAATTTTTCAATGATTTATGATGAAATTGTTTCGTCACAGAATAAATGGTTTCTTGTAGTGTTATTTTATACGATAACTGTCATGATTATAAGCTTAGAATTACTAGATAGTACATTTAATTACAAATCTATCTATATCAAGTTTGTTCTATAATAATACTTAAAAATTGTTGATCAAATTATTAGTCAAAGATTGCAGAGTTTGAATTTTGACATGTGTGCACACCTTATAAAGAAACTGGAGAGAGTCAGCAAATATATATGTGCATTGCTAATGTACTTCCTTCTCAATTTAAGTTGCACATGTCCGCATGTTTTCCTTCTCATGTTGCTGAGTCTTCATCTAGCTCGATGGGTATTTACAAGAAGACAAGACGACCTCGATCATATATCGGAGGAGACTTCAATTCCAAGGCGAGTTCTGTTCTCCGATTCCACATCCGTGAGGAGGTATAATGAACCAAAATTAATAACGGACAAAGGAAAAAACTCTCTATTTAAAAATAGACTAGCCAATTATGTCCGTGCGTTGTTATGAGCAAAGTTGGTATAAGTATCGAATACGTATAGTTGTTTGTGTGTTAATTTGTAGGGATCTACGTGATCGTATCATAGATAGAGGGCTGATCCGACTAACATATGAGATGGACTAAGACCCACTGTCAATGACACATGACGGACCAAATCAAAAGTTTAGGTGGAAACCTTACTCACTTTAAAAATATATATGCTTGCATAGTACCCATGCGTTGCTACGGATAATATAATAGATCAACCTAATATCACCAACTTTGCGTTCGTTCACTACATGTACAGACCGTGTTGTGATCATGCAAGGCATTGATTGTCCGGGATCCGATTGGGATTCCGGTTGATTAGTCCGGGTTCCGATTATGATTCTGACTGATTTGTCCAGATTCCAATTAGGATTTGGAATGATGAAATACTAGTAGGACTCGCATACGAGATGGATTAAAGCCCACCTCTCAATGACACAAGACGAACCAAACTAAAATTTGAGGTGAAAACCTTACTTGCTTTAGTAATTACTAGCATAGTGCCCGAGCGTTGCTACGGGTAATATAATAAATCTACATAATATTACCAATAAAATAATATCACCAACTTTGTGCTCGTTCCTATGTGCAGGTCATGTTGTGATCATGCAAGACATTAATTATCTGGGGTCCGATTGGGATTCCGATTGATTTATCCATATTCCGACTATGATTCTGATTGATTTGTCCAGGTTCCAATTACAATTCAGATTGACAAAAGGCTAGTCCAACTCGCATAGGGGATGGACTAAGGCTCACATATCAATAACACAAAACGGCCCAAACCAAAATTTTAGATGGAAATCTTACTCGTTTTATTAATAGATATAAATATAGAAGTAATAGGTATAGATATAGATATAGAAATAGATAAAGATAAAGATTTTAATACCGTTGAAGCTTATTTCACACATGTGGTGCATCTCAGTTTCTTTTGGTTGTCCTTTCGGTCACGAAGAGTTGCAATTTTTTTTCTTTTGATGAATGTGTCCCACTCTACTTTCATAATAGTCATGTCAGTCTATCTATAGTTTTGCTAGATCTCTAGATTTGTATTGCGCTGCACATAAAAAATTGAAAATTTGCCTTACAAATTCTTCAATATGTAGTTATGTTGATTTACTTCTAGTATTCTGAATCTACTTCTAATAGTACAATTAATATATACTTGATCGTGACACACTAGGAACTGACCTTTTAGAGAGACAAATTAGCCCTAAGTTTGTGCCAAACACAATTTGACTTTTCTGCTCCCAGTGTTTCTTTTAGTGATGTAGTTTGAGCAGTCAAAAGCATGTTTTGACCAATAATTAGTCTAGTAATTTGAAATTTGAATAAATCCATTTTTTACTATCCAACTCTTGCCTCGGTTTGGTTTTGGTCATTGAACTCCAAAACCGGGTATCCTTGACCATCTAATTATCAAAACCGTTCACATTTGACCATCCAGCAGTTTTGCTGGGTGGTTTCACTGATGTGGACGCCACTTGGCTGGAACTCGATGGTGCAAGGAACACAAAGATTTAGACAGGTTCGGGCCGCGAGTTGCGTAATACCCTACGTCCTGTGTGGTGGTTTGTATTGCCATAGGTGTTGATAATTGTTTGGAGGGGATCCCTACCCGCCCTTATATATCCGGGGGCACAGGGTTACATGGAAAGTCCTAGCGGAGTATAGTTGGAGTCCTACTACAACAAGATCGGGTAGTTTCCTCTATACTGCAGCTATTCAACGCATATTCGGGTAGTTACAAAAGAGGTAAGGTACATCCATGAGCTATCCCTTACTCTAGAACATTCTATGCCTATAAGCAGTCCCGCTGCCCTGGGTCTGACACACCTGTTAGCTTATTTTTTATCTCTCTCCTATTTCTCTCTTTCTTTCTCTCTCTCTCTCCTCTCTCCCGGTCCCTCTTCTCGGCGGCCATGGCGGCTCCGGCCGCGGTGCCGTTCCCTGCGGAGCAAGGTGGGGCGGCGGGGCTGGCCCGCGGCCAAGGCAGCCCTGCGGGGTTGGCGCGTGGTGCTGCCATCGTCTGCTCGAGTCTGCTGCGTGCGCTGGCTACTGCCGCCACAGGCCCCTGCTGGCTGCCGGCGCCGCCGCCCCCTGCTGTCGCCGCCGCCCCATGTTGTAGGAGGCACCGCCACCACGTATTGCAGCCGGCGCCACCTACTCCAGCCACAGCCGCGGCCCCTCGCGGTCCCACCCTGCTGCAGCCGCGCCGCTGGAGAGGAAGGAGGGAGCGGCGATGGGGGTCGTCGGGGCAGGGGAGGAAGGAGGGAGCAGTGGTGGGGGTCTCCGGGGTAGGGGAGGAAGGAGGGAGTGGCGGTAGCGGCCGCCGGGGTAGGGGAGGAAGGAGGGAGCGGCGATGGGGGCCGTCGGGGCAGGGGAGGAAGGAGGGAGAGGTGGTGGGGGGTCTCCGGGGTAGGGGAGGAAGGAGGGAGTGGCGGTAGCGGCCGCCGGGGTAGGGGAGGAAGGAGGGAGCCGTGATGGCGGCCGTCGGGGCAGGGGAGGAAGGAGGGAGTGGCGGTGGGGAGGAAGAGGCAGGAGGAGGCCGCCGGAGCAGGGGAGCTGCTGCGGCAGTGCCCAGGGGAGGTGCGGTGCCGGTGGGTTCGGTCTGTGCTAGGATGAGTATCGCTGCTGGCACGCCTGCACTCGCCGCGAACCACGCCTGCGACGCGCGGGCGGATCCAGGGGTGCGGCAACGTCGGGGTCCTGGCATCCCACCCGCCGCCCGCTGCAGCGGCGCGCTCGAACAATGACGACGGCGGAGTGCACGAAATTGTCGAACCCCACCTCGCAGAGCACGGCGGTGGCAGTGGCGTCTATGGCGGCAGCTCGGGAACCTCCCCGACCTCACCGCCCTCCAGGTACCTCGCCACCTCTCGCATCGTCGGCCGTATCGCCGGCGACGGGTGGTCCGGCAGCACAGGCACGGTCGCGGTTAAAAGAGAGAGAGAGAGAAGAAACGAAGAGAAGGGATGAAAATGAGTTGACAAGTGGGCCCCACTGCCACATCCACATCAGTTGTGGCCACCAAAACAGCTCGATGGTAAAAAATGAACGGTTTTCATAGTTGAGTGGCTAAATATACCCAGTTTTTGGAGTTCACTGGTCAAAATTAAACCGAGGCAAGAACTTAAAAGAACATTCTACTGATCATTATTTGTAACAATTAATTTACAGTAAAAAATAATTCCAGATAAGTCCAGTAAAAACAAAAAAAACGGAAGGAAGGAATTAATTTTACTATCCCAACCAGTCCATTGAACACTAGCAAGTTTAGACTCGATTTATTCCAAATTATTTCTCATGGTTGATTCTGCCTTGTAATAAGATTTATATTTTTGTTTCCTGAGCACTAGTTCAGTTTGTACTTTAATTTCTATGGGTGATAAAGGACACGACTTACCATGTAATTGGTAATTATGAATTTTCGTGATAATCTTTTATTGACTATGGAAACAATAAAATCAATTCCTTTCTATGTTTTCCTAACATATTTATGTCATGTTGTCAGCGTAATGGGAACGGGAGTACCCATAACCCCGGACAAGTGTGCGGTTAAGGGAAGATGGCCCACCAGCGGCGTCAGCCGGCGATGTCAGCCGAGCGCGGCTGGGGGCCCTCGCCCAGAACGACAGCCCATGGAGATGGGTGCCCGCGCGGAATGGGCCAAGACTCGACCTAGCGCGGAAAACTCGGGGGAGGCCTTTCCTTACCCACGAATACACCTGCCCAGTAAAAGGATCTTTTACCAGGCCAGAAACCAAGCGTTGTCGGTGTTTACCGCCAAACCTGCTCAGGAATACCCTTAGCAGTAGAATTGTAGGTAGGGATCGACTAGCTCTGGAACTCGATAGTGCAAGGAATACAAGGATTTAGACAGGTTCGAGCCACGAGATGCGTAATACCCTACGTCCTGTGTGGTTGCTCGTATTGTCTTAGGTGTTGATGTGTTTTGAGGGGATCCCTGCCCGCCCTTATATATTCCGGGGGGACAGGGTTACATGAAAAGTCCTAACCGAGTACTGTCGGAGTTCTACTACAACCCGGTCGGGTAGTTTTCTTGTACCGCAGCTAGTTCTACGCCTATTCGGGTAGTTACAAAAGAGGTAAGGTACATTTATGCGCTATCCCTTACTTTAGAACATTCTAAGTCTATGAATAGTCCCGCTGTCCCAGGTCTGACAAGCCCCGGAGCTCTTCGTACCCGAGTCTTGCAGTCATTGAATACTTGGCGAGGCGTCTTTGAGTACTTCAAGTAGTCCTAACATCCTTCTGGTTGCTTTTGGGCCTTCCTTCGAGTACATCGAGTAGTCTTCCAAGTACTTCCGGTTTCTCCGAGGCTATGAGGTGCTCAAGCCCCGAAATCTTGATCATGTACACTCCATATGGAGTGGCCCCCGAGCCTTAGGTTGAATCGCAGAATCAGGCTGATGGTCACTTCTGTCTTTTTTCTTTCTTTATTTTCTAAAAAATTTGAAAAATAAATCTCTAATGCCATATATCCCGCAGCGCCCGAGCCTTAAATCAAAATCTCGTATCTTGTGGGTATCCCCCGAGCCAAGATTTGGAATTAAGGTTCTAATTCGTGGCATATGATTTTATTCCAAAAATATTAGCCAGTTTAATCAGATCCGATATCTGAAAAGATCTCTTTTTTCAGGAAATATCCCAGAAAAATGATACGATTGGATATGCCACACTGATTGCACCCGTGATATCCTCGAAAATATAGCCCGAGATGTTTATCTCTTTACCGTGCGTTCACATGGGCATTCACTATGCAGATGTAACACCTGGTTTATAAAAGAACTTAAACCGAGCAATCATATACGTGCCAGGATCAAGTCACACGTATATACAACAGAATGAATAGTATATCACAGCACATATCATGAATAAGTCATAATAAATCGAAATACGAATGTTATTTATTACATTAATGAAAAAATGTCTGATACAGCGGAAGCGAAGTACAAATACGATAAAAGCTCTCCGAAGCCGAGCAGGGCGCCACAGGGACGTCAACTGGGAGATGAACGCCTAGAAGTCCTCGTAGTCCTGGTAGCGCTTGAACGAACTGCCTCGTGTCGGCAGGAACTGAGCAGCAGTAGCGTATCTAAGAGGAAAAAGTAGAGAAGAGGCAAGAGTGAGTACACAACTTGTACTCAACAAGTATAACACAAACTATGAGGCTCTAAGGTTGGCTGACTCAACTGCATTAGCTTTTAATTCTTGGCAAAATTTTATTAAAACTAATTACTACAAGTTGATGAATTACCATTAACCCAGTTACATAGAAATTAATCAAAATTAATCATGTTACTACGGAGAACCAAACCGAAACCACCAAGGTAACCCCGAGAGGCACCTCCCTCGTCGGAAGGAGATAACCTCACTAATCAAAAGGAGGATCTGGGCCGCTCATAACCGTGAGCACGGCTAGTATACCAGTTTTACACTCTGCAGAGGTTGCACATCTTTACCCACAAGTCGTGAGCTACGCTAGAGGTTCATCACACTTCCTTAGGTGAGATGACTAGCGACTCACTACGAGGCCGTTACAAAGAATCTCGTTGGTAAGGCATAACCGCGAGAGTTAGGTCAGCAATGATGGGGCCCACCTCCAGGGGTACAAGCACCGGAGCGCAATCCTAGCACAGACCAAGCCGAAGGAGCAGGGACCATTGAAGCTTACTACTCTTGCCCCGCAGGTAAGTTACTCCAAACCAAAAAGACCTAATTAGTAAGCCAAGTCTATCCCATTCTAGCCTTGTGGAAGCGTTGTTGTCCCAGGTTGTCACTCTATGAACCGGTCCTTATGAAGAGTGGCCAACCAAGCACTAAGCACCGTGCTGGCCCCCTAAACCATGTTTCTACAAAAACCATCTTTTAACGAGACGTGAGCCACTCATCACAACACAGAGGGCCACTCTCAGAATTAAGTTCAAGTAAACCATTAATCAAATTAATTAAAAGGACCAGAGTGTGTTATAGCGCAGCAACCTAGCACAACTAACCAAAATGCAACCCAAAGGTATATATAAAGGATATAAAGTGGCTAGGACAGTCCTTATAGGCATACAATATTAAATGCGGTATGAAATTGTATTTAAAGTGATAGGTGGTGTTCATGTTATACTTGCCTTCCTCGTACTGCTCTGGCTGCTGCTCAAACTGATCGGAAGGTGGATGCTGCTCCGGGTACTGGTACTGGGGCTCCTCCGGTAACTCAACGTCTACTCACGAACACATGGCCAAAACAAAGCACAACAATAAGCATACATGCAAACAAATGCTAACTATAAGGAACAGTACATCAATACATAAAAACAGCACGCTAAACTAGTCTAAAACTATTCTATGCGTTACAACGATCGCGTGGACATAAAGAACGCTTAAAACGGAGTTAAAACGCATAATCTAGGCTAAAAACAAGTTCTAGGGACTTATCTGCGAGAAAAACTAGGGTTCCAGGGGGTTTTCTGCAAAAACTGAGGGCCTAAACGTAATTAACGGTTAAATCTAAGGGCTAGCGTGCAAAAACTCAAGGTTTGGACTGCGGGCGCTAAATCTAGAAAGGTCACGGGGGTTTTGGTAAAAACCAGGGCCTAACTGTAATTAGTTTTGAATAGATCAGGACCGCGGGTTGATTCAGCGAAAGCCCGAGGGCTCTTTAGCAAAAAGGCCAGCGAACCGGTATCTTCAGATTGGGGCCGTCGGATCTAGATCTAAAGGTTTGGATCCAGGGGTAAGCTAATCTAATCTCAGCCGCGCGTCTCGGATCGGACGGCTGAGGTCGAACGCGACCGACGGCGGCGGCGAGACTCGCCGGGGTTCTTCTCCCGCGGCGGCGCGTGGGGAAAAACTCGCCGGAGTTCACCAATTTAGGTGCTCCGGGGGTCAAATCGACCCGAGCTTGGGTCTGGGATGATCATCACGCCATGCGTGATCGATCTGGTGCCACTTAGAGGGTTGGCGGGGTTTAGGGCGGTGGGTTCAACTGCGGCGGCGGCTCGGAGCGGACAGGGCTCGCCGGCGTGAGGCGTGAAGGCCTCTCTGGGCGCGGGTTGTGGTGCAAAGGGGGTGTACGTGCGCGTGCGGGGTCAAGGCGAACCCAAACCAGGGTCACGCGGGGCTGGGGTGTTCTGCAGAAGGTCCGCCACCGCGGAGCAAAGACGTGCGCAGCGGCGGAGCGCCGGCGCACTGTGTCCCGGTCGTTGGAGTGGCCTACGGGCTAAGATAGCTAGCCTAAAAGAGAGAGAGGGTCTGGGCGGTGCTCACCGGGGCTCGAATCGAGCGTGGGGGTCGTGCAGGGGGTCCGGCGGCGAAGACCGGCGGCGAGCCGCTGCGGCGTTCGGTGACGGGTCGATGCGGGGGTGTTGCAGAGGTCGTAGCCGAGGGCAGCGGCTCGGGGAAGCTCCTGGCGGTCACGGCGGAGTCGAAGCGCTGCGTGGACGGGGCTCCGGTGCGGCGGAGGGGCGTGGCCGCGGCGGCGCAGCGCTCTGCTCTGCTCGGTGGAGCTGCGCGGCGTGGCGGCTAGGGATTGGGGCGGCGGTATGGCGAGGGTAGGGTTGCAGGGGGGTCCGCCGAGTGAGTTTAAAGGGGCCGGGCGGGGATTGCGGCGGGGCGCAGCGGGATAAGGATCCCGGCGACCTCGCCGGTGATCTCGGGCGGCCGTTGCGCGGAGCCGGGAAGGAAGGGGGGAGGAGGGCGCTGACGCGCGGGCCCGGCGTGGCAGCGGGTGCAGTGAGCGTGTGCGTGCGGCGTGCGCTCCGCGCGGAGAGGCGCTGGCGGGTGGGGTCAGGCGCGCAGGGGGGGAGGCGGGAGGCTGGGCCGGTGTGCGAGTGAGTGAGCGCGCGGTAGAGCGGAGGTGGCGAGCTGGGCCGAGCCGCCGACTGAGCCGTGAGCGGGGCAGGCCGGGGTGCAGGGGGAGGCCGAGCGGCCTGGCCCAACAGGGAGGGAGCTTGGGCTGTGGAGTCTGGTGCGGGTTGGGCCGTGCGGGAAGAGAGTGGGTTGGGCCGAGAAGGAAGCGGGTTGGGCTGGGGTTTGGCAGCTTGGGCCGGGTTGGTTTTCTATTTATCTGGGTTTTTCTCTTTTCTATTTCTAATTCAAACAAAGTTTAAATTCAAATACAAATTTGAATTCAAACCACACTCAAATAATTAAAACTATGCACTAGCATGAATGCAACACCAAAATTTAATCCTAAGAAAATTTTAATTACTTGCGAAACAAAAACTAGATTAAATGCAAGACTAACACAATAAACCTTAGAAAATTAAATAAAGCCAATTAAATTTATTAATAAATGCTGAAATTTAAATTAGGGTGTTACAACAGAGAATCTGCACTATTACACCCGTGATTGCTGCCTCTATAGTGTTCACGGGTCATTGTCCAGTGAAGCCCATGCGGCTATAAAAGGTGGGCAAGAGGCCTCGCCAGAAGCACCACTCCACTAAAGTTATGGCTCACAATTGGTGTTCTTATTTAGGAAGCTCTCGCCCTCCTGAAAATTGCGTAGTGTTTCCAGCAAAAGATGCTAGAAGAGTGCTTGCGAGTGGCAAGGGAAGTCTCTGCTGCCAAACCCTACAACGCCACTGCCCTCATCGGATCCATTCTGGGAATCATTTCCTTGCATATTCCAATGAGGGAGGTTCTTTGTGGACGGGTTGCATCTAGTTGTGTCATACTCTTAGGATTTCCAGTACAGAAGTACCCAAGAACTGACATCTCTGGTGAGGAGATTTAATCTTGTCACAACGTATTCAAGGAGAAGGAGAAATTTCTTTGCAAGATGCAAGAAGAGGACTTGCGAGGCGCTTACTATAATATGCCTCCTTGCACTTTGAAACTTTTCTCCCAAAATATGATTATCATTATTCCCTTAGTGGGAATAACAAGTTTATACTTTGTAATGGCCGCAGGCCGATGTAGATGTAGCTGCAGCCAGCCTCGCCCAGAAGATCCAGGAGGTGTGCGTGTAGGTCCGAGTTGTTGTAAAGCTTAGAATAAATACTAGGTTTGTACTATCGAGTAGTTTACTATGTTCGAGTACTTTTCTCTTGACTGGAATGTAAACCCAGAAGAAGAAAAGTTATGTCGAGTAGTTGTCAAGGGATTTGATTGTTTTCTTTTCCGGAATATAATCTCAGAAAAAAGAAATATATCAAAAAATCCCGTTTTTACCGCAAACAGTAACTGACTCTCAGACTTCCTGATATTTACTGTTTTGCCACCGCCACTACTATTTAATAGTGCGGTAAATTAGGTTTTACCCCACCGGCCGCCATTCGCAAAGCTGGGTGCAGAGCCCCAAGGAGAGGCGCGGCTTCCCCGTAAGAATATCATGATTACGGGGGGCGCCGTGTGCTCAGGCGATAAGAAGATCGACGGCTGGGATAGCTTATCCTTGTGCTACGGCTGGACATGTAAAGGGGGCCCTTCCGATGACTCTTTTCCTTAGCTAAAGCTCTCGGGATCGACTAGACCAAAGAGCAAAGATAGTCAAGAAACAAACACAACACACAAGACGTAGGGCATTACGCCTCCGAGCAGCCTGGATCTGTCTAAAAACCATTGTCTCGATCCGCTTCCGTGAGGAAGATCTTTGCGTATTTTACACCCCAGGCCAAATCTCTAAATAGGGGTTTCCTCGAATTCCTGTAGCGGTAATCACCCACCGTCACATGTCCTCTACTAGCCAACATTATTTGAACTTAAACCAACCTTACATTTTAAATGAATGAAAAACACAATTCGTAACCCAAGTCCAATTTTTTAGTGGATTAACCAAGAAAGTGAATTATTTCGAGAGCTGGTGAACCCGAGTGGTTCTTGAGCCAGCCCCCAAGCTGGTGATCTGGGTTTGAGCCCCGGCAAAGTCCATTTTTAACCATCGAACTATTGTTGGAGTCTGATCTTAGGCATCAAACTTGAAAACCCGATGACTTTGGCTATCGAACTATAAAAATGGGATAATTTTGGTCTTTTACCTGGTTTCAAAGGTAATTTTGGATACATTTATATTTTCTAAAATAATAAAATATGGTTTAACCTAAAAAAATTATAGCTAATTTATTTTAATTCTGAAAATATTATCTCTTGCATGATTCCATTTGGCCAATACTAGTAAGGTGCCCGTGCTAACGCCACGGCTAAATTTCAGATGTACACGAAACAACATATTAGATCACAGTTAGCACATGTCACAAACAAATTAATGACGGTTTGTACAAGCAGACATAAAACTGGTTTGTTTTTCATACATATCGACAGAGCAGCCATCAGAGTAAATATATTACACATTTTTGGATATTTAGCAAATCGAGACCTAATTGTTCACACAGGCAGACTCCTCTTGAGGCCTTGATACATCACTGGAAGTAGCTCAGAAACTTGTTCCCTCCCTGTGTCAACAAATTTCGAATCAGTAATGATGGTGCAGATTAGTGTTGCAGAAAAATGACTAAGTAATTAGCATTCCTCTAGAAAATTACATACTATTTGAAGTCCACTTCAACACTCCTTCCTCAAGCCTGGAGTGCATACTTTTTTTAGAACCATATATTTCAAAGCCTATATTTGTATGGAGCAATAGACAAGAGGCAGGTCGGCAGGTACCCTTACGTCAAAAGGCTCTGCTCACCACATATTTGTCGATTCAAAATACAAAACCTACAGTCATATAGAGATCTCTCTTACTGAAAGTGCCGAGGTACAGATCCTTGTTTCCAGCAACTCTGTCAATCCAAGACTGTCATCTTCCATGCTGGTGATGCCTGTAATGTAGTCAACATGAACATGCCCATGTGGTTTCTATATGTACTTTTGTTGAGCAAGGAAGAAAAATGTGGCGGCAAATTCTGCGCAAACAAACCTTGTCACGCCTCAGTAAATGGAGGCACCTCGAGAAAACCCACTGCTTCTCCTGCGGTCAGTAACAATTTCAGGAATGCAGGAAGTCATCAATGAAAATACAGAACGATGATATCATGCAGGCAAAATAGCAAGCACTAACTTCCAAGCAGTATCCATCTCTTGATAAGGACCGTCCTCATCATCTCCATGTTTTACAGGGATGTTTTCTACTTGATAAATTGACTCTGCAACTTCAGCTGGATATGGTATTGTTGTCTGGAAAGAGAAACTGAAAATTTATAGCGTAGAATGTGATACTTTTCACAATCACAAGGCATCAGATCAGAAAATGGACATCCTAATCATCAGGTGTTTACTCTTGAAACCAGAGACACAACTCAAGAAACCCCGTATCATATTATCGTGCATACATGATACATCATGGGTATAGTATAAAAATAGGTAACCATCAACTTTTACTTGAAAACAGTAGACCTTAATTTCCCCATTTAACATATATGTGCCAAGAACTTATGGGTCTAAGCACAATACTACATCCCTCTCTCAGAACCAAGCTGCAACTCCAAACATAAAAGTAGATTAGTGATCCTAAATTCCTAATTAAGATGTGACATCCCAAGAGCTTGTGAATCTAAGCACGATATTCTCATTCATTTCTCACAACTAAATTGCAGATGGGATGATGCAGTTTCAGCTAGATAAATGAGAGAGACAGGAAAAAAGGACAGTCTTTAGCACGGGACCTCACCTTTCCCTCCATAACAGAAACACATCAGTTAGTAGTTCCCAAATCAATCTAGATAACATGGTGAGATGCATAATAGAGAGAAGTAAACAATGTGTTGTATTTGACTCAGAAAACACACAAATAGTAAGAGCTTTTCTCCACTGCAGCAGGGGCTATTTGAAGTTTAGATTGTCATTTTGCAATTGATGCAAAGATGCAGACTTGTATGCATGCTGGAAATAAATAATTAATTGGCATGCTTATTTCTTACATTGCTACTATTCATTGCAGCCATTCCACAAATTAACATGTCCTATTCTCTGAAATCCAATACACCCTAAACTCAGGAATGCAACAATATAAATTTGATCGCAATTGAAAGCAGTACTGTAGGTTTTCGTCAATTCAATGTGAACCTACTGGAACAACGCATGAACCCGCCAGGCAAACAAAATCAAATCCGATAGCAGAAAATTAAGCCACTGATCTCTGAAATCCAACAACAATTTAAACTCTACAGTTGTCGGCAAATATTCAGTGCTCAAGATTTAAAATCCTGAAAACATAAGTTAACCTGTATTCCAGCTGCATTATCATGGTCTCTATCTTCTGATGGAGATCCCTGTCCTTGTTTTGCCTGCATACTGCTTATCCTGTCCCCCTGTTTGTACACACGGAATGTAGCTAATACACCTGAGGTATATACAATTTAGCTCTGCACACAAAAGATTAAGAAATTGTCAGATAGGAAATACACTGAACCCCAAATAACGAAAAAAAAATGTTGTCTGAGCCAAGGTGTTTATATGGTATGTCTGTAGTGCAGACTCTGCACCTCACAACACCTATTGTTTCATCTAAGCAAAATCAATGATTGGCTAGATAATCTCTACTACTAAAAAGACTCTAAGAGGGATTTTTTTTCGTCTTTTACACTTTCAATGGTGTGCAGTACGTTTTCAACCCGTCCCTGCCCCCTCCTTGCTCGTCCGTACTAGAGATGGCAACGGGTACTCGAAACCCGATGAGTTTTTGCTCCATTAGGGTGCGGGGCATAGACTAAATTCTATACCAGCGGGTTTCTTAATGGGATAAACTTCGTACCCGTCGGGTTTGCGGGTGCGGGTTTGTTCTCCAAGTACCCAAACCCGCAAACCCGTGGGTACAATAAACCCGACAACATATAACATAAAATACCAATGTCACAAAGTCTTGTATCAAAATAAGGTCCAATCACATGCTAAGAGAGACTTAGACTCATGTACTTCCATTCCCATGGATGGTTATCTACTCATAGACTCATTTGCGTATAATGCATTGTGTATTTGTTTATGCTTTCTATTAAATTTTGTTACTTTTTCTATCGGGTACGGGAAACTCGCGGTTAAAAAAAACCCCGCACGGGTACGGGTACGGGCATGAAATCATACCCGCGACGGCTATGGATTTTTTTAATAGATATGATTTTACCTTGGCGGGTATGGATTTAGTTAGTGATACCCGTCGGGTTTCTGCCCGTTGCCATCGCTAGTCCGCACGCCCCACCCGGCCGCGCGCCCACGACTGTCGACGGTTCCGCCTCCCAACCCTCGAACCTCTCCTCCGCCGCACCGCCGGTCGCTGCACCTCCTCTCCCTCGGCCACGCGGCCGGGACGCCGCCGCCACGCCGTCCCTGCCCACCTCCCCGGTCGACGCTCCCTCTCCGTCCCGGCTGCCGTACGCCTGGTCCGGCCGCCGCGCCAAGGTCCGCGCCGCCGCCACGCCGTCCGCGCCGCGCCGTCCCGCCGGCCGCCGCTCCCGTTCCGTCCCGGGCGCCGCGCCAAGGTCCGCACGCTGTCCGCGCCGGGCCGTCCCGCCGGCCGTCGCGCCCGTTCCGTCCCGGGCGCCGCGCCAAGGTCCGCGCCGCTGCCACGCCGTCCGCGCCGGGCCGTCCCGCCGGCCGTCTCTTTTCCGCGACACCCCTCCTCTCCGACCCCTCTGCCGCGAGAGCCATGGCCGCCCGCCTTCGCCATACCGCCAGGGCGCTAGCCATGCATGCGCTCGGCACCTCCCCTCACGTAAGTGCGGCTGCCTGCGATCTAATCGGCTCCCCGTTTCGACGCTCCCTTACTCACAGAGATGCTCACCGATGGCCCACCATGCATTTGATCTTCTTCCGTCTTCCAGTTGCAGGCCGCCGCCGCACCTCCGCAGATGACGATGTCGATACAGGAGCGCGCCGCCGCTGCGTGGTGTTCGTGGATCGGCCACCATGGTTCCCCTGTCTGACTGCCTCAACCGTCGCCGCTGTGCGCTGGGCAGTGCGTCTGATTATTTTCCCGTGACCTGCGGCCCTCTCCGCCCTGCCCCCGCTCCATCTCGGCGAGTGCCACCGCCGTGTGCCGTTTGGGGGCGGCCATCCCCGGGGTTCCTCCTCCTCATCCGTGTGCACCGCCCCACCCCTCCTCGCTGAGATCCCCCACACTACGATCTCCGCTCCCCAACCTCCATGGATGAAGTTTCTAATCGATCATGGCAGATGCTATTTTCTGCCGATGCCGATTCAATCCATTGAGTTCCTTGCCAATCCATTCAATCCATGGCCAATCCGATTGATGGTGAGTTCTTGTCGATCCATTTGATGGTGAGTTCTAACCGATCCAATACATTCAATAGATTTTGACCAATGAAATTTTCTGGCCGATTCAATCCATCTCTAAATTGAAATGTGTTCAATTTTTCTAGCCAATCCAACTGAGGGTGCGAATAATCCAGCTGATCCATACATGTTAATCCAGTTCCACGTCATCATGTTCATCTACCATACAATTTGATTCTGTTGCATTGTTGTACTGAACCAAGTATTTGCTCGTCAAGCCACTGTAAACCAAGCCGTGTGTGGATAGAAACTCATCTGAAATGATGTGCAAGTACATCAGTCAAGCATATGTAAATCTATTTTTTCTACTTCATCCATTTGTGCATTTCTCATGGTGGTGGCTGCAGTGTATTGAGCATACAAATTATTTCCTATTCGCAAAAAAACACAAATATGTTTGATTTATATTACTTCTGTTTATCTGGAATGGTAGTGAGATGTTTTGGCCTTGACAAGTTTGTACAGATTCAATTGTTGTATTTTCTGTCAGAGGGGAGCAACGTCTATATGGGAGATAAACACTTCATTGCATGTTCTTGATTTTGCCTTTGTATAAACTATTACGCTGTCAACATGGAGCTTTGATTTTTATGATGCATTCTGCTCCATTTCTCATTTTACATATAATACACAGGCACTTCCCCAATTGAGATGGAGTACATGAATGGATGGATGGTTTTAGCAAGCACAATATGCTGAGGGCCGCGTATGCTATCATCTGGGAGGTAGGAGCAGGTGTCCACTTGTAAACTGAGGGGCTTCAGCACCGAAGGTCCTTTTGCTTGTCTCTTACGTTCCACTTTGTAAATTGCATCTGCTTTGCTTTGTCGAGGACTGATGAGTGATGGTCAAACTGCAGCACTAATTTTAACACATAAATGGGACAGTGAGAATTTACCAAGTGACAGCATGATTCTGGGCATACTCACTTGTGCATTCAACACTCCAGCCAACTGTTGGTCTTGTGTTCACTCAACAATCCTTGGCATTATTCATTAGCCTAAGGTATTCCTTGCCAATTAAACCTATGTATGCTACAACAAATTTTGTATTCTCTGGTTTGATCTCCTTGTGGATCTGCATTCTTCTAATTTTCATGCCTTGTCAACTACCAATGTCACAGTGCTTCCTACCATTTATCTGGATGTTTAGTACCAAAGCTATGTCTTCAATATCTCAGGCATCTATAGTTCTCTGTTCATTTCTCTGCTTATTAAAGCCACAAGATATACAAGGTCTGAAGGTCCCATATGAAGTGCCAGTCTGTTGATTCTGCATCTATTTTCACCTTTTAATGCTTGTTGCGACAGAGAATGAAAATTGATGGTTCCAAAGCATTGCAGAAGTCAGCTTAAGATGTCAAAATTGCGAGAAAAATGTTCTATTTCTGATGGCAGCATAGGACTCTAGGAGCGCACCAGTTGAGCCTATTCATGAAGCCTTTGTGTTGGGACTACAGTAACAGTGTGAATTTCTACTTCGCTAGGTCTACGGCGATGCTGGGAGATAAAATGTTATATTGTGCTTCTGATTTGATAGAATCCTATATATTATCTATCTAAATGTTCATGGTCTGGGTATGTGGTCAGCCCTTCTACTCTATTAGTAGCAAGTGTTCTTTATTTTCAGTGTGAACAGAGCTTCAGAACTTTCAGTGTCAAAACAAAGATTCAGACTAAGGTACATGTTACTGTTGAATTCTTATTGATCATTAAAATATAAATATAAAGCTTATTTAAATATTTGAAAAATAGTAATGCAGTGTCAGGGGGTGCAAATGTAGGCTTTTGTCATTGTGCGTAGTTTGCAGAATGCACAATGAGATGGTGGATCCCAAGATAAATTAGACAAGTTTAGATTGTAGTTTGTTTTCTAGGGATTATGCCATCAACATGATTTTTTTTTTGTTAAGCATGTCAAGAAATTCATAATTGAATTTTCTTGATATATATTGATGCATTATTGTTTGATCGATGATATGTACTTTTGGAGAATGAGTAATTTTTTAAATTCTATATTATGCAATGGTCAAAACTGCTTGTTTATAATTATCTTTAAAGTGGTTATATGTTTGGAAATTCTAAAATTTTAGAACATACCCACACATATACGACGTTCGTCTTGCCCAAGTGTTGTTACATGATTGGTATTGAATGTACCTACACATATATGACCATGTTGTTTAAGCCAAATTAGATTGATGCTTTGTAGAGAATTTATTTTACCCGTAGCAACGCACGGGCATACACCTAGTGCATCTCTAAATTCTCAAGCTGGACTGAATGGGTAAGAAACATACTTCTGACGGGTAAGAAACATGCTTCCACCCTTTCTTTGTAGAGCACACAATCACAACAGGATCAACCTATCCTCATCTAATCTGCCAGTAGAAGATACAACCCTGCGAGTGCAGAAAAACTTATCATTAACTTGCCATTGGAATAAAGTAGTATGGTACTATAATCTACATTTCAGACAATTCAGAAATTTCAAACTAAGACAAATGATGTTATTTTTCTAAGGTCTTATACAATCAATTTGAACCATATGCGGAATCCATTAACAATATATAAAAATATAATGGACCACATCTGTACATTATGACATGAACATTTATTTGTGCAGAGAAGTGTAATAATCAGACATGTGTATAAAACATGATCAATTTCTATTTGTTTGCTACCTTCGTTTATTTGTCATTGCACAGATACATTCATAAAAACATGGGAATCAATTGAAATGGTAAAGATCTGGAGGGAATGAGCCTCACATTCGGTGTTGCTCAGCCGGCAGGGATGCTTCCTTTGGTGCTGCTAGTCTAGCGACCGGATGTCAGGTAGAACCGTAGAAGCAGAGTTGTTGCCCCCATATCCAACGGCGAACCGCCCGTGCAGCGCCCAGCGGCCTCCCCCTCCCCCTCTCGACCAAGTGCCCAGCGACGGCTTCCGAGATCCAGCGTCGGTTCGCTGCCCCGGACAGGTCGCCCCGAGATCCGTCCGGTGGGTGCTGGGGGCGACGTCGGCGGTGGCGTCCGCGGGCGTTGTCCGGCACCGGACGTGGGCGTGGGCGTTCTCCGGCGGTGGGCGCGAGCGCTCCGCCTGGGATGTCGGAGGCGGCCCGTCGCGCTGGAGCCGAGCACGACGCCGCCATCCCCGTCCTCGAGCGTGCCGGTGGGGAGGGAAGGGGCACGGGGAGGCGGCGGTGGGAGGGGCGCGGGGAGGAGCGACGCAGGGAAGCGGCGGTGGGAGGGAGCGATACGGGGAGGGCTGTGTTTCTTTTTTTCGGTGTGTGGAAAAATCAGCGCTCGTGGGGATCGAACTCGCGTCGCGAGGCACGTACGCGAGGCATGGAGTGGGCATGGCGGGGGTGGAGGTATGATGTGCGGGATGATCCAAAGAAGACAGGCCGTTGGATGGGTATGATCACATCATGGAAGAAGTGTAGATCGTTGATTTTGATGGAGGTGGATTTCTGTGTGAGTTTGTTTGGGTGTACAAAGATTTGGCTACTCAGTAGGGGACGTTTGTGGGGTGGCCGTAGATTTGTTTGCATCGGTGCTTTAGGGGATTGATCCTAATCTATTATAGCATCAAACGATAATTTAAATAAACAATGTCACGATTACAAGCAATAAAACACTAGCAAAAGGAACAAATGCCAGATAACTCTAAATAGAGCATGGTCAGGTAGATTATATGTTTTGAGAAACTTTGATACGCAATTCATATTTTTCTGATTTAAACTGAATTAGCTATGAATTTTTAGAGATTAAATCAGATTATAATAGTTTTAGAAAATACACATATATGCAAAACCACCTTTGAAACTAGATAGATGGTGAAATTTGTCAGTTTTCATAGTTTAATCGTCAAAGATACCCGGTTTTCAATTTCGATGGCCAAAAAGAAATAGACTTTTCTCATAAAATGCTATGGGAATCTATTTCATATGGGCATTGACGCAGGTAGGCGATTGCTAAGTGAAAGTGATCGAGTGATCTAGCCTAAGAGGAGGAGGGGGTGAATTAGGCAACTTAAAAACCTTAACCTATGGCTCCAACTAGTTTGCACAAAACTTGAATTAAAACATGCTATCTAAATGTGCAACTAGGGTTCTTCTAGTGTGAAACTCTCATCCCAAAAGAGTTTAGCAACTTATAGTCAATTCTATCAAGATACTACTCTATGAAAGTCAAGTCACACAAAAGTTTCTAGTATGAAATACGGAAACGTAAAGGCAGGATGAGAGGAAGCAAACTCTCGACACGAGAATTTATCCCCTGATTCGGTTAGTGTAACAGAACCGTCCAAATTAAACCGGCTTAAGTGCGCTAACTATCATCTTAATGGTTAATCAAGTTACCACGCACTTAAAATGGTGTAATCCGGTTGTCTGTCGGGTTAAGGATCGAAAAACACTGGAAGTCTCGTACGAATACGAGCACTGATGATTACAAGCAGACAAAAGTTCTCAAAGTTAATTTACAAAGCAGAGCTTTACAAAATAAGGTTTAAACAAATTATCCGAGTTCAACATGCAGCGGAATTTAAATAGAAGTTTAGTTTGAAAACCACGATAACTACGATGACGTGAGGACGTCACATCGAGTCCACCAATGTGAATCCTGGTTAGCTCCAACCAGCAGTAGTTACCTGAAAACAGGGTGACAATAAATCCTGAGTATACTAATACTCAGCAAGACTTACCCGACTCGGGTATACTTAGCCCACTATCTAGACATGCAAAGCTTTTTGGCTCTGAAGTTGGTTTTGCTGGAAAGCTACTAATACTGGATCCTTACTTTCAATATTTTAGCTCAATTTAAATTTATCAAGTACCAACTAGATTTGACTGACATCTAAAGCAAGCATGGTTGATCACATTAATCTTTACAGAGTACCACAAACATATCTCATCATACTTCTCTTCTAATTTTCACTTCTTTACTATGATGTGACACAGTGACCAAGGTTCTCTTAACCGAGAGAGACGGCGAATCGATCCGATTTAACCTTGCAAGGTGGACCTAACTCACACGACACGTGCAGCCACGCCGGACCACATATGTCAACCGTTCCCATCATTACCCCGACGTCTGAATCACGCCTGCCAAAACCCGGGTGAAGGGTCCCTCACAGCGAACTCCCAGAGAACTAGGAGGCGACATACACTCCAACACCCGCCATCATCCCACTCCCAGAGTAGCAGGTCGCGATTCAAAGTATCGTTGCAAATCAGGTATTTAGCTTACCGGTTTCGACTACCTCCTACTTCCGGCATGTGGTTATTACTGTTCAAACTCGGTCAGCAATGCCAACAATGGTACGGTCCTCAATCGACACAGGCGGAGGCTTACTTTCCATCCATTTCATATCCAGAATCAATTCATCTCTGCCCGGTCTTCATTTCTCTTTCCTCATTGATTCATTCTCAAACCACATTGCCACAAGTAACAAGATCTTAAATCTCGCGAGTGACAGGAATCACTCGACTTCTACCGAGATCCTACTTAGCAGAGCATTTCTAACGACATCTGTATACTCGTATTGACCCTCAGGTACCTAGGAAGAACATGCATACTAGAGTTTCATACAACTCCTAGAACGTAAATGCACGAAATACTTAAATAAACATTGAATACTTAAAATTAGGGTTATGCTCCGGGGCTTGCCTGGGTTTGATACAAAGTTAGTGTTAGTAGAAACAAGGCCTTGTGCCCTTCCGACCTTGGGCCGGGCCTTCAGTTACTCCAGCTTGATAGCATCTCTGGCCCAAGCATGACTGAAGTCGGTACTTCCATCTTCTGGATCGGCCCACCAGTACACCATCTTCTAACTCGGCATCAACTATGTCCTTTAGTTCCATGCGTCGCGCATCTAGCGTACCTAAATGATATGCCACAATGCAAATGTATGAACTCAAGGAAAACATCACACAAAGCATTTGAAAGGCATACAAAGCAAGCAGATGGTCACAATTGCATGGATGCTAATGTGTGGGTTCAGAGTTCAAACTCATTTTAGCCTGAAGTGTCTCCTATAAAGGAAGGCTACTAATTCACTTAGGAAGATTAAGCATTAGGAAGATTAAGGATCCGCCTAGAGCCAAAAAGAAGTAGCTATGGACTTAAATTATTAGCAAGCAAGCATAAACATAGTACACAAACCAAGAACACTCTGAACCTAACAGGGTTAGCATGATTTACAGGAACTGCATGCTTTTGAATTAACAGGACCATAGATATTGAGAGATAGCTTATACAGGCATTAAACACGATTAAGGCAACACCTCACCAATTTCTAAATGAAAAACACGTTAAACATTTTAACTAGGCACTGCAGGTGACAACAAAGCTGAACCAGTTGGTTGCAAAATTTGGCATGCTACTAACTTCAATTACGCATTTACAAGTTACAAAAGGATTTATTCTAGCATAAGAAAAACTACACAAGGCATAAAAGAAATAAAGCAAGTGATAGCTACACTAATCAAGTTTAAATTATACAAACAATTATACTGAGTTCCAGAGGCTCAAACTTTACTGTCATGATTATGTACTCAAGGAGAAGTTCTAGTAAAAAAATATTATATTTTTCCAGGCATAGAAATTATTTTCCTTGATTTATTGTAGTTTTTCTTAACAAAAAAACATTTGGTCTAGTTAGGCATAACTAAAAAAAATTCTCAAACTTTTTCTACAGCAACAATGAACCAAAGTAAAGGTACTGTAAAAGTTTCAACTCATGAAACACAGTAGAAAAACTTGGAGAAATAAAACCATTTAACCTAGGCATAAATCAAGATTTAATTAAAACTATAGCTAAACATGAGAAATGAGCATGAAATTTTTATAGTAACACTAGAATCACATGTACAATCTACCATAAAAAATTCATAGTATGACTTGGCACCAAACATTGGTTACGAAAAAGATAAGTACAACTAGTCTTTATGCACTATTAATCATAAATCTATTTTTGCAGCAAAAAAATTTCTAACTAAAACATGTCATATTATGGTTCCATAGGGTAGAGATTTTGATAAGGATTCCAAAAAGTCTTTATTTGCTATTTTAGGATTTTCTACGATTTTTAATTGAATTTACAAACTCACTGCAAAAAGTTAAAAACAAATCTAACATTATGTTTAGGTCCCTGGATTTTGCAGAAAGGGGCTCAGAAAGATTTGGGACTCGTGAATAGGCCCTTGGTCGGAGAACAGAGTAGGGGCGGCAGTTTCGGGCTGGATTCCGGCGGCAGGGCTCGCCGGCGGCGAGGGCCCCGTGGGGGAGAAGGGAGAGGAGACCGAGGTGGACCTATGGGTGCTTGCGGTTGGGGCTGGGGTGGACGGAGGCGGGCCGGCCATGGAGCTCTGCTCCAGGCGGCGGCGGCGGCGGTGCCGCTCCGGCGACCCTGGACGACGGGGACCTTGCCGTGGAGCTTCATGGGGGCGAGAGGAAGCTAGCTAGGGGGTCAGTTTGGAAGGAGAAGGGGTGGAGGAGGGAGCTCAGCGGTGGCCTAGGGGGCGGCGGAGGCCATGGTGATGGCGGCAGTGCTCTGGCGGTGTTGGGCGAGTGGGGAGAGGTCGGAGAGCTGCGCCACGGTGAGAGGAAGCTCACTGTGGGGTTAGCTCGGGCAGAGGTTGGTCGGAAAAAGGGGCTACGCGGCGAGCTCGAAGGGGAGGCGGCCATGGCGCCGGCGGCTCCCGCTCTGGGCAGAGGAGGAGGGAAGCCGGGCACTGGCTCTAGCGCGATGAACGGAGAGGGGAA
Organism: Panicum virgatum; assembly: GCF_016808335.1. Lineage (NCBI taxonomy): Eukaryota > Viridiplantae > Streptophyta > Magnoliopsida > Poales > Poaceae > Panicum > Panicum virgatum. The sequence goes on along the minus strand of NC_053145.1, from coordinate 29,091,026 downwards.
CTCGGAGTTGTCTTCGTCTTCGGATATGGATGACTTGAGCGGTGGCGAAGGCAACGGCGCGGCGACGGCCATCCTCGGCGTCGTGGCGAGCAGAGGACGGTGGGGCGCATGGCAAGCGTGGGAGGGCGCCAGGGCGAGCGGTTTTGGGCGATACTGGGGGCGCGCGAGGCGGTTTGGCCGGGGGCTCGGCGCGTGGCCGGCCGTGAGGCGGCGCCGGCGCACGGATGCCGAATGGCGTGAGGGAGAACACAGTGAGGAGGGAGTGAGGTGAGCTAGGGACTGAAGTGCGAGGAAATAAGAATTCAGGGACCTATTTGTAAATCAAAGTTTTCTCAAATTTTTGCATTGAAACACGAAAATTTTTAAGAATGAAAGTTGTTCAAAATTTAATTTCCTCCAACTTTTGTTTCAGGCAAAACTTCATTTGAAGATTAAATCATAGTTTAAAATTTGAAATTTTGAAACCAACTCATTAATGTCCTTTTCAAAGCCAAATCAAAAGTTTTCTTCAAATTTTGTGATGAAACTTGAAAAACCATAACACGAAAGTTTTTCACCACTCCAAACTCTACAACTTCAGTTTTAGGCAAAAGTTTATTTGAACAAGAATTTAAAATTTGTTTTTAAAGCATGTTTTATTGGGTTGAAACCTAGACATCATTTCATGTGTTAACAAGCTAACAAAATGTATTTAAATGATTTTATGCATGCACGGTTAGTGTTAATGACGATATCAAACACATGATTAGCCTTAACTATAGGTGATTAACACTTGAGGTGTTACAGTTAGCCACAAAGGCACACCTACATTCACGTTGTTGAAGTACTCACGAAGAGTATTGCTTCACGGCGATCAAGTATCTTCCGTGAACCCAATCATGGTCACCTTGATCCTATTTTCCACTAAGGAGCTTCTCCACAAAGGATGGGTGTCTCCACGTCCCCCGCACAAGGTCGTCCACGCCGCTCCACACCAAGTCGGAGGATAGTTGATGTTGCCGGCGAGCCTCAAAGCTCCAAGGGGCCGGCGCACCAAGATATCTTGTTGGTTCACTAAAGAACCACAGCACAAGGGCTCAAGGCCTTGCTCTCTCACTCTCTTAAGAGCTAACCTAGCACTAGGACTCTCAAATGTGTGCTAAGGACTAAAGATATGATCACTAAGCTCTTGGATGGCTTGGAGGTGTTCTTGGATGTGAGTGTGATGTCTCTGAACTCCAGCAACCTTGAAATGCCTGGGGATGGCATATATATAGCCCACCAAGTCTATAGAGTTGTTTGTAGCCGTTGGGGCTTTTCTGCGCAGTGCACTGGTTAGACCGGTGAGGGGGCACTGGTGTAACCGGTCATTCACGGCACTGACTAGCAGTTGGGCCTTCTGACAAGGGCCACCGGTTAGACCGGTCCATTGCACCAGTGGTACACCAGTTCAACCGGTCCTTAACCTTTTCTCCTTAGTTTCCGCGATATTGCACCGGTGCATTGCTCCGGTGAGGCACCGGTGTAACCGGTTCTGAACCATCTGTTCTCCATTGCTTGACATCGTCTCCGAGTTATGATATGGTACTTGCACCGAAGCCTCAATCTTGACATCACCGGTTTATCCGGTGCCACTTGACTTTCTCCACGTGGCCTGAGCATAGCATGGCCCATTGCACCGGTGTATCCGAAGCCTACCGGTTAGACCAGTGCTTAATCACCGGTCAACCGGTGCTACTGTTTTCTGCATCCTTTTGTCCAACTCGTCGCGATTGCTTTTTCACTATGGTTTGGCATCTCAGCGGTGGATTGGATATATCTCAACGGTGAATTGGACATCTTGGAGATGGTTTGGACATCATCCATAAAACCTAAAAATTCCATAAATATGATCTCATAAACTTATTAGTCTCATTGATTATGTTGTCACACAATCACCAAAATCACAAACAATGGCCTAATGTGACCATGTTCCTTACACTAAGTCATCTGCGGTGATACTCGAATGTACTTGTAGGATAGGTTACCGATACATAGGAGTATGTTTATAGGGGAGAGTATTTATGTGTGTAAGAAAAAAAGTTACGCCCGGTAACTACACCCACTAAAAAATTGAACTCACCACATTCGACGTACTTGAATTCGTGTTTCTACTTGTTCAATAAACTGTTGTCAGGCTGACATATTGTATCTTGAACTCAATGTTTCTAATTGAGTCGTAAGGACATTTTCGAGAATGTACATAATAATATTCACAGACGTTCCTCGAGCCCTGAATACACAGTAGAAACCATATGGGTTAAGCACACACAGAAACCGTCGACCAGCCTAGCATTTCTCAAGATCCGACTTCTATGTTGGGTGTTAGGGGACTATCTGAGATAACTAACTACTATCCTGCACAGGCTCAGACCAAGGTCACTTTGCATAAACAGCTGAACGCAGACTACGTCTCACTGCCCTTGTCCTTGCCATCATCAGCTACAGATTCCGGCAGCTCGACGACATCATTGCTCGGTACAGGAGGATCAACTGCCACCCCATCTATTTTCATCGCAGCGACATCACCAACCTCCTCGTTTTGGCATTCTTCCTTGCTCTTGTCGAGGTCCTTCTTGCTGAACATGCTCTTCAGATTATGAGCGGTTTTGCCCGCATGTTTGACCATGTGAGCTGCCTTCTTCCTCAGGTGCCTCCTGCTCGAACTGTCCAGCTCCTCCCTCTCAGGGCTAGAGTGCTGCTGCTCCTTTGTTCTAGTCCCCTCTCTGTTGCTCCCAGGATCTTGATCGACCACATATGTTACTGACACCCTGCTTTCTCCAACAGGCTGAATGTTAGGGTGAGGTGTCACGCATGGGGAAGCTTCGTCGTCGGTCCCATTCTTTGGGCTCCGGTGAAACACTGCTCCAGCTAGCTTGCCCAAACCCTTCTTGACCTTGTGGAGGTGACGGTGCGATCTACCACTCGTGGGTTCTTCAGTACTGGAATCACTTCTGTTAGATTCTGACACTGATGACCTTGGGCTATCACTGCAAGCATCGTTCTCCCGGTGGATTTTGGAATCCTGGCATCGAGGCCGGCCTTTCCGGGGCTCCCATACACTAGTGGCGTCGCTGCCCGGGCGATGTACCCAAACGTCAGGCTTTTGGGACCCTTCGATGTCAACAGGCTCAAACTCATCAGACATCTTCCGGATTTCGTCAGAGGACTCACTTTCGTTGTTGGTCCTGGATGAAAAGCTTGAACTCGGTGTGCAAGCTTTGCCCACTTTGGGCGTTCCACCCTGCACCTCTTCATCATTAGGAACCTGGAAGCAGAAGTGTAGAAAAATTGTAAAGATGAGGAGTCGTGGATAGGGCAAAAATTGTAGTCCTGGCCAGTGTACCATAAGTAATAGAGTACCATTAAGTAACAGAAAAATTCATATCCACCCACCCAGTAACTGCAAACTAGTCAACCACCATGGCTAAGTCAAACCAGATCTTACCTTTTCATTTTCTTCTTCAATTACAGTTACAGCAATGTGAATCCTCCCTGTCTTTATATTCTTCAGCGAAACCCATATATCATGCCTTTGTCCACCTCTTAATTTGTTGATGCTTACGGAACAATCACTACACAGGTTACGGCAAAGATATAAGTTTTACTATAGTTGTAGTAGTTAAATCGATTAAAAGTGTTTGCTGATGTCAAATAAAATGATTTTTTTACCTTGAGTACAAAATACAAATAGGCATAAAGCAAAGCCATAATTATTTCAGCAACAAAAAAAGAAGAAAGGGGTAAGAGAAACCAACCCCAAAGTATCATCAAAGATGTGATCCTTATCTCGGACTTGAAGAGAAAGAAGATTGAGCGCTTCCCATGAAGTAATTGGTATTTTAAACTCCTCGAGCCATTTTGGGTTAAGAGTTTTCTTATGGATCTTCGTCTGAAAACGGTAGGGTCCAAGATGGCCTTTCACATATGGATCAGCTAGTCCTGCACATGGTTACAACTATGAGCATTTTGCTGAATGTAACTTTAAACCTATAAGTCCTCAGCAGAGTCAACAGCGACTCCATTTTATAATACTCTCCGTACCGTTTGGATCAGATGGCTTCATGTCAGCACCTTCCAAGATCTCAACGCGAGCATGTGCGATAGGTGGCTTCTCATCAACACTAAACCAGTTCTCTGATACATATGGAAAACAAGTTAGAATAATTTCAGTAATTTCACACAATAGTAAAGCAGCGTGAAAAAAAGGCAGGGAGAAAACAGTATCAAACAAAGCATATAACTACACTAACATGACTGTAGTGGTGGCAGTGCCACTTAAATCAGTTGAATGAGCTGGCAAACTAGCCTCATAAATAACTAATGTGCCACAAGTTTAAAGAGCATGAAATGGAAAACCAGCATTGATAAAGTTGAAAATCAAATTGCACCATATGAAGAAGTTCATAGCAATTACCAGTTGATTCTGAGGCAAACTTCTCCAGATTAATAACAAGCATGTTTGGCTGCAAAAATAAAAAAAATGTTAAAATTATTAACTATACTGGTATAAGATATTACAAAAAACACTGTCTACTAAATGCCTTGGCAAACAGCCACACGCCTACACCATGTAACAAGCTGAACCACAGTGTTACGTCGAAATAGGGCTAGCATGCTACAGATGCAAATACAAAAGGTTCTCTTGATCTTCATCATTTAAAAATTGATTAAAATATGGTCGATAGAAAAACCATAGGTCACCCTTAATGCAACAAACTTGGGAACTTCAAAACAAAGAGCTTTTTTTTTTGGTGGGGACGCATGGCTTCAGAAACCTAACCTCAACAAGGGTCTGCCCAAATGCAACATCCAACATCCTGTCCTGCAAGATTTGAAAGAGGAAACAAACTGAGTGCCAAAAGAAATGTAATGAGATTTAAATGGAAACATAAAAAAGTAAATATAAAAAACAAACTAAAACAGGCAGACGTACAAGCCATCCAGAAATTCCTGGTAGTTCAGTTACATCAAGCCCATGACCGAATAAAGGTTTCACTGTCATTTGGAAGTATGGAGGCTCAACAAAGCACACTCTAACACGCCCAATGAACGGCCACTGTCGCAGAAACCTCACCCCCACCAGAACCTGCACACAGGCCCCAGAAGTTTAGTAAACACAACACAATCAGAAACATGTCTCACATGCAATGCAATCTCAAAAGATCAAAGGAACAGACAACAAATATTCTCCTTTCTTCATATGGGACTATTTGTAAAATTATCTGCTGCTCTGATCCTTACCATTGCTCACCCATAATGCACATTTATTAGTCTGCCTAACACTGGGGACTCGATGGATAGTGTTTAAAGAACTAGTTGACAACCTTTTTTTTTAAAAAAAGAACTAGTTGACAAAGCACTCATACAGTCATACTAAGATTAGAAAACAGAGAGGTTATGTTGGATGCTTACCTTCCCTTCAACATGCATCCCAGTTATATGCATGTTTGCTGTTATGCCAAATCCGACTCTCTTCCTTAGTTGTACAGCCATTCGTGCATCCATATCATCGGCTGAAAGAAAATTCATCCCTATCTCCAGAACCTGGCAGAAATGTGTAAATGATAGCCTTCTCATGGTCCATACAATGAGAAATTAGAAAGGGCATCTCGCATCTTAAAAAAAAGAATCATCATTACGCACCAAGTGATCATCATCAGTTGATTGTCTAACAACCCTAATATCTGTAAACATCGGTGGGTTCCTACCCAAGTAAAGGCTTTGGATAACTGCTTTCCTCTGCAAAAACGACATAACTGGGTATTAGAATAAGGTACATAACTATTATTGAAAAGAATATAAAGAATATTAACCGGGAGAAAATACTTGTTTTACTTTCTCAAATTTAGAACTCTAAAGAAAACCAATTCATGCGCGAATAGAAATATTATAACTGGAAGCTATAGGTACTAGCAGTTCAAACTTCGTACTTACCGCCGTCCATGGTTTGAACTTCTGTAGGAACCACGGGAATATGGGCAAAAGGAACTGCTGCGATACAACTCTCTCCATGCAAACTGACCAAATCTTTTCTACAGCATAATTTAACCACCTGACAGTTTCTGCATCAGAGAGAAGCTGGACCAAACATATAATGAGCAATAAGACGTGAAAGTAGACTTTTGGATCAACATGAAAGCTGAACTAGGAAATGAATAAATGAATCATAAGTTACCTTTCTCTGATTCGAACATTTCCTTTCCTCATACTGTAGCCTTCTCCTCAGTCTCATTGTGTACCTTTCATTCACCTAAAATCATATTTGATACTATGAATGAGGTAATTATAAGACTGACTGGACAGTGGATGCTGAATAGGGTATCTGCATTCAATTGTCATGTCTCTAGGCATTTTTGGTCGACAGTATTAAGATCCATACCACATTGTGGTTATTCAAACTTAATATTAGTGTCGATTATCCAATATATTAAGACTAGCATAGATAGACACAATCTAAGAAAATAACAACTTAAATTACAGCTACATAGGAAGTTCCTAAGCAGGATCTCCAGTGTGCTCAACACTACCTTCAAGGGTAGGGATGATAAAATTAAAATGCACATGAGGAAATTGGTACTGGGTCGACAGACCATATCAAAGAAAAATCTCTGACTCATGTTGCAAAGAGATGAGTTCAACTGTCTATTTTGTATTTTGACTAAACTATAGTAACCTACAAAGCACCACACAGACTGGAGTCGGATGATGGTCAAAATCGAGTAGCTGATTAATGTATTTGAATCTTGAAGGAAATTGTACAAGTCTAACTGAGTCATAGGTCCAATGCACTAAAAACACTAACAAATCCATTGAGTAGCTATTTTGGCTGATTCAAGTCACACTATTAAAATAATGACCATGATATCGTATTTAAAAGGAATATAGAAGGAATAATTGACCAGTAACTGATTTTAACTGCTTCAACCTTCAACTATTCCATGTTTACACACCTGCTCCAGAAGGCTACATCTAGTGTGAATACAAGTCAGTGTAATGTTCCCCTAACAAGATCGGAATAATGCAGAATGGCCCTCAATGACCATAGGGGAATAAGTCAACAATGTATTGCTTCAAAAGAAAATTACATTTTTCAATTGACTGATTGTACTGCAGGACAGACTGCAATCTTGACATAAGCTTACACAAGACATAGCAATATTGAATACTCCCTCCATTACAAATTATGAGCCCGTTTAGTTCCCGGAAAATTTCGGCCTGGCCTGAAAAATTTCGGTTTTCAGCCCGTTCCGAATTTCGCTAACTAAACAGCCCAACGTCCACACCGCGAAAATTTTCGCCGCCCCAAATGCTACAGTGGCGCCGCACATGCTGGCCAGTCCAGCTTTGCATGTTTCCACACTGCATGCATGCATTGAATGCGGCTGCTGTGCAGTCCAAAAATTTTCGGCATCTAAACGCCTGCACCACTAAGGACCAAAAGTTTTTGGGTTGTACAGGGAACATCTGGCAGTCCGAAAATTTTTGGGACTTTTTGGGAACTAAATGGCCCCTATATGTCGTGTTGGCTTTTCGCTATGCATTTAGGTATACACTATATCTAGATATGTAGCAAAAACGATGTATCTAGATTTGCCAAAATGATAATTTGGAAAGGAGGGAGTACGTCATAGCTGCGGATGTGCTACCAAGGCATTTGTTCGAAACACATCTACTCTCCTTACTTTGTATTTCCCATAGCTTGTTTTGACCACCACATTTTCTAATTACGTAAAATACTGAACTACCAACATACACTGATACGAACTTTGATGCCAATCTAGTTGTCATGTATAAATAGAAGAACTGCCATGTTCCCCCTCCCTTACCAAATGTAGTCCACTTTGCTCTAACTTTTCAAATTGTTTCAACACGTTTGGATGTAAAAGAGAATGAACCGGAGGAAGCGTACATCATCCTTCCACCAACGGAACATGAATATCTCCAGCGCGTTAAATATGATAATGACATGCTTTGAACAACGCTGTCACATGGCCCGTTTTGGTCAGACATGACGTCTCCACACGACAGCGACCGGGCAAATTAAAGCACATTGAGTTGATCTTGATCAGGCACGCACCAAACACAGAGCATGTTCGTGAATCTATCTAGCTCAAAGCATGCTCATAACAATGCGGATGAATTCAGAACAAGGAGGAATAGAAACCCGCAAAAAATTAAGAGAAGCAGCCCGGAAATTAAGCTCCCAAATGTAGTAGTAAGCAAACTGGCGGCAGAGTTGACTAATTCGCCGGGTTCTCGGCAGGAATCAATCAACGCGGCGAAGCAATCGATCCGAGGCGAGCGAGAGGGAGACTCGGGTGGGCGGTGGACGGAGCATGCGCACTCACCGCGAAGATGTAGAGGAGCGCGACGATGAAGAGCGCCGGGTGCGCCCAGCCGGCGGACGCGGCAGCCCAGAGCGCCGCCAGCACGAGCGCGGCGTGGTGCACCACCGTGACCTCCGTGATATCCATCGCGGCGAGGGTCCTTCACTTCACGGGCCGGCGGCAGCCTCCTCCGCTGGTGCCCGGTCCAGTGGCCTGCGGCGCGCGCGGCCGCACTACCGCTCCTGCTCCTGCTCTCGCTGTTCCTCAGGACAGCCGGAACCCCGTGCGAACGCCGCGCGTGTCCGTGCCGGGGAGCCGACGAGACGGCGGAGCGAGGGAGGCCAACAGGCCACACGCGGGGGGACGAAAAGCGGCGGGCCGCGGGCGGAAAGGCGAGAGCCGCGACCGCGGCGGGGGCGCAGTAAAATAGCCAGCCGGTGTGGGCGTGCTCTCTCTCTCTCTCACGCGGCGACCGCGCCCCGAGCTGCGGGTGCGGGAGCTGCCGTCATCAGCACCACCTGCTCCGCTGGTTGGCCCGGTGGTGGTGGGTGGGCGGCGGCGGGGGGATTTGGGAAAAATATTTTCTCCGAGCGCGCTGGCGCTGCGTGGCGGCGGCCGCGGGGGAACGTGGCGGCCGGGGAGCTCGTCACATGGGCAGCCGCGCGGGCGGGGGGCCTTGTGGGTGCGGGCGCCGATGCCGCGTGAGTGGGTTTTTCTCTCCTTTCCGGGCGGGCGATCGGATCGGATGGGGTTTTGTTGCCGGGATGTCTCGTGAGCAGACCACGCTGGGGGTGCCGGTCGCTCCCGGATTCCTCCCAGGCTAAGCAATGGCGGCCCCGCCCGGTTCGCGTTCGCGGGATACGGACAAGCGGCGGGGGTCACCATGCAATCCAACTAAAAAAAATCTCAAAAAATTCTAAAATTTTTTTTAAATGTGCATCTCAACCTACTTTATTTATATATAAAATTTCAGGCTCAAATTCGTCCTCCTCTAAAAGTTAAAAAAAAGACAAATTTTCTGACAAAAGTAATAGTTCAAATGCAACCTAAATTTGTCTTTTTTTAACTTCCACAGGAGAACGAATTTGACCCTGAAATTGTATATATAGATGAAGTAGGTTGAGATGCACATTCAAGATTTTTTCAGAATTTTTTGAGACTTTTTTTAGTTGGATTGCACGGTGATTGCACCATAAGCTTGATTGCACAGGATAAAAAAAGTCTCAACCTTATGGTGCAATCAAGCTTATGGTGCAATCACCGTGCAATCCAACTAAAAAAAGTCTCAAAAAATTCTGAAAAAAATCTTGAATGTGCATCTCAACCTACTTCATCTATATATACAATTTCAGGGTCAAATTCGTTCTCCTCTGGAAGTTAAAAAAAGACAAATTTAGGTTGCATTTGAACTATTACTTTTGTCAGAAAATTTGTTTTTTTTTAACTTCTAGAGGAGGACGAATTTGAGCCTGAAATTTTATATATAGATGAAGTAGGTTGAGATGCACATTCAAGAATTTTTTCAAAATTTTTTGAGACTTTTTTTAGTTGGATTATATGGTGATTGCACCATAACCTTAATTGCACAGGATATGTCTCCTGATTGCACAGGATATGTCTCCCACCGGGTCAGAGTTCCACCGCGGCGGCAAGGAATGGAACGCACAAAAGGCCAAGTGGGTTTTGATTTTTTTGAACCTCGTGGCTCTGGGTTTGGTCCACAACGGCGAAGGCTGGTGGCATAGTCGCATTTATACACTTCTTCCGTCGCCCATCAAACCTGGTGGCGTTTTTCTACTAGTAACCAGTAAGTTTTTATTTATTTTATCAGCAGTGAACCAACTGGACCGGACCGTGGCGCTTGGCTTGTTTTGACCAAGAACGGGAAATAGTATGTTTGGTGGTATTTCACCTAAATTAATTGCATCTGGAAGCCTGACCAACACCACCACATCCATGGGTCATCAAGTGACGATCACTTGGATTGGATGTAACGAAGATACTCTATCGGTACAGTAAAGGAAGACGTTAAAGTTGATATAAAAGCCATGTAATGAACAAAAATCACTTGGGTCATAAACTTTTTTAGATTGAGTTTTGAAAATATAAAAGCGATATAAGTAGATTCATCTTGAAATATGTTTCATAAAAATATATATTAATTATTTTATAATTTTTTAGCGAAAAGATAGTGGTTAAAGTTGTTTTTGAGATTGTATGAAATGACTTTCTTTCTAATATGAAGGAAGTATAGTTTAGAGATTGTTTAGAATACGATTGTGCATACCAAGAAATGATTAATTAGAATGTAGTTTTTTGTTGGCAACGTATGCTATGGAAACAGCCTACTGTGAAAACTCGTGCAAATCACAGTAAAAAAATCGTCTAAATTCACCAAAAAAATCACACATGCAGATGATATGATGATACACAACCTTGTAAAATATCTTTTCCAAACTCGACTTTGTTTGTGAGATATAAAAATAATAAATTTCTAACAAATCATCTGATAGTTTTCTGGCTATTATTAAATAGGGCTACTGGTGTATCGTAGATGCTAAAGGAATTCAGCTCGATTGGTTGTTGCAGCTTCTCTCGAGGCAGTCGATACTGCTAAACATATACGGAGGGAGTATATGGTTAGGAGAATAATACTCTACGCTACGCCAAAAATTATAAGGATGATGTCATATTACCATAAGGCCACATATAATTTTAGAGATTTACTTTTTTTAAGATGACTTAAATCTTGTATTTGCGTAAGTCACCAACGCGGACCATTGGATTCCATCCAGAATCGATCTATGTGTCTTGTTTTGTTTTTGTTTTGTTTTATTTTGTTTTTATATCTTGTTTTTGTGTCTAGTGTTATTAGTGACTTACGAGAATGCAATATCTAAGTCACATAGGAGACAGATCCATAATTTTAACTACGTAAGAATATGCACTTTACCAGGCTAAGAAGATTAGATGTCGCACATATATAGCAAACCAAACCTAATAAAAAAGGGGATTAATGATAGAATTTTGGGCTTGGCTCCTTAAATATTTCAGAAATTCTAAATAAATCTCAAAAGCTCATGTGTGTGTGAGGAAGTGAGCAAGTGGTGCAACCCTTTAATCCCACCTTGCTGGTTAAAGTGGAGGATGACCAATATAAATATGGAGGTTGTCTTTACCTCTTCAAGCTATGTGTGTAAGGTATAGCATCCGTAAAATTCATCCAAATAAATTGTTCGCCAAAAATTTCATTCCAAAATCATTTCCGTCGTTGAGCTCAACCCGTTTCAAAAATCCATTCCCGTTCGAGCTCCCAATCTCCCGAAATCATCTTCCGGCAATCCGCCGTCCCGACACCTGTACCAATCACTGTTCCATCTCCCACTTCTCCTCGTTCCGCGTGCATCGCTGTCCGACCGAACATCACAGTGCGCGCGTGGCCGACCGCCGCCGCGAATCGCGCCGATGCCCCCCTCTCTTCTTTTTCTTTTTTTCTTCTCCCTTTTTTTTCTTTTTCTCCTTTTGTTTTTTTCCTTCTCCTTCTCTCTCTTCTTTCTCCCACGTGATGCAGAGCAGCCCGGCGCCGCCCCCCATCGGCGCCATCACCGGCCACCGCCCCTGCCTACCTCGCCGCACCGCCGTACCCCGCTTGCATGCCTCGACGACCATGCTCTCGCGCCCGCTCGCGAGCCGAGCCACGCACGACGCCCCGCCATTGCCGCCGGCCGCTCCCTGTGCTCCCACGCGCAGCGTCCTGTGCACCCACGCGCCGCACGCGCTCCACGCGCCCCCAGATGCTCGCCGCACTGCCCGTCATCCGGCACAGCACCACCACCGGCCGCCCTCAACGCTCGCGCCGCTAAACGACGCCCGCAAGTGGCGCCCCACGCATTAAAGACGAGCTGCAGAGCTTGCCGGCCACCGGCCACCGCCCCCCCTCCACCGCCTCTCCTCGCCTATAAATAGGCCCCTCGCGCAGCCTCTCACCACCACAACCACCTCAGCGGCCGCTCGCCTCCTCCCTAGACCTGCAGCACTGCCGCGCCGAGCTCCAGAGCCGGCCACCGCCCGCCACCGCCGCCAGCCCTCTTCGCGCCGCCTCCACCCTAGGTGAGGAGGGGGATAGAATCTCCTCGCTCTCCTCTCCATTCTCCCCCTATCCCCGGCCGCCGCCAAGCCCCGCGGTGGCGCCGCCATGCACGCCGGAGCCGGCCGTCGCCCGCCGCCGTAGAGCCGCCTCCACACGCCACCTCCGCCCAGGGTTGGTAGGGGAATCGGATCCCCACGGACCCCTCTCCCTTTTCCCCTCCCCATGGCCGCCGACGTGCCCCGAGGCCGCCGGCCCAGGCGCCGCCTGGCGCCTTGCGCCCCCTCCCCTGTTTCACGGTAGAGGGGAGGAAGAGAAAGGGCATTTTGCCCTTAGCCCCCTGTCCTCTCCCCTTTTTCCAATAAGAACACCACCTTTCTCTATTCATTTTGCCAAAGAAGCCCCCTCTTTTATTATTTTTCGAAACGAACCCTTCGACTAGGCAGAATATTCATAAATAGACCCTGCCTATTTTCTAGAGTGATCCTAATATTTCCAGAAATTCTAATCAAGCCCTTACCACCTCCAAAGTATTTACCAACAGGTCCTTGGATCCCTGTGTATCCCCTAAACACCTCATTAACTCATCATTTCATGCACCAAAAATCCTTCGATCGTCCTGAAACTTTACTACACCAATCCTTATAGTGTTTTAGCCACACCATTTGAGAATCTCCCAAAAATATTATTCCTATCTCCCTATCTGAATTCTTCCCGATTTGAACTCAACGATAAAACTTTTATTTCTTTTTATTTATTGTGTGTTTGTTTGTGTGCGCCGTAGATCATGGTGTGACCGAGGAAGAACCCATCGACGAGCAGTACTGCGAACAAGTGTGCGAGAACCAGTACCGCGACCCCGAACCCGAAGGATAGTACCTCGATCAGGACTTCTCGGAAGGCTTTGTGAACGGCAAGTTCAATCTCATCCTTTGATGCATATTTTGTCCTAGTTTTATAAACACCACCTATCATCCTATTTTCAAATCTGCATATTGTTTTGCTGCTAAAACCCGGTTTGATAGCCACTCCTTGATTGGTTTGACCATTCCTTGATGACCTAGGTTTGTCTCTGAATATGAGTTACTCTGTTTGGATGATAAACCTTGCTAGATCGCTTAGGACCCGGTTACTCATTGCACTTCAAATATTATTATTAAATGTTTTCGAAACAAATAAAGGCGTGAGTATCAAAATGGGAAAAGTGAGATTTTTTGGAAAATAAAAGAAAGACATGCTTAGATGAGATGGATGGTGATCCCTGTGTGGGACGCCAAATGGTGTGCTTGTACCTGTGTGGTTGAGCAAGATTGGGAGATATCCATCTTGTCACAATTAAGGACCGAGTTGATGTGTCATCTTGCCTAAATCAACTATTGTGCAAACCACTCGACCATTGTATGTGGCAACAGCTTAGCATAAACCCCACTAGTTAGTCTGATAGCCATCAGGAGAGCTGAGAGCAACGGGTGATCAAGGAAAAAGGATATGATAGTGGTGACCTATGCCCCGGTTAAACCTCGGTGACAGGTCAATGACCCCTTTGTGGATCTCGTGGTGGCTAGTCAGGTCTAGCTAAGGTGGGTAATGGCTTTGATGGGATCTGCACCGACACTAAGGTGATCGTGTTATGGTACCCCGCTTGTGGGTAAAGTTGCATACCTCTGCAGAGTATAAAATCTATTCGAATAGCCCGTGCCCATGGTACTAGGTGAGTTACGGTTTGGTCACACAACTAGTACTTCTTCGGGGAATGGATGGGTTGGTGTGAGTTGTTTTGGAAAAGTGTCCGGCAGCTGTGCCGTGTGCTACGGCAGATGAGAAGTCCGGTAGCAGTCTAAAACTTGGATCCTTGGTATAAGATCAACTCCACTCAATTGCTAAATATTCGCTTTAAGAAAAATACGGTTTCAAAATAAACTCCTGCATAAAAATTAGCTTTCCGCAAATTAAACCCTAGCCTTATCCTTGATTTATCTTGTGCATATATTCTGTTTATACCCCCTCCGTGGGTGTGGTTGGACTTACTGAGTACGTTTGTACTCACTCTTGCTTAATTTTTACAGAGGAAGATCCAGACATTGTTCCTGAGGACGTTGAGTAGGGGCTCCGTTCTGCACCCAACCTTGCATGTGGATAGGGTCACCCGCAAGAAGCTTCGTATGGCGCAAGACTCTGATGACCTCTTCGTGCTTCACGTTCTTGTTTGGGTTGTAGTTGTTATCCTCGCGATAGTGGCGCTTCACTTCCCATTATCACGTAGAGTTGTACGGTGATGTACCATCTGATGTAATAAATGTGTATCAGCCTCCTGAGACTGATATTTGAATCACATTTTAGTCACTTCTTAGGAGGGGACGCTTCAGGTGGTATCAGAGCCGTAGGTTGGCCGTAGGACGTGACCCCTAGGATCGAGACCCTTTTCCAAGCCTCCCCACATTAGGACTTTCCCTGCTTAACCTTTTTTTTCCTACACAAACGCTGACTGTTGACTCTTGCCCTGTTCCAGATGGCTGACAATGGATGGAGTGGCAGAATCTGTCCCGCAGAGCCTAGCCTCCCTAAGTTATTGTTACTCAGCCTGGAACACATCGGAGTTGTGGACCCTCCGGAGTACATCTACTGGGCGTACGACTCTAGGGGCACCCTTCAGTGCGACATGATGATCGTCGTGGGAAAGAGCACCCGCTATCCTGACGTGGAACCCTGGTTCATCTCCACCACTGGCTTTTGCTTCCCAGACACCTACCGAAAGGCCGCCCGAAAAGCCCTGCGATGTCTGCGTGTGGTCTACAAACATCATCTTCAGAGGACTCCTATGAGATTTTTTCCGCCTACTGGAGGAAGAGGACGCTCATGGATTGCTTGGATGAGAGGACTTGGGAGGAAAGAAGAAGAACTAGAAGATACAGACTCCCACCTATCCATCTACCTCACCGGCTTGGACCAACTCTACCACGAACTGGTGGCACAACTGAAATTCCAAATCCCCAGGACAGAAAAAGCAATCCATGAGATGGAGGAACAACGGATAAGAGCTATACGAGCCGAGAATTCCCTAGCCACTCTCCAAACCCATTGGCAAAACCATGAGGCTCACAGGGCAAAGGTGGATGGTTAGAAGAAGAACCCGAAGAAACCCATTGGGATAAGGGTACTCATACCGAAGATGAGGTATTGGAGCAGTGTCTTCCACCAAAGAAGCGCCCTATCCAGATCGAGGGAGAGTCCCCATGATAGGAGAGTAGCACACCTAAGCTAGAGCCCCTATCCTAATAATCGTGTATCCATGAAAAATGTACCCCACCCTGTTGTAATAATATGGACCATCTATCCCTTTTTGTACCCAAATATTTATGCAAAGCTTGTTCACCCTATCTTTGTTTTCAGATAGCTGAGGAAGGATGGACCCAGGGCGTTTGCCAAGCTGCACCTGGCTTCCCCGGCCTTTTGATGAATGCCCTGGAGAGCCTGGGCGTTACGGAATGCCCAAGGTACTACAGCAGGGAGTACGAGCACCATGGTACCCTCCGCTGCAGGGTGATCCTAGTCATCGCCAAAAGTGACCGCTACCCCGACATCCAGCCATGTCGAGTGACCGCCACGAGGTTTAGGTACCAAGACACCTATCCCTTGGTCGTCAGGAAGGCGCTTCGTTATCTGTGCTGGATTTTTGAGGGACACCTCGCCCCCATACCAATGAGGTTCTTCCCTCCGGCCATCAGAACCCCAGTTTGGGAAGCTCGCATGAGAAGCCTGAAACGGCGCCGCCATGAAGAGGACCCCCTGTACCAAGTGGTTACTTACCTAGCCTCCTTGGATCAGCTCTTTGCTGAGCAAGCCAGCATCCTGAAGGAGCAGACCCATCGGGCCGAGCAAGCGGAGTTCGCGGTAAGAATGCATCAGATCCGGGTGGTTCAAGCCGAGGCAAGAGCCGCAGCCGCGGTCAGTAGTGAAGCGGTTGCCCAGGAAAGCCTCAAGCAGGCCCGAGACTAGCGTATGCAAGAATGGACCAGAAGTGGAACGCCAGTCCCGGCAATTAGGGAAAATCATGTCCAACTTGAGACGCCCATCATAGGATGGGGACCACTTTTGGGGACCCCACAATCCCCACCCGAGAACCCTGAAGGGTCTACTGCCGCCGTTGAAGGAGAAGTTGCTGAGTAACCCCTGGAAAACAGAAACCTAGAGAACGGCGAGCAAGGACTGCTCATTCCCCTGGAGGCACACTCCGAAGAAGGCTCACCCCGCGAGTAGCAAGTCCCGAAGCCACCCCAGAAGAAGCCCTCTCAGCCCCTTTTGGTTTAAGTTGTACCCTTAATTGTGGCCTTTGTACCCGAACGTGTAGTACGTGTTTTGGCCTTGTCCCAGTGTTGTACCCCCCTTGCAGTAATGAAGTTGCTTGTGCTTGTTGTTTGCTAGTCTGTGTGCTTGTTAATGTGTGTGCTTATAGGCAGGAGGTGGATTCTGCCTTTTCAAAAATATGAACTAAATAACTTAAACATCACTTAATCCTAATCTCAGTCTCACAAAGACTCTACCCAATCTATAGATTGCTTCCCGACGCGGTTGTCGGACCCCTGCAGCCTCTGGCGCGGGAGTATCGCCTAACGGACAGGACCTTCCTCAGGGAGAACAAGAAGTGAGCCAGAACGGAGGAGGAAACCAAGAAGAAGCGCCACTGCCACCACCTCCACCTTTCGGGGATCTGGCACATGCGATAAGTAATCAGACCCTCATACTGGAAGCTCTGGCCAATGCCCTCATCAACAAGCGGCCACGAGAGCAGACCATGAATGACAGGCTGACAGCTTTCCTGGGAACCAAGCCACCCACCTTTGCTAGATCCAGCAACCCCTTGGAGGCAGGTGACTGGCTTCGTGTGATCGAAAGGAAGCTCGAGCCGTTCGAATGCCAAGATCGAGACAAAGTTCTCCTGGCAGCTCACCAACTCACCGGAACTGCCTTATCGTGGTGGGAGAATTACTGTGCCGCGGCCGTAGATGCCTCCACCATCACTTGGGATGAATTTGTGAAGGAGTTCCGCCGCTACCGTATCCCCACCAGGGTTAACCGAACTGACCGGTCCGGTCAAACCGCCGCCCTCCGGTAGCGGTTTACCGGACCGGTTTGACCGGTAACCGGTGGAAACCGGTTGAATTCAAATCCAAATTCAAATAAATTCAAAAAATCACATGCAACCGGTTCCGACCGGTTTACCGGCCGGTTTTACTGGTTTACCGGTCGGTTTTGACCGGTTTGAATTCAAATTCAAATTCAAAAGCTCCCGTGCAACCGGTTTACCGGCCGGTTTGACCGGTGGGCTTTAATGGGCCGGCCCATTTTTTTCTTTTTTCTTTTTTGATTTAACTTTAAATCCCCGCAAACTATACTAAATGAACGATTTTTTGAGAAAATTTGACACTATTAGATTCATTGCACCTTGAAGTATTTTTAGGAATTTTTTGGAATTTTTTCATTTTTTGAATTTAAATTTAAATTTTGAATTGTGGCCGGTTGGGTACCGGACCAAACCGGAACCGGGCCGGACCGGTTTGACCGGTAACCGGTCAAACCGGACCGGTTCCCACCGGTTTGGTGAACCTTGATCCCCACAGCCACCATGAAGCGCAAGGCGGATGAGTTCCGCGAACTGCAGCAAGGGAGCATGTCTGTGGAGGCGTACACCTACCAGTTCATAGAGCTTGCCCGCTATGCACCAGAGGAAGTGGATAAGGATGAAAAGAAACAGGACATATTCAAGAAGGGATTGAACCCAGAACTTTGGACCTTGCCTACCCCTCAGATATACCCAGACTTCAATACTCTAATAAACATGGCCATTCTCACAGAAAGGGCCAAAGCGGAAGAAAGGAAGGAAAACAAGCATAAATTCCTGGAAAGCAAGGCCCGCCAGCAGGACCGCTTCCAGAAACCAAGAAACTCCAACTATACTGCACCAAGATCTCAGGCCCCAATGCAGTATAGGACCCGATCCCAAGTGACAGGCTCCCAGGCCCCTAACACACAGTTCAAGAGCCAAAACACCTTGAAAGCCCCACAGAGCAATGCCAGCCAAGTCACCACCACCCACAACAATGCTAGGGCCTGTTTCAACTGCCGTGAAATAGGGCATTACATTGCCAACTGCCCCTATGCCAAAAACAAGCCTGCTGCATCAGTCTTCTCCAACTCGGTGAATGGGCCTAGGCCACCGGTGTTCAGAGCCAACCGTGTCCCCGTCGGCAGCAACAACAAGGGCAACAACAACAACCAGCAGCCTTATGGACGAGCCCGCGTCAACCACATCAACGCGCAAGAGGCTCAGGGTGCACAAGGAGTGGTACTTGGTGAGTTCCTAGTTAGCTCAACTCTGGCAACAGTATTATTTGATTCTAGAGCATCACACTCATTCATATCGTCAAGCTTCGTGGATAAGCATAAAATACCTACGATACTACTAAAAACACCCCTATTAACCCGGACGCTTGGAGGTGGCATCAAGTGTCAACTAGGTTGTTTACGGGTAAGGATCAATTTAAGTGGGGTAGAATTCCTAGCAGACCTAGTAGTACTTAAGTCTAAGAGAATAGACGTGATCCTTGAAATGGACTGGTTAAGCCTACACAATGGCCTCATAGGTTGTGCTGACAATGTAGTACACCTAACCAACTCAGATGGGATGCGAGTAACCTGCCATACTCGGGGAAGTGGACCAGACCCAATGGTTTTCAGTATGGATGTGAAAACCTTAGAAGGAGTTCCAGTTGTGAATGAATACCCTGATGTTTTCCCCGACGAAACTCCCTGGAATGCCAACAGACTGGGACATAGAATTCTCCATTGATCTTGTTCCAGGGACCTCTCCCATAGCCAAGAGACCCTATAGGATGGCAGCCTCAGAACTAGCAGAGCTGAAGAAACAACTAGAGGAATTACAACGAAGTGGTTTTATTAGGCCTAGCTCATCTCCGTGGGGAGCCCCAGTCCTATTTGTCAAGAAGAAGGATAGGAGTATGAGGATGTGTGTAGATTACCGTGCACTGAATGAAGTCACCATCAAGAATAAGTATCCTCTACCCAGGATTGATGATCTCTAAAAGGAGCCAAGTATTTCTCCAAAATTGATCTAAGATCGGAATATCATCAACTCAAGACTAAGGCAAGTGACATCCCGAAGACGGCCTTTGTCACCCGTTATGGGCAGTTTGAGTTTACGGTGATGTCTTTTGGACTCACCAATGTACATGCTTATTTCATGAATCTCATGAACAAGGTGTTTATGGATGAGTTAGATAAGTTTGTCGTAGTCTTTATAGACGACATACTCATCTACTCCAAAAGTGCTCAAGAGCATGAACAACACCTAAGAGTGGTTCTGGAAAAGCTAAGAGCACATAAGCTATATGCCAAATTCAGCAAGTGTGAATTCTGGCTTGAGAAAGTAGCTTTCATTGGTCATATTTTGACCGCAGAAAGAGTAGCAGTTGACCCCGAGAAAGTTGAGGTAGTTTCCAATTGGCAGCAACCGACCAATGTTAGTGAAATCAGAAGCTTTCTTGGACTAGCTGGGTATTATCAAAGATTCGTTGAAGGATTTTCCAAGATAGCCCGGCCCATGACAGAATTACTCAGAAAGGATAAGAAATTCACCTGGACCGAGTCATGTGAAAGGAGCTTCCAAGAATTGAAGAAAAGGTTGACGACCGCCCAGTGCTAACCCTACCGGACATTCATCGGGACTTCGTCGTCTATTGTGATGCATTGCGACAAGGATTAGGATGCGTCCTTATGCAAGATGGGAAAGTAGTGGCATATGCTTCTCGTCAGCTCAAGCCTCATGAGCATAATTACCCAACACATGATTTGGAGTTGGCAGCTGTAGTGCATGCCCTCAAAATTTGGAGGCACTACCTGATTGGAAACAAGTGTGAGATATACACGGATCATAAGAGCCTGAAGTATACCTTCACCCAACCAGATCTGAACCTCCGGCAGAGAAGATGGTTAGAACTGGTCAAGGATTATAATGTGGAAATTCATTACCACCCAGGTAAAGCTAATGTGGTAGCAGATGCACTAAGCCGGAAACCTTATGGACCCAAGGATGCCCATCTGCAAGAGAAAATGGCACGATTGAATGTGCACATTGTCCCTCGAGGCTCCAGCTACACGCTAAACGTCCAGCCCACACTAGAGGACAGAATCAGAAAAGCCCAAGATTCGGATAAGGATTTAATGAAAATCCGCAAACATACTGGAGAAAATAAAGCACCGGATTTCCGAGTGGATGATAAGGGAACCTTGTGGTATAATGATAGAATTTGTGTGCCCAAAGAAGGGGACTTTCGGCAAGTGATCATGGACGAGGCTCATAACTCGGCATATTCCATCCACCCAGGGTCCACCAAAATGTATTTGGATTTAAAACAAAGGTATTGGTGGAATGGAAAGAAGTCAGACATTGCCCAGTTCGTTGCCCATTGTGATACATGCCAAAGGATCAAGGCTGAGCACAAGAAGCCAGCAGGATTACTACAACCCCTACCTATCCCAGTCTGGAAATGGGACGAGATAGGAATGGATTTTGTGGTAGAATTTCCCAAGACCCAAAAAGGTTATGAGTCCATTTGGGTAATAGTGGACTGGCTCACAAAAGTCTCTCACTTTCTACCTGTACGGACCAACTATGGAGCAGAAAAGCTAGCCCAGCTCCATGTGGATAATATAGTAAAACTCCATGGTGTGCCTAGTAGAATCATTTCAGATCGAGGGACCCAGTTCACCTCCAAGTTTTGAAAAAGTCTGCATAAGGTCATGGGGACCAAATTGGATTTTAGTTCGGCCTATCACCCGCAGACTGATGGACAGACTGAGAGGGTAAACCAAATTATGGAGGATATGTTAAGGGCATGTGTCCTTACCTATGGTAAAGATTGGGAACAGAGTTTGCCCTATGCAGAGTTCTCATACAACAACAGTTATCAGGCAAGCTTTGGCATGTCGCCATTTGAGGCTCTCTATGGGAGAAAGTGCAGAACCCCTCTTATGTGGTCAGAAGTAGGAGAGCGTTCATTAGTGTGACCAGCCCTCATAAAGGAAGCAGAAGAAAAAGTAGCAAAAATCCACGAAAAGCTGAAAGCAGCCCAGTCCAAACAGAAGAACTATGCGGACAAGAAAAGACGAGAAAAAAGTTTCAATCCAGGAGACTTCGTCTATCTTAAGGTTTCACCTATTCGCGGGACCCGAAGATTTCAAATACACGGAAAGTTAGCCCCTCGGTACATTGGACCGTACCAAGTGCTAAAGAAAGTCGGAAAGTAGCCTACCGACTCCAACTGCCAGAAGGAATGTCAGATATACACCCGGTGTTCCATGTCTCTCAATTAAGAAGGTGTTTGAGGATACTCGAGACAGAACACGTGCCAGTGGAGACAATAGATTTGCAGCCAGACTTGCGATACCAGGAAGTACCGGTCAAAATTCTGGACACTATCACAAAAAGAACAAGGAACTCAGAAATACGGATTTGCAGGTGCAATGGAGTAGACACAGAGTAGAAGAAGCTACGTGGGAACGCGAAGATGCTCTGAAGAAGGAGTTTCCCCATCTCTTTAGAAACCAGCCGAATCTCGAGGACGAGATTCCTTTTAAGTGGGGTAGGTTTGTAACATCCGTAAAATTCATCCAAATAAATCGCTCGCCAAAAATTTCATTCCAAAATCTTTTCCATCGTTGAGCTCAACCCGTTTCAAAAATCCTTTCCCGTCCGAGCTCTCAATCTCCCGAAATCATCTTTCGGCAATACGCCGTCCTCGTTCCGCGTGAGTCGTTGTCCAACCAGACGTCGCAGAGCGCGTGTGGCCGACTGCCGCCGCGAATCGCGCTGACGCCCCTCTTTCTTCTTTTTCTTTTTTCTTTTCCTTTTTTTCTTTTTCTCCTTTTCTTTTTCTTTTTCTTTTCCTTCTCCTTCTCTCTCTCCTTTCTCCCACGCGCTGCAGAGCAGCTCAGCGCCGCCCCCCATCGGCGCCATCACCGGCCACCACCCCTGCCTTCCCCACCGCACCGTCGTACCCCGCTTGCCCGCCTCGACGACCGAGCTCTCGCGCCCACCCGCGAGCCGAGCCATGCACGGCGGCCCGCCATTGCCGCCGGCCACTCCCTGTGCTCCAATGGGTAGCATCCTGTGCGCCCACGCACCGCACGCGCTCCACACGCCCTCGGATGCTCGCCGCGCTGCCCGTCGTCCATCACAGCACCACCGCCGGCCGCCCTCGACGCTCGCACCGCTAGACGACGCCTGCAAGTAGTCGGAGCCGCCCCCACGCCATTAAAGATGATCTGTAGAGCTTGCCGGCCGCCGGCCACCGGCGCCCCCACTCCACCACCTCTCCTCGCCTATAAATAGGCCCCTCGCGCAGCCTCACTACCACAACAACCTCAGCCGCCGCTAGCCTCCTCCCTAGCCTTGCAGCAACGCCGCGCTGAGCTCCAGTGCCGGCCACTGCCCGCCACCATCGCCAGCCCTCTTTGCGCCGCCTCCACCCTAGGTGAGGAGGGGGATAGAATCTCCTTGCTCTCCTCTCCATTCTCATCCTATCCTCGGCCGCAGCAAAGCCCCGCAGTGGCGCCGCCACGCACGCCGGAGCCGCCCGCCGCCCACTGCAATAGAGCCGCCTCCACACGCCACCTCCACCCAGGGTTGGTAGGGGAATCGGATCCCCACGGACCCCTCTCCCTTTTCCCCTCCCCATGGCCGCCGACGTGCCCCGAGGCCGCCAGCCCAGGTGCCGCCGGGGCCTTGCGCCCCCTCCCCTGTTTCACGGGAGAGGGGAGGAAGAGAAAGGGCATTTTGCCCTTAGCCCCCTGTCCTCCCCCTTTTTCCAATAAGAACCCCCCTCTATTCATTTTGCGAAAGAAGCCCCCTCTTTTATTATTTTTCGAAACCAACCCTTCCACTATACAGAATATTCATAAATAGACCCTTGCCTATTTTCTAGAGTGATCCTAATATTTCTAGAAATTCTAATCAAGCCCTTACCACCTCCAAAGTATTTACCAACAGGCCCTTGGATCCCTATGTAGCCCCTAAACACCTCGTTAACTCATCATTTCATGCACCAAAAATCCTTCGATCATCCTGAAACTTTACCACGCCAATCCTTATAGTATTTTAGCCACGCCATTTGAGAATCTCCCAAAAATATTATTCCTATCTCCCTATCTTAATTCTTCCCGATTCGAGCTCAACGATAAAACCTTTATTTCTTTTTATTTATTGTGTGTTTGTTTGTGTGTGCTGTAGATCACGGTGTGACCGGGGAAGAACCCGTCGATGAGCAGTACCGCGAACAAGTGTGCGAGGACCAGTACCGCGGCCTCGAACTCGAAGGACAGTACCTCGATCAGGACTTCCCGGAAGGCTTTGTGAATGACAAGTTCAATCTCATCCTTTGATGCATATTTTGTCCCAGTTTTATTGACACCACCTATCGGCCTGTTTTCAAATCTGCAAATTATTTTGCTGCTAAAACCTGGTTGGATAGCCACTCCTTGATTGGTTTGACCATTCCTTGATGACCTAGGTTTGTCTCTGAATATGAGTTACTCTGTTTGGATGATAAACCTTGCTAGAACGCTTAGGACCCGGTTACTCATTGCACTTCAAATATTATTATTAAATGTTTCCGAAACAAATAAAGGCGTGAGTATCAAAATGGGAAAAGTGAGATTTTTGGAAAATAAAATAAAGACATGCTTAGATGAGATGGACGGTGATCCCTGTGTGGGACGCCAAATGGTGTGCTTGTACCTGTGTGATTGAGCAAGATTGGGAGATATCCATCTTCTCACAATTCAGGACCGAGTTGATGTGTCATCTTGCCTAACTCAACTATTGTGCAAACCACTCGACCGTTGTATGTGGCAACAGCTTAGCATAAACCCCACTAGTTAGTCTGATAGTCATCAGGAGAGCTGAGAGCAACGTGTGATCAAGGAAAAAGGATATGATAGTGGTGACCTATGCCCTGGTTAAACCTCGGTGATAGGTCAATGACCCCTTTGTGGATCTCGTGGTGGCTAGTCAGGTCTAGCTAAGGTGGGTAATGGCTTTGATGGGATCTGCACCGACACTAAGGTGATCGTGTTATGGTACCCCGCTTGTGGGTAAAGTTGCATACCTCTGCAGAGTATAAAATCTATTCGAATAGCCGTGCCCACGGTACTAGGTGAGTTACGGTTTGGTCACACAACTAGTACTTCTTCGGGGAATGGATGGGTTGGTGTGAGTTGTTTTGGAAAAGTGTCCGGCAGCTGTGCCGTGTGCTACAGCGGATGAGGAGTCCGGTAGGAGTCTAATACTTGGATCCTTGGTATAAGATCAACTCCACTCAATTGCTAAAGATTCGCTTTATGAAAAACACGGTTTCAAAATAAACCCCTGCATAAAAATTAGCTTTCCGCAAATTAAACCCTAGCCTTATCCTTGATTTATCCTGTGCATATATTCTATTTATACCCCCTCCGTGGGTGTGGTTGGAGTTGTTGAGTACGTTTGTTCTCACCCTTGCTTAATTTTTACATAGGAAGATCCAGACTTTATTCCCGAGGACGTTGAGTAGGGGTTCCGTTCTGCACCCAACCTTGCCTGTGGATAGGGTCACCCGCAGAAAGCTTCGTATGGCGCAAGACTCTGATGACCTCTTCGTGCTTCACGTTCTTATTTGGGTTGTAGTTGTTGTCCTCGCGATAGTGGCACTTCACTTCCCATTACCGCGTAGAGTTGTACGGTGATGTACCATCTGATATAATAAATGTGTATCAGCCTCCTGGGACTGATATTTGTATCACATTTTAGTCACCTCTTAGGAGGGGACGCTTCATGGGGTGAGAAGAAAAGATCCACACACGCGCTCGCTTGCCTCGTCACGCCGGGTGTGGCATGGACAAGGGCGCGGGTGCACGACATTCGCGTGAATGGTCCGCCAAAATCCGACCCCTCGCCTTACGGGGGTGTTGCTTCCTTTTGGCATTTTGTGTTTTGGTTGATTGGCCTTTAAGTTTACGAGACATGGAAGGCAAATCGGTTCCTAATAGTTCGAAACCGATCACGACGCGAGGTCGTGGGCTCTCCTATATATCTGACCTATCGGACTCCACCAAAACACGATCTAATCGCATTAGTATTTTACCTCCTATCGTTGCTGCACCGTCTTCGTAGTTTGCTCCATCCCGAGTGTTAACAGTATAATTTGACCCATTTTGACTGCCAACTCCGGCATGAAACTATGCATAACGGTGGAATAAATGGTAGCATAGAATTAAAAACTAATGATTGCACATATGCTGGTTTGAAATTGTATGCAAGTGAATTTGAGCTAAAAATGAAGCTAAGTGGCAGGTCATGATCCAAGGTACAAAAGTTCGACGAATCAAAGCGCGGCATGTGTCGTCACATGGCTCAAAGGGCTCACCAAAGCAAGGAAACTGACATTACAGAGGCTTAGGCACGTGGCAAGGTCAACATGACCCACCTAGAAGCTTCTTGGCTAAAGGCAGTGGCCAGAGGAGGGGCCCACCAGTCGGGCATCCAGAGTGGTCGGCCGACGAGTGGGTCCCACCACTGACCTCTAGCTTTTGCGTGTAGCTTCCAGGAAGGATCCTTAAGTCAGTTTGGAGTGCCTCCCCTGCTGTAAACACTGGATGATGACCCAATTGCTCCTCCCTATAAATTTGAGAGGGGAGGGCTAGAATAGGCCACACACATCTCACACCCCTCCTCTCATCCTTCAGTTGGAGCTTGGGAGTTCTTCCTAGGAGGTTAGCCAGCCTAGGAGGTCAAGGAGAAATAGGGAGAGAGTGAGGAGAAGCCGGGGGAAGTGCCGGGCCTGTCGGCACTCTTCTCCGCTTGTACCTTGACGAATGCTTATCGATCTGTAAGTTCTCAGTCTGTAAGTGCTCATGACTACTTCAATTTCATAATTTATATTTCAAATTCAGTTAGTAGTTTCATGTTGTTTATTGGATTGAGTGTCTACTAGTATTATAGTAGTTATCTCTAGTCTAAGACTCCTAATAGAGACGGATGATCTTAGCCGAGACTAGAGTTAGTAAACGATAGTGTAGGCGTGGTGCCTAGGCTAGACTTTACCATTTGATCATTGTGCCTCCCACAGTTTGTAGAGGTAGCCTGCAGGTGGTGACAAACCTATTTAGTGCCATCGTAATCCTCCAAGTTCGGTTGCATGAGAGAATCCTATGTTGGAACTTCTAGTTTGACCAGGCGAAGCCGGTGCCCGATGTTTACAGTTGATTCTTAGTCTGATCTTACCTTGATTTTGAATAAGACCTCTCTACCCATTGATCCTACCGGTGCTGTATCCTTGGTTGAGCCTGAACCGTAGATATCGTACTCACGTTCCCTTGAATTCGATAACCCTTGGAATACTCTGAGGTGAAAGCTACAGCGGTATCCGTACGCATGCGGATTCTTTCGTGAGGTTCTGCTACCCAAGGCAGCTTTCCGGCTCCGTTGTTATTAAACCAGTAGTGACTCTAGGAAGTGCCAACAAACTTTCTGGCACCGTTGCCGAGGAATGACAACAACTTTATCTTTAGACTCAGTCATCCTCGTATTTTTTTATTTTTTCTTGACTCTACCTCTACCCCCGCTACCCATGGAGAAGCTATCCTTTAAAAGCTTCTCTATCCTAAGAGATGTATTCGACTTTTTTTAATTTTTTTGCTATCTTTACCCCACTACCACGGAGCAGCCTTCTATCCATAACCTTTCTGCTCCTAAGGGCGAGTTCTCTGAGCCATCATCACCTACCTTATCTAGCTACGAACTCGACCCTGGCTTTATAGCCATGGTTTGGAAGCAACCCTTCTCTGGAGAAATTAGTGAAGATCCCTATGAACATTTGCCAAGTTAGCAAAAATGAAAAACATTACATATTTATGTGCTTAGTGGCAAAAATATAGGAGCTTATGTAAAACTGACATCTCAAGGTGTACCCTCTGTAAGGATGGTAAATTATTAAATAACCTCAAGTTGAGAGGCAGACTGATTGGTATGGATGTTTAGCCGACCGAAGTGCGGGCAATCAATGGTTATTGATTTAACTTAGCAGGGCTATCGCATGACGGACGGCGCGAAATCACAGGTGGCAGACCGATGAAGGTTTGATGCAATGATCACACGACTTACGAGTCGCTCATTCGTACTTCTTAGAAGTGAGAGATGTCAGGAGGAGTTGTATCCTTTTATTTTACATTGTGTAGTGATACTTTCAACTGCATAGGGCATTTAGACTATGTTTGGTTGAGCTGTGACTGTGGGAAAAGCTGTTGTGGGCTTTGGGCTATGAGAAAGGCTGTTGTGGTCTGTGGGCTGTGAGAAAGCTAAAAATCATTTGGCTGGAACGGCTGCGAACAAGCTGTTGTAAGTTGTGAGCTGTGTAAAATATATGTAGTGCCTCTGTCTGCTTCAAACGCTGATGAATATATGTAAAACGATTGTAAAATACTATACTATTCAACTATTGACACAATAAAAGTTGCTACTTTATAAAATAAAAATGTTGATAATTCATGGTAAAATGTTAAAAAATAGAACAAAACATAAATGTTTCATATAATAATACCATCTCTCAACATAACTATCCTCCACCTGCACTAACCAAAGCATCAGCAATCCTAGTACAAATGATATTCATGGTGTCATGGTTCTCCACATCATGACTCTCATCTTCTGTCATGCCACTTTGTAGTAAATAGTCTTCATCAGTATCACATCGATCAAACTCTTTATCACATAAATTGCTATCACGGATGAAGTTATGCAAAGCAAGCAAGCCATGATGATATGCTTCTAAGTAGTAGTTGAGAAACTTGGGATGCCCTTCAAAATACGCCACTTTTGCTTCAAGACTCTAAAAGACCTTTCAATAACATTTCGAAGGGATGAATGATGAATGCAAGAAATTGACCATCTCATACTTTCCTTGAGGAGGTCCTAAACGATGCCAAAATTCTGGTATAAGTATGTGGTTTCTTTGTAAGGTGCAAGATACCCTATTCAATTTGCATAACCCGAGTCGACGAGATAATATTTTCCTATAAAACTAAATTAGTAATGCAAATAACAATACAAGTGTACCAAATCAAAATTAATGAAGGAACCATTTATAGCTTTAGAAGGCACAAGAAATGAAGGAAAATTTGCCAATGCATGCCTGAGGATCCGCGAGTACATGTGGAGAACCTGGCCAACCAGCAACCGCAAAGGTAAACCTCATGTCAAAGTCACAAATAGCTAGCATATTCTGAGATGGATATCCATGACGACATGTGTGGCTAATCATTTCATCAACTGGCACTACCACTGCAATATGTGAACCATCTTTTGCTCCAATCGCATCTTCGAAGTATGGCCAAAATCGATCCTCTCTCAACCTTTCATGCTCCATAGAAAAAGTAGGATCTCTAGGCGTAATATTGTGTTTTCCTAAATTGCACAAATACTTCATGAAACTTCATGTGAACCGTCCAAAGTGACCTTGTGAAATGATTTTCAGCTTACTGTGGCCCTCCGACGATCCACAAAAACATTGCCAATGACTCAATGGATGAAACATTGTTGGTCGAGTTCAATCCGTAGGTAGAGACCAACAAGTCATGAAGCGCATTAAAAATCTCTAAGCTCATCTGAGACATCTTATAAAAATACCTTGGATGATCCATGCACCTCATCACCCATTGGAGAAGCTGATGATGCTTCAACACTTGTAAAAATCCTCTCGGCTGCTGCTTCTATCTTCTCACAAGTGCTCTTGAACATATAAGACTATGAGAGAATGGACTGTTTTCATCCTTATCACGAACAGTACTGGTCAGCACCTTGCGTTTATTTTTTCTGGGGTTCATTGTCTTTTCAGCCTTCTCTACAGGTTTTGGTACCTCAGCTACATCCTCATTACCTGCCTCATCGGAGGATATATCTTCAGCCCCACTAACATGTGACTTGCCAAAAATGATACGCAAATCATCTAGGAACTTTGGTCCTTGTTTTTGAAACTTGACATGTGTTGACGCTCGATAATGACTCATTTCAAGCATCATCTTGAGCCTAAAATCATAAGAATAAAATCTCATGCCTGCTTATGTTATCCAGAAAGAGCCAATTCCATGTTTCCTCCTAGAAATATTGTTATATTGGAATTCAGGCAGAAATGCAGGTAAAACATGCCTCAAATGTCAAGATACGAACCCAACCATCAGAGCAAGCTATCAGCTCCTGCATGAGCACATGAAAGACGAGCATCAACACTAGTGGTAGGAGTTATTGCTAACGAATTCTACAAAGTGTTGGTATACATTTGTGTGCAGGATGCTTATGCTTGGAAATGAGAGGAGAATGCAGCCCAAAAGCAAGGTGACACGTCATCAATCCGAGGCAAAATCTTCTCGATGAATCAGGCGTGTTCACGAGGATCTACGAGCCCACCAGAGCTTCCAAACCGACTCAAGACAGGCCCTTGCCCATGTACATGACATGGGGGTCCACCTAGCAGCCTTCTGACCAAAAATTGGGCCGAAAGGGCACAACCCACGGTCGGCCGACCATGTGTTGGCGGCTCACGGGCCCCATCGCCTCTCTGAACACACACGGCAGAGTGTGGTTGGTCCTCTATGGCGGTTCGGCTCAATCCCCGGGCGAATGGCTGGTGGTTCCCTCCTCTAAATAGTAGGGGAGGGGTGAGAATTAGAACACACAACACTACACCCAACATATACCTCTTCACTTGGAGCTTGAAGGTCTTCATCCTAGATGCTCTAGGTAGCCTAGGAGTGTAGGAGATTAGGAGGAGAGTGAGGGGGAGTCGGGGGAAGTGCCGGGTTTTTCGGCACTCTTCTCTGCTTGTACCTCGACGGATGCTTATTCGGTTGTAAGTGTTCGAGACTTTCTTATTTGGAATTAGATTTTAGTCATAAGTTATTTCTTCTGCCTTTTATTGAATTGAGTGTA
This sequence comes from Panicum virgatum, assembly GCF_016808335.1. Lineage (NCBI taxonomy): Eukaryota > Viridiplantae > Streptophyta > Magnoliopsida > Poales > Poaceae > Panicum > Panicum virgatum. The sequence goes on along the minus strand of NC_053145.1, from coordinate 29,060,560 downwards.
TGCTTAGAGTAGCATTTGATCCTATCTTAAGATTCTGGATAGAAAAGGATAATCTTGTCCAAGGTTAGAATTAGTACGGAATAGCGTAGACGTGGTGTCTAGGCTAGACTTTACCACTCGGTTATTTTATAGTCCCACAGATTGTGAGGTAGCCGGCATGTGATGACAACCCTGTTTGAGCCCTAGTAAGCCGCCACGTTCGGTTATAGGATAGAGCATTATTGTCATAACAATAGGCTTGTTTAAGCCAGGGGAAACCTGTAGCTCGAAGTACAAGGTGAAGTTATCTCTTCTTCTGAACATAGATTCTAGATCTTAGGAAGTCGTTTATGTCATATCCCTCCTACACAAGTGTGTTTGTCCTTGGATGAGTCTGAACCCGTAGATAGTGTACTCACGTTCCTCAGTGGATACGATACCCTGGAATACTCCTGGGTGAAAGCTACAGCGGTATTCATGTGCTTGCGGATTTTATTCACGACTTTACAAAGTACCAACAACATGACTGCAGTTGATTCCTTTGTCATGATTGTTTCATCTTTGAAGTCAGATAAATAAGATTAGCAAGGCACACTTCAACAAAGAATAGAAAAATAATATATTTATAGTGCATCCCACCATTCCTGTGAGCCCACAATAGTTTGCTTTGCCTCATCCCATCCAAGACAAGTGGCATAATTCTTGAACTCCATAAACGTTGAATATTCCTTTTTCAACGCAATAACTTGTTCTTCAATTATTTTTGTTTCGATTGTCACCAGATTTTTGTGCAAACTTGGAAACAACATTCTTCCAATCGGTAGTAGTGAAAATTCCCATCGGTCTATTCCCATCTTCTATCTCTTCTTTGCAAGCATCAAACAAATGCATCACTAAACCATCACCCCAATCTACATTGTTACCCATTGTTGAACCAAATAAAATTTTGTTCAATCAATTTGTAGGATGATACTACCAATTTCAACGACAAGATGATACTACCAATTTTCATGATAAGATGGTACTACCAGTTTCAATGACAAGATGATAATACCAGCACATTAGCAATGGAAGGGAGCAGGACGTCAGATTCGGACCTCACCTATGTCTAGCGGCCGGAGTTGGGCGTCGGGCGTCCAACAAAAAACAAATGGAAGGTGCAGCGGGTGTCCTGGGGCAGATAGGGCATCAACAAGGGCGGTGCGTGACGTTAGGAGGGGTGGCATCAACTGCAGGGGCATTGAGGGGAGGCGCGTCGGCTGGAGAGCAAGGTCCATCGGCGAACAGCGACCGAAGCTCGGAGGAGCGGCGGCGCCCCAACCCTTTGGCGGAGCAGTAAGTGCATGCCCGTTTGGCGTGGGCGTGGGCTCAGGGTTGGTGGACAGAGGGGAGGGTCGGTTCCAACGGCCGGCTGGTCAGAGGGATGGCGGCTGCGCGCCGAATCCTAGCGGAGGGGCGCGCGGGATTGGGAATAGGTCAGGGGATGGGGCAGCGGAACTGGGAGAAGCGAACTATTTTTTCATTAACAGTGGTAGATGGGTAATTTTTACCTCAAAAGTAAGTGAAAGCAAAAGTAGAAGATACTTTTGGATTTGTACTACACCAAAAAGTGCCTTGGGACAAAAAACACCTAGAGCTTTTTGTCCTTTTGGTTGGTTGTTCGTCTCTGTAAAAACAAAAGCAACTTGAGGAGCCAACCAAAAGCACCGGGCTGACCTGAATGGAGTTAGATTCAGGGCGTAACTGGCGCCCCCATGGTGAGGTCAGGGGGTCCTATTTATGGCACTCGATGGTCGGTTCTCGGCAGTTATTTCTGCTAGCGCCGGTTGTAAGCAACTGTAGAAGGTGTGCTTGACTTCCACGCTAAGGTTGGAGATCAGACGCTAAAAAGTGGGGCTGGACGGCCTGGCCTAGGCCGGCCGGCCCGGGCCTGCTGCCACCTGGTACCGCCTTCCCGTGGGACGGTCCTGATCATCTCTGGAGGTTGGTTCCTCTAGCGGTTCGCTCAACTGACTCCGTCTTGGGCCGTGCGGCCTACATGGGGTTGGAAGGCCTACCTCTGGAGGCCTTTCGGTCCTCCATTGCTCTAACACGATCCTCTCTAGGCATAGATCACTCCTTGATGGGGTGGACATCTTGTGTCTGATCATGGCCCGGGATTCCTTCACTTTGGATATGGGTTCAAGCCTTCCGGGTCTAACTTATGCATTTTGGGATACTACCCATTGGAATGACATGAATTCTCCCTCTAGATGACTTTGGTAAATTCTCATGCCAAGATTCCACAAAAAGTATGCCAGTCGGCCGGATTCAGGCCTTCCGGTCAAAACTGTGTCTGTTTTGGGTCAATTTTGGATATGTTGTTCCTGAAAGCGAATAAACACCAAAACTTGTAGAACTCATTAGTAATAATGGTTATCGTATGGTTATGACCTATGTTTCATGAAATCAGGCGGAGTTGTTGGCGGCAAAAATCATCAATATTGACCGCCAACACATCCCCACAGCGAGACTTTGCTCGCCCCGAGCAATAAGGTCGAAAAGAGCGAAGCCTGGTTTCATGAACAAAAAGAATGCATAAGATTTATTTCTAAGCTTTCCTCATACCTTGGATTCCAAGTGGCTAACACCTTCACCTTCGAATATTGATCCCCAGAACAACTCGATGGAGAACATGATTCACTTCCTTTCTCTATACTTGGAGGTTTTGCAAGATTTTCAAAATAGGATGCATGCTCTCATCTCTTTCAACTCACTCTTAATCTCTCATTTTGTGTTTGAACCTCACTAAGGTCTTTCGAGAAAACCACTCCTACGTTTCAATAGGCTTTTGTGTGGCTCAAGGTAGGGATAAACGTGCATATCTTCCTCATTTATTTTGCAAGATCAAAGATCTTGTCTTTGAAAGATCATGTCATCTTTAGAACTTGGTCATGTGCATGTGTGTGTGAGGGATGAATGTCCTCTTGAGTGGTGTTTGACTTTGACTTTTCCATCCTTCTCCTTTGTCCTTTTTTTTTGCTCGAGTAAGATTGTAAGCTCACTCGCTTTTTGTCTTTTTCTCTTTTTTCAGGGGGACGGAGAGTTTCTGGTGAACCACTTTTGATGGACTTTATTGATGAATGTGCATAGTGGATGACCAAAGTACTCGATGATCATGACATTTCTCAGAAGGCAATGATTTTTGATCAAGCTCAAAATGTCAAAAGATAGCTATGTGGGTTCAATTCTATTCTATATGGCTCAGGATATGACTTTGTACGGTTGAAAGTGAATGAGAGTTGCCTCTTTTTTGCTTTTCAAAGAAACACTCCAAGACTTCGAATTAGAAAGAACATGTCTCATTTTGTCATATCATAAGGTCCAATAAACAAAAGTTCAAGTGATCCTATCATGTAAGTTCCAAAGTTAACAAGTACTCGCATAAGAAATAAAACATAGGCACCTTTGGAAGTCATGTGTGAATTCATCTCTTCCATGAGTTTCATCCAAATTTTAATTTTATTTCATTTAGAACTAATTTGAACAAAAACCAGGAAGGAAAAAAAAGATGGGATCGCAAACCTCCGTGACGAGTTGTCATGTCGATGTTTTCATTAGGCACGGGTGTAGTCTGGCTGTCTAGTCTTGGGTTGCATCACATTTTGGTCAACTTGGCCAAGGAGTTCGTCTTAGTGTTGTTCATGATGTTCATCTGCGCACTTGATGAAAATATTAGAATAGGGGGGGTCGGTTGTCACACAAATGTGTACAAACCAACTAAAGCACAAGCATGAAGCATTTATTTTATTTTATTTTTTTTTCTTTTTTTCAAACATAATTAGGCGCTACTGAAACAAAACTTGAGAAATACACTTGCGCCCATTATTCTAGACTAGGGTAAGGCACGTTTAAGGTCTGGTGATGACCATAGACGGGGGCTCTAACTCGAATAACTCATAGACGTCTATTTCTTTGAGTTTCGGTAGTTCGGGCTCGAGGAATATGTTGAAGATATTCCCGTCATCGTCCTGGAGGGTTTATTAGACAAGGCCCTTTCCACTTACATCTAAGCTTACCACGACCAAACAAATGAAGGTGTGAATTAAAGAGTAGTACCTTATTTCCCACTTTGAAATGCTAGATCTTGATTCGCTTATCATGTCATCTTTTCATCCGCTCCATGTAGAGCCTGAAGCTATGGTAGGCCTTCTTCCTCCATTCATCCAATTCAGTCCATTGGATTTGCCTTTTAACCCTGGCTGATTGGAGATCCATTTTCCACCTCTTAATTGCCCCGTGAGATCTGAACTCAAGGTCAACTGGTATATGGCAAGTTTCTCCATAGATCAGCTGGTACGGTGTTAGTCCTATCAGCGTCCTGATGGTTGTTCAATATGCTCAGAGTGACTCGGGTATCATGCTATTCCATCCCTTCCCCATGGAATTCACTATCTTTTGTAGAATGTTTCTGATCTTCTTGTTAGATGTTTCTGCCTGGCCATTGGTCTAGGGATAGTATAGAGTAGCAGCCCAGTAGTTTTACTCTCATCTCGCTGAGACACTTCCTGTAGGTCTTGTCTTGTGAAGTGTGAGACTTCACTACCAAACACGACTCTTGGAAATTCAAAGCAAGGAAATGTGATTTCCTGAATCATCTTCTTTGAATTCTTCAAGTCGACCGCAACACAGGAAGTGCTTCATCCATTTGGACAAATAGTTCATGGCCTCCAAGATGTACTTATGTTGCTCTGACATAGGGAAAGACTCACGAAGTGAACTCCCCATATGTCAATTACTTCCAACTGAAGGTTACTCTTCAGTGACGTAGCATCTAACATTTCAGGCACCGCACAAATTCTTTAGCATCTCAAAATTCAGTTGGCTAGAATTGTACATTCTGCCAAACCCAAGCATGGATACGGAATACTCCATGGTGTCTTCCTTATGGTAAGGAGTAGCATGCTCTATAATCTTTTGGGTCTCACATAGCGGGATGCAGGAGTGGAGTAAACCAATAGCACACACTTTGAATGGATAGGGGTTCTCCCAAGGGTGGTATTTGCTGAGGTGAATATAGCTTCTACTTGTCTTCATCTAGAGATATATATCTAGTCTCCATAAAATTCACTTAGTTCTTATACCTTGGGCTGGATACAGTGACCTCCAGAAGAGTATCATCTCTCAAGTAGTCATCAATCGGTTGCTTGAAACCTTGAGAAATGAGCATCCACACAATTTTCTACTCCTTCCTTATCTTTGATTTCCAGATCGAATTCTTGTAGGAGCAGAATCCAACAGATGAGTCGTGGCTTGGCGTCTTCTTAATCAACAGGTGTTTTAGTGTAGCATGATCCGTATATACTATCACCTTAGCACCAACCAAGAAGGAGCTGAACTTAAGGCAAATACCAATGCTAGAAGTTCCTTCTCAGTTGTTGCATAACTGAGATCAGGTCAATGTCTTACTTGCATAGGATTTGGCATAATGCTGATTATCCTTACATTGACTAGGCACTGCTCCGACAGCGTAATCATTTGCATCGCTCGTGGTCTCGAAAGGAAATTTTCAATCGGGATGATGTATAATGGGTGAAACAAATGAGTGCCACATGGCACTCGATGTCCAAGAACAATCTTTTCTCTGACCATAAAGTGACACTTGTCCCAATTAAGGTCAAGGTGTGTTTCTTGGCAACTCTTGAGATCTTTATCCAAATTCTCAAGGTGTTCTTAGAGTTCTTGCCAGAGACTGAGAAATCATCCATGAAACCCTTCATGATGCTCTCAATTTGGTCAGAGAAAGTCGCCATCTTACACCTCTGAAGTAAAGCAGGTGCGTTGCAAAGACCAACGACATTCACTGGTAGGTGAATGTGCCAAGGGACAGGTGAAGGTAGTCTTACTTGGTCATACGAACTTGGTGATGACCAGAATATCTGTCAAGGTATTGGAAGAATGAGTGCTTAGCCAGCCGTTCAAGCGCCTCGTCAAAGAAGGGGGAAAGGATAGTGGTCATTTCGGATAGTCTTGTTGACTATCGATACACGTCCTTGATGACTTCCCTTTGAGGTATGAGATCTCTACTCTCAGAGGTGATTGCTCCCTTCTTTGGGGACCACTTGAGCTAGGCTGACCAAAACACTATCTTACATGGGGTTGATGACGCCCATGTGCAGTAGTCTCAATACCTCTTGGTTCACTACCTTTCTCATCGCATTGTTCAGCCATCACTGGTGCTCTCAAGATGACTCATGGCCTGGTTCCATAAAAATGTGATGGGTGCACAAGTCGGGGCTGATCCCCTTTCTAGTCCTGGAGAGAATACCCGATGACAGACCGATACTTTCTCTAGGACTACAACAAGCAGCCAAGTCTCACTCTCTGTCAGCTTGTCGCTGATGAAGACTGGCATGCTACTGTTGTTGTTGGAGAAAGGCGAACTTCAGCCTAGGAGGTAGTGGTTTTAGCTCAGGAAGAAGGTGTTGCGGTTTTTCTTCTTCGTTGAGCTTGAGGTGGCCGCCCAGATCTGTTTCCTAGGTGAAGTGAATGACATCTTCTTCAGAGATAGACTGCCTTTTCCACTGGGTCTTTCTTCGGTCTAGCCTTGTGTATTGTCTAAACGGACAAGACTGACCGGGATCTTTTCTTTGTCAACCTCGAGCTGTGAAGAGTAGCTCGGCATCCATTGGAGTTGACAAGTGGCCCTATTGGCTGATCGATCAAGAGAACTTACCACCTTCAAGGATATCGAAGATGTGGAAATCCAGAAAGATCTTGTTACGCCCCATATTCAGGGACATAACATGGAAAATCTCCTTACTCTCCATCATTTGTCCGTCGATCCACTTCGGGTGCTTACGGGAGAAGGACACAAGTTCCTTCGGATCGTAGGAGTTCTCTTGCGGTGCAGCGTCCCTAATAGTGCAGAGGAGTTTTCAGGAATTGAATTCCACTCGATTTATCCATTCCTTGCTAGTGATCACAGTAAGACCCTCAATCTGTGATGTAGCATCTGGAATGAATGCCTCGGATCTTGAGCATATGCACTTATGCTCCTTCACCATGTTTGAAACATGGCCGATGTCATGATGAGCACTGGCATATCGTCAAAGAGTGGCTCATGATCTGTGGACTTAATTGGTTCGGTAATTTCCACTATGTGTAGTGGAGGTGAGAGGATGCAGCTGATAGGGTGGTCAGTTGGTTTGGTTGGAAGAAGGGCTCTGAAAACCAACAAAATGTCCTCCAACTCTCCCTTCAGCATCTTCCGGAATACGATGAGGTGTCCCGGATTTTGCCATTAGCAAAGATCTTTCCCACGCTATTCCAAGTGCGAACACTTTGGTAGCAGGGAAGCAAAATCCATCCTTCAACTTGATCCAATGTCCTCCAACTCTCCCTGCCGTCTAGCCGTACCAAATTTTTGCTTCACCCCTCAGAGAGAACGGGGAGAGCTTCCACCGTAAGGTGTTTTGGTTCAGACCGGGTATGGTTGGATTCCCGCGGGTGAGGATAGGGATTATTGTCCTTTCTCTTAGAGAAGGACTATGCGCGAACCATGGCTGCGAGACTGGGACTGGTCTCATAACCATCGGATAAGGGGGTTGGTAGGATGGTGGCTGTTCCAAATACTCGTGGGATGGAACTGCCGAATAACTAGGAGTAGAACTCCATGTGAATGTGCGGAAAGGTGTACATCTGAATGAATTCCAAACTAGTGTTGCTACCGATCCCCGGCAACAGCACCAGAAAGCATGTTGGCACTCCTTAGCCTAAACGAATTACTCCGCAAGCGCACAGAGACCGATGTAGCTTTCACCTTGGAGTATTCCAGGCTATCGAATCCACGGAGAACGGTAAAACGCGACCAGACTTAGAACTAGTTCCACTAGACCCACCAGGGGAAGAGAGGTAAGTGGGTAGAGGGTCTAACGCCAGTTAGCCAACTCATTACCCAGAAGACTTGCAACTAAACTATCTTGATCTGCTTCGACGGCCTAAGAAAAGGACTCAGACTTGGATGAGAAGGGAGTCCAATGTCCGTCGGCAACTACTGCTATGAAAACACTCGAATGTAGTGGACTACAAAGGACGGACAGGGTTGTCACCACCTGCCGCCTACCACTGCGGTGTCGTGGGGTGGAACACAACCCGAGGTAACTAACCAAGCCGAGGCACCACGCCTAAACTATCGAGTTACTAACTTCCGCCTCACGCTAAGGCTAGAAGAAACCCCAAATGGATAGAACTTGCTACCCACGTAGACAAGGGATCCCACAGATCAATGAAAAAAGTAAACAAGTAACTGAAGTAAAGAGAAACACTACCGAGATACCGATGAGAGATGAGGAACTTCACTCCAAAGATACTTCATTCCTCCGAGGTGGCTTACAAAATTGGAGTAAGGCCGAGAGAACTCGGCACCGCTCCTTTACTTTGGCTTTCGCCAAGACTCTCACCTCACACTCTCTCTATTCTACTAAAGATGGACTACATCTTGCTTGGGACTCTTCTCCTCTCCAAATGGTGTGTGTTGAAAGTGAGGTGAGGGGGGTCCTATTCTCTGGGCATAGATCACTCCTTGATGGGGTGGACATCTTGTGTCTGATCATAGCCCAGGATTCCTTCACTTTGGATATGGGTTCAAGTCTTTCGGGTCTAACTTATGCATTTTGGAATACTACCCATTGGAATGACTTTAATTCTCCCTCTAGATGACTTTGGTAAATTCTCATGCCAAGATTCCACAGAAAGTCTGTTTTGGGTCAACTTTGAATATGTTGTTTCTGAAAGAGAATAAACACCAAAACTTGTGGAATTCATTAGTAATAATGGTTATGACATGGTTATGACATATGTTTCATGAAATCAGACGGAGCGTTGGCGGCGAAAATCATCGATATCGACCACCAACAAGGGGCGAGGCCTGATGTGGTCGCAGGTGAGCGTAGAGGCAGAAGGAGTGTGCCCAAGCGAGCGCGCAGGCAGGGCTTCGAGCAGGCCGGACCCGGGCGAAGCGTGCGGGGCGTGGCGTGGCGCCGAGTGAGGCTGCTGGGCGGCCGGCCGGTGCCCCGAGCGGAGCGCGGTGAGCGTGGTGCCAGGCCCGGGCGATGTGCTGGCTACAATGCCAGGAGAGGCAAAGACGACCTAAGAGCATCCTATCCCCCTTCTCGCTACCTTCTCCACAACATCAACATGAGGTCCTTGCAGCGGCGCCCCCCTCACTTTCCTTAATGGCAGCAGGGTAGCGTCCCTTTCCTCTTTCCTCCATGGCAGCAGGTCACCCTTTCCTGTTTCCTTTTCGTCGGGTGGCGCTGACTCGCCGTGGGCGGAGCAGAGGGCGGGGCGGCACCGCACGGCGTGGGAGAAAGGGCGCAACACAACACAGGAGAAAGAGGAATCAGCGTGCGCGCCAGGCCCTCCATTCCCGCAGCTGCGGTGCGTTCCTGCAGAAAGAAAAAGACAATCTCTTTTTTTTGCGAAGGGAAGGGATATTTATATTAAATTTTGATAAAGTACATCCCCAAATTACACATGAAAAAAATATGAAATACAAGATACATAATATTCTATCCAGATTCTTGCATCGTCTTCTTCCCCAATGACTTCCATCGAATGTCGAAGCCAAAGTGCAGTCCTTATGCCAAATCTGATGACCAACCCCAAAATATTGGACATGCCGCAAGATCCAACACTTCGGAACCAATCCAAAACACATCTAAATCGCTGAAAGAATATCGGCAGTTGCATCATCGGGTATAACATAGGATGCAGATTTATCACCTTCAAAACTTGATTTCCTCTCCACGACCATCGACGATGAGATCTTGACCCGGAGTCGTTGTCTTCGTGGGGGGCTCCCAGAAGGACCCCTCCCCTTGCAGATAATGGCCACAAATTGGCCACCTGCTGATGAAATCGATGCTTGTAACGACGATCTCGTCGTGGTAATCACCGAAGTCATTGCAGATCACACAAATCTGGCCGAAAATCATATGATTTCACCAGAAATTTATTTAGCAAACCCTAAGACACTATAAAACTAGGAGAAAAGAAAAAGGGTGGGTCCTCTCCCCTTCTCGTCTCCGGCAAACACACCGGAGAAGAAGAAGGAGAGGGGACCGAGCCCTGGCGGTGTAGGCAGCGGCGGTGGAGGGCAGGAGCGGTAGGGCTTTTCTGTGAGGGCAGGAGCGGTAGCGTTAATCCTTTTCTACTTCAAGATGCTGCACCTTGGGAGCCTAAGATAATACTACCAATTTCCATGATAAGATGGTACTACCAATTTCAATGACAAGATGATAATACCAGCACACTAGCAATGGAAGAGAGCGGGATGTCAGATTCGGAACTCACCTACGTCTAGCTGCCGGAGTTGAGCGTCGGGCGTCCAGCAAAAAACCAATGGAAGGGGCGGCGGGCGTCGTGGGGCGGACAGGGCGTCGACAAGGGCGGTGTGCGGCGTCAGGCAGGGTGGCGAACGGCGGCCGGAGCTCGGAGGAGCGGCGCCGGGCCAAGGGGCAGCGGCGCCCAACCCTTTGGTCGAGCAGCAAGTGCAGGCCCGTTTGGCGTGGGCGTGGACTCAGGGGAGGCGGACGGAGGCGCGGGTCGGTTCCGACGGCCGACCGGTCGGAGTGGCGGTGGCGGCGGGCCAAGGGCGGCGGCGCGCCAAACCCTAGTGGAGGGGCACGCAGGATTGGGAACAGGTCGGGGGAGGGGGGCAGTGGAATAGGGAGAAATGAACCGTTTTTTATTAACAGTGGTAGATGGGTAATTTTTATCTCAAAAATAAGTGATAGAAGGTAGAGGATGCTTTTGGATTTGTACTACATCAAAAAATGTTTTGGGACAAAAAGCACCTAGAGTTTTTTTAAACTTTTTGTTGATTGTTCGCTTTTGCAAAAAACAAAAGCAATGAGAAGCCAACCAGCACCGGGCTGACCCGAATGGCCCGGGTCATCGCGCAGCCCCCAAGCCGCCACCACTTTCCCGAGATCCTGAACCAGGTTCGCGCGGCACCGGAGCATCCCACCTGCCCCAAGCCCCCCAAGGCCCCAGGCCTCTCAGCCCCCACTACATAGTACATAAGCACGGTGCATCACACCATCGCTTGCTTCAATCACTCCATAGATTACCAACTCGCATGCCCACTCTCGCCATCCCTTCATCTCTCCTGCTCACCCGCCGCCTCCTCGCCGCCAGGACCAGGACGTTCTCCACCTCCTCCTCCGCCGGCTACTCCACCACCATCGTCAAGGTATTCTCATCTCGCCTGGTTGATTGTGAGGCTTGATTGTTTGCTTCTCTTCCTAGTTGCTGGCGTTATTGACTCTGGACTTTTGGATCCATGTGCTCTGTTTCCTTGCCGCGCGTCAGATGGCGCGGTCGGCGCTGGACGAGGTCACCGATACCGGCGCCTTCGACCGGTCGCCGTCCACCTTCCGGAGCTCCGTGTCCAGCGACGCCTCCGCCAGGTTCCCCGCCGTGCCGGGGCGGTACCACCTCTATGTCTCCTACGCGTGCCCCTGGGCGTCCCGGTGCCTCGCCTTCCTCAAGCTCAAGGGCCTGGACCACGTCATCGGCGTCTCGGTAATCCCAAGTTCCCAACAAGCCGGCAAGCGCATGTGAACGGATCTTTTGTTTCGCTTGCTCAACCATCGATTGATTTGGGTTTCTTGTACGGAACCGTAGGCCGTGAAGCCCATCTTTGAGAGGACCAAGGAGACTGACGACCATCTCGGGTGGGTGTTCCCCACCACTGCCGACGAGGAACCCGGCGCCGAGCCGGACCCCTTCAACAGTGCTAAGAGTATCAGGGAGCTCTACGAGATTGCCAGCCCGAACTACGCCGGGAAGCCAAGCGTCCCCGTGGGTCTCAATTTGAAGAACGCCCCCATCTGTGTTCAGCAGGCACAACAATTGAACATTTGAACTGATTTTACTGTTCCATTTGCAGGTCCTCTGGGATAAGCAGCTCAAGACGGTGGTGAACAACGAGAGCTCCGAGATCATCCGGATGTTCAACACCGAGTTCAATGACATCGCTAGGAACCCAGGGCTGGACCTCTATCCAGTTCAACTCCGGGCATCCATTGACGAGATCAATGAGCTGGTCTACGACGCCATAAACAATGGCGTGTACAAGTGTGGCTTTGCCAAGAAGCAGGGGCCATATGACGAGGTAGTACATTCAGCGATTATGATTTATGGGAGACAGGGTTTGATCAAACAAGTTCCCAATTCTGACCGGATCTTGTGTCGTCAATAATTGTAGGCTGTGACAAGATTATATGAGGCTCTTGACAAATGCGAGGAGATTCTGGGCAAGCAACGGTATATATGTGGCAACCAGCTGACGGAGGCTGATATTCGCCTATTTGTGACCCTTATACGATTTGATGAGGTACGGACTACAGACTTCTAGCAGGAAAAGCAGTACTACAAATTATCCTACATCTGTAGTGTTGCTACATTTTCTCTAGGCCTTAGTTGCTGGTACTTGATTACTAAACTGAGCCACTGTGTTCTGTGTTACCCGGACACCCGTGTCTTAATTTTTTTGCCGAGTCGGATACCCCGCACCCGTGTCGGATTCCGACACCCGTGTCGGATTCCAAGTGTTATTTGCCGTGTCCCCAAAAATTCTAACGAATCGGACACCCGCACCCGTGTCCATGTAACACTGACTGTGTTAAACTAGTCAGCATCTTTTAAATAAAAAAATCATCAGAACACTTGCACCCTTGATTTGGTTACTGTTTCGATTGTATTTCTTTTCTTATTCAGGCCGTCATTTGTACGTTGCATAGAAATATTATACATTGTATTATTAGACATTATGCTGGAGATTGCAATATTAACAGTGCTCACTAGTAAAAACAATAGTCTTAGCTGTTATCACTAGACATTATGCAGAATTTTAAAAGAATTTTGCAAGGGTAACTAGGTAAGGCTATCTACGCATTCCCATCCCCAGACCCTACCTTGTGATGGAGCTTTTAGCATCTTCTGTTTTTGTGTACTAAGTTGATATTTCAAAACTACAGAGTGGAATCCACTTCCTTCGTTCATTAGGAGATGATATCTTGATTATAGATTTGAGTATGAGCACATTGTTTGGGTGGATTCTCTTTTTAGCTCATTAGTTGTGACCATCAATTAAGACCAAGTCTGTACTATCAGCATTAAGGGTCTTTATATCAATTTGCAGAATGCGTAAAACTAAATATACATCTTGTTCATTTTCATAAGCACCTCAGATCTGAGAGTTTAGGAAAGAGGACTAAAATTTTACCTGTAGGTATTTTGGTATAACTAGAACTCCTAGAGCGGCCCTTTCCAAGCTTGCCAGTGTGTTTTTGTGGAGATTGGCCGCTTTATTTGTTGCATATCAGGCCAGGGGCTCACAAGAGAGGTAGTGCTACATGGATAAGGTTTCTTCTTGTAGCCTGAAGATATCGCTAAATTTGCAATCATTTAGGCACATAGGCACAAAGTTAAGTCTTCGTTATATTTTATTTTTCTATGCATACACTCTTTGTCCAATATAAGGTCATGCAAACATATGCACCTACAGTTTGTTTTTTCTGTGCTTCTGCTCATACCTGGTCTTTTTCTTCAATGTCTTCAAACGCAAAAAACCTAGTAAGTTATCTCACAAACATCGTACATGAGAGAAATGTGGCTGCTGCAAAAAAATGTTTCAATTAGGCAGATGATGATGAAATGCATCTACATCAGCTGCCACAACATTCCCATTGACTATTTCTACCTCAAGATCCTTTGTTTGTGATTTTACCTTCAGCAAAGGACCATGGATTAATAAGCACAACTGGGCAATACCAAATTACGAGTTCGGGATCGAAACATTGATAGCGTTCTAATATTCAGAGAACAATGATAGATGAGTGTGTCACAAATGACTGGATGCTTATAGTGAAAGCATGAGAAAAGAGAACTACATTTGGAGCAAGAATGAATCTTATTGTATTTGGTAATGCGTCTTAAGTGCAGGACCTACTCATGCATGAACTCTCACCCAGAAGAACTGGTCTCAAAAGTCTCCAAAAAATGGCACTCTGGTGGTAGGGCACTATTATGGGTACAAAGAGAGTGTAGATCACTCATAAAGGATTGATGGTAGTCCATAGGATAAATGCTACTGACCAACTTAACGCTGTTCATTGCATTGCACAGATTATGTAGTCAGCTGAACCTGTAAATGGAAAGGAGCGCCTTCAAGTATATGTTTCACTAGAAAAAAGTTGATTGAAAACATAAGGCCCTTATTATGTTCGCTTAACCTCTGTAGCACAGAGAATTTCATTCAGCAAAGAGATTGCAGCTCTGAGTTTTTTTTTGTGTGTTGGCGCGCGTGCGCGGGGGTGGGGGGTGGGGTGTACCTTATAGTTCTGTGAAAAGCATAGAAGAAATGTTTGTTAACGTACTGCAATCTTGTTGTTATATCAACTAAATATATTGGCTATACCACCTAATACACATACTCCCTCCAATCTCCTTTGTTGACAGTACTGATTTTTTGTGGTCATCAAGGCATAATTTGGCGAGTACACAGCTATCAAGTGGCTGAACACATTTTTAAAGCAGTTATGCTTTTCATCTCGTTAATTTATATATAAGCTTTCATGGTACAACCTAGAATCACTATGCTTAAACAAAACAAAACACAGTGCATTATCTTATCATATGGCGCATTTGTCTAACCTTTTCAGTCTGAATTTATTTGCAGAGGTTTGTTATATAGTCAGAGTTTAATATCAACTGCATATATTTGGAACTCATTTCACATTTGAACTTTTAAAGCAACCAACCTGTTCTGAGCTGGCTTCAATAACATGTAACCAATTTTCAAAAATTTCAATTTAAAACTCAGCTGTGTTCGGATATTTTATGTATTTGGTTTGACGTCTACAGTTCCTTAGCAGTGCATCTTGCAAAATTGGTGAAGTTGCCACTTAATCATCCACTTGTTTATGGCCAGTCAAACAATCCAGTGGTTACTGCTGAAAAATGTTGAAATAATTTGTAGCCTGTTTCAGGATTGCATAATTCAACACCTCAATAACCTGTCAGTATGATCCACTCGAAGTGGAAGTAATCAAATTTTGAGCTCATTTACTAATTTAATTAGAATGTAGAAAGAAGGCAAATGTCCTGGAAATTCATCACTTTGGGCAACTCCTCTGTTTCTGTAGGCTGACCAAGTACCGCCGCCAATCTCACGCAGATTTGAAAAATTGCTAGCAGATCCGACAGTAGGGAAAGTGAGGCGGCCATGCCCAATCCAGAAAGAAGAAAAGTCACAGCAGCTTGGTCATTGGAGACTTATCTCCCGTCTTGTAGAGCCTGTTGCAAACAAGAGCCTGTGTGGAGTTTTATTTGTGCTGGATGAAGAAAGAATTAATAAATAAACGGAACTGAACTAGAATGATTTTCTTCAGTTTGATGTTCCATGAATACTGATTAATCTTGCAAAACTTCGTTTACAGGTTTACACTGTTCACTTCAAATGCAACAAGAAGCTCCTGAGGGAATACCCAAACCTGTTCAACTACACCAAGGACATCTACCAGATCCCTGGCATCAACAGCACGGTGAACATGGACCACATCAAGAAGCACTACTACGGAAGCCACCCATCTATAAACCCCTACGGGATTATCCCGGCGGGCCCCAACATCGACTACAATGCCCCCCATGACAGGGAGAGGTTTGGCTCGTGAGGGATCTTGTACTGTGCTGTGTTGTGCTTGAGAATCTTTTGCTTGGTTGTGTCAAAGGCTGAATTGTTAATAACGTCTCTCTCTCTCTCTCTCCCTCCCTCTCTCTCTCTTCGGAACGTTTTGGTTTCTTGTTTAAGCGTGAGTCGGAACTTGTAATACCGGTAGATTCATGTTAATAAATCAACTGGAAGGCTTTCTTTTTTTTAGTACTCTCTCCGTTTTAAATTATAAGTCATTCCAAGAATCTTAGAGAGTCAAAAATTTTCAAGTTTGACCAAATTTATATAATAAGATAATAATATTTATGATATCAATTAAGTATCATTAGATTTTTTTTATTAGCTATATTTTCATAGTACATCTATTTGATGTCATAAATATTTGTGTTCCTTTCTATAATTTTGGTCAAACTTTGAGATGGTTTGACTCTCCAAAATTGTTGGAATGATTTATAATTTGGAACGGAGGGAATAGAGATCACCTGCTTTGCGAATAAGGGTTGGGTACCGCCCAAGCGTTGGGGTTACCAACTTATACGAAAAGAAAATAGCAAAACGAAACAGCAACGGAGCAGACCCCTCACCGGACGCAGCCTTAAAAAAAAAAGAGAAGAAAGCTAACACCAATGGTCGTCTAGCAGTGCCCGAGGTATCCCTTCGGGTTCCCACGCATCGACTCGCTGTACTCTGCTCTTCTTTCTTGATTGTTATTCGGACTACCATCAAATTGCCCTTAAGGAAGAAGATCATATCAAAAAAGCATGTTGTACTCTGCTCTCCTTCCTTACCAGATCAAGAAGGTGTTCATCACCCCGTACGTAGCATACGTGTATAAGACTATATCCTTCGGGTTGAAGAACACAATAGCTACATATCAGCGAGTCATCTAGCTTTGCTTTGCTGATCAATTACACTGCAATATTGATGCCTAGGTGGACAGTGGTGGAGCTCGGATGAAATTTTAGGTGGGGCGCATCGCAAACATAACTTTGTAATCATATTGTGAGGACGCACATCAATAACTAATCTATGTCAAATTTAAATAATGATTGATGATCGTACCTCTAATTTGAAGATAATTGTCCATTAATTCAACAAAGATCAATCAAACAAGGAAAATATCCAATTTATAGACCAAAATTCAATATTCCAAAAGCTAAGAAACCTGTAAATTTGAAGAGCAAATCAGTTAGTGACTTGGTGAGTAATATATGAAATTATGAATTATAATGTAATAAAACAATTATGAGGAGAGGAGACATACCACTACACCACTAGCCTACTATTAAAGAACTAATCATGTCTAGGCCTTCTTGGTGGCCTAGGCAAGTCAATAGCCCGGTTTTTGGAGGCTTGAAATGTCTTCCTGACTTCACTTTCATCAAGGCCTCTAAAAATCTCTTTCTCAATGTAATAGAGTATCAAATCATTAAGCCATTCATCGGACATCTTATTGCGCAAATCTGTCTTGATTATATTCATAGCCGAGAAGGCTCTTTCAACAGTGGCAGTTGCGACAGGTAGAAGCAATCCTAGCTTGATGAGGCGATAGACAATTGGAAAAGCAATGTCTCTTTCACTTTTAACCATCTGTATAGCCAAACTTCCAAAATCATGACAAGCCTTGAATTGTTCAACTCTTCTCATATGAAGGATGAATGTCTCAAGTTGGTCTCTTATATTAGAGCGATCCAAGTCAGAGAAATCTTCTTTATATATTTCAGTCAATCTTGCAATCTTTTCAACATCAAACTTAGAAAAGGAGTCTCTTGGATCAAGACATGAGAAGCAAACAAGTAACTCTGATGATACCTCATTGAAGCGATGGTCCATCTCGGTGATAATAGCATCAATAGCAGCCAAGAAAGTATCAACACGGTAATGATGCTCTTGGGTGATTAAGTTACCATCTAGCCTTGATCGACCCCATCTAAGTATTGAGTCATCCATATTTGGTATTGGAATCTTCTTTTCAGTACAAAATGATTTGACTTCATGAAGCAACGGCTCCCAACCTTCATTTCTCAAGGACATCAACCTTGTTTTTACATCAACAAGCAATGACATAGCCTGAACAATATTTTGATCCTTTCTTTGCAGCAACTGAGATAGCTCATTAGTAATGCGAAGCACCTTCAACATCAATTTCATATTCAAAACAAAGGAGAAACTCTCCATCTTGCGCACCAAACCACCCGCTCGACTAGTATTACGCTCATCCTCATGAATCATGGACAACACCTTAACCACAGAATTCCACATTGTCTCAATACGAGCTAAGGTTGTCAAATGAGAACCCCACCTTGTTTCTCCAGGTCTAACTAAATTAGTCCTTTGGTGCTTGCCTTTTCCTGAAAAAATCTCACCTGTCTCCAATTTTTTCAAAATTTCTTCCTGATGTGTTGCATTTAACTTATCCTTTCTTTTACAAGATGAACTAGCACTTGTCATGATCAAACTGACATAGTTGAAGAAATCATCAAAGGATGAACAGCTAGATGTGACAGAAACAATGACCAATTTGCAATTGGTGTGCAAAGCAGTGAACATAGAAAGCATATGGGTTCTCATCACGAATTTGCATTTGAAGTTGTGTCCTCCACGTGCTTGAGACCCAAGAACCTTTCAACAACCATTCCGTCTTTGTTCACAAACCTGCAGCACATGGAACAACAAGGTTATAAATAAAATTAAATCAACAATGGAACAACTTAGGAGACATACATCAACTAACCTCACAATCACAGCCATTTGCTCTGCTATTGAGATATCACGAGATTCATCAATGAGAACAGAGAAAAGATTATCCCCAATCTCATCCTTTATCACTTTACTAATCTCTTTTGCACAACTTTCTGTAAGGGCCTTTTGAATCTCGGGAGAAGTCATCTTAGCATTTTTTGGACACCAATCATCAAATGCAGCCCTCACCTCATTGTTCCTTTTCTTGTACCAATCTAGCATCTCTAAGAAATTGCCTTTATTTAAGGATGTTGCAGATTCATCATGTCCACGGAATGCATGACCTTGGGCAATGAGAAATCTTGCTATGTCTAAAGCTGCAGTCACTCGGACCTCGTATCTCTTCTCATAATCTATAGTATTGGACTCAATTTTACGTGAGATACTTGCCCTTTGGTTACTAAAGTCATCAGCACATTTTCTTGCCTTGTTGTGGCAGCCATTAACAGCCCGACAATGTTCTGGAAAGCCTCTATTTGCTGCATTCTTCCAATTATCATAGCCTGTCTTACTAAAAACATCATGGCCAAACTTTTCATGCTCTGCTTCTCTCCTAAACAAAAAGCAATAGAAACAATATGCCACACCTTTTGAAACACTATATTCCAACCAATCATAATCATCAAACCATGCTGCTCAGAAACATCTACGATTTTTTTTTGGAAATGCATGACCTCTAGGTTGGGTTGGACCCTTCAACAAATAAGCCCTCTTAACCTCATCTCTAATGTTGGGATGAAATCTATCAATTGCTATTCGACATCCAGGATCAACAATAATATGAAGATCTGCATCAAATTCCCTAATGAGATCAGTACTTGCACTTTCTTCTTCATCCTGTGTTTCAGCTTGCCCTGTTTGGGCTTGTGCATGTTCTGTCCTAACCAGTGTCCTAACTTCTGCATGAGTTGATTCAACTTGAGAAACTAGTTCTTGATGTATCTCCTCAGATTCCACAGCCACACCAATTTGACTTTCATGGGTACTTGGGCGGGATCCAGAACCAACAGTCATGCTTGAAAAAATGACTTCAAATCTGCGCATATACAATCACCAAAATCTCAATTACCACATCTTCAAGTCCGCAGGGCAGGGCGCAGATCCGCAGCACCGTGGCTCAGGGGCTCGCCGGCGGCGTGGCTGCGCAGGGCGGCTCCGCGGCTGCAGGTAGCGCCGCAGCCCGCAGCGCGTAGATGGCAGGTCTGCAGTCTGCAGACTGCAGGCCGCAAGCGGAGAGGAGGGCCGGAGCAGGCGGCGGCGGGCCAGCGGCGCGCTACTAGCGATGCCGCGATGGCGAGCGGCGGCGGTCTGGGCGGCGGCACGGATTGGAGGGCGCCAGGAGGAGGGATCCCGTGACCGTGAGGAGGGTTTGGAGATGGGGAATTTGGGCGGATGGGCCAACTCAATTGGGCCTTGGGCCTTTTCCACACGGCTCCCTCTCCCCGTTTTTCACAGGCGACACGACTCACGCCGCCGCCGGCTGCCGCGGCGCCGCTCACCATGGCCGGCAAGGTCGCCGGAAGGGAAGATGAAGAGGGGGGTCTTGTTGGGCAACTCCGGCGGTAGGTGGGGCAGCTGCCCCACCCTGCCGCATGGAGAGCTCCGCCTCTGTAGGTGGACGACGTGGTTGCCAAAACTAAAACTCACCACAAGTTCTTCCCCGACCTCGAGGAAATCTTCAACAGTCTACTGCAAATTCCGGTGGAAGCTCAACCCGCCCAAGTGTCTTCAACATCAACACGGATATGGAAGCTCTAGCAACCAGTCTAGAAGCTCACGGGATGTATGGCGGTTTTGAATAGATTTTTTTTTCCAAACTTGGGGAACGAGGCCTAGCCTTCTTCTAACTCCTGAAGCGACCAGACAAACCCATTCTAATCTTCAATCCCAACCTAACAAGGCCAGTAGTATTTTCAGCCCGGTTACCACCAAATCAGATTGGCCCAATTGAAAAAACCGAACTGTAGAGATCGGTCTTGATCCAAACCATTATTAGATTGACTTTCAGGTGTGCTTGCTTTTCTTTCCCTTTTTCTACTAATTAAGCTTTGGTGTCAATTAGTACTTAAGGTAAGATTTGGGGCCCTTGATTTTTGGGGGGCATGAACAGTCGCACATGTTGCACCGGCCACTGGACGGCTTTGCCTGCCGGCCAGCCAGCCAGCCGTACTAGCTGCTCTACTCACCATGGCACGCTGCATGGTCGTCTGTCCGCGCCCGTCTCGTCCACGGCACGACTGCAATACATCGTAAAATCGAACAAGTCCCGATCAATCTATTCCTTTCTTCCCGAGCCAAAATGCTGGTTACGTGGATCGACCTACGTATTGAACCAGTGAAATATATTTTGTTGCAATATACTCCCTCCGTCCTAAAATAGAAATCATTTTAGAAATTTTAGGACAAATTAACAAGAAGGTAAAATGACCATATTTACCCCTATTTGTTACCCATATTTGGTAGTAGTAGTTGATTCTTACATGCACATGTACTTTCTAAATATGGTAAAGTGACTTATTTTTTGGGTTAAATTTAAATCCCAGAATGACTTGTTTTTTGGGGACGGAGGGAGTATTTATTTATTGCCACAAATTAAACTAGCATATACCATATAATCAATGACAATAGCACCATCTTCCTGCAACCACCAATTTTTTTGTTGCAACTAGTAGAGATGCATGTAGGGGTGATAATGGGCCATGACCCTAGTGGCCTCTTCACAGCCCAACAAAGCTCTTAAATTTTTTAGTTCAAAATTATATAAAATTAGAACCCGGTCTTTTTAGAGCCCGGCCCTTAGATTTCTAGTTCAAAATGTTAGACCTTTTACCACCCCTAGATGCACGTGCCACAAACATTGTGTTTAAAGAACAATTTTATTTAAAAATATTTGAGTTGCATCAAGACTACTAATAGTTTAATTATTTATTAGTATATCACAGCAATACAATATAAAAATTTGACCTTTCACATGACAGAGAGAAAAGTCACATAATTAAAAATTAAGACAAATTATAATTTTTCTTAGAGATGCAAACAGACAGTTTGATCTTCACATAATGGTTTAAATAAATTTAGTGTGAACCATATGTAACATCTTACTACACTAAGATACCAACACAAATAGTATACAATACAAGTGTTTGACATTCAGAATTCTTGCATTCTGCAAATTAACAACCTGAATTCAAGATTCATTATTTCCTGGTATTTCTAGCCAAATAAAAAGTGCCAACCAAAATAAGACTGAAGATGTAACCATGAAAAACTGGAAGCAGTTATCACCTTTCTCATGGTCACACAACATGTTGCTGATTTTAGAAAATAAAATGTGATTTATAATATTTATGCAAACCAGACTGCGAATTATAATACATTCCATGGACTGCAAGGGCCGACTATCCAGGAAAAAAAATCTGGAGAGTTTATGCCGACATAGTGTCTCTGAAATTTTCTTACATTCTATATCATCACATAATTTGCGTGTCATATTATTTTGACATTACACACTTCTTATATCTTAATAAAATTGTAATCCTAGTATCCAATATATTCCACAACAACTCGAGGACAAAAGGAGTATAAAGAATTTGCAGAGCTTCACATCCTACATAGTGTCACCTATTGTGGAATTAAGCAGTCGATACTTGTTATCCACCAGAGATGAAGGGGAATCTAAAAAAAAGGGGGGAGGGGCAACACCATTAGGTCCATCATGTGCCAAAATAAGCCAGATCAAGAGAGCATTCGGTCAAGCAAGATCTTATAGTCACTAAAAATAGCGATTCATTAGTAATATGCTTTTTAGAAATAATAATGGCCAATCCAATTCAAGAAAGCAAAAAGGAATTCAACAACAAACAATTTTCTTATAAAAAACAAGCTTCTAGCTTAGGGAGTCAAGGTAGTAACAAATACACAAATAATTAACAGGTTGCACCTACAACAGTTTCCCAACCAACGACCTACTAAATTTGGGACTTGGGAATCAGTCAATCAGCACAGCTAAAACGTGATTGGTAGCTCTAGCTCCTATAAGGACACAAGCTCAGAATTATATGGCGAGAGACTGGGAAAAAATCTAACAGGAAGCAAACAAGATAATATCTCCAAATTGATGACTGCGCTTTAACGAGCTGAACCCTGGCTGAACAAACCTGCAAAAGGAATGCATAAGTGTAGCGATGGGATCATTGTTCTTGGAGAGCTCGAAGGAGATGCCGGCCTTGTTGAGGAGGTAGGCAACTTCCTCATACTTACCGCTGAAGAGTCTCCAACCAGACAACTGTTTGCCTCCTGGCTTTATCTATAAAATAATGCAAAAACTCAGTAGCATTTAACATAAAAGCTTAGGAGGTATGGACATAAGTGCAGATAAATTTCTCTCATATAGTAAGTGTTCCGACACAATTTCTCCGATACAGTAGCCAACAAATTTATAGATGCAATCACTGCAAGCATGCAATGCAGGAGCAGGACAAGGAATAATTAAGAGTTAGTGCTGCTCACCCAGTCCCCAAGAATCAATGGCCCACGGAGGTGATTTTCTAACTGAGGCCAAGTCTGACTTCAGCTCCAATGGCTTGTACTGTGTCCCAACTAACCATTCGAATTGCTGCAAATAAATGGCTTGTACTCTTGTGAGCAAACATGTTGCTTTAACGTGTTTGTTCATAAGATCAAACATTTAGCCATAATTCTTTTGACCATGGGTAGAGAGTATGTTATTAGCAGCAAAAACTGCTTCATAGAAAAATAAATGGAAAATCTTACAGCAAGCTTAGGGTCTGTTCGGTTGGTGGGCTTATTTTAGCCTGGCTAGAATCTAGAGCCAGGCCAGCCCAAGCCTGTCCAATATTAACCATGAGCTCGTATTTGGTTGTTGGTCAACCTAAGCCTGGCTAGCTCAAGATTGTGTTTGGTTGCTTGTGGATGTGATATAATAACCATGTGTTATCTGTTGGGTGAAGGTACCGATCTCTTTCCATCTCTTTTTCCCTCGCTCCATCAACATCATCGTCAGTCCTACCCACCAGCGCCTCCGCCATATCTCGGCCAGAAGGGTCAACTCACCGGCGCCCAGGAGGCCCGTCTCCTGCTCCATCATCCACTCATCCTTGTCGCGGCTGTGAAGGTCTATCCCGTGCTCATCCACCATCTCCCTGTGTGATTGATTTAACTAATCAATTTGATTGCTCAGTGAGCGAGTGCAATTGGAAGTCTAAATCAGCTCATGACAAATCAATTTCTTGGATCGATTTCAGCAGCCGCAGATGGAAGAGAGGAGGCCACGGGATTGGAGGGAGGCACGTTGCCGGCCACCGCTCGCAGGCGAACTCTGCCACCAGCTTTGCGGGCCTCGCTCCAGCTTCGCACGAGGACGAGTTCCGCCATTGCCACACGCACGGGAGCTGCTGTCAGGGGGCGATGGGGAAGAATTGAGCTTCGCCGGTGCTGTCGGAGAACAGGAAGGAGGTAGACACACGGGAGGTGACGCGAGACAAGTCGTCAGAGCACCTTGCGCTTGCGCAAGCCTGGCTAACTGGAGACGGTGGAATCGGACGTTTCCGTGGAGCGAGGCCAAGAGGCCGATTTGGCTTGCTGTAGCCTGGCTTAGGAGGCTAGCCAGGCAACCAAACATGGGTTGGGTGGCTTATGGAAGCCTGATTGGGGGTTAGCCATCCAACCAAATGGACCCTTACTGTCCCTAAAGAAGAGACTTTATCAAGAAAAAAAAGGAAAGACAACGACCTTGAATAGAGGAACAGAAATGAGCAAATTAAAACATTAGGATTTTGAAATTTATATCAAGTAGTGGGTACTCAAAGTCATGAACTGCCATACTCAAAGTCAAGTTATAGTTACTGTAGATTTGTAGAGGCAATGAATATCAATTATCAAATAAACTCAGATATTGCCATCCAAACAACCAAATAAGAGCAGCAACAGACTGATTTCTCTCCAGTGAGTGAAACCACTGGTAACAGCAGTCAAAAAATAAAAGTAACACAGAATGAAATAATCCATCTGCAAAGCCTGATGAGCTTGGCAAGCTTATTAAAACGATAAAACGACGAAACGAATAGAGGGTAGATTTTAACGAAACGATGGACGTTTTAACGTTTAAACAGACGTTTTAACGTTTAAATGGACGTTTCACAAGGACGTTTTCTCGTGAAAACGTCGTTTTCACGTCGTGAAAACGTCGTTTTAATAACAGGGGAGCTTGGGGTTAAGTGCTTACCATGTAAAAGTGTATTTGAGATGGTCATCTAGCATCACCGAGTGACGAATCAAGGTGTTGCCATCATTTGGAAAAGGATGTAGGTTTGTTGGAGAGACGTCTTTGTTTATATCTTCTATATAAACAGTATTTTCAGGAAGCCCACAAGCACGAGTAATCATGGGAACATCCATGTAAAATCACTGGCCACCACTGGGCTCATTCGTTGGAACAAATACGCTTGGCTTCTCACTTGCTCGGATTACTCCAGTAACTCTTACAGGAGGTTCGCTAGGTTTTTCAATCTGCAAAAGGTAACCTGCATAAATTTTGAGCCTAACTGAAGCAATACAAATACTCCATCCATTCTCAAATATATACATTTCCAAATTGGAAGGAAATATTTCTGACATCAGAATTGGAATATAATCATACTGAAGTAATATTTCTGACATCACAACCAATTAATAGAGGGGTCTAAAGCATAACAATACAAATCATATTTCCAAATTGGAAGGAAATATCAGGAAGTGGAGAATCGACGCCAATAAACTGAATCAATCGATAGAATTGCAGTGCAGAGATCAACAGAAAAGAACATGCAGCACATGATATACACGAACAGCAGACCAACTCCGCATCAATCTGCCAAAACTCGATCTAAACAACTCCAATTCACAGGACATTAAACCACAAGCTCCTCTCAACAAGGGAGTTAACTCCATTACAGGAGCGGATACGCAGCGACCTTATTACATTTCCGTTTGTATTACCGATGCATAAACCAAACACCACCTTACACTGATACAAGGATAGACATAATAAAATCTATGCGTAAGAGGAATTTCGTTTGACCGTATTATGCCTAAAAGAAAACATTCTCTCATCAGGTCTGCTGGACTCCAACACAATGGTAAATGGCCCTGGAAATTGATAATGGCATATCTTATAAATAATCAGTCATGGTCTCATGGACACTATATGAATCCTTCGGCTGGCAAGTAAAAAATACCCCTTAGTTACCTCTTATATCTATTGAACAGGTCATGTTTAAAACCCATGAATTGTAAATGAATCTGAATACTATATAGAGCATTTTCCTGTCAAGATGAAAGGTAAAACATATTATTTTTTAAAGTTTGAGACAACTTCAGAAATCTTTAAGAGGTTTGGATGCAGAGTATTGATTCCTGGTGAAAGTTGCCTTGCGTCAGCTGTGTCTTGTAAATATTTAAACACAGATTGGTTGACAGCCTTGAGCTTTATTATTTTAACATGTCGTGCTTTTGATAAAGTGAATTATTTCAAATTCATGAACTTAAGGCATGTCAAATGATGCCACTGTTTTCTTTCTCGATGAGGACATGAACCATGGAATAGATTTATCAAAACACAAAACAATGTACCAAACAGCTTAAAAGCTCTATACAGGGAACATAGCATGCTTTTGTTCGATAATTGCATTCTTTGTCAAATTGAGTGATAGATCGCAGAATCTACAGAACCTCATTGTGTCAGATAGTAGGTTTTATGGTCCCAAGAAAAAGATCATCCATCGCAAAAGCTTCCAAACAGGCAGATTGTTGGCCATGATTAGGAAACTCGCATAATTGGCATTGTTTCTACTTTCTAGTCATCATTCCTATGTTTGTTGAATGTAGCAACAGGACAATTCTATAATCTATAACAAAGGGAACAAACTGAACTGCTACCCACGCATTGAGCAACCCACGCATGCATAGGGAACTAATAGCCTGATCGGGTACAGATTCAGATGGTTGACAGGTTTCAGCAATCAGGTCTATATCAAAATATGAACAATTATTGAATAGCAAGAATAGTGAGCATGCATCTTTCAGAGGTCTGATAAACACAGAAAGAAGTAGCAAATGGAGAAATTGCTCCTCTCAACAAGGAAAAACACATCCAGGATGAAGAACTCCAAAAGATTAGGAAATACCTGTGGTTAGATGAGAGGGGAGGCTGGCTCAAGGACCCTCCCGCCACCCTTGCCCGTGCTGCCGACTCCGCCTCTGCGGTGGCTACTGAAGCTGCTGGACCGGCTCATCCCTGTCCCCTCGCTAGGACATAAATCCCTGTGACCATCTCCTCCGATCTCCTCCTTTTTCTTCTCCCAGCGAGCAGCCCTAATCCAATCACACCCACCTGCCCATCAACAGAAAAAAAAATACTAAATCACTTGGAAGGCTGGAATGAACAAAAGAACAAAATCGCGGAAAGCAACAAACCCTAGTGCTAATCCCTTCACGCAGCGGACGGCGGCGCGGTGGTGCAATCCTGCCGGCAGTGACACCATGATTTCCTACTTACTTGAAACATAATAGCATAGATTATGTCCTTAAAGTATGGCACTAACACCGTGCAATTTGTCCAATCAACACACTTTACAGTACATTTGCTCAAAAAATCAACTGAAAAAATTGTTGCAAACACAAGCAGATTTTGTTTTTAATCACACTCAAGTCAAGGACAAGCATTCATGCGAGCATCTAATGAGACGAGCAATCTTTTCAAATTTTCTCCGCATCACCCCACCCACCGGATCCAAGGGAACAGAAGGCGGAGCAGGGGGCTTACCGATCTCCGTCCCTCCTGCTGCCGGCGGGCGCCGCGCCATCGTCGATGGCATCGCCGAGCTCGTACAACACGTCCCGGAGTTCGCGCAGCCACGCCCTGGCGCCGGCGTCGCGGCCCTCTTCGCCTCGGCGTCCGCGCGTCCGCGGAGCCCCGAGCCGGCGCACCAGGGGCCACAAGTCGCGGCGGAGCGGCATCCCGAGGGCCACGCGTCGGGGTGGAGCGGCTCCGCGCGTTGGGGTCGAGGGCCCCAAACCCGTGACGTCGCGGAGGCGGGCGGCGTGCGTTGCAGGTGGAGCGCGAGCGGCGGGCGCGCAAGGCACGGGAGCACAAGCCACAAGATCCAGATCCAGATGGAAGGACGATGAAAAAAAAGAATGTGCGATGGCGGGGGAGGCGGGCGCTACGGGCGGGGAGGCGGCGTCGCGAGGGAAAAAAAATGAAAACGCCCCCAAATCAAGCGATGCGCGGGCGAGCGGGTACAAGCGGTGGGCAGTTTGGACAGAATTGTATTTTGGACAGAAATATTTTTCATGATGGTGTTTTGCAGTTTGGTTAAATACTAAGATTTTTAATGTGGGCTTAAGAGAAGTATTTTATGAGAGGGGTGAGTGGGTTAGAGTGTGTAACAATTATTTTTAATTCTTTCATCCTTTATAGTATAGATATAGACAATTGTATTGCAACACGAGGATTTAATGCAATGCAACAAATTCGTAGCCGTATCATTTACTACTCAACTTTGAATTTGGTGGCAATAACCCTTACTTATTGCAACGAAAATAAAAATTATAACAACAAAAACGTTGCAAAATTATCAGCTACTCATAATCATATTTCAAATGGTTGTGATTGCATCAAACATTTGCAGCATAATTACAAAATGGTTGTAATAACACCTATTTAATGTAACATATCTTGTTTTGTCGCAATGGGCTCCGTGGCATTAGTCCTAAAATCTAGTAGTGAGCGTTACATAAATCTTCTGTTTTGCCTAGCTAGGTGGACAGTCAGCCAGCCTCCACCCACACCTCTTTCCTCTGTTATTGGCTCTTCGATATGCTCTTCCTCAGTGAGATTAGGGTTCTAGTATGGACTGGGGTTGGGGATTGGACTTGCAAGGTCACACTGCTGGAGAATGTTATATTGGTACCAGCACGTTAGTGCCGGTCCAATAGGAGCCGGCACTAACGTGCCTGTACAGTACAAGGCGGGCACGTTAGTGCCGGCTAGCAACACCAGCCGGCACTAACGTGCCATCCCCCAACGGTCCGCTCGCATGCCACAACGGTCATAAGACACGTTAGTGCCGGCTGGAAAGTCTAGCCGGCACTAACTTGGTCAATTGCAAGTTAGTGCCGGCTGGTAGTTCTAGCCGGCACTAAAAGTCCACACTTAGTGCCGGCTAGAACCACCAGCCGGCACTAAATTGCCCTGTATATCAGGCACTCCTTCTTCCCCAGCCCGACCATTTCATTTGGCCGAGCTCCTCCTCTCTCTCATGGCGTGTTAGAGGGGAGGTGCTGCCCATTTCCCTCCAAATTTGTGAGGATTTCACCCATCCAAGTGCACCAAAGGTTAGTAGCTTCTTCCACTCTTCTTTCACGGTGTTTATTCTTTGTTTCATGCTTTCTAGATAAAGAAAATAGTGATTTTAAGGTTGAGGAAAAATGAGCATAATTTTCCGATTTGTTCATTAATTTGAGCAAAATAGAATCGATTTGTTACTTTTTAGAGAAGGTTTTCTAGATAGTTTGACTATGACACATTTAGAATGATTTTTTTTGAATTATTTCACGGGGACATGTATATATGTTATTATGCAAAATTTTAAGGATTTTAAGGATGAGGGAAAATGGGCATGATTTATTAATTTGTTCATTAATTTGAGCAAGGTAGAATTGATTTGTTGCTTTTTAGAGAATGATTACTATATAGTTTGACTATCACACATTTAGAATGTTTTTTTTGAATTATTTCATGGTGACATGTGTATATGTTATTGTGCCAATTTATTTTGCTATTTAGTTTAAATTTACTAGATAGGTGGCCTATGACACATTTACATTTATTTTTGAATTACTTCATAGTAACCTGTTTTTACTTTATAGGGATAATGAGCATGATTTTTTTTAATTTGTACAGATGGACCGGCAATGGATGCACGGAAGCCGGAGCACCTCGGCGTGGATTCAGGGTTTAGATTCTTTTCTCAAGGCGGCAATGGCAAATAGGTCGCCAAAGGGTTTAATGTTTTGTCCATGCAGTATTTGCGAAAATAAAAAGGAATTCCGAAAAAGAGATACTCTATGGAATCACCTGGCCTTGAATGGTTTCATGAGTAACTATATCTTTTGGACTAAACACGGCGAAGTTGGAGTTATGATGGAAGATAATGAAGAAGATGACGATGGTGATAACAATCTTCCAGATTGGGCATGGGTTCATGAAGCAGGTGGCTTTCAAGATGAACCAATGGACGAGGGTGAAGCAAATGTTGTACAAGAGGAGCCACCTGACGAGCTAGGTCAGGCGTTGCTTGATGCACAGAAAGACAGTGAAACTGTGAAGGAGGCATTAAAGTTCGAGAAGATGTTGGAGGATCACAAAAGGCCGTTGTTCCCTAATTGCAAACCGGAGCAAAAGAAGTTGGGTACCACGCTGGAGATGCTGAAATGGAAGGCAACTAATGGTGTAACCGATAAGGGATTTGGTGAGCTATTAAAGATTGTAAAGAACATGCTTCCTGAGGGTAATGAGCTGCCGTCAACAACATACGAAGCTAAAAAGATGGTTTGCCCTCTTGGATTGGACGTGCAGAAGATTCACGCATGTCCTAACGACTGCATCCTGTATCGCGGCGAATACGAGAACTTGGAAGCTTGTCCTGTTTGCAGCGCATTGCGGTATAAGATCAGGCGAGATGATCCAGGTGATGTTGATGGGCAGCCGGTAAAGAAGAGAGTTCCCGCAAAGTTGGTGTGGTACTTCCCTATAATACCACGTCTGAAGCGCTTTTTCAAAAACAAGGATAACGCCAAGTTGATGCGGTGGCACAAAGAAGACCGTAAGGAGGATCACATGATCAGACACCCAGCAGATGGGTCCCAGTGGAGAAACCTTAACCGAGAGTATCCTCAATTTGACAACGACCCAAGGAATATAAGATTTGCTCTAAGTGCGGATAGAATGAATCCGTACGGTGAGTTTGGCAGCGCTCATAGTACATGGCCCGTGACACTATGTATGTTCAACCTTCCTCCTTGGTTGTGCCTGAAGCGTAAGTTCATCATGATGCCGGTGCTTATAGAAGGGCCAAAAGAACCTGGCAACGACATTGATGTGTTCCTGCAACCCTTGATGGATGATCTCTTACTACTCTGGAAAGAAGAAGGTGTACGTGTGTGGGATGAGTATAAACAGGAGTCCTTCAACCTCCGAGCTTTGCTTTTTGTATGCATCAATGATTGGCCTGCACTTGCAAAACTTTCGGGACAGTCGAACATGGGATACATGGCCTGCACCCACTGTTATGACGAGACCGATAGCATTTATTTGAAACACTGTAAGAAGTGCGTATACATGGGCCATCGTCGATTTCTTCCTACCAATCACCCCCTAAGAACCGAAGGGAAGCATTTCAAAGGAGAGCCCGAAACTCGTCCTAAGCCTCTATTCCGTAATGGAAAGCGTGTGTTCTCGATGATCAAGGATGTGAAGGTAGTATTTGGAAAGGGTCCCGGTAGCCAACCTGTTCCCAAGGATGACCAGGGACATGTTCCAATGTGGAAGAAGAAGTCTATATTGTGGAACCTACCTTATTGGCAAGTCTTACAGGTTCGCAACGCAATTGATGTGATGCATCTGTCGAAGAATCTTTGTGTGAACCTACTAGGCTTTCTGGGAGTGTATGGTAAGTCAAAAGACACATTGGAAGCAAGGCGCGACATGCAGCAGCTAGCTGAACGACAAGGCTTGCAACCCGAGAAGAGAGACAAAGGATGCCACTATTTAAAACCTGCCAGCTATAATCTGAGCAAAGAGGAGAAGGAAAGTATGTTCGATTGCTTGAACAATATCAAGGTCCCGTCTGGGTACTCCTCAAATATACAGGGCATAATAAATGTGAAAGAGAAGAAAATCCAAAACTTGAAGTCCCATGACTGCCACGTCCTGATGACACAATTACTTCCGGTTATACTGAGGGGTGTTCTACCGGAAAATGTGAGATTGACAGTTGTAAAGCTTTGTGCGTTCATGAATGAAATTTCGCAAAAAGCAATTAATCCAAATAATCTAATAAAGCTGCAGAAAGACATTGTCGAATGTCTTGTCAGCTTCGAGATGGTCTTCCCACCTTCCTTCTTCAATATTATGACACACCTTCTAGTTCATATTGTGACAGAAATAACTATCTTGGGTCCTGTTTTTCTACACAATATGTTCCCTTTTGAGAGGTTCATGGCCGTATTGAAGAAGTATGTGCGCAAACGTTCTCGCCCAGAAGGATGCATTGCTACGGGCTATGGAACAGAGGAGGTCATTGAGTTTTGCGTTGACTATCTTCCTGATCTCAATCCGATTGGGCTCCCCGTGTCACACCATGAGGGGCGACTAAAGGGAAAAGGCACACTAGGAAAGAAATGTAATATGAACATCTCTTGTAGTGAATTCAGCCAAGCAAACTTCACGGTTCTTCAGAATTCATCCAAGGTGGCTCCATATATTGATGAGCACATGAATATTATACAGTCGGAAAATCCACAGAAGAATCTTGCTTGGATTACACGGCAACATATAAAAACTTTTGACGGTTGGTTCAGACGAAAATTATTGGGCAACAACACAGTTGATCAAGAACTTCAATGGCTGGCTAGGGGACCGTCAATCACTGTCCAGCAATACCAAGGGTACGAAATAAATGGGTATACATTTTATACGAGAGCTCAAGACAAAAAAAGCACCAACCAAAACAGTGGTGTCCGTATGTGTATAGTAAACAATAATGGAGAAAAGAACAACTACTATGGTGTCATAGAAGAGATATGGGAACTTGAATATGGACCCATAGTTGTCCCTTTATTTCATTGTGAATGGGTGGCTGGAGGAGGCGTAACGAAGGACCGGTATGGGATGACCATAGTTGACTTTAAAAAGATTGGATATAAAGATGAACCATTCGTTCTAGCCAAGGATGTGACACAAGTGTTCTATGTGAAGGACATGTCGAGCAAACCGAAGAAGAAGTCGGATAAGACGCCTGAAGCAGACAAGGCTGGAAATGAGCCGAAACGGCACATAGTTCTTCCCGGAAAAAGAAAAGTAGTTGGAGTTGAGGATATTTCGGACAATTCGGAAGATTATGACCAGATTGATAACCTTCCTCCATTCTCAGTTGACGTTGACCCTAGTATCCTCTTATCCAAAGAGGACACACCTTACTTTTACGTTGTGATCACGCTCAAGGCACTTTCGTCAAAAGGAAAATTATCAATGTTCCAGTAGATAATAATAATGAGTAGTAGTTTTATATAATTTATATATTGTATTTTCTCATTCAGTGATGTAATGTAACGCACCACATCGTATTTATCTCAATTCTCGATACTATTTGTCCAATTAGGACACAATATCATCTTCAGATAATATTATATTTCTGCATGGTATAAATATTATTTATGTTCACTAATTTTGCATTACTAGAAGCATTGAAACATTAAATTACAAACAAATAATCAAGTAATATGCGAATTGATTACATCATTGTATATGCTACTATTGAAAAGTTTTTTGAATATTTTTGCATGGATCAAAATGAAATGTTTTCGATTTATTATGAATAACAGAAACATATACACATATAAACCCTATACGCTACACATAATTGATAATGGTTGCATATTTGTTAATTTACTTAAATTACTATTATTATTATGTAGATATAATTACTATAATTATTGTGTAGCTAAAAAATAAGATATAAATTTTTGTTATATTATTCTAATTATTAAGCCTATTATGAATAAATTTATGAATATTAAAAATTTAGTGTAATTGGGAACTGGCGTGGCCAATTCTCAATTCCCGCCAAATGGTACATGTTAGTGCCGGCTGGTAATCCCAGCCGGCACTAACTTGCGCAAGTTAGTGCCGGCTAGCAACACCAGCCGGCACTAACGTGTTCATCTGACGTCACGTGGGCACGTTAGTGCCGGCTGGTAAGGCCAGCCGGCACTAACCGAGCCATCCCCCAACATATTACCCCCTTCGCCAAATTCAGATCGACGTCGTCCCCAACCCGCCGCCTCGACGTCGCGCAACCCGTCCCTGCTCGCTCGCCCGCCCGCGCCCCATACTCGCCCGCCCGCACTCGTGCGCCGCCGCGCCACCCCCGCCCCCGGCCGCGCGTGGATCCCCTGCCGGCCCTCGCCCGCGTGCGCCGCCGCGGTTCGCCGTCGACCTCCCCGGCCCGGCACGCCGTGCCGGCCGCACCGCCCTCGCCCCCTACTTCGACCGCCGCGCCGGCACGACGTCCTCCGGCGCCTCGTCCCCGGAGCCGCCCTGCCCCCGCCGCCCTGACCTCATCGTCCTCGGCACCCCGACGCCGCCCTACCCCGGCCCCGTGCGCGCGCCGCCACGACCTAGCTCGTCTCCGGCGCGGCGCCCCCCGACGCCGCCCTGCACCGGCCCCGTGCGCCACCGCCCCCGCCCACGCGGCCGCGCGTGGATCCCCGGCCAGCCCTCACCTGCGTGCGCCGGCGCGGGTCCCCGTCGACCTCCCCGGCCCGGCGATCCGCCACCCCAACCTGCTGGCGCTCAGGGCATACTACCTGGGGCCAAAAGGGGAGAAGCTGCTCGTCTTCGATTACATGCCCAAGGGCAGCCTCACCTCCTTGCACAGTCAGACCTCATATCCCTGCTATGCTCTTCTTCGCTCTAGTTCTGTCCAGAATTACTAAATTCTGAATTTTTGATATATGATTGACAAAGCTTACTTTGATGCATTGCAGTCGCTCTAGTTCTGTCCTTCTTGCACATTCAGACATTTGCAAAGATTGATGCAGCTGTAATTCTGTTAGCAGGTTCAACTTTGAGTTACCAAATTTGCACTGCAGTCGCTTTTGATAAACAAGATATAAGAGTGAACTCGGTTTAGACCTTAACATGTCAAAAATCCTGTCACTCTCTCAGTCAGAGCATCAGAATCTCATGGTCATGATTCATGACCAATGCAGACAAGTTCAGTAGTATGCAATAAGTGCTGGAACATCAGGATTGTAATTTCTTGTCTCAAACAATGCTACTTTATTAGCATTGAAACTTGAAATCTGCTGATAATTTTGTCCCCCAACTCAGCATTTTGCAGTGTTCAGTACCTTCTGAACTGAAACACTCAACAATTGCTAGCATTACCAAATTTTGGTTGTCAGCTCATTATTTGATTGCCCACGCGGGGCCTAGAGGTGATTTTATTTACCACTCATTATTTGGTTAATTAGCTAGTTGCATGTGCCTCTAGTGCTTGCTTGACTACTTGTGCGTGACTCTGCTCTGCCATTTAAAATCATCTCATACCATCATATGTTAGTTGCTCTGTGATTTGTGCTCTGTTTTTTTACTAATTGAGTCATGTGATGTTTGCTTTGTGCTATGGGCTAGCTAATGTAGAATTTATGTTACTGTCAATCGGATTAGTATTATGTTACTCTGCTCTGCCATTTAAAATCATCTCATACCATCATATGCTAGAAATGATTTACGGCCAGCTAATTAAGAATACCTTTGATTATCCTTACTAAACCATATTAGTGGATACTTTATGGAAAGTAGAGGTCTGAAAAACCATAGAAAATCTCACGGTTCATGTCTTTAGTAAATAATTGAGTAGCCATGAAATATTCTACACTCTCTTCTCATACAATATTTTTGCAAATATGTTACGCTGCTCATGTGGATCTTCGGGCCCATCCCGATGTTCGCCTGCTCCTTGCTCATGGTGGTCATCCTGCACATGTTGGACACGAACTCCCTGCCACTGCACCAGCACCAGTTTATAGTTAGGAAACGGCATGAGCAGCAGAGAGGTTTCACACCTGCTACAATTGCTGCAAGGCACCCCAGTCCTCAGAATCCAATTCTCGGCAACCCCGTCCTGTCACCTGTGACATTTTTCAGTTGATGGTGACAATGTTTGTTATAAAACCTGAATGCAAGTGTGAATTTACAGTACATGAATATTGAGGTACAAAATTTTCATTACAAATACTGTTTCCCTAGGAAAAATGCTACATATAGAACTGTGAATCAAAGATTGGGATCATGATACTAGCGTCAAGTATTCTCTGAAAGTTTCATGGTCAGATACTAACTTGAGTCAAAGTTACAGTAGGATTTATCATATCCATACCCCCTTGTCAGAATGAAAGACTTCTAGGGAAATGGTTCACACAGGTTCTGATGTATTATAGAAGAACAGTGGGGACATTGGGGTCATTCACATTGGGCTCAGCAGGTTTCTTTTTCCCTCGCTTCATGCTCTTCTCCCATGCTTTCTTGTGCTTGTTGTAAATGAACATCGCAGCTCGGGCATCTTCAATCTGCAGGATTATCAAAAGGAGCATGCAAGTAATCATGATCTGAAATACTTCAAAATGGAAGTATTAGACTAATGCTAAGTCAAAAACCATGAAATATCACACAAACCGGGCAGTGTTCATTCTGCTGTATTTTTGCACCAAGTAATTCAGCAGCAAGATACAATATTTTTACACTCTCACGGTTCATGTCTTTGGTAAATAATTGAGTAGCCATGAAATATTCTACACTCTCTTCTGATACAATATTTTTGCAAATATGTACATTTTATTGGTACTAGAAAATACTTAATGTTTTTTTAATGTTTCAGGTAGTGGAAATGGATCCTCCGGACGAGTTAATGCACGAGCTCATTCGTGGTAGTACTGGGCACATAGCTCCAGAGTTTGATGAGGACGAGAACGATGGCAGCCAATTTTTAAACTTGCATTATCATGGCGACGAGGAGCAAGATATTAGTGGGGAGGAAGAAGAAAATGTCGAGGAAGCCGAGGTATAAAAGTTTAGTGATTCTTTCAGGCATCAGGATAAATGTTTTGTCAATATATATGTTAGGAGCAAGATATTGTTTGTGACACAAGCGGCCAAGCTGCGAACTATTTGTGTTATGTTGCTAGCTTTGTTGATGATTTCAGTCCTTGTGTAAGGAGTCGTGCTCCAGCTAAAAATTCTTATGAATGTTTCAGTCAATAAGTTACCTAATATCATGATAATTTTTGATCTGGAACCCTTGCTTGCGGGTTATGAAGGTTACGCATACCTGCCGCGACGTCCACTAGTTGCTAGCAACCCGCTTGATAAATTTGCGATTCTTTCAGGCATCAGGATCGACGAAGCCTAAACGGAAACGTGGCTCCAAGAGGAAGATGGTAGGATGTACGAACATCACGGAGATCAACGAAGCAACCGGCGAGCCACTAGCTCCTGGTCAAATTAAGACAACATTTGTAAATCAATTGGGATATCTTGTTAGAGAATCTGTCCCCATAAAGTATAAGCTTTGGAAGAGAAATAAAGTCTCTGATCGACCTGAAGATATCGTGCCAGATTCAGAGAAAGATTTGTTATGGAAAGAGGTGTCGTTGCACTTCAACTTTCCCCCAGGCAAAGCTGACAAAATAAAGGGATGGGCATTTAAGAAGATGGCAATTCAGTTCGCCTCGTTCAAGAAAAAATTGGTGGCAAACTTTGTCAACAAGGGCCTCACACCAGATTTTGATAAAGTCTGGAAGAAGCAACGAGAGTGGTGGAATGAATTCGTGAATTACAAGCACAGTGCTGACAGCATGGCAGCCTCGATTCAAGGCAAAATGAATGCTAGCAAAAAGAAAAACTTCCATAGACTTGGGCCCGGAGGTTATAAGGTTGCCATTCCGAAATGGGAAAAGATGGAAAATAATTTAATTGTAAAAGGAATCGTACCGCAAACCTTGAGTTGGCCCAAACGAGCAAGGTATTACTTCTATGCTCATGGAGGCACACTAGACCCCGACACTGGAATGTTTGTGACTAGCGACGTACTAAGAGAGGCTGCTCAAAGACTCGAGGACGCAATGAGGCGTACCGAAGAAGGAAACTTCCAGCCCAACAGAGAGAATGACGAGCTGACTTACGCTCTTGGGAATGCGGAACACACTGGACGGACCCGAGGCGTGGGCGTAGTTCCATGGAAATATGGCTTTTTCGGAGATCTCGAAACCTACCGAAGCCGATGCAGAAGCAAGGCAGTAGTGGCTGAGAAGATTCATAGCCTAGAAAACCGGATAATGTCACTTGAGGCAGCAGTTGGGCAACGCTCGGACCAACCAGCTGCCAATGTGGAGATCAGCCCCTCTTCTCAGCGTCGTAGCAGTGTTGCTTCCACGGAGCACCCTAATTTGGGTGCCGACAGGCCGAGGGACCCCATTGACGACATCACCGTTAGGACCCAATGTGAGCTTCTGGTTCTTTATGGGAAAAAGCTTAAAGTTTGTGCTGAGGGTTATGCGGAAGTCCAAGAACAGGGCGGGACAATACATTGCCAGCCGATTCCTGAAGGATTCGCCAGAGTCTTTGTTGACCGAATTACTGAAGAACGCTGGGAAGACATGGACCTCCCGATCCCTATAAGTCCTGAAGAAACAGAACTACAACATGCCGTACACACATGGATCGCGTGGCCAAAGCGCGACATAAGATTGGTGCAAGCAGACACAGATTCCGCTCGGTGCTCAAGGCAAAGATCACCAACGCCAGCTGACAGGAATCCTAGTGTTGGCCCACCTTCTCCACCGCCTGCACGGGACGCCAGCATGGATCCGCCATCACCAGCCGCACAAAGTGAGCCAATTCCGGCATCATCACCAGCCGCACAACAGAATCAGAGTCAGCGACAGAAGGCATACACGGTACCTTCGGTCCAGCCATCTCAAAAGCAGCAAAGAAAGAAGAAAAAGAAGGCTCCAGAAGAGGAAGAGGCAGAAGAATCGTTTCAAACCTTCTTGCTGAAGCGCAAGCTACTGAGGGAGGCTGCGAACAAGAAGCCAGAAATAGATCCGGTTGCAAAGGCACACTTTGTTAAACACTTCATTAAAGATCCCACGAAGGAGAAAGAAAGAGAGTCGGATTATGATCGGCAGATCAGAAAGTGCTACAGCAACCCCAAGAATCGCCTGATTAATGCAAAGACAGTTCCCCAGCTCGGAGAGCAGTCCAAACAATCGATCCCTCCATTGATAGTGCCGCATGAAGACTGTCCCGATGAATCAAGAGATCTGTTGACCATGGCTGGGATGATATTGCAAACTGATCTAACAAGGGCTCAATTGCTTGGGGAGGCCCTACAGAATGCCCGCGGCAGGAAAAAATTTGTACTTGGCGAACCTTTGATATGGCCAGAGTTGCTACCATTCCTACCAACGAGAATGGCCGAGTTACACAAATGGTATGCCGTGCAATCTAAAGCTAGTAAATTAGAGATGTTCCCAGCTCGGATTAAAGATGAGCATTTCTGGCGGGGGGCAGATGATGTATATATCGAGTTTGCATCACTCTACGATTTATACCATCAAGATGCCCTTCACAAGTCCCTCGTCAGTGTATGGTGCATGTAAGTATTGTCTCTCGTTTCATTATTTTAGCCTTGTGTGTTGACTGATCCCCGTTTTTCTTGTGTCCCGTAGGTCAAAAATTCAAATTTGCCGAAAGAAGAACTTCCATAACGTCGGGTTCTTCGACCCCGATATTATACACGAGAAATCGCTAGCGCTAAATCCTGGAGACATAGTCAATGTTATATACAGGGGGTTGCGTAAAAATAGCATGTGTCCCTTCATTCTCTTGCCATACAACCATCAGTGAGTCGTTCTTTGTTAGACTTTTTTTTCAATCCCTTTGTATTAATAATACTATTTAATAACTATTATAATCAACATTAATTGGTTATGCATATGTATATGCACAGCTTTCATTGGATATTGCTTTGTATTCGGATTGAGGAGCACAAGGTCTTGGTGTACGACTCATTAAGGCAAGATAAATCAAAGTACCAAGATATCATCGAGGTGGTAAATACTGCATGGAGTCGCTACCTCCACAAACACATAGGCTTGCCCATAGGTGAAATCGAGCCTCTTCATTGGGTGACTGATTTTCCGGTATGAATATACTCTCGCTACTAATGTCATTCGCAATAAACATCAGAAAAATTCTATATCGTAACCCACGTTTGTCCATAGTGTTGGAGACAGGGCCAAGGAAACAACTTATGTGGATACTACGTATGCGAGTGGATCAACTCTTTTGCAAGTGAAAAAGGGCAAATGACAGTGGAGGCATTCAATGTACGTGAGCACAATCACA
Organism: Panicum virgatum; assembly: GCF_016808335.1. Taxonomy (NCBI): domain Eukaryota; kingdom Viridiplantae; phylum Streptophyta; class Magnoliopsida; order Poales; family Poaceae; genus Panicum; species Panicum virgatum. The sequence continues at coordinate 29,020,865 of NC_053145.1, read as the reverse complement.
TCTGCTCATTATTTTAATTCATTATTTTTTATTCTCATGTTTTTATTGAAAAATGTGACAGCGTTGGCGGATGAAAGAAGAACTCATTGAAATCGCTCGGATCAGGGCAATTCAAGAAGCTATATGCGGATTTCTACTCGATGAAGTCATAAATCCTAAGGGCGAATTTCATGGCGATCTCCGTCTAAGCGTCGCCCAAGAAGATCCGATGACGAGGAAGTTGATACGTTATTATAGTTGATGTGCTTAATAATTTGTAATATCTCATGTACTTTTGAATTCCTAAGTGTTCCATACATGACAAATATATATATATATATAAATATATAATGTTAGTGTAATATTCTGTTCTAATAATACTGTGCAATGCAAAGAGTACGACTATATAGTCACATACGGTAGAAATACGCATAGCCATACATATAAAAATTAAAAGAAAAGAAACATAAAGAAGAAAAAACATTTAGTGCCGGCTAGTTATATCAGCCGGCACTAACGTTGCAGTGAGGACTCGGGCGGGGTCGGGCACGTTAGTGCCGGCTGGTATTTCGGACCGGCACTAACACGCGCGCGTTAGTGCCGGTCAGAGTGGCCGGCACTAACGTCTGTCACGTTAGTGCCGGCCATTTAGTGCCGGCCACAGGGACCGGCACTAAGCCATCCTGTGACCGGCACTAATGTGCCGTTCTCCAACAGTGTCATCAGGCTTTAGAGGGAGATCTTTAGGCGGTGGCTCGTTGATGGTGGTAGAGTTGTTTGGCAGGATGTTGTTGGCCGAGGGTAGTAGCCTAGTAAGGGGATATTCGGTGGTTGATGGCGGATGGGCATCAGAGTGGTGACTCAATGAAGGTGGGTTATGAAGGTAACAGTCGGTGGTGGTGGAGCCGGCAACAAGAAGAGCTGCCAAGAGCATAAGGAAAGAGCTGAAGTGAGGGAGACACCGTACCGAAGATTGTGGAAAAAAGATGAAGAGAGAGAATATAGGTGGATGTAGTAGCAATTAAAGGGCTGATAATTTTTCTCTGAGGTATTATGAAGGTATTGTTAGTGTGAATTTTAATTTGGCCCCACTGATATGGACATCAACTACATGTGTACTAGCTTTGCTTACACTCACAGCTTGTTTATCAGTCCCTTGATTGTGCGTTTTATACATCTTGAAGGTGTTTTTTTTGCCAGAGGTAGTACTTTTTTTTTAGATCTCCAGAGGTAGTACTGGTGTAGAAACGAAATACTCCATCTGTTTCAGCTTGTAAGTTATTTCAACTTTCTTAGAGAGTTAAGCTATTTATAAGTTTGATCAAAATTATAGAAAAGATTACAAAGATTTATAGTACCAATTAGATATACTACATGTGAAAGTACACTTGATGAAGAATCTAATAATATTTATTTGGTATCATAAATATTAGTATTTTATTATATAAACTTGGCAAACTTGAAATAATTTGACTCTCAAAAAAATTGAAATGACTTATAATTTGAAACGGATGAAGTAAAGCTCTTCAACTACGAGTTGATTTTAAAGAGAAACCACACAAGGATGTCCCACTTTACATGCTTGATTGCAGAGACAGTAGCGCATCGTTTTGACATCTGATCTTTAATATGACCATCATGCATCACGGATATGGTACTAAACATCAGCCCGAATGCTTAAGAATTACACGCAAGTGTTAACAATATGTGTTGATGTGTGTGCATGTCCTAACCAACAAAAAGTCAGCTCTGAGCTTGACATCCACACTATATACCACTTCAATAGCGAGCGGTGGCACACATGGCAACGTATGCCGAAGCACGGAACGAAGCTTCGTAGAAGCACATGGCTATAAGTTTGTTCGAGCAGTATTTTAGCAGCAAGGCTGTTGTCAAATAGGACAGCGGCTGCACATGTAGACTCAAGTTCCCAATGGACAGGTTGTGACAACTGAAGCCCGCAGATTATCATCAAATACCTTTTGTCACTAGACTCGCCGCGCTGACACGTATATAGTCAATGGCCTGAAGAAGGCCGTACGTCTCCGGACTATTAGTGAATTATTATTACTCTTTCTAGGTTATCATATCGTCTTGACGGTCTTGTTAGATAACGCATAAAGCGCAGCATGTACACGATCTAAAAATTTGGCATCCAACAACCACTGAAAGTTACTCGCACTTACTCATAAGATTGGTTTCGAGATTCAACCCGGATAATGGTTGGAGTCGCTCTCACGACACAATGCCACACTAGAGAGGTTCTTTTGGATTTGGATCACCTATGATTAAACTCTCGTCCGGACCAGACTAAAATTTTCCATGCTTATTTGAATCTATAGAATAAACTTTAGGTAGAACACATATGACAATATAGAAATGCCTCTTTTACCCTTAGATTATACTATTGTTGTGCCTACTTATGCATAGTGAGGGGGTATTTTGTTCTTTTCGCAGTTTGCAGGTTGGTTTAGTTTAAATTAGGTAGGCTTTGAGGACTTATAGACTAAACTTTAGTTGAGATAGAACAAAAATTTAGTCTATATTTGTTTGGATCACCTAATGAACTAATATTTATAAGGATGAGAAACGGATAGCAAATATCCAAATTATCACATCCATATCTGTTTAAACATCAAATTGGATATCTGTATACGTATTGTAATTTAATATGATAGTAAAGTGGATATATTTGAATAAGATTTTTATTGATTTTCTCTATCCAGTTCCATATCGTATTTGACAATATCCGACACTATTCGTATCCGTTTTCATTTAAAAGTTATTTTAAAGATCATATTCATTTCTCACAACCCATATATTAATTTTTATAATAAAAATATAAAAAATTAATTTACTTCTAAATATTCTTGTTTTATCTTGAAATTACTTCTATATTTTTTATTTAGATATAATAAAAATTATTTATATGTTTATTGCAATATATGTTTATTTCTAATTTCATTTTATGTATTTATTTATTAACATATTTAGTGATAAATAAACTATTTTTAACTAGCTATTTTTATTATATTACTATACCATTTATAATCTAAAATTGCCAATAAAGAAAGGATCTCTTTGCATCTTGGTGCCTCCCAAAAATAATTAATTTAATTAATTTGAGGTGCGGATGGGTACTGTGGTAATTCGCCACCCCCAAACCCCACGCCCCCCTCCTCGCACCAAACCCACGCCCCCGGGCAACTGTCCTGCCTCACCAGGTCTCCCTTGGCGGATCGCCGCCGCCGCCCTGCTCTGCCGTCGTCATCGTCGCCGCCGCCGCACCCTTCCCTCGGCTCCGCCTTCGCTCTTTGCGTTGACCGCCCTTCTTTCACCCCCGTTGCTAAAGGTTGTCGCCCTACTCCGCGCGGGTAGGGTTTGGACGCCGCTGGTTGTGTTTCCTACTACATTGCCACTTGCGCCTGCTTCGTCAACCGACAGCTGCCCTGTGTTTGATCATCTAGCCAAAGGACGCCGCCTCCTCTTGTTGTGTGCCTTGTTTCATGATCAGATGATATCTTGCTCAAGATGATATCCGATGATTGTAGTGAAATTTTTTGTTTGTAGTCTGCATTCTCAAGTGACAGTAATTATACCTCCAGCATGTGTAAGAATTATAACCTCTAAATCTGTTTGTTCCATTAATGTATATGCCACAATCAGATTGGCTTCATGATTACAATCGAAACCCTTCTTCAAATTAGTGTCCTACATATTTGTGCATCACAACAACAAAATGTCATTAGCGCATTTTATATAGAGTGGTCTACAATATATATATTTTGTTTATCATCATCCTCTCTGCAGTCTAACTTGTATAACTTCAGAGTGCTAACATGGTTATAATAATATTGTTCACTTCATGTAATTGGTCTGCATTGTACATACATCTCAAAGTTTACTAGTTTTACTTTTTACTAGTTCTGGTTGATATTACAGTTCAAACAAGTGGCTATTGATATGTTGCCTTTGGCTCTGCTGCATCTAGTTCCCTTGGCTCTATTGTATCCCGTTGCTTATACCTTTTTCGAGTTTTCCCTATTTCTCTTCATCTAAATCACCCTGACATTTGTATTAGGCTAACTATATGTGAATTATATACATCTCATTGATCTTTGGGTTTTATACTACAATCTTTGATTTCATTTTTTATACAGCATAACTGGAATTAATCAGTATACTGCAATCATTCATTTGTTTAATGTTGTTGATGGATGCAGAAGGAAGTGGCGGATCTTGAATCTTTGCTGGAGTACAATGAAATTGTTAGGAAGATTTTCACAAACGAAGATGAAGGATTTCAGTTTTATAACACACACGCACTTGGTAAAGGATTTAGTGTGATAAAAAAGTATGTTGAGTGGAACAGTGAGCACACTGAGCTGACCCTTCGGAGGTATGTTTGTAGTCGTCAAGGTTACCGTGAAGAGAAGTACGTGAAGAAGGAGATTAAGAAGCGGAGGCCAAGGGATATAACTCGTGTTGGATGCCCTGCAAAATTGGTAATTGCACTGGACCGGAACACCGGGAAGTGGTACGTGAAGAATTTCATCGATGAGCACAACCATCCGCTGGCTCCAGCCGACCTTGGTTGCCTGCTGCGTTCACATCGAAAAATCAGCGATGCGCAGAAAGCTAAAATTGTGGAGCTGGGGGTTGCTGGGATCTGCAAACACCAGATTTTTGAAATTATGGAAATGCAGTATGGTGGGTATGACAAGGTTGGCTATACATCAAGGGACTTGTATAATTTCTGCCATCTCTATAAGTAGGAGATAATTGCTGATGGTGATGCTCAAACAGTCATCAGTCACCTGAAGGAATGTCAAAACAGAGATTCTGAGTTCTTTTTCAAGTACATAACTGATGGGAAAGGACACATGCAGGGAATGTTCTAGTGTGATACTCAATATATGCTTGACTATGCAGCATTTGGTGATGTCGTTGTATTTGATAGCACCTACAAAACAAATCGGTACAACATGCCCCATGTGCCTTTCATTGGGGTGAATCACCATTACCGCACAATTATTTTCGGATGTGGAATTATTTATCATGAGAATACTGAGTCATATGTGTGGCTGCTGAAAACATTTACCGAAGCTAATGCTCAGAAGCATCCTGTTTCCGTAATCACTGATGGAGACCTTGCTATGCAGAGAGCAATCAGTGTGGTGTGGCCGAATTCACCGCATAGGCTATGCGGATGGCATATTGAGTTGAACCTTGTGTGCAATATTCACAATGATACACTGAAGGGTGCGTTCAGGGTTTTTTTTGTATGACCTTTGCTCCCTAGAAGAGATTGAGAGGAAATGGCAGGTGTTCCAGGCTGACCTAGGCATGGCGGGGACGAACGGGGACTGCCTGATAGGCTAGACGTACCTCCTCATCATCTCGATAACATGCTAGCGTGGACGAACAATGCCGAGGTTGTTCCAGCCGGCGAGCGCTGGGTCGTCGTCCGCCGCCTCCGCTAGGAGCTCCTTGGTCCGGAGGTCGTCCTCGGCGCCACGATTTACTTGCCACAGGAGCATAGCGAGCATGTACGCCGCCGCCTTGTGCCCACCTCCCCCCCCCGAGCAGCCTAATCGAGATCCTCCAGCGGCGCATCAAGAGCCCCGAGGTGCTTGTCGGTGTTTACCGCCAAGCCTGCTCAGGGATACCCTTAGCAGTAGGGTTTGTAGGTAGGGATCGATTGCTCTAGAACTCGATGGTACAAGGAACACAAAGATTTAGACAGGTTCGGGCCGCGAGTTTGCGTAATACCCTACGTCCTGTGTGGTTTGTATTGCCTTAGATGTTGATGATCGTTTGGAGGGGGTCCCTGCCCGCCCTTATATATCCGGGGGGACAGGGTTATATGGAAAGTCCTAGAGTACAGTTGGAGTCCTACTAAAACACAATCGGATAGTTTCCTTTGTACTGCAGCTAGTTCTACGCCTATTCGGGTAGTTACAAAAGAGGTAAGGTACATCCATGAGCTATCCCTTACTCTAGAACATTCTATGTCTGTAAGCAGTCCCGCTGTCCTGGGTCTGACAAGCCCCCGAGCTCTTCGTAGCCGAGTCCTGCAGGCGTTGAGTACTTGGTTGGGCGTCTTCGAGTACTGCAGGCAGTCAGAACATCCTTCTAGTTACTTCTGGTCCCTCCTCCAGACACGTCGAGTGGACTTCAAGTACTTCCGTTTGCTTCGAGGCTGTGAGGTGCTCAAACCCCGAAATCTTGATCATATATGGTGCGCGAAGTACTCACGCTCCATATGGAGTAGCCCCCAAGCCTTATTTTGAATCGCAGAATCAAGCTAAGGGTCACTTCAGTCTTTTTGCTTCATTATTTTCCAAAAATTTGAAAAATAAATCTTTGATGCCTATATCCCGCAGCCCCCGCCCTTAAATCAAAATCCCTTTTGCTGCAAGTAGCCCCCGAGCGTAGATTTGGAATTAAGGATTTAAGACGTGACATCAGATTTTATCCTTCAAATTATTTGCAGGATTTATCAGATCTAGAATCCAAAAAGACCTCTTTTTCGGGTAAAATCCCAGAAAAATGATATAATTGGATCCGCCATATTGATTGCACCCAAAATAACTTCAGGAATAAAACCCAGAATGTACGGCTCTTTATTCAGTGCTCACATGGGACGTTACTGTTTGGAGAATCTGTATTATTGCAACTTTGATTGCGTCCGTGAATGCTGCCATGAATGCGTCCGTGAAATGTGCACTGTTGATTCATGGGTCTCCTCAATAAGCCCCTTTGTGGCTATAAAAGGCAGGGAAGAGACTTTTGCCAGAAGCACCAAAGTGTAGCAGCCATGGCTTATTCTTGGTGCTCTTGCTCTCGCCCTCCTGAGATTTGTATAGTTCGTTCCAGCAAAAGATGCTAGAAGAGAACTTGCGAGTGACAAGAAAAGTCCATGCTACCTCATCCTGCATCCCCAATGCTCTCATCGGATCCATTTTGGACATCATGTCCTTGCATCGTCCAATGAGGCAGATTTGGGGTCGCTGGGTTGAGTCTTGTTGTGTCACATCCTTGGGGTTGCCTGTTTCTGGGTGCCCAAGAACTGACATCTCTGGCAGGGAAGCTTAATCTTACCACAACGTATTATGGGAGAAAGAGAAGTTTCTCCAGAAGATGCTACAAGAGAACTTGCGAGGTGATTACTGTAATCTACCTCCATACTCTTGAAACTTATCTCCCAGGATACATGTATCATTATTCCCTTGATGGGAATAACAAGTTTGTACTTAGTCACGGCCTTAGGCCGATCTAGCTGCAGCAGGCGTCCTAGGCGGCCAAGAAGTGTGCATGCAGACCCGAGTCATTTGTAAAGTTATGTAAAAAGTACTCGAATTGTAATATCGAGTAGTTGTACTATGTCGAGTACTTATCCTTGTTCTGGAATGTAATCCCAGTTAAGGAAAGAAGAGTCGAGTAGTTGACTAGGAATGTGAGTGTTTTCTTTTTCCAGAATGTAATCTCAGAAAAAGGAATGTCTCTTTAAAATCCCGTTGTTTCCGCGATTTGCAACAGACTGTTGGCCTACTGAAAGTTTTTTTTACCATACTGCCACCGCTATTATAAAATGAAATGGTAACTTAGGTTTTACCCCACCGGCCGCCACTTGTTTTTACTGCATTAGATCTGTTTTCGCTCTCAAGCCCCCAGATCTAGAGTTCTTACTCCCCTTTGCTCCCCACTTTCGCCCTAGGGTTTCAGCCAGTGTATGCGCGTGAAAGCGATCCGTAGATTTCCGGATGGCTCCCAAAAAGACGACCAAGGGGAAGGGTGCGGTTGTGGAACCAACCCACGATGAAGGCTAGAACACTAGTAAGTGTTCCCAATCTGACTTGGAATCTTTAGTGAAACAGGGCCTTTTGGTTCCCAGATCTACTGTCCAATGGCGTCCTGCCTTGGGAAGAGATCATCCGTATGAAAATACGGGGGAAGTTGTTGCTTTCACCTCATTCTTGGAATGGAGATTGGGATTTCCTAGCTCTTCTTTCTTTTCTGGACTCCTGCGCTACTACAGGATCCAGCTGCATCATCTGACCCCCAATTCCTTTGTTCATATTTCTATCTTCGTGCATTTGTGCGAAGCTTTCCTGGGCATCGAGCCCCATTTTGAGGTTTTCCGATTCTTTTTCCATTTGAAGCCTCAACCCGACTCCTACGTCTTAGATGTAGTAGGAGGTGCGGGTCTCCAACTTAGGCAAGGGAAATATATAGAGTATATCTCATATAGTCTTAGTAATAAGGTGATCGAGTGGAAACCAAAGTGGTTCTATGTCGAGAACCGGTTAGGAAACTTTCCACCAATTTCTCCAGGCCCTCCAATTCAGTGGCCTAAATGGAATAAAAAACCAGTCGATGAGAGTCAGATCCCTCAACTTCTCGAACGAATTGCCATTCTGAGGCAGAATATGTTGACTGGGGAAGCAGTCATGTTTGACTGGATGAAGCGAAGAATCCAGCCACTGCAGGCTCGGGAATCGCTTGGGTTTCAGTACCAAGGAACAACTGATCCGTCGAGATTTTCGCAGGAAGAGATCTCGAATGATGTAGTTTTTAGTCGAGTACAACAACTTTTGAAGAATGTAAAGAAAATCCCAATTGTTCCTGGTACATTTTCTACTGGGAATCCTCCAAAGCATGTACTTGATAAGAGTAGTCGATGCGTAGAAATCGAGTAATTTACCTTAGTGTGAACCTGATAGGATTTTCTTTCTGTAGGAGGACGTGGAGCACTTTAAAAGTAGTCCTTCACTACCAGGCATTTATTCGCCCTTTTGTTCTTCCAATTTCCTCGATCTGTTAATCAAATCTTTAGTATGCTCATATGAGGTTTCATATAAACAGTACTGATGTCTAGATTTGTTTGTGCAGATGAGGCAGCATCTGGGGAAAGGAGTGATGGGGAGCACATCCCCACTCCAAGTGCTGATACCCAGACCGAGCGCCTAAGGAGTACTTGGTCAGTGGCGAGGAAGCGAAGCAGCTCCTCCCACACTACTAGCGACAGGTAAGTAGCTAGTTGTTTTGCAATCGAGTACTTTCTAGTTGTCGATTTGTAAGTTTTGATTTGTGTTTTTGCTTTTCCAAGTCCGGTGGCTAAGGTGCCACGGACCTCAGCATCTGGGGATGATGCTGCGGTGGAACAGACTGTCCCCTCCACCATAGTGGACGCATCAAGTGGGATCGGAGCTGCTCCTTCAGCGAGTAATTCCGAAGTAGATAAAACCGTGGAGGCGGGTAAGCTGGCCGTGATCACAAAGCTTGCCCGCAAATTTGGCATCAAGGGGTTTACCCTAATAAGAGCTCCCACGTAAGTTCCTTAGAACTTGTAGTTTTTTAACTACCTCATCTTTGTAGAGATGCAGTCCTGGAAGAGGACGTGGAGGCTGAGAGCCACTCAGCTTCCCAGTCAGGGCTGGAGAAGCCCCCGAATACTCCTGAGATGAGTGCTCGCGATGCGGAGGCGATGGCCATTGCTATGCTTCTGGATTCTCCATTGCCGAACTTGGAGAGGGGCAATGATGAAATCCCAGAAGGTGACGGAAGCAGCAAGCTTCTAGAAGGAGGAGAAGGCGACAATCTTCTTGAGGGCGGCGGTGATAAACAGCCCGAGTAGACCCCTGCAGGTAAGCTTGTAACACCTTGTATGAAAAATATCTTTTATTTCTCTTAATGTGATTAAGTAGCATGTTCTTCCTTTAGATTCCCAAGTCACAGGGAATACTGTGGGAAGGATTGAGAAAGTGCCCAAGAGGGTTGTGGTTGTGGCGAGTACTTCTCAAGTCACATCGGCAAGTGACTTGCCGCGAGAGAAGGTGGAGCATGCTTTCAAGCTACTGGAAGTAAGTAGTCGAATACCTCGAGTACTTTTTGTAGTAGATCGAGTGGTATACTGATCTTTTTGTTTTTGCAGGAAGCGTTGGGACGGAAGGGTGGCCAGTCCCAAGATAAACCAGAGCTGAATGCCCTGAAAGAGACGGTTAAGACGCTCTCGTCTGAGAAGACTGTTCTTGAGGAAAAGCTGAAGAAGCTCTCCCAGACTAAGAAAGGTTAGTCTTTAGCATTTGATATGCATTCGACTAGTAGATCTGCTTGGTGTTTATAAGTTTTTCCTTTTAAATCGAGTACACAGCTTGTGCCAAATCTTTAGAGATTCAGGAAAGCTTGGTACTGGACCTAAAGATACTTATGTACCACAACACAGATGAAATCGAGAAGCTCAAGAAGATCAAGAAGGACTCTGATCGGGAGGCGGCGTCGACTCTTCAGCAGCTCAAGACCTTGTCGGAGTCATGAGACTCGATGCACCAAGAACTCGTGGAGCTGAGAGATGTTAGGGATGCCGCCCTATAGGTAGCCGAGGCCAAGGATATCCCAGTTAGGGATGGAGATGAACCACTCACGCTGGCAGGGAGGCTTCGTAAAGTTCCCGGTGCCTTTGAGAGGTTTGTTTCCACCATTACCCACCAGTACATGGGTCACGTACTGGGGTTGGTGAAGTCCTATTGGCTAACCACTCGTCTAGACGCCCTGGGTCAGGGAGCTAAAGCTGACTGTACGAAGGACAAATTTCGTCAGTATTTGACAGAGACTTCCAGAGTGGCTGATCAAATTGTAGAATCCTTGAGTAAGGCAGAGTCCCCTTGAACTTTTTATTGTAATTGAATTGGTGTGTGGGCCAGGAGTACTTTTGAACAAATACTGAATATTTGTGAAATGTTAAGTACCCATTTTGTATTTGGATTGTGGAATCCTTTGGTATGTCGAGTAGTTGCATTCGACGGTCCTGAGTGTAGGCAGCATCGCGCCCACTCAGTCATGATAGTAGATACAATGTATTGTATCCGTGGGTGCCTTAGGAGGCAAAGCATTCTCGATTAAAGTCGAGTTTTTATGATTCTGGACTGAATCCGTGGTGCTAACCGGTTAGGATTGAATCCCTCGGGATTAACCAAGTGGGAATAGCACTTAGAAGGTGAAAGAAGCCGTAGCTTAGAGTAGATTTCCTTTTTTGGAGGAAAATTTTCAATTAGCACGCAGCTATTGCGGACTTTGTTGTCCAAATGGGAGAAGAACTCTTATTGAGTATTTAGGAGTTTTAAGAAGTTTCTCGATAGATAAGAAGACAGGCAGCTCTCGACAACTACTTAGAGTACTGAGGGAAGGCAGGAGTTCCTTTTGTTTCTCAAGCAAGCGGGTAGTACCCGTCAAGTACCCGAGGCAAAAAGATTCTGTATTGGAGATTCCCATAGTAAACTAAGCAAGCGGGAAGCTTGTGTTAACTTATTTTAGAGTATCAAGAACTTATCTGTACTCTTTGAAGGATTTTTATAGTTGACCAGTTAGGATAAACCTTGCTTGGTTACCCAGATAGTATCCAACTGTTTGCAAGAATATCCCAAGCTACACGATCGTATCGAGTAGTATGTCCTATTAATGGACTGGATTGATTTCTAGAATAGGATTGTTAGGATTGAACTCCGTCGAGTTAACCAAGACGTGAATATTCTAGAAACATCCCGAACTTACTCGAGCAGAGCGAGTAAGGTGTCCTTCTTGAGGACTGGAGTAAGTCTAAGGCAAGTCTGTTAGGTACTAACCCCATCGAGTTGTCCAAGATGAAGGTGCTGAAAGAGTATCCAAGACCTACTCGAGCCAGCGAGTAGGGTGTCCTTTAACCACGGACTGGAGTAATCCGTAAGACAGAACTGTTAGGTACGAACCCCGTTGGGTTGCCCAAGACGTAAATGTCAAAGGGATATCCAAAACTTACTCGAGCAAGGCGAGTAAGTTGTTCCTTTAACCAGGGACTGGAGTAATCCTTAAGACAGAACTGTTAGGTACAAACCCCGTCGGGTTGCCCAAGACATAAATGTCAGAAAGATATCCAAAACTTACCCGAGCGAGGTGAGTAAGGTGTTCTTTTAACCAAGGACTGGAGTAACTCTTAGGGCAAGTCTGTTAGGTACTAACCCGTCGGGTTGCCCAAGATGAATGTGCCGAAAGAGTATCCAAGATCTACTCGAGCAGGGCGAGTAGGTTGTCCTTCCGGAGGACTAGAGTGCCTTTTAGGACAGAACTGTTAGGTACGAACCCCGTCGGGTTGCCCAAGACGTCAATGTCCAAAAAATGCTCGAGTATGAACCATAAAACTACTCGATAGCTGCTCTAAAGCTGAGCAAGACTTTCGAGATGGGGTATTGGTTGTGTGAGCGAGAGCCAAGTAGTCGATATATGAGGAATCAACTTTATTTGGATTTGTCGAAATTACGATAACTGTAAAATGACAGACTCTGACTCTTAAGGCCTACCCCTTGCTCGTTGGACGTGAGCAATGGTTTACATGACTGAATAAAACTTATTCGAAGAAAAGAACTTAGTCGATGTGATGGTCGACTAAATTCGAGGTAGAACTAGTCGATGCAGAGGTCGACTAGATTATTGGTAGGGTCTCCTTCAGGAGAGGTGCCCCAAGGGCCTTGCGGAGTGAGTCACACTGGAAGATCATGTGAGAGCTCTTTGGGTGGATAAAGCACTTGCGTAGCAGTACTTTGTTGATCTTGTTGCCACCCTAAGATGATTCACCTTGATGCGGGGTGCGTGGGTTACCCTGAGGACGGGTACTGATGGTAACCGGCTTGTGCTTCTTGAAGGATGCGGAAGCCTTTGGCGGAATGCGGTAGTTGGAAGAAGGGTTGTACACCTCGACTTCCTCTCGTTCCTTTCTCCTTGCGATGATACTGTTGCACGCATCGCGCCCAACGTTGATCACACTGCGGAGGTCGCAGTTGGAGTAGTCGTAGTTGTCGCCTTGCTGTTCTTGTAGGCTGTTAGCGAGGCGCTGACGTCTGAACGCCCTCTTCTAGTTGAGCTGGCGACGACGTTCATAGAGATCTTCTGTTGGATGCTGCTCGTCCAGTTGGACGGTGACGGTCACCGCTGGAGGAGGAGGAGGAGCAGGTAGATTCTCCTTAGTAGTAGCTTGGGCTTCTGTGATTATAGGAGTGGTTTCCATGTTGTCGGAAAGGTACTCGTCGAAATCATCGGAATTGTAGTCGTCGAGGTTGAGATGCTCTATGGGATCGCCCTTAGGTTTTTCAGTGATACGAACCATGAGGATTTCTTGGCAAAGGTCTTAAACTTCTTGGTCTTGTTTGCTCGAGGACGGATCTAAAGGGGTGCTCTCTTGGTAGGGCAGATCCGCTGGCTGCGAGGCAGAAGCGTTGGGATCTTGTGCCTTCCTCAGGTGCACTGTCCGTCCTTGTGGTGTTGCATATATAACCAAGTTAGGGAGGAAGTCTTGATCGGACTTGAGGTTTTTAGCCGAGTTGGACTCGACTTGTTTTCTGTACTGGATTAGGCCATCCACCTGGTCCTCCGGATCGAAAGAGTACTCGGATTCGGAGTCGGTTTGCCCACCTATTTTAGAGTATGTATGCTTTGGGTAAGTGAGAAGCGGGATGCCCATCTCAACACGGAGGGCGTTCTCGTTCATCCAGTGTAGCCATGATTGGGCAGGAGTCAGCCCCTCATGCTCCTTGATCTAGGGTTTATCATAGATTCAATCACTGGGTTGTTCTGGAGCCTTGGCTTTTCCTTTTTTAAGCTTGGCCAGTTCCTAAAGAGCGTCAGCATGCTCGGTTGGTTTGGCCATAGCGTCCATGAACAGATCGACGTTGTCTGACCATTCTTCAAGATCGTCGAACGGTTCAAAGTTCTCGAGACCGTTCATGAAGCGATCAAAGTCCTGATCGAACTTGGACTCGATTGGTTTTGGAGTCCGAGTGTGAGCAGGTTTTGGTGAAGGGCTCTCAGGTATCCTGGAGATAGACGGTCCCATCCAAACAAGCTGGGGGTTTGTGTCACCAGCTCCCCCGCAGATTCCTCCTCCCGATTTCTGCTTTTTGTTTTGCAGAGTGCTTTCAGCCTCCTTAATGCAGTCGGTAAGCTTCGAATTTACCCGATCGATCCCTAAGAGCATATCGCCCGACCTCTTCTGCGGTGGGTTTTGTGCTTTAGGGTTCTGCTGTGGCGCAGATGGGTTGAGAGCGGTTTCTGCAAGTTTGATGCAGCCCTCTATCGATCGTGAAACTTGATCCACTCCGGCGAGTAGTTTTGAGTTCTTGATCTTAGGGCCTTTGATCGTCTTGAGATAAGCCAGGTATTTTCCGAGAGTTTTGGAAAAGTAAGGCTTTTCGGAATCGGAATTTGTGTTAAACTCAACCGAACCAAGGATTAGGTTTTGAGTTGTCACGTTTTCCGGGTTGTCCGAGTCGAGTTCGGGTAGAACTCTCTTTTCGTCGAGATCCGCAAATTCACGGATGCCGGCGAGTTGGGAGCGGGTTTTCGATCTAGGCGAGTTAAGCGTGACAAGATGGCTGGAAAAGCCTTCCGTTCCGTCAGCCGTGCAAGCCCAGGAACCGAAAATGAGGGTCGTGCCTTCTGGCACGCTGTTGGCGTTGCTTGATCCGGCCATCGAATTCGTTGGTGAACTCGCCGAATCCCCTACCTGGCGCACCAGCTGTCGGTGTTTACTGCCAAGCCTACTCAGGGATACCCTTAGCAGTAGGGTTTGTAGGTAGGGATCGACTGCTCTAGAACTCGATGGTACAAGGAACACAAAGATTTAGATAGGTTCGGGCTGCGAGTTTGCATAATACCCTACGTCCTGTGTGGTTTGTATTGCCTTAGGTGTTGATGATCGTTTGGAGGGGAACCCTGCCCGCCCTTATATATCCGGGGGGGGGGGGGGGACAGGGTTACATGGAAAGTCCTAGCCGAGTACAGTTGGAGTCCTACTACAACACAATCGGGTAGTTTCCTTTGTATTGCAACTAGTTTTATGCCTATTCGGGTAGTTACAAAAGAGATATGGTACATCCATGAGCTATCCCTTACTCTAGAACATTCTATGTCTGTAAGCAGTTGCGCTGCCCCGGGACTGACAGTGCTGCCGGAAGACGTCCCTCATCCCCTTGATGTAGAGTGTCTCTAGGTTGCCGGCGCATAGGTGTTCGAGATCAGTCGCTCTCGAATCTCCGCGTAGTCCGACTACAGCAGCCCGAGCCTCAGGTTGAGGCTGCGGCGCACCAGCGTTGCGCCGCACACCCTATCTCTCATGAGAGAGCAGGCCCCCCCTGAGGCGACGGAGATCGGCCATGGAGAAGCCGGACGAGGCCGCGACGTGGGCGGCGATGTGGAGGAGCATCTCCTCTGGAATCTCGTCTAGGGATCTCGCAGGCGCCATAGGCCGCCCGGCGACAAGAGGAGGGCGAAGGAGCTTTTGGTTGGGGTGGTCGAGGACAATGGCGGCGGAAAGAGGGCGAGAGCGCAATGGCCAAGGGATGAGCTGAGGTCGGAACGACGCGGGACCTTGGAACCGCCGACGACAAAGCGCCCCTCCAACCTTTAAATGCTGGGGGGAGTGCAAGGCGGTGACGCAGATTCAGTGACATTGGACAGTGTAATTTCCCCTGACATCGAGTCAGTGACATGTGGGACACACGTGATATGGGACCCACACGTCAATGGCTCGTTGTCCCGGGAAATGTCTTCACTCTGTAATGTCACTGAATCTGAATCCCCGAGGTGGCGTGGCGTGGGTCCGGGGAAGTTGAAACAGTGCCGAGGAGGTGGAGAGGCGTGGGTCCGGCAGGGCGGACCCACCAATCGATGAAGACTAGGTGCATTACTTTAGATAGGCCGAATGGGCTGTATGATTGTGGGCAGTAATGCTACTAAGACCATCCCCAACCTTCCTACTAGGATGGTGTCCATAGCATTAATGATACTGCCATATAAGCAATATGGTGACATGGCAAGTGTTGGGTATTTTAGCGTCACGAATAAATCTGCAAGCGCACGGATACCGTTGTAGCTTTCACCTTAGAGTATTCCAAGGGTTATCGAATCCACAGGGAACGTGTGTGCACTCTCTTCTATTCTAATCGGTTGAAGGACACACCAAGATAGGTAGAATTGAAGAGAGGATTCCTAAGATAGCGCTACTGCTGAGTTAAAGGTCGATCTCTAGGGCACAATACTCGCTTCGGGCACCGGCTTACAACTGGTCGGCCAGTCGACTCCGGCCAACAGCTCTACGCTATATCCGAACGTGGAGAATTATGAAGGACCAATAGGGCTGTCACCACCTACGGCCTATCTCTAACAAACCATGGGATATAAGGCAAATGAAGTATAATCCTTAGCCTAGACACCTCGCCTATGCTACTGATTACTACTGTAGTCTAACAACGTTTGGTACCCCGTAGCAAACTACAGCACTCTGTACGAATATAGAGCGACGAACCCGCGAGTAAGAGAACTGATCTCACTCAACTACAAGCACTACTAGCATCTACTATACCAAGTAAAATACTAGAGATAGGAACCACGAATACTTACTAAACCCGAAGAATGTAGCAGCATCCGTAGAGGTACAAGCTGGAGAAGAGTGCTGACACCCCGGCACTTCTCCCGAACTACTCCCTCACTCTCGTAGAGGTACAAAATGGAGAAGAGCACCGACAACCGGTGCCCCTCCTGAGTACCTCTACCCTCTCCCTACTTTAAGACAACTCTAAACCAAAGAGAAAGCTTGAAGTGAATGTGAACTCCAACTTGGTGGTGTGTTGAAATGGAGCCCCTCCCCTCATATTTATAGAGGGGGTACATGGTGCTCTCGGCCGAGGATTGCAGCTCTACCCCCTGGAACCGACCTTGGGAGCTAGTGAGGAGCTTCCACGCATCTAAGATGAGGTAGTGTGGCCCATGGGCTAGGTCGGGCGACCTAGTTGGTCGGCCGGCCTTCCCGGGGCTTCAACCGCCACCAAATTTGGTGATTGGGCTGTCCTAGTGTCCCTTGTCCTGATCCCATGGGGCATGGCCTGTCCTACGCTTGTTTGCTTGGGTATTTGGGCTTGTTTTGATCCGTTTCACCCTGATTCTCATGCTCTAGTTGGTTGCGCATTTTGCCTTGATCTGTGGAGTGTGTTTTCATCCTTATTTCACCTACATACAAATATTTACCAACACTCGTGGAAATGGTTAGTAATAAACTCCTACCACAAAGTTGATGTCTATTTTTTATGTATTTATGTAGGAGTTGACGGCCAAAATCTGGCAGTTAAGAGCCGTGAACAACTCCCCCACACTTATCCTTTGCTCGTCCTCGAGTAAAGCAGAAAGGACTAAGGTGAAACATGAATTTCAAAGGTGTGAAGCGAGCATAAGAGATATTCCCAACCATACCTTGCACTTGTGAACTTTGAAGTGTCTATCATGCCTTCTTGGGTAGTTGAGGAATGAAATGGTCGCGAATCAAATCACTTCTACTCCTCATGTCAAGTAGCTTGGGGTTTTTCAATAAGTTTTCAAAACAAACCTTGCTTAGCTCCTCATTTGATTCTCTCAGATCGCTGAATGTGTATATGTCCTTACCAAGGCATTTGACTTGCCTTTTCTTCATCCTACTTCTAGTGATGGCTATATGTGGAGCTGAAGGTAGGGCATGAAGTATAAGGCATACTTGTATCACATATATTGCAAAGTCAAAAACCGGATCCAAAGAGAAAAAACAAGTCATACAATCAGATCAAGATGTGCACGTGCATGGATTGTGATGGATGGAATGGAAACTCCTTTTGTATGATCTCTCTTCCTATATAAATTCTTTTGAGAGCATGGCTATCTCTTTTTCTCTTTTTTTATGGACCTTCATGTGCCCACATTTTTTTTCTTTCTATTTTTTCTTAATACTTGGACCTTCATGTGTCCATATTTTTTTTCTCAATTGCCCATGCCTCTCTTTTTTTTAAACAAAAACTGGAGAGAGAGAGAGACCAACACATATAGTGGAGCATTTATTTTGTGGAATGAGTGGATGGTACAATGCTAACTTCTCAAAGAAGCATAGCAAGAGGGTATATGGTGTGCACGTGAATCTTGATCATGAAAGCATGAAAAGAATTCTCTCAAGGGTCACAACAATTTGACAAAGCTCAATGCAAAAACAAGCAGCATATGTGTATATGGTTTTCAAGAAGTATCAACATATGGCTTTGGTAGGACTTTTGGCATATCAAAGAGGAGCTTTGCAAAGGGTTTTCCAAATTTTCAAATAAATTTCCCAAGTACTTAAACATCAAGAGTGAAGATCATATTATTCAAACCATATCTCAAACATCAACTACTTAGATGAGCATGTTTTCCTAAAGATTTTTGTTCACAAGCATCAAGGTGATGAGCATGGAATAAAACATATGCAAGTCAACCATAGGAAGCATGTCGAACAAGTGGAACACATTTATTCATTTTGAGTTTGATTTTAATGATTTAGAATTAGGGTTTATTCAGACTCATGAATCAAATAGAGTTGAGAGGTAGAATGTGCACAAACCATCGCTCTTGAAGAGGATGGGGATCAAGGCAGTGGTTACTCAGCCAAACCAGAGGTGCCTGGCTGAACTTGGTGCCGTTGCCTTGTCCCTTGTCATGTTGGTGCAGACGATGTTGTGCGATACATATGTGGGAGATCTCGAATATGTATGGCAATGATTAACTTGAGAGATCTCCCCCACACTTGTACTTGTACCTGGTGCTGTATTCAACGAGATAGTGGAAACAAAATAATGGCTCTGCTGGTTTTAAGAACCAGGGAGCCCTAAAATTTATTCAAACTAAAATTTAATCTCACCAAGATACTTACTCAAGCAAGGCTGAACTAAGATTGCATCAACATGAGTATGTTGTGCAACATTAATCCAAAACCTTGTCTTACCTTTCCTTTTGAATTCAGCTCAATGACTCACCCAATCGTATTTGAGGATTTCTGCAGGGGTTAGTCCACAAATGCAACCAATATCTATACAAGTATTAACTCTAGAACATCAATCAAACTTGACACAAATTCCAGTTTGACTGACAAGGACATTTTAACCTAAGCACCATGCTTAATTTAAAACGCCTATGAATGCATGTTGTGGACACATATTCAACTAGAGCATACAAGAACAGACAAAGAAAACATGAAGCATGATTGAGCTTTATTCAAATAGAGATAAGCATGAGCACGTACTTGGTGATCCTCGGGGGACCTCCCGGCAGGGCTTTGTTTAATGTCAAAAGCAGGACATTGAGAGCACTTACCATGGTGTCTTGTTGATGAAGACTCAATGTTGTCACCAAGGCAATTCCTCTCATTTTTTTCTTCCTTTTTTATATATTTTTAAGGAGCAAGATAAAAGAACTAACACCATTTCCAAACCAAGGTAATGAATTGGCATGAGAATAACTTACTTGGGGTACTCACATATCTCCCCCACACTTGGAGTTTGCATTGCTGGGCAACAAAACTTCAAGTGTGTGGAGTTCAAGTCTCCTTCTGTAGTCATTTCCTCGCCAAGATGTACCAAGGTGTTGTAGTCGGTGTAGCTCTCATGTCCATAGGCATTGCCTATCCATCGTTCTCTTCGATCTCCACCTGGAATGGTTAGCGACCAAAAATTCTTGAAGGAGAACTTTATCCTAGAACATGCTCTTGCTTTTATTGAAGGGAAATAAATAAATGATAATCCGGGCTATCTCCCGGCAGTGTTTTGTTTTTGTGGTCATAAGCTCGACCATGAGAACTCTTGTAGCCATCATTGGTGATGGGTCACTGTTTCACCACCAATTGTTGCAGCTAGCTACAAGATTAGTGCCACGATGCACCCACGAAATCTGCAATGTTTACGATAAACATATACATCTACAACCAACCTTCTAAAAGTTTTACAGAAGAGGACCATAAGGTGGTTGTAGTCCTCGTATGTGCACGGTGCACTAAGCATGCCTGACCCTAGAGTTGCATTGAATGAGCATGGTATTTCAAAGATGACGGTCCTATTCTCATCTGTGGAATCCTTTTCATCGGACTCCAGAGTCGGCGCCTCACAAAATTCGTGGCCTGTCGGTTCTTCATGTCAAGAGATTCATCATGAGAAATCATAGTTGAATCTCGATCGTGGTCGTGAACAACTTCCTTGGGGCCAGAGAAAAGAGGCTCAAACTCGCTCAAGTGGGATGATGATCGTTCATCTTCACAAAAGTGAAGGGTAACTTCCGAGTCGTGCTCTTTGGAAGCAGCAGATTTTGCAACCTCGGAGAGAATGGACTCGGATGGTATGAACAAAGATTCATGCATCATTTCCTTGAGCAGGTTTGGCTCGGGAAAATGCTTCACCATAGTATTTTCTAAGCAAGACGTAGTAGTGGCAGAAGCGGCTTTCCTAAGCATTTCGTCTAGACTCCCTTGATGTACGATAAGTTTTTCAAACGGGGAGCCTAGGAGAAGATCAAAATTGAGGATATCAAAGATATGGAAATCTAAGTTGACCTCGATTTTGTCTATTATGAGTGGCACGGCACTTGCGACCCCCCGACATTTAAGGACGTGTCACTTGGGACAACTCTTGAAGAGCGTGTCGGATGGTCTTAGCATAACATTGCCCAGAAGAGTGTACGCTAAGTGCCATGGCAAAACATTAACCTCCATGATGGGATTAATGCGGGCTTCTACGGTAGTTCCCCTTATTGAGCGAGGAGTGATCGTGGAGGGTGTGCTAATCCAAATTGCTTCAGAAAAGCGTTTCTCTCCATCTGACCAATCCTCCTTCATGACTTTCTCGGGAAGTGCTTCATTACGGGAATCAGGAGGAGAAGGAGGTACCGTAGGTCTAAGGGAAGGTTCTGTCAATAGATCTCTAGATTGATCGGTGTGGACAGAGGAGGGTTCCTTCCCTGAATGGGCATCTATGAGATTCGAGGTGTTTCTATGGTTTCCCGTTGATTCATCCTCGAATCTAGAAGAGAACTTCGGGGGGGTGAATCTCATCTCCCTCCGATGTTCCTGGTTCGGGCGAGGTTTCTATAGCTGAATCTGGGGATATGGGAAATGAAGGATTGTGTTCAGCCGCTAGAAGATCCTCATGGGTCAACTCACACTCCTCTTGGAGAGGATCAGACTCGGCTGACAAGGAGGTATACTCGGCAATATAATCTAGGATTTTATTAGCCTCAGCCGGAAACTTTTGGAGGGGTACTCCTCTAGTGATGGAGTTGAGATAATCGACAGAATCCTTATCGATACTCTTCTTAAATTTCCAAAGCACTAAAGGATTGAGTGTCGACATGGTAGGGTCGGATTTCACTAAGAGCGAAAATCTAGCCCAGGTTGCGCCTAAAGTTTCCTTCTCATTCTGCTAGAAGAACATGATAGAGAATGTCTTCTTTAGGGAGTCCCAGCTGCCCTTTCTGGTATATGTATAGGACGTGTACCATTGCTTTGCCCTCCCTTTAAGAGAGAAGGGAAACAACATCCACAGGAGGACATCTTGTTTCATGCTTGCAGAGGCAAAGCGTGAACAAAGCTACTCGAACTCTCGCAGATGGTGGTCTAGGTTCTCGCTACTTAACCCAGAGAAGGAAAGCTCCCGAACCATAGCGATAAGGTCGGGACAGAGTTCATAGCCGGATATGGAAGATGATGGTGGCTCATTGAACTCGCCCCTTGAGGCAGAGAGGCTTGTGAAAGGATGGCTTTCTCCATGGGTAGTGGGGGTAAAGATAGCAGGAAGAAAACTAAAGATGATACGGGATAAATCTTGTAGGGTAGAGAAGCTTTTAAAGAATAGCTCCTCTATGGGTCGCAGGGGTCAAGGTAGAAGAAAAGAAAAGCAAAGGATACGAGGACGAATAGGTTAGAAGAGAGATACAACAACTGTTCCCCGACAACGGTGACAGAAAGCTTGTTGGGTATTTTAGCGTCACGAATAAATCCGCAAGCGCACGGATACCGTTATAGCTTTCACCTCAGAGTATTCCAAGGGTTATCGAATCCATCAGGGAACGTGTGTGCACTCTCTTCTATTCTAATCGGTCCAAGGACACACCAAGATAGGTAGAAGGGAAGAGAGGAATTCCTAAGATAGCGCTACTGCTGAGTTAAAGGTCGATCTCTCAGGCACAATACTCGCTTCGGGCACCAGCTTACAACTGGTCTGCCAATCGACTCCGGCCAACAGCTCTACGCTATATCCGAATGTGGAGGATTATGAAGGACCAATAGGGCTGTCACCACCTACGGCCTACCTCTAACAAACCATGGGATATAAGGCAAACGAATGATAATCCTTAGCCTAGACACCTCTCCTACGCTACTGATTACTACTGTAGTCTAACTACGTTTGGTACCCCGTAGCAAACTACAAGCACTCTGTACAAATATAGAGCAACGAACCCGCGAGTAAGAGAACTGATCTCACTCAACTACAAGCACTACTAGCATCTACTATACCAAGTAAAATACTAGAGATAGGAACCACGAATACTTACTAAACCCGAAGAATGTAGCAGCATCCGTAGAGGTACAAGTTGGAGAAGAGTGCCGACACCCCGGCACTTCTCCCTGAACTACTCCCTCACTCTCGTAGAGGTACAAAATGGAGAAGAGCACCGACAACCAGTTGCCCCTCCTGAGTACCTCTACCCTCTCCCTACATTAAGACAACTCTAAACCAAAGAGAAAGCTTGAAGTGGATGTGAACTCCAACTTGGTGGTGTGTTGAAATGGAGCCCCTCCCCTCATATTTATAGAGGGGGTACATGGTGCTCTCGGCCGAGGATTGCAGCTCTACCCCCTGGAACCGACCTTGGGAGCTAGTAAGGAGCTGCCACGCATCAAAGATGAGGTGGTGTGGCCCATGGGCTAGGTCGGGCGACCTAGCTGGTCGGCCGGCCTTCCCGGGGCTCCAACTGCCCCCAATTTTGGTGATTAGGCTGTCCTAGTGTCCCTTGTCCTGATCCCATGGGGCATGGCCTGTCCTACGCTTGTTTGCTTGGGTATTTGGGCTTGTTTTGATCTGTTTTAGCCTGATTCTCATGCTCTGTTTGGTTGCGCATTTTGCCTTGATCTGTGGAGTGTGTTTTCATCCTTATTTCACCTGCTTACAAATATTTACCAACACTCGTGGAAATAGTTAGTAATAAACTCCTACCACTAGGTTGATGTCCATTTTTTATGTATTTATGCAGGAGTTGACGGCCTAAATCTGTTAGTTAAGAGCCGTCAACAGCAAGAGAGTTAAAGAGGAAAAAGATAGACATGGTTTCTCATGCAAGACTCCATGTCTACACAAGAACCAAGAAAGAGAGAAGAGTGATAGGGTAAGGCAAATGAGAGAAGAGGGTTTATTAGTGGGTAAGAACCAAGATAGACATGGTTTCTCATGCAAGACTCCATGCTACATTAACATTGAGTTTAGAACAAGCATAAAATATCATGACATGACATGTAATCATGACAAGTTATACAAGTCTTTGAATGGATGCACCGTGGTCCTTTTATGGAACTGGCTTCGTCCCTGGCCAGCAGCCACCATAAGGTGAAGGAGACTAATGTGACCTCTCAGCACGTACAGTCTCTCTTAGTGGCGAATCTAGCCTGAACATTTAGAGAGGGCTCATGACCACTATCTTTTCTTGCTCCCCTTCTCTTCCTCCTCCTCTCCTGTTTCTCTTTATTGTTTCATCTAGTCCAAAGCCTGTGCTTCCGCAACATTTTACATTCATGTCATGTTATGTTATGCTTGGTTCTAGACTCCATATTCATGTAGCATTTGACTGTGATTGATGGTAGTGGCGTGGCGTAAGTTGCGATAGAGCAGGTCAAACTGTGCCTGCTGAGACGTCACATCAGTCTCCATCAACCTGCTGGCCAAGGGTGATGCCAACAGATCCATATTGACCATGAACGCTGCATCCATTCAGAGTTTTGTATAACTTCTCATGATTACATGTCATGTCATGCTTTGTTTAGTGGTAAACTATTGTTTACACTTGTGCCAGTGCATCAGGCTGAAGCAACATGGATTCACCCCTGCTGTTGGCTACTGCAGTAGTTTGCGTACGCTACTAACTCACATCGCACGTGAACCGAGACGATGCTACGGCAGTACCGTTGAGTTTTCTGCACTCACCGGTCACACCGGACATGTTCACTGGACTATACACCACAGGACAGACCTGTTGATCTATCCGGATAAGTTAACGGTCTTACCACTCTAAATCTACAGGATTGCCCCTTTGAATCTTCGTGGGCTGTGATCGCCGCCTACCCCCATCCGGCCCATCCACCTCGCCGACTGCTTGGGTTTTTACACGTGTTCCACCCCATCTGCCTCGCGGCCAGCTTAGGTTGCTTAGTGTTTTCCTCTATTATTGCACTCACGAGTCAGACTGTTGCTATGACCTGCCATTTTGTTCATGTACTCATCAGATTTCCTCATAGTTTCCAATGACCATTTGGACCAGTGTTCACGGTTCCATAGACCGGTGATCTTTAGGATGAGCCCCACTAGCATATTCTTGATCCTTTGCGAGATGGGTGCGGTGAGGACGGTGCGCCACCCGTACCAATCATCGGCTTGATTTTGTGAAACTCGACCCTCCGGAGCCAGACAATGGTAACACAAATGATTGACTCGTGTTCAGTGTTTGCTGTCACCAAAATATTATTTACTCGCTTGACACATTTGCTGATTGACCACCTCTTTCGACGCATGTTTTGGACTAGTGACCATCGGTCAGAAGCACTGAGCAATTCAGCGAGATGACTGGTGGTGGGTTCATGCACCAATTTGACCATTGCTCGACGGACAAATTCACCGTACAATCAATAACTTGGAAGGGAGATGGACGATGGGTTATTGCCTAGAGTTATTAAGGATCTCCATATAATAAGCAACATCATCCATGTTCTAAAGGTCACTAGAACTTGTAACGTCAGTGACATCCGGTGAAATGTTCTCCAACCTCCCCAAGAACCTCCATGAGGAAGGCTTAGCGCCAACTTGTGAAAGAATGAGTACATACTTCAATGACTTGAATTTGGATGTGTTCCTCTTTTAGTGCACTCACCGATCGAACCCGTGGACTCACGAGACATTTTCTAAAGGACTCGGCAGATTACCTGACGGCACTGTTCTTTCCATGCACTATTCGGATGGGTCTTCACCATTCTTGATGTCTGGTCAATATGTTAGGAAACTACGAGCACAAAATGCATTGATGCAAAGGCAATTGCTGTAGAGAGGCCTGGAAGTCAGTCTGGAACTTTGGATTTCTCTTCTGTGAAGGTGCGTGCCCAAAACAAAGGGTATATGTACATTGCACCAGCATTACATGTCAATGATGATGGTTTTGGTCGTGCCAAGACATTCTGGTGTAATACGGTCGACCGGATGCCCAGATGCTCGTGGACACACATGTGCTACACTCCTGATTGTCATGTTCTTGAAATTGGATGTGTTCCTCTTTTACTCAATGCCGAGCGACGCGGGCAACGACCCTCTAGAACCGTCACCGCGCATGCTCGCACCCCTCCACGGTCCTTGGGAATCCTAACCGTCGCTGCGGGAATTCAAACGACTTCCAAGCCATCTACACTCACCTATCTAACCATTGGCTACAAAGCACATCACCACCAAATTCAAAGGACGCGCCTGTTCTGAGTGCGGTTACAGTGCAATTAGTGGGGCGGCGCGAGACGACGGCAGTTCCCAAGGTCGCCGTTCGGGCTTCTCTTTGATTGCTACATAAGGGAACGACACCAAACCCAGTCCTCTCATCCCTTTACCACTGTGCACTCGCCCTCTTTCCGGCCTCTTTCCATCTCCATTGTTGCCGACCACCCCGACCAAAACCTCCTTCGCCCTCCATGTCGCCCGGCGGCCTATGGCGCCTGCGAGATCCCTCGCCGACCTTCCAGAGGAGATGCTCATCCACATCTCCTTAAGCATCGCGGCCTCGTCCGACTACCCCATGGCCGATCTCCGTAGCCTTAGGGGGGCTTGCTCTCTCATGAGAGACAAGGTGTGTGGTGCAGGGCTGGTCCGCCGCAGCCTCAACCTGAGCCTCGGGCTGCACCAGTCGGTCGACGAGGCAATCAACGAGCGACTGATCATCAACACCCACGGCGCGGGCAACCCGGAGGCACTCTTCATCACGGGTATGAGGGCTGTCTTCTGACAACACGACGGGGCTTTTGATGCACCACTTGACGATCTTGATCCAGCTGCTCGGCGGGGCCACAAGCCGGCGGCGTTCCTGCTCGCTGTGCTCCTGCGGCGAGCAAATTGTGGCGCCGAGTACGACCTTCGGGCCAAGGAGCTCCTGGCGGAGGCGGCGGACGACGACCCGGCGCTCCCCGTCTTAAACAACCGCGAGCTTTCTCTTTCGCAGGAGCACGTCTTCCAGACGCTGTAGAGGTATGTGTGGCCTTTCTGCCCCCCTCGGCGTGCCTCCGCCAGTGCCTCACAAGGACATTCACCATTGCGCGTCCCAGTACAGGTAGGAAGGATGGGGCGTCGACACCGTCGGGGAGGGCTGGTGCGGCAAGCACGTCGGCGAGTACATATGGCATCCGTGGTCAAACTTCTGCAGCGAGGATTGCAGGATTCGTTTCACGTGCGAGTCCTTCCTCAACTCTCTCTTGCGTTATCCTTAGGATGTGATGTACTTCTGCAAGTAATGTTATCCTTAGGGTCTCATATTATGTTGTGTATGGTTCTAGACTCCATGTTCATGTCATCCAGAGCCTGTGTGTCTACAACATTTTACATTCATGTCAGGTTATGTTATGCTTGTTTCTAGACTCCATGTTCATGTAGCATTTGACTGTGATTGATGGTAGTTGAAAGGATCGACACTAGGCCTAGAGGGGGGGGGGTGAATAGGCCTGTTTAAAAATTTCCTGAAAACTTGGCAGAAAATCGTCAGGTCCGGATGATCCGGCCCTATGTCGGATCTTCCGGTCCTTCTCAGGCCCGGATGATCCTGTGTAGGGTTGGATGATCCGATAGAGAGAAAGAATCTTGCACTAGATTTGAAATCTACTTAGCTTTTGACGAATTCCTTTGAATACAAAGTTGACAAATGAAGTAGCTAAGCCTGCGAACCAGTTTAGCACAAGAGGAATGCAACTAACGAGTAGATCAGGTCAAGAATAGCTCAAGAATAATAGGAACAACAATAAATAAAGGAGACACAAGACTTAACCCGAAGTTCACTCCACGAAGAAGCTACGTCTCCGTTGAGGCGCTCACAAAGAGCAGGGTTGCTCTATAACCCTTTCCCTCACTCAATCAACCACGTAGGAGGACTGAGTTGCTCACCAGCAAATGTCCACGAAGGACGGGGTAATACAAACTTCCGGGGCTCAACCACAAAGGAATGGAAGCTCGCCGGCACCTCTAACCATTTAGGAGCCAAGCTCCAAGAGTAACAAACGTGAATCGACGAATCAAAGGTTGCTTCAAGTGCTTTTTGAGATGAACAAGTGCTAGCTCACGGAGTGCTCTCAAATCACACCTCGAATCTCACTTCTTCTCAATCCCTAGGTGTTTTCTTGCAAGAATCAAGCTCTAGAATGGAGAGAAGTGAAGGAATGAATGCTAGGGAGGCGTGGTTTTTAGTGAGAGCCAAGAGGAATGAAAGAGGAGGGTGAAGGGGTATATATACTCCCACCCCCTCAAGTGACCGTTGTGTGATTTCTGGTGGTTTCTGGATCATCCGGGGTAGGAATAGAATATGCTAAAAAAACATACTTGAAAACTCCCTGGTCCGGATCATCCGGCCTGGCACTACCAGGTGCTCACAAATTCCAGGTCCGGATCATCCGGGCTAAGGCCGGATCATCCAGACTTACTCAGTGCTAAAATTCACTGTTTGGTCGGATCATCCGGGGTAACCCCGGATCATCCGACCCTGTGCAGAAACTTTGTGCAGAGTGTTTTGTGAGTGAAGTGCGTGACTCCCAAGAATATCATCTAAAAAAGCATTTTGACAACCTAAAATTCGTTCAAATGCATCCCCCTTGATAGTACAGTGAACCTATACTCAATTTCAAACTAAACATTAAAATTAAATCTCCGATAGATTCCACCATACATGAAATGAAATTGGGGACCTTCCTTTTATCTTCTTCTTGAATTTATCATTTTATTCCTGCACACACTTTATTGAAAGCATCATATCCCCAAATTGTGATTGTCAAAAATCACAAAAATCATTTAGGGGCCTAGATGAACTTTCAGTAGTGGCGTGGCATAAGTTGCGATAGAGCAGGTCGAATTGTGTCTTCTAAGACATCACATCAGTCTCTGTCAACCTACTGGCCAAGGGCGAAGCCAGCAGATGCATATTGACCATGAACGCTGCATCCATTCAGAGCCTAGTATAACTTCTCATGATTACATGTCATGTCATGCATCGTTAGTGGTAAACATGGCCTCACCCCTGTTGCTGGCTACTGCAGTAGTTTGCATATGCTACTGACTCACACCGCATGCAAACCGAGGCGACGCTATGGCAATACCATTGTGTTTTCTGCACTCACCGGTCACACCGGTGGGGACCGGTCGGACAAATCAACTCGACCGGTGTTCACCGGACATGTTCATCGGACTATACACCACAGGACGGACCTGTCGATCTATCTGGTGAAGCTAACGGTCTTACCGGTGAGAGCTGTCATGATCTACTAGATTGCCCCTATAAATCTTCATGGGCTGTGACCGCCGCCCGCCCCATCCGGCCCATCCACCTCGCCGGCTGCTTGGGTTGTTTCACGTGTTCCGGCCCATCTGCCTCGCGGCCTGCTTGGGTTACTTAGTGTTTTCCTCTATTATTGCACTCAAGAGTCAGACTGTTGCTATGACCGGACATTTTGTTCATGTACTCGTCAGATTTCCTCATAGTTTCCAATGACCATTTGGACCAATGTTCTCGATTCCATAGTCCAGTGATCTTTAGGATCAGCCCCACTAGCATATTCTTGATCCTTTGTGACAAGGGTGCAGTGAGGCTGGTGCGCCACCCGTACCAGTCATCAGATTGATTTTGTGAAACTCGACGCCGGAGCCAGGCAATGGTAACACAAATGATTGACCCGTGTTCAGTGTTTACTGCCACCGGAGTAATATTCACTCGCTTGACACATTCACTAACTGACCACCTCTTTCGACACATGTTTTGGACTAGTGGCCACCGGTCACAAGCACTGAGCGAGATGACTGGTGATCGATTCATGCACCAAATTTACCTTTGGCCGACGGACAAGTTCAACGTACAATCAATAACTTGGAAGATCTGGCTGACTTACATTGTCTCTTGCCAAATCATTGTCACTAATATTACAAATTCAACATCTACAGTAACAGCAACTAGCACTGGAGATCTGGTCTTTGCATTCACCGGACGCTATGGATCATCCTGTTGGTTTTATCAATCACTCGGGAGGTATGGAACTTCAAGACACGGGTCAAACAGATATCTTCTCTTCCCAAGATGCATACACTTAATCCACACCTGGAACAGAAATTGCATGCCATTTTCGTGGGATGTAACATAAATTTTGGACAACGACAATGTGTATTGATCTTTGACCATGACACCTACACTTTTGTAGGTGCAACTATAAGAACCGCAACTATGGGACTGTTTTTCCATGCACCAATGTGACCGGTGTTCATCTGACATGACCACCTGACAATTTATCATCGGACGAACTACATCATTTCAATGCCTCATAGACATATATTGATCATGTACACAAGAGCACAGAAAAGCACCAAGAGCTCCAACTCCAGCTACTCATGAAGAACCAGGTCCTTCTCTACAGTCTACAACCATTGGCAGCTCCTGCTCAAGCAACAAGGATGCATCAACTTTTCAAGCATCTTCTCAAGGAGCAGTGGCTGCCTTTCTTACTTGTTGTTTGATGTCAAGTATTGAAAATCTCTAGCTAGAAGATGATACCTTTTCTGAACTTATGTTACTACTTCTTATATTGTTTGATGACATCAACCTAAAGATACCGTTTGTTGTAAATATTTGCTGCTATGAGATGATGTTTATGAACTCAGGTTCATGTTAGTGCTGTTACCTTAGCTCTATGAACTCAGGTTCATGTTAGTGCTCTATGAACTGATATTGTTAACTGCCATCCATGTGCATTTATCACTTCCTTTTGCAAACCAGTTCATTTTGCATTGAAATATGCTGCAAGCTCAGTCAACATTTACATCAAAAGATCATGCACAAACAAAGGTTGCCACAGAAGCTCAGGCTCTAACAGAGCAAGTCAGAATGTTGAGTACTTCAGTACAAACAACAGCCCTAACAAAGCAAAAACTACAATGCACCTACTGAAACAACTGAAGTTGCTTTTCTCCTTCAAGTCAATTTGCTCCTTGTCCTCATCTTCTTATTGAATTCATCCTTCTCCTTTTCTAGTTGCACTATCATCTGCCTGAGCTCTCCATTTTCCTCCTGAATCCTCTAAACATGCTGCTGCTCCTCTTCTTTCTCCCTCCTCAGCTGCCAAACAGCATCACGAAGGTCACACATCAAAATCCGCTCATATTGTGTGGCCTCACGATCCATCCACACATAATAGCCGCAATCCCTGGGTTTCTACATTCAAATGAATTGCACAGCAAATCAGAAAATCAATCGCAGAGCAGACCAATCTAAGGGGACAACCTAAAGAAATGCTTACCAATCCTGAAGGGCATCTGTAGTACCTCCGGCTCAAGTTGTCATCACTCCATGATGTCCAGCAAGGCGCCTTCCTATTGCAGCGGCACTTCACTGTCGAGGAGTAGTCATACAGACCTACTCGATACGTGAAAGCATCTAGGCCTCTAGTGGGTTTTAGAGTATTGATTGATAACACGATTAAAGGACTAACTTGTTTGCATGCGATTATGAGCAGTAATTTAATTAAGAAATTGGTATTAAACAAGATGACTCATGTGTTGCAAGCAAGTGTGATTATCCCATTGGCATAATGCATACGTGACAAGCAAAACAAAAAAAGAAAAGATAGAGCAAGGTATTCATGGTTGATGTAAAGGCTCTAATATTTGCGAAGGCTTGTTCGATCTATAATGGGATTCAAAATGACAAGTAAAGTTTTTGTGAATGAGATGTGATATGCTTATGCATAGTCTCAAATATGAAAGAACTTGTCACGTGTGATAAATGGTTGCTAACAAAAGAAGCAAGCAAAACAAAAGAGAATGAGACATGAGTTTATGCAAAGATAACATCTCAAAATAGAAAGCTTGCATATGTGATTGAGTTGAGAATTCGAATTGGTAAAGAAGATTTCATGCATGACACAAATCAACATGAGTTCAAGATGGACGGCTAGGATAAATGTAGAGGACCGAGAGGCATGTTTGAAGAGGCTACGCAAGCAACGGCTTGGGGGAGCAAAGAAACCGATACGGGTCAAAGGCCGGAGATCCTAGAGTCATGGAGAGCTCTATATTGAAGATTGTCATTATTCAAGTGAAGAAGGTGACTTGTGAATCAAGATGGATTTCATGCTTATGCAATTGAAGATTCAAAGTCACTAGCTTAAAGCGGGTATGCTCAAAGATTGAAGATGTTGATGCCCTCACGGAATTGATCGAAGAAAGGTCGGCATGATCATATTATGAAGAAGCTCAAGTAATCATGGAAATTGTATATTTCATTTATACACTTGAGTATAGGTATGCCGTACTATCAAGAGGGATGCAACATCAGTAGGTTTAGACAATACCAAAAGTGTAGCAAGTCCCTAGAGAGAAAAGCCAAACAGAGAGAGAGTTAATTGCAAAATTCAGAGATGGACCAGTCTGACCGGTCTAAGCAGACAGAACCTCCAACGGCTAGTTTTCAAAACCGACTGATTTGACCGGTCTGAGGGGCCGGTCTGACCGGTCTAACTCTGACAGGGGCAACGACTAGTTTTTTAGAGGGGTATTTATACCCCATGACTTCACCCATTCGTGGGTGCTGATGCCATTCCACTCAGAACACATTTGAGAGCCTTGTGAGCACTTGGAGAGTCCTCCCCAAACTCTCTTTGTGAGAGTTGCTTGATTCAAGTTGAATCCTTGAGTTGGGTTGAATGAATCCAATCCTAGAGAGTCATTTGAGTAAGAGAGAAACATCCCGAGCTTTTGAGTACTTGAGGTTGCGCGGCCAACTCGATTGAAGCATTTGTTACTCTTGGAGCATCGGCTCCTAGACAGCTAGGCGTCGCCGGTTAGCTCCCAAGGTTGTGGTAAGCAGCGGCAAGTTTGTTACAGCAGCGATCGTGTACCAAGAGGGCGCATGGTCATATATTGGAGAGAGGAGATAGCTTGACCTTGCGGTCGCCACGAGCTTCCCCAACGGAGAGTAGGATTCATACGTGGGTGCACGGGGTGAATCCAAACTTCGGTAAAACAAATCACCGTGTCTCCTTTGCACCATCTTCATTTCAGTTTGATTTACTTACCTTGCATTTATAGTCTACTTGGTTGTGTTCTACTTGTGTGTAGGAAGCTAATTATATTGATAGAAATACTTTGCAAAAGCTACACTCCAAGTTTCATATAGGTTCAAGATCGAGAAGGGGATTATTCCCTTGCTGTTGGTCTGTCTATCTGTATAGACCAGTCTGGCCGGTGTGGTGGACCGGTCTGACCGGTCCAGGCAGCTGACAGCAGGGTTAAGTGCTGAATTTTGAAGAAAAGCCTATTCACCCCCCTCTAGGCTACGACATCGTATGATCAAGATTCTTTCAATTGGTATCAGAGCCTTGGTCTCCGAATTGAAGCCTAACCGCTTGGAGAATAACAATGTCGACATTTTGCGAGGTACCGTCTGAGCCCCTTGGTATGAATGGCTCAAACTACATTTCTTGGTCCGCTCATATTCATAATTTCTTAAGGACCATGGGTCCTTCTTTTGAGCAAGCTATTCAAACTAGCATTCTACCTAGAGATCTCAACAATTTGTCAAATTAAGAAAAAGAATGCTTGTTGTGTAATCATCGTGTTATTGACCTCTTTTTTGAAAGTATGGACAAAGATTTTGCAGATTCTATACAAGAGGAGAAGAATTTTTCAAAGATACGTCTTGATGCATATCGCCTTTGGCAACACCTTGAGGTAATATGCAAAGAGGATAGTGACGACGAGGATCAAGAAGAAGATGAAGAGTCACTAGAGGAGTATACCACTTCAGAGAATTACACTCATCCTCTTGTGACTACTTTCGATGATCAAGGAAGAAAAGAAAAGAAGTCTACTGGTTCCCTGTTGGAACCGGTCTGTGACCGGTCAGACCAGTCTGACCAAGGGACGATGCAAGGAGAGCAAGAAGTGCTCCCGACGGCAATCAAGGCAAGCACAAGTTTCATATGAGTCAACATCTTCAAGTGATATTGATCACAAGTGCTTGACCACCGAATTCAAGAAAGAAGATAGCCAAGGAGTTGATCAAGCAATGAAATTCAAAGAAGAGCTTGATAGACTCAAGATCATCTATTCCTCCTTGGTAAGAAAATCAGAGAGCTTATCTACTAACTCCTTATCTCGTATTGACTCTTTAGAGAAGGAGAACCAAGTGCTCAAAGCCAAGTTGGAGAAGCTCACTAGTGTGCATGTGGCTTTGCAAGGAACTCATACGGAGCTTAAAAAATCCTATGAGAAGCTTGTGGACTCACATGTCTCACTTGAAGTGGCTCATGAGGTTATGGTTACAACAGTAAATTTCTATGAACCTCTAACTCACACTTGCACATGCTCACAAATTCAAATTGATTTGACTTGCACTAAACCATGTTGTTCTCAAGCAAGCCAATCTAGTATTGAGCAAGTATTTGTAGAATCTTGTGATGACTTCATTGCACAAGAAAATAAAAAACTTATACATGAAGTAAAAAGGCTTAAAGAAGAAGTAATCAAGTTGATGGGTAAGGAGCAAGTGAGACCTTCTCAAGATAACCGCGACTCCGTGGTGAAGAAGCTTGAGAAGGGTTCAAACATCACTAGCTCAACTCCTCAACAAGATCAAAAGAGCATCAAGCACAAGATTTCAAGAAAGAAGTCTCTAGGACACATCAAGTGTTATAGATGCCTAGAGAAAAGGCATTATGCAAGAAATTGTCAAATAAAGTCCGATGAGGAAGAGCGACTCTCAAGAAGTCAAAGAAAGCTTCCAGAAAATAGAGTGTGCTTTGGATGCAGGAAAATGGGGCATATGATTCACTGCTGTCCTCAGCAGTTTAGGTTTGACCAGACCGGTCCAGGTCAGTGCTGCTGATGGACCTACAAAGGAGCCCATAAAAGCTGCTTTTCCACTAAAGAAGCCTTGTGACGCTTAGAAGTGTACAAATAAAGTCAAGAGCACCTTCGTCAAGCTTAAACATCAAATTTGGTACACATGTCGAGCAAAAGGTCATATGAGCAAGGATTGCCCGAACGGTAACTTGGTTAACTCAAAACTTGTTCAATATGACTTTGCTAAATTTGGGAAAGACAAGATGAGTACTTATGCTACTAAAGTGATCATGTTGACGCAAAAATCAACACATTGGAATTCGAGGGCAAGTGTTTGCCAAGCACAGAAAAGTCAACCAAGCATACCAGTCAATTTGACCTGAAATTGACAAGGAAGAAAACATAATCAAATTCGAGAGCGTATCGGCTGGGATTCCGAATGTCTCTCAGATAAGCATATCGGCAAGCTCTGCCGATACAGAAAGCGACAAAAGGATATTAAATGCAAGTGCGTAGTAAAGGAGCGCGTTGGTAGGATCAGCCGATGCACTAAACGACGAAACCGGCTTTGGGCAGCCGATTTCACGTGTATAACAAGATCTAAGCTGTGAATGTACAACTTAGATGATGTAAGCTAGAAACAAATCTAAACCAGCTCTTGAGATAACAAAAGTATTACTGCAAAACCTAAAGCTGATCTAGTATGTTTCTAGCGGATAGATCTGATAATATCCAAAAAGCATAGGAAAACCTACAAATCTAGACGATATCGATAAATTGTGAATAAATCTAGACGAGATAACAACGATGTGCCCGGAAGTCAAAGCCTAGATAAACTCGATAACTTTTTAATAGATTTGAACGAAGCCACAGCGATGCGCCCGGTAGCTAAAGCTCAAATATACTCGGTAAAACAAAAACTCACTAGCAAACCAAGTCGCTTGAATGTGAGGCGTCCTTGATCAACTTGAAAGAACTCGTCGAAAAAGAAGAAGAAAAGGCGAAGTCGCCGAAAAGTGCAAAGTAATTGTAAAGTTTGTTGTATTGAATGTGTATCAAATTTTTCCAGTTCCTTACAACTCATATTTATAGCCTAGTGCTACCGAGTCTTAGCCGATTACGGCAAACATTACTTGACTCTAAAGAAAAGACTTACTAAAGATAGACTACTTTAAATATTACAACCGAATCATCAAGATTTTCGTAGAGTCCGGATCCTCTTCTCCTTCCTTGACTTCATCGGCAACTCTCCATCGGCCGACTACCAGAACGGGTGGATCAGCATCTTCATAGCATATTCCTCTGGTTCATCGGACGGACTCCCATCGGTCGATTCCAACCCTGTACATCTTTTGGTTTCTTTCAAATTGGTCACCTTCCCTTCATCAAAATCACCTTCCTTGACATGTGTCAAAAAACGGTGTCAACACATGCCCCCCAGTTTCGGAGTAATTTATTTTGCTCCGAAATTAATTCTAATCATCCTTGCCAATGTTTAAACGGATCTCTGTCTCCTAAACAAACAGTGCACCAAATTCCCATTTTGCCCCTATGGTAAATGTTATAAATATCTGTGTCTCCCTTCTCGCTGGCAATCCTACTGTAGCATTGCCCCGCCTTCTCTCTTGCTCAAGAACTCATCTGCTCTGCCGCCGCCTTTGCAACCAGAACACCCTCCTAGGGTTTCAAGCTCAAGAACCACTTTTCCAGCGATGGCGTCTATCTCCGAGATCCCAGAGGTACATTTCTCCTTCCCCACCTGTATCTCTGCTTTCCATTCCCCTTTTAATTTCTTCAGTCGCGTCATCTTATTTCCGAACTTTTCTTCCAAAATCTTAGGAGCAATATGATTATTCCATTAGAGAACCAACCCAGCATGATCTATATAGGCCCTATGAAAAACCCAGATCCGACCAGGATAATTAATATAGAAACCAACAGGATCCCCCTAAAGTCCTCCGATATGAATCTAGATTGGTCTTAGGCCTTTAGATCTTGGCTGAGTGTCATTCCTGGGTGGAGAAATTGGTTTCGTAGGATGGCCAACTCTCAGAGAACCAATTAGGAACAGTATGATATCAGCCAATGTCTGAACTTATCTTTATTGAAAATGATTAGAAATGAGCCGATGCTCATATCAGCCTCTTATTTTTGGTCTGACACTGTTAACGCGTTCATGTTTAACCATGGGCCAATGACACCTACCCTGATGGATGTTGTGATGTTCACTGGCCTGAATATCAACGCTCCCGATAGACCTTTCCGTTTGCTAGAAAAAGCATCTTTCAAGATTGAAACAAAAAGCATCGGCGGATGGAAAGGATATATCAGCAAGAATATGAAGACCGGATCAGTATCTGACAGAGAGCATACCGCCTTTCTCAACATGTAGCTTGAGAAATTCATCTTCTGTGGCAAAACAGTTGGCCCAACAAATACTAATCTTAATCTGGCAGAAACTCTGGCTACTGTCAATCTTGTCCCTCTCAGCAAACATCTTTTGGGGTCAGTTTACCACCTGCTTCATCAAGTATCATCCAGACTCAGAAAGAGCCAGCCGATCACCAACTTGGGAAGCCCCTGGTGGTTCATTCAGTTGTGGCTGCATATGTACATGCACAAAATTATGACAGTTGAATTGTCAGAAATATAATTCCCATCAGAAAACTTCTCTGAACAAGAAGAAATCGCCACTCGCTGATGCACATCATTTGGTGAAGCAGCTATCATGATTGCCAATGATCCTAAGACCCTTGGCATTACTGACTTTTTCAAGTCCTTCTATAATGGTTTCCCAGAAATCTCCACTATCTGGTTTGCATATCAGGATGAAAAAGTTATGTATGAAAATCCCTTCAAGTTCTAGTTTGACTCATGGAAAACTGGTGAAGAAGCCACCAAGATCATGAAGGAAATAATCTCCCCAAAGATTCTGCCAGTTAATTTCACAACTGGTAAAGATATCCATAGTTATGAATTCTATAATCCATCAGTGGCAGCCAGGCAACTGGGACTTAGCCAAGTGCCACCCTCTCTCTTCTTTGTCGGTAAAGTCCAATTCAGAGAAGCTCTCAATAGCACTCTCTCTTATAGTCGGCCGAAAGATCAAGAGCCTGATGTAGACATGACACTCTTAGCCGATTGGCAGATTGCACCTTTTGCTGCTACCCCTTTCATCCAATGGTGGTCTGAATGGCAAGAGCACATCTTCTGCAAATCGGCCAATTTGTATTGCATGAGCTTGAACGAAAATTATCAGGCAGTTGATAATGAGGTACAAAACCAACCCTGTTCCCCATGTTGTATCGCAATATTCTTTACTTATATCTAACATCCATCCGAATAGGATAACAATAATGATCCTCCAATGATCAGCAGAAGCGGTCAGCCGATCAATTATGCCTTGCCAGCCGGTAAGACAAATATCGGCGATAGCGCTCCAACTCTGACAGACGTGGCCACTGGGAGAAGACGCAAGGTACCTTATACCAAGGTGACAGCTCATAAGAAAAAGAAATCTCCAGGCCAATCTTCAGTAGCAGCAGTATTCCAAACAGACATTTTGATCGACCTTCCTTCCTCTTCTTTAGAAGGTAAAAGCCTGAACCCCCATGTCTTCACTTCATCTGAATGCTGATCATATCCTTGCTTTATAATTAAGATGCCCCTGAACACCAATCTGGAGGAGAAGAAGATAGCACACCTCCTTATACATCATCAAATGTTCAGGTATTATTCTGCTTACTCAGCAAGCATTTAAATTCTCCCATAATCCTGGATTTGGCATCATTTTCCTTTGATTTTTATCAGGCACAGCATTCACCTTTGGCTCCCAGGAAATCCAAAGCAAATTCTCCATTGATACAGGTATCATTCCAAAGCTTGCTCATAAATACACTATGTATATTCTGACAATCATCCTTCAGCTTGCCGACCATGCGCTATCGGGCCAACCGGACATTACTTTCATCGCAGCTCCTCATCCTTGCTGGCTCCAACATAGAGGAAATATGCCTGAAGCAAGTAAGCATTCTTCCCCTTGGCCGATTTCATCACCCCTTTGCATTCATCGGTCATCCTAATCACATCTCCCTGTCTGGCACAAGAATCTCTGGACAATAGCCTGTTTTCTTTTCAAATCGGAGCCACTTCCCAGGAAGAAGGAGAACAAGCAACATCAGCCGATCCAGTTGTGTTGTCGGATGAAATCAAGGCCAACCTTCAAGAATCTCTCCAATTCCTAAATCAAGACATCGGCCACCTGATCAAGAATGCACAGTCGATCTGAACTATTTTATAAGAACTGGAGGGCAAGCTTCCAGAATCAATTGAAGAAGCATTAACTCCTGCAGCCTTCATCGAGAGTCATCGTGCACAATTCAACAAGGCCCAGAAATGACTTGCCGATCGTCTTCAGCAGGAAAAAGTCATTAAACAAAGGGACGACTTCAAAGCTTTAGAATAATCGGCCGTTGGTGAAATCAAGTCCCTGAATGACACCCAGGCTAGCATCTTGAGGAACAAAGCTAAATTGGAAGCTGAACGTGATCGTCTTCTGCAAGAGCTTAATCGGGTAAACCAAGCAATAGACATTGCAGATCACGATCTTTCTCAGATTCCACCGGTTATCACCAAACTCCAAGGAGATAAGCAAAAATATGCTCGTCAAGCATATCAACTCCATAAGAGTTTGCAGCCAATCTCTAGCTGTTCGGCGAATGATTATCAAGTGATTGCAAACATTGATCAAATTCGCCTGCGTGCGATAAAAGTAATCCGGGAAGCTTTAGGATTACTGTAGAGGCACTCTTTGCATCGTAATCTCCAGGAATTGCAAACACATGATCCAATTCCAGAAACTCTGTCTTTGTGATTTTATTGCTCTAAGGGCGACTCATATCGTGTCGGCCATATTGCAACCGATGCATCCAACTTGCAAATCAGCTTTTACATATTTTTTGCACTAAAGGCAATACTTCCTAGTATTGGCTATAACTTACAAAATCCGACCGATACTACAATCGGCCACACCCTTCATCGATCAAGACTCATCCGAAGAATCTCCTGACTTTACCGATGTGACTTCATAATCAGCCATCCAAAAGAAATCCTTCTCCCATGCTTGACCAGAAAGACAATTCATCCGATCATAACTCACTATATGGGCCTCAGTTGATGCCATGCAGAATGACGAATCGGCCGATACTACTTCAACAGTATCGTCAACCCACTGAATCAAACATTGATGCATAATAGATGGAATGCAACAGTTGGCATGTATCCAATCCCGACCCAGTAGCAAACTGTATGAACCTTTGCCATTAATAGTGAACAAAGTAGTAGGAAGGGTCTTACTGCCAATTGTGAGATCGAAGCATAATGCCCCCAAAGCAGGAGACACGACCCCTTCGAAATCTTTGAGCATCATATCAGTCTTCGTCAGATCATCCTGATTCTTCCCAAGCTTGCGTAGCATAACATAAGGCGTTATATTCACAGCTGCACCTCCATCAACCAACATCTTTGTAACAGGCTTGCCATTGACGAATCCTTTTAAGAACAATGCCTTAAGATGTTGCCTCTTGCCGTCTTCTGGCTTCTCAAACGTTGCAGGCAATAGTTCCAAGTTCAACTGTGCCATGGCTTCCTCTAATTCTGGTACATGATCTTCACCGCATGGCGCCATAAACTCCTTTGGCATTATGAAAACCATGTTAATTGGTGCAGCTGATGATTCAGAATCTTGATCACCATCGGCTCTATGCTTAGCATGCCAAACTTGTGATTTGACTCCTTTCCTGTTCAGAGTCTGTTCTTGCTCTTCCTCTATGATCTCCAGCTGGAGTAACCTTTGAACATGTCACTTCTGAGACCTGGTCAAACCTCTTGGACACCATTGAGATTGATTCGTGTGATCAGGCTCACGTTTTGGATCTCTTCGCATCGGCTGATCATCTTGCACTCTATCATCGGCCATCTGCTCCAGCCGATCATGTGCGAGTACTC
Organism: Panicum virgatum; assembly: GCF_016808335.1. Taxonomy (NCBI): domain Eukaryota; kingdom Viridiplantae; phylum Streptophyta; class Magnoliopsida; order Poales; family Poaceae; genus Panicum; species Panicum virgatum. The sequence goes on along the minus strand of NC_053145.1, from coordinate 28,980,717 downwards.
TTCTTCCAGTAGGACCACGTAGCATGGATCTACCCCCCAGTCGATCATGCAACGATACCTTTTTTCCTAGCCGATCATGCACAGGAGTGCGCTCACGTCAATAGGGTTCATGACATGGCCTTTCATATGATCGGCTGCCTTGACCATTGCACTCAGGACAATCATATGCCGAAGGCAATGTCAACCCTTCTTCCCAGCAGTAGCCAAAGAAAGGACACCTCCAATGATCTTCCTCGCATCGCTCCTCTTCTTCTCTACGCTGCCGCCTTTCACGATCACACTGAAACTTGTTCAACAACATTTAAGACGTGACACGCCTATGTGGTGCCGATAAACATCCAACATCCTCCATCGGACCCTTTCCTTTGACCTCATCGGCCACTATATGTGCTTTAGGATCAACAGCTCCAGATTTTTTGGCCGATGATGATGTCAGAATCTTGGATTGCGAAGAACCTTTGTCCCTGGCCACATCGACCATGTTCATAGCGAAAGAATGTCCGTCGATCTTCATCGTCTTCTTGGGAACCTCAAATTTCAATCTCCCTTTTTCAAAAGCCATTTGAATCTGCTGTCGGAAGACCTTGCATTCATTTGTGTCATGAGATGTGGCGTTGTGCCACTTGCAGTACTTCATATTCTTGAGTTCGTCTTCCGATCGAATCTTATGATATGGCTTCAACTTGATCAACCCTTCCGACAATAACAAGTCAAAGATTTTGTTGGCTTTGGTAATGTCAAACTCATATGACTCAGGCTCTTTCTTCCCAAACGGACACGTCACCGGCTTCTTGCTGTTCTGTATCCACTCAGCCGATGCGACCGTTTCTTGCTCCTCTTCAGATTCATCATTAGCAGAATACTGCACATAATTTATCTTTTTCTGAAAAGGCTTCTTGGACTCGTAGGATCGAGTTTCTCCTATCATCCGACTCGCGATCTGGCTAATGCTTTCAAACTCTTGCGATGCATATTTATCTTTAATGTGCGGCAAGAGCCCATTAAATGCCACTTCCGCCAACTGCTGATCGGACAAAACCAGACTGTAGCAATAGTTCTTGACATCTCTGAATCTTTGAATGAAAGCAGCGACTGATTTATCGTTTCTTTGCCATAAACCAATCAAATCGGTCAACTTCAATTCAGTAACCCCAGAGTAGAAAAATTGATGAAATGGTCTCAACAGATCAGCCCAATGTAATATGGAATTTGCTGGCAAAGTAGTGAACCAAGCAACGGCCAATCCAGACAAAGACAAGGAGAACAAACGGACTCTGAGTGCATCATAGTTACCCGCTTCTCCCAACTGTAGAAGGAACCTGTTAACGTGTTCCATCGTAGAAACTTCTCCCTGCCCTGACAACTTCGTGAAGTCAGGCATCTTGTACTTGTGGGGGAGAGGAATTTTATTGTAAGCCGGAGGATAGGGAGCCTTGTACATAACAGATTGTTGCTTCGGCCTTAAGCCAAACTGCTCCCTCATCACATCAGCTATCTTCGTGCTCCAATCAACTTGTGTTTCAACATTTGGCGTCTGCTGGGGAGAAGCCACGCTCGCTGTGTTGGTTATCATTGCAAGTTGTTGAGCTACATGATTCATCGGCTGTTGAGCCGATTGCATCTGTTGTGCTTGCTGGGACATCTGATTGGGTATCTGCTGAGTCATCGTCGGCTGAGTAGCTGATGGGTTAGCCGATTGTTGACCAGTAATATCCATGTACGGCACATTGACATACCGCAACTGTCCAGTAGCCTGATCATGAAAAACCCAGTTGACTCCTTTCTGGTGAGGAGACTGCGACAGAAGGATTTCAATAGGAGACTGGGGTTGGAGCATAATCGCGAGACGCTGTTGTGGGGTCATCGGCGGTGGTGCCGATGCATTAGCTTGCGCAGCCATCTGTGTACTCCATGTGCCTTCCGCATTCGGCTGCATTGCCGATGCGTCCTACTATGCACTCATCGGCTGGGTAGCCGATGGATCAGGTTGAGAGGTCATCGGCTGAGAAACCGATGTTTTAAACTGTATCTTGGGTAGCGTAGAAAAGAAATCTGGATGCAGGCCAAACCCAGTAGCCGGATTCCATCCCTTAGGAAAAATGAACGCAGACCCATCTTGCATAGATGTAGCAATAGGTGGTGTAGTCGAGTAGATAGGATCTGTTATAACTGCTGACGCCGTAGTAGCATCCTGTGGTGGGGTTTGACTGTTACTTGTCCCTGCCTGGCTATTTGGAGCCGACAGAGCTGCTGCAATAGACACCTCCAAGGGAGTATATTGCATCTGATCTGGTTGTATGTAGCAAGGACCCATGCAACCTGGAAACGTGCCTTCAGCAAAAGTCTTGACCACCGCATTGTGAACTATATTGCCCATGACTGTTGCACTCTTGATGAAAGCTTGTGCTACAGCTTGGCCAACTGCATCCATCATCTTGTTCTCATGTTGAGCCTCTGTCAATGGCTGGAAAGTTGGAAGATCAAACTTCTTGATCACTTCACCAGATCTGTTGATGTTGTACGACTTGAGGCATTCACGTTTGAATTTCTCCACCAGCTCTTCATATTCTTTCTTTTGTTCTTCTTTGAGCTTATCTTCAGGAACAGGAATCCGGTTCTCTTCACTGACCGCAGATTTATCAGTAATGTCCACCATGTTGAAGCTTTCGGTCCCACCGGGCGTGCCAAAAGATGTGTTGACGCAAAAATCAACACACTGGAATCCGAGGGCAAGTGTTCACCAAGCACGAAAAAGTCAACCAAGCGTGCCAGTCAATTTGACCTGAAATTGACAAGGAAGAAAACAGAATCAAATTCGAGAGCGTATCGGCTGGGATTCTGAGTGTCTCTCAGATAAGTGTATCGGCAAGCTCTATCGATATAGAAAGCGACAAAAGGATATTAAATGCAAGCGCGTAGTAAAGGAGCACGTCGGCAGGATCAGCTGATGCACTAAACGACGAAACCGGCTTTGGGCAGCCGATTTCACGTGTATAACAAGATCTATGCTGCGAATGTATAACTTAGATGATGTAAGCTAGAAACAAATCTAAACCAGCCCTTGAGATAACAAAAGTATTACTGCAAAACCTAAAGCCGATATAGTATGTTTCTAGCGGATAGATCTGATAATGGCCAAAAAGCATAGGAAAACCTACAAATCTAGCCGATATCGATAAATTGTGAATAAATCCAGACAAGACAACAGCGATGCGCCCGGAAGTCAAAGCCTAGATAAACTCGATAACTTTTGAATAGATTTGAACGAAGCCACAGCGATGCGCCCGGTAGCTAAAGCTCAAATATGCTCGGTAAAACAAAAACTCACCAGCAAACCAAGTCGCTCGAATGTGAGGCGTCCTTGATCAACTTGAAAGAACTCTTCGAAAAAGAAGAAGAAAATGTGAAGTCGCCGAAAAGTGCAAAGTAATTGTAAAGTTTGTTGTATTGGATGTGTATCAAATTTTTTCGGTTCCTTACAACTCATATTTATAGCCTAGTGCTACCGAGTCCTAGCCGATTACGGCAAACATTACTTGACTCTAAAGAAAATACTTAATAAAGATAAACAACTTTAAATATTACAATCGAATCATCAAGATATTCGTAGAGTCCGGATCTTCTTCTCCTTCCTTGACTTCATCGGCAACTCTCCATCGGCCGACTACCAGAACGGGTAGATCAGCAACTTCACAGCATATTCCTCTGGTTCATCGGACGTACTCCCATCGGTCGATTCCAACCCTGTACATCTTTTGGTTTCTTTCAAATCGGCCACCTTCCCTTCATAAAAATCACCTTCCTTGACATGTGTCAAAAAACGGTGTCAACAGATCAAATCACCCAATGTTAGCATAAGGCCAATTTGGGTTCCCAAGTCCATTGTGGCTAACATTGTAGGGCCCAACAACAATTGGGCACCAAAGAAAGGCTAAATGAGTCACAGGTACATGGAGATGCATTGGAGAAATTGGCTTATTTAAGTGTATTGTGTATTAAAGTTATTGGCCAAGTTCAAGGAATAATTTTGCATATCTTCATCCAATGTCATCTCGGTAACTCGTTTCTAATTTCAAATTGCATTAGTCACTTAACTCTTGGTGAGTACAAGTATGTCACTTGTGTTGAGTTTGTGACATTCCATATAAGTGACTAAGGCATTTTCTTTTGAGTTACTCCCCATATGCCGTGAGATGCGTTTAATGGCTCTTGTGTAGAGCAATATTTTGTTTTAGTGCAGATAAGCAAATCTATCTAGTAAGACATCCATTGAAGCAAGACATGGAAAAATTGATGTTTACTGCATTTTGACTGGTGTGACCGGTCTGACTGGTCTGCCCGACCGGTCTGAACCAGAAAACTGCAGTATTCAGAAGAAACAAGAAAGAAGCCGTTTGCAAAAGGTTCTTTCTCAATGCATATATTTAAGAAGCATCTCAAGGGGTCATGTACTTTAGGCAGTAAGAAAATCTAGCACAATTTCACTTAAATATCCTTTTATGTGCTTTGTGACCAAATGTCTAAGTACTCTCTCCTAGTCCCTTAACATGGATGAAGTGCATCTAAAAGAAATTCAAAACTCTTATGCACCTATTCAGGGGGAGATCACTTTACAATTTGTGTCTTTGGGGCTAACATTTTCTTCGAGTGAATTTGAAGTCTCTCTTGGTGTTGATTATGCTCTTTATGGATCCAATGTGAGTTAATGTGAGTTTATTCATCTAATGGATCAAATACTGATTGACAAAGCATAATCATGAGTACTTGTGCAACATTGAAAACTATTTCTCATCTTTGAGAGCAAGTGTTGTTTCTAAATTACTTATGCACAAGTTTAAGTGGCTAAGAGGCAAAGGTATGTTTTCTACTCACTTATGTTTTACCTTTGAGCATCTAGGCCACGTGTTCATGCTAGTGTGTGCATTTGTGTGCATCAAGCTCAAGAAATCTTGTCACCTAGATACTTAGCTAAAACCTTCCTAATTGTGACTAAGTGTCAACCATGCGTAAAAATTGTGTAAGGTTTGTGCTAAACTCTCTAGTGTGGTGATAGCTTGACTTGTTGCATGCTATGAGTGTTGTAGAATAGATGTTTTGAAAAACTCAACTAGCATGGTAGGTTGTGTGTCAAAATTGAAAACATTTGGATCTTGGTCTCCGTGACCGCATCGAGCTACTTGTGACTATTGTACTCTTTGATTGTTTGATGGCTAGTCACAAGTGGTGAGATCTTCTCAAGTCCATAGATCTTTATCTATACCACTTCTCTCATACAAAGACTGGTTATATTGGAAACACCTATCTTCCTTGGAAGTAACAAGGAGCTCTCACTCGAAAATTATTCATCATCAATTCTTCTAAGAGAACCATTCTTTTGAGATGTCATACTTGAGAGACATGCTTTTCACTCACAAAACACTCTTGTACAATCTTTTTGCATAGGGTCGGATCATCCTGGGTTACCCCGGATGATCCGGCCAAATAGTGATTTTCAACACAGAGTAAGTCCGGATGATCCGAGGTTCCTCCGGATGATCCGGGAACCACCAGAAAACACACTTTTCCAGCTGTCAGGGGCCGACCGATCTGCCCGACCGGTCTGACCGGTCCAACCCGGTAACTTCCCATTTACCTTCCCACGGGGTAAAACGGTCAAAAATATTCTCCCCTCTCAGTTTCACCACCGACACCTCTTCCCTCGCTTCCTCCCGTGTGCCCCCTCTCTCATTCTCCACTCCCTTGGAGATTTGAAGATCTAGCCCTCGAGTTGATCATTCCATCACTGGATTTGGGGCTAGAGAGGGAGGATTGATTAGTGGTGTGACCAAGATTTGAAGATTTTCACGAGTTCCTCTCACACTCAAGGTACCAAAGTTCAAATCATCCGATCTCTTAGCTTCGCGCATATCTTTTCGATTCCTTTGGTCAAGTAGTTCCTGCTAGGCCTAGGAACCACCCTCTAAGAGATCAGCACGTTTCATGAAGTACATTGATCAGAATCACAATCTAGGGTTCGGGCAGCGACCCGACCGGTCTGACCGGTTCACCCAAGCGGTCAGACCGGTCGGTCTAGCCAGAACCAAAAATCCTCAGCTGTAAACTTTTATTTGATCCTTAGTATTGCTAGATAATCTTGAGTTCATATATCATCCTATTTTAGCAATTTTTCCATTTAACAATCATTAAGATCATGTTCTTGACTAGTTCCTGTCAGGGACTAGTCTGACCGGTCCATCCGACCAGTCTATAGCTGACAGAGCCCAAAACTCCAGTGTATAGTGCATTTCAATCTATTTTTATCCAGATCTTTGTACTTGCTTCTCATGATTTAATCTCGGCATAAAAACTTCCTATCTCAGGTTGGAGATCATAAATCGATACGTAAGAAATCATGAGAAGAGAAGCAAACTCAATGAGGATCGAGGTGCACGAGTAGCTGGAGGGGCCTCGAGCAGCAGTGGTACCGAGGCAGCTGCAGTTGTGTCAACTTCACCATCTCTTGTAGCAGCTCCTAGTCAGCGTGAGTTGTGGCCTAGAAGGGCCAGGACAGATGCTCAGCCAATGAATGTTGACGAGTCGTCTGGCAACAACACAGAGGAGGATGAGGCTTACTTGAGGGATCTTAGAGATGGCAGTGATGATGAGACTGAGAGATATGATATGGATGAGGATGAGGGAGATGATGATGATGGTGATAGTGATGATGAGTCAGAGGAGAGTGCAGCAGTCAGCTCAGACTTGGAGGGTCCTCTAGTGACCCCAGCTATTCAGGTACCTGTCAGGCAGGCCGGTGTAGAGTTAGTCAGTTACTACAACACCGGGATGACAGTGGCTACACATTTGCTGAGGCGACAGAGTCCTTTGGATGTCCCAAAGGACACGGTGGACTACAGGTTTCACACTCGGTTTTAGCAGGACTTCTACTAGTCCGTGATTCTAGCCAATGCAGGGATTGGCTCAGAGACTCAGTGGGTAGATTGGACTCATATGGCAAATTTGCAAAATGAGATTTGTAATGAGGTGGCTCAGATGTGTCAGGACAAGCATATCAATGACATCATGGGGTTCCAACATGATTGGAACAAGGAGGTGATTGCCCAGTTTTATGCGACAATATATTTTGGGCATGATGCACAGAGTGACAATGAGAGGACTATCTACTGGATGACAGAGGGACACCGCTACCAGTGTTCCTACACCTCCTTCTGCCGGTACTTGAGACTTGATGCTCAGGGCATGGATCGTCCTAAGATTCACTTTGACCTACCCTTGACAGCTGATCAGGTGACATTCATGTATCCGAGGGATAGGATTGGCAATGCAGGCAAGGTCACGGGGTTGTACACATACTACTCCATCATGAATAGGCTGTTCAGGAAGACACTTACACCCCGGGATGGGAATCCCAGTGACATATCAGCGCATGCCAATAATCTGATGAGCCGGATGCAGCTAGATCCGAGAGGCGGTGACTTCAGTGTCGGTGACTTCATTTGGGAGGAGATCAAACATATTTCTAAGACTCCCTTGAAGACTTGTGGTTATGCACCGTACATTATGAGAATGATACTGACGGTCACTAGGAGGAACTTTGGGATGGATGTGAAGCATGAGCCTCTTAGGATCAAACATCCTAAGCATGTGAGAATTCCCTCAGCTGGCAGATATGATGAGGCTCAGGAGGATGAGCAGGGTCACCAGCCTGATCAGGATGAAGATGCACAGTAGCATGCTGAGGATGTGCCTCAGCAGCAGGACCCAGCTGGAGGCTATGTGCCTCACGAGGGGAGAGATGCATCCCCTCCTCGCAGATCTTCCTCTTCCTTCAGACGGATGTTCAGGACCTTCGCAGGCATGATAAAGAACTAGAGAGACATCCTGGTTAATCAGTAGCGAGAGAGGAAGAACAACAAGAAGCTAAGAGATAATCAGAAGAGGATGCACACTGCTTTGCAGCTCTAGCCACCGCTCTCGACTATCTCTCCAGAGCCCGAGGCAACTGTGATTCCTTTAGTAGAGCAAATGGTTGAGAGCTTCCAGGGCATGGATTTTGGACAGTATGACCACCTGGGCGAGAGGATGTTCTTTGAGCAGGAGAGACAGTCAGGTGGATCGTCTTCAGCTCAGCAGTTCGGACACGGTTTTCCTCCACACTTTGCACCTCAGTTCCATCCAGGTCCACAGATTTTTGCGACAAGCCCACAGATGTTCGCAGGACAGTTTGTGGGTTCTCAGTTTGCTGGACCGTACTCAGGGCCCCCACCATTCACTTCCAGTTTTATGGGGCAAATTCGACCATTCAGTGCAGCAGCTCAGTTTGGGACTCAAGTCAGTTCGTCGACAGTTCCAGGATCGTTGGCGACACTTCCTATAGTTTCTGCACCACCTCCACTACACTTTGGTCTTGGAGGGACTTTGTCTTCACCAGATACGGGATATGCTGGGACAGCACCCTCACCTTCTCCAATTCTTGACTCTGTTGAGGCGACCATGGCCAGCTGGAGTGACTCGATATTTGCTTATCCTGGTAGTTCTGGTGGCTTCTCTTCTAGTGGACAGTGACTTCAGACGTTAGCACACTCTTCTCCTCTTGAGCGTTTTTTGCTGATGGATGACAAAGGGGGAGAAGAAAGGAGGATTAAAGCTTATCCAGTGTGTGTGTGTGTGTGTGTGTGTGTGCTGTGTTGAGAGTAGATGTGAAGTGATGTGATCATCTTGTACTATCTAGATCTTATCTTGTATGGATGATGGATGTATGGATATCATGGCATGGATGATTATCACATAATGATATGCCTATGTTGAGTCATGATTTGGGGGAGAAGATGTGATTGGGGGAGAAGAAAGGATATGTGAATGTGTATGGATATGTTTGTGAATTCGTGCTTGATCTTGTAAAAACATATTCATCTCTATCGTATTAAAGACTTGTGGACTTGAGACACTTGTATTGTGTGCTACTTGGTGTATTTATCTTGTTTTAAATGCATAAGAGACATTTGTGGTAGTGTGAAATTTTCATGTGATGTGATGCTTTTTGTTTCAGCCTTGGGCTGTGTTGGTTGTCTCTGACCGGTCTGACCGGTCAGAGGGACCGGTCTGATCGGTCTAAAGCCGTGTTGAGTGCTGGCTGGTGTGGACCGGTCTGACCGGTCCCTGGGACCGGTCAGTGGCAGCAGCACTGAGTAGTTGCTTAATTGTTTGGATTACATGTCATATTGCATCACGGGTTTATTTATGATGTTTTCACACACTTGTTGTACCCCACGGATGCTAAGATTTGGGGGAGTCTCATTTGTGCTCAATATGTGTAATTTGGCATGTGAGTCCAACTTGTGTTGAATTCGATTTATTTGCACATATTGAGGGGGAGCTCCAACTAAATCTGAGAATTCAAAAGCTTTATTGAATATCTTTTTATAAGCTTTAATCGGGTTGTCATCAATCACCAAAAAGGGGGGAGATTGAAAGCATCTAGGCCCCTAGTGGGTTTTGGAGTATTGATTGATAACACGATTAAAAGACTAACTTGTTTGCATGAGATTATGAGCAGAAATTTAATTAAGGAATTAGTATTAAACAAGATGACTCATGTGTTGCAAGCAAGTGTGATTATCCCATTGGCATAATGTATACGTGACAAGCAAAACAAGAAAAGAAAAGATAGAGCAAGGTATTCATGGTTGATGTAAAGGCTCTAATATTTGCGAAGGCTTGTTCGATCTATAATGGGATTCAAAATGACAAGTAAAGGTTTTGTGAATAAGATGTGATATGCTTATGCATAGTCTCAAATATGGAAAAACTTGTCACGTGTGATAAATGGTTGCTAACAAAAGAAGCAAGCAAGACAAAAGAGAATGAGACATGAGTTTATGCAAAGATAACGTCTCAAAATGGAAAGTTTGCATATATGATTGAGTTGAGAATTTGAATTGATAAAGAAGATATCATGCATGACAAAGGTAGAGGACCGAGAGGCGTGTTTCAAGAGGCTACGCAAGCGACGGCTTGGGGGAGCAAAGAAACCGATACGGGTCAAAGGCTGGAGATCCTAGAGTCATGGATAGCTCTATGTTGAAGCATGTCATTATTCAAGTGAAGAAGGTGACTTGTGAATCAAGATGATTTTCATGCTTATGCAATTGAAGATTCAAAGTCACTGGCTCAAAGAGGGTATGCTCAAAGATTGAAGATGTTGATGCCCTCACGGAATTGATCGAAGAAAGGTCGGCATGATCATATTATGAAGAAGCTCAAGTAATTGTGGAAATTACATATTTCATTTATGCACTTCAGTATAGGTATGCCGTACTATCAAGAGGGATGCAACATCAGTAGGTTTAGATAATACCAAAAGTGCTCATAGCAAGTCCCTAGAGAGAAAAGCCAAAGAGAGAGAGAGAGTTAACTGCAAAATTCAGAGAGGGACCGGGCTGACCGGTCTGAGCAGGCAGAACCTCCAACGGCTAGTTTTCAAAACCGACCGGTCTGACCGGTCTGAGGGGCCGGTCTGACCGGTCTAACACTAATAGGGGCAACGGCTAATTTTTGAGAGAGGGGTATTTATACCCCATGACTTCACTCATTCGTGGGTGCTGATGCCATTCCACTCAGAACACATTTGAGAGCCTTGTGAGCACTTGGAGAGTCCTCCCCAACCTCTCTTTGTGAGAGTTGCTTGATTCAAATTGAATCCTTGAGTTGGGTTGAGTGAATCCAATCCTAGAGAGTCATTTGAGCAAGAGAGAAATATCCCGAGCTTTTGAGAACTTGAGGTTGCATCGGCCAACTCGATTGAAGCATTTATTACTCTTGGAGCATCGGCTCGTAGACGGCTATGCGTCGCCGGCTAGCTCCCAAGGTGTTGGTAAGCAGCGGCAAGTTTGTTACAGCAGCGATCGTGTGCCAAGAGGGCGCATGGTCATATATTGGAGAAAAGAGATAGCTTGACCTTGCGGTTGCCATGAGCTTCCTCAACGGAGAGTAGGATTCACATGTGGGTGCACGGGGTGAATCCAAACTTCGGTAAAACAAATCACCGTGTCTCCTTTGCATCATTTTCATTTCGGTTTGATTTACTTATCTTGCATTTATAGTCTTTGAGTTTGAATTGTGCTTCCGCTTGATCTACTTGGTTGTGTTCTACTTGTGTGTAGGAAGCTAATTATATTGATAGAAATACTCTACAAAAGCTACACTCCAAGTTTCATATAGGTTCAAGCTCGAGAAGTCGATTATTCCCTTGCTATTGGTCTGTCTGTCTGCACAGACCGGTCTGGTGAACCGGTCCGACCGGTCCAGGCAGCTGACAGCAGGGTTAAGCGCTGAATTTTGAAGAAAAGCCTATTCAACCCCTCTAGGCTACGACATCGAGTGATCAAGATCCTTTCAGTATGGCACCGGCGCCCTAAACCACTCCATCTCCCCGCCTCCTCTTCCTCTCGACGATGCAAACCACCTTGACGAGCGTGAGCTTGACGACACCATGGCCGCAGGCCCGCAGCCTCCCTCCTTTCGTCGCCGGACCGTGCCCCCCTCGCTGGGAGAAACCCATAGGTCTGCCAGGAACCCTAGAACCGACGTGGGTTCAACCTTACCGACGTGGGTTCAACCTTAGTGGGCTAAAACTATATTAGATCAACCATTCAATCAAACTTTACTACTCAAAATGTTATTCACATAATTAAGAATTTTCCATTGTACCCTTGATCAAATAAAAAAAATCAGAAATACAATTTTCCCACCTCATCTCCACCGATGGGGGGCCCACCATTTAGTATGTACCGGGTGCATACCGGGTGCCTCTCTTTTTGGTGCCTCTTGGTGTCTGTACCTTCCCAGCCGTTGGATCGAGCGACGTGATGCGTACAGTTTTCTCCAACCATTCCAAAAAATGTGTACAGAAAATAGCTAAACATTAGCTCATACTCCCTCCATCCCAAAAAATAAGTCATCCTAGGATTCAAAATTTGTCTCAAAAAATAAGTCATCCTACCCTATTTAGAAAGTGCATGCGCATACAAGAATCAATTAGTGCCAAATATAAATAATATATAGGGGCAAACATGGTCATTTTACCTTCTTTTTAAGTTGTCCTAGAATTCCTAAGATGACTTGTATTTTGGGACGGAGGGAGTATATCAAGTAGATATCTGAATTAAAATCCGAATCCAAGGTATCCATTTTGCATTCGTATTCGAGAATATTCGAATCTGTATCCGTATCCGTATTCGATTTAAAATTTGATAAAAAAAGATATCCGAATTCGATTCCATGCGAATCCGATTCATTTCCTTTCTTAAATATTTAGATGTAAAGTTTACTTCATGGACCAAACGGAACCGAAACCACTATAAAATAGTGTTAGGTTCAGAAATTTTAGGACGTCAACGGATCACAGAGCAGCATCTTTTTTGTTTTAAAATTATTTAGTTTGGTTAGGCCTTAATCGGTTATCGTGCAATTGGATCTCAGGCTAATGCAAATTTGACGTTATTAATAGATAGCACTCACGTATGAGGGTAATCGAACCCTCTAATCAGTTAGCACACCGGCTCTCTGCAGGCCTCGCGCTGCGACGATGCTAGCCGGTGTACTAATATACACATGCCACCACCGCTTTCAACCAAACAAAACTAGAAACCCTTCATTCTAGATGCAAATTGTAGATTGTTTTGAAAAAATTATATACATAGTTTTTGCTATGTATCAAAATTAACAGATATCTAGATGCATAGTATGTAAAAAAAACTAAAACTATATCAGCACGTAGAGGAAATTTTGAAAGGAATTGTTCGTAGCCTAAGAGAAGCAGGGGGTGAATTATGCAAACTTAAAATCTTAATCAATGGCTCAAGCTAATTATGCACAAAAATATAAACTCGAAGATACTACCTAGATATGCATATATGGTTCAATTAGTGTGAAACCCTCATCCCAAAATAAATTTTGCAACCTATAGTCAATTCTAGCAAGATACTACACTAAGGAAGTAAAGACACACAAGTTACAAAGTAAGAGTTGCAAAACGTAAAGAGGGGTGAAGGAAGCAGACTTTTTTGACATGATAGTTTATCCTGTGGTATCGGTAGCATTAAGCCATCCCTAGTCTATGTTGTTGAAGTACGCATTAAGAGTATTACTTCCCTACCACTAAGTCTCTTCCGAGAACCCTTTGACTTGCCACTAAGGCTCGGCCACTAAAGCTCACGCCAAGTTCCTCGATCACTTTGATCCCGTTTTCCACTAAAGAGCTTTTCCATAAAAGATGGGCGTTGGTATCAATATTAGGAACACCCGAGAGTAGGGGAAAAGGCGCCACGTATCTCAATCGATCGAAACAGATCAAGATGCTAAGCTTGCCTCGCCCGGCCCCCATGGGTGAAACTAAACCTCGCCCGACCCCTAGGGGCTGCACTCGGCCTCACCCGCCCATGAGAGTGGGTCCCCGAGGGCCCCACACAGCCCGCTGACCGCTACGAATGTGGAAGACCTGGCAGGGCACGTGCTGCTGATGCACGCAATAGGGGAAGGCACGCCTCTATAGGCCTATGGACGTGACGGTCCATAGTGGAGGGCGTGCGTTGGCCATACCAGCGGTGTGCGCATTTCTTGCACCATGATCCACAGAGCGAAGAAGACCCACCCGAGGAGAAGGGCGGCAACAATAGGGCCAATAGGGCCCACACACGACGGAGGAAGCAGCACCGACGGGACAGGTGGAACCCTTGTATCAAGGGTAGGCAAACCGGGATCGCGGGAGATCTACTCCTCCTCGAGAGAGACACGCACGATCTCTCCCTCTCCATCTCATTACCTTCTACACTTTCCCTTGGCCTATAAAAGAGAAAGGGAGTCCCGCCCAGGAGGATCCAGATGACAAAAGATGACTGGAGCTGATCTCAGACAACACCCACACAACTCACACACATACTCTGATCACTTGCTACACCAGAGACTTGGGACCCTACTCCGTCGTCCGTTTGTAACCCCATACTGCAAACAAGGGCAAGATACACGAGCTTTCGCATACTAGACATAGGGGAGTTCTACCCGAACCAGTATAATCCTTGTGTCTGCTGTGCACACCATCCGGGTCAGATATGCAAAGCACGAGAATCACGAGCCGATCATTCCAAACACTAACAATAGAGTCTCCACCCCCCGCACGAGGGTTTAAGGCTTGCTGGCGAGTCTCCAAGACTCCCAAAGGACCGGCTCACCAAGATACAAGTTTGGTTCACTCAAGAACACACCCGAGGCATAATACCTTGCTCTCTAAGAATGTACTAAGGTCTAAGAATGTGATCAATTTGCACTCTTGTGGCTTGGAGGTGTTCTTCTGGTGTTTGTGACTTCTCCCAACTCCAGCAACCTCAAATAACCCGGGTGAGGCGCTTTGATGAGGACATCACCACGCAGGACACACCCAAGCCGGCCTCATCACCAAGCTACAGTCGTCGCCAACTTGGATTGCGCATTCGGTTCGAATTCAGCCGACAGGCCTACTCAAACGGTGAAATCTCCCTTGTACGATGTCTAAATAAGGTGTTCTTGGATGTGTTTGAATCCTGACGGTGAGACACCTCTTTTGGTTCTTGTCCCAATTCCAGAAGATTCGTGGATCATTATGTGTGACCGTAACAAGATGTTGCATCACCTATTTTGGGCTGAGTTGGCCTTTGTATCGTGTCGGGCCTTATGCCCATGTTGTGGGTGCCCCCTGGTCGCCCCTAACCCTAGGTCGGCCCCTTTCTGATATAAACTCAATAGCCACCGCAAATTAGGTTTCGGATTTTGTTTAGTGCTTGTTTTTCTTGAGAAACAATCATCTTTATTGTAACTGTGACGCCGAGCCCTTTTGCTGTGAATCAGGGCCCTTATTCTTGTTCTTCACCACTGTGGCGATTAGTCCTTTTGTGATTAGAGCTCGACCCCCATCTTGTTGTTCGCTTCATACACATCTGCAATTTCAGATTGTGAACTTACTCTTTTTTATTGTGTTCTTCGATTCGCTTGCAGAAAAAGTCTTCTAGGCAATGTCAATCAAGTTGTACTTGGTTGATAACCAACTGTGTAGTGGTGTACTAGTTGTAGGACTTCTAATCGTGTCTGAGATGCCGGATCGCCAACGTCAAGAATCCCACAAATCGAATCTATCATACCTTTCGGAAGATCGGGCCAGTGCTACATAACGTTTATATAGGCTAGAGGGCAGCACATAGCCGTTACTAGCCATTCTGCCAGAAAGGCAGAATGCGTCGATTAAACAGGTCTTTCACCATCGGTTTAACTTGTCACACTAAGCCTGGTACTACCATTGAGCTGATCCTATCCCTATCTGCTGTTGTCATTGCATCGACGCTCATCCGTTTAATCCATCATGAAGATTTTGTCCCTCGAACTCTTCTGCTGCTTAACATGGTCTCTGATCAATGCTAGTAGCAATGCACCGACTCTCTTTATTATTACACCGTTGGTTCAATCGGTGCTTCTAGCTTTTCTGCACTTGATCGTAGTTGCAATTCTTCATTTATATAATATAATGAACGGTTGTTTTTCCAAGGCGTCTATTTAATTGATTGCCTAGTTTCTGCTTACACTTTGTCCAAATCGTCTCGACTGTCAATTGGACACCTCAAATACATTCTCTCCAGTTTTTCACTATAATTTGGACACGTTGACAGCAATTTGGACATCATGGATATGGTTTGGACTCCATCCATAAAGCCTAGAAATTCTACAAACGAGAGCTTACAAAATCGTTAGTCCCATTAATTATGTTCTCATTGTTGTCGGTCGAAACCTACCGGCGAGCAGCGATAGGCAACACGAAGAGCCGGGAGGTCACCGGAGCGCTGGTAGTCACTGCTCCCTCGTCGACGGCCCGCAATTCCGTCACGCGCCCGGAGATTCCGGAGAATGTCGGGCGTGCCACCTGACCTATACCCGATCAGGAAGGTGCGAACGTGCTTGCAACGATTTGCCTGCATACACAAACACGTGGAAACATAAGTCCGAGCCGTGGTCGGCTCCCCGGGACGACTCTTGCATCGGCTTTAAAGAGCCGATCGAGTCCCGGTGTCAGATTGGATCTGCATCTATCAAGATATTGATGAATAAAGCAAATAACTGTAAAGCTGCTTCAATTAAATCTAACTAATCTAATCCACGATGGTAAAAGCTTCACTGCTAGATCGGAACATCCTACATGTGATTGGGCTTAATGAACGTAACAGATAACTAAACCATAAAAAAAAACAGAGGCCTAAGAACTAGCAAAAGCCGATTCCCGGATCAATTCCCTGTTAAGACTAAAGCAAAGCATCTAACACATCACCGGATCATCCAATCCGTTTGCAAGGCCTAACCTAGCAGATGTTACGCCAACTCTTAAGAATAAGAGCAAACCATAACAGATTAGATCTATTAGATGGAAAAGAAGCAGAGTGTTGTCTCCGTGCAACTAACTCTTCACAACAAGAATTAGCATGAGATTGAAACATGACTGCACGAAAAACAATATGATATTCGTAGATGATAAGCAACAAAGCACAACAGATCTACTAAAAGTCATGCTACGAACATTAAGATAACTAGCATTACTCGCCATAAAAAATGCTTCAGTACGAGTAATACCAAGGTAAAAGCAAGAACAACGCTGCCCTGATCGCAAGAAGTGATCAGGGCAGCATGACGCTTACTTGGATGAAACCCTAGAATTAGGGGTGGCGATGCGCCGAGAGTTGTTTGCGAGACGTGATGACGTCCCCCCTTTCATGAATAACATAGGGTACATATTTATAGTCCGGAGACTTGGGAAACAATCTAATCATATGTTGTCCCAATCGGACTCTATCTCTAATCTTGAACTAAATCTAAAGATACATGGCTCATGTGGCCCAAATGCTCATGCAGGAGCCGATTTACAAGCTTTTTTAATCTTCTGCTTTAAGCCCAACTTGCTTTCGGCCCATAAATTAACACTGTTAATTAACCCTGTTAATTTATGACGATAACACTCATACAATCAGCAAAATAACAAAATAGATCTAATGGGACCTTGTTTCTTACAAACTTATTGGCGAGGATCTAGCTAGTTAATTAACAAAGAAGCGTGGACGCTGGGTGCCACGAGACCTCACGCTTTTTGCGACTGACAGCCTCTTACTCTTGAATTTCTCCATAAGCCCCAGGGGTGAATCGCACTCCCCCACATGTTTAGCAATTAGCATGGCGGAGAATAAGATAGGCAGGTAGGTATCTTGATTCAAATTTGTTTATGACCTACTACTATGCTGATATGCCAAAAGGGAGTTTATTATATACTAGTATTATAGGCCGTGTTTGGTTTTTTGCATGGAAATACTGTACCACGCTTTGACCGCTAATTTAGAGTACCAAATGAAGTCTAATTATAAAACCACCTCCACACCCCCCGTGTAAATCGCGAGACGAATCTAATGAGGCATGTGACCGCGCGATTAGAGGATAGTTACTGTAGCATCACTGTAGCAAATCAACAATTAATTACCGCCACTAAATTCGTCTCGAAAAGTTACACCCATCCCTGAAAAAATTTTGCAAATAGACTTTATTTAGTACTCCATGCGGGCGTTTGTCTTTTTGTGTAAATTTGACAAGACCCGTAACCAAACACGGCCATAGTCAAAAACCAAGTTATTGATTAATTATTCCGTACGTGTTGCTGTTACAACCTGTTACTTTCCTACCGAAATTACTGCATGCTTTGACAGCCTTCTGACGGTTTCATCAATTGAAATAATAAATAAAGAAAGAAAGAAAAAAATAGTAAAAGAACAAAAGTTTCCGCCGCGGAACGCGTCTATATAAACGTGGCGTGTAGGAGTTGAAGACCCGGCGCTGAGAGCCTGAGACATTTCGGCGGCGCTCAGGTCAATCCGTGAGCGTTCCTTCCGTCCCGCGCCCGCCAGTTTAGTCGATCCGTTGCCTGTTCGTTCGTTGCCATGGCGCCTCCCCAGAGCGGCGGCGGCGGCGCGGCGGCAGGAGATCTCCTGGAGACCGAGCTGCTGGCCGCGGCCGCCTCCAAGGAGGACGAGGAGGCGGCGCCTGCCGTCAAGGCGACGTCGACGTCGGGGAGCCCGGCGGACGACGAGCGCGGCGCGGGGGCGACGACGTCCTCGCGGGTGCGGCGGGGCGCGCGGCTCGCGGCCGCGCAGCTGCAGGAGGTGTTCCTGGGCACGAGGCTGTTCCCGCTCTTCTCCGCCGTGCCGCTCGCCGTCGCCGCCCAGCACCTCCGCCTCGGCCGGGTACGAAACAAAAATCACCTTGCTTACCCCTGATCGCCATGGATTAATTCTTGCTTAATAGCTAACCGGCAGTATTAATTACTCGCCGGCGATCGTTTTCTCGAATCGATCACCAGCATTAATTTATTTCTGCTCTTAGCAACAAGATTGATAGAAACGTCGCGCCGCGCACGAGGTCGTAGGAAATCAATCTACTCCTAGTCCTAGCTAGACGATAGGAACGTGCAAATTAGCTTTTGTCTCTTTCTTTCATCGCGGAAATCGTATGTACGTAGGCAGTTGCCTTGTTACGTTACGTGGCCGTATGCGGCCACACGTCGACGCCGGCAGGCGCGGCGAAGGCGCCCAGCAAGCAGCTTCCTCCTTCGCCGGGGACGGACGACACGCTCCTCGCACGCGATCGCTACACGTACGTCGTCGCTCCACGCCACGCGCCTTATATAGGAGGGGTAGAGGCAGACACGATAGCACGGCTATACCTGCTTTCTCCCCACCCAAATCATCCCCCCTGCTGCTCCGATCCTTTCTTGTCAGTTGTCACCGTCACGGAGGGAATGAACACAACACATGCGTAAGGTAGGTTGGATTATATATTGATGGGCATGAGCTTTAGAATGGATGCATGCGCTTGACTTTTGCCCGTGCTGGACTGCTGGTGAATGGATTTCAAGTCAACGGTGCCCACAGCTTCATGGCATATGCTAGAAGGACATTCCTGTGCTTTCAGGGTTTTGCGATTGTATATATATATATGTATATATGTATGTATATATGTATATATATATATGTGTATATATATATATGTATGTATATATATATATATGTATGTATATGTATATATGTATATGTATATATATATGTATATGTATATGTATATATATGTATATGTATATCTATATATACATATATCTGTGTATAGATACATATATCTGTGTATAGATACATATATACGTGTATATATACACATATATATATAAGCATTATTTTGTTGTCTTTTCTAGTGTACGCTCGTCATTTGGATATATATAGATACAGATAGGTTAGTATATATATGGTTGCCATTTTGGTGCTTGGTGAGGGTACGGTTCAGAGGTACGATGCTCAGACACAGCATGTCGACATGGTTGCATTATTGGGGCAGGTCTTCCAGTGTTCAGCCCCATGCATGTTTTCACCTGGGCGTTGGATGCGGTGTGATTTGTTCTTATCGATTTCATGCCTGGCGACGATTCTTTTCCAAGCAAATGCCATCAAGTCTAGTGTTTCCTTTTCTTTTGTTGACTCTAACAACAATTGTTTTCTCTACAAATTCGTTTGTCTGTTCCACATGTTCAAAACTTTGAAGCAAGACTGAAACACATACGCGGAATAACTTGACAGCTCATTCAGAACGTGCGATTCGATTGTAGTGTTCCTGAAATGTGGCAAAAGTAACTATGGTCCCCCGCTGCAATATTCCTGTTCTGTGGGAATAAGGCCCTAAAGAGTGACCTCCAAGGGATCGAATGCCATGCGCACAGCTTTATGTGTGCAACTAGGAGATACAGACGTGAGTGGTTCGTTTCATCATCAATCCAAAATAGCTGGCGAATACCATGAGAGGGTAGCTGAGAGTAATTAAGGGACAACCAAAGTTTTAAATAGCCGGCTATAGCTTCCGCTATAGATGGCTATAACCTTTAGGAAGGGCAGCCGCTATGGCATTTAGCCCGCTAAAGCCGGCTATAGCCCGCTAAACGCCATAACGGCAGCCCTGCCGCTAAACATCTTAGCCGGCGATTTAAAACATTGGGGACAGCTAGTAATTTATCAAAGCATGAGCAGCTAGCAGCGAAAATGACATACTCATGCTTTCTTGATTTTCCATCTCCTTAATCAAACGGCAGAACTACTATTTTTGTTGAAAGAATTGCTACTATTTTAAATGGGTATATGCAAAACATGTGTTTGCACCTCACAAGTTCACATAAACTTTTACAAAGTTCAGTTCGGTTACCAAAACCATTATCCCTAGAATTCCAAGATTTCAGTGAGATGTTGCAAAAATCTGATTTAGGGGAAAAAAAGAAAGGTGCCAATGTAGACATGCTGCTTAATTATCACGCCAGCGAGATATTTCAGGTGCCTCATGTGGCCGTGGATGGCCAAGGAAGCGTTTGCCTGCCTGAGCCTGACTGATTAATAGTAGCTAGCTTTGGGTAGAACAAACGGGACAGGCAGGCAAGATGCTGCGGTTGTTTATAAAGTGACAGCATATGGCACACCTGTCATTCTGCCAATCCATTTCGCCAATTGGGTTGGCGTTGGGAGATTGTGACGTGCCTGAAAAAAAAAGTGACCCACGACCTGTCGTGTCCCTGTCAGTTTGTCACGGCTCCTGGGCGTCTGTAGACTCTAGAGTAGTACAAGAGCTGTGGATCCTTTGATAGCTTCGTGGATTTCCTTGCTTACCCAAGCATTCTGTCTTTTGCTTGCAAGGTGTTTTGAACCAAAGTGTTTGTAGGATGCATCTCAAT
Organism: Panicum virgatum; assembly: GCF_016808335.1. Lineage (NCBI taxonomy): Eukaryota > Viridiplantae > Streptophyta > Magnoliopsida > Poales > Poaceae > Panicum > Panicum virgatum. Next base: position 28,959,908 of record NC_053145.1, on the reverse strand, counting down.
TAAGCTAACGCTTCGTTTTAGAAAGTTGAGTGAATATAACCAGCAGAACTCAGTTATTTGCTATGTGGGGCTGCTGAATTTCAAACAGCAATACTACCATTTTCTATTTTTTTTCTTTTTATTATTATTTTCAATGATCTTTTTTTACTTGTGTTGACAACTTATCTTGAAAAGTGTTGGTCTGCTTAATTTCATCCAATATAATCCTTGTCACAATTGACATATTTCGTGTATTGAACTTTCCTGTCGTATTCATCTGAAAAAGTTGAGATGTGTGATTGATTTTTTGAAGCGTGGAGATGTGATAGATGATAGGCATCCGAAAAAATTGGAGGCACGAAACACACGGGGATCTAACTACAGAATAAATAAACTTATGGATTAGTTGCTAGCAGATGCGGTCAGGATGATTAGTCAAAGAACGTGCAGTGTTAGCATACCCACGACTTGATCTATGCAAAAGACAATGTCAGGTCATGGTGCCATCTGCAGGTTGAGATTTCAAAGATTCGTTTTTGGTTCCTAGCTCCTTTGACAAGTCTATTTTATTTCTCCTGAGAATTGCATGATCTCGTGCAAGTTTTGGGGCAAGACCTTGTCTGTTTGCTGGGGGAATTCTGCTAGGATTTTGTTTTGTGCTCGAACAAATCCCTCGTCTGAAAGAAAAATTCACGAAGCAGTAGATTGGACGATATTTACATGTCCATGTCCAAATGGGAATTGAAATTGGAGTGGAGATAGCTCGTCATCTTGTGATTAGTATGGTCTTCACGCTAGTTTACAATCACTGCCAAGTGCCTCTGCAATCCAAACAAAGGGATCGGCAACGTTGGTAAATTTTTCTGGTCACCCGTTTCAGTATGTGCGCAACACGACCATTAGAGATTGCTGCACTCTTGATAGCACACTTATACAAGCACAGGGATTGTTCGACAAAAAACCTCAAAACAAATTCACACAGTAACAGTTCAATAATGCTTGCAGTTTCTTATTTTTATTTTACTATAATCTCTCCAACTAGTTGGATTTTCTTTTCGCCACACTTACCGTGAGAAATTGTTGCGGCAGGCCTGGGTGTTCGTTTTCAGCTTGATAGGCATGGCCCCCCTTGCCGAACGTGTGAGCTTCTTAAGCGAGTACATCACTCAATTCCTTGTTTCCTTTTCCTGAGTGAGCGGTTTGGCTATTCTGTTACTCATCGTTAGACTGATCTCTGTTGTGCAGACATATTGCCGATACCGCCGGACCAACAGGTAACTAAATCTCTAAATGCCTTTTCTTTATACTATGCAGCAAAATATGCTGACAGGAAATTTTGCGCACACACACATTTATCATATTAGTGCAGTTAAATGATGAGTCATGATAAAAGACCTTGTACTCAAATGCTGCAGTACATATTATACTATGTGTTGACATAGCAACTTCCATTTTGGTATTCTTTTGAGTGTATTAACTTCATATTTTTGTGATTCAGAAAAGGAGTATCATTTTAGATGTATATACATCCCTATATGTTTTCTCACTTGTGTAGGCTGGTTTAAGCACTTTTGTACAGCACCATATCTGCCCCTTTGTGCCATGCAATAGAGTTGAGATGCTATTTCTAACATGATATATATCACAGCCTAGAGTTGTTGGTCCCCGTCCCGCCATCGCCAGCGAGTTGCCGGTGAGCCTCCATCGCCGACCGGCGAGTCAATGGAGTAGCTCTACTCCCTCCCCCTCTTCCCCACGCCACGCTGTCTTCCTTGGCCCTGCACGGCCTACCATCAGCCTCGTGTCGCCCTGCCTTCCAAAGGCCTCACGCCACTTACATGCGGCCCCGCATGCCCCCTACGCAGCCTGCGCTGTGTCGCCTCTGTGTGCTTGTGGGTCTACGCCTGAGCGAGCCTGCCTGTTCCCGCGTAGGCAGCAGGCCTCTACTTCGCCTGCTGCTTCCCTCCCCCACCTCTCTCCCAAAAAGACAAAAAAATAGAGATGATAGAAGAATTTAGGGGAGACAAGCCTTTTGCTAGGCCATGGCTTCTCTTGGCCGGCCAGGTGCCATACCCGTTCCTCGGTGGTCTGTTGTCTTCAATGGCGCCAACTGGAGTGAGTTTGTATTTCACATGGAGATCCATATAGTTGGACAGCAGTTATAGCACTACCTCACCAGCGGGCGGCCGTGTCCACCCACACCTTCTCTTCCTACTCCACCAATCTATGCACCAGATGCACCGATGCGGTCAAGCAACCTCTTCTCTTGAGGTGTTCGAGTCTAGATGGAGACCTACCAGTCCGCGCTTGACATGCAGACGACTTGGCTGCGTGAGGAGGCCTATGCCAAGGCAATCTCCTTACGAGCATGGAGGTTGACGTTTCACTATCCCTCCGTGGTCTCTCCAGCTCTCACTTGATGTGGGCTCACCTCCGCCAGAGTTACGAGATTCGCAACGAGACCTTTTATCTCACGGGGGTTTAGGAGGCTCAGTCACTTCACCAGCACGACTCTACCGTCGAATAGTTCCACTATCAGATGTCCGCCTTATGGTACCATCTGGACACCTTGGGTGCGGAGTTCTATGCTAGTGGTGCCTGCATGTGCTGCGATCGTTACTGGGGATAGAGGGAGACTCCTCTCGTGAGGATAGCGGGAGACTCCTCTCTTCACAAGTTCCTCTCCCCTCTCCAACCTGAGTTTGAGGTCATCAGGCCCCAGCTCCTGACCCATTGACCTCGCCCGTCTCTCGATGAGGCGATCCCGGAGCTGTGAGCTGAGGAGACTCGTTTACGAGTGGGGGTATGCTTGGGGCACCGCAGTCCTCCTCTGCCCCAAGCAGTCCTCTGTTTTGGCTGCCCAAGCATCACTCTGCCCACCGCTCCTTCTCAACCACTATTGTCACCACACTCAACGTAGGGTACCAACTCTGTCGTTCGGTGTTACTACTGCGGCAAAGCGCAGCACACTTAGGATGTTTGTCACAAGAAGCTGTGCGCAACAAGGCTGGTCGTGGTGCCTCCAGTAGATTCAGTGCTACTTGTTTTTCTGCTTTGGAGCAGGAGATCCTCACACTTTTTCGGCTTCTCAATGTTGTTACTCCCTCTTGCCTACTGCTCAGGCCTCTTGTCCATCACCACCACCCCCTCTCTTAGGTATATCATCCAAGTGGTCTCTCGATTCCGGTGCATCCTTTCATATGACACCGGATTCTCGTCAGCTATCCTCTTTGTCTTGTGTTGATCCACCTCCTATTGTTCAAACAGCTAATGGTACCTCTCTTCCTGTTGCTGGTCGTGGTGTTCTTTCTACATCCACTTTTCATGTTCCTACAATTTCTTATGTTCCTCAGCTCACCATGTAGTTGATGTCTACTGCCTAGATCACTTATCATGGTAGTCCTATCATTCTTGAGTCTGATTCTTGTTGTGTTCAGGATCTCCGCACAGGGCTTCTAGTGGGGACTGGGCCTAGATGTAACGAGTCTCAGCGCCTATGGAAGCTTGATTGGCCATGACTTTCTTCGAACACTCTAGCGAGTTGCTCATCCAACTCTCTTGCTTCTGCATTCACCGCTTCTACTACCACTACTTTTGCTCGGTGGCATCGTCGTCTTGGATATCTATCCAGTTCAAGGCTCTCCGCCCTTGTTGGTAGTGGTATATTAGGTCATGTTTCAGGTGATAGTGCTCTTCATTATACGAGTTGTAAGCTTGGCAAACAGCTACAACTCCTCTATCCTTCTAGTGACACTGTCTTGCAGTGTCCCTTTGATCTCATTCACTCTGATGGATGGGGGGCGCACCTTTTGTCTCAAAAGATAGTCATTCCTATTGTGTCATATTTATTAATGATTATTTGAGATTTACCTAGACCTATCTTATGCCTTCTCATGATCCATTTCCGTCAAACAGTTTGCCACTATGATTCATTTCACACGCAGTTTGATTCTTCTATTCGTGATTTTCAAGTTGACTCTGTTGGTGAGTACATTTCTGATGCGAAACAGCATTTTCTTGCTGATCAGGATACTCTGCCCAATTCTCCTACCCTGGTGCTCATGGTCAAAATGATGTTACCGAGCATATGCACTGTCACATTCTTAAGACTTCTCATGCTCTACTCCTTTCTTTGAAGCTTCTACCTCACTTCTTGGCCGAGGCTACCTCTACAACTATCTTCCTCGTTAACAGTAGCCCTCCTTTGTTCTGTACGGGAGTACTCCCAATGAGCGCCTTTTTGGTCATTCTCCCCATTACAGTCACCTCCGGTGCTTTGGGTGTGTATGTTTTGGTTTTCTTCCTCCTTGTGAGCGCACCAAACTAACTGTTCAGTCACTTGAGTGTGTTTTCCTTGGATATAGAATGGAGCACAAGGGTTATCGTTTCTATGACCCTGTTGCGGTCAGATGAGGATATCTCGGGGTGTCACCTTTGATGAATTCCGCTTTGACTACCCCCATTCTTCCTCTCGCTCTTCTTCCATTACTATTGAGTTTATCTCCTTCTTGACTCTTCTGCTACCTTCTTCATGCTCCTCTTTGCCACCACCCATCTTCCCACCACCTTTCGCTGCTCCTATTGTCCTTCCACATGCACCTGATATGCCTTCTTGTGAGCTCACTCATGACTCTTCTCCGTCGCTCCTTGGGTCTCCTCCCGCGGAGGTGCCTTCTTGTGAGATCACTCACGTCTACACTCGTTGCTCCAGACCTCCACCTCCACTTCCATCTGAGTCTTCTCCATCACTCCTTGGACCTACTCTAGAGACATTTTCTTAGTATGATCTTCGTGATCGTGGTGCCCTTCTTCCCCGGAGCGCTATGGTTTCACCATTGCTACTCTTGTTGATCCCATCACCTACCAAGAGGTTGTTGCTCACCTAGACTGGTAGCACGCCATGGCTGAGGAGCTTGTTGCTTTGGAGCGCATTAGTATCATTAGTATTGATGACATGAATATCATTAGTGATGACCCTCAGTTTATTGAGTTGTGAAGAAGTGCCTCAGTGGCAAGTTCTCGAAGTCTGATTTAGGTCCTTTTCATTGCTTCCTTGGTCTGGAGGTCTCTTCCACATCTGATGGCATATATACCTCTCAAGAGAATTATGTTCAGGATCTCGTCTCTCGTGCTACTCTCATCAATCACCATACTATTTATACACCATGGAGCTAGGTGTTCACTTGCGAGCCACTGATGGTGAACCCCTTGTTGATTCGACTAGCTATCGTCACTTTGTTGGTAGTATAGTCTACCTTGGGATCTCTCGTCCTGACATTTCTCATGTTGTTCACATTCTGAGTCAGTTTGTTGCTGCTCCTACCCAGCTCCACTACACTCACCTCCTTCGTGTGCTTTGATATCTTCGAGGAACTATGTCTCATTGATTATTCTTCTCTCGCTCTAGCCCTCTTCACCTTCAGACGTATTCTGATGCAACCTGGGCTAGTGATCACCCTGATCATCCTTCTCTCTCCGATTATTGTGTCTTCCTTAGATCTTCCTTGATTACTTGGAAAACCAAGAAGAAAACAACAGTTTCTCGTTTGAGTGCTGAGGCCGAGTTGATGGCTATGGTGACTGTGACAGCTGAGTCACCTGGCTTCGGTGGCTACTTGAGGATTTTGGTGTGATGAGTTCCACCCCAACTCCTCTTTCCTTCGACAGCACCGGTGCGATCAGCATTGCCCGTGATCCTGTCAAGCATGAAATTACCAAGCACATTGGTGTGGATACTTCCTACATGCATGCGATCGCAAGTGCACGATAATGTTGTGACCCTTTGATATGTGCCTTCGGACTTTCAGTTGGAAGACTTCTTCACAAAGAATAAAACAAAGGCATAGCACAGTTATTTTCTTTCCAAACAAAGTGTTGTAGACCCACCATGAGTTTAGGGGGGGGGGGGTGTTAGATGCATATACATCCCTATGTATTTTGTCACTTGTGTAGGTGCTTGATGCACTTTCGTGTAGCACTATATCTGCCCCTTTGTGGCATTGCAATAGCATTGAGTTACTATTGCTAACATATCCCAAATAAGTTTTTTTTTAAAAAAAATTCCTAGTTTTAAGTGCACGAGAACTGAGCTACTATTCCTAACATATCACAAATAACTTTTTTTTAAAAAAATCCTAGTTTTGAGTGCACGAGAACTAAAAGGTAGTACATGGAATTGCTCGTGATTCATAAAAAGGCTAACAAAAATTACTTTTCATTCTTGGAGTTTTGTTACCTTTGAATGTAAATACGTACTGAAATGTAGCAACTGAAAAAACTCATAGAACTAATTTTGGTTTAGCTATATGAAATGAATTATTTCTATTTGTTATTTAGAACTACTCCCTCCTTCCTAAATTATTATTCGTTTTGGCTTTTCTAGGTGCACAGTTTTTACTATGTATCTAGATATATATCATGTCTGAGGTGCATAACAAAATCGATGTACCTAGATAAGCCAAAACGACTAATAATTTAGGACGGAGGCAGTAGTTAACAACTCCCCTGTAATATTTTCCACATGCATGTGCTTTTCTCATCGCAAAGCTTTATTAGTTATTACTTAGCATTCCTCCTCATTTTGGAATAATTTCAGCTGGTGGGATTCTGAATGCAACGTGTGGGAATGTACCTGAACTTATTATTGCACTCTTTGCTCTGCATAAGGAGAAGATGGAGATCTTGAAGTGGTCACTTTTAGGTTCCATATTATCCAATTTGCTGCTTGTCCTTGGTTCATCCCTCTTGTGTGGTGGGCTTGCAAATACGGGCAAGGAGCGTCCGCTAGATAGGGTAAGGATGCGATTACGAATTACCATTGGTAGAGCTTGGACATATAGATGCCAGAATAACATGTGCATATAATTTTCTTTTATCTTCTTTAACAGAGACAAGCAGATGTAAGCATAGGCCTTTTGATGCTGGGTGTGCTCTGCCACATCTTAACTCTACTATCTAAATACTCTAATCGCACTGGAGATATTATAAGTTCATCAGGTTCGGTTCTGGAATTATCAAGATTAAGTGCCATTGTAATGCTCACCGCGTACTTTGGAGGTCTCATCTTTCAGCTAAAAACCCATCGTCAATCTTTTGAGCAAGAGGTATAATGCTTTGTTTACTAAGAGTCTATTTGCGATTTTTGTGTTATGTTGCAATGTGTAATCTAGTCAATTAGAAGAATATTAGCGACTACAGTGGGATTTTTTATTACAACAAAATTTATGCTTACAAGTAGCAGCTGCACAAAACATCGGACATAAATAAGTACTACAAACCACCGCACTGTCAAACTAATAAGGATTCTGGAAATCATGTGAAATTAAAATATAGACTAGAGGCATTCCCCTTTTCAGATGTTCTTATGGTTAGCTCTTCGAAAAAAAAAAATCTTCTTTCAGATCTTCTCCAAGGATGATGAGAGCTATTTCAACTTGTTGTAGTCAGAATTATCAATAGCTTAATTTTATTTTCTAGGATTGTATAACAATTTATTGTGGTTATTAATATGAAGCACATAGTTTTGACTCTTTGCACAATTCATATATTTGCACCATGTACTCATGATTTGGACTATGACCGGACAACCATTTGCTCACATTGAGCTCTTCTCTGACTTATGTTCATTAGTGCTTATTTTCCTATTAGTAGGATTTGTTTTCATTCATATATAGCTTTCCTCCTTTTCCTGAAAAATAAAATGAGAAACGGTAGGAAAGGATCAATGTCCATGATGCTTCACATTCTCATATTAACTCATTACCTAGCAGTTTACTGATGTGATGTGTCGAAGAACTGATTGCAGGACAGCTCAGAGAGCACCAACACCAGTGATGATGATGGCAGTTCAGTTATAGGATTTACCAGTGCAGTGATCTGGTTGATTGGGATGACTGTACTCATTGCTGTGCTATCTAACTACATCATCACTACAATCGAGGTACAACTTTTTAAGGGAACATACATCAAGGCCCTTTAGTTCATTTCATCGCTATTTCTGCGATCTCTGTTTGTGTGACAATTTTGTTTCCAGGAAGCATCGGAGTCATTAGGTATTCCACTCAGGTTCATCAGCATTATCCTACTTCCAATTGTTGGAAATGCTGCCGAGCATGCAGGCGCTATCATATTTGCTTTCAAGAACAAAATTGTATGGATGTATTCTATTCTTTTGCTGAGTGTGTTTGGTTATTTAAGTTATCTTATTCAATGAATCATGTGATTATATGTGTCTTGTAGGATATCACCCTGGGCATTGCTCTAGGTTCGGCTACTCAAATTTCACTGCTTGTGGTAAGACTTAATTATTTTTCTTGTTCAGTACACATAAGTGACTCATCTTGTTTTGGAAACAACACCTTGCCCTTGACTGGTTCGCAAAAGCATGCAGATTTATATTTCAGAATATTCATTTTAAATTCATCAAATATAATGTTTGTATCATATAACAAGGCAAGACAATACATCTACTCTTCTATAGGTCTTTGACCTGTGATACAATATTTTTACCCTATTTGGTTTTCAACTTCTTCAATTTTCACTGATAGGGAGTTTACTTATCACTAGGTGCCCATCATTCTTATTGTATCTTGGGTGAATGGCATCCCTATGGATCTAGACTTGAATCTTCTTGAGACTGGATCATTGGTTATGACTGTATTTACAACAGCATTTACGCTTCAGGTAATGACACTAACTGCTAAAACAGAATGTGAAAAGAAGCAGAACTAATATTTGATATTAGTTGAAACGTGTATCTTTCTTTTGAGGCAAACAAGCAGGGTGTATGATGATGTATATATATATGCAGGATGACAAATGGCATTACTTGAAAGGCTTCAATTTGACACTTTGCTACATTGTAATAGCAGTGTGCTTCTTCACCATAAAGGCCCTCCCAAGTAAGCTCATTGAATAGTTGGAACTTTTTGTATGTGTATATGCAAATGGTCCAGTGGCATAAATGGCTGCTTTGTTTCGAACAAAATTTGGTGATTTACTGAACCTCAAATGTATGGAACATCTGTGCAATTTCTAACAAAGGTTTATTATCTATCAAAAAATATTTTGATTTGTCAAATTCCAACTAAAAATAATCATACCTTGACTAATCTACTTTGGAGTAACTTTGTTCAGCACCTAAGAAGGTACATGCCTGAGCTGCTCAAGGAGATGCTGAATCAAACAAGGTCCATGCCTGAGCTGCTCAAAGAGATGTTGTCCATGTTTGGAATGAAATTGAGGCACCTCAGTTCAAGGTAGTAGACTGGCGTTCCCTCGAGCTCCTTATGATCAAGCTTTTGTTGAACACGCCGGTGACTAACATATTTGACACTACACGCGGTCGTTCCTTCTGTGGAAGTATTGCTGACAAAGTGTGACTCGTTATATTATTTCTCCCCTGTATATGTATTACTGACAAATTCAGTGCAATCGGCTGCTCCATGGAAGTGAATTTTAGGAAGTCATGTAATTATTGTTTGTGCATGATTATGCTTGTTAGTGCCTAGTTGTTAGATACTCCTCCATCTGTCCCAAATTATTAGTCGTCTTAGCTTTTCTAGATTTATAATTTTTGCTATGCATCTACTTATATATTATATCTAGACGCAGCCCATTGATCTAGAAGACCCAAAATGACTAATAATTTGGAACGGAAGGAGTATGTGTGATTCTCAACCACTGCAACTATTATGTTGAGCCCAATCAACAATCCCCTAACAAACCAACAATCATCCTATCAATTTGCTAACAACTTCACTAAGTCAAATCTGATAATTCAGGGTGATTAGACACCCGAAACATTGCCCGTGTCTTGCATCTACTCCTAGCCATGCTGCCCCTTGTGCCGATTCAACAACATACATGACTGAGTTGTCCAACCTCACATAGGTGCTCAGGAGTACCTTCAATGCTATCTTCTGCCTAAAACTAAGAACGTATTCGACACATTGTCAGAAGAAGCTCTAGGCAAGTGTAGAATTCACAGCTTTTTGAGTCTTTTACGTCTATACCACTACAAAAGTTCATGATTACGCACATACTATTAAAAACTTCGGAGTTACTTGTGTACCATCACCCAAACTTTTGTTTACCTGTGTACCATTTTGGATGGAATAGTGCCTAACGGGGATGCACAAAGACCATTATACCCTCCTGTTGTACTGTGGGCTTAACAGGTCGAGAGATGAGAGAGGCCCGTGACCAGCTGCAGGTCCATGCTGCTGGGCGCAAGAGGTAAAAAAAAGAATCTGACTATTCTGTGACTATTCCGCTAGGTGTATTAGGCCAAACAAAATACGGAGACCATGCTGCTGGCTAGGTGTATTAGGCCAAAAAAAAAACGGTGACCAAGCTGCTGGGCGCAAGAGGCGGCGGCCTGCGGCTTGCCCGCGCCGGCGGTGGCCCGAGGCGGCAGCGGCCGCTCCCACGGCGCCCTGCGCCCCTGCGCCCGCTCCCGCGCTGATGAATCGGGCGGCTCATGCAGATCCGGCGAGGCGACACTAGGTTCAGGGAAGGTCGCTCGGGGGACTCGGCTTTGTTCGTGGGTCGCACCAGAGAGAAGCCGACGCAAGAGAGAGAGGGGCAGCGGTAGGATGGTCAATTCCATGCATGGGTCCCATCTGTCAGGCTAAAGAAACCGTTAAGTTCTAACGGAAGGTGAACGGAATAGTACACATGTAAACAAAAGTTTGGATGATGGTACACAGGTAACTCCGAACTTTTTAATGGTACGTGCATAATCATGAACTTTTGTAATGGTATAGGCGTAAAAGACTCCAGCTTTTTAGAATTCGAACTAAGGATGTGTTTGGATGGGAAATGAGATGGATCTTTTAGATAAATGAACAATTCAATATTCCCGCCTCTACATCAGTGTAATATATCTAGCCATTATTACAAATAAAGAACCATGTATGGAGGAAAAAGTGATGCATTTATTAAATAGCATATTATAAACAAAGCCTATTACTAAACCACCACCTTTTTTTGTGAAAATCTCCATAGCCATGGACTCCAAAACTCAACAAAGTCTCTGATATAGTATTCATGTCCTCCTCTTTCTGACAAGGTTAGCCACGAAGCCCAACAAACAACACTTACACATGTAAGTATTAAATTCCTTTCCTTCCACCTAATCCCTAGTAACCAAGTCCCAAACATATGAATGACATTGTTAGGGTTTTGTATATCAAAGGTGGTATGAATTATTCTCCAAATTAATCAAGCCATATGACACTCAAAAAAGAGATGTTGTGTAGCTTCATTATTACTACAATAGCAACATATCACTTCCATATGCTGGATCTTCTAGGCACTCCAAAACACTTCCAGGATCATTTCAATTTTAAATATGTTTGGTGATGAAATAGCATCGAGGCCCCTAATTTGATTTTGGTGATTAATGACAACATAATCCATGCGACTAATGTGTGTTTTGCAGCTGCAATCTTAAGTTAGTGCAACGATGGGTTTCTTGGCCCTTATCATTATGCTTTTAATTATTTTGGTACAAAGGATATGTATGAAGATCAAGGATAATAAGCTAGTTCTAAGTGTCCTTTGGCATTGAGAGACACTTAGAGTAGTTTAGGACTTGGTTTTTCATTTGGTCGTACTACAAAGAGGGCCAAGGAGCAGTAGCTTGACCTAGATGAATCTAGAGTTAGGTGTGATGCACACTTGTGAAAATCTAGTACTATGTAGCTCAGTTGAAGCTGAGAGAAGCAAAGATATTAGTTAAAAAATCAAAATGATCGAATTGGATGAGTTTGCTTAACTCAAGGAGCCCAGTTTGAGCTGACCGACTAATTTGATCTAATGAAAATTAAGAGACCAAATTGATCGGTTTGATTGTGTCGGAAGAGCAGAAAAGCAGCAGTGATCGATGAATTCGGTGGTGTAAAATTATGGTGACCGAATCAGTCGGTCAATATGGTGATTCTTACGAACCTCTCTAGATTGATAGATCAATTCGATGTTATGCAGAAAAACACAAGACCGACTCAGTTTGTCATGTGTCGATGACCGTTAGCCCTATTTGAATTTGCCTGACCGATTGATTCGGTCAGTGTATTTTTGCATGACCAAATGAATGGAGCAACGGCTAGTTGTTTGAGTGTCTCTATAAATATGTTTGCTACAACACAAACGAGCGGCTCTCTTGGCACCAGGAAACTCTCATACACATATTTGGTAGTAAAGGGCAAGTGAAGCACTAGATTAATTTGCAAAGTTCTTGTTAAAGATTAAGGACAACATTAGTGCTTGAGTAGCAAGTGTGCATCCAACTCAGTCTTGTGCAAGTCAAGTAAAGTTCTTAGCTTGTTATTAGGTGATCGGCATCACCTAGACGGCTTTGTTATAATAATTGCGCGAAGTGATAACCCCAAGAACACAAAATCAAATCACAAGATCGTACAAACGAGAATGACACTGAGGCACGATGTTTTTTAACGAGGTTCGACGATGTGTCTAAATCCTCGAGCATGACCACAAGGCGCTCCTCCCCATAAACAGCAGCTACACCGGCATCCGAGCACCACCACGGCAACGCCACCTCCCACACCAGCCGCCAAGTCATCTCACGGTTACACGGTAGTGCCCTCATATTTATGGGCCATAGGGATATAAAGTACGACCCAAATTCTATCCCTAACCTACCAAATTACAACTCAACTCCAATCGTAACCAAACTATACACATATTCGACACATATATAACAAAATCCACCTTGGCGAATATGCACGCCACCTTAAAGCCATCCATGCTCGAACTTCTGTGTACCTTGAGTTGTCTCCCTTTGCTGCTCACTTAGAACAGCCCGACGAGGCAGATCCCACAGCCTTGTCTACCTTCAGACAGAACACCGCCACCGTTGCAATGCCATCCATGACTCCACCTTCAACAACGCTTTCCTATCAGTTTGTGTTGGTGTGCACTTGACTTCTCATCAACCATGACTTTTTTCCTTCCCGCATGACTCTCAAGGTCTTCTTATCAGGTGGCGCCTGATACAACCATCCTTCATCATGCAATAACCCAAGCAAAATCAGATTCCTCTATAGCCCCGGCACATGTTTCACACCCTTCAGTACCATCTCACGTCCATAACACATCTTGACTTGATATCTCCCACTCCTATAATACGATAACTCGAATGATCTCCCAAGTGAGCAAGACCACCATCCTTCTGAATGTATGATGAGAACCACTCCTTCTTTGGTGTTGCATGGAACAATCTATCTAAATCAACAACCACACTTCACAAGACTTTTCACTTGATATTGTGAGAACATCACCATCGCTATCCGAGTCATCATGCTTCTTGGCAATCACCACACTTGTGGTTCCTCCAGCCTTCTTCAGTTCTAGACACTCAGCCTTTTTATGTCCCCAACCCTTGCACTTATATCACTGCGGCCCCTTCTTTCTGTTGCCCTTCTTATCTTCAGCATTGTGATCACCCCTGACTACAAAAGCACCTCCAACAGAATCTTCAGATAAATTGTTCTTTTTTGCTCATGACCTAGTAAAGCAGTAACAATTTCATCCACATTAATATCCTCCTTGCCATATGTCAGTGTAGTAACTAAGTGCTCATAAGACCCTGGCAACGAACACAGAAGAATAATAGCCTTGTCTTCATCATTAATCTTCTCATCGACCTTCCCAAGATTAGCAATTAATTGATTGAAGACATTAATATGATCTGCAAGATCTGACCCCTGCTGCATCTTTAGCCCATACAACTTTTGCTTCAGGTACAGCTTCTGGGTCAACGTCTTGGACATAAACTAGTCCTCCAACTTGTCCCAAATTTCCTTGGGCGATGTCTTATCCATGAAGTGATACATGATCTGATCTGAGACACAATCTTATAGTAGCACATGATTGTGCCTGCATCTCCTCCCACTTATCATCATCCACCTTCGCAAGTTTCTTCTCGCTGAGGGCCCTTGAAATACCCTGCTGAGCCAACAGATCCTTCACTCTCATTTGCCACAATCCGAAGTTTCCGGGGCCATCAAACCTTGCCACCTCAAATGTGGAAGCCATCAACGTCATCTACCTCTTGCCACAGATTGTCGAAATAAAACTTTCACTTACCTGAACTACACGGCTCCTGCGTGGCCGCTGCCTTCATGTGTTGAAGCCGCGTGCCTCCTGCACGTTCTTGCATCCTCGCGACACACCTTGCTGCGCACACACGTTGCCCAGCTACACACGCCGACTACACGTGCCACTGCCTGTGTGCTATCGCCGCCGCCGTAAACAGCCTGTGCGTAGAACTCGTCGACTTTTATGACGTCGCACACGCGTTGCCGATCCGTCCAAGTGCTGCCCGCCATTCGTCGCAACTGCCACAAGCTGCAGTTCACGAACAGCCCAATTGCCTCGATGCAATCTTCCGTGTACTCTGTTTGTTTTATGGAGACTAGAGGACCGCGCCCAAATAAAATTGGACTCCTGCTGCAGTCCGTTTCCTGTTCATATTACGTAAGCCTTCCTTTTTTTTTTCTTCCCCGGCCGATAGACACATGTTCACCCACATGAAGTCCTAATCGGACTCATGCATGCACCAGTGGGCCCATAGGTTGCCAAAATCTTACGAATCTTTCAGGAAGCTAATTATTAGCACCGAACCAAAAAAAATGATCTCCAGTAGCACTAGACATACCCATGCATGCACCTTGGCCTAATCACCTGCGGCACCTCCAGAGTTAGGAAGACTTTGTACATGGCCACGAGCCACCCTTGATCGTGTTGAACCGGTATCCTGCTGTGAGGAGCTCTGTCACTGTGTTGGCAGCATCCATGACACATGGAAGATCGAGAGCTTGGAAAAGAATGTATTTCTCCACCGCGAAATCCAAACAAAGCACAAATTGCTATTCCCTAATCAAATGTTTGAAACAGAAACAAACTCTAGCTTGGAGTAGGAGGAGATCCCCTCAACGTAGTGCTTCCGGCCCATCCGGACCAACTGGTTGCCTTGCTCCTTGTACTCGCGTGCCGCCGACTCCTTGATTGCAGCGATGCCGGCCAGGTCGATCCTCGCTCTCGCGGTCTCGCCCTCGGTCAGGAGCTCGGCACTGGGATCCATCAGCAGCACCATGGCTGGCGAGTTGACTTGTTCTTGGTGCTTCGACGGCTGCGACGCTCTTCGCTTTCCTTCTCCCTTTGCCGCCGCCGCCGTTGCAACTCCTCTTCGGGCCTAAAACGGGGTGGGGATTGCTTCAGGGCCTGAGAGGCCATCACCGTGGGGATCCGTTACGGCTGGGACCAGCTGGCGCGCGCCCTGGTCGAGCCGATGCAGACCGCTGCCCGCACGCCACGGTGGTAGAAGGTGCTTGCCCTTCGAGCTGCGGTAGATGTTGACCGAGAGTACGTTACCAGCACGGGGAAGGGACGGGTACAAGCAATTGCTAACTAAAGCCATCAGGTATGGTCTATGAAACACTTATATAACAAACAAAAGAGAAAGCTATTAGCTATGGGACTTTATTTTTAATGAATTTATAGTACTCACAGTATCTCTCAAAATAACTAATCCATGCATGGAGAGGCTCCTTTTGGAGTCTGCACATTAACCGTCACATGTGACATGCTAAAATGAATAATACTAATCAAATATTTATTTTAGGGTATCGTCATTAATCCTCGGAAGATACTTTGGTAAAAAAGCAGAAATTCTCACAAAAAATAGAGACAACCAACTGTCAATCTTATAGAATAACCAAATATATTTCGTCCTATATAAAATTACCTAGTCATTTATTATGGAAATACTAAAGTAAATCTCTAAATTTACATCTAAATTATGTTGGTGAATAAGGAAGGTAAGATGATCAATGCGCAAAGTCCCGATTCGGGTGTCCTCGACCGGGACGGAGAGGACGATGCTAACCATCACGCCGATGACGCATACGCCGACGCCCCATAACCCGATGCCCTCGATCTTCTCGACGACGGCCAGGGGCGTGCGCGGCAGGAAGAGCTGCGCGTAGGATGTGACCATATGAAGAGGACCGACATGTAGGCGCTCCACGAGAGGAGCAGCGCCAGTCGCCATGGGACGCTGCTGAAGAAGGAAGGAGAGGATTCTGATCTATAGGTGTACACCAGAATCAAGGTGCAGCCGACGGGGATCAAAATCTGGACGAAGGCAGCTGCCCTCCACCTCGCAGCGCGGGATACGTGCGCCAGCGACTCCCCGAGAGTCTGCGGCGCCGGCGTACCCTCCATGGAACGATTCTCTTCCATCATACATATTGTGCGCATGCATGAGAGAGCTACTAGCTAGGAGCTTAATTTTTAGCTAACGTCGTGTCTATAATATAGGGGATCGGAGAGCAATGTCTAATTCGACTCGGATCCTATGTTAAGCTATGGAAACGATGTGTAAATTTGGCGCTTCAATCAAACTAAGATATGGCAAGGGATATCATTACAAATGCCATAAGTGGGGAGATTTTGACGATCACATACGATCGTGTAGAACCTGCTTATGGCGATTTATGGTAAAAAAAAATTGATAACCGCCGCGGCGGTCTCCAAATAGTCTAATCCCTATACAGCAAGCGGCGAGCGCCCTCCACAGCGCTCGGTGTCCGCCCGCCTGACGCGTGGCAGCACTGGGTGGGAGACGGAGAAGCTCGCCGCTGGACCTGATTTTCGGCCCACGTCGTGCGTCGCGTGTTGCTCGGTCCACCTTGATTCTGCCGTTGCCGTCTCTCCGTGGCGTCCCTAGGGTTGGGGCCAATCGCCCCTCCTGCCGGTTCGCTTCCCTCCGCGCCGCACTCGCTGCCTCCGCGCCGCCCTCGGTGAAGGGCGAAAGGGGAGGGGAGGGCGAGGCGAGGGTTTGGTGGAGCTCGAGTTGCCGCGCCGCATTTCTGGCCGGGGGTTCGGCCGGGGGTGGGGGCGCTGCCGCGCCGGAAGGCCGCCGGATCCAGTTCGACCGCCGCCGCCGCCGCTCACGTTCCCTTCTGGTGGTGGCCTTGCTTCGGTAGTGAGATCTCCCTCCGCGTGGCTTTATTCTTTTTTGTTTTATCCACACGAGAAGGAGCGGTGCGGGGGGAGGCGCGAGCACGGAGCTCCTGCTCGGATGGCGGCGCAATGGAGCACCGCGGCGAGCCTGGACTGGTGGGTTGCCCCCTGGCGCCTCAGCTCGCCGCTGCCGCCACCGGCCGTGCGGGCGAGGAGCACGGGCAGGATCGGCTGCGCGTCCGTGCCAAGGGAGCTCGCCGCGGCCGCAGAGGCGGAGGCGGAGCAGGCCGCGCCGCCGGTGGTCGTCGACGACACTGTGGTCAGTGACCCTCTCCAGCTTGCCGTTCGCGCTTCCTGCCATTATTTACCTTTGACGTTTCTCCGTGTATGCTTGTGGCTTCTTCCAAGGAAGAAGGTGTAGCCTGCGAAGCGTGCGGCGGCGCGGGGTGGCTGCTCTGCGACTTCTGCGAGGGGAAGAACAACAACGTCAAGTCCGAGGGCAGCCGGGTGTACCGCCGCTGCCCGACCTGCAAAGCCGTGCGTGACTGTATTTTTTTTCTGAATTCTGAATTCCGGCCACTACTTCCATTCCATCGTCTTCTTGTTTTCTGAATTCCATCGTATCTACGTGTGCGTCGGCGTCGCAGGCGGGATTCATCCTGTGCCCGAGATGCAGGGTGTACAAGTGCGTCACCTACCCGGAGAGCAACGAGTCATGACGGGCCCTGACCATCTGAATTACGTTTTCTTTCCTTCTGATGACTGCGTTGTGGATCATCTTTCAAGTATACAGATATACAGCACACTCTGTAGTCTCACATGCTCTGAATCTGAATGCCAGGTAAGTGCTGTTCGCATAGCGTGGTCTTTTGAAATTATCAGTATGCAGAACATGGTATGGTCTTTGGGAGCCGAATGATTCATGCCCATCTTTCTTAGTCCGTTTTACAGGCTTTGTTAGGGTCATACATGCGTACAGCCTGCCGCCTAGTGCTAAATTCTCCAGATGTTGCACTGCCGCCTAATGCCACATTCTTCAGATGTTCTAACTTACAATTTACCATAACGCCACAAATCTGCTTAAGATTTGTTGTTCCGTCCAAAACATGATTTGTAGGATAGTGTTGGAGTCAGCAAGTCACGTTGCAAAAGTTGAAGCTAAAATCACGTACACAGTTCTTTCGACACCACATCTTTCAATTCATGTATTGGCAACTTCATATTCCACTTTGAGGGACTCCCAAACCATGTATATAAAACTTTTTAGATCCCTAAATTTCAGTTCATATATTTTAAAAATGTATATCAGGATTTGAAACCACTTTGTGCAGTCTACTTTGCAAAATTCAATTTGTAAGTGAGACATCAAAGCCTTTGCACCTAAAATTCAAAAATATTGAATTACTCATTCAAGTTTTCTTATATCTCTAACTTTTAAGTTACGTGTTAAAAACTCTCAAATCATATATTAAAGACTTTGTGAATCTCTAGCTTTCATTCATACATTAAAACCTTTGTAACTAGAATTTAAAATCTATCAAACTAAATATACCAAAACCTCCTGCACCTCTTACTTTCAGGTGACATCAAAACATTTGTATCCGGAATTTGGTAACTTTCAAATAGTCTAATCCCTATACAGCAAGGGGCGAGTGAACTCCACAGCGCTCGGCCTTCGCGTCGCCTGCCTGACGCGTGGTAGCGCTGGGTGGGATTAGACGAAGAAGCTCGCCGCTGGGCATGATTTTAGGCCCACGTTGTGCGTCGTGTGCTGCTCGGCCCAAGGCCCATCAACGCTACTGGGCGCGGCGAGGCGCGCAGCCCACCTAGTTTTATTATGCTGCTCGCAATAGGCAAGCCCATGGGGTTGCATGTGGGGGTGCGGGCTGTGCCGCTGACCCACACCGACGTGGCTCACACCGCAAGCCCACATATGGCGCAGCATTTTGAGTTTTGTACTAGATTTTGATAGGATGATATTGTTAGATCTTTTTATTGACAGTCAAAATTGGCACCAACCGGTCTGACTGGTCTGACCGAGCGGTCTGGGCGGTCGAGGCACTGTGGCCTGTCCGGCAGGGACCGACTGTAGAGTCCGAGTACAACTAGGGTTTTTTTATAGATTTAGATCTGTAAACATGATTTCTTGCGGGATAAGTCCACTCCACCCTATAAATATAAAGGGTCACGGCCGATTAGGGAATCCAATCGATCAAAAACATATCAATCTATTACTTTTCGTTATTTTGCATTACTTTTTGTCTTCCTCAAACCCTAGCTCTTCCAACCCCCAAACTTGCTGTTCTTCCTTCATCTCTGCGACGTCTAAAGGCGTTCTAGGTGGCCTGCCGATCCTAGAACAACCCTACATGCGCTTGCCCTGACGGGGTCCCTCCCGGGCGAGCGTTCGTCAGATTTCGCCGTTCTGCACCGGCGAACCGGTCTGACCGGTTACCCCGACCGGTCTGACCGGTCTGAGCATCGGCGCTGCAATTGTGCCGTCACTCACCACGGGATCAAGCGCATTCGTGTGTTGGCCCTAGATTGGCGCCAACATATTTTGGCGACTCCGCTGGGGAAGAAAGATCTTGGTTATTTAAACCGATCTAATCTACTCCACATACTACCATGGTGAAGCTGTCAAGTAGTAATGTTGATGCCAGCAACATCGTTAGGCCGACTCCTGATCAACTGTCGGCTGAAGATCGTCAAGCTTATGAAGCCTTCATCAAGGAGTGCGAAGAGGAGAACACACGGCGCAAAGAGAAAGAAATCGAAGAGAAGCATCAGTGGTAGTCTCACTTCTCCAGGAACCGGAAGGGTGAAGTCTTCAAGGATAAGGAGGTGGTCATTCTTTCGGATGAAGAAGAACAAGCCAAAGCAAATAATAATGTAAGTACTTCAGCATCGCCTGATATTTTGGAGCAATTTACTCAATTAAAGGTTGATGGTCAAGAAAAGATGCTTGCTACTGTTCAAAATATGATTGATAAGTCTTTAGGAAAGCAACCCTTGGCCAATGATAGTAGTGCTCCTATGTCTAATGTTGCTGGTACTTTTCAAAATCACTCTATGCCTCCTGAATCATCGGCGATACCTGCACCACAGTACGGCATGCCGATGAATTTTTATGATGGTTAGAAACCTCCAGAGCAGTACGCGAATGGAACGGTCAGACCGGTTGCACAAACCAGTCAGACCGGTCTCGATGGACCGGTTCCAACCGGTCAGATCGGTCTTGATGCTTTGGTGGCGTATCAGTCGTCTCCCGAACCTATTACTAGTATGCCTCCTGTTCAGGCTGATTTTAGCCGAACAAATGGGTTTACTGGTTATGGTGTTCCTCCATACGCCACTATGACTTATAATCCGTATACTATGCCTCCCTAAAGTTCGGGCTATTCATATGGTGCAATGCCAAACCATGGTTATTCGCGTCAAACACCATATACACAGCCGAATCATGCACCGCAAATGCCGAATAGTTCTAGTGTCAATGTTTAGAGGCCAAATGATTCTTATTTTAATCAAATACTTGAGAAACATAAGAAATATTTGGCTATTATGTTTAAAGAGTCTTTCGGCATAGAACTTAAGGATAAAACTCTTGTTTGTCAAAAACCATATCCTGAGAGTTTTGATTCCATACCATATCCTCGGAATTTCAAGGTGCCTGAATTTATTAAATTCACTGGAGAGGATAGTAGAACTATAAAGGAGCATGTTAGTCAGTTTAATGCACAAATGAGAATTTATGGGAGTCTTGATCATTTGAAAATTAGAATGTTCCCTTTGTCTTTATCTGGCACTGCTTTTTCATGGTTTTCGGCATTAGCTCCTAATTCTG
This sequence comes from Panicum virgatum, assembly GCF_016808335.1. Lineage (NCBI taxonomy): Eukaryota > Viridiplantae > Streptophyta > Magnoliopsida > Poales > Poaceae > Panicum > Panicum virgatum. The sequence continues at coordinate 28,939,093 of NC_053145.1, read as the reverse complement.
TGCAATCTTGGTCTCAATTAGAGCGTAAATTTCATGAGCATTTTTTCAATGGTGATAATGAATTGAGGCTATGTCATTTAACATTGGTTAAACAAAAACATGATGAATCTGTTGCTGAATTTGTTAGAAGATTTAGAGATACAAAAAACCGATGTTATAGTTTGGTTATTTCTGAAAAGGATCTTGCTGAATTAGCTCTTAATGGTTTGAGATCTCATATTAAAGAAAAATTAGAAGGATATGAGTTTCTGACCGTTAATCAAGTGTTGCAAAGGGTTTGGCTCAAGAAAGCCGAAGTAAAGGTGCAAAATTTAAACCCGATCGTCTTAGTATGCATATGCTACAAGGAGAATCTTCAGACGATGAGGGTAATGAAGTATATGCTGCTGAATTTGTATAGTCATCTAGTGATAAGCCCAGTACTTGTACTTCTTTAAAGCCGATTTCTAAAAATCGGCAAGATGAGATTAAATTCACTTTTGATGTGACAAAGTGTGATAGAATTTTTGATGAATTGGCAAAGCTTGGGAAGATTAAGTTCTCTCACACTATTCCATCAACAGAGGAATTGAAGCGGCGTGCATATTGTAAGTTACACAATATTTTTTCTCATGCCACTAATAATTGCAATATTCTTCGTAGACAAATACAATCGGTTATAAATGAAGGACGATTGGTTATTCCTGCGATGCAAATTGATCAAAATCCTTTTCCCGTTCATACACTTGAGTTGTCAAATCCAAAAGTATTGATTCGGCCGCATCAAGCCGAATCGACTAAAGGGAAAAATGTGGTGGTTGGTGAGGAAAGGCATGAGAAAAAGGTGCTGCAGAGCAAGACTCCTCGAGTTGCAATAGAGGCTTCAACGCTCGAGGGGCAGGACAAGGAAAAAGGGGCCGATAGCGAGTCGACCGGTCTGACCGGTTCAAAAGGCGGTCTGACCAGTCCGACCGGTACGCCCAGTAAGTCTGGGAATTCCTCCAAAAGCAAGACAAGGCCGAGTTTCAAGGAACTCTTGGCCAAATATGAGAAGGAAGAGAGTGCTCAGAGACAAAAAGGGCCACCAAGTGAAGTCAAAGATACGGGATCATTGTCAAGACATCAAGAGCAGTCGAGTCAAGGTAATTATACTTCGTCTAGTGGACCGATTGCTCCATGGTATTGCCGGTATCCTTAATTTTATACACCTATGGATTATAGTAGGATGCATATGCAATCATATTATTGTGGCAGAACCACCTGAATTATCTCGGCTCAAGTGCGCTGGCCATCACCCTAAAGGCAACACCGGCTCAAACGCACTTCAAACGGAACAATTCATGGTCTGTCGGGTAATGTCCTGATACAAGCACCGGTTCTCGGATCGAACAAGCATACCCCGCACGAAGGCGAGTCCAGAGATATTACAACCATACATATTTTACAACACATGGATAGTATTTATTACAACAAGTTTAAAACATTATTACAGATCCAAACTTAGTAAATCATTATACAAGACATAAGTTTAAGTTCAGAGTTTAAAGCAGCGGAAATAGAACACGACGGCTACAACAGGTCGCAAAAGGACACCAAGCTAGCCCAAGCAAGGTATCACTCATCAGGGTCATTGCCGGTCGAAGATGGATCCCACTCTACGGACCAGCCAGGAGGCAAAGAGCAGGGCCAAGACAGACTAGCGATCTGGTCATGAAAACTCATACCTGAAAAAGGTTTCAACAGCAAGGCTGAGTATTCTAATACTCAGCAAGACTTAACCGTCAACGGATATATTTAGTCCACCTAGCTAGACTATGCCAGGTTTTGTAGGCTCTGGTTTTTCTTTTGCTGAAAAGCAATAAAGAGTAGGTCCTTAATTTCACATTTTAGCTTTCAATAATCTAGTTGATTATCCATTCTATGTAAGCAACTAACTCTACTCAACCATGGTAGAACTTTAGTCAAACATCAAGATTGATCAAATAATGTTACTCTTATTACTCTGTGTGGCAAAGGGATCAAACAGTCCCAAACCGTGAGAAGCGGACGATTCGAATTGAATTTGTTGACCTGGCCAGGCAGACCTAACACACACATTTGGAACACCGTCGGGTCGTTCCCAAACAACCGTTGACCTTTCATTCCGGCTTGTGGATAAGGTCACTCTCCCCGACTACAGGACACCAACTTCCTCCCTGCACCCGTGGTGTTGCGCAACATAAACATAAATAAAACCTATCTCTAAGAGAGAGTGAAAGGCATATCCACTCCCCGGTCCGATCGGCTACTAGGCTTACCGCGTAGCATATTTACGGCATGTGGCTAGTACGTTCAAAAACTTAACCACCACTACCACACACCGCGACCTTAGCAGAATTTATCAACACAGACGGGATCTCACCCAAGGTTATGATATCGAACACGACCCCATCCGTCGTCCTTATATTGATAGCAGAAAGTAAACAAGCAATTCCTATAGAGCTCGCGAGTGACAGGCAATCACTCGACTTTTACCGATCCTATAAGCTTAGCAATTATTCGAACTCAAGTCTAGTGTTAAGTACATAGGCTCCAAGGATCATGCATCTAGGGTTTCAATTCAAATCCTAAGAACTGTAAATGCACAAGTAAGTAATAACGATAAATTGTAATAATTTGAAATACTGGGTTATGTCCGGGGCTTGCCTTTTTGGTAGTCGCTAGCTAAAACAACCTTGGGCTCTTCCGAACTTTGGTCCAGGTCTTCAGTCAGTATGGCGACGTTCACTTGGGCTTCTTAATCAACTCATTCGGACTCCGGGATCAGCTCGTACGTCCCGTTCGATAAAACAGTCGTATCTATATGTGATGCAAGAAACGATATTTCAAACACATACATTTCACGATAAAGTTATAGTCTAACAACTAGCAACAAAACTTAGCATATGGGCAATCGTTTATAGAGTAGTTCTAATCTTAACTTTACTTCATAAAAAGAATTGGGTGGCAGTTTTTAAAAGCGAAAAGAAAAGCATGAAAGACTTTGACTATTTTAAAACATAAGCTAAGAATAGATTCTGCAGCTACAAAATTTATACAAGGTAGTACATCTAATCAGCAGCTCGCAGTAAAAAGCTTAGCTAAAAACAGTAAGACATGATTACATGAAAAATACTCAAAACAGATTATATTTAAACAAAGATGAATTTCTACAGAACAAACTACCACACCTATGAAGCTCAAAATATCTTAGAACATTCTTAATATGCTTATAAACATCCCATAAATTTTTTAGAATTTATCTATAGTGTAAAACCACATATGGTAAAACTAATTAGTATAAGAAGTTCTATAGTGTTTCTGGATCCTAAATTTTACAGACATGAATACACAACCAAAGTAGAGTTACACAAAAATTCTCAGAATTTTCTAAGCAATGAAACTATTTATCATAATTAAAGCCTACTTAACAAGCATTAAATCAAAGATATAGCTAGACAGCTCTAAAATTTCCCAAACTTGGGTAACAGTAAGGTTGTAGTGACATGTAAGCATGGAAAAAGTTTCACACTCAGAACTTAAATATTTCTACCAGCACAAATAAATTAGCAAAACTAGTAGATTTAGGAATCTTGAAACTTTGACCTAGTTAATGATGTCAAAAAAGGTTTCAATTTTTTACTAGGTACTAGTAACACTGCAAGACACAAGCTAGCCAAAGCTCACATGAAATTACTGAGTAGAACTCCTAGAATAATTAAAGTCTAATTATTCAATTCTTTTTCTTGGATTAAAATACAGACCAAAACTGAAGATGTGCATGTAACAAAACTTATAGTTCTTGTAACAAGGATTCCAAAACATTTAGATTTGCATTTTTCTGATTTTTCTACGAATTTCTAGGTATTTTCAAAGTTTAGCCTAAAAACAAAAGGAAAAGATCTGAGAACTTGCAGAGAGGTCCATAGAAGTTTTCAAATCCTAGCAAACATGCCCTTGGCCGGAGTCAGAGCGAGGGGAGAGGGTTGACCGGCTGTTTCTGGCGGTTCGGGTCGCCGGCGGCGAGGGTGTAGAGGCGTGGGAGCTTCAGGGCATCACGCGCTACCTTCTGGTGGGTCAGGTCGGGGAGGAGGCAGCCGGAGGTGGGTCGTCGACGGCGAGCAGCGGCGGTCGTAGCTCGGGAAACGGCGGAGAGGTTGCTCTGGTGGAGAGTAGGTGACGAGGAGGGGTCGGTGAGCTGCGCGAGGACAAGGCGGAGCTATTGGTAGGGTCTGCGTGGGCGGAGGTGGTCTGGAGGTGCGGGGCGACTATGAGCTCAGGCTCGCCGGCGTTCGGGCGGTCGGCGGTGATGTTCTGGGGGGTTCTGGGCAGGGAGCGGGCGAGGCAAGGAGGGGAAAGTGAAACGGGATTGCTCCTGGTACTGAGGCGTGCGCGAGTTGGGGAGCTGAGGCTCTACAGCGAGCTGTCCACTGCGGCGGCGAGGTGGCGGCCGCGGAGCTCGTCGGGGTGGCGTGGCGATTGGAGGAGAGGTCCAGCGCGAGGGGGAGTGGGTCCAGGAAATCGCTGGGGTGCTGCGTGGGGCGTGGGGAAGCAGGAGCTGGCCTGCGGCCCTCCTCGGAGGCGGGCGTCGCTGAACTGTGCCGGCGGCAGAGAAGCAGAGAGGGAGGGAGGAGGAAGAAGAAGGGTGGATCTATTTGCAAATTCAGAAAATTCTAGGGACCCTACTGTAATTCAACAATAATTTTTAAACTAGGGCTCAATTGAAAAAGTGCCCAACATGAAAGTTATTCAAGTTTTCAAGATCTACAACTTTGATGTTTTGCAAAAATTGATTTGATCAAAGGTTAAAGAGTTATTTTGAAAACATAGGAAGGATTTTGAATTTAATGGACTTTTGTCTTTTCCATTGCAAATTCAGTTTAATTTCAAACTAAAAAGCAAAATTTTCTGCCATGTAATTATTACACTGAATTTTACACATAAACCCTCCACAAAAGCAATATTAGCTCTCCCTATTCAAATTAAACTATAGAAAGGACCCTGCAATAAATCATATTTACACAGCTACCCTTTTATTTTTACAATAAGATCCTTTTTCAAGCAAATTAAGCACATGATGCATAAAATAAATACAATTCTACTGTGCAGACACCTAGGGTGTCACAATTATATTCAGTATCCTCCTATGTATCCAAATAATGCATTACTACAAAGACCGATTGTTGCTAGCAGTAATCCGGTCAAGCAAGATGTTGATTGCAGCAAAGAGAATGAGAAGAGCAAGGAGCCAGATTCAAAGTATTTACAGCTGAGGTGGTGTCCCTCAGGCTTGTCTCATACTCAGAAGTGAAGGCTGCAACGTATGTGCAAGAAGGAGGTAATGGAACAACAAGTGGCGGCCCAATGAAGAAGGTGTGGCGGCCCAAACAAGTTGTTTCAACATTGACTTGAGCAAAATATGGCCGATAATTGTTTATCACCTTTAGTACAAAAAATGGCCGATGTAGTATTAATCATCGCCCTTAGACAATTTTGGCTCAGAATAATGTATTTTGGCAAGCAAGCTTTATCAAAAAAAACAGGGGGCATATGTTGACAGTCAAAATTGGCACCAACCTGTCTGACCAGTCTGACCGAGCGGTCTGACCGGTCGAGGCAATGTGGCCTGCCCGGCAAGGACAGACCAGTCTGACCGGTCCAGGTAGAGTCCGAGTACAACTAGGGTTTTTTATGGATTTAGATCTGTAAACAGGATTTCTTGCGGGATAAGTCCACCCCACCCTATAAATATAAAGGGTCACGGCCAATTAGGGAATCCAATCGATCAAAAACATATCAATCTATTACTTTCCATTATTTTGCCTTACTTTTTGTCTTCCTCAAACCCTAGCTCTTCCAACCCCCATACTTGTTGTTCTTCCTTCGTCTCCGCGACGTCTGAAGGCGTTCTAGGTGGCCTGCCGATCCTAGAACAACCCTATGTGCGCTTGCCCTGACGGGGTCCCTCCCGGGCGAGCATTCGTCGGATTTCGCCGTTCTGCACCGGCAAACCGGTCTGACCATTTACCTTAACTGGTCTGACCGGTCTGAGCATCGGCGCTGCAATTGTGCCGTTGCTCACCGCGCGATCAAGCGCATTCGTGTGTTGGACCTAGATTGGCGCCAACATTTTGCTCATCTAGTTGTACGGGAGCTAAAAAAATATCACTTTCTCGCTCCTCTGGCCTCCTTGCCAGATGCCCAGACCTTTGTTTGGTTGAAAGGTTACTTCCATCCTCCACAAGCGGAATGGGTTGGGTCAAGGAGTATTAGTCAGTGTTTGGTTCGGGGCCAAGTGGAATGAGTTGATTAATCCCATTATTCTAGGTTGGATTCAATCCATCTCGTGTTTGGTTAAAAGATGTTGAGTTCGACCCAGACCTTTGTTTGGTTGGAAGGATTGGAAGGGTTCAGATGGACACCACTTTAACACCGTTACCAACAGGAACCCGTGGGACCCACTTGTCATGCTCTTTTTCTCGCGCTTTCTCCTTCCTCTAGCCTCATTGCCCACCTCCTCTTCTGGCTCCAGCCGCTAGGCGCGCGTTGCTGAGCCCCAACCACCGACCGCCCAACCCTCCGCTGCCTGGACACCTCCATGGCGACCTGGTCTCCAACTCGGCCGCCCTCTGCTCCCGCGCCGCTCTGGACTCCCCGCGTGCCCTCCCCTAACGCCGACCCTCTAGGCCAAGCATGGTGGCCGTAGTGTGGGATGAAGTGTGGGGGCCAGCTCAGTGGCACTGCAGCGACAGGCGGACACGTCGGGTGTGGGAAAACAGGGACGTGATGTGGCTGCCGGCCGATGGTGAGCGCGAGGGAGAGGCATGAAGGCGACGCAGCTAAAGTACATTGGAGGGCGCACGGGTGAGGTGGACAGCGGAGGAGCTACGTCAATCAACAGTGGGAGGAACGGAGGAAGACGGCAAGGGACGAGAAAGAAGTTGGTCGAGATGGTCCATTCATTTCAGTGGTATCTATCTTACCCGCATCTAAGGAGAATATTCCCTTCTAGGGATGAACCCAACCCACTCCTCCTCCAATCAAACACCTCTAAAACTAGATCCAACCCATCTCAACCCACTCCAACCTTCAAACCAAACGCATAGATTTTGACTAACCAATATATAAGGCTGCTAGCTAGCCTGCTGCTGATTCGGACTCATCCGCGACAAGAGGTAGGGTAGTAGAACACTCCAACTTCAATGCGCCGCCGCCGCACTCGGTCAGAACGTGTCCACTCCCTGACAGTTATGTTGACCCAGGCGATCGTGATGGCGATGGTGCTCCCAATCTGATCCGGCCACCGCCGACATGATCATCACCGCTTCACCACCGGCCAACCTAACCTCTAATCTCCACGTCTTTCGCTGGCGACATCCCTCAGCGGTGTTGGTGCTGCTAGGGCTTCTTGCTACTGTTGGTGATTCCTCCCTAGAGATGTATGTGGTCGAAGCTTGCGATCCCGCCAACGTGATCTGACTTTTGCCGTCGTCAGTCCTGTGACTATGCCAAGCCGGTGACGTTCCAGTCCCCGGCGGCCACCGCAGATCGACGGTTAGTCGCTCCGGTGTTGTCGAACACCAATTTCCCACTAGGGGCTTTGCCACTTAGGAACCCTAGGTTTTGGGATCGCTCTTGTATCCGTGTTGCGCTTCTTCCCACGGCATACACTATTGTGTTTTCCTTCCAATGAGTCACCATGGCGGGGATTGGAGTAGGAAGTTTGGGGCGCCCAGAGGCGTTTATTGTGGATATGTTCAATGACCTGAACCTCAAAGCTGAGGAGGAAGATGTAGAAGAGTTCAGCGATGTGGAGGAGGATTATGCACAACCGCTGGTGGAATGGGCATTGGTCAGTAAGGTCTTGCCGCCCATGACGGTGCACACCATCGCGATCCACGGTGCGATGAAATTGGCATGGGGGAATCCGGCTGAGTTGAAGATCAGAATGATCGGGCGCCGGGGGGGGGTGATGAGGACATGACACCCATGCATACGACCATGATTGGTGTATGGCATCAGGAGAGAGGAGTCCAGCAAGGGTGTCCAAGTCATAAAGGAGGCCCGAGGTTGATTCGGCTCGAGTCTCCAAGGTGGAGGCCCAAAGAAACTCAAGTTCGAGTCCATCTCGGAGTCCAGGAGCAGCCCGCACCAAAATTGACGCCCAGGCCGCATACGAAGTCTTTTATGGATGCTCTTTATATGGATGGAAAGATAATTTCAAGGATCTTCCAATGGCACAAGTTTCAGGCTCAAATTCATTTGGAGTCGACAGGAATAGTCAAAACAAGTGAACGACCAGAATCTGTCAGGCTGCCACGACATAATCTTTTGGGCCATTCGCCCGTGTATCGTCTTGGAGCCCATAGGGGCATTTCCAGAGGGGTTATCCACGACCTAAACCTTATATATTCAGTAGCCGCCACCACATTAGGGTTAGGGTTTTGTTTAGTTCTTGTGTTTTCCTTCGAAAAACAGAGATTGATTCGTTGTAACTGTGGCAACAAGTCCTTTTACAGTGATCTAGGGCCCCCGTTCTTGATCTCCTCCACTGTGTCGATTAGTCCTTTGGAATCAAGTTCTCGAACCTCTCTTTGATTCGCTTCATTCATATTTGCAATATCAGATTGCGTGTTTACATCTTCTTGCTTGTGTTCTTCAATTCGTTTGCAGGAAAAGCTTTCTCGACGAGGTTGCTTGACTTCGAATCGTGCTAATTAGAAGCCGGATCGCCAACGTCACACACTCCACCAATTGAATTTACCCCTACCTATCAGAAGATCGGGCCGCGTTTACATCAGGGGGTGACCACTTTGTAGCAGAATTTGACTTCAAGCAAGACATGGAGCGGGCGCTAGGTGGATCGCCATGGGTTGTTGGAAAACATGCGGTGATCCTGCGCGATTATGATGAGAACCTCGAACCCTCAGAGATTCAGTTTGATCACATGGACATCTGGGTTCGGATCCTAGACCTTCCACTGGGATGGATGAACAAGCATCATGGTGAAAGGGCTGTGGGACTGATTGGAGAGTTAAATAAGATGGGGGAAGTGCGTGGCCCTTTCTTGTGAGCTCGGGTGGCCATTGACATTGCAAAACCTGTGAGGCGTGGGGTGCTACTGAAAACAAAAAGGAATGAGAAGCCTGAATGGTTTAATCTCCAATATGAGAAGCTCCCCTTCTACTGCTTGGCGTGTGGGGTCATGGGGCACTCACAACTGGAATGTGACAAACCTCTCATCCGTGGTGAGGAAGTAAAACTACCATATGATGTCAAACTCAGGGTATATGATCCCAAGAAAAGGAAGATTCAAAGTTTCGAGGATGCAGCAGCGTAAATATTTGGGAGGGGGCCCTCAGACACCTCCAAGAATCCATGGGGACCAGCGCCATCGTCGACCTGCTGATCACCGGAAGACGTCGCCAAGGGAGGATGGCGAGGATGTCATTCCACCACACAAGGCTATGGGATCAGGCACTGACACCGGAGTGTTGTCGGAGGATAAAACCCCAAGGCAGCAGAACTTCAAAACCAGGACCGAGGAAAATCAGCTTACACCAAGGAAAAGGAAATCAAAAGGATTAAGCCCTAGCTCCTCGGAGACATTGGAAACCCAACCTACCAGGTACTGAAAGCATAGTTCATATTCCAATTGGCCTTGTGTCTTCAAGAGTGAACGAGCAGGATGGACGTATGGGGGAGGCATGTGCTGCTGCTTTGAATGAGTTGACAAAGAAGCAGAAGAAACACTACACTCAACCAAATGCAAGATCGGTGGCGGCTGCAAAAGGCAGCCCCCGCCAGGCACAATGAAAATCTTATACTTGACTTGTCCGGGACTGGTGCAACCCGAGGTAGTTCGTGAAATCCGTAGCTTCTGTGAGTTACATTGCCCAGTTATGGTGTTCTTGTCAGAAACTCATTTGTTCTTTGATAGAGTAGATGGCTGAAACGCTCCCTGGGGTTTGCTAATGTCTTGAAAGTGGGCAGCTTGGGAAGAGGGGGAGTGCTTGCTCTTCTGTGGAAGGATGAGGTACAAGTGAGGCTGGAGAGCTACGATAAATTGCATATGGACATGGTGATCCTTGTGATGGAATTGATCTCCCCAGGGCCGGCCCAAAGGCCGCCCGGACACGATCTCGCGCCCTGATCAGGGGCACCCAGCCGACCCATGGCTGCTGGGCCCCCGTCGCGCGGCGCCAATAAAAGGCAGGTGGGGACCAGGGGCACGGACACCCAAGTTGACTGCCGCTCAGACCACCCCACCTACAGACCCTAACCCTAACCGATCTAGGGGGTGCCGGCGCCGACGGGAAGCTCGCCGCCACGCCGTCCTCCGTCACAGGCTGGAGTAGGTGGTGCCTACGCCACCCCTCGCCCCCACCGGACCTTCTCTACTCCGACCCAGAGTTCCTCACCGCCATCACATCCATGGTGGATCCAGATGAGAGCACGAACCCTTCGGATACGACCATTGATTATAAGGTAAGCTCGTTCCAAATAAATTTGTCATCTGGATTTGAGAATAAATTACTACCTAATGATTTAATTATTGTTAGAAACCATGGAGATGATGAAGAGGACGTTGGGGAGGAGTTTGTAGGCGTGGTGGACCAGCAAGGGCAGCCAAGCCAAGTTGGAGGCCCAATCCAAGTCGAGTTCGAGTCTGCTTTGGAGTTCAGGAGCAGCCCGCACTAAAATCAACGCCCAGGCCGCATACGGAGTCCGTTTGGGATACTCATTATATGGATGGAACGATAATTTCAAGGAGCTTCCAATGGCACTGATTTGAGGCCCAAATTCGTTCGGAGTCAACAGGAATCGCCAAAATAATTGAACGTCCAGAATCTGTCAAGTTGTTGTAACACTGTCTTTTGGGCTGTTGGCCCATGTACCGTGTTGGCCCAAGTGGTGGACGCAACCTTGGCCTCCACCAACAACCCTAAGATGTTCCTTAGGATATAAACTCAGTAGCTGCCGCCACATTAGGGTTAGGGTTTTGTTTAGTTCTTGTGTTTTCCTTCGAGAAACAGAGATTGATTCGTTGTAACTGTGGCGACAAGTCCTTTTACAGTGATCCAGAGCCCCCGTTCTTGATCTCCTCCTCTGTGTCGATTAGTCCTTTGGAATCGAGTTCTCCAACCCCTCTTTGATTCGCTTCATTCATATTTGCAATATCAGATTACGTGTTTACATCTTCTTGCTTGTGTTCTTCGATTAGCTTGCAGGAAAAGCCTTCTCGGCGAGGTCAATCATGTTGTGCTTGGTTGATAACCAACGGAGCAGTGGTGTAACGGTTGTTTGACTTTGAATCGTGCTAATTAGAAGCCGGATCACCAACGTCACACACTGCACCAATCGAATTTACCTCTACCTCTCGGAAGATCGGGCCTACTCCTCATCAAGTGGTATCAAGATTCCAGGTTGCCCGTGAGGTATTATCTTGTTTTTCCCCTTTAGATTCATTCATGTTCATCACCTATAGTCCACAAAAAGCCCCAAAATTTTTTTTGTTTCCGCTGTCCTATAACCCTTTTGTGCCTCACAATTTTTCTTTTTAGATTGCTTTTCTAAATTGTAGTCCCTCGTGAAGTCGTTGTGTTCGTTGTGTCTAGATCTTGTTCATAGGTTTGGTTTGAGTCCAGCCATCTCTGTTTTGCGGAGCATAGAAAATTGGTTCTGTTGATTGAGATTGATCCACATGCAAGGTTGGAAAGAAAAATATATCTTATTCTCTGTTAGCAACGTTGAAATACATTCTGGGAGCTCCACATAGTTGTTTTGCGCAGCTTAGTAAATACATGCACATCAAGGTACATGTGTTGAGTTATAACTCTATTCTTTGCGACACTTTCTGATTGTAAAAAAATAGCAAAGGAAAAGGCAAGAAGTGCATAAAAGAAAAAGCCGCACTGAAAAAAAAAATAAAAGGCAGAGAGGTGCAAAAAAAAGAGGAAAAGCTGCACCAGAAAAAACAATTCAGAAGTGTTTGCATCCTTTGTATCCCTTTGCAGAGTTGTATTGTTGCTTGCTTGAACTAGGTCCAAGACGAGTTTAGGCCGGCGACATAGACTTGCTTGGGACTATTTTTTAGTCTTGCAATTCTGAATTGAATAATTGCTATTCTTTGCTACTATATTGTGCCTACCCAAAACTACACATGTATTTCTATCAGCACAGGTTCATCTTGCAACTGTTACACCCAAGCTTGACAACTAATTGTGCCGCCTGTTGGCTTTGGTAAGAACACTTGCAAGACGGTGGTAAGCCGCTTGAGATATTGCATTCCACTTTCACCACCACCCAGTAGTTGCTAGTTGATAGGGATAATACTTTTGTGTTGTCTTTCGCTGTCTTCTAACAATGACAGGTTTTTCATATCCACCAACATATGATGGTGTGGGTTCTGATGCGTACTTGGAGTGGGAAATTAATATAGATAACATATTTGCAACTCGTTGCATGTGTCCAAGGAGGAAGGTAAAAAATGCAGCTAGTGTTTTGCGACACTCAGCTTTAGTTTGGTGGGATTCTTCAAGTTCTTCAGATAAACCCAAAACATGGATAGATATGAAACATCTTATGCGTGAAACCTTTGTTAATCCACCTCCTGCTTTGAATTCATATGGTGAAGTGCAAAACATAGAGGTTCAATCCATTGTTATTTCTCTTGCTACGCCTAACCTTTTGCAGGATGCTGATCAAAAGCAAGAGGACAAGAACGATATGGAAGAAAATGAGGAGCTCACATCCTCATGTGAAAATTCAGAGCCATCACTTGACAATGCACCTATTACTTCCGCTAAAATTGAGAGCAAAGGTAATGCTCATGGTGTTGCACTCATGGATGGTGAGGCTTTTTTTGATGTGCTGAATTCTTCCACCAATCATACTATGACAGAGAAACTATTAGTGGGACCAACTCTTGATTTACCTTTGTCACAAGATGATTTGCTTCATATTCCCTGTGATAAAGTTGACTTACCTGATCATGAACATGAGAGCACTGAACCACACGCTTTTGCTGAATTTATAAATGTGATTCATGTTGCTAGTGATACAGATGAGATGAAATTATTGTCTTCTTTACAAACCTTAGGTTACATTAAATTTGATGTTTTGTGTAATCTAAGTAATTTAAAGGAGAAACTCTTTATGTGTGCTGATTTGCCATGGTTGTCGAGACATACATATCATGTTATTGGCAAGTATAACAACAAAGGATAATATTTGATACATCGGGTTTACATTTGTGCAAATCTAAATTATTCTTTTGTTGTTCAATATTGTAATCAACTAAGTGGATCCGACACTATTGATATTCATACGCCATCTATTCCTATGCTGCCTTTTGTTAGTACTAATCTTTTGCAGGATAGTATTGACAAAGCTCATGTGGATTCGGATCAAGGAGCCTATAGGATCAGTTGCGAATACAATCAGCACCGAGGACGGCTTTTCTTTCAAGAAGGGGAGGATGATGAGAGCACGAACCCTTTGGATACGATCATTGATTATATGGTGAGCTCATTCCAAATAAATTTGTCATCTGGATTTGAGAATAAATTACTACCTAATGATTTAATTATTGTTAGAAACCATGGAGATGATGAAGAGGATGTTGGGGAGGAGTTTGGAGGAGTGGTGGACCAGCAAGGGCAGCCAAGCCGAGTTGGAGGCCCAATCCAAGTCGAGTTCGAGTCTGCTTCGGAGTTCAGGAGCTGCCCACACTAAAATCAACGCCCAGGCCGCATACGGAGTCCATTTGGGATGCTCTTTATATGGATGGAACGATAATTTCAAGGATCTTCCAATGGCACTGGTTTGAGGCCTAAATTCATTCGGAGTCGGCAGGAATCGTTGAAACACTGTCTTTTGGGCTGTTGGCCCGTGTACCGTGTTGTCCCAAGTGATGGACGCCCCCTTGGCCTCCACCAACAACCCTAGGACGTTCCTTAGGATATAAACTCAGTAGCCGCCGCCTTTTAGACTGGGGTTTGTTTAGTTCTTGTGTTTTCCTTCGAGAAACAGAGATTGATTCGTTGTAACTGTGGCGACAAGTCCTTTTACAGTGATCCAGGGCCCCCATTCTTGATCTCCTCCACTGTGTCGATTAGTCCTTTGGAATCGAGTTCTCCAACCCCTCTTTGATTCGCTTCATTCATATTTGCAATATCAGATTGCGTGTTTACATCTTCTTGCTTGTGTTCTTCGATTCGCTTGCAGAAAAAGCCTTCTCGGCGAGGTCAATCAAGTTGTGCTTGGTTGATAACCAATGGAGCAGTGGTGTAATGGTTGCTTGAATTCGAATCGTGCTGATTAGAAGCCGGATCGCGAATGTCACACACTCCACCAATCAAATTTACCTCTACCTCTCGGAAGATCGGGCCTACTCCTCATCAGATACCAGTGCCAGCTCCGCCGCCCATGCGCCACCACCGACGGCCGCGCCCGCCACTGCTACTGACTCCGCCACCGATTTGCTCTCCTCCTTCTCTCACTCTCCCTCTCTCTCTTACAGTGCATCTAGCCTTTTTCCCTCGATTTGTGCCTAGAACCCGATCTTGGTCAGAACCCACACGACTAGAACACAACAATGGTATCAAACTCCTATCTAGGCTATGGATCGGGGATTTGGGAAAAGAACCAAGAAAAAACCAAAGAATCGCAAATCCAGAAACCCTAACCCTAGATCTAGGGTTAGGGCAAGAACCGGGGCCGGGAGAGTAGACTTACCTGGCTCCAAAGGGCCTTCCCTGCCACCGCACGCATAGCCTCCGAGCTCCCGCTCGGATGGCGAAGAACTCCACCGTCGGGCTCCGCACGTGTGGACATCGGGGCACTGGGTGTGTCACCCCTCGACGACGGCGCGCCCACACTCCGGTGGACGCGTCCGCCGGCGAGAGGAGCCGCGCCAGCGCCGCTCCTCCTCTTGTCGCCACCTCTACGTCAGGGGAAGAAGAGGGGAGGAGGCAGATAGAATGAAAGAAAACCCTAGGGTTTCCTCACCCCGAGCCCCAGCCCCTTTTATACGAGGCATGGGTTGTGGGTGGCCGTCGGCGTCGCATCTCCGCCGACGGCCGAGATGGCACTGGGGGAGCGCTGTGGCGGGAGAAGGCCGGTGGGCCAGCGTGGGCTGGCACTTGGGCTACGGCTGGAAGCAGGCCACGCGCGCTGAGCTGAGTTGGGCCACACGGGCGGGCCAAATAAGAAGATGAGAAGATTTTTTCCTTTTTCGATTTTTCGGTTAAATATAGATTGGAATTTTTGGATGAATTCTTTTAGAATTTTTTGAACTAGAAGAAATTATGTACCAACGTGCATATTCCAGAACTGATTTTTTCAGTAAATGTCTTAGTACTTTTAGAATATCTTTCATGTTTCCGCTGTGAATTATTGCTCTATTTAATTTGAACCAAAGGGATAATTGAATAGAGTGATATAGAATTTTTAGTTTATGAATTCAGAATTTTATAAATTATGATATTGTCCTTTTCTTACCAAAGTTGATAATGCAATGTGATGATTTTTGGTTTAGAATTTTATTATGCATTATTTCTATTTCTGCCCAAAGGTGATTTAGACTTGATGCACAAAAATGTTGTTTGTTTTGATTTTGGCCAAAGTTAAATTGAAACATGCAACTATCATTATTATCTTGAACATGTCCTCACTTTTCTGAATTTAAATTTCAGGAGCTATTGCTATGTCCTATGTGAATGCCATCCCAGATTTGGATGGTCAGAATTATGGGAAATGGTTTCAGAAGTTAGAAATTGCTTTGGCGATGGCTAATATAGGCTATGCCACACAATCGCCAGCTCCAGAAGGTCCAGTTAAATCCGTCAGAGGTCAGAATGAATTAGATCTCACATGGAATGCCTGTGAGGCAGCCTATGACAGAGCTTGGACTCAGTTTGATATCAAGCGGGCACAGTGGAATGCTTCAAACCACAAGTGCCTGATGATTATCAAGGGGTCTGTTGACAGCCAAGTTTGGCACCTGCTGAGGTCGACCGGTCTGACCGGTCGGGCCGACCGGTCAGACCGGTCTGGTTTGTACAGTCCGAATAGAATTAGGGTTTTTGTAAAGAGTCCTCATGTAATCCTACTCGGGAAGGGGTACGTCTTCTCCGGCCTATAAATATAAAGGCTAAGGCCGATTGAGGTGAATCCCAATCGATTCACACATTTATCCTTTACCTTTTACCTCTAAACCCTAACTTTTCCAACCCCATCTGTTGTTCTTCGCTCGTCTCCACGGCGTTCGATGGCATTCTGAGTGGCCTGCCGACCTCAGAGCAACCCTAGCTCCATTAGCTCCGACGGGGTCCCTCCCGAGCTCTTGGTTCTAGGTCTTCGCCATCTTTCTGGAGTACCGGTCTGACCGGTCCGCTATACCGGTCTAACCGGTCGGCGCAGGGAGGCTACTGGTGTTGATCATTTTGACGATCTTGCTGCGCGTTCTAGCGTTTTTGAGTGTGTTGGCGCAAATTAGTGTCAACACACTTTTTGGCGACTCCGCTGGGTACAGATTAATCTGGTTTTTAAACCGATCTAATCTAGTTCTCAAAGAAGATGGGCGTCATCACTGACCTCGACGAAGGCAACATCTCCACATCTATCGAGGAACTCAGCGAGGAGGAGCGCCAAGAGTACTTGGTGGTCAGGGAGCACTTCAAAGCACAATTCTTGAAGGATTCAAGAAAAATCAGCAAGGCCAGGTCACGAGGGTTCAAGACTTCGTGATGCGCTCCTTCACGCTCAAGAATAAGCAAGTCGAGGTAATAAGAAATGTAAACACTTCATCTTCCGACTTGTTTAGCCAATTATCATCTATTATGGATAAGAAAATTGCTGATATATATAAGCCCATGAATGATTTAAAAGATCAAATAGATATCATGAAAAAAGGCAAATCCGTAGATGATAATTGTGCTTTCAAACTGCTAATTCATCGGCTATGCTAGCATCTGTTCAAGAACTACTATATGGCATGCCGACGAGCTATTTTGCAGGGCAAACATCACCATTGCAGCTGGTACAGCCGAATGCGATGGTGGTCAGCCCAGTAACATCTACACCGAACACGTCTACTCTTTTAGTCGAACCAATGAGATGACAAATTGTGTGCAGCCTTCTCCTTCACAAGAATCTGGTTCTTCACATGAACCGATTTTTGTTAATGTACATGAAAATTCTGCGGGGCATGCACCGATAAGTTCAGTTCAGACGATGCTACAAGATAATCCTTTAGAACATCGCCTTACTTCTGTAGCACAAGCATCCACGAGTGGTAGATGCAAAGCCGATCCCGCTAGGTTAAAAGAGGATCCGGCTAGTGCGATGAAAACTAAATTCGGTGTGGATATAGGTAATTCTACATTATACCAAAAGCCATATCCTTTTGAATTTGATTTAGTTTCTTTTCCTGCTGGTTGGTGTGTTCCTGATTTTGTGAAATTTAGTGGTGATGATAATAAAGCACCTTGGGAGCACATTGACCAATATATCTTACAACTGGGAAAAGCTGGTTTTCATGAGGCTTTACGCATTCGCTTATTTTCATTATCTTTGACTGGAACCGCTTTTTCTTGGTTTTCTTCATTGGCCCCGAATTCTATTCAATCTTGGAATCAGTTGGAATGTAAGTTTCATGATCATTTTTATAATGGGCACAATGAAGCTAAACTGTCGGATTTGGCATCGGTTAGGCAAGGCCAAGATGAGCCTGCTTCGGATTACTTCCGAAGGTTTAAAGATATAAAGAACCGATGTTTCAATTTAATAGTTTCTGAAAAGGAATTGGCTGATTTGGCTTTTGATGGTTTGCGTTCTTATTTGAAAAAAGAACTTGAAGGCTTTGAGTACTACACTATTAATTATTTGCACATGAAAGTCTTGGGTTTAGAATTTAGACTCCAGAGCGCAAAAGATGCCCATAATACTCATCGGTCCATACATGTCGATTGTAAATCTGATTTGGACGACGAGAAAAAGGAAGCTTATGTTGCTGAATTCATATGGCCATCAGATGCTAAGCCATTTTCTTGTTCATCGCTTAAGCCGATTTCGAAGAATCGGCAAGAACAAGTTCGTTTCACATTTGATGTTTCTAAGTGTGATCGCATATTTGATGAATTGCTTAGAAGCGGAAACATCAAGTTGTCACATGTCATACCGCCACTTGAGGAGCTAAAGCAGCATGCATATTGCAAGTGGCATAATACTGTTTCTCATGCAACTAATGATTGCAATATCTTTCGTCGAAAAATCCAATCGGCCGTCAATGAAGGATGATTGGCAATGCATGAGGTAAAAGATGACAATGCGTCATTCCCTGTCCATATGATTGATTCGGATAATGTCAAGGTACTCATTCGGCCGGAACAAGTCGAAGGAGCAAAAGGGAAAAATATTATCATTGGTGAGCCAAGGCTGAAAAATATCAATGACAAGATTCAGGCTAGGGAAGTGATGATGGAGAAGACTCCTGATGGAAAGGAGTCACTGAAGATCACTGTCAAAGCTTCAAGGCCCGGGGGGCAAGAAAGTTCCTCTCAAAAGACGAGTCGGCCTGCAACTCAGGCACGACCGGTCACCTCAACCGGTCAGACCGGCCAGACAAAAGGCCAGCCTAGAACTTTCAAACCTAAGTGCCCGGAAGGAGGTACTCAGACGGTTAATGAGTCAAAGGTGCAGGGGAGTTTTACAAAGCAGAAGCTCACCTTTGCTCAGCTACTGAACAAGTACACAAAGACCGTTCCAAAAGATCGGCCACTAGAAAAACAACCAAGTTCACCTCCACATCAAGGCAAGCATTCTTCTCCTAGGGGAGAATCCAGCAAGCGTAGGGGTGGTAGCACTACAGTATTGCCTCCTCCGAAGGTGTATGCTGCTACGTCATGGGTGTCACCGGCATCGGGTTTTTCTTGTCCTACATGGGGGCATGAAGGAATTTGGATGTATTGTTATCCGATGCTATACCCATCATCTCACCACAAGGAGGAGGATCACAGAAGGCCTGTGTTCGGCAAGGTTGCACGACCAGTGCATGACCGATTGAGATCCAACCAATCAGGTCAGAGGCGACAGCCTGCACCGGTCAGACCGGTCACCGCTGACCGGTCAGACCGGTCTCATCAGAGGCCGGGCAAAGCTCATTCTCCGAGATAGGTTTACTGTGTCAAGGAGAAGAAAGAAGAGGTACAACCCACTATTGATCCAGAGAAAGCTAAAGCCGATGATGTTGTGCAAATCGGCAATATCAAAGTGGTTGTCAATGATGCGGGTACAAGGCCGATGGTTTTTGGTAAATCGGTCAATCCTTCTGTCCAAAGGCCGATCATGGACAATGATCATGAGGCCAGCAGCAGTAGCTCAAAATCAAAGTACTTTCAACCAAGATGGTGTCCTCCAGGGTTGACTCGTTCTCAAAGAAGGAAGCTGCAACGCCTACATGCTCAGGAGAAGGAGCAGCAGTTCAAGAGGCTGAGGGACAAACAATTCAACCACAACAAACCAATGGTACCTCAGGGCAAGGTATGGAGGGTTAAAGCAGTTGACCAGCCAGCACGACCGGTCGAAACCGCCTCAGGCAACCGGTCTGACCGGTACAAGCGACCGGTCTGACCGCCCAGAGCAACCGGTCAGACCGGTTGAGGTTTCAGCAGAACAGAAAGCCGAATTGGCAATGCCCATTTCGGTTCCTTGCGGTGGAGAAACACCGCTAGCATTCTCGGTACAAGGCAATGAGGAGCTAGTGGATCATGAGGCTACACCAAAAGAGCAGCAATATAGAGCTCGACGACATTTAAGTGCTCGGGGGGGGGGGCAAAATATTGGCAAATGATAATTTACCTCATGAAGTTTCTATGCAACAGATCAGTTTGCAAGGGGCTCTCAAGACTTTGATCAAGTATTTAAGGTCTTGAGCTGGTTGAAAATTGCAACATCAGCGGATAAAAGCCGAATTAGAAGTTTTTCAATTCGAGTTAGAAAATTGGCAAACTATTTGTAATAAGGCATATTGATGCTCTTACTTCTATTCTTCGGTTAAAGAATGAAAACGAATTTACTTAGGGGGCAGAATAGCAAGAGGCTTTTGAAAAGATCAAGGTTTATTTGTCTTCAACACCTGTGCTCAAGGCGTCTAGGAGAGGGGTTCCTTTCAGGCTTTATGTGGCTGTTGAAGATAATGTCATTGGGACTGTTTTGACTCAAGAACCGAAGACAAGGAGTATGTCATGACTTATATAAGCCGACGACTTATTGATGCGGAGACAAGAAGTCAGCTATATTACTTGCACACCATGGAAGTTGTACTTTGATGGATCGGTTTGTGATGATGGTCAAGGGATTGGTGTTGTTCTTATTTCTCTGAATGGTGCTGTTTTTTAATTTTCAAACCGATTGGAAGAAGAGTGCACAAATAACCAAGTTGAATATGAGGCTCTTCTATTTGGCTTGGAATTCTTGCAATCCATGGGCGTGAAGCATGTTGAAGCCTTTGGAGATTCTCTTCTGGTGGTGTAGCAAGTATCTAAGGTATGCCAGTGTTATAATGGTTCTCTAAATGCATATCTTGATAAATGCCTTGATATTATTTCCTCTTTCGATGAATTTATTATCAAACATAATCCGAGGGAGGAGAATGGAAAGGCAAATACTCTGGCGCAACAAGCATCTGGCTATAATGTTAAGAAAAAATATTTCAACATTCGCAAGCCGATGCAAACGAAAGTCGAGTGTCTGGTTTTGGACGCACCGGTCCGACCGGTCAGCGAAACCGGTTTGACCGCCCAGACCGGTCTGACCGGTCCAGAGACCGGTCTGACCGGTGATGCAGCTGCTGATTCTGATTCGGCCAAAAAAGTTGATTCAATTGTTTCGGCCGAAGCTCAGGATTGGAGGGTCCCTCTTATATCATATTTGAGAGATCCTGGTCGTGGTGCAGAGAGAAATATTCGGCGTTTAGCCTTCAAGTACATTTTAATTGACGATGAGCTTTATCGTCGAACTGCCGAAGATTTGCTCCTCAAATGTTTAGACTCGGATCAGGCTCGGGTTGCTATGGGTGAGGTTCATGAAGGTATTTGTGGTACTCATCAATCGGCTCCCAAGATGAAGTGGTTACTCAGAAGAGCTGGTTTCTATTGGCCCACCGTGCTGTCCGATTGTTTTAGATACTATAAAGGGTGTGAAGAATGTCAGCGATTTGGTGATTTGCAATTGGTGCCTGCTGCGTTGATGCATCCTATTATTAAACCATGGCCGTTCCGAGGTTGGGGTTGGATTTTATTGGACAAATTAATCCTCCATCTTCAAAGGGGCATCGCTTCGTGTTAGTTGCTACAGATTATTTTACTAAGTGGACTGAAACAGTTACTTTGAAGAATATGACACATAGGGAGGTAATTGAGTTTATTATTGAGCATATTATTCATAGATTCGGCATTCCACAAACTTTGACAACGGATCAAGGTCCTTCATTTATATCAAAAGAGGTGCGTGCCTTTGCCAAATCTTATAAAATTAAGTTGCTCAATTCATCTCCATACTATGCTCAGGCTAATGGGCAGGCCGAGTCTAGTAATAAGATTTTGATCAAACTCATCAAGAAGAAGATAGAAGAAAATCCTAAGAGGTGGCATGAAGTGTTATCCGAAGCATTGTGGGCTCATCGTATATCTAGACATGGTTCTACTAAAGTTACTCCTTTTGAGCTTGTGTATGGTCAAGAGGCCATTTTACCTGTTGAGGTAAATCTGGGCGCATGTAGGTTGGCAAAGCAAAATGACCTCTCCATTGTTGATTACCATGATTTGATGATGGATAATATTGATGAGGTGACCGACAAGCGTTTGAAGGCTTTGAAGGAGATTGAGAAAGACAAACTTCGGGTGGCCAGAGCTTACAACAAAAAGGTAAAACTTAAATCTTTTCAGGTTGGGGATCTGGTTTGGAAGACAATTTTGCCTCTTGGGATGAAAAGCAACAAGTTTGGCAAATGGTCGCCAAGTTGGGAGGGTCCATACAAGATTATCAAAGTTATCTCTGGAAATTCGTATATGGTGGAGATGGTGCAAGGTGAACGTCTACCCAGGGCTATCAATGGGAGATACTTGAAGAAATTCTATCCTAGCGTTTGGCAAAGTGCGTGAAGATGAAGACGGCCGGTATTGGATATCGCCCTTAGTTTTATTTTTAGAATTGTGTGCTCTATGTAAAACATGTACATCATGATAGTTCTTGCTTTTTGGTTTGTGAAACTCACCAAAAAGCAGGGGGGGCATATGTTGACAGCCAAATTTGGCACCTGCTGAGGTCGACCGGTCTGATCGGTCGGGCCGACCGGTCAGACCGGTCTGGTTTGTACAGTCCGAGTAGAATTAGGGTTTTTGTAAAGAGTCCTCATGTAATCCTACTCGTGAAGGGGTACGTTTTCCCCGGCCTATAAATATCAAGGCTAAGGCCGATTGAGGTGAATCCCAATCGATTCACACATTTATCCTTTACCTTTTACCTCTAAACCCTAACTTTTCCAACCCCATCTGTTGTTCTTCAATCGTCTCCACGGCGTTCGATGGCATTCTGAGTGGCCTGCCGACCTCTGAGCAACTCTAGCTCCATTAGCTCCGACGGGTCCCTCCCGAGCTCTTGGTTCTAGGTCTTCGTCGTCTTCCTGGAGTACCGGTCTGACCGGTCCGCTATACCGGTCTAACCGGTCGGCGCAGGGAGGCTGCTGGTGTTGATCGTTTTGACGATCTTGCTGCGCGTTCTAGCGTTTTCGAGTGTGTTGGCGCAAATTAGTGTCAACAGGGTCCATTACAGATGCTATCAGAATGGCAATACCAGACTGTGCCACCACTACAGAATATTTGGCTAAGGTAAAGAGCCAGTTCACTGGTTCCTCCAAGGACTATTCTTCGACACTAGCAGAGCAGCTCATGAGCAAGAAATACACCGGCAGTGGCATCAGAGAACATATCTTAGAAATGAGCCACATGGCAAATAAGCTGAAGACCATGGAGATGCCTCTCCCAGAACCATTCCTAGTGCAGCTAGTGTTTAAGTCACTGCCTAAGACTTTTGAGTCTTTTCATGTGAATTATAACACTCAGCAAGATAACTGGGACCTAGAAAAGCAGATTGGCATGTGTGTGCAAGAAGAAGAAAGGCAAAAGGCCCAAGGTGGTGGACAATATGTCTTCCAAGTTCAGTAGAAAATGAAGAATTTTCAGAAGAAGCCATTCCCACCTGGCAAGCATCAGAACGAGAGCGGTTCTTCCAACGCCCCTCAGAAGAAAAATTGGGAGAATTTCCCTATTGAAAAGGCCAGTGCTTGATGTGCAAGCAGAGAGGGCATTACAAGAGAGATTGCCCCATGTCCATGAAGAAATGTCTGACAGGAGGTGAGGACATTACCACCTTTGTAGATGAATCATTGTATTTAAGTTATGATAAATCTACTTGGTGGATTGACTCAGGTGCAACTGTTCATGTTGCTAATTCTTTACATAAATCAAGTATGATGAGGAGCGTGCCAAGAGGCGCAAGAAGCATTAAAGTTGCCAATGGAGTAGAAGCCCCAATAGAAGCCATTGCAGATTTTTATTTAGAATTACCTAGTGCCTTTGTACTTTGTCCCAGAGATACTCTTTATGTACCCTTTTTACAGAGGAATTTGATCAGTGTGTCACGTTTAGATGATGACAATATTGGTTTACATTTTGGTAATGGAAAATGTGAGATACAGTTTAATAAAGAATGTGTTGGTCTTGCCTTCCGACAAGACAAGTTGTATTTGCTATCAATGCCTGAGAATGTTTACACCGTTAGCAACGAAAATAAGAACGCCTCATCATCCTTGAATGAGAAAAAGAAGAGGATTCATGCAATCTCTTCAAAATTGTGGCATTGTAGATTGGGCCACATTTCGAGGGGGGAGAATAGAGCGCTTAGTACACACATCAATCCTTCCTCCATTAGAATTTTTAAATTTAGAACAATGTATAGATTACATTAAAGGAAAGTTTATTAAGAAAATAAAGAAAGATGCCAAACGTAGTATGAGAATTTTAGAAATAATCCATACAGATATATGTGGACCTTTTCCAATTACTTCTGTGGATGGTTATGATTCATTCATTACATTCACAGACGACTACTCGCGTTACGGCTACATTTATCCAATTAAAGAACGGTCAGAAGTGTTGGATAAATTCAAGATTTTTAAGGCTAAACTAGAAAATCAGCATAAACAATAAGATTAAAATAGTAAGATCCGACCGTGGAGGGGAGTACTATGTTCGGCACACCCCCTAAGGCCAGGCTACTGGACCTTTTGCGAGGTTTCTTATGGAAAATGGCATAGCAGCATAGTATTCCACACCAGGAGAACCTCAGCAGAATGGTGTGGCTGAGAGAAGAAACCGTACCCTGATGGATATGGTAAGAAGCATGATGAGCTATTCAGAGCTACCGATTAGTTTATGGATGGAGGCGTTAAAAACCGCCATCCACATTCTAAATCGCGTGCCAAGTAAGTCGGTGCCGAAGACACCGTATGAACTATGGACGGGTAGAGAACCATCGCTTAATTATTTTCGCATATGGGGCTGTCTGGCTGAGGCAAAGATATTTAATCCAAACATTGGAAAATTAGATCCCAAGACAGTTAGTTGCCATTTCATTGGCTATCCAGAAAAATCCAAAGGATATAGATTCTACTGCCCAGACAGATATACAAAGTTTGTAGAAACAAGACATGCAGAATTCTTAGAAAATCAGATGATAAGGGGGAGCATGGTAGCCAGAAAAATCGATCTTGAAGAGAAGCGGGTCTTTGTGCCCACTCCAATGATTCAAGAGCCCTTTTTCTCGTTGCCTATGGTGGTGGAACCAACAGAGTAGGAAACTGCAACAGAGCAGGAAACTGCAGTGCCAACACCTGTTGTTGACCCTCCCGCTGTGGTGGCAAATGAGAATGAGGAACCTGTCCGTCAGGATCCATTAGAACCTGTTGCCACATATGAGGGAGAGCAACAGCAGCCTCCTGTGGAAGAAATACCACCTACAACCCAGGATGCAGTCATTCCTAGTAGGCCACAAAGAATTAGAAAATCAGCTATTTCAGATGACTATGTGGTCTATAATAGCAAAGAAATACAGATAGAGGGTGATCCTATCTCTTTTGAAGAGGCCATGAGAAACGCTAATTCATCCAAATGGCGAGAAGCCATGGAAGATGAAATGAGATCCATGAGTGCCAATAAAGTTTGGGACTTAGAAGAAATTCCTAAAGGAGCCAAAATAGTAGGCTGTAAGTGGGCCAACAAGATAAAATGTGACTCCCAAGCAAATGTAGAAAGATATAAAGCACGTCTTATGGCAAAAGGCTTCACACAAAGAGAAGGCATAGATTACAATGAGACATTTTTTCCGGTCTCATGCAAAGACTCTTTTAGAATAATAATGGCCTTAGTAGCTCATTATGATTTAGAATTGCATCAGATGGACTTAAAGACGACATTCTTGAATGGCGATCTATACGAAGATGTCTACATGGCACAACCAAAGGGTTTTGCTATGGAAGGCAAAGAAAAACCGAGATGCCACCTGAAGAAATCCATTTATGGGTTAAAATAATCATCTAGGCAGTGGTACTTGAAGTTTGACGAAACCATCAGAAAGTTTGGGTTTAAAGAAAACGAAGAGGACAATTGCATTTTTGCGAAGTTTAAGAATGTGAAATTTATTTTCCTCATCCTATATGTGGATGACATGCTGCTAGCTAGAAGTGATGTTAATCTACTACTGGAAACAAAGAAGTTCTTGTCATCGAAGTTTGACATGAAAGATCTCGGTGAGGCCTCATTCGTTTTGGGAATTGAGATTCATCGAGACAGAAGACAAGGGGTGTTAGGATTATCTCAGAAGACATATTTAGAAAAGGTGTTGAAGAAATACAGTATGCATAAGAGCAACCCACACCTGCCCCAATAGTCAAGGAAGACAGTTTTGGGAAACATCAGTGTCCCAAGAATCATATGAGCTCGAGCAAATGAAGGCAGTGCCTTACGCTTCGGCTGTCGGAAGCTTACAGTATGCACAAGTGTGCACACGCCCTCACTTGAGTTTTGTTACTGGGATACTTGGTAGATATCAGAGTAATCCAGGCATAGAGCACTGAAAGATGATAAAGAAAGCTTTTCTCTACGTGAGGGGAATGACTGGTCTCATGTTAACATGCAGAAAATCAGATTCATTAGAAATAGAAGGATATTCAAATTCAGACTTTGCAGGAGATGTGGATGATAGAAAATCCACGTCAGGATACATCTTCACTCTTGCAAAGGGAGCAATCTCATGGAAAAGCTCCAAGCAGTCATGTCGTGGTGTGTAAACCCACAGCCGGGTGGCGTAGTGCTCCCGCCTAAACCCAGAGGGTGAGTACTCGGGGAGTAGCTAGGATTAGTCCAATCTAGATCAAGAACACGATGAACACAGCAGGTTTAGAGTGGTTCGGGCCGCCGGAGCGTAATACCCTACGTCCACTATGTGTTGTATTGCTTGTCCTCTCAAGGGGTTGAGAACGGGATTGTTCGGAGTGAATCCGAGCTTGTGTTGTGTCTGGCTTCGCCTGGCCTGGCTTTACGTACTCCTCCCTTTTATATCTCAAGGGAGGAGTGTACATAGCCGTTGGGTCCCCGACAGATGGGCCCAGCGATGTAGTATAAAATAACATACTGTACAGACATTATGGTGTTGCAGGCGACGGATACCTTATTCTTGGATTTCCTTGCTTTGCCCGTGGGAATCTTCCGTCCAGCATAGCCATGCCCTGTCTTGTCGAAATGGTGCTAGGGCATAGCTTGCGGCGTACCTTGCCGTAGCCTGCCGCGTAGCTGAACGGGCCGTGTAGCTTGCGGCGTAGGCAGTATGATAAAAGGGTGTCATGCCGTCATATCCATTTAATGCGGTAGACGGGCTCTGCGCGGATGCGGCGCAAGCGGCTGCACTGTGTACCTCGGTAATATGCGGTCTGCAGTGAGGCCTGACAAAAGCTGCACTGCGTGCCGCGGCGGTAGAGCACGCCTCAACCACCCACATTGAATGCGGTGGGTGGGCGAGTCTTCCTGCGGAAGACTCGCGCCCGCTCCTACGCCCGCGGGACACGTGGCGCCCCCGGACCCCGCCCCGGCGGTATATTGGTTCTATGCGTGTGGGAGGTCTGGACGGACGCGGGGAGGTCCCGGACCCATATGGGGGGTCCGAGCCCTCGGTTGTTGGCACGGAGCTTCCCCTCAGGGACACGTGGCATCACCGGACCTGTTCCCAAAGCGGGGAACGGGTCCGGGGCCGTTGGCCCGATGAGGTAAGAGCCGGACCCCTGGGGCCCCGCTGCTCCGCCCCTTAGGGCGTAGTTATGGATGACTACGCGAGTCCTGCTTGCTGTAGTAGGAGTGGGTATCCCTGCTACATGGTACCGACAGTGGCCCCCGGGCCCACCTCGGGAAAGGCTACGAACCCGCAGGTGGGGCCACTACTGTGATCTAGCTCTGCATAACTTGAAGCCTCCAGCATTAGACTGTGCGCGCTGCAAGAGTCTTATCCGGCTTTGTCCATCCACTGGGTTCCCTACTGGCCCATCACGTCAGAATGGCTCACTGACTCAAGGCCCCCACACACAGTGGTGCGCCTAGTCACGCGTACGTCGCTCGGTACTACTGCCGCCGGGATAAAAGGAATTCTTTTCCGCCAGCGCGGTTCCCGAAAGGTCTGACCCTGTCAGCGCTCGTACAGGCACGTCGGTTCGGCTTCCGCCTCACTCTGCGCGCGCGCGACGGTTCGAATCCCGCCTTTTCACACCTTCGTTTGTTACCCGCCTCTCCTAACAGCTGGGCCTGGACCCCCTTGTCATGGACTGGGCAGCTAACACCAGGCGTGAGCGTCGCTTGGCTTCCAGCGACGGTTTCGGGGCGCGCCAGATGGATCAGGCTTCATAAGAGGCCGAACCGCATGCCGCGGTTACTTTTCCGCATTCGCCTTCTTTCTTCCAAACCTCAGTGCCCCTTGCTCTTCTGCGCAAATTGTTCCTCGCCTCCGCAGCAAGATGGCGTCCCTCGTTCGTCCCCGTCGTTTCCAAACCGAGGCGGAACTGAACGTAGTGCGCTGCCTGCTTGGGTGGAGTCCACAGGAGACCGCCTGGGGAATTCGAGCAGGCTCGGTTCCCCTCGGCGATCTACACGCCGGGGAATTTGTGCTGTTTATTTCGAACATTTCCACCGACGTGGGGCTGCCGATTTCTTCGTTCTTCCTGCTGCTGCTGGAGGATTTCGGCTTTCAGCTCCAGCATCTCACACCCCACTCCATCCTCCTGACGTCGATACTCATCCACCTATGCGAGATGTTCATGGGGATGCGGCCCTGCGTCATTCTCTTCCGCCACTTCTTCGTCCTAGTGAAGTCCGGGAAGAGCAAGGATCAAGTGGGGGTGTACTACTTCCAGACAAGGAGCGATCTGCAGATGCCCTACATCCCCGGGCTTACTGGCAAAAAGTGGGAGGATTGGCGCAAGGAGTGGGTGATAGCCACCACCGAAGCCAACGAGCGCCTCGCCATGCCAGCGTTTGACCCCGTGCTAAACAAGATAAAGACGCTGGCAGAGGGCGGCCTCACCTCACTGCACATGCTCGGGGACTACCTGAAGTGCCGGATCGCCCCTCTGAAGTGGCGGTCGCATCCTACCTGGAGCTTCACCGGGCCCCAAGACTGCAGCAGGACCCACCGCGGGGAGGACAGCGATCTAACCCAGGAAGGCCTGGAGGTCATGGTGCGGGTGGTGACGGGGGAGATCTTCATCCCGGAGCACCTGATCCTTCCTCAAGGTGTCGTTCCTCTCTGCGAGGACTCAAGCCTGAGGACTGCGGTGCTGGCCACTCTGCCGACCCACGACGACGGTGGGCTAGCACCGCGCCAAACTGGGGGCGACCAGGACCGTGGGATCCGGATCCCTGGTGCGTCCGAGGAATAGGCCGTGCCGAGCGCCGTGGGGACTGGCCCTTCTGCCAAGGGCAAGCAGGCCGTGGCTGGTAGCTCCGCCGCGAGCGGTCCCAGCCAGGCCCGAAGCAGCTCCAGCGCATCGCCGGAGGAGGCGAGCCGGCGCAGGTTGCTGAGGGCCTCTAAGGAGCCCGCCGCAAAGCGTCAGAGGGCCGCTGTGGACGCGAGACCCCTGGAGTAGCTGCGCCGCCACCACCGCCGACGGATCGTGCCTCTCCTCGGTGGCGGCAGCAGCAGCAGCAACAACAACAGCAACAACCTCCACCACCACCGCCACCACCAGGCTGCAGCGGTCACCTAGCCTCCGTGGACGCTGGAAGCCCGGCGGTTCGGGGTATGTGTTCTTCCGTTCACTCCCTTTATTCCCGGTGCTTCACTTTTTGCTGAAGAGCTTCTTCTCTTCATTCACCAGGGCCTTTCGCGCAAGCAGCTCTTCCGCCGCCGCTGGCTCGTCAGCGAGGGTCCAGGCGACCGGTGCCTCGGCGGCAATGGCGGAAGCGACGGCGGATGTGGGAACCTCGGGTGCGGTGACATTCACTAACCCGATGGCGCCCAACGCGGCAGCGGCAGATGCGCTAGTGCCAGGCACAGCAACACCCGACGCGATGGCCCCCGAGGCCTCGGCTACGGCGGCAGACGCACCGACACCGGGCTTGGTGATGGCATGCATAGCGGCAGCAGACGCAGCAACGATGAGCACCTCGGTACCCGAGTGCCCGACGTCTATGCCAGATGTCCCCACCCCCAGCTCCCAACCTGCAGTATAGGAAGAGGTTGAGGTGGTTTCTGGTAGGCGGCTCTTCCAGGGTCCCCCAGAGGAGGATGCGGTTCCCCTCCCTCGGGTGCTGGTCCGGGTCCGGCGGATCATAGAAGAAGCGACTTCTACCGCCGAGGTAGCATTCTGGCGGGAGTGGACAGCTCTAGAGAGCGAGCGTTAGTGTCTCGGCGACTGGCACATCCGCCTGGAGGAGCACACAAAGGCCGAAGCCTCCCGTGCTACCGCCGCCTGGTCTGAGCTTGAGGCCGACCTTGAGTCCTACAGGAAAGGGCTCTGGAAGGTGTTCGACCGGGAGCTCGCGGCGGCGGGACGGGAGAAAGTCCTGGAGCTGCGGGAGGAGGCTATTACCAAGGAGGAGGCCAGCCTTGCGCCCCAGCGATCCGAGCTCGAGTCTCGCAGCCAGGGACTCAAGGTCCGCAAGCATGAGCTCGCAAAACTATCTGAGTCCCTGCATCGATGGCGCCAGGAGCTACAAGAGACCGCCAGCCAGCAGGCTATTGCCGAGATGGACCTCGAGGAGGAGAGGAAGTCCCTTGCATGGTGGGAATCTCTCACCACCAGCATGGAGCAGACCCTTGCGCACCAGTGCGAGTCTCTTAAGGCCCTGAAGGAGTCAGCGGCGTGGAAGGAGGCCTCGTTCCAGGAGAAGACCCGCCAGCTGGGGGCGGCTCAGGCGTTACTAGATGCCCATGTGCAGGAGGCGGTCCAGGAGGCAGCCCGGAAGCTGCAGGAGGACTAGCACATGGGGGCCCAGTGAATCATCGACTGGGCGGGCGAAGCAAGCTCAGCTCTGGTGCCACTTGGAATGAGTCCAATCCAAGTGGCGGAGCTGCCAGCTTCAATTGCTGACGCCCTCCCGGTGCTGGACTCTGCTTCAGAGAGACTCCGGCGCCTGGAGCAGATCCTCATTGGCCACCTTGAAGCCGAGGGCCGTGAGCTGTGCCGGATGGTAGCGGAGTACATTTTGACCTGCCTTCGGAGCCACGACCCTGCCATCTCGCTAGCCCCCGTCGTCGATGGTCCAGTGGCAGAGACGAAAGCCTCTGCTCAGGAAAGTGTGTAGGAGGTCGTCGACTTTGTAGCTGCTTATTTCAAGCGGGAGTCTGCAGATTCCTGAGCTGGACCATCACAGCAGTATAACTTTTGTTTTTTGTGTTATGTAAAAACATTGTACTTGTTGAAATTTTAATAGAAGAAATTTCAACTTAGATGTTTGTCAGTTGCTCTGGTTTGCGATATGTAGCACCCCGGCACCCTGGCCCCCTGGTAGATAGGTTCAGTTGTTAGAACCTATCTGCCATCCGAGCTAAGAAGATGCTCCGGACCCCCCTATGAGGTTGAACAAGTGTTCTTGGGCATAGGTGTACACTGATTGTAAGTCAAACGAGCGACTTATTCCCTGAATAGCAGAAAAAACTACAGAGAGGAAAATCAAACTCGCTGGGATGGTAGTAATGATACTACAACTTAGTTGTTTGACGCATGCTGAATCAATCCTTGGTATCTGGCTCAAAGCGAACGTTCCGGTTCCCCTGGGAGACAGGCTCAGTTGTTTGAGTCTGTCTACCACCGAGACTGGACCTCGATCTGCATGAAGCCTTAAAGCGGATGCCGGGGCCCCCTGGTAGGTAGGCTCAATGGTTTGAGGCTAGCTACCACTAGTCAAGGCTTAACCTGCATATCACTCAAAGTCAAAGCTTAGTAGCAGGCCCGCGGGACCTATTCTGAACCAGCCCCCAAGCTAGTATAAGGTCCGGACCTCCAGATACACAGGTCCAGGCAGCACGATGCTTGTTATAGAGTGTGGAGTGTGTAGGCTTAGGGTACGGAACCAGGCTAAGCCGCTACACAGGGCTCCGGACCACTCCAGGAAACAAGCACGACTTTACTGGACCTGGCTCTCGACGTTCCGGACCCCTCCCTAGCAGTGGGTGAGGCCATTCTGTCGTACTCGATCCTTTCAGATATGGAGCTGGACCTGCCGTGTAGGACTTAGGAAGCCAACCCTTGAGCTAGAACGAGGTTCGGGCCCCTAATTACCCAGCTCCGGGTACTAGAGCACTCGTTACAGGGTGGTGGAGCGTGTAGGCTTTGGGTACGGAACCGGCTAAGCGGCTACACAGAACTCCGGACCACCCCAGGAAACAAGCACACCCTCTCCAGAGCAGGTCCCTAGGGATCCGGACCCCTCTCCCAGTAGCAAGGGGGTCCAGACCTGTACGGCAGTCTGGCAACTCGATACAGATCTTAGCTGTAGCGACAAGAGTGGAAGTCCGCGTGGGGGTTATAAAGGGAAAAGCTCGAGAATCGAAATGCGAAATAAAATTTTTACACAAAGACAGAACTGGGAGCAAATCTTTCCTTTGCAACTTGATATACATGGCTTGCGCGATGGATGCCAGAGGCCGGGTTTATGAGGGCGGACCTCTACCGCTCTGGCCGCGCGTTAATGCTAGCCGATGGTGCGATGGATGCCAGAGGCCGGGTTTTCGAGGACGGACCCCCACCGCTTTGGACCGCACGCTGATCCTATCTTATTACAAAGGAAAAATTCATTTCCTGCTCTGTCTAAGCATAAAACTTACGCAGATGCTCTACGTTCCATGGGTTGGGTAGCGGCACCCCTTCTTCTTTGGCAAGGCGAACGCATCCGGGCCGGCATACTTCCGTAACCTTGAAGGGACCCTCCCAGCTGGGGGAGAGTTTGTGGAGCCCTGCTCGTTTCAGGATCCGCCTTAGGACGAGGTCCCCTACCCGAAGCTCCCTACTGTGCACAAACTGTTGATGATAACGCCTGAGTGCTTGGTGGTAGCGTGCATTTCGGATTGCTGCTCGCCACTTTCGTTCGTCAAAGAAGTCCACATCATCACGCCGCAGCTGTTCCTGCATGGATTCGTCAAAAGCCTAGACCTGTGGTGAGCCCAGGTGAATTTCCGGGGGAAGGCATGCTTCAGCCCCGTAGACCAGGAAGAATGGGGTCTCCCCGGTGGCTCGGCTGGGTGTGGTCCGGTTGCCCCATAGCACGCACGGAAGCTCATCAACCCATTTTGCACCATGCTTCTTCAAGCAGTTATAGGTGCGGGTCTTGAGTCCCCTAAGGACCTCTACATTCACTCTCTTGACCTGTCCATTACTTCGGGGATGTGCCACGGACGCAAAGCATAGCTGGATGCCGATG
Source organism: Panicum virgatum (assembly GCF_016808335.1). NCBI lineage: Eukaryota > Viridiplantae > Streptophyta > Magnoliopsida > Poales > Poaceae > Panicum > Panicum virgatum. The sequence continues at coordinate 28,906,073 of NC_053145.1, read as the reverse complement.
TCCTCGCAGTACTCTTGGAAGAGTCTGCTTTTGAATTGGGTCCCGTTGTCCGCGATGATGCGGCTTGGGAGGCCAAATCTTCACACAATGGACTTGAGGAATGCGACTGCTGATTTTTTGGTGATGTTCACCATAGGGGTAACCTCCGGCCATTTTGTGAATTTGTCAATGGCGACGTAGAAGAACTGGTACCCGCCGACGGCCCGGGGGAACGGTCCCAGGATATCCACGCCCCATACGGCAAATGGCCATGAGGGCGGGATCATTTGCAGAGCTTGAGCCGATGTGTGTATTTGCTTTGCATGGAACTGGCATGCTTTGCAGGACCTTACCAGCTCAGCTGCATCCTGGAGTGCTGTCGGCCAGTAGAAGCCATGCCGAAAGGCCTTACCAACAAGCGTGCGAGATGAGTGTTGACGCTCCTTAGAGCGCCAATTTACTTACCGCAAGCGCACGGATCGTGTAGCATTTCCCTTAGAGTATTGCCCCAAGGTTTAACAATCCACGAAACAAGTTTATTACTATGCTTAACTAAACACTAATGATGTTGGTAAAAGATCTATATTGAGTGATTGAGTGTGAAATAGATCTAATCTAACCAATCTAATCCAATCTAGACTAGTGAGCAATGATAGGTTTGTGCACAAGATATGAAGAGCATTTGTCCATAGGGTCTAGGATCACTAGAGATGTAATCGCCAAGCAACGAAGAATAGATCTAATCTACCAAAGGTGTGTTCCAAGATCAAAACCTTTCCCTCCCACATACTGTCACTACACGAGGATAATTGGTAACGAATCAACAAGAACACGATAGTTGATGTAATCTAAGTAAACCATGCAAGAGGAAAGCAAACCCAAAGCCAAGTCGCGAACTATTAGGCATCAAAGCATCATCAACAAGAATCATGATAGATCAATCTCATAAAGGATTCGGCAATTACAACTCAAGATCTCCTTACAACCCCATGAACAAACGAGGACTTTACCCCATGAAGCTAAGCGAAGCGTAGTCGATCATGGTGACGAAATCTCCGGCAAGGGATGGATCCCTTGCTGTCCTCCAACTTGCAGCGGAGCCGAGGGACGATGAGGCCTCCGATGTCTCCTTTCTCTTGTGTCTAACGCGAATGGATCTCTGGAAATCGTCTCTGGATGCTTCCTCTCTGATCCCCCTCTTTGACGGCGGCTTCGGGGTATATATAGGCGGTTCTGGTCGGCGGTTTTGGTAAAACACAGATAAGGATTGACGCATACTTCGCGCTGAAGAAAATTGAGGCCGATTGGGCCCCGGAATGGGCTAGGCCGGCCGGCTCAGAGGGCCCCAGGCCAGCTGGCCTGGGCCCTTTCTGGCCCCTTTCGGTCCCATCTTTCGCATGCTGCCTCTTCTCCTTATTCCTCATCTTAACCCAGTTCCTGCCAAAACACAACATGCTCCAAAATTCAGGACAAAATCGAAAACGGTCAAGTTCGAGTGCCAAGTGGTGGGTTAGTACATGAATCATCCCGAAGAAATTACCAAAACCTCTCCTAATTGTATAATAAAATGGGTACTTAAGGAGCGTCAATATTCCCCCCATGCTTAGCTTTTGCTCGTCCTCGAGCAAATCAAATCATCAAGTCCTTCCATGGGTTGCTCGAGAGTTCTCAAACTGCGAAATTTACTTATGCAAACTAGTCTAACAATATTTCTTCAAACAAAGGTCAGAGGAGCAGCGAGGATAATCATATCATGGGTGTTTAAAAACTTATCCAATATTACTCCACGACTCTTACCTTTAACCGGCAACTCGAATATCGACAACACTTGCTTTTCTTGCCATCCTTGGAGGTTTTTCTTTTTTTTTAGTTTTTAGAAGCAAAATACCCTGCAACAAAGGTTAGACCAAAAATTCTTGCACAAGTCCTTTCATGTCTCTCGATATAAGTGGCTATCCTATTATTATTTGCAAACTCTCATCTCCCAAAAGTCTCTCAAGTATAAAGTAGGGCTATAGGTGGGGCTTAGCAAAGTATATACATATATTGTCAAATTAAGAAAACCTTCTAATGATTGCTTACCTTCCGAGCCAATGATCATGAGAGTTTCTCCATAATGTAAAGGGTTCAAGGGTAAGAAGATTTAGAATGGTGGACATGTACAAAGGCATACAAAAAGATTGACTTCAAGGCACAAGCATCGTCCTTGTTGTCGGATTGCACATGGTTGGAATTGAGGATATTGTTCTCAAACAACAAGGTGATATCTCTTTGCACTTCTCTAACCATAGAATCCCTTCATTTATTCTTTTCTTCTCATACATTTTTTTTCTTTCTTTCTTTCTCCCGAATTTTCTTTCTCTTTTCCTAACCTTTTCATAGGACACTTTCTATAAAACATAGATAGGCAAATCTTCGAAGTGGCTCCCTGAATTTTTGGAGCCCGAGCCGAGGCCAGAGGGGCCTAGGCCGGCTGGCCCAAGGTGTGTAGGCCGGCCGGCCTGGGGCTTTCCCAGGTCGGATTCGGTCCATCTTTCCAGTACTCCTTCCTTTCTTCATCCCAAAATTATGTTTTATACAACTCATGCGCAGGAACAGAACGTATCCTCATAATTGGGTTGTGGTCAAGGAAGAGGATAATAAACAAGATAATCTCAGGTTCGGGTTTTGGAATCCGGTAGATTTCATGAGTTGTTCCAATGAGGAATTCTCATTACCGAATATTGACGTGGCTAGCAATTTAGAGATGAAAAACACGGACATGATTATTGCTCGAAATTAAAACTCCCAAGAGAAAGAAATCCTAACTCAACTCAATATACATCCAATACTTATGGTGGAACGAATATAGCTTGTGGATGATAGGATTTTTACTCTCAACTTGTCAAGAACTTGATCAACCTTATGTTTGTAGGGATTTTATTTTTATGAAATTAAAGTCCTCCAAATCATGCCTTACTCGCAAGCGTAATCAAAACCAAGTGCTAGATCAAAGCTCAAGTGTGGGTATTAACATGGACGAATAATTTACTAAGCTCCAAAAATATGAATTAATTTTCATGACAATGCTCGTGAACAATTGCTTTAAAGAAAATAAAGTAAAACTGAATGCATAAATAAAATGCACGATCCAACAAAAAAAGACTCTTTTATTTTGTTTTCATGACTCAACACTAATTTAAGACTCACTCTCACACATGCGAAAAATAAAGCAATCAACGCTAGACTATGACTCTCACACATGCGGAATTAAAGACATGCACACGACGAACTTTCGACTAAACAAAGACTAACAAAATTCAATCTACGAGTCGTCACACCTTCCCCCCCCCATGCTTAGATTATGCGGAGTCCTCGTCGCAATGATATAAAAGACGGGTGTGACGCTCGTCGGCGTTCTCAACGGCACCTAGGGCAATTGCATCTAGGGCGCCCTCCTCGCTTTTGTAGATCTCCGACCATCCCGAATAACTTCCTTATGTTGCGGACAAGGAAGTTGTAGTCTCTCTCAACCAAGCTCTCGATGTCGTCCATCCTTCGATCCATTGCCACGATTCGATCGTGACACCTATCGATGGTGGCGCGGAGATCCGTGATTTCATTGCGGCACTTGAAACAGCACCCGGAGTGATGCCCGCTGCGGTTGGGGCTGTCGTCCTAGGGCTCGTCGTCGTCCTTCTTCTTCTTCTTGCCGTTGTCACCTTCAGAGGGGTTGTCTTCCTCCCTTCTCTCCTCTTCGGCCCACCCCGGCCAATCATCATCGTAGTCACGACCGGTGGCCCCCCATGAACTAGGGCTCATGTAGCTCTCCCAATCACTGTCCCCCGCATAATCCTTCGGCTCCGGGGTGTGCTCGACGTAGTTTTTCCTTTTAACTCTGAGAAGGCGCAAGGAACGCCTAGGTGCGGGTGGCTTTTTGTCTTGTCGCTTCTCGCCTTCGTCTTCGTCGCTGCTGATGACGATGACCACCCTTTGGGCTTGAGCTAACTTCTCATTGCACCATGGAAGGCCCTTCCCTCCAACGCTCATCCGTTCTTGGGTATTGAATTTCTTCGGAGAGACCTTCGCTTCACATTGCTTTGCTTCGACAAGGAGAGGTGTCGCACCAGTTGCCAAGATGGGGCTAGGCGTCTTTGGCGTGGGGGTGTCGGGCGCCATGCCCTCTCATTGATCTCCATCGCTGCAATCATGGCTCTTGTGCTCGCTGGAATGGCCATTGTCGACGTCTCTCACGAGGTGGTGGTGTAGATTTAAAAGTATGAGACAATAGATCTAACCCGCGTCTCTATTTAAGTCCTGAAAAGACTTGGACGAGAAGTCCAATATCTCTTCGGTTTTGGCATGCAAAATCTATAAGGCATAGATTTGAAATTTCCTTATCTCGTACCTACCAAAAATCGAGACCGAATCGCACACGAGGAGCCTCAGGCCGGCCGACCTAGGGGTATTGGGTCGGCCGGCCCAGGGGATTTTTCGGCCCCCTGGGCTCCAAATTTTTCCAAGGTGCCCACCAACAAATTATGAGCCTATGTTTTACTCGAAGTTCGTCCAAAATAAAAATACAACTACAAAAATAAAATCTAAAAGAGAATATTTACAAACTTACCTTGCTTAACGTCATTAGGCTTGACGTTCTGGTTCCTCCTCCATGGTGTATATGTCGATGTAATGAAGGGGCACGATGTCGGGCTCCAAGAATACCTTTAGTCGCTGTCCGTTCACCACATATTGGTCACCTTTCACATCCATGATTGTCACCGCTCCCATGGGTGAAACCGAGTGTACGACGTATGGTCCATCCCATTTACTTTGTAATTTTCCTTTGCCAAAAAGTTTGAATCTTGAATTGTAGAGTAGGACCTTGTCTCCTTCTTTGAATTCCTTGTTTTGTAATCGTTTGTTGTACCATCTCTTCATCCTTTCTTTGTAAATTGCTGCACTATTGTACGCTTTCAATCTTAACTCCTCCAATTCGCTTATTTGGATTCTCCGTTTAATTCCAGCGGCTTCCGCATCAAAGTTCATTTCCTTCATCGCCCAATACGCTTTATGTTCTAGCTCAACCGGCAAGTGGCATGTTTTTCCATAAACAAATTGATAAGGAGTCATACCAATCGGGGTTTTGTGTGCCGTACGATATGCCCATAGTGCATCATCTAGTCTCTTCGACCAATCTTTACCTCCTTTTACCACGGTCTTCTTTAAGATATCCTTCAATTGCTTGTTCGAAGTTTCCGCTTGTCCGTTTGTTTGGGGGTGATAAGCCGTGGACACTCTATGTTCAATTTCCAATTTCTTCAAGCATTTACCAAAGTCTTTGCCCGTGAAGTGTGTTCCTCCGTTGCTTATCAAGATTCTCGGGGCGCCATATCGAGGGAAGATTACCGTTTTAATCATGTGCGTGGACTCCTCCGTTGATGCCTTCCGACATGGCATAGCTTCAACTCACTTTGAAACATAGTCCACCATCACCAATATATGCTCAAATCCATGTGAGTTCACAAATGGTCCCATGAAATCGATTCCCCAGACATCAAATAAATCTATTTGCAAGTTGTAGTTCAATGGCATGGCATTCCTTTGCGAGATATTCCCCATCCTTTGGCATTCCGGACAAGTCGAAATAAATCTTTTCGCGTCTTCATTCATCTCGGGCCAATAGAATCCACTAGCCCATACCTTAGCTTGAGTTCTAAAGTGCCCATAATGTCCTCCATATCCCGACGAGTGACACTTTCTTAGAACTTCTTCACGTTCCTCCCTCGGTATGCATCTTCTTAGGACGCCATCTTCTCCATATCTATATAAGTATGGTGGATCCCAATAGTATTTTCTTCTTTCCACGATCACTCTTTTCTTTGCATTCTTGTCCAAGTGATCCAAGGGCATCCCTTTTATTGCCCTTATTGTTTCATTCATCCAACTATCTTTGTCGAGAATTCTATATAGGTGATCATCTCTCATTTGATCCTCGATAGGTTCTTTTCCATCATCTCCATGGTTCATCCTTGATAGGAGGTCAGCCACAACGTTCTCGGCCCCTTTCTTGTCCCTTATCTCCACATCGAATTCTTGTAGCAATAGGATCCATCGAATCAAGCATGGTTTAGCATCTTTCTTGGACAAGAGATACTTGATTGCCGCATGGTCGGTATAAACTATCACCTTTGAATTTACTATGTATGCTCTGAATTTTTCGAAGGCGAATACCACGGCAAGCAATTCTTTCCCTGTTGTTGCATAATTAACTTGGGCTTCATTGAGAGTCTTGCTTGCGTAGTAGATAGCATTTACCTTCCCCTCTTTCCTTTGTCCAAGAACGGCTCCTACGGCGTAGCCACTTGTATCACACATGATTTCAAAAGGTAGATTCCAATCCGGAGGTTGCATGATAGGAGCACTTATGAGAGATTGCTTGAGTGTTCGAAAGGCATGAAGACAATCACTATCGAAGGTGTATTCCACATCTTTTTGGAGAAGTTGTGTCAATGGCTTGGTGATTTTTGAAAAAAACCTTTATGAACCTTCTATAGAATCCGGCATGATCGAGGAAGCTCCTCAAATATTTGATATCCATAGGTGGTGGCAATTTTTCCACGGTTTCTATCTTTGCTTTGTCCACCTCTATCCCTCTCTCGGAGATAACATGACCAAGGACAATTCCTTCTTTCACCATGAAATGACACTTCTCCCAATTGAGCACAAGATCAACCTCTCCACATCTTTTAAGAACTTTTTCCAAATTTGCCAAGCAATTATCAAAGCTAGTACCATGCACCGAGAAATCATCCATGAATACCTCCATAATCTCTTCTATGAAATCTAAAAATATAGCCATCATGCACCTTTGAAAAGAAGCGGGTGCGTTGCACAATCCAAAAGGCATCCTTCGATATGCAAAAGTTCTATACGGGCAAGTAAATGTGGTCTTATGTTGATCATCTGGATGAATAGGTATTTGGAAGAATCCCAAGTATCCATCAAGGTAACAAAAGTGTGAATGCTTTGCTAACCTTTCTAGCATCTCGTCAATGAATGGTAGTGGAAAATGATCCTTCCTCACTGCCTTATTCAATTTTCTATAATCGATGCACATCCTCCATCCCTTGATGGTTCTTTGCGGTATCAATTGCTCCTTCTCATTTTTCACAACCGTGAGTCCTCCTTTCTTCGAAACGCAATGCACGGGGCTTACCCATTCACAATTTGATAACCTCCTTCTTCACCACATCACGCATAGCATGGCTCAACCTTCATTGATGCTCTACGACCGGCTTGTATTGCTTCTCGAGTTGTATACGATGTGTGCAAAAAGCGGGGCTAATACCTTTCAAGTCGTTAATCGAGTAGCCGATCACCTTTTTGTGCTTCTTCAATAAATTCAGCAACTTCTCCATCTCTTCCCGGCTCAATTCATCGCTAATAATCACCGGAAAAGTCTTGCCATCTCCCAAAAAATCATATTTCAATCCCTTGGGGAGTGGCTTCATCTCAACATCGGGCGCACCATCCTCTTTTTGATCTATCTCTCCAATGTCTCCAAATTTTTCTTCCTCCAAATTCCCGTGTTGCGGCTTCAACTCTTCCATTGTTTCCACTAGTTCTCCATCTTGATCATCTTGAGCGTCTCCATTCTCCAAAGCGCGTTGGAGAGGATCCCTGAAAGAATCAATGAAACGAATGCTCTCTACCCCTTCGTTATCAAGAGGTAGAGGTAAAGTACGAGACAGTTTTGAATGAAATTTGAAAGTGTGCTTCTCTCCATTTAGATCAAAAGTGACAATCCCTTTTCCAACATCTAGAATAGCATTTACTAACTTGAGAAAGGGTTTTCCAAGAATTATGCTTTCATGTTCATCGTCACTAGCATTAATCACAAAAAAGTCGGTAGGAATTTCCTTACCCGCTATGGCAACATTTAGATTTCTAAGCATTCCTAGCGGTTTGATTAATCTACCATCTCCCATGATCAATTTAATGATTGTAGCATTTAGGTTCGGTGTTTTGTTAAAAAGCTCAACATAAACCTTGGAACTCATCACACTAACATGGGCGCCAACGTCACATAGAACATTGCAATATTTTGTTCCGTCTATCATGCAATCAACACGAGGTGTGGGTGATGGATTACCTTCGCCTTGATCGCTTCCAATCGCATATGCTTGGGCTATGTGCGCGTAGGGTGATGATTCCGATTTTACTCCCATGATCCTTTTGACCTCCAGCACTTCGTCCAAGTCAATCTCTTCCTCTTTTTCTTCAAAAAGTTTCCAAATAATATCACCGGCCGATTCCTTGCCAAATGTATATCCCGTGTGATTATCCGGCGGGAAGTCTTCCGCTATCACCTTTGCCATTCCTTGCTGATTTGGATGCGGTCTTGCTTTGTCGAACAATCTTCCAAAGTCAATTGGTATCCAATCCATTTGCTCGAATTCCCTTAGCGATTTGGCGGTGCCCAAGGTTCTTCCTTTCTTTTCCGGGTCGTCTTTCGTCGCACTCCGGATCGATGCTCCTTCATTGTGGTTTGTCTCTATGACTTTCCCATGCTTCGGTTGTTCTTCCCTCACTTCCGATGTCTCTTTTCTGAAAATTCCAGCAAGCACCCGCACTTGAGATTCTTCCTCGGAGCTTGCCGAATATCGTTTTTCCCAATCTCTTCGCATGGCCGCACCCTTGCTGATTTTTTGTATGAGTTGGGCGGCTTCCGTGAGTGTTTTCTCCATGAGATCTCCTCTTGCACACATTTGAACAAACTGCATGCACTCGGGGGTTAGGAAAAAGTAAAAGGTATGCAAGAGTACTTCACCGGAAAATTCGAGCTTCAGTCCTTGTTCAAACAATCCATTGAATCTATCCCATGCTTGATCTATCCCTTCTTCTTCTCCTTGCGCGAAGTTGATCACTTGCTTCCGAATATGTTGAACCTTGCTTAACGGAAAGAACCGCTCGCAAAATTTCTTCATCAAGTCATCCCAATTTCCTTTTACCTCGAAGGATGCAAGTGCAAACCATCTTCTCGCTTCTTCCACAAGTGAGTATGCGAAAAGATTTCATCTAAACCAAGCTAGCGGAACTTCGTCTTGTTGTACCGTGTTGCATAGCATTGTGAACCACTTGATATGTCTATATGGGTTGTCCGTCTCATCTCCTCTAAAGGGGTTTGCCGCCGCCATCTTGATGATTTGAGGCTTGATCTCGTGCTCCGTGGCTCGCAACACCGAATCTGATTTTTGCATGTCGAAGTCCTCCGATCGTGGGCATGCATAATCCCTTAGTGATTTTTCTCCTTCCTCCACGTGTTGAATGAGAGGGCCATCTAGACAATCAAAACAAAAACAAGAAAACAAAAATTTTCTAGGGAAAATGTTAGGTGTTAGTAACAAACAAAATTAATACAAAGTTAAACATAGCAAAATCACTTGTTCCCCGGCAACGGCGCTAGAAAAGCTTGTTGACGCTCCTTAGAGCGCCAATTTACATACCGCAAGCGCACAGATCGTGTAGCTTTTCCCTTAGAGTATTCCCCCAAGGTTTATCAATCCACGGAACAAGTGTATTACTATGCTTAACTAAGCACTAATGATGTTGGTAAAAGATCTATATTGAGTGATTGAGTGTGAAATAGATCTAATCTAACCAATCTAATCCAATCTAGACTAGTGAGCAATGATAGGTTTGTGCACAAGATATGAAGAGCATTTGTCCATAGGGTCTAGGATCACTAGAGATGTAATCGCCAAGCAACGAAGAACAGATCTAATCTACCAAAGGTGTGTTCCAAGATCATAACCTTTCCCTCCCGCATACTGTCACTACACGAGGATAATCGGTAACGAATCAACAAGAACACGATAGTTGATGTAATCTAAGTAAACCATGCAAGAGCAAAGCAAACCCAAAGCCAAGTCGCGAACTATTAGGCATCAAAGCATCATCAACAAGAATTGTGATAGATCAATCTCATAAAGGATTCGGCAATTACAACTCAAGATCTCCTTACAACCCCATGAACAAACGAGGACTTTACCCCATGAAGCTAAGCGAAGCGTAGTCGATCATGGTGACGAAATCTCCGGCAAGGGATGGATCCCTTGCTGTCCTCCAACTTGTAGTGGAGCCGAGGGACGATGAGGCCTCCGATGTCGCCTTTCTCTTGTGTCTAATGCGAATGGATCTCTGGAAATCATCTCTAGATGCTTCCTCTCTGATCCCCCTCTTTGACGGCGGCTTCGCGGTATATATAGGTGGTTCTGGTCGGCGGTTTTGGTAAAACACAGATAAGGATTGACGCATACTTCGTGCTGAAGAAAATTGAGGCCGATTGGGCCCCGGAATGGGCTAGGCCGGCCGGCTCAGAGGGCCCCAGGCCAGCTGGCCTGGGCCCTTTCTGGCCCCTTTTGGTCCCATCTTTCGCGTGCGGCCTCTTCTCCTTATTCCTCATCTTAGCCCAGTTGTGACCATGTGTCAAAACATCTCCGAAAATGTCCAATTTCCTGCCAAAACACAACATGCTCCAAAATCCAGGACAAAATCAAAAATGGTCAAGTTCGGGTGCCAAGTGGTGGGTTAGTACATGAATCATCCCGAAGAAATTACCAAAACCTCTCCTAATTGTATAATAAAATGGGTACTTAAGGAGCGCCAACAATGAGGAATGACTTCCACACTCGCCTCCATGGATCTCCACGAGCAACTCGCGGCCCTCTTCCTGGGAAATGCACCGCATGAGGATACCATTGGCACCACGGCGGTAGAGATCCCCTTCTACCACCGCGTAGCATTTAGCCAATCATACTATGCACTCAGCGGACACATCGTCATCAGGAAGGATATTGTCTTTCAGGTAGTCCTGGATCTCAGAGATCCATGCATCGGGACCTCCCTGAGCACGTGGGAGTGGCTCTATGAGGTCTCCAGGGTCCTCAACAGCGCACACAACCCTGGGCGGGCACCACGGATGGAATGCCACCGGGACCACTAGCTTCGAGGTGCTAGCTTGATCCCCTTCACCCAGTTCGGTAGGCTGGGCGGTAAGCCTCAGCAACCGTCTTTCGAAGATGCCCTCGGGCACGGGTGCCCAGGTAGATGCTCTCGCGGAGAGATCATCTGCTGCTGAGTTGAATTCGTGGGGAACATGTTGCAGTTCCAAGGCGTCAAAGTCCTTCTCGAGCTTCCTCACATGAATGAGGTATGCCGCAAGCTGGGGATTGTTGCAGCTGCAATCCCCCCGGACATGCTTGATGATCAGCTGAGAATCTCCCTTCATCAGGAGCTGCCGGACCCCCAGAGACAGGGCTTCTGTCAGGCCAAAGATCAAAGCTTCGTACTCTGCCAAGTTGTTGGTGGCCTTGAACTCAAGGTGTACCATGTACTTTAGCTGATCTCCGTTTGGGTCGATGAGGACCACACCAACTCCAGCCCACTACTTGCGGACGGACCCATCGAACAAGAGTGTCCAGTGGGGCTCGATGAAGACTGATGTCCTGACTTCCGGCTCCGGAGGTCCGACGTTGAGGTCCGGACCCCCAGAATTGCTTAGGGAAGGAGTCCATTCTGCTATGAAATCAGCCAGGATTTGGCTTTTGACTGCATGGCGGGGCTGGAAGTCCAGCTGGAACTCAGCCAACTCTGCTGCCCACTTGGCGATGTTGCCCGTGGCGTTGGAGTTGTGCAGGATCGCTCTCAGTGGATAAGAGGTCACTACGACAACTCTGTGTGCCTGAAAATAGTGGCGCAGTTTCCTGGACGCAATAAGTATGGCATAGATAAGCTTATGCGTCTCAAGATACCTGGCCTTTGACTCATGGAGGACTTCGCTGACATAGTAGACTGGCTTCTGGATGGTCCGGACTCTGGCCACCGGATCCGGCTCGCCCTTGTCCACCACGTTAGGTCCTTGGGCCCCCAGCGGTTCTGGGTTCCCACTGGGTTGAGGCTCCTCCGGACCCTCTTGTCTGGGGTCCGGACCTTCAGACAGAGGAGTGGCTGCCGGACCCCCATGTCCGTGGTCCGGCTCACCATCCTTGGCCGGGAGGACCCTGGTGTCCCCCTGGTGAGCTTGCTCCGTCCTCTCGGCCACCAGCACCTTGTTGACCACCTCTGCAGATGCAGCAAGATACAAAAATAGCATCTCACCTGGCTCTGGAGCCACCAATACTGGCAGTGAGGTGAGGTGCTGCTTCAGTTCTTGGAAGGCTTGTTCAGCCTCTTCAGTCCAAGAGAATAGACCGGACCTCCTCAATAGCTTGAAGAACGGGAGGGCCCTCTCAGCCAGCCTCGAAATGAAGCGGCTAAGAGTGGCCAGAGATCCAGTAAGCTTTTGGACGTCCTTGATGCGGCCAGGAGGCCTCATCGCCTTGATCTTGGCTGGGTTTGCCTCGATGCCTCGATGTGAGACTAGGAAACCCAGCAGCTTCCCTGCATAGACGCCGAAAACGCACTTCTCGGGATTCAGCTTCGTGCGCGTGGCGCGCAGTCGGTCAAAGACGAGGGATAGGTCCTCAACTAGTGTTGACCCTACCTTAGTCTTGACTACGATGTCATCGACGTACACGTCAACTATATCTCTAATTAAATTGCAGAAAGTTTTGTTCATAGCTCGCACAAACGTGGGTAAGGCATTCCGCAGACCATAGGGCATGACAATATAGCAATAAAGTCCATCCACTGTTACAAAAGCAGTATGTTTCCTATCGTCTCCAGACATCTGTATCTGGTGGAAACAAGAGTAAGCATCTAGGAAAGACAAAAGGTCACACCCAGAGGTGGAGTCCACAATCTGATCGATACGTGGAAGAGGATAGGGGTCTCTAGGACATGCCTTGTTGAAGCTGGTGTAGTCGATGCACATCCGAAGCTTCCCGTTGGCCTTTGGGACCACAACCGGGTTGGCCAACCACTCGGGGTGGTGGACCTCCTCGATGAAGCTAGCGTGTAGCAGCTTGCGGACTTCTTCACGGATGCAGTTCTGCCGCTCCACAGACTGCTTCTGAGGTTTCTGGCGTACCGGCATGGTGTCAGGGTAGATCCTCAGATGGTGCTCGACACTTCCCTGGGGATCCCGAGCATCTGTGACGGTTCCCAGGCGAACACATCCACATTTGCCCGGAGGAAAGTGATGAGCGCGTCTTTCTATTTCTCCTCCAGGTTCCCCGCGATTCGGGTGGTCCGGAAGGAATCCGCTCCGACCTGCACGGTCTTCACGGGAACATTGTCCGGGTCGGACAGTTGAACATTATGTGCCCTGGCAGGCACCTTGGCTCGTGAGGTGGATGGGTCCTCCTCGGAATGTGCAGCCTCTGCCACCAGAGCATGCAGTTTCTCAACTGCAGCGACGGCAGCGATGCGGTCACCCCGCACGGTGAGGACACCGGTAGGGGAAGGCATCTTTAGGACCAAATACCGTAATGGGCAATGGCCATGAAGTGGTAGAGAGCCGGCCTGCCAATGATGGCATTGAACGGGAGGTTCACCTCCGCAACATCGAACTGGATGCTTTCTATGCAGAAGTTCACCTCGTTCCCGAACATGACCGGCAGAGTGATGCTCCCCAGAGGGAACACCGGATGTGGGCCCACTCCGGAGAATGGGCGAGAGGGAGTCAGCTTGGACTCCAGGATCTGCAGCTGCTTGAATACTGCGTAGCTAATGACGTTGAGGCCAGCCCCACCGTCAATCAGCGCGTGATAGAGCCTGATGTTGGCTATGACAGGGGTGGTGACTAGAGGTAGTACGCCAGCCCCGGCCATGTTCTCCGGGCAGTCAGATGGCCCGAAGGAGATGGTGGTGTTCCTCCACCTATGGTGCGGCGCCGCCTTCGGGACCCCCGGCTTCGCTGAAAGGACCTCTCGGCGAAGGGTCTTCACGTCCTGCTGGGAGACAAGCTCCTCATTGTCAGAGTCGGAGTTGTCGTGGCTGTAAACGCCCTTCAGCTCTCGAGCGGGGGATTGGTACCCCAGCTCCTTCTCCCTGGCAGCGGCCTCACTGTCGGAGGATTTCTCCTTGCCAGACCGCTAGGGAGGAGGGGGTGAGCCGTCCTTGGAGGCCTGCTCACGCCGCCCACTGACCTGCTTTGTGAGTTTCTGGATCTCACGGCAGTCAGTGGCGCTGTGGCGAGCGGTGGGATGAACTGGGCATGAACCTTCGTTGTCACCTTGTGGGCGCGGACGCTTACCATGCACATTCTGGCCCCCAGCCACTGCCGCAGCAGCTGGTGCCGCTGCTGCTGCGACCGGACCGCCGGCTTGTGGCTCCCCGCGACCCCGGTTCTTGTTCTTCTTTTTCTTGCTACCGCCCTAGACGGTAGCTCCGGAGCCACCAGCCTTGGTATCTCCGTCTTGGGGGGCTGAGTGCCATGCGCGGCCCTCAGCGGCCCTGGCACACTTGTCAGCCAGGGAGAAAAGCGTGGTAACGCTTTCCATCTCGTGTGTCGCCAGTTTCTCGAGCATCTTCTCATCACGTACCCCCTGACGGAAAGCAGTAATGATTGATGCGTCAGAGATACGAGGAATGGTACCCCGTACCTTGGTGAAGCACGAGATGAATGCCCGGAGCGTCTCTCCGGGTTTCTGCCTCACGGCGTGGAGGTGAGCCTCCACACCATGCTGCTGGTACGCACTGGCGAATTTCGCAGTGAACCTCGCACAGAGCTCCTCCCAGGACTGAATCGTCCCAGGAGTGAGGTTCATGAGCCAAGTCCGGGCTGGCCCAGTCAAGGCTACATGAAAGTAGCTAGCCATGACAGCGTCGTTGCCACCAGCTGCTGTGATGGCGGTAACGTACACCTGCAGGAATTCCGAAGGATTAGTTGTACCGTCGTACTTCTCCGGCAGGTGCGGGCGGAACTGGGACGGCCATGCCACCGCGCGGAGGTGATCCGCCAGCGCAGCGCAACCCACCCCAGCCACCGGGGAGCCCGCCTGTATCCGGGCGTTTCCCGGAGGCTTGGGTGCCGCTGCATCAAAGTCGGCGTTGAGGTTGTGGCCCTCGATCTTGAGGCGGCGTTCTCGCGCCCTTTCCACGGAGATGCAGGCGTCCTCACCCGCGTGCCTGCGGTTGAGCTCCACCCGCAGGTCTTCTATTCGCGTACCCCACACCGTGGGGGAGCGCACTGAAGCCGACGCACCGCCCTGGCACTGGTGGTAGGGTACCACCGCATTGCCAGGCAGAGGTCGTTGCCCAGTCCTTGCAGAACTGGGGGAGGCCTGAGCCAGATGGAGGAGACGGTCAACGTCGTCCCACCACTGCTTTAGGGCGTCTGGCGAGGCTGCAGCAGCCGGAGGGTTGCGAAGCAACTCCCTAGCTGCCGCCAGCGCTCCGCCGCTCGCAGCTTGTGAGAGGGCCCTTGACGGGCGCCCTGACTCTTGCCGACGTGCAGCGCGCGCCGCTGCCGACGGTGGCTGCTCCACAGGCACGGTTGCCCCTGGCGCAAGAAGGCGAGAGGCGCGTGGCGCGGATGACGCCACACCCTCCGTCATCTCCACGTCGTCATCGTGGTGGGAGTGCTCAACCACCAGAACCATGGAGATGAGCAAGAGATGAACTAAAACTAGCTAAAGCTTCCCCTACCTGGCGCGCCAAATGTCATGGTGTGCAAACCCATAGCCGGGTGGCGTAGTGCACCCGCCTAAACCCAGAGGGTGAGTACTCAGGGGGTAGCTAGGATTAGTCCAATCTAGATCAAGAACACGATGAACACAGCAGGTTTAGAGTGGTTCGGGCCACCGGAGCGTAATACCCTACGTCCACTGTGTGTTGTATTGCTTGTGCTCTCAAGGGGTTGAGACCAGGATTGTTCGGAGTGAATCCGAGCTTGTGCTGTGTCTGGCTTCGCCTGGCCTGGCTTTACGTACTCCTCCCTTTTATATCTCAAGGGAGGAGTGTACATAGTCATTGGGTCCTCGACAGATGGGTCCAGTGATGTAGTATAAAATAACATATTGTACAGACATTATGGTGTTGCAGGCGACGGAGACCTTATTCCTGGATTGCCCGTGGGAATCTTCCATCCGGCATAGCCATGCCCTATCTTGTCGAAACGGCGCTAGGGCATAGCTTGTGGCATAGCTTGCGGCGTAGCTTGCCGTAGCCTGCCGCGTAGCTGAACGGGCCGTATAGCTTGCGGCATAGGCGGTATGATGAAAGGATGCCGTGCCGTCGTATCCATTTAATGCGGCAAAAGGGCTCAACATGGATGCGGCGCATGCGGCTGCACTGTGTACCTCGGTAATATGCAGTCTACAGCGAGGCCTGACAAAAGCTGCCCCGCGTGCCGCGGCGGCAGAGCACGCCTCAACCACCCGCATTGAATGCGGTGGGTGGGCGCGGAAGACTCGCCCGCGCCTGCGCCCGCGGGACACCTGGTGCCCCCGGACCCCGCCCGGGTGGTATATTGGTTCTACGCGCGTGGGAGGTCCGGACGGACGCGGAGAGGTCCCGGACCCATATCCCCTGAGCCCTCGGCTGTTGGCGCAGAGCTTCCCCTCCTCAGGGACACGTGGTGTCACCGGACCCATTCCTAGAGCGGGAAACGGGTCCGGGGCCATTGGCCCGGTGAGGTAAGAGCCGGACCCCTGGGGCCCGGCTGCTCCGCCCCTTAGGGCGTAGTTATGGATGACTACGCGAGTCCTGCCTTGCTGCAGTAGGAGTGTGTATCCCTGCTACAGGGTACCGACAAGTTAGTTACAGCATCATCCACGATGTATGCTGAGTTTGTAGCGTGTTATGAGGCCACAGGGCAAGTCACATGGCTAAAGAAGTTTGTACCTGGATTTAGAGTGGTCGACAGCATAGAAAGGCCACTAAGATTATACTGCGATAATTAGCCCGCAGTGTTTTATGCTCATAACAACAAGTCGAGTGGTGATGCCAAACACATCGAAATTAAGTTCTACGTTGTTAAGAAGCAAGTCCAGGATCAGATTATTCATTTAGAATATATAAGTACAAAGAAGATGTTAGCGGATCCGCTCACGAAAGGCCTACCACCCAATGTGTTCAGAGAACACTTAGCTGGCATGGGTTTAAGGGAAAGCCTA
The DNA here is from genome assembly GCF_016808335.1 of Panicum virgatum. Classification (NCBI taxonomy): domain Eukaryota; kingdom Viridiplantae; phylum Streptophyta; class Magnoliopsida; order Poales; family Poaceae; genus Panicum; species Panicum virgatum. The sequence goes on along the minus strand of NC_053145.1, from coordinate 28,889,055 downwards.
TGATTCCTGGACGTAGAAGGGCCCAAGAAAAGACTCTGTTTTAGAATGGAAAGGTGCTAGTAGCGGTTAATCTGATGGTAATAACCGTTATAACGAGGCATGCTCTATGCATTGATCTATAATGAAACAGACCAATCTCAGATCAAGATATATAAAGACTAAGAAAAAGAATTCAGAATGAGATCAAGGGGGAGATTGTTGGCATTGATCTCCCCAGGGCCGGCCCAAAGGCCGACCCGGACACGATCTCGCGCCCTGATCGTGGGCGCCCAGCCAACCCATGGCTGGTGGGCCCCCGTCGCGCGGCACCAATAAAAGGGAGGTGGGGGCCAGGGGCACGGACACCCAAGTTGACTGCCGCTCAGACCACCCCACCTACAGACCCTAACCCTAACCAATCTAGGGGGCGCCGGAACCGACTGGAAGCTCGCCGCCACGCCGTCCTCCGTCGCAGGCCGGAGCAGGTGGCACCTACGGCACCCCTCGCCCCCACCGGACCCGCTCTACTCCGACCCGGAGTTCCTCACCGCCATCGGATCCATGGTGGATCCCAGCGCCAGCTCCGCCGCCCCTGCACCACCAACGACGGCCGTGTCCGCCACTACTACTGACTCCGCTGCTGGTTTGCTCTCCTCCTTCTCTCTCTCTTCCTCTCTCTCTTACACTGCATCTAGCCTTTTCCCCTCGATTTGTGCCTAGAACCCGATCTTGGTCAGAACCCACACGGCTAGAACACAAAACCTTGATCCGGTATCCCTACAGGAAAAGTGGTGATTTACAGGTTTTTATGGGGAACCAAAAAAAGAATTGAGATATAGGAGTTGGGATTGCCTCAATATTCTTGAACGAGTGTTGTGTCGTGGCTTTGTGCTGGTGACTTTAATGAGATCCTTCAGGCTAGTGAACAGTTTGGTGGGAATGTGAGACCAGAGCGATGGATTGATTTCGGGAGGTGTCGGTACCCCAGGACTGGGGTACCCCCTCTTGCTGTATCTAGGCAAGGATCTTATAGTTATCCTTAACTACATCCAAACAACCGGACCCCTGCGGTCCGGAATCCTGTTCTCCCAGCAGCGGCCTGGGCAGTTCCTCAGTTGGGAAAGGTCCGGAGACACCACGTATCCCGGAAAAGGCAGGAACTCGTGCGCAAGCAGTCGGGACTCCGGACCTCCCCGAGGAGACCGGACCCCCGCAGGGTCCCGGACCCCACATGGGGTCCCGGACCCCCTGTATAATAACCGGACCCCTCGCTAAGGGAAGAGATCGACGCCCCGCGTCGGGGTGGTCCGGGGCCGCCACGTGTCTGCAAGACATGGCCGTTTGGGTTTCCATACCAACGTTCACCCACCATTGCATTTATTGCAGTAGGTGAACGTCTGCATTGATATGACAGAAGCTGAGGCGTTTCATTGACCAGGGGATACTATTGATCGCGTATTACCAAGGCAGTGGAGCCGATGGCGCCGCCCATACTGCGTCTGCCAGATGGATACGACGGCTCAGCTTCGCCCATTATGACGCTACATAATAGCCTCAGCAGGCCACGCCGCAAGCTACGCTACTCCAACGAGCGCCTAGTTGACGGGACAAGAAAAGACCCCCCTGAGTCAGGAAAGCAGCAGTAAAGATTCGCTACCGCTGTAGCCACAGTCACGTTGGGCCCACCTATCGGGGCATCCACGCCCTATGTATCCGCTCACCCTTGATCTATGTAAGGATCGATGGACCAAGAGGGGGGTGAATTGGGCCTTTTTCAAATTCTAAAGCAAGGTAAAGCAACCTTAACCTATGCAATACTAGTAGGGCACCAATTCACCAACCGGATAACTAAGCTACCTACACAAGCTAAAAGAGATAAAAACAAAGTAAAGCCTAGCAAGGTAGAGCTAAGTTATGATCTCTAAGTCAAGCTCATAAGTAAATTGCATGAAAGAAAATGCTTGAATAAAGAGAGGGGACAAGAGACGACCGGATTTTTCCCGTGGTGTCGATGTGTTGGCACACACCCCTAGTCCACGTTGTGACACTCACTAAGAGTCTTGTCACCTCCCATGTCACCGAGACTTGGGCGCTCACTAAGAGTCTCCGTTCACCATCCCGGCGTGGTGGAGCTCAAGCCACGTACAATCTTCTTCTCCGGGCTCCCACAATCCTTGGCAAGCTCCGCGAGAAACACCTCGATCACCAAGATCGCCTAGGTGATGCCAATCACCAAGAGTAACAAGCTAAGGCCTTCACTTGAGCAAGAACCGATCACCAAGAACGGATGCACACTAGCTTCTCTCTACTCAAGTCCTTAATCTTGCTTCTTGATTGATTGAAAGCACAAGTATGTGAATGATGAAGCTCAAGGTGGCTCTTGACTATGGTATGAGTGTTTGGATGTTGCCTGGTGTCAAGAGTGGGCGAAATGACCCATTGGAGGGGTATATATAGGCAGCTCACACAAATAGAGCCGTTGGAGAAAAGCTGCCAGAAAACTGCGTAGCGCCGGTTAATCCGACGTACCCCCCATTGTCATCGTCGGTTTAACCGGTGAATGTAAACTGCCTCTTCTGAAAACTAGCCGTTACAACTGGGGCAGATTAATCGACGTAGCATCGGTTTAACCGGTGAGTGTAGTTGTCCACTGAACCACTAAAAAATCAAGTCTCTGGACAACTGCACCGACGTTAACTCAAACCTATCGTCGGTTTAACCGGTGAGTACAACTTTTTAAATTCCTCTGAAAAAACCATCTCACTGGTCAATTGCACCGACGTCTTCATTCAAACAGCGTCGGTTAATCCGGTGAATAGAACTTGAATTTCCCTGGAAAAACCAACTCTGGACCAATGCACCGACGTTAAATTCAAACACGTCGGTTTAACCGGTGTATTGAATTTGTCCAGACTCTGCTGACTTCGTTTAACCGACGTGTAGAAAATTGAGAGCGTCGGTTAAACCGGTGTATAGACTTTTTCTGATTTTGTCTTTTCTGATTTGAGTCTTGAGTGAAATCCAAATATTCTTGAGATATAGTTTGAGAACCACTTATTTGAACTTCTAGAAACCTGAGTGACCATAGTGTGCATCCATTTTCAAATGACCATGTCCATGCTCAAGTTACTAAGCCTTAACCCCTCTTAATAGTGCGATCACTACAAAACTATAAAACCTATACTAACCTAAGTGTCCTTCTCAACCTTGTGACACTTAGGACTAGAAAGATCCTTAGCCTTGACATATATAAGTTGAAAACCGAGATCGCCTTTTAGAATAACCGAAATTGAGGGGTCTCTCTTTTGACATATGACCAAATGAGCGATAATGATCTATTAAGCTGCACAAACTCATTAGTCACAATAATGCTTGTCATTAATCACCGAAACATACCTTGAGGGCCTAGATGCTTACAATCTCCCCCTTTTTGGTGATTGATGACAACACAAACATAAATAACGAGAGAGCGAGAAAGATAAAACAGGATAAACACAAGCAAACTCGAAAGCAGGACCAAAGAGCTCAACGGCTCAAACGAAATTCATAGATATGTCTCAAAGCACGGCATACTCAAGCGACAAATGTACATATCCATGAACTAACACCAAAAGAGATACAAAGAATCAAAGTCCTGATAACTACGAGCTCTCTCTAGCTCTACCCTCCCCCTCACTCTGGTGCTCCCCCTAACACCTCTCCCCCTTTGGCATCAAAGCACCAAAAGGCGAGCTACGGGTCGTGCTGTCGTGGTACGGCGACGAAGCGGTCCGGGTCGTCGTCGTCGGACGGAGAACTCTCACCCTCGGTGACAGACGAAAGCTGCTGGTCTGGGTCTGAGCTCACTGGGGGAGTAACTGTCGTGGAGGCTCTCGTGCTGGCACTGCCTGGTAGAGGATCCGTAGAAGTCGTAACCGGGTCAGCAGAAGAAGTATCAATCTCTGAAGAGGTGACTGCTGAGGCTGCCGGCTGCGTCGACTGTGGAAGCAGGGACTCCTCTACTGCTCCTCCCCCTGAAGGTGCTGCCTGAAGTGAGGAGGGGAGGGCGACCGACTGAACCGCTGGCGGTGAGTCCTGAAAGAGTGTGGTCGCCGGCAGTGGTGAAAAGAGCGGACGACCGGCAGACCCAAAGAGTGCTGACATCGAGAACGTGGTCTCCGGTGTCGCTGAGGTAGCTGGAGCTGCAGTAGGAGCTGGAGGAGGAGGAGCTGGTGTGACGGCAAGCTGAGGTGCTCCAACACCCTGAAGGCCTGACTGTCCTGGCTGCTGTGGGGCGAGTCCGGTGTGAGAGTAAAGCTGTGAGATCATCCCGAACATCGCCATCATCCCCTGCTGCATCTGCTGAAACTGAGCGTCTGTCCTCTGTGAAACTCTGTCGATAAGCCCGACAAAACGCTCCTCGGTCGCAGCCCGCTCTCGGGCGGCCTCTCTCTGTATAGCAGCAATCTGGGCCTCATGGGCTCTCCTGGCCTCCTCCTGAGCAAGCCTGTCCTCTCTCTGCTGGGTCACGAGCTGCTGTAGTAGTGAAGTGAGCTCGGACGGCTGAGTCACCTGAGACTCAGAGACTGTAGCAGCTGCTGAAGTCGGAGGTGCTGGCTGTCCTGAACCTCCTGCCTCGTGATCGTGACTGGCTGGGGCAGCTGAAGGAAAGTACTCAACGTCGTCGGAGGAGTCTGACTCAAGCTCAGACCAGTGAATCTCATCATCTCCCCCGGGAAGCTGTGCCTCTGCTGCTAGGAGTGCCTCATCCTCCTCTGCCACTCGTGCCTGAACCTCCGGTGACAGTCGAGCCATCGCTGCTCTATCTGCGTGTCTGCCCCTCCTCCTGTCCTGTGGAGCTGTGGGTCGGTAGACAGGGAACCTGGGAGCCTCGTCGTGACGGTAAGGGGCACTGATGGGTGACTCTGCTGGCACTATCATAGAGCATATGTAACTGATCCAGTGCGCATAGGGAAACTGTCGCACCACACCCATCCCATCAGTGATCACATCCTCGATCTCAGCCAAAATAAAGTCAACTATATCAAATGGCTCATGAGTGAGGATGTGTAGGAGCAAGAGCTGCTGCAAGCCTGTGAACCCCTCTGGGTAGCCACTCCTCGGTAGCAAAGTCCTCCGGAGGGCCATGTGTACTGCGTAAGCCTCTGGGGTCAGCAAGCTCGGCACTCTGGCGTAAGAGGCTGGGAACGGCTGGCGGAAGCACTGAGTGATCGCCTCGTGAGAAGGAGCAATCCCGCCAACCATCGCCCTGCGGGGTGGATCTGAGTCCCCGTAAACCCTCTCGTGCAGCGAGACGTCGACCAGGTCAACTCCAAGAATACCAGCAATGGTCGCCCTCGACAAACCAAAGTCCTGCCCTCCAAACATGAAGTGTACAGCTCTGCGCTCGGGGGCTATCCAAGCTGTAGCGTAGAACACTCTGACCCAGTCCTCGATATAACGGTTCTGCTCCATCTCTAGCAGTCTAGGCAGACCTCTGAAGTGAGCAAAGTGTGCTCTCACATCTGCTCCCCCTGCGGTTGTCCTTAGTGAGACCCAGTCAAGTACCCTGTGCTGAAAGATCCGGTGGCCCCGCCTCTGGTAGGTCTCGTAGAAACTGGCCTGTAGCAAAGTCCAGAACCTCCTGTCGACTCTGCTGTCTCGGGTCACCGGGAACCAGACCTCCTCGTCAACACTCCACCTGAGTCTCTTGACCTTGGCCGCATTGGCTCGGGTCAAGTTCTGGAGCAGCACACCTGGCTCCAGACGCACAACAGTGTCCATACGGAATACTGCGCGCTCGGCCTCTAGGGCCTCGGCTCTACGAGCTGCTGCTGCTGCAGCTGTGGACCTGCGAGGCTCCTGTGGCTGGTGACCTCCTCGCGTCCTCGGTCCAGTGCGACGCTCGGTCGCTGGTGAAGTTTCTGCTGCTGGGGATGTCTGCCGAGTGCGGCCAGACCGTCGTAGAGTCGGTGACTCCTGTGTGCTCTGCCCCTGAAACTGCTCGGACTGCTCTGCCTCTGAATCTGAATCTGCAGCTGTATCTGACTGATCTGACTCTGCTGCTGCTGCTGTCGCGGCTCTGGTGGCCCTGGCACCTCTCACTCTGCCCATGCCCCTGCCTCTGCCTCTGCTTCTGCCTCTGGGGTCCTCCCTGATCTGGAACGGACGAGCACGGCCTGATGCCTGCTCCTCGGCAGCCTTGGCCACCATCTCGGCCCTCTCGGCCTCCTTCTCTGCACGAGTCCGCTTGCGAGCGGGCTTCTCGACCACAACTTCTTTCCCCTTTCTCTTTTCGCGACCCATCTCGTACAAGCAAATTGTCGAGCACCTGGTGAGCGCTGATCGGGTGCTGCTGCGACGTGGGACTGCGGCTGCGGCGTGGAGGCGTGGAGCACGGCGGCGCCCGGCAGTGGCGGCGTGGAGCGGCGTGGAGTAGCGTGGAGCGGCGGCGGCGGCGGCTACGCGCGCAGGCGGCGGCGCAGGCGCGCACGGGCGGCGCTGGGCGAGCGCGAGGGCGCGGCGGCGGCGACTTCGTCGTGCAGGCGAGCGGCGGCGCGGATGGCGCACGGCGGCGCGTGGGCTGTGGCGGAGCGGCGACGGTGGTCTTGCAGGCGAGCGGCGGCGCGGATGGCGCACGGCGGCGGTTCGAGATGGAGGGACGCGGGTGAAACAGAGAAGGAAGAGAGGCGGCGGCTCGAGCAAGACTCATATATGACAGACGGGCCCCACGAATTTCCTTAACACCGGTTAATCCGATGACTAGGTTTAGAACACCGGTCGATTTCATCGGTGCAGTTCACCCGACACTCAGCACAAAATCCTTCTGAACGCCGGTTGATCCGACGATACCAAAAGTGTACTCGTCGGTTGATTGATCAAAACACCGGTTGATTGCTAGGTCTGATTTGCATTTACTATCACCGGTTGATCCGATGCTCTGACTTTTGTATACGCCGGTTGAACGCCTGTAACTTGACTGAGCTGAGACAAAACTTAGTAACGCCGGTTAAACCGATGATGATGCTCCATTGAACGTCGGTTTAACCGGTGAAGCCAAAAACCCCACACTCAGCTCACTCTTCTATGCTAAGTCCAATAAACTTATAAAATTCAAATAAACTCAAGTTAATGGACTTGCATAGGCGACTTTACCCCTCAAAATAAATAGGATAGCACACTTGCTTAAATAAATTTCTTTTCAAACACAAGGAAAAGCCGCAAGAGAGACAAAACGCCAAATAAAATGTATGAGCCATGTCATAGGAATATTGAAGATAGAAAGCTTCAAACTCATCATGACATTGCTCACTAGGCAATAACGCACCTAACACTTTGCTCTTTTCACTTTTCATGAATTAAGATCTTGTATATGAAAACAAGTCTCATTTTCATCAAGTGATCTCCTTTGTGACCCTTACGCATGCAATGATGATGCAAACTACAACCACATGCGAAAGTATAATAAACATGAAGTGCACACCTATATGACAAGAAATGCATAACAAGAAATTAAGATCTACTTGTCAAGTTTGAACCCACGGGAAGCTTCTTCATGATGAGCCTTTCTACAAGCCTAGAGGAAAATAAGTGGACCACCACCTCTAGCTAAACCCTTGCTCATCACTATCTTACCATGGTTAGACAAGTGTCCTATATGTATGCATTTTTCTATATGACATGGCAACTTACATGACGTTTGCCGCATCTAACACATTAAGCTCATTCCTTAGCCTAACAAAGGTACTCTCGTCTAAAGGTTTTGTGAATATATCCGCCAATTGCTCCTCGGATCTCACACCTTGAAGGGAAATGTCCCCCTTGGCTTCGTGATCACGCAAGAAGTGATGGCGAATATCAATGTGCTTTGTGCGAGAGTGTTGAACTGGATTCTTGGCAATTTTTACGGCACTTTCATTGTCACAAAGGAGTGGGATCCTATCTAGTTTCACACCAAAGTCCAAAAGGGTTTGCTTCATATATAGGATTTGAGCACAACATGCACCGGCCGCTATATATTCCGCTTCCGCGGTGGACAAAGCCACGGAATTTTGCTTCTTACTTGACCAAGAAACTAGAGAACGCCCAAGCAAGTGGCAACCCCCGGAGGTACTCTTGCGATCCACACGGCTTCCGGCAAAATCCGAATCCGAGTATCCCAAGAGATCTAAACTAGCGCCTTTGGGGTACCACAAGCCTATGCTAGGAGTGTGCTTGAGATACCGAAGGATCCTATTCACAGCCGAAAGGTGTGACTCCTTTGGGTTAGCTTGAAAGCGGGCACACAAGCACACACTAAACATTATATCGGGCCTAGATGCGGTAAGGTAAAGCAAAGACCCTATCATAGAATGATAGAGGGATTGATCAATCGGTTTACCGTCCACATCCAAGTCGAGATGCCCATTGGTTGCCATGGGTGTCTTGATTGGCTTGCACTCATCCATCTTGAACTTCTTCAAGATATCTTTAGTATATTTTTCTTGATGGATGAATGTCCCTTCCTTCATTTGTTTGACTTGAAAACCAAGGAAGAAGGTCAATTCGCCAATCATGGACATCTCGAATTCCCTAGACATCATGGTAGCAAACTCATGGCTTAGCAAATCATTAGTTGAACCAAAGATAATATCGTCAACATAAATTTGACAAATAAAAAGATCCCCGTTGACGTCTTTTGTGAACAACGTGGTGTCCACCCTCCCGATCTTGAAGCCTTGCATGATTAGGAAGTCACGAAGCCTCTCATACCAAGCCCTTGGAGCTTGTTTGAGCCCATAGAGTGCCTTGTGCAACCTATAAACATGGTTAGGATTCCTCGGATCTTCAAACCCGGGAGGTTGCTCAACATAAACAAGTTCGTTAATAACACCATTTAAGAATGCACTTTTCACATCCATTTGATACAACATAATGTTATGATGTGAAGAGTAAGCAAGAAGGATACGGATAGCTTCAAGTCTTGCGACCGGAGCAAAAGTTTCACCAAAATCCAAACCTTCGACTTGAGAAAACCCTTTTGCCACAAGTCTTGCTTTGTTGCGTACCACCACCCCATGTTCATCTTGCTTGTTCCGGAAGACCCACTTGGTGCCGATGATGTTCTTGTCTTTTGGAGGAGCTTCGAGGACCCAAACTTCATTGCGGGTGAAGTTGTTCAACTCATCTTGCATGGCCATCACCCAATCCGAGTCCTCAAGCGCTTCCTCTATGCTAGTGGGTTCAATACAAGAAACAAACGAGTGATGTTCGCAAAATGAAGCATGTTTAGAGCGAGTTCTTACTCCCTTGGAAGGACTACCAATGATTTGACCAATTGGATGATCCTTGGAGATGCGACCATGCTTCACTAGCGGTACTTGCGTTGATGCTTGTTGGGGTGGATCATGAGTGACTTGTGCTTGTGGTGGAACACTTTGCTCTTCTTGTTCTTGAACTTGGGTTGTTGGTGTTGGCACATCTTCTTGAGGTTGTGTATCATCTTTTTCTTGATCTTTATCCACTTGGGGCGCCGTGGAGGTGCTTGGTGTAGATGAGGAAGGTCCTCCCCCTTGATCATTGTCTTCATGCACCTCTTCCGGCTTGATATCCCCAATGGACATCTTCTTCAAAGCTTCATCGATCTCCTCATCACCTATATTTTCATAGCCAACAACCTCCTCTTGGGAGCCATTAGATTCATCAAACTCCACATCACATGTTTCTTCAACTAACCCGGAGGTTTGATTGAATACTCTATATGCTTTGGAGTTTGATGCATAACCAAGAAAGAAACCTTCATCACATCTACTTTCAAACTTACCGAGCCTTTTCTTCTTATAGATGAAGCACTTGCAACCAAAGACTCGAAAGTATGATATATTTGGTTTCTTCCCGGTGATGAGCTCATATGGAGTTTTCTTGAGAAGTCGGTGAGGATATACTCGGTTGGATGCATGACACGCCGTGTTGATTGCTTCCGCCCAAAACTTCTCGGACGTGCCATAATCATCCAACATTGCTCTAGCTAGGGTGATGAGTGTCTTGTTCTTTCTTTCCACCACTCCATTTTGTTGAGGCGTGTAGGTGGCGGAAAACTCATGCTTGATGCCCTCTTCATCGCACCATTCTTCAATCTTCATGTTCTTGAACTCGGTGCCGTTGTCACTCCGGATCTTCACAATTGGGGAGTTGTACTCCCTTTGAGCTCTTCTTGCAAATGTCTTGAAGAGTTCCGGAGTTTCACCCTTATCGCCTAGAAACATAACCCAAGTGTAACGTGAAAAATCATCAACGATTACTAGGCAATAGAGGTTACCACCAATGCTCTTGTATGTAGTTGGACCAAAGAGATCCATGTGTAGTAGCTCGAGCGGCTTGGAGGTAGACAACATCGTCTTGATGGGATGATGTGTTGCAACTTGCTTCCCGGCTTGACATGCTTTACATAGCTTGTTCTTGTCAAAGGTGACGTCCTTCAAGCCGGTGATCATCCCTCTCTTGTGGGCTTTCTTGAGGTTGCTCATGCCAATATGAGCAATTCTTCTATGCCAAAGCCACCCAAGAGAAGACTTGGTGAAGAGGCATGTCATGGTACTTGTTTGCTTTGAAGAGAAATCCACCAAGTAAATGTTGCCATGCCTAAACCCCGTGAATACCAATGACTTGTCTTTTTCATGAGTTACTACAACACCATTCTTGTCAAAGGCACACGTTAGTCCAAGATCACACAATTGAGCAATTGAAATAAGATTAAAACTAAGTGCTTCTACAAACAAAACATTAGAAATAGATAAATCTTTAGAGATTGCTATTCTACCCAAACCTAAAACTTTTCCCCTTGAGTTATCACCATAGGTGACATGTTCATGATCGCCGGGGTCTTCAAGGGAGGTGAACATGCTATCATTGCCGGTCATATGTTGAGAGCAACCGCTATCAAGTACCCAATGTTTTCCACCGGCTTTGTAGTTCACCTACACACATGAGAATTCACTTTTGAGTTTTAGGAACCCAAACAAGCTTTGGGCCTTGCACATGTGTGACAAGAGCTTTTGGGACCCAAAGTTGCTTGGGGAGCTTCTTCTTTGACTCCTTAGTGAGTTTGCCAATGAATTTGGCCTTCACCTTACCCTTCACCTTACTCAAGAGAAAATGGTTATTTTCAAACATTGAAGAGTAATTCTTGGGTAATTTAGGAAGAGGACGTGATGGTAAAGTGCACTCCCTAGTGTGGTGCCCGGTGACTTGGCAATGTTGGCAATATGATCCAACTTCCTTGATGAAGCTAATCTTGATCTCCGGAGAAGAAGTAGTAGCTATGTTTGGCTCCGGAAATGAACCAAGACCTCTCTTGCCATAGTCACGGGCATTGTTGAAGAGAATCTCTTTGTGGATGTATTCTCCTCTTGAGAGCTTCTCCACACTACTCTTGAGACTTGCAACTTGATCCATCAATTCCTTTTCCCTAGAAGGTGCAAGCTCGGGCAAAGCATTAGTAGCATTTGCATTAATGAGTAGGTCATCACATGAAGTAGAAGCATTGACCTTCTCAATAGTTTCATGAGCAAAGTTCTCAAGACTTGGGTCAATTGCTTCATAGGCAAATTCAAGTTCTTGATACTTGTGAGCCAACTCCCTATGCTCTTGTTTAAGCTTTTTGTGGCTCTCTTCAACTTGCTTAGCAAGTACAAGTGACTCATTGTGCTTTTTGAGCAAGTCATTGTACTTGCCAAGCAAATCGGAGTGGGCAAGCTCTAACTTGGCACGAGTGCTCTCAAGAACCTTGACTTTGCCCTTTTCCCTCTTGATGACGGATGTATACTCATTAATGAGATTAGCAAACTCATTAGGGTCAAGCTCATCATCACTATCATTTTCACTCTCACATACCTTAGAGTTACCTTTGGCCATGAGGCACATTGGAGGTGGAGGTAGTGATGGTTCTTCATTTGTGAGAGCGATAGTGACTATGTCTTCTTCATCACTTGATTCTTCGCTTGATGAGACATCGGTCACCCACTCTTGCTTTTCCACCAAGAAGCTTCTCTTGGTGTTGCCCCTTTTCTTTGGGAAGAGCTTGGTCTTTTTGTCATGGCTCTTCTTCTTCTCAAGCTTCTTGTTCTTGTTTTTCTTCTCATCTTCTTCATCATCGCTTGAATCATGGCGATGTTTGCCTTTGTTATCCTTCTTTCTCTTGTCCGGCTTGGGGCAATCGGGAGAGATGTGTCCTTTTTCCCCACAATTGTAGCATATTTTGTACTTGACATCTTCCCTATACCGGAACATCCTTCTTTTGGGGTCAAAGTTGTAACCCTTCTTTTTTATCTTGTCGCTCAAGCGTGTGAACTTTCTCATCATGAGAGCAAGTTCCCCATCTTCTTCATTATCGGATGAGCTTTCATGATGATCTTCTTCTTCATTGCTTGAGCTAGATTCTTGCTTGATCATCTTGAGCTTGCGGTGCTTGTTGACCTTAGTTTTGAGAGCAATTGATTTGCTTGTTGTTGGCTCTTCTGTCATACCAAGGATACTCATTTCATGAGCGCGAATTTCGCCCACAAGCTCTCCCACTTCCATTGTATCAAGATTCTCCTTTTGAAGCATAGCATTGATAATGTTGTACTTGGGCTTCGGAAGGAGCATGAGAATCTTGCGGTTGATGGAGCCACTGTCAATTTTGGAAACTTCAAGAGCATTAATGTCCTTGACAATGACATTCAAGCGGGAATACATATCATTGCAATTTTCATGAGCAAGCATTTTAAAAGAATCATATTTAGCTCTAAATAAGTGATATTTTTGTTCACGGACTTTTGTGGAGCCTTCATGAATTTCAATTAGCTCTTTCCATATATCACTTGCTAAGTCCATGCCATTTACTCTAGCAAAGACTTCCTCACTAATGGCTTCGAAAATTGCATTTCTAGCCTTTGCATTCCATTTTAATTGCTCGGCGGTGGGAGTTCCGGTGAATCCGGTCTTAGAGGCCAACCACACTTCGGGAGCAATCGCATCAAGGTATGCGGCCATGCGAACTTTCCAATAGGCAAAGTTCTTGCCCTCGAAGTGAGGCGGCGAACCACCCATCTTGGCCATAGCTCTAGGCGGTGAAGCCTAATGATCCAAATGAGCAACGAGGCTCTGATACCAATTGTAAGGATCGATGGACCAAGAGGGGGGGTGAATTGGGCCTTTTTCAAATTCTAAAGCAAGGTAAAGCAACCTTAACCTATGCAATACTAGTAGGGCACCAATTCACCAACCGGATAACTAAGCTACCTACACAAGCTAAAAGAGATAAAAACAAAGTAAAGCCTAGCAAGGTAGAGCTAAGTTATGATCTCTAAGTCAAGCTCATAAGTAAATTGCATGAAAGAAAATGCTTGAATAAAGAGAGGGGACAAGAGACGACCGGATTTTTCCCGTGGTGTCGATGTGTTGGCACACACCCCTAGTCCACGTTGTGACACTCACTAAGAGTCTTGTCACCTCCCATGTCACCGAGACTTGGGCGCTCACTAAGAGTCTCCGTTCACCATCCCGGCGTGGTGGAGCTCAAGCCACGTACAATCTTCTTCTCCGGGCTCCCACAATCCTTGGCAAGCTCCGCGAGAAACACCTCGATCACCAAGATCGCCTAGGTGATGCCAATCACCAAGAGTAACAAGCTAAGGCCTTCACTTGAGCAAGAACCGATCACCAAGAACGGATGCACACTAGCTTCTCTCTACTCAAGTCCTTAATCTTGCTTCTTGATTGATTGAAAGCACAAGTATGTGAATGATGAAGCTCAAGGTGGCTCTTGACTATGGTATGAGTGTTTGGATGTTGCCTGGTGTCAAGAGTGGGCGAAATGACCCATTGGAGGGGTATATATAGGCAGCTCACACAAATAGAGCCGTTGGAGAAAAGCTGCCAGAAAACTGCGTAGCGCCGGTTAATCCGACGTACCCCCCATTGTCATCGTCGGTTTAACCGGTGAATGTAAACTGCCTCTTCTGAAAACTAGCCGTTACAACTGGGGCAGATTAACCGACGTAGCATCGGTTTAACCGGTGAGTGTAGTTGTCCACTGAACCACTGAAAAATCAAGTCTCTGGACAACTGCACCGACGTTAACTCAAACCTATTGTCGGTTTAACCGGTGAGTACAACTTTTTAAATTCCTCTGAAAAAACCATCTCACTGGTCAATTGCACCGACGTCTTCATTCAAACAGCGTCGGTTAATCCGGTGAATAGAACTTGAATTTCCCTGGAAAAACCAACTCTGGACCAATGCACCGACGTTAAATTCAAACACGTCGGTTTAACCGGTGTATTGAATTTGTCCAGACTCTGCTGACTTCGTTTAACCGACGTGTAGAAAATTGAGAGCGTCGGTTAAACCGGTGTATAGACTTTTTCTGATTTTATCTTTTCTGATTTGAGTCTTGAGTGAAATCCAAATATTCTTGAGATATAGTTTGAGAACCACTTATTTGAACTTCTAGAAACCTGAGTGACCATAGTGTGCATCCATTTTCAAATGACCATGTCCATGCTCAAGTTACTAAGCCTTAACCCCTCTTAATAGTGCGATCACTACAAAACTATAAAACCTATACTAACCTAAGTGTCCTTCTCAACCTTGTGACACTTAGGACTAGAAAGATCCTTAGCCTTGACATATATAAGTTGAAAACCGAGATCGCCTTTTAGAATAACCGAAATTGAGGGGTCTCTCTTTTGACATATGACCAAATGAGCGATAATGATCTATTAAGCTGCACAAACTCATTAGTCACAATAATGCTTGTCATTAATCACCGAAACATACCTTGAGGGCCTAGATGCTTACAATCTATAAAAGGGGGAGGACGCCGCTAGAAAACCTCAGGCTGAGCAAGAACCAAGGCCAGCAGAGGATAGGTTCATACACAACCAAGAACAATACATCTCACAGTGGACGTAGGGTATTACGCTCCGGCGGCCCGAACCACTCTAAATCGTGTGTTCTTGAGTCCCCTTTCTCAGCGTAGATCTAGCCCCATTGCCTAGTACTTCCCCGAGTACTCCCTCACTGGGAATAGGCGGGTGCGTTCCGCCACCCGGCTGTGGGTACCCCTAGAATTCCCACGACATTTTGGCGCCGTCCGTGGGGAGGGACAGGCGTTGGCTGGATTTTCGGGCTTCTGGGCTGTGTTCATCCTCTGCAACGACGAGCGAGAAGATGAAGGAAGGCAGCGCCACACTCACTTCACATGCCATGGCACCGGCGCTCCAACGCCCTCGGTGCGGCGGCGCACGGCAGCGACGCCTGCTGTGCGTCGCCACTGCGACACCTCAGAGCCGGCGTGGCAGCGCACAGCGGAGGCGCCGCTGCGCGCTGCCGCCCCTATGTCGACTCAAGGTTTTCTCTCAAGCAACGGCCACGCCTCCTCTGCGGTGGCATGGCGTCGGCTCAAGGCTTTCTCTCAACTGGAGCCTGGAGCCGACGGCCATCCCGGAGGAAGTTGACCGTGTCGTCCTGCTGTCTCCAGCGCCGGAGATCCACCTCAGCGTTGCTCGGCGCTGCTGCAGACAGGACCCCGCCTCCTCGTGCGGGGGCCCCTGGCGCTAGCACCAAGGACAAGCCGGCGAACGACCGCGCTTCTCCACGCGTCGCACCGGCCCATCTGCTGCGCAAGCGCTCTGGTTTCCATCGGCAACGGCGACGGCAAGGGGAGGGGGCCTCTTCCATTCAAAGCCAAAGAATTTGTCTCATGCCATGTAAGCATGTGACAGCTCTTAGGCAAGAAGGGGTCCCCCGAGCTCCCGAAGTGATGCTGGATGATGCGGTTCAGGCACGTCCAGGGCGCCTTCACCTCCGAAGAACACGCTGTATAGCATGCAGCCATAGGTTACTCCTAAGAAAAAACTAAGAGAATTCCTCCTTTGTAATAGCGTGGCGTCTACGTGTGTGTCCAGAGCGGTCAAGGTCCGACCTTGTAAACCCGACCTCTGGCCCTATCACACAAACAGGCAAAAGCGGTCCGGAGCGGTGGAGGTCCGACCTCGTAATCCCGACCTCCGATGTATACCGTGACAACCACAATAATAAAGGAGACTTTCTTTTTCAGTTTTACCTAGGCTCCACCCTGATTACATCTATTCGCCTTGGTTTAACTATTCTTTTCTCTTGACCGGAGTTTCCCTTATTGCTAACAATCCAAGTTAAGTTGCTGGCTTGTGGTCAGGTGGAGACACCCCTTCTAGCTGGAAGGCGGTCCGGACCCCTAGGGACCTGCTCTGGGGAAGTGGTATTTGTATCCTGGGGTAGAGAAGCTCCGCGTGGCTTAGCCTGGTAATGTACCCTAAAGTTTACGTACTTCACTACCCTGTTACAAGTACTCTAGTATCCAAGACTGCTGTCTTTAGAGGTCCCGGGCTCTCTTCTAGTATAAGGCTTGGTTTCTTTGCACCTTACTATGAGGTCCGGTAACAAGCTTCATCGGATTGTCAGCAACGGTCGCTCCAAGTCCACTCCGGTGGCCCGCTCCGGCGGAGACCGCTCGCCACGGTCGCTCCAAGTCCACTCCGGTGGCCCGCTCCGGCGGAGACCGCTCGCCACGGTCGCTCCAAGTCCGCTCCGGTGGCCCGCTCCGGCGGAGACCGCTCGCCACGGTCGCTCCAAGTCCACTCCGGTGGCCCGCTCCGGCGGAGACCGCTCGCCACGGTCGCTCCAAGTCCACTCCGGTGGCCCGCTCCGGCGGAGACCGCTCGCCACGGTCGCTCCAAGTCCACTCCGGTGGCCCGCTCCGGCGGAGACCGCTCGCCACGGTCGACAAAAGCCAGGTCCGGGAAGCGGTGCTTGCTCCCTGGGCGATCCGAAGTCTGTGTAGCCGCTTAGCTTGGTTCCGTACCCTAAGCCTACACCTTCGTCGCCCCATGGAGAGCACTCTAGTACCTAAACCTAGCAACAGGCATACCGGCCTCAGGGGTCCGGGATGCCCGCTCTCTCCGTGGGCACACCAACGCAATCAACTTGCGTAGGAACTCATCACGATGGTGGCCCCACCTGCGGGTTCGTACCTCACCCGAGGCGGGCCCGGGGGCCACTGTCGGTACCCCAGGACTGGGGTACCCCCTCTTGCTGTGTCTAGGCAAGGATCTTATAGTTATCCTTAACTACATCCAAACAACCGGACCCCTGCGGTCCGGAATCCTGTTCTCCCAGCAGCGGCCTGGGCAGTTCCTCAGTTGGGAAAGGTCCGGAGACACCACGTATCCCGGAAAAGGCAGGAACTCGTGCGCAAGCAGTCGGGACTCCGGACCTCCCCGAGGAGACCGGACCCCCGCAGGGTCCCGGACCCCACATGGGGTCCCAGACCCCCTGTATAATAACCGGACCCCTCGCTAAGGGAAGAGATCGACGCCCCGCGTCGGGGTGGTCCGGGGCCGCCACGTGTCTGCAAGACATGGCCGTTTGGGTTTCCATACCAACGTTCACCCACCATTGCATTTATTGCAGTAGGTGAACGTCTGCATTGATATGACAGAAGCTGAGGCGTTTCATTGACCAGGGGATACTATTGATCGCGTATTACCAAGGCAGTGGAGCCGCTGGCGCCGCCCATACTGCGTCTGCCAGATGGATACGATGGCTCAGCTTCGCCCATTATGACGCTACATAATAGCCTCAGCAGGCCACGCCGCAAGCTACGCTACTCCAACGAGCGCCTAGTTGACGGGACAAGAAAAGACCCCCCCTGAGTCAGGAAAGCAGCAGTAAAGATTCGCTACCGCTGTAGCCACAGTCACGTTGGGCCCACCTGTCGGGGCATCCACGCCCTATGTATCCGCTCCCCCTTGATCTATAAAAGGGGGAGGACGCCGCTAGAAAACCTCAGGCTGAGCAAGAACCAAGGCCAGCAGAGGATAGGTTCATACACAACCAAGAACAATACATCTCACAGTGGACGTAGGGTATTACGCTCCGGCGGCCCGAACCACTCTAAATCGTGTGTTCTTGAGTCCCCTTTCTCAGCGTAGATCTAGCCCCATTGCCTAGTACTTCCCCGAGTACTCCCTCACTGGGAATAGGCGGGTGCGTTCCGCCACCCGGCTGTGGGTACCCCTAGAATTCCCACGACATTTTGGCGCCGTCCGTGGGGAGGGACAGGCGTTGGCTGGATTTTCGGGCTTCTGGGCTGTGTTCATCCTCTGCAACGACGAGCGAGAAGATGAAGGAAGGCAGCGCCACACTCACTTCACATGCCATGGCACCGGCGCTCCAACGCCCTCGGTGCGGCGGCGCACGGCAGCGACGCCTGCTGTGCGTCGCCACTGCGACACCTCAGAGCCGGCGTGGCAGCGCACAGCGGAGGCGCCACTGCGCGCTGCCGCCCCTACGTCGACTCAAGGTTTTCTCTCAAGCAACGGCCACGCCTCCTCTGCGGTGGCATGGCGTCGGCTCAAGGCTTTCTCTCAACTGGAGCCTGGAGCCGACGGCCATCCCGGAGGAAGTTGACCGTGTCGTCCTGCTGTCTCCAGCGCCGGAGATCCACCTCAGCGTTGCTCGGCGCTGCTGCAGACAGGACCCCGCCTCCTCGTGCGGGGGCCCCTGGCGCTAGCACCAAGGACAAGCCGGCGAACGACCGCGCTTCTCCACGCGTCGCACCGGCCCATCTGCTGCGCAAGCGCTCTGGTTTCCATCGGCAACGGCGACGGCAGGGGGAGGGGGCCTCTTCCATTCAAAGCCAAAGAATTTGTCTCATGCCATGTAAGCATGTGACAGCTCTTAGGCAAGAAGGGGTCCCCCGAGCTCCCGAAGTGATGCTGGATGATGCGGTTCAGGCACGTCCAGGGCGCCTTCACCTCCGAAGAACACGCTGTATAGCATGCAGCCGTAGGTTACTCCTAAGAAAAAACTAAGAGAATTCCTCCTTTGTAATAGCGTGGCGTCTACGTGTGTGTCCAGAGCGGTCAAGGTCCGACCTTGTAAACCCGACCTCTGGCCCTATCACACAAACAGGCAAAAGCGGTCCGGAGCGGTGGAGGTCCGACCTCGTAATCCCGACCTCCGATGTATACCGTGACAACCACAATAATAAAGGAGACTTTCTTTTTCAGTTTTACCTAGGCTCCACCCTGATTACATCTATTCGCCTTGGTTTAACTATTCTTTTCTCTTGACCGGAGTTTCCCTTATTGCTAACAATCCAAGTTAAGTTGCTGGCTTGTGGTCAGGTGGAGACACCCCTTCTAGCTGGAAGGCGGTCCGGACCCCTAGGGACCTGCTCTGGGGAAGTGGTATTTGTATCCTGGGGTAGAGAAGCTCCGCGTGGCTTAGCCTGGTAATGTACCCTAAAGTTTACGTACTTCACTACCCTGTTACAAGTACTCTAGTATCCAAGACTGCTGTCTTTAGAGGTCCCGGGCTCTCTTCTAGTATAAGGCTTGGTTTCTTTGCACCTTACTATGAGGTCCGGTAACAAGCTTCATCGGATTGTCAGCAACGGTCGCTCCAAGTCCACTCCGGTGGCCCGCTCCGGCGGAGACCGCTCGCCACGGTCGCTCCAAGTCCACTCCGGTGGCCCGCTCCGGCGGAGACCGCTCGCCACGGTCGCTCCAAGTCCACTCCGGTGGCCCGCTCCGGCGGAGACCGCTCGCCACGGTCGCTCCAAGTCCACTCCGGTGGCCCGCTCCGGCGGAGACCGCTCGCCACGGTCGCTCCAAGTCCACTCCGGTGGCCCGCTCCGGCGGAGACCGCTCGCCACGGTCGACAAAAGCCAGGTCCGGGAAGCGGTGCTTGCTCCCTGGGCGATCCGAAGTCTGTGTAGCCGCTTAGCTTGGTTCCGTACCCTAAGCCTACACCTTCGTCGCCCCATGGAGAGCACTCTAGTACCTAAACCTAGCAACAGGCATACCGGCCTCAGGGGTCCGGGATGCCCGCTCTCTCCGTGGGCACACCAACGCAATCAACTTGCGTAGGAACTCATCACGATGGTGGCCCCACCTGCGGGTTCGTACCTCACCCGAGGCGGGCCCGGGGGCCACTGTCGGTACCCCAGGACTGGGGTACCCCCTCTTGCTGTGTCTAGGCAAGGATCTTATAGTTATCCTTAACTACATCCAAACAACCGGACCCCTGCGGTCCGGAATCCTGTTCTCCCAGCAGCGGCCTGGGCAGTTCCTCAGTTGGGAAAGGTCCGGAGACACCACGTATCCCGGAAAAGGCAGGAACTCGTGCGCAAGCAGTCGGGACTCCGGACCTCCCCGAGGAGACCGGACCCCCGCAGGGTCCCGGACCCCACATGGGGTCCCAGACCCCCTGTATAATAACCGGACCCCTCGCTAAGGGAAGAGATCGACGCCCCGCGTCGGGGTGGTCCGGGGCCGCCACGTGTCTGCAAGACATGGCCGTTTGGGTTTCCATACCAACGTTCACCCACCATTGCATTTATTGCAGTAGGTGAACGTCTGCATTGATATGACAGAAGCTGAGGCGTTTCATTGACCAGGGGATACTATTGATCGCGTATTACCAAGGCAGTGGAGCCGCTGGCGCCGCCCATACTGCGTCTGCCAGATGGATACGACGGCTCAGCTTCGCCCATTATGACGCTACATAATAGCCTCAGCAGGCCACGCCGCAAGCTACGCTACTCCAACGAGCGCCTAGTTGACGGGACAAGAAAAGACCCCCCTGAGTCAGGAAAGCAGCAGTAAAGATTCGCTACCGCTGTAGCCACAGTCACGTTGGGCCCACCTGTCGGGGCATCCACGCCCTATGTATCCGCTCCCCCTTGATCTATAAAAGGGGGAGGACGCCGCTAGAAAACCTCAGGCTGAGCAAGAACCAAGGCCAGCAGAGGATAGGTTCATACACAACCAAGAACAATACATCTCACAGTGGACGTAGGGTATTACGCTCCGGCGGCCCGAACCACTCTAAATCGTGTGTTCTTGAGTCCCCTTTCTCAGCGTAGATCTAGCCCCATTGCCTAGTACTTCCCCGAGTACTCCCTCACTGGGAATAGGCGGGTGCGTTCCGCCACCCGGCTGTGGGTACCCCTAGAATTCCCACGACAGGAGGCAATGAGTACATACTAGGTGATGTCAAGTAGTTGAAAGATGTATCTCCATCGGCATGGTATGTACCAGGTGATGAATCCGCAGCCAATTTTTTTAAAACTGAACTAGCAGGATTGAACATATCCATAAGGCTGGAAATAGAACCTAAGTGTGAACCCCACCTTGTGTCCCCCGGACGTTTCAATGAGCGGATTTGATTTACCCCTTGACCTGTCTCAAGCTCATCAATAGCTAGTAAGCGTGCAAGTTCAACCATTTGGGCATCATGCAGCAGTGCAGCTCATCATGACACTTTGATGATGAGTCAACTGTGTTTACAATGAAGAGAAGATGCTGAAAAAAATTTGGTAACAGGAACCACATCCTTTGCTGCAGCAACAAGAGCAAGTTGTAAACGATGGCCATAGCAATGACCATAGTATATATGCATACATGGAGATGTTTCTGATTGCTGCCTGGGAGACCTGGAAGTTACGAAACTCTGTTATCTTTGATGATGCCAATCCAAGTATTCATCTTTGGACCGTAAGGTTTAAAGATCAAGTTCAGCTTTACCTTCTTAGGTTTAACCATGATACAAATTCTTCGGTCTTGAGTTGGCTTCTTTCTTTCTGACTAGTCTGTTTAGTTTCAGTTGTTAGCTTTAGTCGAGTTGTAATTTGGTCAAGATGTCTTGGCTTGCCTGGTTGGCTTTCTGTGTGTTGTATTGTAAGTCCCCTGAATTTGTACCTTGTTCTAACCCCTAACCCCTTATTTATAAAAAAAAACCCCGAAGTGTTGTGGGGGATTCTCCCACAGTTTTCCTTCAAAAAAAAATGAACATAGTATGCATAGGGACATTCTTTGAGGAAAAGTGCTTGCAATCCATTAAACTCTCTCTTCATATTGCTAACACCATCGTACCCTTGGCCTCGAAGGTTCTGGACATCAAAACCATAGTTGGACAATACATGAGAACTTCCTTTTTTTTAATGTCAATGCTTTCGTGTCCTTTACATGTATCAAATCAAAGAACCGTTCCTGTAAAACACCATCTTGATCAACAAATCTAAAAATGAGTGCCATTTGCTCTCGTTTTGCTACATCACATGTTTCATCCACAAGAATATAAAACTTTGGGTCACCTATTTCCTCACGGATATGCTTCATGACTTTCATTGCAAAAATACTCAAGATCTTCTTCTGTATATCAGGTGATGTGTACTTAGCATTTTGCGGTGCATTCTCTAAAATAACACTTGCAGTTTCAGGATTAAATTCAGCAAAAAGGCTTAAAATTTCTAAGAAGTTTCCTTTATTCTTGGACTGAACTATCTCATCATGGCCTCTAAAGGAACGAGACTGCAATGTTAACCACTTAATAGCTGCAATTGATGTTTTCAATCGTACATGTTTTCTTTCTTTCTCTTGATTGTTTGTCACCTCCGCAATATTATCGATATGATTCAGGTTGTTCACCAAATAATGGCATTCTGTCACTGCATTGTTGTGCTGTGAGAAAGGGTCCGACCCAACATGAACTAAGAAACCACAATTTTTGCCATTATGAAATTTCTTCTAGGTGTCAAAACCTTGTATTGTCAAGACATCACAACCAATTCTTCTGTTTATATTCTTATTGGCAACGAAGCAAAGAAGACAATATGCACAGTGGCTTCTCACTGAACACTCTAACCAAGAAGGAATTTCACTGAACGAACCGATTTGAAACGATGTTGATGTCCTTTTGGTCCAGAAGTCTTGTAATTCTGCAATTTGGGTTGCATTGGTCCTAACTTCAAGTATGCATGTCGTACGTCATCTTGTTGGTCACTTGGATATTCCCAAATTTGTGGACGCAATGCTAGATTTCGTTCTAGGAATTCAATTCCTTGGAATACAACAGGTATAACTGATGATGGTTTTTCTTCATTTAGTATTTGTTCTGATTCAATTAAGGCAGTAGGTATGGGAGGTTCCTCTTGCTCCACAATAAGATCATCTCTTTTGTTGATTGCATCGCATGATTGAGCAGTAGCAGCAGAAGGCTGGGAGCGTCGGGCCGTCACAACAGACAAATGGCCACGACAGAAACATCGGTCGGGGTTCTCCATTGTCGCACTCCGTACAGCCGGCGCTCCCCTCGACTGTCTAATCGAGCCGTGTCTTCGAGGATTATAAATCTTGAGCCGGTAGATGTATTGTGAGCTTCACCGGGCTCAAGAAATTGACAACCCAACTAGAAACGTTAAATCTGAGGACCAGAATCGATGATTGTCAGAGGTCAGCCTGAACGCTAACAATTGTTTGGCCTCTTCCAGGATAGAAGCAAAAAGGGCAGAAAAATGAAACCATACGAGGGGTACCCTTGGCTTTAGATGGCCAAACGGACCGCCGTGCCCGTGCCTCGCCGTGTCGTGCCGTCTAGGGCCGCCATGACGAGATGCCGGCACTAGCACGACACGACGACCACACCGTTGTGCCATGTGTGCCATTGGGCACGACAGTCCACCGTGGTGGTACCAGCCCCCCGCTCTTCCGTGTGGCCGTCGCTCCGGGATGGGAGGGGGCGGCGTGGGGGGTAGGGGTGGCGTCGGAGAGGGTTGTCGAACATCATCGCATCGCCACCGCCACACGAGGCCGGCGTGCGTCGAGGCCGTCAAACGCCGCTGTCGTGTGAGGCCGTGCCTTGAGGAGAAGACGAGCAAGGAAGGGAGTGGCCTTGGAGACGAGCAGGGGAGGAGTCGGTATGGATGACTGAGGACAGGAGGAGTAGGCGAGTAGCGATACAATCGGCGGCTGGGAGGGGAAGAATGGGACAAAACGAGCAAGGAGTTGGTTTTATATCTAGGTCATAAATATTGCAAGTCAATTCAATGGCTAGAGATACTACAAATCAATCCAACAGTCGAGAATAATCGAGCCACCACGTGTTGGCCCATTAACCGTGTCGTGTCGACGGGCTCGATCTGCGGCCCAAGCACTATCCAGATCATGCCTCATACCAGCACTGACTCTATGGTATTGTGCCCATACCTTGTTAGGACCATACTTTTTCGGATCGTGCATGTGCTGATCCATCGCATATGGTCCGTTTGACCATCTATACCCTTGAAAACGATTCGCCGGGATGAAAGCTTCCTGAAGACCGCTTGGGCTGCTGAAAAGTCAAGCCCGTGCATGCATAACACATAACGTAGGAAAACAATTAGGTGGGGATGGTCCCTAAATCGCTGTTCGGGAGGACCTGTTTCGGATAGGTGCCGCGTGGAGACTCCACCGATCCGACGGCGCCTGCTCTTTCGGCTTCCGCACAGCCAACGATCGCAACCATGGCATTGCTCGGCTTGCGCTTGGCTCTCACGCGCATCCGCCGAACGTCCGCAGAACATGCTGCATCCTCTTGCCTTCATTCACCAAATCGGTTCCAATCTTGCAATCAATCGGATATGTCATGTTCACTTATTGAATCAAGATGGAAGGTGTTGGTTCTCCACGATCTGGGACCCGTGTAAAATGAAGCCATGTCTAAATCAATGAGCACCTTGATACGGAGATCACAGGTTCACACACTTAAATCTGCTAATGTCCGGTCTGAATTTTTCTCTTGTTTATTGACTCACGCTACCAGAAGTTCTTGGATTCTGTAAAGGGAGAGCGAGGGAGAAAGAGAGATGCAACTTGAGATGAGACAGGAGTTTGTTAGATGATCAGTTCAAGATGTCGCAGCATTCGTCAGGTTTTCTGAATGTTAAATCGCCATTCAGTTATCTAGGCAGAGATGGCGACGGCAGATAAGGGAGGCGGAGCAGGAGGCAACGGTGCCCAATCCCATCATCGAGGAGAATGAGATCCGCATCTAGGGAGCTCGAAGTACAGATGTAGGGAGCCGAATCATCTGATAATCTAAACATTCATCTGGAGCTGAGCGAGCCGAACCATTCTCATGCACTAGAGCCGAGCGAGTCGTGTCTATTCCCATGCGCTGGAGCCGAGGCGCCGTGTGCCCTCCGATCGTTGGGATGCCCATGCGGCGCTCATCGAGGGTAGGTCCTCACGAGGTACGGTTTGGGGACAGTCCCCACCCAATTTTTTTGCGTAACAGGGGTAAAGTGTCACACAGGCCTGTAGATAGAGGACACGTGTGCAACCCAATGGGTCCCACATGAACAGCAGCATCAAGCTGCAGCAAGGCACGACCGCCTACGCCGCCCTTGCCTCGCACTGCAGCGACTTGCGGGCGAGGATGAGCGATGACCGAGGTGCATTCCTCGACCGTCTCCCTGGACCTGTCGGCGGCGCTCTGCGCGGTGGCCCGCGACCTGTCCCTGGCCCCCTGCGCGGTCTCCCTTGTAGCGGCGGCGTAGTCGCCGGCCATCTGCTTGGTCACGCGACATTTGCGCACGCCTTGGCCAGTGCCAAGTTGTAAAACAGCCTGACGGAGCAAGAAATGAATTCCTGGTCGCCAGGCGCACGGAGCAGGCCCCTCAGTCGATGAGGTAGCCGTGGTCGAGGAAGCTTGAGATGTAGAGAAGCTCCAGCAGAGTACAAGATAACGGGTAACGATTTATTCTATCACCCACCTCGCCGTACCGGTGAAGACCACCGCCGACAGCCATGCCGACGATAGGCTTGCATTGCCCATCATCACCAGTGCAAGGGAGAGGAGGAGCACCGTCCTCGACTTTACTACCAGCCATACGGCTAACTGAAAGAGCTTAAAAAAAAGAGAAGACGGGTCACGGGGGGCCGGAGCCCTCCCTCTCGCGCCGCCACCCGCCGGCAAGGACGCCGGAGGAGGAGACGAGGGTCTAGGAGAGGGCCGGAAACTAAGAGCGACCGGGAGAAGCTGGAGAGAGAGTGTGGTCAGCAGAGTTCACGCGCAACCCGAGCGTAATGCGAACCTAGTCACCACCACAACCTTACCATGCAATCCTTGAACATACCATCTCCATCAACATGTCGAGTTCACTATGGCTTTCGCCACCATCGTTGCTGCTCCACCTTAAGTCTGCAGCGACCACCCCAATCACGATCGACCATCTGTCAATTTGATTGTGAGCCGAAGCTGCCGTTTTTATCACGACGTCTTCTGGCCGCACCGTCGAACCTGGGTGTCACGTTTGACCAGCTCCTATCGATCAGCAGCTTGCAGCCACTATCAACCCGATCTCCATGTCTGTACACATCTCTATTGATTGCAACTCATTGGACAGTTTGAGCCACCCGCCCGAAGTGTCCAACACCACCGATCGAGTTGTCGATCGCCGCCATGCTCCACCTTGTGCTTTGTCCCTCTCGGACAGTCTGTGCGACCTTGGGCGGTGTGGAACATGCCCATCACACCTCCTCGTTGATCTTCTCACTGAATCTGGCTCCGGTACCGTGAATTCAACATTTTTCCATAATCATAGTGGTACATCTATAGTAACTACTCCCTCCGTCCAAAATTAATGTTCGTTTAGAAAATTTCAAACACATTACTATTAGTGAGAAATTATTAAAACATAATCTCTTATAATTTTTATCCTATCTAAACATATTGTATGGAATCATTTGAGGTTACCTTTATATTGTGGTGATTTTTCCCTCACTGAATTGTTGTTAGTGAATATATAATAGTACTATTTCTGTAGGAATCTCATGTGCAAAAGGAAAAAGAAGCTGACCGATTGAAATCAGTCACTTAAGTTCGTGTCACATTAAAAAGAATCATGGTATTTTGAAGTATTAAATAAAATCTGTTTGCAAAACTTTGCACAGATGGATGCTAATTCGTGAGACGAATCTAATGAGGATAATTTATCCATAATTTGCTACAATAATGCTACAGTACCATATGCTGATTATAAATTAATATTTTTATTATATTCGTCCCGCGAATTTACACTCATTTGTGCAAAAAGTTTTGTAATTATCTTCATTTAATACTCTAAATAGTAAAATTATTTTTAATGTGATAGGTGCTAAAATTTGAGGTCTTTTACGGTGCACAATACTACCACTTGATAGTATGTAGTATAGAAGATATTTGACCGTCCATTAAAAAGGGCAAAATTGTCATTAACAGGTTCGTATAAATTGAGTAGAACTTTTAGTTTTATTTTTCGTTTAGCTCCCTATCCCGCTCTTGCAGACTCCATTCCCCTGTCCTCGTCGCCGCCGGCCGAGGGTCCAGGCCGCCTCCTTTTTCCGTCGCCGCCGGAAGATGGCCGGCTCCTCTCGTCGTCGCCGCCGGAAGAGGGATCCTGGATCGAAGCCATCGCCGCCGCCGGTAGAGGGCCGCCTCCTCTCGTCGTCGCCGCCGGAAGAGGGCCGCCTCCTCTCGTCCTCGCTGCCGGAAGAGGGATCCTGGATCGAGGCCGTCGCCCCCCTCCCCCTCGTGCCTTCCCTTCCAGGCCGCCGGCCGAGGGCCCTGTGCTCATCGCAGGAGGGACGGCCATTCCCAGGCGCGTTGCCGTGGTCGGCCGGCGGACCTGCGCGTGGTGGTGCGCTGGGGGCCAGGACCAGCGCAGTTTCCGTTTTGACACCGGCTTTCCGGCGAGATCTTGACAGGCGGGAATTGAACTTCTGAATCTCTTGCGCAGCGCGGGAAGTAACATGTTCCTGATTTGATTTCCTCGATCATCATCTCTCTCTTGTCTCTCTGTCCCTCCATTTTTTGAACGGGCTCTGATCCATTGAAGCATGCGAGGGCGCAATTTTTTGCTTACGAAACCCAGTCATATTTTTTCTTTCTTTTTCATCTGATGACTCACAGGTGATTACTTATTGACAGGAAGCTACATGAAAGTTATTACTGCTATTGTGCTCAAATTAGTTATAACATATCGAGTATAATTTGAACAGCAATAAACTAGTGTAATCTGTAGCACTTTTTTTAAGCAACATAAGCATTTGAAAGGTTCATACATTTGAAAGTGAGCATGAATATTTAATCAATTCTGTGTTCGTACATTCTGTAAGGATCATGGATGATGAAGAATAAATCCATAAAGAATTAAATGCATCAGCACTTGTAGCTTTTTTGTTTGTGATTAAATGTTGAAATAGATGTGATCCTTTTTTTTCCATTCCAGCAGGGTAATTGATGGAGGCGAATGGGTATGTAAGCCTAGAGGAAATTGAGGAATATAACTATGTGGCAAATCGGACCTTTAATACGGAGGAAGATTTCTTCGAGTTTTACAATGCTTATGCATTCCGTAAAGGATTTGTCAGGTACAGCAGCATCAGAAGTGGCATTGTGATTGCTCCCTCATCCTGCTGGCTGTTATCTGATGCATTAGTGATACTGGAATTTTCTTCTGCTGGCGTAGGCATGGAGTGACCAGAGTTTTCTGGTTTGTCAAGTGTCGTTGTGTCTGAAGTTGCATTTTCGTTGTTTGCTCCCACAACAGTGCTTTCATCCTAGTGGCTGCTCTCTGATGCAGTGGTACTATTGGAGTTCTCATCTGCTGTAGCAGGTATGGAATCACTAGAATTTTCAGGTTTGTTAAGCTCAATTTCTTTTTGTTGCAGGGGTTCCATTAGAGTTATTGTGAGAACCGCCCAATTTGATACTATTTTAAACGAACCGCCGGTCATTATCATCCAGATGAGAGTTAACATGTGCTTGCCGGAGAGCGTGCCACGTGTTATCCCACATCTAGAGACACGAATAACCAACACATCATTCATCCAAAATAATATCAAATCCGGTAGTCCCGGTATGTGCTCCAACATACGCCCAAAATTAGCATATGCACATACCGTTTACAATCGAATACATCGCCAATAATTCACAAAGAGCAATTTTTACACACTTAATATTACAAGTTCAATATAGGTGAGTTTCAAACTTCACTTACAAGCATTGGGCTCACGAAAGTCATATTAAACAGAAACTTAAAGTTTACTGTATTTACATACTCTCCCGGAGTTCAGCTACGATAAAACATACTTAAGATGATGATGCCTTACTCAAGGACATCACCACAGCCACACACGACCTACTCCTCCCCCGCATTTGGATCAGCGGGGTAGAAATGGCCGAACACCACTTCCGGCTCACCTGCAACTAGGTTTAGAAAGCAACCTGAGTACAAAAGGTACTCGCAAGACTTACGCGATTACATATACAAGGATCATGCAATGGTTCAAGTAAAAGCTTTAAGGTTAAGTAATTATTGCATAAGCATTAGCTCTCTACACTATCACCTATCAAAATTGATTAATGTTGCCCAAACCCCTAATAACTTTTAGTACATTAAGAGTATACAATATAATGAGTCACAGAGGTGCCATAAACCATTTCCATCAAAACCGAAACTTTCTACGAAGAGTTCAACGGACAAAGAGCTTGCTCATAACCGAGAGCGCGGTAATTCGAATTGATTATAACCTTGCAAGAGTGTACTACTTTGCCCACACGACGCAAGGACCATGCAACTCACCCAACCGGCCATTGTTGGATAAGGGGGTACTCGCGTCAACTGTTCCCAACATGGCTCGATCATTGAAATCTTCACACCTAGTTTACGCGTAGAGACATAGTTTCCACCGGGGACATCTCTAAACTTTCCTACACGTAGGTCCACCCGGGGACACCTCTAAGCCTCTCTGCATAGCCCGTAGCCACGTATCTAGAACTGTACATCAATGATCAAGTCAAAGAAGGTAATTGGCTTATCCGTACCATTATATAGGATATGTGGTAGCACGGAAAGGTGCTCAAGGCCGACGTTATCCACGGACGGTCCTTAAATGATCCAAGCGGACTATGCCCATGTGACTCCATTCACTAGGCCCTACCATTCTGCTCGAATCTCGATACTGCACTTTACTTGCCCAGATGCTCAAGTGCGATCAAGGATACTCAGGTAAGTGTGATACTCCAAACCATTCCTTTCTAGCAAGCAATGTAGTATTCTAAGCAGGGCTAAGCATCTAGTCGAGTTTAAGTGAGTAACGGTCTACTGTGTGGCAATGACATGGTTGAACAATTCAAGGAAGGATAATGCATCAAAGGTAGGTAAGCATGCAATACATACATAATCTATATAACCCAACATTACCCGGTGAGATAGCTAAACTAAATCAGATTAAATAGGTGCAAGGAATATGCTTAGCTGCTTGCCTGGGTTAACTTCAGACTCGACCATGAACGGGATTCTGGGTTCAGGCTACACGGACTCGGCGGGTTCCACGGGTTCGACCTCCGATGGCTTGGTCACTATAATGCTTGGTCACTATAATGCATGAATGCGATGCAAGAATTAAGGAATGAACTAAACAGCAAGTATAAATCATGAAATAATTTGAGCATGCAGAGAACCAAACAAGGAACTCATGAAATTGGTTTTGCAGCAAAAGCATTTTCCTATAATTAATCACAAATAGATCAATTTTCAGCTACTCTAAACAAAGTAAATCAGAAAAGGAATGCAAACTAAACTAAAAAAATCTAAGAAAATTATCATAGAAACTAGGCATGATAACAAAGATAAAAAAAATTGGTTTTACTATTTTCTCACTTTCCAGTAAGAAGTTCTATATTAAACCATTTTCAAAGGAAGCATAAGAAAACAAGCTAAAACTTTGATAAACAACAAGTAAGCATATGAACAAGTAGAACCTCTGGAAACTACACCTCACAAGGAGTCTAACAAAATTTAGTTTGGAATTTTTAGAACAATATACAAATAACTAAGCATTAAACTCACTTTTGCAAGATAAAACTATAGATAAATCTATAGCAAGGTAACATGCAAAACAATATTTTTCCTAAGTATATCTAAGCTAGAGGAATCCAACAAAACAATTTTCATAATTTTTGGAGATTGGTACAATTTTCTATGCATTTTTCAAGATTGCAGACATATATAAACATCACAAATCTCTAGCATAATTGCTAAATGCACCCCGCATAGCCAGCCCAGAGGCCGACAAGCGGGACCCATGGGACAGCGACCCACCCGCCGGGTCAAAGCAAGCCACGCGCCTTGACCCGCGCGTGGGCGCGACCACGGCGTCGCGCGGGAGCGTCGCGCGCGCACGTCGCGCGTGGCAGGGCCGGAGAGGGAACAAGGGCGCGCGCACGGCGTGGAGGGGACGGCGGCGATCCCTACCGGCGGCGACGCAGGCGGGGAGCGGCGACGAGGCGGCGTCCCGGCGGCGCTGGGCGGCGGCGGGCAGAGGGCTCCGCCGGGGAGGCGCTGCGGGAGGGGAGGAAGCCGGGTGAGGAGGGGAAAGGGTCGAGGGGAAGGGGATGATCCTTCCCAAGCGAGGAATCGAGGAGTGGTTCACCAGAGGCGACGAATCGAGGCCGGCAGCGGAGCTCGGGGGCGGGGGCGGCAATGGCAGCCGGGTGACGCGGGCTCGATTCCGGCCGGGAGAACGCGGGAGCGAGCTCGAGGAGGCTGGAAGAGGTGGAGGGCGAGATGAAGGGACCGTGGGCACGCGGAATCGAGGAGCGGCGGCCGGAGTTGGTCGGCGCGGCGATGGGGCGGCTCTGCTCGAGCTCAAGGAGGAAGAGGAGGGGAATGGGGAACGGGTTAGCACACGCCCTCGTTGCAGATAAGGACGCGGAAGGGAGGACGCACGCGGCACGGCTGCCGAGGATAGCCGGCATGTGTCCCAGGGATGGACGCCGGCGACGGGCGACGCGCGGCACCGAGCAGAGCAGGGGAAGGAGAAGGGCGGCTGACAGGTGGGCCCGCGAGGGATTTTTTTTCTGGGCTGTGACAGTTATTGTCTGATCAAGGTTGGAAGTAGCTACATTCTCTATAATTTGGTTGATATGGCTCTCTTTCTCCACAAGAGCGGCTTCTAATTCTTTCTGAGTTTTGTTAAGATATGTAGTGCTAGTTTCTGAATCCATGAGCTTGTTTTTCAATTCTGTCCTCTGAATACTTAGGACAGATGTTTAGGCTTCCAGTTTGTCCACTTTCCTTCTCATCTCTTTATTAATTTGTTTTCTTTCTGTCATAAAGAAGATAGCAGTATTTAGCTGACGGGGTATTCTTGAATGGCAGGTTGGATAAATAATTCATAAAGTATAGAACAGACAACAGAAAACACGCATTGAAGGGTCTAAATCTGCTGCAGCTATGACGCGACTTCATCTCAGTATTATCTGTTTGCAGAACAAGAGGGTGTTCAATTGAGTATATATTGTCTGCTAGCATTTTGAAACTAAATTGTGATGTGACGCCTCCTGATAAAAGTATGTCTGCAAAATGGTGTCAATATGGAAGTTGGAAGTCTTGTCAGGGGTGATTTATATGGACTAATCTATGAAGGCGCAGCTCTAGACTGGATAGTTTCCTCATGGTTTTGAGTGGGCAAAAATTTTGCCAGTGCAATACTGAATGTAGATAGAATTATACTT
Organism: Panicum virgatum; assembly: GCF_016808335.1. Taxonomy (NCBI): domain Eukaryota; kingdom Viridiplantae; phylum Streptophyta; class Magnoliopsida; order Poales; family Poaceae; genus Panicum; species Panicum virgatum. The sequence continues at coordinate 28,856,709 of NC_053145.1, read as the reverse complement.
TCGATGACATTGTACTATTTCTTATATTTTACCTACTAGTAAATAAAATGCCCTGATTTTAGCTTGCTCCTGTCGATACAGTGATGAGGCACAGGTTCCCAAACACTTTGCGTCCATGTATAAGTAGAGAACTAAGCTACTTCTTTTGGCCATGTAGGGGATGCGAGCAACGTGTTTGATAAGAGACAATTTTATTTGGCACTTATATCTTATTGACAACACATGACGACGGCAACGTGTTTGGCAAGACAATATTTTATTTGGCATTTGTATTTTATTTACAACACATGGCAACGGCAACTTCTTTTTTAGCAAGTATCATGAATTCCAATGCCAGCTTTCAGAAAAATGGGTGCATTATCACATTTATTTAACTGGGATTGGATCTCATTTATTTTAGCACGTCAGAAGACATGAAAGGAGAGTCCGGTCCTTCTCTTTAATAATCACGCACACGCACCTATGACAACCGGATTTCCTTTTTTTTATCACGGAAGACAAGCAGGAGAGAGTCCGGTTTTGGTTCCTTCTCTTTATTAATCACGCACACGCACCTATGACAATTGGATTTCCTTTTTTTATCACGGAAAACAAGCAGGAGAGAGTCCGGTCCTTTTTTTAATAACACAAGACACAAGTACACTTATACATTGCATTACAAGATTGATATTGATGAATTCTTGATTTGAAAGTAGGAATTGACACACTTTGATAGCACAAAATTCACATGCTCCACCAGTACAGACTACAAAAAAACACTAGGTTTGAGCTACCACACCGGGAAAGCAAGGAGAACACATCAAGAGGCCGTGTGAGTATTACTTTCTCGATATGAATCCCTGTGCTGCGGCCAAAAAGTTAAAAAGGGTATCAGATCATGACATCACCTTGCATACATAAGCTAAACTCAGTTTTTGACCTTTAGCATTTACGTTAAGTGTCACCACATTTGATGTTCATGTTCTATTAGTAAAGAATTCACTGAGGTAGAGCTCCTATTGACATTTAGCATTTACGTGAACTTTCACGGTGATACTCACAGATCAGTTTAAGGGCCACTTTTATCTGCTTGGGCAGTACCTTCTCCTGGCAAGCTCTTCTTCTCAACTGTGCTTCATTCAGTCCGTGTTTCTTCATCATATATATCATCCTACATAATGGAGTTCAAATATTATTTCCTATCAGATATTAGGTATCTTGCAATTGATTTCTGACATTAAATAGATTTCTGATTCAGGCCTAACTTTACCAATCTGACATTAAATAGATTTCTGATTCAGGTCTAACTTTACCAATCTGGCACTGTATTCAGAGCTCTTCCATTTAGAATGAAGCAAGCTAAATAGATTTCTGCTCCTCATATAATGCGAAACTCAGTTTCTGACAGCACGCAATACATAAGCTAAACTAGGCTATATCAGTAATTCAATTTTCTGTGAAGTCAACAGCAATACGTAAGCTAAACTCAGTTTCTGACTGCATGCAATACATCAGGGAGTAAGGGTAACAAAGAGGTGGCCTGTAATTCTTTTAATACAACCATGTTATTATTTATCAAAGAGCCAAACCAGATAAGAAGAGTCAGCTGAATCAGTAGGGGATAAAACCCCTCCTGTTTCCTCCCAAAATAAAACAATAAGAATCAGCTGTGGCTGTGCTTCATATTCTTCACTACTAGTATATCATGTCAATTAATTTCTGAAATAAAAGTATATCATGTCAACCATTGTTCTACGGCAATCTTACCTGGGTTAAGTCCTTGACCAGTTGACAACATGACCTCCTGGGTTAGTCCTTGACCAGTTGACAACATGACCAGAAAAAAGTTATATCATGTCAACCATTGTACCCATAAACCATGCCTGCTAAGCAGAATCTGCAATAAAAAAATTTCCTACTGTAAGTCGAGCCTGAACTTGAATAATGTCAGTTAGTGATGTGAATATGCTTTTATTCTGCCAGCTCCTTCAATCCTCCCAGCAGCTATTGCATTGTGACCAGCAATTACTTCTGCATACTGAAGAAACATGATACATATATTTATCGAGTATAGCCTGCAAAACCAGCAAGATCAATAACAGATAAGTTCCCTAAAGCTATCCCAAACAAATGAAATTCTAAACTATTAGCCAATCAACCTGCATGAGTAGATCATGCAACATGTAAATGACATTCTATACTAGTGCATACTAAAAGAGATAGCAAACTAAACTAAAACCTGTTCAGATAAGCAAGTAGCTCAACATAATTTAAAAGTTGAACAACAAGCTCTGCACATGATACAGAGATCCTGACCCCTGAATGCACAAGGAAGTAATGACTGGACAGAGATTGTTTTCACCAAGACGGATAATGGCAACTTCATGGGCAGTATACGATTTGTGCAAAAACATTGCAAGGCCTAACAGGAACCAGAGCGGAGAGAAAGAGGATCAGTACTTCCAATTGGTCGACGGGGATCCATTGCCGAGATGCCGAATTGGGATGCGATACAGGGTGCCCCCTGCTCCTTGCCCTTGTCGCGCTACTGCCTTGGGCCCATCACCAGTGGCCGTCCGGGCGCTGGCCCCTGGCCGCGGTGGCCGGCGGCGGGAGGCGACGGGCGGCCGCGGCTGACGGCATGACCAACCCGTGTAGGGAGCCGGCTCCGCTGCGACTGCTGCTGCTTGCCGCCGTGGCGGAGGACGAACGGGCCACGTCAGTTCCATGGTGGGCGCCGACGGTGGATTGGGGCCCCGATCTGGATCTCGCCGTCACCCTCACCCTCGCCCGGCGGCGAGAGACGGCCGTGCGTTGGGCGACTTCACGGATCCGCGCCATTCCCGCCGGAGGGCACGGGTCGCGGGGGCCACCGCCGCCGCCAAGGACTCGGCGGCCGAGCGGGGGACCCTCCGCAGGCCGACTCCACGGCGGTGGCGAGCCGCTGCCCGCCCTCCTCCCATGGCCCTTGACTCCGGTGTGAGATGCGCCGCCGGGGCCGATCCGCCGCCAATGATCCCTTCTCGGCGCGCAGCGTCGGCCATGGGAGCGAGCCGCTGCCCGCCCTCCTCCCAGGGGCCGACGGTAGGGCGTCGCGAACCCTAGGCGCCGTCGAGCAAGTGACGGGGGAACGCCGGAACGGGGCGCCGCCGAGCTCGTGATGGGGGAACGCCGGAACCTAGGCGCCGCCGAGCTCGTGACGGGGGGAACGCCGGAACGGGGCGCCGCCTAGCTCGTCAGATGTAGAAACGAAGAACATTACAAAGAGAAAGAGAGAAAATAATATAAAGAAATAGATATCAATAATCATCTTTCCCAAATTACCCTTATACTACCTATATATTTTTTTGCGAAAATCTTATACTACTTATATACTACCCTATACTACTGATCAAAGTTGCGGTAGTATAAACAAATATCAACCGTTCGATCTTTATATACAAGTCCTTCTCGAACGGTAGTATATAGTCGTATTGTGCACCATAAAAGAGCTCTAAAATTTAATCTTTGGATGCCATGCCTGCTGGCTACGCAGAGGACGAAGCCAATCCGACACTTGACTCTGCTGTAGGAAAGGAGGCAGCCCTGTATATAACATTCTCACAGCACATTCATGACTTCCATCTTTCCTAGCATGATAGTCCGAGAAAAGATGAGTAGAAAAGGCACAGCGAAGTCGGCACATCCTTCTCTCTCTCCCCCTATATCTCTCTGTCTCTCTCTCTCTCCATGTGTATATTGCTTCCTGCCTACTATCATCAGGTACGCATTCTCTGCAATCTTTCATTTGTGCTTGTGACGATGATGATTAAGATCTACGGTATGTAGCTTCTTTACATCTCTAGGAACGGGGCGGATGAGTGCATCTGGAGGGCGTTTTGCTCAAGACCGCGCAACCAATCCATATGACACCGCATCGCTGTCCTTGCCTATCATAATCTCGTCTAAATCACAAGGTAGAAGAAGATGCATATATGGATAGGTCTAGACGGCGATGCGCTGGTTATGGTCAGGGTGTGTGGTCTTGCGCAATAACGCCCAGCTTGCATGTCTCTCCCTCGTGTTATAGCTCGAGAAATCTGTCCAAAGGTAGAAGAGAAATGCTTCTGACCTCTATGGGACTGGGAATTACTTTTCTTGTTAATGTTTTCTTGCCAGCTCATGGAAATTCTTTCGAATATGCAACCTGGAAAGACTAGATCTGATCGAATTAATATGGTGCGTGAGCAAGATTTTACTGCATTCCTCGCTGAATAAAGTGAAAACAAGAACATAAAACTGTAAACTTCGTTCATCTTCATTACTATTCTTTTGCATTCACCAAACGTGCTTGTTCACCATCTCATGTTCCGTAGCCCGAACAACTTTTTCATAGTAGTAAGTTTAATTATATGCTTGCTGACGAACCAAATATACCAACTTTCAATTTTCAAACCCTGATTTTTGTTTTTCTAGTTTCTGTTTCCTCCTCACAAACTGCAATACATCTGAACCGTGATCTATTCGTGAAGCAGATTGAGAAGCATTCATTTGATTTTTCTTTTGCTGTTTAATTATCAAGTTTGCATCACTTGACTTGCCATCTACGTAAGAATTTTACTGATCAATTTCACCAAGCTGCTAGACGTTACTATTCAGATTTTCAACAACATATGTATATATGTTGGGAAGATGCATTTGCTAAACTTGGTACTGCTACTTCACCAAATTGTTGTCCGAAGCCTGAATCTGGTGATTTTCTTGATAATAATGTGTTGAGCGGCTTCTGATTCAAAATAAATTAACCTTGTGTTGTTCTATAGAGCTACTTGAAATTAATGATCTTACTAGTTTTTCATCAAGTATAGTTAGCATCCTTTCATATGTGTAATATGTCATACGCTTCAATATATACATCTATCCCTTTGCAATAGTTCAAATGGACCTTAATTTTGCAGCCTGTCTTTAAAAAGTGCTCTAGTACCTATATACTGTTCAGGAGGACAATTTGAGCTGAAAAGGTTCACTTCTATTATTATGATCTGAAGCAATACTGAACCAAGGATGATAGCAACTTTTGGAACAGCTGTTTTCATGTTAAATTTATGTGAATTTCCTGATCCTTGCATCCCTATCACTCCTATAAGTATGCTTTTCCACCATTGCCAGAACTACTGCACATATGTGGTTACTCAACTTCCACCATTGCCAGAACTACTGCACATATGTGGCCACTCAACACAAGACTACAAGGAAAATGAGCTGACGAGACGCATCAGCCTCGAATTCATTTCAGCTACCGGCGAAAACAATAAATGCTGCGAGTTGCTGTCCTAGCATCTTTTGGTGCAATTTCTGAACCTTTGATGATTCACAAGCCTGTGACTGTATCTATCCAGAGCTTTTTGCATGGAACTGTATGTACAAGTGTCTGTGCCCTACTAGTCTGGAGAAGTTATATATGGATAGTTGCCAAAGGAGGTGCTTGTGATCGCTGCTCATTCGTAGGGGGTGCAGAGACAACCTCTAACCTTGGTGTTTGATGTTACCTTCAGTTCAGTTCTAAAGAATAAGGTGGTCACATAACTGTGAGGGCTCTTGCATATGTTCAAAATGTTTTAGTACATGCAAGGCAAGTTGTCCTGGTGTATTTACACATGGCAACTTACTGTGAACAGTGTACTACTAGTGTAGGATGGATATGAATGCTAGATCGATGGTGAGAGTTACCTGCCCTGCACAACTGGGCTGGTGCCTTGTACAAGCCTCACATGTGCATCTGATCAGCAACTCGGCAGCAATGCCATCCTGGGCTGCAGAAGCACAACACAAATAGATAGACTGTTGCGCAAAGGAGCAGCGGAGCACAGGGGTTTGTTGCGTTGCTTGCATTTGATGTGGGTTCCCTGAAACATGAAGGAAAAGCGGGCACGCGGGCGGGGGGGGGGGGGGGGGGGGGGGGGGGGGGGCGTGCAAGGAGCACACCTGCCATGTTTCGTGCAAATAGCAGCTCGGATTCTGCCATCCATCTCCCATGAGCCGCAGGGAGCTAATATTGTGCAAAGCTGCTTGCTTGGCAAAATGACGATTGTGGTGCCATTGAACACAAGTGGGAAAAAATGTTCTTTTTTTTTGCCGAGATACCGAAAACAAATGAAAAGGATGGATAACCTTGCTTTTGCGCTAGTACATAGATGTGGCTGAGTTTAGCTCTAGTTCGAACAAGATCCTGAACAAAATCCAGGATTTCCGATGGAACCTCACCTAATTAAAGCAGATCCTAAGAAAACTAGTTGTAGTCTTGTAGATCCTCTTACATCTTTTGAGGAACCACTAGGAACTCAAGCTGCTAGAGGTCTAAGATCCAGACTAAACCCGCATCAAATTATATTTATTAAACATGCTGATATAAACCACGCACTCCTGACCATCCCGTAGCATGTTAGACTTAATCTTGTTATTTATGATTTTGTGAGTCATTAATCGTGTCATAGTCAGGTGCATGCGTTAGTTTTGATCAGAGAAGGACCGTGCTGCATGTGTTAGTGTTTGCATGTAGAGAATTGGATTGTGGCCGAGTCAAGTGAAGCATGGAGTCATGGCGAGAAGAGTGGATCAGATAGCGCATGCATGTGGTTGTTAGTGGTGCTCTGCATGCAGCGAGATGTGCCTTGCATGTAGGAGGGTGATTAGTGGAGTAAGCCATGGCAGTAGTGCTTGCACTACGGGACACAGGCTATTTGCCCGTGTGGCTAAAACACACGGCAAAGCCCGGTTTGCACATGGCAAAAGCTTTGCCGTGTATAACACACGGTAAAAGCCCCACGGCAACCATCACACGGCAAAGCCCGGTTTGCACATGGCAAAAGCTTTGCCGTGTATAACACACGGTAAAAGCCCCACGGCAACCAACCGAATTATGCAATTAAACAACCTAAGCTGTGTTTTGCAAATAGAAAAAGTTTCGAAGCGAACCGTAAATTCGTTCGTAACATTGAGTAGAAACATGTACGACTCCTCAACTCTACGGATCTTATGTAGATGTTTCGATTCATAACTACTGTACGGGCAAACTTGTGCGAAACATTCCAATTTTTTTTTCATGGTATCCACACCTGAAATAATGATAGCACAACAAATTTCATAATTTTCAAAATTTGTCTGCTTTTATTACAATTTTAAAATGATTTGGAGAAACGTTCCGAATCATGGTTTGTTACAAAGATCTCCAAAATTTACTTCTGTTTCTGCCACACATGCTCACATTGGACTCGCGATTATGTCTGTCAATTTTATATACATTGTACTGCACTAATCAAAACACTTCCAGTACAAGCATCAGAAATTCGATTACTGACATTAAATGTCTAAATATAGCAAATACATCGAAAAAATTACCAAAGTTTAGCATTGAGCAAAATGTCCTATATTATTATACCAGAAAATTTGTGGAGTCCAAATTCAGCTGTTTTGGTACACCTTTGCCGTGTGCCTAAAATAAAACACACGGCAAATAGAATCTTTGCCGTGTGCTTTATTGAGGCACACGGCAAAGGAGACGGTCGGCCAAACGGCGTCCCTGGCTGCCATCTTTGTCGTGTGTCTTACTTTAGGCACACGGCAAAAATGTGTGGTTTGCCGTGTGCCATATCTTTGCCATGGGCCGCTTGGCCTGGCACACGGCATATCTTTGCTTTGCCGTGTGCTACATCTTTGCCGTGTGGCTTTTCTCGTGGCACATAGCAAACCCTACCTTCGCCATGTGCCCGATGTTTGGCCCACGGCAAACGGCGGCACATGGCAAACGCAGGGTTTCTGGTAGTGTTGGCCGGGTCATGCGGCCGGACGTGGCTTATCCTGTGCGTGTGTGTGCTTATTTAAGCTCTTGTAATAAGTTTTCTCAAGTGCGTGAGAGAGAATACAAGTGCAGTGTGGTGGGTGCTGGTGTGCAGTGCCAAGAAAACTCAGTGTGTTCTCTTGTAGGTGCTTGTGTGCGTGTGTTTCCTGGTGAAAGTTAGTAGTGTTCCAAGGTGCTACTTTGTGCGTGTGTCCAGATCGCCTGTGTGAGGGAGAGGCTGGGCCAACATAGCATAACATGTGAAAACAAAACCTCACCATCCCATCAAAGGTAGAGAGAAAGATGGAGACCCCAAATAGTGAAGTAGTGTGCTGGTGGTGGTACTTTTAATTGCTACGCGCTACCGATGGCTAAGACGATGAGCACGAGGACGAGCACAGCAGCCATTCGATGCTATTATTGGTGTCCCAAACCAAGTGAAACCGTTTCTCTTGTAAAACCAAACCGGATTGATTGCTAGTGCAACCATTTTCCACCGAATTGAAGTATAACCAATGCAAAATCCAAACCGCTACAATCGGTTTCCACCCAAATCATTAGCAGGTTAACTTCAAACCTAGCACTATTACACGGGCAACCATTTTGTGTCGATTACTTTTCAAATTCAAATCACCAGCTTGGTAATAACACTGAGCTTATAAGTACATTAGATGGTTTATTTGATTGTTTGTACTAGGCCAGTCTCAGTGCTACTGTTATTGCAGTGTTGTTGGCACTCCTTAGCCTAACGAATTAATCCGCAAGCGCACAGAGACCAATTGTAGCTTTCACCAGGGAGTATATCTGGGATATCTAATCCAAGGAACGGTAAAGCTTCGACCAGACTTAAAGATCGTCAACCGGACACAACCAGCGAGAAGAAGATACGGGAAGAGGGCCTAACTCCAGATAACCTACTACTTTGACTAGCTAACGAGCTAACTACTGACTTGATCTGCTTCGGCGGCTGGAAGAGAAAGGACTTAAGAAAGGGATGAGAGGGGAGTCCAACGGCAACCTGCACTACTGCTATGAAAACACCCGAACGTGGTGGACTACAAAGGATGGATAGGGCTGTCACCACCTACCGACTACCACAATGGTTCCGTGGGGTGGAACACAACCTAAGGTAGCTACCAAGCCTAGGCACCACGCCCACAGCCCTCGAGCTACTTGCTCCTACCGTGTACTTAAATAGAAAGCAACCTCAAATAAGTAGAACTTGCTACTTACGCAGACTCAGGATCCTGCAGATCAAAGTAAGTACTTAACAAGTAACTAAGACATAAAGTAAAGCTAGCGAGAAACTGAAGTTGAGATAAGGAACTTACTCAAATAAATTCCTCCGAGGCGGATACAAAGTGGAGTAAGACCGAGAGAACTCGAGTCCACTCCTTTCAGCTTGGCTTTCACCAGAGCACTCACCTCACTCTCTTCCTACTCAACACAAGTGTACAAGAGACTCTCTTCTCTATGGAATGGTGTGTGTTACAAGAGGGGTATGGTGCTCTATTTATACCACTCCGAGATCGGTACTGGGCTGAGCGTCAGTTGCACGCAGGTAAAACGGTTACGCTTGTCTTCCACGCCAAGATGGAGCTTCAGAGGCCGCCAAGTGGGGCCGGCCGGCCTCCCCTAGGCCGGCCGGCCTGGGGATGTGGCCGCGTGGCCACCGCCTTTGAAGGGACGCTCTGGATCTTCTCTGGAGGTCGGTAATGGTTGCGTAGCTCCAACGGCGATAGTTAGAGGCCGGCCGGCCTCTCCTAGGCCGGCCGGCCTGGCTCTGACTCGGCTCAGGCTCGTGTTGCACCGACTTGTTGATCACTTGGCCCATGTTGCTTCTCAAGTTGAATTGGGCTCTGATTCTTTAGGTTATCATTGGATTTGGGCTCAACCAGACTTGGTCCAGGCTTTTTGGTCTTGACTTGTGAAATTTGCAGAATCCATCTTGGTATGACCTTACCCTGGGCTCCAGTGGCTCCCCTCGAAGTTTTATGGCAAAATGTGACAGGGATAGGCCGGCTGGCCGGCCCGGCCTGGGGTTTGCCCCAATTCGGCCCAAATTTGCAGATGTTGATCCTAACTTCAAATAAGCATCAAAACTTATGGAACTTGTTAATGTTAGTAAAAATCATAGTAATATAGTTCCAAATGCATGAAATCCGAAGAAATGTTGGCGGTAAAAATCATCGAAATCGACCGCCAACACACCCCCATAAGTACTCGCCTGCTACTGCTCGCACGCGCCCTGCCCACGTGCTCACCGCTGCCGCGCGAGCCACTGCTGCACGAGCCCAGCGCGCCGAGCCGCGATGCCGCGTGCCCCGCCGTGCCCACGAGTACACCCCTGCCCGCGCACGCGCACACCACCATCCACCCGCCCACGAACGCGCACACATGCACCGCGTGGCCACGCTGCACGCCACGCCGCCCGCCGCTGGCGCCCTGCCCGGCCACTGCTCCCACGTGCGGCGCCCCGCCTCCGCCGCCGGCCGCTCCTGTGCTTGCACAGCGCCGCCCGCGCCGCTCGCCGCCTGCCCGAGGCGTCCAATCGTCCTGCACCTCGTCCTCGCCGCCCGCACGCCGCTTCACGACGCATGCGACCAGCCGAATGCCATTAAAGGCTCTCCGCGCCGCTCGCCGGCCGCCACCGATGCGCCCCGCCCCCCACCGCCTTTCCTCGGCTATAAAGAGCCCCCCCCGAGCACCACACCCACCACCACAGGCCACGCCGCCACCCCTAGCCCTTCTCCGGCCTTGCAACGCCGCCACCGCAAGCACCTCCGCCCGCTGCCGCCCGCTCTCGTCGTCCCGCCGCCTTGCTCCACCCCGGCTCGAGCTAGGAAGTGAAATCAAACCACCTCCTCATCCTCTTCCTTTCCCCTCTCCTCCTGGCCGCCGCCATCGCCCCGGACCGGCCGGATTGACCGCCGCCGATGCCCTAGCGCCCCCTCCACTATTTCCCGGTCGAGAGGAAGGGGATGAAGGGCTGTTTTGCCCTTAAGCCCCTCGCCTTTCCTCTATTCAATAAAGAGCCCCCACCCTTTTAAGCCTTTTTTCAAAATAAGCCCCTCCTTGTGTTATATTTCAAAATAAACCCTTCCACCATATAAACTTAATTTTAAATAAACCCCTACCTTTTCCAGAATAACCCAAACCTTCCTCGAAATCCTAATCAAGTCCTTTCACTAATTACAAACGAGGCCCTGGACCCTTGTTTAGACCCTAAACACCCCGTTAACCCAACATTTCATGTGCCAAACAATCTCCGATTGACCGGAAACTTTACCACGCCATTTCTAATAGAGAAAATTCGATTCATGCCACCACAACTCCGTGAAATTGGGTTTCATGTTCAAAATCATGCCACTCAATGGCATGGATTTCAACATGAAATCCAATTTCAAGAAGTTGGAGTGGCATGGATCCAACTGACCCTTTCTAATATAGTTTTGACCGTGCCATTAAGAAACCACACGAAAATATCACTTCTATCTCCATATCTTAATTATTTCCGATTCGAGCTCAACGATTAAACTTTTATTTTTGTTTCTTGATTGTGTGCATGTTTGTATGCGTCGTAGATCACGGTGTGAACGAGGGAGAACCCGTCGACGAGCAGTACTGTGAGCAGGTGAACGAGGACCAGTTCCGCGACCCCGAACCCGAAGGACAGTGCTTCGATCGGGACCTCCCCGAAGGTTTTGAAGACAGCAAGTTCAATCCCATCCTTTGATGCATGTTTTGTCCTAGTTTTTATAAACACAACCTATCGGCCTGTTTTACACAAGGGTCAGTTGGATCCATGCCACTCCAATTTCTTGAAATTGGATCTCATGTTGAAAATCACGCCATTGAGTGGCATGATTTTCAACATGACATACAATTTCACGGAGTTGTGGTGGCATGAATCAAATTTTCCCTTTACAAGGGTCATGGCATATGTTTTGCCTGCTGAAAACACGGTTGGATAGCCACCCCTTAATTTGTTATAACCATTCCTTGACCACCTAGATTAATGTTTGAATGTGTTGTTTGGACGTTAATCGTTGCTAGAACGCTTAGGACCTCATACACAATACAGCTTGTTTTATAAAGAAAAAGTGTGTGTGTGGGAAGGGAGAAAAGTGGAATTTCGAAAGGTGAATTTAGACGGGATGGATGGCATTTCTGTGTGATTTGCCGATGGGTGTGCTCGTGCCTGTGTGGCAAAGCAAGGAAGGGAGATATCCATCTTGTCACAACTAAGGACCGAGTTGGTGTGTCATCTCACCTAACTCCACTATCGTGCAAACCACTCGACCGTTGAATGGGCAACGGCTTAGCATAAACCCCACTAGTTAGTCTGATATCCATCAGGAGAGCTGAGAGCAACGGGTGATCAAGGAGAAGGGATTAGCTCTCTGTGACTTATGCCCCGGTTAAAAACCTCTGTGATAGGTCAATGACCCCTTGGTGCATCCCGTGATGGCTAGTCAGGTCTAGCTAAGGTGGATAATGGCTTTGTTGGGATCTGCACCGATACTACGGTGATCGTGTTGTGATACCCCGCTTGTGGGTAAAGTTGCACACCTCTGCAGAGTTAAGAATCTATTCGAATAGCCGTGCCCACGGTACTGGGCGAGTTACGGTGTGGTCACATAGCTAGTGTTTACTTTGGGATGGGTTGGCGTGAGTTGTTTTGGAAATGTGTTCGGCAGTTGTGCCGTGTGCTATGGCGGATGAGGAGTCCGGTAGCAGCTTAAAACTTGGATCCTGTGTGGATCAACCCCTCATGTTACTCGGTACAAGAAAACTGGTTTTGGAAAATGCTTTCTTTCAAATGAACCCCTGCATAAAATATTGCTTTCTGCAAAACAAACCCAAGCCATATCCTTGATTTACCCTGTGCATTATATTCTGTTTATACCCCCTCCGTGGGTGTGGTTGGACTTGCTGAGTACGTTTGTACTCACCCCATTTCTTAATTTTTCAGAGAAAGATCCAGACTTTGTTCCAGAAGACATCGAGTAGGGTACCGTCCTGCACCCAGCCTTGCCTGTGGAATAGGGTCACCCGTAGGAGATTCCGCATGGTGCAAGACTCTGATGACCCACTTTTTATAATTAATATCGTTGTGTGGGTGTGGATTGTAATCCTCGCGATAGTGGTGCTTCTCTGCCCATTACCGCATAGAGTTGTACAGTAATGAATCATCTGATGTAATAAATGTGTCATCAGCCTCCTGGGACTGATGTTTGTATCACATTTAAGTCTTCTCTCATGAGGGGATGCTTCAGGTGATATCAGAGCCGTAGGTTGGCCGTAGGACGTGACCCTAGGAGCGAGAACCCTTTTCCAAGCCTTTCCCATTAGGTCCAACCCTATTTAACCTCACAGACCGTTTTTATGCAAAATGGATTCACCTAATCTTTGTTTTTCAGATGGCCGAGGAAGGATGGACCCAGGGCAATTGTTAAGCTGCACCTGGCTTCCCCGGCCTCTTGATCAATGCCCTGGAAAGCCTTGGTGTTACGGAACGCCCAAGGTATTACAGCAGAGAGTACGAGCACCATGGTACCCTCCGCTGCAGGGTGATCCTAGTCATCGCCAGAAGTGATCGCTACCCCGACATCCAGCCATGGCGAGTGACCGCTACAGGGTTTAGGCACCAAGACACCTATCCCTTGGTCATCAGAATGGTGCTCCGTTACCTGTGCTAGATTTTTGAAAGACACCTCGCCTCCGCACCAATGAGGTTCTTCCCGCCGGCCATCAGAACCCCAGTTTGGGAAGCACGCATGAGAAGTCTGGAACGGCGTCGCCATGAAGAAGACCCACTGTACCAAGAGGCTACTTACCTAGCCTCCCTGGATCATCTCTTTGACGAGCAAGCCAACATTCTGATGGAGCAGACCCATCGAGCCGAGCAAGCAGAGCTCGCGGTGAGACTGCAACAGATACGAGCAGTCCAAGCCGAGGCAAGAGCCGCAGCTGCAGTCAGCAGTAAAGCAGTTGCTCAGGAGAGCCTCAGGCAAGCCCGAGACCGGCGTATGCAAGAATGGACCAGAAGTGGAACCCCAGTCCCGGTAATTGGGGAAGACCAAGTTCTACTCGGGACACCCGTCATAGGATGGGGACCACTCATGATAACCCCGCAAGCCCCACCCGAGAACCCTGAAGGGTCTACTGCCGTCAATGAAGGAGAAGCCGCTACGCAACCCCTGGAGAATGGGAACTTAGAGGACGGCGAGTTGTCTGTTCCCCTGGAAGCACGTTCCGCCCCAGAAGAAGGCTCGCCCCGCGAGTAGAGTGCCCGACGCCACCCTAGTGTTGTACCTCCCAGCCCCACTGGCTTAAGTTGTACCCTTAAGTTTGAACCTGTATCCGGACGTGTAGTACGCGTTTTAGTCTTACCCCGTGTTGTACCCTCCCTTGCGATAATAAAGTTGTGTGTGCTTGTTGTTTGCTATGTTTGTGTGCTTGTTAGTTGTGTGCTTATCGGCAGAAAGTAGATTCTGCCTTTCAAAAATATGAATTAAACAACTTAAATAGCACTTAATCCCAATCTCACAAAAACTCTACCCAATCTACAGATGGCTTCCCGAAGCGTTACGAGGGCCTCCCGCATTCGGAACCCTGCAGTCGCTGGTATGGGAATGCAGCCCAATGGACAGAACCCTCCCCAGGATGAACAGGAAGTGAGCCAGAACCGAGGAGAAAATCATAGAGAAGTGCCACTGCCACCACCATCACCCCTCGGGGACCTGACACAGATAATCCACAATCAGACCCTCATCCTAGAAACACTGGCCAATGCCCTCGTAAACAAGCGTCCTCGAGAGCAAACCATGAACGACAAACTGACAGCTTTTCTGAGGACCAAGCAGCCCACCTTTGCCGGATCCAGCAACACCTTGGATGCAGATGACTGGCTACGTGTAATTCAGAGGAAGCTCGAGTCGTTCGAGTGTCAGGACCGAGACAAAGTCCTTCTGGCAGCCCACCAACTCACCGGGACTGCCTTAGCCTGGTGGGAAAATTACTGTGCCGCTGCCGAAGACGCCTCCACCATCACATGGAAAGAGTTTGTGAAAGAATTCCGCCGATATCATATTCCCTCAGCTACCATGAAGCAAAAGGCGGATGAGTTCTGCGCACTACAGCAAGGAAGCATGTCGGTGGAAGAGTACACCCATCAGTTCATGGAGTTGGCCCGATATGCACCCGAAGAGGTAAATGATGATGAAAAGAAGCAGGACATGTTCAAGAAGGGACTGAACCCAGAACTCCGGACCTTGCTTACCCCTCAAATCTACCCTGACTTCAATACTCTGATGAACAAGGCTATTCTCACAGAAAGGGCCAAAATTGAAGAAAGGAAGGATAACAAGCGCAAGTTTTTGGAAAGCAAGTCCCGCCAGCAGGATCACTTCAAGAAACCCAGAAGCTTCAGCTATACTGCACCAAGATCCTAGGCCCCTATGCAGTATAGGACTCAATCTCAGGTGACAGGTCCACAGGCCCCTAACACACAGTTTAAGAGCCAGAACACCGTGAAGGCCCCGCAGAGCAATGCAAGCCAAGTCACAACCAACAACAGCAATGCTAAGGTCTGTTTCAACTGCCGTGAGACAGGGCATTTCATTGCCAACTGCCCATATGCCAAGAGCAAGCCTGCTACGTCAGCCTTCTCCAACACGGTGAATGGACCAAGGCCAGTTCTGTCAGGTGCCAACCGAGTGCCCATCCGCAACAACAACAACACCAACAACAATAGTCAGCAGATGAGGCAGCCCCAGCTGTCATTTGGACGAGCCCGCGTCAACCACATCAATGCGCAGCAGGCTCAAGGAGCTCAGGGCGTAGTGCTCGGTGAGTACCTAATCAGCTCAGCTCTTGCAACAGTACTATTTGATTCTGGAGCATCACACTCGTTCATATCCTCGAGCTTTGTGGAAAAGCACAATATACCTACAGTACTACTAAAAACACCCCTATTAACCCGGACGCCTGGAAGTGACATCAAGTGTCAACTAGGTTGTCTAGGGTAAGGATCAATTTAAGTGGGGTAGAATTTTTAGCAGACTTAGTAGTACTTAAGTCTAAGGGAATAGACGTGATCCTTGGAATGAACTTGCTAAGCCAACACAATGGTCTCATAGGTTGTACTGACAAGATAGTACACCTAACAAACCCGGAAGGAGTACGAGTGACCTGCCATACCCGGGTAAGTGGATCAGACCCAATGGTGTTTAGTATGGAAACCAAAACCTTGGAAGAAGTTCCAGTAGTAAATGAGTACCCAGATGTTTTCCCGAAAGAACTTCCTGGGATGCCACCAGATAAGGATATAGAGTTTGTCATCGACCTTATTCCTGGAACCGCCCCTATAGCCAAGAGACCCTATAGAATGGTAGCCTCTGAATTGGCAGAATTAAAGAAGCAACTGGAAGAATTGCAACAAATTGGCTTCATCAGACCAAGCTCGTCGCCTTGGGGAGCCCTAGTCCTATTTGTCAAGAAGAAGGATGGGAGTATGAGGTTGTGTGTGGATTACCGAGCGCTGAACGAAGTTACCATCAAAAATAAATACCCCCTTCCTAGGATTGATGACCTTTTCGATTAACTAAAAGGAGCCAAGTACTTCTCCAAGATTGATCTAAGGTCAGGATATTTTCAGCTTAAGATCAGAGAAAGCAATATTCCCAAAACAGCTTTTGTCACCCGCTACGGATAGTTTGAGTTCACTGTGATGTCTTTTGGACTCACCGATGCACCTGCATACTTCATGAACCTCATGAACAAAGTGTTTATGGATGAGTTAGATAAGTTTGTTGTAGTCTTCATAGACGACATACTTATTTACTCGAAGAGTGTTCAGGAGCACGAGCAACATCTGAGGATAGTTTTGGAAAAATTGAGAGTACATAGGCTATATTCCAAGTTCAGCAAATGTGAATTCTGGCTGGAGAAAGTAGCTTTCCTTGGTCATATTCTAACCGCGGAAGGACTAGTAGTGGACCTCGAGAAGGTTGAAGCAGTCTCCAACTGGCAGCAACCGACCAACGTCAGTGAGATCAGAAGTTTTCTCGGATTAGCTGGATATTATCGGAGATTCATTGAAGAATTTTCCAAGATATCCCGGCCCATGACAGAGCTGCTCAAGAAAGAGAAGAAATTCACCTGGACAGAGTCATGTGGGAGGAGTTTTCAAGAATTGAAGAATCGGTTGACGACCGCCCCAGTGCTGACCCTACCGGACATTCATCGGGATTTTGTCATCTATTGTGATGCATCCCGACAAGGATTGGGTTGTGTACTCATGCAAGACGGGAGAGTCGTTGCATATGCTTCCCTCCAACTCAGACCTCATGAGCAGAATTATCCAACCCATGATTTGGAACTTGCAGCCGTAGTGCATGCCCTTAAAATTTGGAGACACTGTTTGATTGGGAATAAGTGTGAGATTTACACCGACCACAAGAGTTTGAAGTATATCTTCACCCATCCATATTTGAACTTAAGGCAAAGAAGATGGCTGGAATTGGTTAAGGATTATAATTTGGAAATCCATTACCACCCCGGAAAAGCAAACGTGGTAGCCGATGCCCTAAGCCGGAAAACCTATGGGCCCAAGGATGAGCATCTACAAGAGGAAATGGCACGATTGAATGTGCACATTATCCCTCGAGGCTCCAGCCATGTGCTGAACGTCCAATCCACAGTAGAAGACAGGATCAGTGAGGCCCAAGGTTCGGATAAGGATTTAATGAAGATCCGCAAACATACTGGAGAAAACAAGGCACCGGATTTTAGAGTGGATAATGAGGGAACCTTATGGTATAAAGATAGAATTTGTGTGCCCCAGAAAGAAGACTTCTGACAAATACTCATGGATGAAGCCTATAACTCAGCCTACTCTATCCACCCAGGATCCACCAAGATGTATATGGACTTAAAACAAAAATATTGGTGGAAAGGAATGAAGGCGGATATTGCACGGTTTGTCGCCCAGTGTGATACTTGTCAAAGGATCAAGGCCGAACATCAGAAGCCAGCAGGATTGCTGCAACCCCTACCCATTCTGGTTTGGAAATGGGATGAGATAGGAATGGACTTCATAGTGGGTTTGCCCAAAACACAGAAAGGACACGACTCCATATGGGTAATAGTGGACTGACTTACTAAATCGGCTCATTTCATACCCGTACGGACAAATTACGGTGGAGAAAAACTAGCAAAGCTTTAAGTGGAAAACATAGTAAAATTGCATGGTGTGCCTAGCAGGATTGTTTTAGATAGAGGGACCCAGTTCACCTCTAGGTTTTGGAAAAGTCTGCATAAAGCCGTGGGCACCAAGTTGGATTTCAGCTCCGCTTATCACCCACAGACGGATGGCCAGACAGAAAGGGTGAATCAGATTATGGAGGATATGTTGAGAGCATGTGTCCTTACCTATGGCAAGGATTGGGAACAGAGTTTACCCTATACGGAATTTTCATACAAAAATGGTTACCAAGCAGGCTTGGGCATGTCACCGTTCGAAGCTCTCTACGGGAGAAAATGCAGAACTCCCCTAATATGGTCAGAAGTTGGAAAACGTGCCCTAGTCGGGCCCGCACTCATAAAGGAAGCAGAAGAAAGAGTTGCCGAGATTAGAGAAAAGCTGAAAGCAGCTCAGTCTCGACAGAAGAGCTACGCGGACGAGAAAAGACGGGAAATAAGTTTCAACCCAGGAGATTTCATGTATCTCATGGTTTCACCCATCCGAGGAACTCGAAGATTTCAAATACAAGGAAAGTTGGCCCCCCGGTACATTGGACAGTACCGAGTTCTGAAGAAAGTCGGAGCCGTAGCGTACCGACTGGAGCTACCAGAAGAAATGTCGGACATACACACAGTGTTTCATGTCTCACAATTAAAAAGGTGTTTGAGAGTACTCGAGGCAAAACACGTGCCAATAGAAGCAATAGATCTGCAGCCAGACCTGCATTATCAGGAGATACCGGTCAAGATTATGGACACTATCACTAGGAGGACAAGAAACTCCGAGGTACGGATTTGCAGAGTTCAGTGGAGCAGACATGGAGTGGAAGAAGCTACATGGGAACGCGAAGACGCTCTGAAGAAGGAGTTTCCCCACCTGTTTAGAAGCCAGCCGAATCTCGAGGATGAGATTCATTTTAAGTGGGGTAGGTTTGTGACATCCTGGAAAACTTACCAAATAAATCACACGCGAAAAACAATTTTAAAAATAATTTTCATCGTTGAGCTCAGTTAACCCTAAACTCTAATCTGACTTTTTCCGCCGTCCCAAACCCCAAGTTCATTTAACATTATGTCATTCCTTTTCCGCCGACCCTTCCCTCCCTCTTTTTCCTCGACGCTGTCCCATCCCGCGCCGCTCGGCCGCCTGTCGGCCACGCGCGTCTGCTCACCGCGGTCGGCGCCGATGCACCTCTCCCTTTCTCTCTTTCTCTCTTTCTCCCTCTCCCCTTTTCTTTTTCTTTTTCTTTTTCCTTTTTCCCATTTTCTTTTCTCCATTTTTCTTTTCCTTCCCCTCCTCCTTTCCTTCCCTCTCTCTCCTCCCGCGCACCACGGCCTGCTCGCCGCCCCCTGACCCGCACCCCACCGCGCCAAGCACCGGCCGCCTCCCTCCTCCACGCGCGTGCTCTGCCCTGGCCGACCCCAGGTGCTCGCCTGCTGCCGCTCGCACGCACCCTGCCCACGTGCTCGTCGGTGCCGCGTCAGCCACTGCTGCACACGGCCGGCACGCCGAGCCGCGACGCCGCGTGCCCCGCCGTGCCCACGAGCGCACCCCTACCCGTGCACGCGCACGCGCTGCGCCGCCCGCCGCGATGGCGTTGCCAAGCCGCTCGCCGCCATCCACCCACCCACGAACGCGCACACACACACCGCGTGGCCACGCTGCACGCCGCACTGCCCGCCGCTGGTGCCCTGCCCGGCCACTGCTCCCACGCGCGGCGCTCCGCCTCCGTGGACGGCCGCTCCTATGCTTGCACAGCGCCGCCCGCGCCGCTCGCCGCCTGCCCGAGGTGTCCAATCGTCCTGCACCTCGTCCACGCCGCTTCACGACGCACGCGACCGGCCAAAAGCCATTAAAGGCACTCCGCGCCACTCGCCGGCCACCACCGACGCGCCCGCCCCCCACCGCCTTTCCTCGGCTATAAAGAGCCCCCCGAGCACCACACCCACCACCATGAGCCACGCCGCCACCCCTAACCCTTCTCCGGCCTTGCAACGCCGCCACCGCAAGCACCTCAGCCCACTGCCGCCCGCTCTCGTCGTCCCGCCGCCTCGCTCCACCCCGGCTCGAGCTAGGTGGGGAAATCAAACCACCTCCTCATCCTCTTCCTTTCCCCTCTCCTCCCGGCTGCCGCCATCGCCCCGGATCGGCCGGATTGACCGCCGCCGACGCCCTAGTGCCCCCTCCCCTGTTTCCCGGTCGAGAGGAAGGGGATGAAGGGCTGTTTTTCCCTTAAGCCCCTCCCCTTTCCTCTATTCAATAAAGAGCCCCCACCCTTTTAAGCCTTTTTGCAAAATAAGCCCCTCCTTGTGTTATATTTCAAAATAATCCCTTCCACCATATAAACTTAATTTTAAATAAACCCCTACCTTTTCCAGAATAACCCAAACCTTCCTCGAAATCCTAATCAAGTCCTTTCACTAATTACAAACGAGTCCCTGGACCCTTGTTTAGACCCTGAACACCCCGTTAACCCATCATTTCATGTGCCAACCAATCTCCGATTGACCCGAAATTTTACCACGCCATTTCTAATATAGTTTTGGCCGTGCCATTAAGAAATCACCCGAAAATATCACTTCTATCTCCATATCTTAATTATTTCCGATTCGAGCTCAACGATTAAACTTTTATTTCTATTTCTTGATTGTGTGCATGTTTGTATGCATCGTAGATCATGGTGTGAACGTGGGAGAACCCGTCGACGAGCAAGTTCCGCGACCCCGAACCCGAAGAACAGTGCTTCGATCAAGACCTCCCCGAAGGCTTTGAAGATGGCAAGTTCAATCCCATCCTTTGATGCATGTTTTGTCCTAGTTTTTATAAACACAACCTATTGGCCTATTTTACAAAATTGCATATGTTTTGCCTGTTGAAAACATGGTTGGATAGCCACCCCTTGATTTGTTATAACCATTGATTGACCACCTAGATTAATGTCTGAATGTGTTGTTTGGACGTTAATCGTTGCTAGAACACTTAGGACCACATACACAATACAGCTTGTTTTATAAAGAAAAAGTGTGTGTGTGGGAAGGGAGAAAAGTGGAATTTCGAAAGGTGAATTTAGACGGGATGGATGGCATTTCTGTGTGATTTGCCGATGGGTGTGCTCGTGCCTGTGTGGCAGAGCAAGGAAGGGAGATATCCATCTTGTCACAACTAAGGACCGAGTTGGTGTGTCATCTCACCTAACTCCACTATCGTGCAAACCACTCGACCGTTGAATGGGCAACGACTTAGCATAAACCCCACTAGTTAGTCTGATAGCCATCAGGAGAGCTAAGAGCAACGGGTGATCAAGGAGAAGGGATTAGCTCTGTGTGACTTATGCCCCGGTTAAAAACCTCTGTGATAGGTCAATAACCCCTTGGTGCATCCCGTGATGGCTAGTCAGGTCTAGCTATGGTGGGTAATGGCTTTGTTGGGATCTGCACCGACACTACGGTGATCGTGTTGTGGTACCCCGCTTGTGGGTAAAGTTGCACACCTCTGCAGAGTTAAGAATCTATTCGAATAGCCGTGCCCACGGTACTGGGCGAGTTACGGTGTGGTCACATAACTAGTGTTTACTTTGGGATGGGTTGGCGTGAGTTGTTTTTGAAATGTGTCCAGCAGTTGTGCCGTGTGCTACGGTGGATGAGGAGTCCGGTAGCAACTTAAAACTTGGATCCTGTGTGGATCAACCCCTCGTGTTACTCGGTACCAGAAAACTGGTTTTGGAAAATGCTTTCTTTCAAATGAACCCCTGCATAAAATTTTGATTTCCGCAAAACAAACCCAAGCCTTATTCTTGATTTACCCTATGCATTATATTTTGTTTATACCCCCTCCGTGGGTGTGGTTGGACTTGCTGAGTACATTTGTACTCACCCCATTTCTTAATTTTTCAAAGAAAGATCCAGACTTTGTTCAGGAAGACGTCGAGTAGGGTACCGTCCTGCACCCAGCCTTGCCTGTGGAATAAGGTCACCCGTAGGAGATTCCGCATGGCGCAAGACTCTGATGACCCACTTTTTATAATTAATATTGTTGTGTGGATGTGGGTTGTAATCCTCGCGATAGTGGCGCTTCTCTGCCCATTACCGCGTAGAGTTGTACGGTAATGAACCATCTGATGTAATAAATGTGTCATCAGCCTCCTGGAACTGATGTTTGTATCACATTTAAGTCTTCTCTCATGAGGGGATGCTTCACCTTGAGTCAAGAGCTGACATAACTCCATGTCATTATATCATAGAAATCAATAAGCAAGCAATTAAATGATTCTAAACATGTGTTCCGAAGACATTTTGGTACTTGCATAAGAAATAAATCTTAGCATACCATGGTTGTGAAAAGATTCCAGGTCTTCCTAGTCGTTTCATTCAAGTATTTTATTTTATTTTAGTTGGCAAGAATTTGAATGAAATTGTACGAAACCAGGAAGGAAAAGGTAGTAGAGGTTGCAAACCGTGAGTATGCGAAGGGGGCCAGAGAATGGCCCACAGGTGGGGCCAGCCGGCCTAGTAGAGGCCGGCCGGCCTGAGCCCGTGGCCATCCTCAGTAGCCCTTCTGCACAGGTTCAGGCTCGGTCTGTTCTGCTCCAGTGAGGGTGGTTTTGTGATTTTTTTGAAAATCTCAGGCCGGCCGCCCTGGTTTAAGCCGCCCGGCTTGCTTTTTCTCTTGATTTCATCCGTATTTTTCTAACATCTTGTGTTCACCTTCCTCATTTGATTTTGCTGTGCAATAGTGAAACGTGAGAGCAGGGGGGGTGTGGTTGGCACACGCATGTGCACCAACCACATAAACACTTAGGAGGAAAACTTGAGACATTATTTTATTCAAAGGGAAATGGGGGTGCTGCTGATTACAAAGTAAACAAATGAAGGAAATAAAGAAATAAAAGCACCCAAACTAATCTAAACCTACACGTACTTGGGATCCGGGGATCTATAAAGATCCTCGTTCCCGATCGCTTTCGCAAGGCGCTTGATCTTAGAACAGACCGTCTTGCGAAGGGTATCCACCCTATCCCCCAACTCCATCCTATCTATCTCCGTCTCGGCTACGCGCTCATCCATGTTGTTGAGGCATAGCCATAGAGCAGCAAGCTGCTCATGGAGTGAAGCGACGTCGTTGGGCTCCTCCTCCTCGTCGTCGTCGTCGGCCGGATGTGGCGGCGCACCGAACTCGGCGGGAGATCCATGCGGGTATGACCCAGCGGGGAAGTGAGCACCACCCCCCCTGCCGACCTTTGCCCTGGTCATGCGGTGGCGTGGGGGGCTAGGGCTATCGGTAGTGTACTCCGGGGAGTACGTGGACAGGTCCTGCTACACCATCTATAGTGCAGCGACCTGTGTGACACATGCCCCGCTCGACGACTTCCCCGCGCTCTTCGTCATGACCTTCCTAGGGGAAAGAACCCCCGTGGTAGGTCATGTCGGACTGTGTGTGCGGGAGCGCACGAGGGCCTTCGACACCAGGCCCTGGACCGAGCTTTCCATCGAACCGGGGGACAGACGGCCTCGGGGTGAGGCCGGCCGGTAGCCGGCGGCGATGGCGAGAACGCGGCAATCTCCCCCGGCTCCAAAATCCGTACGCTGCTTGATGAGGCCCTGGTCTAGTTTGATTTGGAGGGTGCTTTGGGAGTGGGTGTGTCCATGGCCTCGGATCTGGGAGTTTTGGGTGAAGTTTGCGAGGCAATGGTGGTGATCTTGGAGAAAGGAATGGAGTTCGGGATGAAATCTGGTGGATGGCTCTGAACTGAGGAAGAGAGGGGAGCCCTTCGGTTTAAATCACCTCATCGAGCTCCGAACACCAAGGGTCAGAGAGTTTGAACCTTAGGAAACGTTGCACGAAAGGATGAGGCCGAACAGCCGCGGAGCCCGGCCGGCCGGGCTGGGGTAGGCCGGCCGGCCCCACCTTGTCAAGTGTGGGTCCTGGGCTTCTAGAGGCTTCTCTAATCCCTTTCCTTTCTCGGGTATGTAGGTGGTTTTGTCCAGAAATGGAAAGAAAGAAATAGAAAGAGAAATCTATCCTAAGATAAGGCACGTTTTAGGTACGGCGACGACCGTAGATGATTATTCTATCTCGGTAAGCTCGTAGACATCTACTTCTTTGAGCTCGGGAATTTCGGGCTCGAGGAATATTTTCAATCTCTGGCCATTGGCCTTGAAAACATTCCCATCATCATCCTGGAGGGTTATGGCGCCGTGGTCAGCGGCGTTCAACACTAAGAAGGGGCCTTCCCATTTGCTTCTAAGTTTACCGTGACCAAACAGGTGAATGTGGGAGTTGAAAAGGAGTACCTTGTCTCCCGCCCTGAACTGTTTGATCTTGATACACTTATCATGCCATCTCTTTGTTTGCTCTTTGTAGAGTTTAGAGCTATGGTAGGCCTTCTCCCTCCATTCATCCAATTCAGCCAATTGGATTTGTCGCTTGATTCCGGCTGATTGGAGATCCATGTTCCACCTCTTATTAGCCCAATGGGACTTATATTCGAGTTCAACTGGCAAATGGCAAATCTTGCCATAGACTAGTTGATATGGTGTCATGCCGATCGACGTTTTGTAAGCCGTTCTATAAGCCCATAGTGCCTCGGGTAGTTTGCTTTTCCAACCCTTCCCCATGGCATTGACTGTCTTCTGCAGGATGTTCTTGATTTGCTTATTAGACGTCTCTGCCTGACCACTTGTTTGGGGATGGTATGGTGTTACAACCCGGTGGTCTACTCCTAGCTCGCTGAGGCACTTCCTGAAGGTTCTGTCGATGAAGTGTGAGCCTCCATCGCTGATTATGACTCTTGGAACTCCAAAACGAGGAAATATAATTTCCTGAAACATTTTCCTGGATCTCCTTGAGTCGGCCGCAACACAAGGAAGTGCTTCGACCCATTTGGACACGTAGTCCACAGCAACCAAGATGTATTCGCATTGCTCCGACATTGGGAAAGGACCCATGAAGTCAACTCCCCAGACATCGAAGATATCCACCTAAAGATTTCTCTTCAGGGGCATTGCGTCTCGGGAATTGATATTCCCGTGTTTTTGGCATCTTGGGTAACGCCGCACGAATTCCTTTGCGTCTCCATACATGTTTGGCCAAAAGAGTCCGCTTTGCCAAACTTTTGCATGGGTCCGGAAAGCTCTGTAATGTCCTCAATAGGGTGAGGAGTGACAACGCTCTAGGATCTTGCGGGTCTCACATAATGGGATACAGCGGTGGAGTAAACCGTCTGCGTAGACTTTGAACAGATATGGGTCATCCCATAAATGGAATCTGCTGAGGTGAATCAATTTCTTCTTGTCTTCTCCCGGAGGTATATATCCAGTCACCATAAAGTTCACTAAGTTTGCGTACCATGGACTGGATGAGGTGACCTTTAGGAGAGTATCATCTCGCAAGTAATCATTGATCGGAAGATCCGATCCTTGTATTTGCATCCTTGAGAGATGGTCTGCCACACAATTATCTTCTCCTTTCTTGTCTCTTATTTCCAAATCAAATTCTTGTAGGAGTAGAATCCAACGGATAAGTCGTGGCTTGGTGTCCTTCTTGGTTAGAAGGTACTTTAGTGTTGTGTGGTCCGTGTACACAATCACCTTAGCACCGACCAAGTAGGACCTGAACTTGTCCATGGCGAATACTACCACAAAGAGTTCCTTTTCTATCGTGGCGTAGTTGAGTTGGGGTCCGGTCAATGTCTTACTTGCGTAGGATATAGTATAGTGTTGCTTATCTCTACACCTATGGAATACGGCATAGTCGCTTGCATCGCACATGATCTCGAAAGGAAGTTTCCAATCGAGAGGCTGCATGATGGGTGCGGATATGAGTGCCTTCTTGAGGGTGTAGAAGGCCACGAGGCATTCCTCGTCAAAGTTGAATGGGGCGTCTTTTGCCAGCAGGTTGGTCAAGGGTCTGGCTATACGGGAGAAGTCCTTAATGAACCTCCTGTAGAAGCCAGCATGACCCAAGAAACTCCTAACTCCCTTGACATTAGTCGGGGGTGGCAACTGTTCGATGACATCGATCTTGGCCCGATCCACTTCTATTCCTCGTTCAGACACTCTATGTTCGAGAACAATTCCATCTCTGACCATAAAGTGACACTTTTCCCAGTTAAGAACTATGTGTGTCTCTTGGCACCTCTTGAGAACCTTTTCCAAGTTCTCGAGGCATTGAGCGAAGTCTTTGCCATAGACGGAAAAGTCGTCCATGAACACTTCCATGATGTGCTCAATTAGGTCCGAGAAGATTGCCATCATGCACCTTTGGAATGATGCTGGTGCGTTGCATAGACCGAAAGACATTCGCCGATAGGCGAACGTACCATAGGGGCAGGTGAAGGTAGTCTTTATCTGGTCATCGGGATGGATAGGAATCTAATGATAACCAGAGTATCCATCGAGGTAGCAAAAGTATGAGTGCTTTGCCAACCGTTCAAGCATCTCATCGATGAAGGGAAGAGGGAAGTGATCTTTTCGGGTTGCCATGTTGAGCATCCGGTAATCGATACACATTCTCCATCCGGTCACTGTCCATTGAGGTATGAGCTCGTTCCTCTCATTGCGGACTACCGTCATGCCTCCCTTCTTTGGGACTACTTGGACTGGGCTGACCCACTCGCTATCTTGCATGGGGTATATGATGTCTGCGTGCAGCAACTTGAGTACCTCTTTGTTGACTATCTCCCTCATCGCATCATTAAGCCGCCATTGATGTTCTCGTGATGGCTTATGTTCCGGCTCCATTGGAATGCGATGGGTGCAAAGAATGGGGCTGATCCCCTTCAAGTCTTGGAGGGAGTATCCTATGACGGACCGATACTTCTCTAAGACTGCAACGAGCCGCCGAGCTTCACTCTCTGTCAGCTTGTCACTGATGACAACTAGCGTGGCTCTGTTGTCGTGGAGGAATGCATACTTCAGACCAGGAGGCAGCGGCTTCAGCTCAGGTAGAGGAGGTTGCGGAATCTCCTCTCTGTCAAGCTTACTTTTGCCGGCCGGATCTGTTTCTTGGGCGAAGTGTGAGACATCTTCCTCAAGAATGGGCTGAGTTAGATCTTCTTGGCTGATGTTCACTGCATCCTCCAATGTGTCTTGCTCCGGCCTAGCTTCAGCAATGGTGTTGCATGAGCGAACTAAGCTGACCGGGACTTTCTCCTTACCAACCTTGACCTCGAGCGTAGCTCAGTCTCTATTTGGGTTGACAAGGGGTTCTATTGGCTGACCAATCAAGGCAAACTCTTCACCTTCTAGGATATCGAAGATGTGGAAGCCCAGGAAGACCTTGTTACGTCCCATCTTTAGGGACATAGCATGTAGAATTCCCTTACTTTCCACGATCTGGCCATCGATCCACTTTAGGTGCTTACGAGAGGAGGTCAGGGGCTCAGATGAAATGTGATCTACCAAGGTTTTGGACATCACATTCACCCCGACCTTCGGGTCGTAAAAAGTTTCTTGTGGTTCAGCGTCCCCAATAATGCAGAGGAGCACTCTAGGATTACAGTAGATCTGAATGATGCTACTGCTGGCCTCGGCTTCCTCTGTCCATTTCTTACTTATAATCACAGAAAGACCCTCTATCTGTGATGAAACTTCGGGAATGAACGCCTCAGATCTTGAGAAAATGCACTTGTGTTCCTTTGGCATGCTTGCCGCATTACCGAGTTCCAAATACTCTTCTTCTGTGAAGAGGTCGGGTACGAACATAGGCATATCCTCGATGAAGAGCTCATGATCTGGGGACTTTGGTGGTTCAGTTATTTCCTCTATGTATGGTGGAGGTGGAGAGGATGTGGCTGAGAGGATTCGAAGTTGTTGTGTCTCGCTGGGCTGTTCTAAAGGCTCTGGTGGATCGTCATAGATACCGGTGTACTCAGTACTGTTCTGACCTCAGCCACTGTCCTGTACATGACGGATCCCTCGGAAGCCACATTCATGAAATGTGCGCTTTCCGGTTTAAGGCCATAGAAGAAATGTTGCATAAGTATTTCCTCTGGCATCTGATGTGGTGGCCCGGAGTCTACTAAATGCATGAATCTAGCCCAGGCTACTCCAAGTGATTCATCGCCTTGCTCGAATGATAGGAGCTGTTCTCGATGGGGAATCACTTTGGAGATAGGATAGAAGAACAAGCAAAATTCATCTTTCAGTTGTATCCAATCTCCTCCGACTCTTCTTGCCGTCCGATTGTACCAGAACTTGGCTTCCCCCGTCAGAGAGAACGGGAATATCTTCCACCGTAAGGTGTTATGGGATATACCGGGTATAATCAGAAGAGAGCAATTTTCTTCGAAGATTTGCAAGTGAGTATAAGGACACTCATCCTTCTTTCCTGAGAAGGACAGTGCGCGAACCATGGCTACGAGACTGGGACGGATCTCGTAACCATCAGATAGTATGGGGTGGCAAGATGGTGGCTGTTCCAAATACCCGCGAGATGGAACTACCGGATAGCTAGGAGAATACTCCATATGGATGGATAGAAAGCCGTACGGCTGATTAGCTCTAAGCCTAGTGTTGCTACCGTTCCCCGGCAACGGCGCCAGAAAACTTGTTGCCACTCCTTAGCCTAACGAATTACTCCGCAAGCGCACAGAGACCGATTGTAGCTTTCACCAAGGAGTATATCTGGGATATCGAATCCAAGGAACGGTAAAGTTTCGACCAGACTTAAAGATCATCAACCGGACACAACCAGCGAGAAGAAGATACGGGAAGAGGGCCTAACTCCAGATAACCTACTACTCTAACTAGCTAACGAGCTAACTACTGACTTGATCTGCTTCGGCGGCTGGAAGAGGAAGGACTTCAGAAAGGGATGAGAGGGGAGTCCAACGACAACCTGCACTACTGCTATGAAAACACTCAAACGTGGTGGACTACAAAGGACGGATAGGGTTGTCACCACCTACCGACTACCACAACGGTTCCGTGAGGTGGAACACAACCTAAGGTAGCTACCAAGCCTGGGCACCACGCCCACAGCCCTCGAGATACTTGCTCCTACTGTGTACTTAGATAGAAAGCAACCTCAAATAAGTAGAACTTGTTACTTACGCTGAATCAGGATCCCGCAGATCAAAGTAAGTACTTAACAAGTAATTAAGACAGAAAGTAAAGCTAGCGAGAAACTGAAGTTGAGACAAGGAACTTACTCAAATAAATTCCTCCGAGGTGGATACAAAGTGGAGTAAGACCGAGAGAACTCGAGTCCGCTCCTTTCAGCTCGGCTTTCACCAGAGCACTCACCTCACTCTCTTCCTACTCAACACAAGTGTACAAAAGACTCTCTTCTCTATGGAATGGTATGTGTTACAAGTGGGGTATGGTGCTCTATTTATACCACTCCGAGGTCGGTACTGGGCTGAGCGTCAGTTGTACGCAGGTAAGACGGTTACGCTTGTCTTCCACGCCAAGATGGAGCTTCAGAGGCCGCCAAGTGGGGCCGGCCGGCCTCCCCTAGGCCGGCCGGCCTAGGGATGTGGCCGCATGGCCACCGCCTTTGAATAGACGCTCTGGATCTTCTCTTGAGGTCGGTAACGGTTGCGTAGCTCCAACGGCGACAGTTAGAGGCCGACCGGCCTCTCGTAGGTCGGCCGGCCTGGCTCTGACTCGGCTCAGGCTCGTGTTGCACCGACTTATTGATCACTTGGCCCATGTTGCTTCTCAAGTTGAATTGGACTCTGATTCTTCGGGTTATCTCTAGATTTGGGATCAACCTGACTTGGTTCAGGCCTTTCGGTCTTGACTTGTGAAATATGCAGAACCCATCTTGGTATGACCTTACCCTGGGCTCCAGTGGCTCCCCTCGAAGTTTTATGGCAAAATGTGATAGGCGTAGGCCGGCCGGCCTGGGGTTTACCCCAATTCGGCCCAAATTTGCATATGTTGATCCTAACTTCAAATAAGCATCAAAATTTATGGAACTTGTTAATGTTAGTAAAAATCATAGTAATATAGTTCCAAATGCATGAAATCCGAAGAAATGTTAGCGGTAAAAATCATCGAAATCGACCGCTAACAAGTGTCATAGGCATTAAATAGTATGACACATCAACAACAATACTAATTTGGCAAGAAAGTTAAGAGAAGAAAGAGTAGATGCGGGTCATCATCATGATCTGTTTATGACTCGGTTGCCAAGCCAATGACCCGGGGACGACACCGCGACTGAGACTGGTCTTCGTTTCATCTAAATCCCATGCTCCCCGCTCCACCACGACCCCAAACCTCCCCCGCTCACTCCGCTCCCGCACCTGGCTCCCGCGCTCGTGCGCCAAAGGCCCGCCGCCGCTCGCACGCAAAAAGGCGTCGTCGCTCCATCACCTGCTACCCTACCGCTCCACCGCTTGTGCCGCCCAAATCCCCCTGCACCGCCACTCCAGCGCCTGCCGCCCAAAACCCTCTGTGCCGCCGCCCAAATCCCCCTTCGCTTCCGTCTCTCCCAGCTCGTCTAGCGCCTCCAGCACCAAGTAAAAATACTGCGCTATCGGTGAGGACGCGAGGCGGCGTTGGTGGTGGTCGTTGTGCTGTTCGTACTCCCCCCAAGTCCGCTTCCAATGCACCAGAGCTCGCCATCCGGAAGTCTTGCCCGTGAGGCAGCGTGTAATCGACAGGGAAAGGGAGCAAGGAGAAAAGATTTGCGCGCAGGGAAGCAGGGGTTATGCGCCTCGTGACCTTTTTCATTTTTGTTCGTTTTGTGCGGTAATATCAGTTTGGATTTTGTTTTTCCCCCTCTCGGGGCAGCTCTGAAATGCTCGAGTGCTGAGTGATTAGCAACAAAGATAGTGTTTGCTAATGCAAATGAATGTAGGTTCAGATCACATTCTAATCAGTTTTTGGTAATGTAAATGATTAATTTGGTGATATGCCGACTCAATTTTATTTGCAACCAAAGCTTGATTTGGTGACAACAAATGAAATTGAAAGTACACTTGCAGCAACTACAAAATGCTACATAGTTCACAGGGTACATTTGATCACAACTCCTCTGAACAATTAAATACACTCAGAGAGGGAGTTTCATTCCAGGTCAAGCTGATGTGGCTCTTTTGATAACCGTGTGATGACTATGTGCATTGAGACTGGCTTATAGTAATGTCAAATGCGATTCGTGGTCGTTCCGTCGGTCTTGAGTCAGGATGCAAGTGGCGCGGGCCACGCCGCAAACCCACCGGCTTTACCCGCGCCGCAAACCTGCACATTGCGCGCCGCCAACCCGCCCAACTCAATGGGACTACGCGGGTTAGCTCGCGATACCCAGCGGCGCCGCAGAGCCCGCATAACCCGGGTCTTAACGAATAAAAAAAATCAACAATTACATGACGGACGCCAGGAGCAGAGCCAACAGGCTGGCCACGATGGGCGTATTCAGCCTCTGCCTCCGCCGACGGCGCTGCCGCGCGGGGACACGGAGGAGGCGGACTCAGTCAAGCTCAGCTTGGAAGCGTTGGCGCGAGGACACGGAGGAGCTAGAGCCGTAGAGGCCCCGACGCCAGCGCCGAGCTCCTAGTCCTAGCAGCGCAACTTGTGGCGGAGGAGGTGGCTGCCACAAACGTTGGGGAAAACGGGGAGGGAACCTGCAGCGCCAGAGCATGGGAGCTTCAACATGCGTGGGAGTAGGAGGAAGAGGCAACGAAGAAGATGCAGCCGGAGCCGAGGTAGGGGAGCTTCGAATCTCCGATTGCGACGGCGTGGAGGCAGAACGCGGAAGGAGCGGAGATGCAGATGAAGAATGAATAGATAGGAATCACAGGATTATTTACCACTCCGGAATCCAGATGCCCCCGTGGGCCTGGCTTCCTCACGAACAACTAGCTGCTGCGCGCTGCAATGTCAGTGGCGGCAGTGGGCACTGCGGGCTGCCGCATAAACCCACAAAAATAAACGGCGTCACGCGGGCTGCAGCATGTACCCGCGACCTCTGTTGCTGCTCTTGCGGACGCGGGGCGGGCAGCCCGCACCCGCCCCACTTGCAACTTGAGTCTTGAGCCATTCATTCCTAAGCCATTCAAAGACTTGGACGAGTAAAGAGGAGAAAAGGCACGGATTTCAATTTCTTTAATTGTAAAAAAGTTACGGTCTTGCCGTGCGGCGTGCGCCCTGCTCGCTGGCGCGGCCCCGGCCACAACCGCGTGCCCTGTCATGCTCTCCGCCTCCATCGGCCCGCTGCGGCGAGGTCGCGCACGAACCACGAAGAGCCCCCCCTGCTGTTTGTGCGTGGTTGGTCAGAGTCGGTGCTGCGAGAGAAGGGAGACGAGAATGAAGGGAGATAAGAAGTGAGAGAAATGGGGGAGAGAATTTACAACGGGCCTACGCAGACCCTAATTAAAAAATTATGGGTTGGACATATGATTTCTAGAGTTGGTGTTTTGGATATGGAAGGATAAATATGGATGCCGTGGTACTGCTCGTAAACCAGAGAGATTTGCACAGCGCCACAGTGCAGTATTAATCGCGATTCTCTTCTTTCTCCTTTTGAGTCCCTCTAAACTTTTGTAAAGAAACAGAGCAAGATTGCTCAGTTCTTCAAAACTGCAGCCATCCATGCATGATTTGATTTCACGGACCATATAAAATAAAATAATATGTTTATGGTAATGGTTCCTTGGGCAATGCACTCTCTAAAAAAGTGAATCTGATTAAGATAACAAAAAATAAAACAAATGTACCACGGTGAACTTTGGTTGGTGTGCCGCCTTATCACGAAACGTGAAAACTATGCAACTGCGCCACCGATCATGACTTTGGTGGGCTTGGGCCACCAGCACAGCACGTCATGTACAGTTGTACACCTCAATGAGCTCCAATTCTTTTTTTTTTCCAGGACACCTAAGCCTCAAGCTGTACGAGGCCGAAGAAAGGGAGCCACCAGTGACCAGTCCACCACCGCGCACTTCTTCTCCCTCCCTCAACTGCATCCTCAAGCTGTAGCGTTTCATGGATGGACGGGTCAAACATGTGAGGCAGCTAGCCTTCCAGCAAATTTGGCTTGTCTGAACGAGCAAGCATGCAACAACCTGGCGAAGCGACCGACCTTGAGTCATTCAAAGCTCTGCTGGTTCTTTTCTGGACAAGAAGCCAACAAATTCTAATGGGGCTGCCACCGTCTGTTCCCTCGCCCGCTCGATCGATCGTCCACGACGATGTCGACCACGACTAGACCCATTACCTCCTCACACGATGGACGGCGGCATTCTGTTACATGCTTGCAACAAAGTCACGTTTGGATAACGACGAGCAAATGAGAGATCAACGTGACATTGACTTGTCCTGCTGTCCACGTGGCACGCACAAAAAGTACTGTAGTTATGCATAACCAGCAACAGCAATCGTGTGCCAATTTGGCTTTCTGGCTACAGACCTCTCTTGCTGAATTTGATACTGGCAACTGGCAAACCTGGTCTCATTTTGTGTTTCCATGATTCCATCCCTAAATCTGCAATATATATATTTGCTCAGTTCTAAATTACAGATCATTTTGACTCTTCTATGTATCTAGAGATATAATATATATCCAGATGTATAGCAAAAATTATTTACATAGAAATACCGAAATGTCTAATAATTTGGAATGAAGAAAATATTTGTTGTAAACTCTCTGAAACAACCGAATTAGAGTGTTTGCTAAAAATATAACAAATAATATAATATTATTTGTGTAACACCTTAGCTCGTTAGTAGTGATGCCGTTTATCCATGTAGCCTCGGTTGTGCTGTGGTAGTTTATCGCCTCGAAAGTTTAGATGAGTAAGGAATATGCAAGCACATTTTAAGGAGGGAAAAAAAATAGTAGAACTTTAGAACTTCATGAGCAAACTTGCTACACTAGATGTTTATTATACCCTCCTTTCCCCCTTAGATTCTTCATTAGTTACTAATAATAAATCATCACTCACGTGGTTCAATGATTACGACACTCGAGAAAACACTTGAAGGACCAGAAAAATTGCATATACAGTGCTAGCAGGGAAAAAACTTCAGCACGAACAGCTGTGCAGCATGCAAACAGCAGCAAACTCATACATAGCACGCAAACGGTGTGGCCACACGGCTGAAAGCCGCGAAAGATCCGACAAGCCTCGCTTAGCGTGTAATCCTGCTCTTCATTGTGTGGCCACGTCAGGAAGGATTCAAAACAAGTTACTCCGTTGACTTGGCATGCCTGTTCACCCATCGGGAATTCCAATTCCAGGAGCAGTCGCCATCGGAGGCTAATTAAATCCTCACGCATTCAACATGGAGATAAATCTCACGGCATAGAGGATTCGTAACACGTGCCAACTATAAGAAATTTGGGGCTTCAAAACTGAACTAGGTTTACACTTGAGGCAACCTCCTAGAATTTTTTGTAGTTGAATTTGAGGGTAGTACAAACATATATACAGAGATGTGCATTCGCATAGTAGGATTGTGTATATATAAGTACCAAACTTAACATTTTACATTTTTCGTCTTAAAAAGTGGAAATTGGGGGAAAATAAAGGTGTTAAATCTATTAAAATTTAGGAAATTGTGAATTTCGGCATCTTAGTGTATTTTCGGTTTTTGTTATGTGAGACATTGCAAACAAAACAATCACCTATTGTTAGTTATTTTAGCGATAACGAATAAATTCACAAGCGTACGGATACCGTTGTACCTTGTACCTCATAGTATTCTAAGGGTTATCGAATCCAAGGGAACGTGTGTGGCCCTAACTTCTATTCTAGTCAGTCCACGGACACACCAAGATATATGGCGAGTGTAGAGAGGATCCATATGATAGCACTACCAATGAGTTAAAAGTCGACCTCTCTGGCAAAATACTCGCCTCGAGCGGCACTGGCTTACACCTGGTCTGCCAGACTACTCCGGCCAACAGCTCTACACTATATCCGAACGTGAAGGATTACAAACGACTAATAGGGCTATCACCACCTACGGTCTACCTGTAATAAACCGTGGGCTATAAGGCAAATGAAGGATAACCCTTAGTTCAGACACCACCTCTACGCTATTGATTACTACTGTAACTAACTAAGTCTGAGCTCTCGTAGCAGACTACAGAACTCCGTATAAATACGGAGCGACGAACCCGCGAGTAAGAGAACTGATCTCACTCAAATATAAGTACCACTAGCATATACTATATACCATGTATAATACTATATCACGAATGCTTAGCACTAAAGAATGTAGCAGCATTCGTAGAGGTATTTCCCGAGGCCGGGCCCGCTTACATCTGGCTGCTTTCTAGGACATAAATTATCCTGACAGACCAACACCAGTCTTTTCTGCGCACTTTGTCCTCACTCGTGCGCACCCGGGAAGAACTTCCCGGTCGGTCACCCATCCCCAAATTTCTCCGGGCCAAGCACGCTTAACCTCGGAGTTCTTTGGAGACCGGCTTCCGGAAAAGAAGTTGCAACTTGTTGATATGAGTATCCTATTAATCATATTAAGCCCTGGGCCAGGGTGTCACATACTCACCCCCTTAAGAGACCGACGTCCTCGTCGGTCAATCCCAAGCCAGGAACGTCCTCTCTTGGCCACGTCCCGTACGTCCAGTGCCAGCAGCCCATGTGCCACGTCCGTGCGTCCAGTGCCAACGGTCCCTGTGCCACGTCCGTGCGTCCAGTGCCAACGGCGCATCCCAGATGCCCGCGCACTGACCCGCCACGCGCCCGTGCACATGTCGGTGGCATCTGCGCCCCCACGCGCCCGTGCTCATGCCTCCGCACTTACGCCCGTACGTGCCCGTGAAACCGCGAGAGTCGGCTCTGATACTATTCTGTAACGTCTCGCCTCCCCGAGGCCGGGCCCGCTTACATCTGGCTGCTTTCTAGGACATAGATTGTCCTCACAGACCAACACCAGTCTTTTCTGCACACTATTTCTCCGGGCCAAGCACGCTTAACCTCGGAGTTCTTTGGAGACCGGCTTCCAGAAAAGAAGTTGTAACTTGTTGATATGAGTATCCTATTAATCATATTAAGCCCTGGGCCAGGGTGTCACAGGTATAAACTGGGGGAAGAGTGCCGACACCCCGGCACTTCTCCTAAACTACTGCCTCACTCTCTCCCAATTCTAAGGCACACGCTAAGCAACACCTTGCCTAAGCATTGCAGCTCTAAACTCTTCTTGGGAAGTGTTGTTCACTCTTGGTTGTGTATCCGCAAATGAGCCACCACCTCTAGTATTTATAGATGATGACTAGGAGTGTTTCGCCCGGTTGGAACCGACTTCAAAGAGTGATGAGGAGGTGCCATGTGTACGCTAGACAGCAGGGGCGCCAAGGT
This sequence comes from Panicum virgatum, assembly GCF_016808335.1. Lineage (NCBI taxonomy): Eukaryota > Viridiplantae > Streptophyta > Magnoliopsida > Poales > Poaceae > Panicum > Panicum virgatum. Next base: position 28,820,391 of record NC_053145.1, on the reverse strand, counting down.
CGGTTCTGGTTCGACCAAACTACTCCTAGTCCCAACCGACTTCAATCTTCTCTGTGTGACTGGTAAGTGGGCCCCTTACCCTTATCTGCAAGCCTTGCTAGCTAGTTTCCATGTCGGTTTGGCCTGGCCTGTAGGCCCTTTGATCCATGTGATGTTGAATGGCATGTGCTGATTGGTCAGAGTGGTTTTGCCTTGGATTGAGAGTGTGTTTCTTTGCTCCATAAGGTGTGTTTTTTTTCTTAATATCTGCATACAATTATTCACCAACACTTGTAGAAATAGTTAGTAATAAGCCCCTACCACTAGATTGATGTTCATATTTTATGTATTTATGCAGGAGATTACAACCTAAATTTCGTACTTAACCACTGTCAACACCTATTTCTTTTTCTTTGGTCCTATTTGGCAGAGCTCACAAGGTAGCTTTTAGGTTGAATCTAGCAGAAACTCTGCCAAACAGCTTTTCTAAGAGAAGTGATTATATGTTGATTCTGTGGAGTATTCTCTGAATGAAATAAGGGCATGTTTTCTAGAACTTCATCTGAAAAGGATCTTGATATCACCTAGAGGGGGTGAATAGGCATTTCTGCAAATTACAACACTTAATTGCAACTGTTATGCTGACCGGTCAGACCGGTCTAAGACTTAGAATATGCTAACAAATTGCCAACCGATCAGACCAGTTGAGTGACTGGTCTGACCGGACTAGGACATAAACAACACCAAAACAGAATTACTCCCCTCCTCAAACTCTAACACAAACAAAACTGGATATACTGCCTCTGCAATTCAAGTGTTCCTGACTAGTCTCTGCATGCAAGTAGATCTATGCGGAATTAAACAAGTAAGTGACAGAGAATAAGGAATTGAGATGAATCAAAGTTGACACGAGGATTTGTTTTCCAAAATCCAGATTCGCCTCTATGAATCCTACATCTCCATTGAGGAACTTGTGGGGCTTAAGTCTCTTTCAACTCAATCCCTTGAGCTCGATCTATTTCAACCGCTCCTCGCTTCCACTAGAGTTGAGCTTTTCCCTTGCGGAGGTAAGATCTCAACCTGCACAAACTTGCCGCTTCTCGCTACAATCTTATGAGCTAGCCGACGATGCCTAGCTGTCTAGGAGACTTCACCTCCCAGAGTAACTAATTCTTCACAAGTTGCTTTGAACTAAGAGTGCTCAAGCTATGGATTGCTCACTATTGCTCTCCAATTTCTCACACACACTCAATCTCTCAATCCAACTCAAGGATTTGCAATCTAAGAAACACAACTCACAAAGAATGGTTGGCGAGAGCTTGTTGGTTAAGAGAAAGGCTTGAAGAAGCTCAGAATATCAAAGGAACCAGCAGCCCCCGAAAGAGAGGGCCAGGGGTATAAATACCCAACTTCCCAAAACTAGTCGTTGCTCCTGTCAGCACAGACCGGTCTGTTTAAATAAACTAGCTGTTAATGCTCAAATCGATCATACCGGTCAGAGCTAGAGGAACCCAAGACCAAACAGAGAGCCTCATCTATTGCACCAAGTCACAACTTGGTCAACCAGATTGCTCAGAGTTAGTAAATAGGGTTTTTTTCTCAGGATTCTCACTTAGGTATCCTATGAGCACTTTTGAGTGTTTTCAATCAATGAATATTTCATCCCTCTGGATAGTACGACATACCTATATTAAAGAATAAATATAAATCGCAATTCCACCACTTGAGCTTTATATCACTTCAAACTTGTTGTACTTTGACTTTGTCAATATTGGGACTTCAACATTGCTTATTTTCTTTAAGCAAATCAAACTTGAGCTAGTGACTTATAAAATTACATGATCAGTGAGGTTGTCTTGATCTCTAAGTCACTTTACCATATGATTCAATAATAATTTGATGCTCCGCATTACTTTGCTCATCAAGGCTTGACTTGATGCTTCAAAACCCTTCAAGTACTAGCTGCTTCACCCTGCCAAATGTCCATGATCCAAGTCATCACTTGATCTATCTTCGCTTAGTACCTCGTTGCATAGTCACTTCCTTGATTCCTACATCCTATCTTGCCTTCATTGAGCTTAGCTTTGCTACAACATCAATAATGAATTCCTCTTCTTAAAATTCACATTTTCATATACTTGTCTTGCTTTGCAATCATTATCTTTTGATGAAGAACTTATTGTGCCAAGCCATAAATAGAAACCATCAATTGGTATTACATGAACACTTGTTTCTATTTTTTTCCACAATATGCTTGACATCCAACGCTATTTCCCTTCTATTTGATTCCTCATCATATGAGCCAAAATCATGAATTCTTTTACAAATAAATTTCTGCTCATTCTATCTTCAACAAATACGTTAGTCCTTTAATCATGTTGTCATTCAACGCACCAAAACCCATTAGGGGCCTAGATGCACTTTCATCATCTGATTCCGATTCTCTATGGGAGTTGATTCTCTGATAGAAGTGATTCTGTGGCTGAAAGTGATTCTCATTGATTCTCTAGAATAAACTCTTAAAATAAGGATGGAGAACCACTTCACGGAATCAGGAGAAGTTAGCCTCTTAGTTCATTTGACATAATCACCTTACAAAATTAGGAGAGAATCACTTCTCTCGAAAAAACTATTTGGCAGAGCTCCTGCTGGATTCAACAGAGAATCGGCTCTAGGAGCTCTGCCAAACGCACCCTAAGACGTTGGGAGATGAAAAAAGTAGCTTTTTCTTATTAACTTCTCACACTGAATCTATCTTTCATAAAGTTAATCTTAGAGAATAATAGAAATTTACTTTCTGCTAGTGACTCACTTCTCTCAGAGAATCAGCATCCATAGAGAATCAATATCATAATTAGTTTTGCTTTAGTACAAAGTGTATCTACATGCCCTAGACATATTACCGTCGAACTTTGGTAATATATAGCATTGATCCAAAAGGTCGCTAAACCCATAAGTTCCTTCTTTGCTTGCTGGATCCAATTGCCACCAATGTGTAATTCCTCGCATCGCCTACATGGCTACATCCAGTTCCCAAGAGAAGGAGAGCCCCATCCAATTCACATTCCCATTGGCTACTAACCTTTTAATTTTTTTTAAAAAAAAGGCAACACCAATGGTCTTCAATTTTACAAGAGGTTATTAATTATCACAGCTAGAGAATGGCTCAGTTGGTAGGGTTGGTTTTGTACCAGTTGAAGTAACCGGTACCGGCCGGTACTAAATGGAGGGCTGTTTAGTACGGGTCGTAGACAGATAACAGAGAAGAAAAAATGCATGCAATTTTGAAGATTCGAACCCACAGCCTTACAGCTCATGCGAAGCTTCCTTTACCATTCCACCTATGCATCACATGTGACTATGTGCGAGATACTTTCCTTTTGAAGTACCCGTGGAGGCCTATTTAGTACCAGGCCAAAATCGCCGACCGGCACTAAATGTTACCCTTTAGTACCGGTCCGTATCATTGGCCGGTACTAAATGGCCGCGCCATTTTAGTACCGGACCAAAACACTAACCGGTACAAAAAAGTGACTTTTAGTAACGAGTGGTGTTATGACCCGGTACTAAAATGACTCCGGGGGCCTTAAATTTGGACCCAGTACTAAAATGGCTCATTGCCAACTTTAGTACCGGACCAAATTATGACCGGTACTAATGTGCAGGGACGAATGACCATTTTTCTTGTAGTGTATATGTAAATGAAGACCCATTCAATACTAATTTTCCCTAAAATGAAGTACTGGTCTCCTTTCTAATCTAAATGTAATCCATTTTGTACTAAAGAAAATGGTTATGGTCCATTGACATGTACTCCCTCCATCAATGTTTATAAGGTGACACGCATATTAATAGTCAAACTTTGCAATCTTTGATCAATAATTTGATTTTTTTTATTTTATAATATAAGCTTTGTATGATTGGATTCATGATAAATATACTTTACCATGACTATAAGTTTATAATTATAAGTGATTTAAAATAAGATAAATGAATGGTCAAAGTGTTATCTGCAAAACCATACCATGTTATACTATGTCTTATAAAATTGGAGAAGCGAGTAGTAAGGTTTGACTCTGACTCGCACGTAACCACCGGACTGCCGCCGCCTCCACTTTGGCTTGCCGTCAGGGTTGGACGCCGTCGCGGCTTCGCCGTGGGCTGCGCACGGCGAACTTAGATGCCGTGTGCTTTGGGGCTTTCGCCGTGTGCCTTGGGCACACGGCAAATAGCCAGAATCCGGTAGTGTAGCCACACGGTTTGCATCACGTACTATCACCAAATGGCTAGCAACTCGATCAGAACCTGGAACTGGGAGGTGTATCTAATCTTCGGATCGATAGAAGTGGCAAACGCCCAGACAGAGGAGTCGCATTCATGACGAATTATCGTTGACTATAAATATGCACATCAATACATTATTGAACTTTCCTTTCCCCACGCATATAACGAAAATGCATATGGGAGGCAAATCTGCAGCTCTCACATTTGTTTTACTAGCGAGATGGCCTCTGATGAAATATTCACCAATACCTATTTGTTTTGGACAGGCTGGGAGAACATCTTTAAACTATATAGTAACTTGACAGCCGATTCCTACAACCACATATACTAGTAAGCCTAAAAATAACAATATCGCGAGTGTAAGGTCATGTTTCATTCAAGTGCTAATGGATGGAAGTGCTAACTTTAGCACTAGTTCATCCAAACAGAAGTGCTAATGGGGTGGCCCAAGTTTACCAAGACTTAACAACTTTAGCAAATATATGAGTGCCAATAGGTGCTATAGTTTAGCACTGAACTGTAGCCTATCCAACCAGGCTTTAAGATAAACATGTTTACATTTGCCTCTGTAACTTGGCCATCTAAATATCTAAAAAATTATTAGATTTGAAGTCTAGAATCGTAGGTACTCTCTAGTAAAAGTATATAAATGGTTAGTTCATCCAAACGTGTCTTTTGAAGTTTCGGCGAATTTTAAAACTTGGCACATCCACAAATATACTGTGTTGCAAAAGTTTAGATTCAAAAATCTTTTAGAAAAATGATGCACGTGCACTAAGAAGACAAATATATTTATGACCCGAGGTGTGCTATACATTAGACTCATGTGAAACTTGAGAAGAATGAAACCTGATGAATTAGAAAACTTCAATATATACTCCCTCTGTCCCAAATTATTAGTTGTTTTTATTTTTCCAGATGCATAATTTTTACTATGCATCTAGATATACATCATATCTAGGTGCATAGTAAAATTAATGTATCTAGAAAAACTAAAACTACTAATAATTTGAAATGGAAGGAGTACATTGGACTCACACGGTGGTTGTAGTTAGGAGTTAGGACCAGTTTGGTTGGTGACATGGATGGTGCACGTACCGTGAAGCTTGCTTGTTGATAATTGCATGGCCTTTCCTCTCTTTTTTTAAGGCTGGGATAATTGCTTGTTGGACTCACGGTGGTTGAAGTTTTTTAATGTTGACAAACTGACCTTGTTTGATTCATTCATGACCTTTTCTTTGCTTCATGGCAAATTACCTTCTATGTCCTTTACTCCTTTGATATATCCTACACGAAACGAATCTGGTTTCAAGTTTCAAAGAAACGATCCTGATTCTCCTGACTTCTTCATTTCCAAGATTAACTTATACTGGACTCCAAGACCATACACCAAAGCAAGTCCCAGTCCAAGTAGAAACTATATGCCGGGTTTCTTTATTCCAAGTTTCCAACAAAGTTGCTTGTTGAGACTGACCGTGTCAAAAAAGACATCAAAGACATAAACTATGACAAGTACGGCATGAGTGAGGAATCTATGTATGATGTGTCCATTCTGAGGTGTGATTGACATCGAGGACGATCATTTACCGTAGCTGGATTAGAATAAACTTGATACTTGATCAAATGTTTGTCGGCCATAAAACAATACTTTGACTTGATCCATTCTACTGTTACTATCTTAGACTAATGGAAAATTGCAGAGGCAGAGGTCATAGTCCTTGCAGGGTAGCTTCCTCGTATCTTTGTCGAAGCATGACAGTACGACAGCTGTAGTCCCCTTCATGCACATTCGCCGCCACTGGGTCATTTCAGAGAATTCCACTGACAGTTACCCTCAATCTCTATAGGTTTCTGCTCACAATCAAACCGCATGTCATCTTTCCTCAGAAACCAAACCGCATGTCCCGAACTGATCAACATTCGGGAGATAATTAAGAAAGATTCCTCTCTGCCAGTCAGATGTACATACTTCCCTCCGTCGTTAAAAATATGGGATTTCGGACTCAGGGCATATTTATTTAATGATATTTGTTTTTTGAAGATCCCAAAAGCTAACGGTCAAAAGTACATAGAAACTGAAACAAATAGGGTATAATCATCTTTATCTTAAACATCACATATTTAAGAACAGGGAGTATTTTGTGCTTTACATTTTCTTCTCTAATTTAGGCTCAACATAATCACTGACAGTGACAGCCTCGCTAACCATTGGCTAGCTGGCTAGTTAAACTTTGGTACTCGAATCACGAGTGCAATTGTGATGTGCTCCCGTGAAGTTGTCACTCTGGCGCCACGACAGAGAGACACCTATCTTACTTCTTCCTTTCCATCACAGCAATGGTCCTGTTTGGATCCATAGGTTATTTTATTTAGCCCACCCCTAAATAGTCTCAAATAGCCTAAAGAGAGCCAAACAGCAGGGCTATTTTGAGCTATTTGAAAATAGTCTACCCAACAAAATTATCCCCCTCAAGAGGTGATATTTAGAGCTATTTTCTGTGGGACCCACCTTATCTCTCTTCCTCACCCTCACGGGATCCTCTTTCTCAACCGACCCGCTCCTCCCTCCCTCCCGGTCCATGCCGATCCGCTCCTCCCTCCCAGCGCCGCCGCCTCCACCCGCTCCCGCGCCGTGGGCCCGCCTTCTCTCCCTGCGGCCGCACCACCCGGCAGCTGGCCGCGCCGACGCCTCCCCCACCCGGCCGCGCCTCCGCTCCGATCGGACTGGCCTAGCTGGATGCTCCTCCCGCCGACCCGTCGTCGTGGTGTGTGCTGCCCCGCGGCTGGCGCGGAACGCGACGAGGCTCTTGGTGCGCTTCAGCTTGCCCGCCGCCGCGAGGTCCTGGAGCACGTGGTTGGGCAGCCGCAACATGAACCTCTCGGCGGCGCCGCCGGTGGCGGGCGCTGCGAGCGAGTGCCCCGTCCAGTGCGAGCGCGGGAACAGCGCGGCGCACAGCCGGACTTGGAGCGCGCGCTGCGCTTGACGTTGCCGATGCGCGTTAGCATGTTGGCCTCCTCCCTTATGAGGTGGTCGGGACTAGAGGTGGGACTTGGGCCGTGCTATTTTTGGGCGGGCCGTGTCACGATTATTTGGCACGAACCAAAGCACGGCACGAAATATTTTGGGTCATGCTGGCACGACACGAACACGAGGGTCGTGCCGTGCTTAGAATTTCAGCACAACGGGCTATATGGCACGACCTGTATTTTGGGCCGTGTTTGGGCCGGCACGGCACGAAAACAGCCCATCGGCCATTTACGTAGCCCCTTTTATATTATGACAGTTAATCTTTCTTTATAATTAATAATAATCATGAAAGAAAATATTATTCATTTAAAAAATCATGTAATTTTCATACCATGGATAGTTTATGTACTTTCTAATCGCAATAATAATATTTCTATATCGATGCATATAAATCCAATTGCAACTATTCGGAAGGCTGTGCTTGGGCCGGCACGGCACGAAGACGTGCCGGCGTGCTATGGGCCGTGCTTGGACTTGATAATAGACTTGTCATGCCAGCACGGCACGACACGATGTGCCGATCGTGCCTACAAATCTAAATCCGCACGGCCCAAGTCCTACCTCTAGTCGGGACCAGCAAAGCAACACCGTCCGCGCTTAGACTATGCACGCATGCTTGAGCTTGGGCAACGACAGGCAGACTTGAGCTCGGGAATGGCGGCGATGAGCATGCAGCAACATGGGAATGGGATTGGCAGCGAGCGGGGTGCAGCTCGGGGCCGGCAGGGTCGACGCCGGCGCGCCGCAAGTCAGGCCAGCAGCGAGCGGGACGCAGCTTGGGGGCGGTGGCGCGGGCGCCGCAGCTCGAGCCGGCGGCGAGCGTGCCGCAGCTCGGGCTGGTGGGCCACAGCGCAGCCGCTGCAACTTGGAGGCGTGACGCGGGCGCCGCACCTCGGGCTGGCGGCGAGCGTACCACAGCGCGGCGGCGGCGGGGCGCGCAAGTCCAAGGCAGAGGCGGCCACAACAAGGGTCACGGCAGAGCAAATTCGGAGGAAGGGAGCTCAATAATTGGAAGACAAAATAACTCAAAGATCCAAACAGCTCAAGAGCTATTTTATTGGAGGACTATTTAGGTGGACTAAAAAATAACTTTCAAAATAACTCTTAGTTATTTCTCCAAACAAGACTAATATCTCACTGTTTTGCACTTGTACAGTTCCACCACCCGTGCATTCCTTCACATTATTGTGCTTCTCAGCGTGAGTTTCAGAGCTCTCAAAAGTCAAAACACTCGCCATGATGGTGGTGGCTGTTAAAGGGAAGGTGGAGATAATTGATCAAATGCAAGATATCTTGGGCCATGTTGCCTACAGATTCCTCCCCCCCCCCCCCCCCCAGTAGTGAGTTTCGACTTCATATTTTTCGTCAGCATGATCTATGGAAACATATATAAATATAGCTCCCGTTTCTACTTTTTGTTCTGACTCTGTCAATTTCTATCATCAGCTGGTCCCGTGTCAGTTCGTGGACATGCATGCAAAGCCTAATTTCTTCCTTGTATACTAATCAATTTGTGCCATATTTCAAATGCACGTGGTTACAAAAATTCCTGCTGCTCTGTTGTTGTCGAGTTGCCCATTTTGTCAAAATTAATCAATATTTCCCGGTCATGTTGTGGTTGTAAAACTCAGTTTTATTAATTGCATATGAAGAAATATATGTTAAGACGGCTCTCCTAAGTAACCTGAAAAAGAAAAAGAAATGTGACGAGAAAAAAAACAATTTCTCATATTTGAAATGCACGTGGTCATTCAATTTCGGCGTTTGAAATTACAGGGGCACAAAAAGTACTTGCATCCTCTTAGTATCAAAGCGGGGCCGATCTGCAATTTCTGTCAAGTTTTCTTTTTACAGGGGCACAAAGCGGAGAGAATATATAATCTCCGAAGATGGATGACCAGGCCATCGAACGAAGTGCTCTTGCGGTGACATCACGCCAGAAGTCGGGAGCAACAAAACCAAGGGAGACCCGTAATTTTCCACGAAACAGCTAGAAGGGAAAGCGATCGGTCGTCCATTAGAAAAACGTCGGGCCCTATTGCTCCGCTTGACCGCCGCATTAGAGCAAGGATTATAAGAACGCCGGCTGCCGGCGCATGAGCGTTGCCAGGTCACTCAACGCCCATTGTAATCAATGCTCGTATAGTAAAAAAAAGCCGGTCGCTGGCTATTTGCATGAATGCAATCCGCTTTTCACGGTGAGATAGATTTTTGGATTTGCTGCTCTACGCCGGGCGAAGAGTTTACCGCCCGCTATCATTTCTCTCTCTTAACGTGGCTGTTTTTTCGATGACGTGGCTCCTCCCCGCCGGCTGGGAGAGGATTATAATACTTGCTCTTAGTTAAGTTAGGCAGCATGGTTTGGTTGGGCGATCCCAGGCTACCTGAATAAAAGCACATCAAAAGCCTAGTTTGTGTGTGCGCGTGTGGTACCACCGGTCATGCGCGCTCTAGCATGCATCATGTTTTCCATCATCAGGCCTTGCTTAAGCATCCAATAAGCCACACCAAATTACGTCTGCTAATAACTTGCTCGATCTCATTGCTTACTGTTGAAAGCGTGTGGTTTTTGCTGCACCGTGTAGTGGACACTTTTCGCCGGTATGAATTTAGCTACTTCTAGCAGCAAGATTTGGTAATTACCCCATAGGGATGGTAAAGATTCTTAAATTTAGCCTAAATAATATAAAAGCATCTCCAGCAGTTTCCCAATAAACATCTCACTATTATTGGGATGTCGCAATACCACTTTGATACTTCAATACAACTAACATATTGGAAGAGCCAAAATTATCCCTTTATTTGAGGGGGGTTGGGGTAAAATATTGGGATAACCTAATAATTATTGGGGAAAGAGAGAGCTTATAGCAAAGTGATGGAGTATATCTCTTTCCAATATTATCAGTTTATTGGGGAAAGAGAGACTGTTGCAGATGCTCTAAGAGTTAGGCTTGAAAATGACCGGACTCTTATATAATTTTGAGCTAAATGTATATAATGACCAAATTAGATTGTAAAGAGACTACTAAAACCATGTTCAGTTATCACCTATGCTCCGGAATAGATACTAATTCGATGCTTTCAAGTAATCCTCATGCATTTCCAAAGCAACAAAACAAATAAAGCTGTGGAAGCAACAGCCAAAGCCAACCCAGCGCATAACGCTCCTTTACTTTCTAATAGTCATAGATGGTAGTATCATATCTTTTCCTCATGGTGATTTCTTCTATTTGTAGAATAGATAGTTCCAGATTCTTCTATAGTAATATGCTTCTCTAACACGCATGAAAAGTGCATAGATCTACGCGGTAGAAAGTGACCCCTTTGTTTAGTTAAAAGACCATATATTTGGTCATGCAAAGCTTGTAAAGTGAGTTCTAAGATTACATGAGACCATGTGTAATGCTTTCATCGTGCAAAGTAGAAGGCAATGGTCAATTGAAGTGCAGGTGTATCTCTATATTATTCTAGTATTTCTTGTGCAACATTTAATTAACGGTTTCTAATACCAAAGATTTTGCAGCGGCCAAAACCGCAACGCTTCTTTATTTTCCATTATTTTTAGTTCTTACACTTCATGGACATCCTTTTTGCATACCAGTGGTTCTAGCAGCACATAAGGTCGAGCTACCGTCTTTCATGTCATAACAACAACTGGGAAGATCATATTGGCCTTTTTTTAAGAGAAAGCTATTACTCACCTGAGTGATTTGAAGTATCTCCTCACTCAATTTTTTTTTACTCTAAATCCTTCCTTTCTTCTCCAACTCTAGCGGGGGCTATTGCTCACCACCAACCTTAGAAGGAGGGGCGGCGGCGGCAGACCGGCCCGACGGTGGTGGAGGGCGCCAAGGGCAGTGAGGTGAGGCCGGCGGCGGTGGCATCGCCGGCCCGGGCGGCCTACGTTAATCTATGAGACCTCGTTCCAAAGTCTTTTCAGGAAGGTGGTCGTGCTGGTGCAGGGGGCGGGGGTGATAGTGGCGGGAGGCGGCGACCACTACTACAATTCTGGATTAAGGGAGGCACTTTAAAAAGAGCTCTGAGGCGGGCACAAAAAATAACCGCCTCTGTTAATGCCCAGCATTAGCAGAGGCGGTCATTTCTTATTAACTGAGACGGTTTTCGAAACCGCCTCAGAAAATCGATTAACAGAGGCGGTCACGTTATAAAAGACCGTCTCAGTTAAAAAGCCCAGCCCAAAAAATCCATCTCGGGGCGATAGATGGCTCCAAATATAAACACTCCACCACTTAGGGTTTCATTCATCACTCACCCTCTCTCCTCCCCCTCCCTGTCTCTAGCTCTTCCCCTCCCTATCGTGACAGAGGCGGCAGACCCAAGCACGGCGCGGCCCCGCTCGAGCGACGGTGGACCTGAGCGCGGTGCGAGAGCCTCCCTCCCTCGCGCGGTGGCAGCCCCGAGCGGCAGCGCAGTGTGGCCCGAGCGCCCGTGGACCCAAACCGCGGCGGTCAAGGGGCGGGGCGGCCGGATCCGCGGTGGTGGCGCGGCGAGAGGCGGCAGCTCGAGCGTTCGGCGGGCGTGTGCGGCTCGGCGGCGGCAGCAGCTGCGCGCGCGGCCAGGCCGGTGGGCGGGCAGCGACAGCGAGCGGCGGCGGCAGCGACAGCAAGCAGCGGCGGCGCCCGATGGGCTCGGCGGGCCCGATGGGTTTTTTTGTTTTTTTTTCTATTTCATTAACAGAGGCGGGCGGGCCAACCGCCTCTAAAAATGCCTCACTTTCAAAGGCGATATCTCAAAGGCGGTTGCCTCTGCCCGCCTTTGAAAATGCTTTTCAACCGCCTCTGAAAAGAATAATGTAGTAGTGGACCAGCACGGGTGAGCTAGGGTTGCGCCGGAGGGTAGTGGCGAGGTTATGTGACGAATTAATGGATTAGTATGTTATTACAAGGCCGTAAGTCTTGTTTCCTTTCGAGGCCCGTGTATATGTATCAAGGTCTCGTTTGGTTACCATAAGTCACCTCTGACATATGTTGATGATATATTTTAAGTTACTTTACTTAAATCACTTTCTGTTTGGTTGTAATGACTAAAGTGAGTGACTTAAAGCTACCATTGGGTGGAAAGAGACCAAATAAGTCCCTTTAATGCAAGTTTTAGTGGAAATGTCATAGTAGTATCATGAACATTAAATTTGCTGACATTACAAAGTTTTTACGAAGAGAGAGGATAGAAAGTGTCATGAAATGTGAGAGGTATGTCATCGCCATGACATTCCTCCAACTCAATTACCTAGTTTATGATTTTGGTAACTGTATCGATAATACTCCTGAGACTTATCTAAGCTACCCTTGAGTGACTTATGGATTTAAGTTTCTCCTATCTATTTTAGTCCCTATAAGTTAGCTCCGTTTAGATCTCGATTAACTTGAACGGACTTAAAGGGAAGTAGGTAAAATAATTTGCTCGGGACAAACTGTCAAAGCTACCAACTTGTGCATCTCGTTGGAACGTGTAGCTGTGCACCCATGAAAAACGGTCGAGTTGAATTCATTTCTAAAATAAATACTACGTGCAAGAACAAAAAGCCCTTTTCCGATGAAAAAGCAGAGGAAAAAATATACTAGTCCTACTTGGGGAAGGGGCTCGTTGGGCCGCTCCGGTCGTCTTCCCGGTGGACAAAACCGCGTTTTTCCACGGCCACCGTCCCCAACATTCGCCGATTCCAACCCCGTCTCGCCTCCTCTCCGTGTTCAAAACCCGCGCACCTCCTCCTCCCTTTCTCCCTCCCCAGCTCGTCTGCACCTCCCAACCCGCGTTGTTTTTATATCCCCCAACTCCACCGCCACCAACCTCCTCCGCCTCTCCCTCCCACCACCGCCACCGCCGCCTGCTGTTCCATGAAGGACTAGTCCATCCGTCCACCGCAGCCATGGCGCAGCTCGCGGAGCGCTCGTTGCTCCTCTTATTGGTCCTCATCTCGCCGTTCGTGGCGTCAGCTGGTGTCGCCAAGCTCAACTCTTCGTCGCCCCTGTTTGGCATCGAGTTCCCGTCGTTCAACACCGCCGTCGCCGACACCGGATGCGACGGCAAGCTGGTGGCGGCCGAGGAGGCGGGGGACGAGCGGACGCAGCCGGCGAGCCTCTCCCCGTCGCTGAAGCTGCACATGACCCGCCGCGCCGCCGCGGCGAGCAGCACGCGGAAAGACTCGTTCTTGGATTCCGCCCAGAAGGACGCCGCCCGCATCGAGACGATGCGCCGGAGGGCGTCGTCGGCACGGCCTGGCGGCGAACGGGCGGCGGCGGCGTACTCCCCGCGGCGCGCGCTGTCGGAGCGGCTGGTGGCGACGGTGGAGTCCGGCGTGGCGGTCGGGTCCGGCGAGTACCTGATGGACGTCTACGTCGGCACGCCGCCGCGGCGGTTCCAGATGACCATGGACACCGGCAGCGACCTCAACTGGCTGCAGTGCGCGCCGTGCCTGGACTGCTTCGAGCAGCGCGGCCCGGTGTTCGAGCCCGCGGCGTCCTCCACCTACCGCAACGTGACCTGCGGCGACCAGCGCTGCGGCCTCGTGGCACCGCCGGAGGCGCCGAGGGCGTGCCGCCGCCCGGGCGAGGACCCCTGCCCGTACTACTACTGGTACGGCGACCAGTCCAACACCACCGGGGACCTGGCCCTCGAGTCCTTCACCGTCAACCTCACGGCCCCGGGCGCGTCCCGGCGCGTGGACGGCGTGGTGTTCGGGTGCGGGCACCGGAACCGCGGCCTCTTCCACGGCGCGGCGGGGCTGCTCGGCCTCGGCCGGGGCCCGCTGTCGTTCGCGTCCCAGCTCCGCGCCGTGTACGGGCACACCTTCTCCTACTGCCTCGTTGACCACGGCAGCGACGTCGGCAGCAAGGTGGTGTTCGGGGAGGACCCGCTGCTGCTGGCGCACCCGCGGCTCAACTACACGGCGTTCGCGCCCGCGTCCTCGCCGGCGGACACGTTCTACTACATCCAGCTCAGGGGCGTGCTCGTCGGCGGCGAGCTGCTGAACATCAGCTCGGACACGTGGGGCGTGTCCGCGGACGGGTCCGGCGGCACGATCATCGACTCCGGCACGACGCTGAGCTACTTCGCGGAGCCGGCGTACCGGGTGATCCGGCAGGCGTTCGTGGACCGCATGAGCAGGTCGTACCCGCTGATCGCCGACTTCCCGGTGCTGAACCCGTGCTACAACGTGTCCGGCGTGGAGCGGCCCGAGGTGCCGGAGCTGTCGCTGGCGTTCGCCGACGGCGCGGTGTGGGACTTCCCGGCGGAGAACTACTTCATCCGGCTTGACGACGAGATCATGTGCCTGGCGGTCCTGGGCACCCCGCGCTCCGGCATGTCGATCATCGGCAACTTCCAGCAGCAGAACTTCCACGTGGTGTACGACCTGCAGAAGAACCGGCTGGGATTCGCGCCGCGGCGGTGCGCCGAGGTGTAGAGTAGCCGCTGGTGCTGGTGGTGGTGGTGGCGGCGGCGGCGGTGGTGAGGCCACGCCACAGTTGGATTGATTCCGTGGGACAGTTTGTAGCAATAGCTGATTGGGAGGTGAATTGGGTGTAGAAATTTTTGGTTGGGAAGGATGGTGGCACGCACACAAAGCAAGCTCTAGTACTAGTAGTATTTATCAAAGAAAAAACAAAGGTTTTTGATGCTCAAATCTCGAAATAGAGGAGATTGGGAACTAGTAGGAACAACCCTAGTCGTTTCTACCATTCCGTCTGTACACAGTCATTAAGGGTCTAAGAGAGTTTTGCCTGATTTCTTTTTTTTTCCCGCGTTGTTTGGGTGGTGACAGGAGGAAGAAGTATCTGTAGCAGCAGAATGGTTGAGAGATTCTGTAGCAAGCTAACTAGTATACCACCGTACGTATCTCTTTGTTCATGCCGACTGTGTCAGACAATTGTGCATATGCAAATTATCAATTGTACATATGCAAATGCAGCGGACCCTGCGAGTGACTGGTACCAAGATATTCTCTGTATTCTGTCTCTGACGCCCCACAAAAACTTGTGCAGGAAATGGCTGTCTCATGACGGCCGCTGCGCGGCTGCGCCTGCGTCCGCGGGGTTAGTCAATTCGTAGGGGCGCGGGCGCGAGGTTGGTTGGTTCGTTGGCCTGTGGTCTGCTGCGTCAGCGCTAGCTCTTGTCAGCTTCCTCCCCGCGTCCCCTTCGAGACCGTGCACCGCGGCCGCAGGCTCTGCCCTCCGCTGGCGTGATTGCGTGGCTGAGAGGAGGGGAAGGCAGCGCTGTCTGTCCGCGGTGCCGCGGCGTGGATAGGCCGGTGCCGGCGGTGGGTCGCAGGGCAGCGACCTGGGGATCGCTCGCTGGCTGGCCAAATTAATTTCGGGGCAGCGGCGAGGTGGTGGTGGGCTGGTGGCACAAAGGGCGCTGCTGCCGGGGCCGCCCGGATAGCTGCCGTGCCGTGAGCGGATTCACGTCACCCACCCGTGGGTCACGGTACAGATCGCATCATGACACTGCTTTTCGTGGAATTGACCTTCTTTTCTTTTCACTCGCTATGGATGGGAAAAAAAGAGGAAATTAGGGGGTGTTTAGTTGGTAAAAAAATTTGGAATTGGATACCGTAGTACATTTTGTTTTTACTTGACAATTAATGTCTAAATATAAATTAATTAATATTATTAGATTCATCTCGTAGAAATTAGTTAGACTGTGTAATTAATTATTTTTTTTAATTATATTTAATGCTCTATATATGTATTTGAAAATTTGATGTGACGGATACTGTGGAGAAAAATTTGATAGGAGAGAGCATTCTCTGGACTGGAGCCATCATGGCTCGTTTGACATCAGCGAGCTGCTCCCTGTCCTCCCTTTCCATTTGTTGGCGCTGACAAAACAAAAACAGACTCTTGTTGTTTACTCCGTATGTTTAACCTACAACACCCGAGCTGGATTTTTTTCCTGAAATGAGTTAGGCGGATGCCGGTCCCTCCTGCCCCCTCTCTTCTCCCTCCTGCTAGGGAAATCCAATTTGTTCATCCTTCGATTCCTCCGTTTCCCATCGATTCCTACGCTCTCTTTGCCCTGTGCTCGATTTAACACCCCGTTTCAGAGCCAGGCTGCCATGGTTTCTTCCACTGGACACGCCTCTTTGGATCTCTGTTTCTCTTTGGATCTCTGTTTCGATTCCAAAAGCAAGATGGAGCAGCGCCTCAACTGCTCCAGTGATCCTCCGCCAGATCCCCCGCCCAGGCCCCACCTCATCTCGCTCAATCCTCAGCTGGCCCATGCATCCAACGCAGGGATCTGCCCTCTCCACCAATTCCCCCCCCCCCTCCCCCCCCCTTCATCAGATCCTACCTCTCTAGTGGTGGATCCATGGTTCTCTTGTGAAGCCGCTGCTGTGGTGCTTCTTGTCCTGATGAAAGCAGACTCCCTGCTCATGAAGGTGGCAGATCCAAAAGGCACATCCAAAGAGGTTTGTCTGGAAGATGTTCAAGAAGACATGGCCAAAGCTCGACTTCACTCTTTGGCTCAAGATGAAGCTGTTTCCGATGAGGCTCCGGCACCAGCCTATAAGGTGCCACGGGTGCCATGAGTATACTGTCTTGGAACTGCAGAGGAGCCGGCGGGAGCCTTTGCAGCCCTAAGATGCTTCACCTCTCCCGCTTGATCGCGTCTACTAAGGCCCAGGTAATTTTCATTCCAGAAACTAGAAACAAAAAACAACAAAAAACTAATCTTGTCAATAAATTTCTCTCCATGATGCTCATATTGTCCCGGCTGAGGGCCTTGCTGGAGGCCTTTGGCTGCTTTGGAAACAGGATGTGTCCCTGCATGTAGAGAAGTCTAGTTCTAATGTTATCCTAGCTACTTGTATGTATAAGCCAACTACAACTAAGTTTCTGTTAGCTTGTGTGTATGGTGATCCCTATCATAGAAGAACTAGAGCCATTTGGAGAGAAGTTCGTTCTTTTGTCATTCAATATCCAAATGTTCATGCAATTTGTATGGGGGATCTAAATAATGTTATGCATCCTAATGAAAAATTTGGTCCTAGACCTGTTAATGTTGCTCGTATGTCTACTTTTTGCTGGTTGGTTAAAGATTGTGGTTTGGTTGATTTGGGCTTTTCTGGCCTGGCTTATACTTGGTGCAACAAACATTTCAATACTAATCCAACTTTTGAGCGCCTTGACAGAAGTTTAGGGAATGCAGAATGGTGTGCAGCCTTCCCTTCTACTACTGTCTTCCACTTACCCATGATGATAAGTGATCATGCACCCATCTTAACGGTTCTGCAGTCCTCCCGAGCAAAACCGAGAAAGCCATTCAGATTTGAGAACTAGTGGCTCATGGAGGGGGACTTTCAGAGAGAGGCTTCATCTAGTTGGGCTAAATCAACTGCTAGATCTTTTGATCTCAAAACAAAATATCTAGCTTCAGATTTGTTGAAATGGATAAGGAAAAAGCCAAGCATCTGCTCTCAACTTGAAGTCATTGAAAAAAGTATCAACCAAATTCAAGCAAGTCAGCCAGCACAACAGGATCATGGTTTGGAAAAACATCTGATACAACAACACCATAATATTTTAGAAAAGCAGGCAGAGTTCCATAAACAAAGATTCAAGAAGTTGTGGACTTTGGAGGGGGATAGAAACACACATTTCTTTCAGCAGGCCATCTTGAAGCGAGCAAGAAGAAATAGAATTGTATACCTGACTGATGATCAAGGCCAACCCCTTACCACTCATGATCAGATTACTGCTTGCTTCAATAATTATTTCAAGGCTTTGTTTACATCTCAACTTCAACAACAGCAAAATTCTGGGACATCAGTGGCCAATATTCATGAAACATCAACTACTGATTCTTTCTTGGACTCAATTCCTGATAAGGAGGAAATATGGCAAATACTCAGACACATGAAAAGTGATGCGGCTCCAGGACCAGATGGATTCAATGTGGCTTTCTATAGAGCAGCATGGCCGTGGATTGGAGATGATGCCACTACTCTTGTTCATAACTTCTACAGAACAGGTACTCTACCACCTGAGATTAATAAAACTTTTATTGTCCTTATCCCCAAGAAAAATGCTCCTGTGCTTCCTCAAGATTTTAGACCCATCAATCTTTGCAATGTTATATACAAAGTTATTGTTAAATCTTTGGCTGATAGAATCAAACCTCATTTGCCTAATAAAATACACTTGTCACAGTCAGCTTTCATTCCTGGTAGGCATATCTCTTCTAACATTATCACAGCTCAGGAAATCACTCGTACTTTTGGTCTCTCTTCATGGAAAAACAAAGGCTTCCTTCTTAAAATTGATCTAGCTAAAGCCTTTGATAGGATTGAGTGGAGTTTTATCACTTATGCATTGTCAAGGAATGGTTTCCCTTCTCATGTTATTACTTTGATAAAATCTTGTATCTCCTGTAACACCCTAATTTAAATTTCAGCATTTTATAATAAATTTAATTGGCTTTATTTAATTTTCTAAGGTTTATTGTGTTAGACTTGCATTTAATCTAAAATTTTGTTCCTTAAGTGATTAAAATTTTATCATAGGTTTAAATTTTGGTGTTGCATTCATGCTGGTGCATAGTTTTAATTATTTGAGTGGTTTGAATTCAAATCTGTTTTTGAATTCAAACTTTGTTTGAATTAGAAATAGAAAAAGGAGAAGAAATAGAAATAAGAAAGAAGAAACCCAAAACCACCCCAAAGCCCGTTGGCCGGCCCACCCTCTCCCCTCCTGGCCCAGCTCCCTTCCCTCCCCGGGCCCGCTCGCGAGCAGCCCAACCCGCTCTCACCCTCAGCCCAGCGCCCACACCCCAGCTCGGCCCGCACTCCAGTGCCGCGCTGGCCCAGCTACCCGCGCCCCGCACGCCAGCCGACTCCCGAGCGCGACCCTCTCCTCCGCTGGCCCAGGCCCACATCGGCTCCGCTCACCCCTCCGCTCTCCTCAGCCCGCGCGCGCTCCCTGCCACCTGGGCCCAAGGCGTCAGCGCCCGCGCCGCTCGCCCTCGCCCCGTTCCTCGCTCACTGCCTGGCCGGGCCCATGCGTCAGGGTCGTCCCCTTCCTCGCGCAACGGCCGCGCCCGGCACGCCGAGATTCCCAGCGGGCTTTCCTTCCCGGGCACGCACGCCTAGGCCTTAGCCGCCCTATAAATGGGATCCCCGGCCTCTCCCGTACCCCATCCTCCACGCCCTAGCCGCCCAAACCCTAGCACGCCGCGCCGCACCTCGCTCCGCCGCACCGGGCCTCTGCGCCTCCGTGGAGCCGCCGCCCTGCCGCTCCCTAGCCCCCGAGATCCACCGCACGAGCTCCGCCCGGAGGCTAGGAACACCTCCGAGCCCACCGTCGCCGACCTCGACCTCTGCAACACCCTTCTCCGCGAACTCCACCCCGTCGCCGCCGCCGGATCCCGACGTCGCCGGCCCTGCACTTCAGCACAGCTCAACTTCGAGCCCCGGTGAGAATCTCCCCAGCCCCCTCGACCTTGCGCACCTGTTTCCTAGGCACTTGGGCCACTTCTGCGGCTGAACACCGCACGCCGGTGATTCCACTGCCACGCACACCCCTGCTCCGTGGCGGCGAATCCCCTACAGCACACCCCGATCACCCCCGAACCCGTAAAACTTCCCCAGTGGATCACGCGTGATGCGTGGAGTCCTCCCGACCCAAAAAGCCGTCGATTCGACCCCAGGATGGCCGATTTCGGCCATCTCCGGCGAGTTCTCCCCACGCGCCGCCGCGGGAACCCGCCGCCGACGCGTTCCGCCGCCGCCGGCGCCCACGAGAAACCCTGGCCGCCCGATCCGCATCCCACGCCCACAGTTAGATCGCGAAACGTTTTGTTCTGAGCCGAGGGATCGTGATCCAACGGATCATATCCGCGCGTACCCCTTCGCCCTGTCGTTTTTGCAAAAGAGACCCTGCGTTTCCTTGTAATCAACCCGCACTCCGTGGCAGTGTAAAAATATTTGCAGATCTGCCCATACTTTTACACGGACCCCCTGAGCTTTCCCAGAATAGAACCCGCCGTCCATGGCTGCTGTTTTTGCGAGTTAGACCCCAGAGTTAAGGTTTAATTATGTTTAGGCCCTCGGTTTTTGCAGAAAACCCCCTGGAACTTAGTTTTTATCGCAGATAAGCCCCTAGAACTTGTTTTTAGCCTAGAATATGCGTTTTAGCTCGGTTTTAGGCGTTCTTTATGTCCACGCGATCGTTGTAACGCGTAGAATAGTTTTAGACTAGTTTAGTGTGCTGTTTTTATGTATTGATGTACTGTTCCTTAGCATTTATTAGTGTTTGCTTGTATGCTTATTGTTGTTGCCTTGTTTTTGGCCATGTGTTCGTGAGTAGACGTTGAGCTACCGGAGGAGCCCCAGTACCAGTACCCGGAGCAGCCGTCTTCTGACCACTTTGAGCAGCAGTAGGAACAGTACGAGGAAGGCAAGTATAACATGAACAACCTATCACTTTTAAATACATTTTCATACTGCATTTTAATACTGTATGCCTATAAGGACTTTCCTAGCCACTTTATATCCTTTATATATAAATCCTTTGGGTTGCATTTTGGTTAGTTGTGCTAGGTGCCGCGCTATAACACATTTGGTCCTTTTTAATTAATTTGGTTAATGGTATATGCAACTTAATTCTGAGAGTGGCCCTCTGTGTGGCTTGAGTGGCTCACGTCTCGTTAAAAATTGGTTTTTGTTAGAAACATGGTTTAGGGGGCCAGCACGGTGCTTAGTGCTTGGTTGGCCACTCTCCATAAGGACCGGTTCATAGAGTGACAACCTGGGACAACAGCGCTACCACAAGACTGGAATGGGACGGTCTTGGCTTACTAATTAGGTCTTTTTGGTTTGTAGTAACTTACCTGCGGGGCAAAGGGTGGTAAGCTTCAATGGTCCCTGCTTCTCCGGCTTGGTCTGTGCTTGGTTTGCGCACCTGTGCTTGTACCCCCGTGAGGTGGGCCCCATCATCGCCGATCCAACTCTTCGCGGTTACGCCTTACCAACGAGATTCTTTGTAACGGCCTCGTAGTGAGTTTGCTAGCCATCTCACCTATGGAAGTGTGATGAACAACTAGCGTAGCTCACGACTTGTGGGTAAAGATGTGCAACCTCTGCAGAGTGTAAAACTGGTATACTAGCCGTGCTCACAGTCATGAGCGGCCCAGATCCTCCTTTTGATTAGTGGGGTTATCTTCCTTTGGCGAGGCAGGTTTCCCCGGGTGGCTTGGTTCGGTTTGGTTCTCAGTAGTATCATGAGTAAATATGACTAATTACTATGTAACTGGGTTAATGGTAATTCATCAAGTCGTAGTAAATAGCTTTAATAAAATTTTGCCAACACTTAAAAGCTAATGCAGTTGAGTCAGCCAACCTTAGAGCCTCATAGTTTGTGTTATACTTGTTGAGTACAAGTTGTGTACTCACTCTTACCTCTTCTCTACTTTTTCCTCTTGGATACGCTACTGCTGCTCAGTTCCTGCCGACACGAGGGAGTTCGCTCAGCGCTACCAGGACTACGAGGACTTCTAGGCGTTCGTCTCCCAGTCGACGTCCCTGTGGCGCCCTGCTCAGCTTCGGGGAGTTCTTTTCGTATTTGTACTTCGCTTTCGCTGTATCAGACATTTTTGTCATTAATGTAATAAATAACATTCGTATTCGCTTTATTATGTCTTTTTACGTGATATGTGCTGTGATATACTATTCATTCTGTTGCATATATGTGTGACTTGATCCTGGCACGTATATGATTGCTCCGTTTATGTCCTTTTATAAACCGGGTGTTACATCTCCACTCCTGAATTTTCCGTTCTGGTCAATGGTCAGCCTTCTACCTCCTTCCTTTCGCAGAGAGGAGTTAGATAGGGTTTTCCTCTTTCACCCTACCTTTTTGTCTTGGCTATAAATGAACTCACCATGCAGCTTCAAGCTGCTTTGCAATCTAATCAACTTGCAGGAATCAGTCTGGGACCAGGATGTCCACCAATACATTCTCTTCTGTTTGCTGACGATCTCCTCATATGTGGAAAGGCCTCTTTAACAGAAGTGCATCTCATTAGGTCAATTCTTCAAAGTTTCTGCCAGATCTCAGGTCAGACTCCAAATTGGTCAAAATCATCGATATTGTTTAGTAAGTGGGTGGATAATCAAACAAGACAACAGGTGCAAAACTTTTTCCTGTCCCTTTGATGACAAGCCAATGTACTCATCTTGGTCATCCAATAATTTTCTCATATAAGGATAGAAGCCAAGCTTACAATTTCATTCTCAGCAAATTCAGGGCTAAATTGACAGGTTTAAAGGCAAACAAGTTGAATCACGCAGGTAGAATCACTT
This sequence comes from Panicum virgatum, assembly GCF_016808335.1. NCBI lineage: Eukaryota > Viridiplantae > Streptophyta > Magnoliopsida > Poales > Poaceae > Panicum > Panicum virgatum. The sequence goes on along the minus strand of NC_053145.1, from coordinate 28,797,784 downwards.
ATATCAACTCTGTATTAGTTTCTATCCCTATTTATTATATGAAGAATATCCTATTCTCAAAAGGCTTTATTGATAAGATTAACTCTATTTTAAGGCGGTTTTGGTGGTAGGGAGTTCAAGAAGAGAATAGTTCGAATCCTTTCCACTTTCAGGCTTGGGCAGATATCTGCCAACCTAAAAGTGAAGGTGGCCTGGGAATTCGAAATTTGCTTGATGTTAATAAAAGTTTAGTTCTCCACTCGGCCTGGTTAATTGCTTCTAACAAGGATCCTTTTTTTTTTATTGGAGTGTTGAAATCGAAATACTATCCAAGGACTTCTTTTTGGAAAGCTCCCACTCATGGCACAAAGTCAGCCTTTTGGTCATCTATTTTACAGGTCAAAAAAATACTGCACCATAACTCTATTTTATAGATCAATGCATGTAATAGCAACATCTGGACGGATCCTTGGTTCGAAGGTTGGGAAGACATCCATAGCTGCTTGAATTTATCTCATAATACACAAAATCTGCCTAATCAGGTATCTGAGTTGTGGGATCCCCATCATTTCTCTTGGAACGCAGCTACAGTGCTCTCTACCTTTTCTCAACCTATTGCAAACCAGATCCTTCAAACTAGTAAAGTTCTTTCGTCTGACCCAGACAATTTATGTTGGAAACCTTCAACTCAAGGATCCTGCACGACTAAAGAGGCATATAAATGACTGCGCAACCAAGCAAATCATATTCTCCCTTCCACAGGTCCTAGACACATTTCTCCACCAGCTCTCCTCATCCTTAACAAAACCTGGAAGCATAAAACTATTCCTTCCAGAAGCAAGGCCTTCACTTGGAGACTCCTTAGGCACTCTCTGGCTACAGGTTTACGAGCTGGTCTTCTAAGCAATAACATTGACAAGGCTTGCAAGATGTGTGGTAAGATTGAAAATGATTTCCATCTTTTCTTTGAATGTGATTTTGCCAGATCGGTCTGGTTTTCTGCAGATCCTCCGCTGCGGGCTGATTGTCTAACGCCGGAGAATGATGGCCTTCAAGGAATGCTGCACGCTATCCTAACAACCTCCTTTTCCGATTCTCTTTTGCAACAAGTCCTCACAAGATTGTGGTACCTATGGAAAGCTCGCAATGATTTGAGATTTAACAATAAAAAGTGGTCTGTTCACGGGGTGGGCTTTGAGGTGATGGCTGACATAACAACTTCTTCTCCTCTTGATTCGATTATGCCTATTTTCAGGAGTTCGCAAATTCCCGCACCTCAAGCACATAGGATTCAGCCTTTCAGACCTCAGCAAGCCTTGTTAACCAGTGTGAATCAAATGAACTCTTTTTCTTTGCCTATGTCTTTTTCTATGCAGGAGCATCTACAAATAAGGATCATGTCTTTGACGGCCGTAGGCTGCTCAGACATAGAGATTGATCCAGATAGAGCTGGGGTTGGATCAAAAGTCGCAGGTATGGGAGTGTTCCTGGATCTTAGGAACTCTTCTTATGCTTGCCATGTTCATATCACGGCAAGGGTGCAGGTCCCAACGGTGATTCTGGGAGAGTTGGAGGCCATCTTTTGGGGAGTCAAATGTATTGCTGACCTGCTTTCAGAACCTTTCTGTTGGGGAACTGATAGCCTTCTGGCTGTTCAGTACATGCAGAAGGATCTACATCAAGTACCTTGGAGGCTTAGAGCCAAGATCTCTCAACTCAAATTGCTTCAAAGGAATCATCCATTCCAGGTGATGAAGGTTTCTAGAAGACGAATGCAGAAGCTCATTGTTTATCTAGACAAGCTAAAGCATTTTTATCAACTACTTCTACTGTAGTTTCGTGCAATACTGCTGCTCATGGGCCTTCCTGCCCTGTTATAGTTGTACTCTTGAATGTACTCCGGGGGTCTTTAGATCTCCTGAATGTATGTTGTTCTAATTAATAAATAAGCATGTTGCTTTTCAAAAAAAAAACCTACAACACCCAACGTTGCGCCTCGGCCGCGTGACCCTTGCTGCCTCAGTGGCCTGGTGGTACGTGCGTGCTATCATTCCGTCGCACAGGCTGCGAAGAGTCAAGCCAGGCGAACACGGCCCCAGGGCCCGGTGTTTGAACACTCCTACCGACACCGACCTGCTGGGAAGAGCATGCCTGCCTGCTGGTTCCGCGAATTTTCTCCCAAAAGGCCGACCCGGAATTGTTCCTCGGACGTGATTACTAGTACGTGCAAAATCAAGTCAGCCGTAACAATCTCAGAAAAAGTTGCAGGAGGACTCTGCGTCGGTCAAGCATCGCAGGAAGTTCACGGCGGTAACTCGTAAGTGAACCCGTACCACAGCACAGCCAGTAAATACAGTATACTACTACCGGTCCGTATCAGTAGGAGACAGATGACACACGGCAGCGGTCCTCGACTCCTCGTCTTGTGCGGCACACCTGCAGCAAGTGCGGTCGCCGTCCGTACACGAGGAAGGAACAGGGAAAAATGGACGGACGACGACCTGGTCCGCCTCTCGTGGCGACCGGCGCCCACGCATGCACCGACCTACGGCGCCTTGTACGCTCGGGGGCCGAGTAACGCTGACGGCGTACGTAGCTAGCGGGTAGGACTAGAGTGGATCAGTCTGCAAAGGGGCCGGATCGAGTCGCTCCTGAAGATGACCCTGTGAACCGTTTGCTCCGAATCAGGTTCGAGGGGCGACCCGCTCCTCGCTAGTTTGCTGGCGCCAATGCCCCGCGGGGCTCCGCGGATCGAACCTCGTGTACGTATGTATGTCCGACAAGGCATGCTAGATCTCTAGCATTCTGAAGCTGTACACGCCTGTGCATACTGAAACTTTGCATCGAGTGTGTATCCCGTATGAGGCCGATACAGATACAAGTATCGCTGTATTGGTATCCGTGTTTTCCACCAACAAGCGATTACGACTACAGTTGCATGCCTTCACTACATTACAGTTAAGGATTGAAAGGAGCAAGAAACAGACATCAGCAAGTTATCTCCAATTTCATTCATGCGCTGCAGTGTCAAATGATCGGCATGGATGGACAGATTCAACATTTCATACAGCTCGCTACAATTGAACTATAAGTCTGACCTAAGAAGGAAAACTTGTACTTCACAACTAAAAAGTATAATAATTTAAAGCCACAAATAACAGGGTTTCGGAAGTTTCAGAGCGCAATCCTCAGAGAAGGCAGTCAATAATGATGAGGACCTTTCACAGTAACAAGAGCTCCATCAAAGACTTATATCATGAAAGACTAGGAAGGTCAGCTGTCGGAAGAAACATTGGACAATATTAGCTGTAGTAAAACAAGCATGATCAGTAGCTACAGATTTAAAGAAGTAATGCACAGCTTACCTTATTGCAGTTCAGTTACCATCTCGCCCATTATGAAGTCATTGATGGACGCCATAGAAAACTCTGTTGATTTACCTTCTGCCCGGTACCAGTCCTGGGTGCAAATCAGTGCTTCAACAGCCTCAGGCGTCAAGCTGCTACGGAAGTCACTGATTATTCGTTCACTAGTGCTAAAAGCAGATTCCGCAGCTACAGAAGAAGCTGGGATGGCTAGCAGATCCCTTGCTATGCAGGCTAGAATTAGATATTTGGTTGCATTACCCATCCACCACTTTAAAATGTCAAATTCTTGAGAACGTGGTATTGGGTTCTCCTCCAAATACCTATCAAGCTCCGTGGTCATCTGGGATTGAAGATCACTACTAAGCTGTCGATCCCAAACAGCCCATGGATCATTCTTCATGGAAGGCACTGCCTGCTCAACACTTTGCGCAGCACCTTGTTCAGTTGCATTGGACTCCTTTCCTTGAGAAGAATATGATTGAAACAACTGACGGACTAGACTCTCAACCCTTTCAAATCTTTGCTTGGCTTTCTTTGGAAATGATTCCTTGAAAAGGAAGTCAATGAATTTTAGCTTAAACCTAGGATCAAACACAACAGGTACACAGAGCACTATATATGACTTATTCCAGTATTTGTTGAATTTTGACCTCATTGCTTCTAACACTGTGACAATTTCAGCAATTTTACCTGAGTACTCTTGTTGCAAAGCTAACTTGATCTTCCACATCAGATGGAAATAGAGATTGGAGGTGGGATATTTGGTACCAGATATGACATCTGTTGCATCCTTAAAGACCTTCAGCAGCCTACAGAGAACCTCAGCCTTCTCCCATTCCTCTTCAGATGGAGCATATGTGTACTTTTGATCCTCACTTTTTAACTTCTCAAAAGCAACTTTGTACTTCAGAGCTGTTTTCAGCATCAACAGCGTTGAGTTCCATCTTGTGGTAATGTCAAGACCAGGCTTCTTCTTGCATGTAATCCCTTCTGCTGCAATTATTTCCTTGAACATTTGTTTACGTGATTGTGAAGAACGAATATACTTTACACTTTCACGAATGTTTTCAACAACAGATTCCACAACTTTGAGCCCATCCTTGACAATGAGATTGATGACATGCCCCACACACCGGTGGTGAAGCAACTTCCCTTCTGCTGGTATCAATTTCTTGTCCACCAGATTATGCTTCAACAAGTCCATCATTGTACCATTTGCTGCAGCATTGTCAAGTGTTATTGCAAATAATTTATCTTCTATTGACCAATCTTGAATGCAGTTTTGAATATTGTTCAAAAGCTCATTTCCAGTGTGGGGTGTTTTCACATCGATAAACTTGATTATCCTTTTTTGCAACCTCCAGTCCATATCAATGAAGTGACAAGTTACAACAATGTACCCAAGTGTTTGGTTGCTTGTCCACATATCCGTAGTCAACGAGGACCTACATCTTGCATTCTTCAATGTTTCTTTGAGTGCAACCTTCTTCTCATGAAAGGCTTTAATGCAACCATTCCTAACTGTAGTTCTGCATGGCACTTTGAACAATGGGTTGAGACTTGCCACAAAGCTTCTAAATCCATCATATTCTGTAAAGAGGAAGGGAATCTCATGTAATGATATCATCCGCATAAGCAAACTCCGTGATACATCTGGGTCATAGCTCCAATCCTTCAAACTAGTGCCACAAGGAGACCTCAATGTAGAACTCAAGTCCTGCACTATTCTGAGAGCCCTGCTCCGTTTCTTACATCTTCTCAAGTGGGTTAGAAGAGAACTTGTGCCTGCACCACGTTTGGCAGCCATCAGAGTATCACAATGTTTGCACCTGCCTTGCACAACCACCCCATCTTCAATTATTGGTTCAAATTCTTTCCAGCAAGCAGATCTGAAATTTTTGGTTGCCCTATCAATTGCTGCTTGGATTGATGGATTGATCCCCTCAGACTGGCCATGGCTATTGTCAGCCTCAACATCACACATGTCAATATGTTCATCGAAACCTATCAATAAAAGACACAACATGTTCATGTCTATCACAAATTCACAAGCCCGTTGTGCAAGCAGTTTATATTTAAGCACATAGTACTCACCATCATTAGTGCTTGTGCCAGTTGGGCTTCTGTCGACCACACGATATTCGGTCGCAAGAGTAGGGATTTCGCTGTGGGATAGTAGCAATAAAACATCGTTAGTGCAATAAAAAAAGAGCAGCACAAAAAATGGGAAAATATACAATTGCAGTACTAAAATCATGGAGCAATTTCAGCACTAAAAATATATCAGCAACAAGTACGCAAACAAAGCATGCAGGATTCTAGGAAGTAGGAAGCATGCAGGTCACAGAAAGTAGGGAAAATAAACTTGAAAAAAAATGAATAAGCCATCTGAACTGTCCTTCACAGAAATATTGTTGAAACAAATCCTGTTTGGAAATTAATCCTTCACAATTGGGGTAGCTACTGATAGTAAAAAAATGACCACTATTCACTTTCAGATGATTTGAACACGAATAGCAAACTGCATTCAGGAATGGAACTACTGATAGTATTTTGCTATGAAATAGATATGCTGAACTGCTGGTTTCTTGCAGGTAATCTTAATGCACAGGAGACAGAAAATAACAGAAGTATCAATTAGACAACTGATTCCAGGTAAAACAAGCATGAACAGCACAAAGCCCAAACCAGTAGCTGATTCTGTGTGTTCAGAAGTTTGAACATATTAGAAGTTTGAAAATTAATTTATCCAAAGCCACATCTTGAATCAACTATTTAATAAGCTATATGCCCGTAACTAATCCTTCTTTTGTAGCATCAAGTGATCATGTGTTTTCTTTTTTGTGAAACATAAACACCCATCCACCTACTTCAAGATACAACTAAAAGCATTCCAGCACCCAAAATCCAGGCATTTAGTTGTTCACTAATGCATCAAAACCTACTCTGTAACACCCAGATGAAGCATGACTTGTATATGGCTCCCTCTGTAACCCCGTTCATTAATCAGGTACTACAGCTTGTGAAGTTCTTCTACGCCCAATCTTATAGCAAACAAAAACTAAGCAGAAAATCTGCATATGTACAAAGCTTGGAGGAAGCAAGGACGCAGTTGGCTACCTGACCAAGTTAATCCATACAAAGAGAAAGAAAAGTGTGGGACACTTTGGGGCATTTTTTTGTTCGGTAATGCTTGGGTGAAGGCTGACGATGGGGTGTGCTCGTGAGTTGGAGATCAGCAAGACAAAATCCCCCAAAACATTGCTCCACGCGGATGGATTGAAATCTTAGCAGAAGTAGCCGCAAACCAAATCGAAACAACAGGCAAAAAAGAAACTGCAAAGTGGAACAAGATTTCTCACCAAAGATCAGCATAAGGAGGGAGAGGGGTGTGATCCGGGCCTCGATGGTGCTCATCGTGGTGGCGAAGTGAGGTATTTGGGGGTGAATGGGATGAAGGCAGGACCACCCCTTTCGAGGTCGACCTCCTTCGCTGCTCCACCTGCGCCACCAGCGGGAGCTCCGCCGACTCCTCCCCGACCGCCGCCGGCTCCGGCAACAACCTCACCTCCATCTGCGCCACCAAGGCCCTCCTCACCGGCTCCGCCGCCGCCGCTGCGCGGTGATAGCGCCGCGGCCGAGGAGGTCCGACCCTAGGGGCACGGGGTACCACGGATCGATAGGTTCGTGATCCTTTTGACCCTTTTCCTTTTAGGATCGACCCGCTTCGATCCATGGGCCAAATTGAGGAGCGGGCCGACTTCACTAAAGGGTCGACCCGAACCCCTTGCAGGGTGAAAAGTGGACACTACTAGAAAACGGGCCATCGGTCCAAGCCAAAGATACCAGCTGCTGTTGCAGCCGGTACCCATCGGTACCGGCTGCAACAGCAGCTGGTACCTTTGGCCTTGGACCAACCAAGTGGAGGACAATTGGCACCGGGTGGTGGTTCCAACCGGTTCCAATGCGTCAGCATAGGCACCGGTTTGAACCACCACCCGGTACCAAATGACGGCGGCGCTATAGGCACCGGTTGATGGTAATAACCGGTTCCTATGGTGATGAAACGTGGCAGCTGCCAGGAGCTCGGGCCTAAGGCACCGGTTGGTGCCTTGACTCGGTGCTATTGAACAAAATTTAGCACCGGGTCATTGAAACCAACCGGTGCCTTTGGCCCGAGCCTATAAATACCCCAGCCCCTCCCCCCTCAAGCTGCCGTGAACTCACTGTTCATGGCAGCTGAGTGAGGTGAGGGGAGGGGAATTTTTGCTTTTTTTTTTTGAAAAAAAGGTTAGTTATTTTTCTTTATAACTTAGCAATTAATTTTTAGAAACAGTTATTACTTGATTTAGTTTATACATGTGATAATTATTTTTATTTGTAGTATCTTATTGTAGTTATATGCGTTATCAATTTATTTGATATTTGAATACTATCAAATTATTGTATTTATATGTTTTATCCATTTATTTGATAAGTGAATAGAATCTATTTATTATAATTATATGCATTATCAATTATATAAATGTATTGTTATAAATTGGTAGTATGAATGAACTATTTGTACAGTACAATGATGTATATAAATGTATTGTGGACCCAGATGAGTCGGCAATGGATGTACATGGCTGACCGGCGTTCAAAGGAGTTCATGGATGGCATGCATGAATTCATAGAAGCGGCCGAGAAACACAAGTATGGCGGTTTCGTTCGTTGTCCATGCAAATTCTGTGAGAATGAGAAGGATTACTCATCATCAAGAACCATCCATAGTCACTTGTTAAATAGTGGTTTCATGCCGAACTACTATGTTTGGACCAAGCATGGCGAAAGAGGAATTGTACTGGATAATAATGTAGAAGAAGAGGACAGGATTCCTGACTTTGCAGCCAATTATAATTCCTTTTCCAATGACACTGCAATGGGTGAGCCTGAAGAAGATACTGAAGGATACATTGTAGAAGATGATCTTGGTCAGATGCTGCGCGAAGCTGAGGAAGGTTGCGAAACAGAAAAGGAATCGAGAGATCTGAAGCGTATGTTGGAGGACTACAGAACATTGTTGTATCCTGATTGCAAACAAGACCAAAAGAAGTTAGGTACCACATTGGAATTATTGCAATGGAAGGCATCAAATGGTTTGTCTGACAAGGGATTCGAGGAGTTGCTGAAACTTATAAAAAACTTACTCCCCGAGGGTAACACCTTGCCGGAGACAACATACGAGGCAAAAAAAAAGTTGTTTGTCCTTTAGGATTAGAGGCACAGAAGATACATGCTTGTCCTAATGACTGCATCCTATATCGAGGTGAGTATGAAAATTTGGATTCATGCCCTGTATGCAACGCATACCGGTATAAGATCCCTCGAGATGATCCAGGCGACGTTGAGGGGATGCGTGTCAAGAAGAGGGTGCCTGCCAAGGTGATGTGGTATTTTCCTCTAATACCATGTCTGAAACATTTGTTCATGAACAAAACGAATGCTAAATTGATGCGATGGCACAAAGAAGAACGTAAGCAAGACAATATGTTGAGACACCCCGCTGATGGGTCGCAGTGGAGAAAAGTGGACAGAACATTCCCAACATTTGCAAATGATGAGAGGAATATAAGATTCGGCTTAAGTACGGATGGCATGAATCCTTTCGGTGAGCAGAGCAGTGGCCATAATACCTGGCCTGTGACACTCTGTATATACAACATTCCTCCCTGGTTGTGTATGAAGTGGAAATTCATTATGATGCGGTGCTTATCCCCGGCCCGAAGCAACCCGGTAACGATATAGATGTGTATCTGAAACCAGTGATTGAGGATCTTCTATTGTTGTGGAAAGAAGAGGGTGTTCGTATGTGGGATGCGCACGCAGAGGATCATTTTAACCTTCGTGCATTGCTTTTCGTAACCACCAACGATTGGCCAGCACTAAGTAACCTCTCTGGACAATCAAATCTTTTTTCTGTTAATAACAATTTCTGTTAATAACAATTTCGGAATATCAAACTTAACTTTGAGCGCAGGGTTTGGAAAAAATTTGTGAGAAATAACAAAGGATGTGGTCAATGGAGGCCCGAACTGAACGTTAACATGGATTATCCGGTATGTTGATTCATAAAGATTTGTCTAGTTAAGTATATAATCCCAAATTGTTCTAAATTGAGTAATTTATTTGTTTCTCCTTAAGTGTGCGAGACAACAACAAAGAACTGATTGGTGCGGGTACTACGTATGCGACTACTTGCACATCATGACTCAATGCGGGAAGGTTACTGATGAAGACACGAGAGTACGTCCAAACCGTTCACTAGTATATTTTCATAATTGTACTAACGCACATGATGTTAATCCTTTTTTTTCTAAATGATAGATGTCTCAAAAGGGGGATGAATGTTACTCTACTGATCGGATCAACGCCGTGTGCAAGCTGCTCGCCGGATTCATTTTGAACGAGATCTTGGATCCTAAAGGCGAGTTCTACCACGACGGTCACATCCATAGAGGACTTCCATCTATCTCCTGAGGGGACCAGTAGTTGGACTACAAACATGACTTGTACATTTGTAAATATTTTTAAACATTATGTCTTGATGTTTGTAAATTTGTAAATATATTAGTTCATCTAATTAGCTTAATTATATGCTCGCATTTCACTTTTAGTTAGTTTCAAATATTCCCTGAAAACGAACACGAATGACCAATGAACGTATAGTACTGTAGAGCTTGAGTGCGTTTAGCAATTATAAAAGAATAAACATTAATAAATATAACAAACAAAACTGGATTTGGGAAAAAAGGAAAAGGTCATTGGTACCGGTTGGAAAGACCAACCGGTACCAAAGGGGCTGCCACCTTGCGTCAGCGTGACAGCCTCTTTGGTACCGGTTGGACTTTCCAACCGGTACCAATGGGTGCCTAAGGCACCGGGTTAAATACTCGATGTCCTAAGGCGAGGCCATTGGTCTCGGTTGGCGGGAACCGGTTGGAAAACCGGTGCCTAAGGCCATTTCCAACCGGTTCTCATGGCCCGTTTTCTAGTAGTGGGAACCCTTCTCCATACGGTAATGCTAGGAATCAAACGTCCGATGGATGCGACGTCTGTTCCCACCATTTTCAGTCTCCTCCCTGTTATCTTTCTTTTCGGTAGTTTGGGGCTAGCAGCGCTTGAGCCAGCGGCGACGGCCGGCGTCGACGCGCTTGTCCGGAACTGCAGCACGCAAGGCCGGCGGCGACCTCCAAGTGGACGGCCGTGGGAACTTCGGGCGGCCGTGCGAGTGTCCGCAGGAGCTCCGGGTGGCAGTTGCCGCGCGAGCTCTACCGGCGGTGCAACCTCCTCGACAGGGACCATCCCAGTTGCGCGAGTTCCCCGGCATCGAGCTTCCCTGGCGGCCGAAGGAGGTTGGCGGCGGCGACCCGCCACCGCAGGCGGCGAGCCCTCAGTGGGTGGCGGCGGTTGAAGCCAGCAGCGAGCCCTCCATGGGCGGCGGCGGCCGAGGCCAGTGGCCCACCATCTGCGGCAGTGACGAGGGCATCCTTTGTTTGTTTAGGGTTTGTCGCATGTTGCAAGCATATGTTTCACATGTTTCAAATATTTTATAATAATGTTGTAAGTGTTTCATGTGATTGTTATAAAAGTAGATCTAGATGTTGCGATGTTGCACATGTTTTACACGCATATTGTGAGTGTTTTATCTGGATGTTGCATTCCATCGAGAGGTTAGAATGTTCCAAGTAACATGAAACAGATGTTGCGATGGTTTTTTTTCTCGTCAATGCTGGATGGATAATTTTTTTTTCAACATGCTTTGATGTTACAAACACTGATTTTTTATGTTGCATATTTGAGTTGTTCTATGTTGCAGACGTTGATTTTAGATGTTGCATGGACCGTCTGATGGGAGATGTTCCCATAGGACGTACGGGTGCTAGTAAGCCCGCTCTCCATACGGTGCGCGGCACGGTCTTTGACTCTCGGCCACCCGCCAGGGTTGGGATTGGATTGACATCAAAATTCCAAATCCAATTCAAGTGTCTAATTAAAGTCCAACTAAACACATGCTACCATCCAATCCGATTCCAATAATTAGTCTAACAACCAAAGTCCAACAGGGCCGCCGCCGGAGCCAATGGCAGGAACAACCTGCCCAACAGTGATGATGGCAGAGGTGGGGCGGTGTTAGCGTAATGAAGACGGAGGTCCCCATAACCTTGGACTTATGCGCGAATAAGGAAATAGGGGCCCGCCAGCCGCGCCAGCCGGCGACGTCAGCCGAGCGCAGCTGTGGGCCCCCCACCAGGGACGTTTTCTTCCCCTCGAAGACACCCGCCTGGTAAAAAGATCTTTATTAGGCGGTTACGACACATCGTCGCTGGACTCCATGCAGAGCCCAAGAGGGTGCACGGCTTCCCATTAGGAAACATCATGATTACCGGTGTGCCGTGCACTCAGAAGATAAGAAGATAGGCAGCAAATAGCTTATCCCTGAGCTACCCGTCCCATTGGCCTGAAGATGGACGATGGCTGGGATCCACCATCGTTAACCGCGCCCCCGCCGCGGTAAAAAACCAGAGCCACCTCGGGCGACACCCTGGGGTTGACCAGGGCCACCACGGACAAGGAGGGTCCACGGGGTGACCCCGAAGATCACCACGTGGCCGCATCCACACCACCTCGGGTGCCCTTTGGGGGACCCCGGGAGCGCAGGGACCAGCCAGACTGCCCCGAGACACCCCAGGGTGAGAAGGCCCACCGGTTAGTGTCTACGGCCACCCCGGGACTCCTCGAGATCACCCGGAGCGCCTCTGACACTGGCGGGACCTAGAGGCTTGATACGACGGGCCCGACAAGATGCCTGCCCACCTGACAGAGGTAGGGCAGCCTGGAAGACGGCGCGCACCATGCAAAGGGAGCGTTCACACCAGTTAGAGAAGCAACAGAGAAGACTGATGTAGTCTATAAATAGAAGGATCCCAGGACATGTAAAGGGACCGATCCTTTTGGGACCTAACTGATACACTGGTTTCGGGATCATCAAAGAACCAATCCCAACACATACAGGACATAGAGTATTACGCCCCCGGGCGGTCTGAACCTGTCTAAAAAGGATCGTCTCAACCTGCTCCTTAGGTGAGATCCTTGCGCAGTTTTTACCCCTGGCTGAATCTCTAAACGGGAGTTCCCACGAATCTCTGCTCGCGGTAATCACCCACCATCAGCCGGCCATCCCCTTTTTCGTCTCCCCCACCCCACAGCCCCCTTCTCCCTGAAGACGATTCAGGTGCCACCATCGAAGGTCGCTCCGCCGGCCTACGCGTGCCGTCGGCAGATCGAGTGCCGCCGGGATGTCATCGTCGAGCGTCGTCGCCAGGTCGCCATCGGCCCTTATCCCAGTGGCGGGCGAACACCAATGCGGAGGTGGTGGATTTCAACCTCAACAACAATGACCTTATGGAGGAGGAGAAACCCACCTCCGATCTGCCATCGTGGGCTGCGGTGATGGGCCCCATCAGACCCCAACTCCTCCTCTGCCCCTGCGACTCAATCCCCGATCCAGTCGCCGCCGGGCTTGATTTGGGTCGCGCCGCCACCGAAGGTCGCACTGCCGCACACCATTTACGCAGCTGGGATGTTGTCGTCAAGCACCACCACTACGTCGGACCTAGCTTCTGACCATACGATCACTTCATCATCCGTGGAATCTCGTCGTACCCCTATGCAACCCATTCCCAGATCTTGGTGGCGTGGTTGCAAAGGGCTAGTGGAGGATTCACCCAAGCGATTTATGGCTCGGTCACCTCTAGATCAAGGGGCCAATCCCAGCGCCTCTTGCTCCAAAAACTGCAGACTTGATGGTGGTAGATGGATCGCTCCCATGATCCCTTCAAAGTTAATGGTAGAATGGAGCAACCGGGTGAAAACCGAGACCATCATACGGTGGGTGACAACAATGATGCCTTGAGGCGCCATTGACTTCCATTCCATGGGAGTGTTGTCTTGGTGCTCCTGTCTTGCCGGATCTCCAGGTGAAAACCTGATCCTGTCATGGTGGACGTCGGTGGCGCCTTTGGCGTCGCATACTCTCAGGAGCGTCATCTTGGAGATCCATGTGAAAGGTCATTGGCTTTGTTCTTTGTTTTTTTTTTTTTGCAACCTTCCGTATGATTGGAGGGCTTGCTGTCGCTAGATTGTGCCTCCAGTGGATCTCTTGTGCTCATCTTCATACTTGACTAGGCCGGTGTCATTTTCGTCGTCTTCATCAAGGACATATAGAGATGATGGGAGAATTGTTTAGATACTGGATGCAGGCGACCTTAATTTAGTACCGATTTTTGTGTACTAAATTTAGATATTTTCTGATCTTTTTTAGTTCTTGTAATAAAATAGGCTGTGTATGTGTCGGCTACCAGCGGATACATAGAGGGCGGAATGTAATTCCTTTATCTAAAAAAAATCCAAAATCCAACCCAATCTAACTCTCCGTAAATCCAAATCCATCCAATACAATCCAAAATTCAAACAGACATAGTACTCCTCCTTTAGCGGTGGTAAGCTCTGTGCATCTCACGACTCGGGCATGCCATTGCAAGTCCTAAATTGTCGATCGGCCAAGCTACACACCATCCTGCAGCCTGATCGGATGCTCATTTCTTGCGAGGTGACCGCCGCCGCCGCGCCGCGCTGCGAGCTCACAGCCGCCGCCGCCACGCTGGGGGTGCAAGAGGAAGGAGAAGGGAGAAGGAGCGCGGGGATGGATCTGAGGGGGAACGGAGGAAGGAGAAAGGGGCGTGGGTGGCCGCGGAATCCCGGGGGCGGCAATAAAGAGGTGGGCAGTGGGTGGTGGGCCCCACCACGTGAGAGCATCGGTGAAAAAATCAACCGCTGAAAGGCAAGGTCACGGGCGAAGGTAAAGTCAGCATCAAGGCCTGGTAGGTTGGCTGGTAGGGCTCCACCGCTCCCCTCGTCTGGTCTAACAGGATTTGGATTATTCCTTTTTTTATCCAATACAATCCAATCTTAATTGACCTTAATGCAATGGGTATCATATTCAACTAGATTCAAATCCAGTAGAATCCAAAGGTCAAATTCTAACTACATTTGGATTTAGTCCAATCCATTCCGAGTACGATGCATGCGCATGGTCGGTCGGATCCTCCCAGATTGGAGGGCCCTCTCTCTGCCCCGCTCTGGATAAGCAGCAACCGCTGCTACTACGCAAGACTTCATTTCTTCAAAAGAAAAAAAAAATGTACGCAAGACTTCATGGATAGAATGATCTGAGATACTGTTTTTTTTTTGAAAGGTACGATCTGAGATACTGTGATAGGAGTAACATGGAGTGATCTCCTCCATCGCTTCCAACTTCCAAGCAGGGGAAGCGGAAGCCGCGGCCTGTAAGCAAGTCAAGCCAAGGCCTGGCTGATGTAGTGATGTGGTCCGGTGAACGGCTTTTCAGCTTCGAACCATGCGGAAAGGATAGCATTTTTTATGCGGTAGCTTCTCCAAGGAGTCGCGGCGCATAGTCGATTCCTCTCCTCTCGCCCTGTTCGAGCTGGGTCGGTGCTGTTGGGCACCCTGCTCAAAGGATCTTGTGTCCACCGCGGAAAAAGGACGTGGGAGCCACATGATCAGGTTGTGTGAGCGAGAATGTTTGCTAGCCGTCACCTGGTTGGTGTTTGGTTGACAGGCTCCGTCTCGCGCTTCAAGCCTGAAAGGGACTCGTTTTTGGACTGCAGCCGAAAGTAACACTATTCATGGAGAGAGAGAATTGAGCTATGCCATCCATGTACGTCGTCAACTGCGCTTTACTTTGACCATGGATACGTGTACGAACTTTGTCTAATTGTACTTAGGCTGTGTTTATTTGGTGAAATTTTTTAGATTTGTGTACTGTAGCACTTTCATTGTTATTTGGTAATTAATGTCCAATTATGAACTAATCAGACTTAAAAAATCCATCTAGTCATTTCCAGTCGAACTGTATAGTTAGTTATTTTTTTCAATTGTATTTAATGCTCTATGTATGTGTCCGAATATTCGATGTAACGGATACTGTATAAAATTTTTTGGGAACTAAACAGGGCCTTAGTGAGAACTCAAAGATGTGGGATTCAGCTGTGAGTAATCCCACCATGTAGTTTGTTTTCCCAAAGCGGCGCTGCTGGCGCCCGGACATCCGATGGGAACATCTCCCATCGGACGGTCCATGCAACATCTGAAATCAACATCTGAAACATAGAAAACCTCACATGCAACACCGAAAATCAGTGTTTGTAACATCAAAGCATGTTGAAAAAGATTATTATCCATTCATCAATGATGAGAAAAAAAACTCGTCGCAACATCTATTTCATATTTCATGTTGAATGAAATATTCTAAATCTCTCCATGAAATATTTTAAATCTCTCGATGAAAATACAACATCCAGATAAAACACGTGTAACATATGTGTAAAAATACATGCAACATCTCAACATACAAATCTATTTTTTACGATATTCACATGAAACAGTTACAACATTATTCTTGAACATTTGAAATATGTGAAATATAGGCTTGCAACATACGACAACCCTAGCAAAAAAAAAACAGAAGATGGGGAGCTTGTTGCCAGGAAGATAGCGCCGCTGGGGGGGAGGGGCTCGTGCGGCTTCGCGCGCGCTGCCTGGAGCACCCGCGGATACCCTCGACGCCGCCGCGGAGGGCGCGCTGCTGGCCCCGGCCATCGCCGAGCTCCTGTGACCGCCCCTTGTACGCTGCTGGCCTTGAGCGCCGCTGCCGCGGAGGGTGCCACCGGCGCGGAGGGCGCTGCAGGCCTCGGCCGCTGCCGTTGCGGACCTCCCACGGTCGCTCCTTGCACGCTGTTCGCTGCCACGGGATCGCTGCCAGCTCGATCGCCGCCGGCTTCAACCGCCGCCGCCCGCGGAGGGCTTGCCGGCAGCATCGGCCGCCGCCGCCCCTCGTCGCATGTGGAGGGCGCGCCGCTGCTCCCAAGTTTCGGTTGTCGTCCTCAATGGAAGAGGAATGGAAATAAAGGAAGGTGACGGAGAGAAAAGGAGAAGATGGTTGGAAGGTT
Organism: Panicum virgatum; assembly: GCF_016808335.1. NCBI lineage: Eukaryota > Viridiplantae > Streptophyta > Magnoliopsida > Poales > Poaceae > Panicum > Panicum virgatum. The sequence goes on along the minus strand of NC_053145.1, from coordinate 28,781,367 downwards.
GGAGAAGAAGGAAGACGTGGACCAAGTGATGCCACGTAGCGGGTGGGAGCGTCCGACGGGTCAGACGACTCATCTGTAGTATTACCGTTCCCAAAATCTAAACGGAGAGAACTCTCCATTAGTCCATTTCGTATTAAGGCTACGTTTGGTGTTTTAATTCAGTCATAAGTCTCGTCACATCGCATGTTTAAACACTAATTAAGAGCACTAAATATAGACTTATTACAAATCTGATTTCTTAAATCGTGACTTAATTACGAGACGAATCTATTAAGCTTAATTAATTTATAATTTGATCACCAATTGCTATGGTAACTATCTACTAATCGTACATTAATTATAATTAATAGATCGTCTAAAGCCCTAATTGCAGTTTATGCAATTATTTTTATATTAAATTAATATTAGAATATTTGAATTGACATCCAAACGTTAGATGTGACAGCTACTTAAAAAATAGGTTGAAAGGGAGCTCTCAAACCTTTCTAAGATGGAAAGTCTAATCCCACCATATTTTCACCATACATCTTATGCGACAGAATAACCTTGCAATCTAGTATTAAGAAAAGTAACATTCTACTTTGTGAAAGTTAAGAAAAAGTATCTTTGTATACTGTATTAATGTTAGAAAAGAATAACTTTGTGATCTTATTCCGTAAAGTTAAGCAACATTTTTAGTCCGCAATTTTTAAAAGTAATTTTATAGTCCATGATAGGAAGTAATTTGCTAATAATATAACTTGTTAGCAATTCTTATGATAGAGGAAGTAATGTTTTAAACATTTTTGTAAAAAAAGTAACTTAACCATTTTGATTGAAATATACTAACCGAAATTTTGTTTTGAAGTTCTAGTTGAAACAAATATAATAATGTACTGTATTTTAATTTAGATTGCTTTCCTAATTTCTTTTAGGGCATGTTTAGTTTCCAAAAAAAATTCTACAGTACCCATCACATCGAATCTTCGGAAACGTGCATGGAGCATTAAATGCAGTAAAAAATAACTAATTACACAGTTTAACTGTAAATGACAAAACGAATCTTTTAAGTCTAATTAGTTCAAATAACAACGAAAGTGCTACAGTTCCAGAATCCAAACTTTTTTCACGAACTAAACAGGGCCTAGTGGGCCTCTTTAGTTTGTTTTTTTTTTTGCAGCAGTTCACGTGAGGGCTGTGTCAAGCTATAACGTAGGAGGTAAAAAATGGAATGTTGACTTTTGCTTAATATGGTAAACATGGGCGGCTCTCTGGTTAGCACTAAAAAGAAAGGCTTGTTTGCATAGTTGCCTCCCATTTTTTAAACTTTTTTTATACTTGATCTCTTTGTCGACTTTAAGTCTTGGGCATATATGTGAAACACATCACATTGGGAGGGCTTTTTCTTGAAACACATCACATACACACCTCATTGTCGAGGGATACTTTGCTGACCAAAGGCTAATTATATGTAATAAATACAAGTACCCTTGCTAAGTTGAAGACTTAAATCTATGTGGTCAATTCAAATCTTTTTTATATATAATAAAAACTGCAGGTAGAAGAAACTAATGGGCTTCTAGGTTTCAAAATTGCTCCACAATCAAAATAAAGTTTCCTGTGTTAATACTGAAGAATAAATATTCATTGGTCACTACTAAAAGAGAGGCATTCGAAAAGTTTAGCTTACCTCACCCAGATACCCTCTGGAAATGAAGCCTAATCACATAAGAAACAGGTTAAGCTTCTGCACCCATGCGTTACACAATATTCATTTCCAAACAAACAAGGGAACTTTTCTAGCTTAGCAGGATAGTGACTCGAGATACATGTCAGATGTGATAATTGAACCGAGATCACAGCAAAATGAGAGCCATCGTCACCTTTCAAAGAAATCAGAATTCAAGTCTGCATCAACAATATACAAAAGTACCCATGAGAATTATGACGTACTCCGTACTATCTATTCATCGACCTCTCGTTTTGCCAGCGAGAGAAAGAATATTATTACTACATAAGAAGCTACGGAAGGGCCACTTCAGCAGCATCATATGATAAAAAACATTCATCACAGTTCCCATCAGCTTGCAAAACTTGGCGTTCCAGGAGACATCTGTCGCTACCACTAATACTGACTAATGATGATAGTAGTCGCCAAGACATCACAGGTCCACTTTTCCAACAAAACATTACAGGAAGGATGTGTCATGTTACAGGGATAGGAATACTCTGTCACTATCCTCTGGTTAGCAACAACTAGGGAGGTGAAGCAGTAAACCCCATCCGGGTACCTGATCCAGATAAACCTAAAAAAAGCAACCTACTTGAAGACTAACGATTGGTGTTTGAGAGAGAAAAATGAAGGACAGCAGCACATGCTTCGAACGAATTTTCTTTCTTTTTAACAGTTTTAATAATTGCAGACCATAGTTATGCATCCATTTACTCGTTAGGCATCCAAGTACACATAATGATAACCAGAACCTTCAACCAAGGATGATTAGAGCCTCATCAGATATGGGGCCAATTACCAATGTTCCTAGCAATAATCAATAAAATATCAACTGATAATAAACATCATGGTACCAATTCTACAGACACATCTAGCGGCACTGGTTATTGTTGAAAACACAGCAACAGAGGATGCCAAGATGCTATTGGAGAAACAAAGAAGGGGGGGAGGTGCTCGGACATGGACGAATTGGTGAACCTGGCAACACTACTGTTTGAATCAATACAATTGCATTACTTTGATAAAAAGTGACCACAACGCATGTCCATACCTCAAAGTAAGCAGAATTAGATCGTGATCCTAATTTCTGTCGTGATTATCGTGCTAGTACCAATCAAAAACATCGCCAAGATCACCATCATCATCCTCATCATTTCCAGAAGGGCGCTCATTTTGCACATCAGGCATTTGTATGCCGGGCTCTTCATCCAACCAATTCGAATCATCTTCCTCATGGATGAAATCATCCAGTACATCCTACAAACATTGAAAATAAGATACTAATCTAATTAAATACTAAAATAAAGTCAATACAAATACAATGCATGTGTGCTTAAAGAAAAACCTCTTTTCCAGGGCCTCGTTCACTTGATGCGCCGTCTTGTTTATGAGTATTATTAATCTCTTGCTGCGCGACATCTTCAATGTTGAGATTCTTAATTACCTTTTTGAAGTACAAATTATCTGCACACATAAATCAAATCGGTAAAATACAAGCACTAAGTGAAGCTAAGTCAAAGGTCAGGAGAAAACCTGAGTTAAGCAATATCTCACCTCCTGAGCGATGAATTATAGCATCATGGACTAGCAACGGATTTTTTTTCTCCTCGGTTTTAAATTTTGCCCGCACCTGCTGACGGGTCTTATCAGGGAGTAATTGCTGTATCATTGCAAAATCGCTACCAAATTGTCGAAGCCCCTGGGACAGAATTAATACAAAAGCACATATTAAACTGGAATCAACAGAAATAGGTAAGCAAATACCATCTTAGAAGATCTGAGATTGTATGCAGCGAAACTAGCAGTTCAAGGGCTTGATTTATAAAATAAATACCTGGTAAAACACATCAGTATCAGATTTTGACCATTTGCCTCGAGTTTGTTTGTTCATGTAGGAATGGTAGTTCAGTTTTTTCATATTTTGTACATGGTTCTCTGTTCTGTCATTGTCGAAGTTCCTTCCTTCCTCATCTCCATAGTCCAAATCATCCATATCATCATGAAATTGAAAGCTGCTGTGCATAAGATAAATTATTAACAGAGGAACACAAATCAAGAGGTTCAAAACTAAAGTGCTCAGTTTGACCCTATTAATTTCAAATCTTGATCAAGGATGCCTAAGATATTTTAGTCTCGAACTTAAATTCAGCCTAACCATTCAGCAATCTCAAAAAGAGTGAAATTGGCAAACAGGCTGGCTTAACTTTAAGATGAATTTCTGGGTAGCCAATCAGCCAATGCTTTTGGAAAGCCATGGCCCAAGCAGAGAGGGCATGAACATATTGAGAGACTTTAGCGCAAGGAGGAACAAGACTAGATGGGAACTTTTAAAGTCGCTACAGTTAAAAGGGGAGGAGCTGATATATAGTGGAAGGGTTTGGGTTATTCAACAGATAAAAAAGGACGTACCCAGTGCCGTAGGCTCCTGCACTGTTCGGGGTCTGGGGGAGGTTATTAGCGGGAGGTCTTTCCCACGGGGAGGTTATTAGCGGGAGGTCTTTCCCACACACCGTGCAATGTGTAGAGGCCACCGCTCGAACCTGTGACCTCTCGGTTCACAGGCGGCAAGCACTACCACTTGCACCAGGCCGCCCTTTTTTGTATGAAATATAATATCAGGAATGGAATACATAAAGCTAATAGGAGTGCGATATAAGCTTTAATGGGGTCCTACATCAATGTCATCAATGCAAACAATAACCTATCTGTAATACATAAAATGTCACCATGGAAAAAATAAATAGCCTAACAAAGTTTGGAAATCAATATGTTAATTCAAACAGGCTAACATTTATGTTGCGATGAGCTGTTGTAGGGTCATTTTGCAAGATGACATATCTGGATGAGAAGTAGAGAGTGGTACACTGGTCCATTGTGCTTGTTTATATGCCCAAGATCTACTTATATGGTATATCTTTTATTCCTCAAAAATGCAGGAGATATGTGTATCTTTGTTTTGAAGAGGAGAGAACATCCGGACCCTTGCAAAATCAACCACATCACCTCAATAGACTAGGCTTAAGCAGGTAGCAGTGAATGTCAAACACAACCACCACTCCACCAGTTACAGAATTACCACTTGACCTGATCAACAACTTTGGCCATCTAACTATCCTAGACCGTGACTCCTAAGGCCTCTAGCACCAGCCAAGCACCAGAGGTGAGCCTCAGTTTGACACTTCTCTAGATTCTGGGATGCAAGGGGAAGCACCGTCGAAGACACATTTATTACGATATTTCCAAAGGGTCCAGGCACCCAGAATGATGAGAGCTCAATATTCTCAACACAACTTATATGATATCTTCCGTAGCATTCAAAGGAAATGTGAAAAAATAGTATACCTTGTATTAGAGGATGGGCCGGATGGATTCTCTTTTGCCTGAAGAAGCCAAACAAAGTCATTAGAATCAGCATAAAAATATTAACAAATATAACTACTAAACTTGCCACAAAACTCACATTAACACGCTCTCTAGCCTCTTGTAACAACCTCAGGTGTGCTGCACTTAGCTTCATAGGATTTATCTCGTCATGAGGTTTTTCCAGTAAAGTCTTAACCTCTTAAACAATAAAGGCCCAAGATATAAAAATGAAACTCACAATATCAAAACCGATGCTTCAAAATTTTAGCTACCAACCTTTCGATCTCCTCTGGCGAATTCTATGGGTAAGCTTCTTCTCTGTTTTTTCTGCTGATGCATCTTTCAAGGTTCTCTTGCGGCCCCGCGAAGATACCTGGCTTTTATCTTTTTGGACATTTCGCTGCTGTGGCTCTTCTACATCACCCCTTGATTTTTTCCTAACCTTCCGATTAGTACCGGCAGTGTAATCATCACCACTATCATTATCTTCTTCAACTAATGAAGGTTCAACTAAGTCTTCATCAAAATAGTCATCTGTATGCTTAGGTGTCCCATCTTTCTGTGTCTTCTTCCTGCTCCGTAGTTTCATAGATGATCTGTTTTCCCCAATACCCAATTTTGGTGGTGGTTCAACAGCATGATCTAATGGATCCCCCTCATCGAACCAGCTCTCATTATCATTATGTTCCTAATCATTAGAATTTTGGATAAAAGTTTTTAAAAAAAAGAGAGAAATGAAAAACCTTGCAATAGTTACATCTTCTAAGCAGAATCAAATGCACTGACCTTTTCAGACGTCTGCTGAGACAAGTTACTTAAGTTTTCATCGATCAATTTGTCTTTGCAGGAATCGCTGAAGTTACCCATCTCAGAATTGGTATCTGTAGGAGTAACAACCCCAGAAGCATCTGACAGAGCAAAAGATACAGATTTTCCTTTGCCCTTTTCTCTTACAACATTGGATTGAGACTTACAAGTAGCTTCAGCTATAAAACAATTGTGTTTGCTCTTTATGAGAATAAGTACCAAGGACTCAAACAAAGATAAATTGTTACACAGAGTTAACAATTCATTATGAACAGCCTGCTACAAATGAATCTTATGCAGATAACAAAGCTAATATCGGTCAAATTCAAAAAGCCATTGAAAAAAGCCTCAATTGATACTACAGAAATATTTGGTATTTGTTTCATGCTTCCTTAGATTAAGCATACTGCGAAGAAAGAATAAACTTAACTGGTAGTTCAATTTTTTTAAAATATATTAGATATAATTTGATGTAGTCAAGCACTATACACGACATACATAAATGGGATAGGGAGAACCCATAGACCCACCAACTCAATCCTTTTGTGAAGACAATATGTATGTATGTAACATTACAATACTTCAGGGATAGGGAAAACACTTTCATAGGTCTAGTTCATGCCCATTGCAACATGTGGATTGCCAATGCCTGCAGCAGAAGTCACACATAGGTGCAGCAACAGACCAGGCAGGTGCGCCACCTAGGCCTTGTTTAGTTGCAGGGTGTAAAGTTTTTGAAAGGGAATCTTTCTACATTTGAAGTCCTAAACATAGACTAATCACAAAATTAATTGCAGGACTTGTATGTAAATCGCGAGACGAATCTAATGAGCCTAATTAATCTGTCATTAGAGATTGTTTACTGTAGCATTACTGCTAATTTAGCATCTAATTACAGCCTAATTAAGTTCATTAGATTCGTCTCGCGATTTGCAGGCAAACTGTGCAATGTGTTTTTTATTTCGTCTAGATTTAAGTCTCCATGCAGGTGCCGGAAAAAAATTTGGAATTTTGAATTCTGCAACTAAACAAGGGCATCCCATAAGTTGTCGCTTGTAGTACCTCCAGCAATGAGAATGCCGCGGCATTGGTACCAGACCCCCATCACATGTTTGTGGCATCTGAGTTTTATGAAATGCCAGATTAAAGAGCTACAGTAGAGGTTGGCGGCTAATGGACCATAGTGGCTGTTTCATAAAGTTTGTTTTAATTTCTTTGGAGAATCAGCACTTGATAGATCAGGTCATCCCACCCGGGCAAAACCACCCTACATAACACTCAGAACCTACCAAAACCACATTAATGACAATTTTAGGGTTTTATGTGGTCCAGAGTCACAAGTGTTAGGGGGTACAATATCTGATTTTACAGTTAGGGGCTTAGACTTCCGGAAAAACTGTTTCAAAATAAATAAAGTGCTAGACCTCAGAAACACTGTTGGAGCAAACACAACTTACGTCTTGAAAACAACACAATTAAGACAGCAACAGTGGCCGTTGACCTGACTGTCTATGCATTGGAGTTCATAGTCAGTATTAAGGCAACAATAAGGACAAGTCCATAATAAACATAACTTCAATCTCATTTATACTTAATAAGCTTTTTCAACCTTGTAATGTAACTCTAAAGCGCAGAAAATAAAGATGTTAGCACAATAAAGAAGAAGTCCCACCAGAAAAAGCAAGTGTACCTGAGACTTTTCCAACCATCAATTCTGTACCATCCGTAGGAGAATTAACTAGTTCATTGTGGTGGTCTAAATCAACAGTAGCATCCACATCCTAAAATGTCAATAACAGTTGCATAAGGAAACATGTTGGCTACCCCAATTACCATATGAAATATCAGCACATTAATTAATGGAATCATTAAAATATGGCACTGACCTGTGCTGACGAAGTGGCTGAAGCGGTGATGGTTTCCTGATCTTTAGGTTTTGTCGACATATCATTGCTCTCAGCACAAATTCCAACCATCCGAGTAGCCGTAGTGATATTATCATTAGTACTGACAACTTTGGATGAAACTATCATAGGCTTCGGTCGCAATTTAGGACAAAACTTCACTATTGTTTCCTCTTGAACTGATACCTCATGGACACTGTCAAGGTTTTCTAAATTGCCAACATCACTGTTGCTGGTTGCCAACAATCCTTCAGAATCTGGGGTCTGCACACTTCCATGACATTTAGGGCCCTGTAGCTGATTACAATGGACTCTTGTCTGAATATCATCACCCGTTTCATTTTGTGGAGCCACGTCTACAGTGGAAGCTTCCACCTTTTGGTTAGTCTTTTGAGATTTGGCTGTCTTAAGGAGCTTCTTCTGTACCTTTGGCTGGAACTTTGCAACTCTTTCCTCTTTATCCTGTGCACCAAACATTTCCTCAAAGTCAACTACATCATCGATAGTCTTGCCACATGAACTGGCAGGTGACACTTGGATATCTGAAACCACCAAGCTTTCTTGATGTGTAGCTAATTTAGACAAATCAGCATTTTGCTTGTCACCTTGAGAAATCCTATCTGCAGCAGAAGTACCACCCGGAGGTCCCAATGGAACTGTCAGCACATCATCCAATGGTGTCTCAAGAATACCTCGAGAACCAGCTTTATCATCAGGTATGTCACTACCAGGGCATGTCAAGGATGCTCTTTCTTGGTTGGTGAGTTCTTTAGAAGAACTGACTTGATTTAAGGCTCCTAGTTTCCCAACTCCATTTTCCACAGTAGGATTAGATGCTGCAGATCTGGATGACAGAGCAGTTTTTCGGGGTTTGGCCCGTTGCTTGGGACGGAACTTCGCAGTGGTCTGCACATCTTCTGAGGCATCAAAGATGATGTCGAAGTTGGCCTCATCATCAATCATCTGCGCAACTTTTGTGTTCTACAGCAGATTATCTTGAAATTTGAATGTCACTGAAAGGAGCATTACAGGTTTAGGAAAGCAAAGGTGGCAAACATAGAAACGGACAAGATAAAAAGGAAATAAAAATCCTTGGGGCCTGTAGAGTTAGGATTCAGATATTTCACGAGAACTTCAGGAATTTAATTAAATTGGAATTAAATGAAATACAAAACTTCCAAATGATATGGCCAATGCAAAGATTGTTGATGGCAGTTACATTTACACAGGTCGGAAGCAGTAGAGCAGGCAAACACAGTTCCCTTACATCAGGTGCGAGTAACAACAGAGCTCTAGACGGAGGACAATCGGCAGTGACATATAACTAACTAAACCGCAGCAAAAGCACTCGGCGACAACAATGGATACAGCACTATGTCAAAAACAGACAAAAATTCCTAGAAAGTTGAGGCAATGGCCAATCGGTTTATGTTGTACCCCTCAGCAAAAGCCATATTGTAGCATTATTCTATAATATATATACATACCCAACTCACAGTTTTCCCAGGATGGCTACATCAGCAATACTACTGTGTTACAGAGAAATCAAGTAGTCATCTCAACAAGGATGCGGGACGCATTGAAGCGAGAGCAAAGGTAAGAAGGATGGGGAACACTGAAGCAAGACCCGCATCGTGCCGGGCACTTCCATGCAGTGGCGGAACTAGCATTCAAACCTGGGGTAGTCCTGATCAAAATTTTCAACATGCAATTCGGTATGATCCAATACACAATACGGTATACATGTACAAATATGCATATACAAACATAAATTAACTAAAACCACGGTGCATATAGCACAAATATTTTTAGAAACTTGCATACATTACAATAAATAGTTCTAAGATAAGGTTTTACCATTCTTCATGCTCTCTCAAATCCAAACTAGCAGTAGCAAATGACATCCAATTTACATATATCAGGCAAAAATGCAAAAATTGAAAGGAGAGGTGAAATTAGAGCTCACCACTGAATGAGATGAGAGATACGAAGACGGCGAACGGACCGGCGCCCTGGCCGCAGCGATTTTTGGCCGAAACCCTAGCTCCGGCCCCTTCGGCGGCTGCTTGGCACTCCGAGGCGAGGCCGCGAGGTGGAGCAGGAAGCAGGGCAGCAGCGACCTGCGCGGGGCGGAGGAGGTGCAGCAGGCCAGTAGAAAGGGGCCACGGAGATGCGGAGGCTGGAGGGCCGGCGCGGGTCGGCGACGCCGACCGGTGGGCGCGGGCGGCGGCGCTTCAGCGCCTGGGAAGAGGCGGCGCGATGGGCCAGGTAGCGAACTCGCGATGCGCCTCTCGGTCAGGTCAAGATGAGCGAGCAGATGTTCAACCCGCTCCGCCAGACCGAGAGCGGAAGGGCGATGGGGCGGCGGTGGCAGGAGGCCGCCGGGCCGGAGGCGAGGGCACGACGCGGCGGGGTTACTCCATACGGGAGTCGAGTCGTCTCTCGCCGCAGCCGTTGCTTTGCTACGGGAGGTGCCTGTCTCTTCTCGGCCGGGCAGCGGCGGCGGCAACCGCTGGTGGAAAGGGTAGGGGGATGTGGGAGCGGCGGGCTCATGGGCTGGAGGCCCACAATTCTGGCGTTTTTTTATTTTTATATTTTTCAAAAAAAATTACAGAAATATATTTTTGGTTTCAGGTTTTACAGTTCTGTACCCCTACCGCTTGGCAGGGGGCGGCAGGGGGCCTACCGCTCGGCAGGTGGGCGGTAGGGACCTATATGTAAATAAAAATAAATTTATTTTGCGCAGAGATCCTTAGAGGGAGCCTGCCGCCCCCTGCCGCCCGGCAGGGGGGCGGCAGGCTCTCCCCTCAAATCTAAAACTCCGCCCCTTCCCTCTGCGCCTTCATTTCCTGCCCACGAGATCCAGAGAGGGGAGAGGGAGAGAGGAGGGGTGAGGGAGGTAAAAAAACCGGCGAAGCCCTGCAGGATTTTGGATCCGAACCGCAGGTAACCAATATTTCTCAACTATTATAGACTTGTTTCTAAAATAATTATGAATTAGAATAGATTTAGTTTTTGGATATTGAAATATAGAATAGTAAACTTAGAATGGCAGTACCTTATTATTATTGCAGCATAAGACAATGGCTGCCTCCAATTTTGTTGGATTTTCATGGACCGAAGAAAAATCTAGTATATATCTTAACATCATAACACATCTTGTAATCAGTAAGAAGTTGGATCCATTAGCGAATGGTACGATAGAGATGGTGTTGTCCAAATTAGTTGAGTTTAAAGATTTGACATTGTTTCGAGGTATTACAATGCAAGATTTAAAGAAACACCTGCTAGAACGTCGGAAGATATACATGAGGGTATGTGAACTAGCGAATCATCCTTATGTTATTGGATTCTTACAAACTAATTGTAAGATATGGATGCGGCCAGAAGTGTATGAGATGCACATTAAGGTAACTCTTATTTAGTTCTAATCACGTCCGTTATTTGTAATCCATATTTACGAAATAGTAAAATTATTGTGTAATTATATGCTAGGATTACTCCGAGGACACGGAGTTGATTAACAAATCGATACCAAATTTCCGTAAATTGGTATGTATTTTTGATGGACTTATGCCGCAAACTAGACGAATGAGGTGGATAAGATCTTCGGGTGATAGTACTTGGCCTACGCAAGAACAGATGCCCCGGAGGTTCGTCGAGTCATGATGCAGCACCTCAACCACCAACTTGTGTTAACTGGGATGACGACATGGATGACTTCATGCCCCCGAAACCATGGCCTCCAACACATGATGTTTCTCCCCCTTTACATGAACCTAGAATCAGAAAAGAGACAAAGGGAAAGACAAGAGGTTCATCAAGTCATGTTGCACCACCTGCAGCATAAACTTGTGTTAACTGGGATGACGACATGGATGACTTCATGCCCCCCAAATCATGGCCTTCAACACATGATGTTCCTCCCCCTGTACATGAACGTAAATCCAAAAAAGAGAGAAAGGAAAAGGCAAGAGGTTCGTCGAGCCATACTACACCACCTGCAGCACCACCATCTGTCAACTGGGATGACGACCTAGATGATTTCATGTCATGATCTATAACATATGATGTTCATCGGTTTAAGATGTATGCGCATTTAGTATTGTTAATGTTGTATTATGCTTGTATGTATGTTTCGTACCTAACTTTGCATTCACTGGACATATACATAATGTCGAGTTTGAATCGTACTTAGTCGTAATGGAGCATCGAAGTATAAACATACCATCTATTGTATGTAATAAAAAATACGAGAGTGATAAGAGGCGAACGTTGAAGTGTATAAATAAGCGGTCCACAGCTATCTCATTACAAATAAACATCAGAGATACAAACATCAGATACAAACATCATAATACAACGATAATAAAACACACATCACACATGCAGTGGCATGGCAGAACCCGTTGCAAACTACGGTAAACAGATTCCGGACTAACCTAACATGCCTTAGGTAATTTTTTTAAAAAATAGAACAAACACAACGATGCAGCAAGCCACTAGCACTAGGGTAGTCCTAGTAGCCGTACCCTCACGTAGCAAACTGCGTTGAGCCTTCTCCGCAGTATCCACTCATTGCAGGTGGTGCAGGCGGTGGTGCCGGAGGCGCAGGGCCCTTCTTCTTGTGAAAAGGGCAGTTGCAGTAAGGAATAGTGCATGGTTCCTCCTGTGAGCCGGCAGCATTGCTGGTATCATCAACTTCGTCGTCTTTGTTACCCTCGCTCACTTCCTCATAATGGTTCACCTTGCATTCCAGATCAAAGATCTTTATCTGGAGGTACTCGATGAACTCCTGAACAGAATCAATTGGTGCAGGATCGACCCACCTAGTAAAACCACAGTTTTTTGGAGCATCGGAAGACTGCAAAACAAATTTCATGTAAGGTGTCTCATTGAAGAAAAAGAAATGAAACAACCGAGTATTACCCATGCGTGTGGACATTTAAAGAAACGCCGACCACCATCCATCCCGTCGGTGCACATCTGCACTAAGCAGTCATCACCATGTCTGCATTTTGGCCACGGTTCTCTACGGTTATCGTATTGTCGAAGAGGAGTTTCATTGGTAAATTCACTCTTTTACTGTGGCGGAAACTCAAACACTGGTTCCGGAAAGGAATCAGGTCCAAGAGGCCCCTCCCATATTATGGGGTCTCCCTTTCTTCCTCCTTTTCCTTTCCCAAAACCGTAGTAATTCTTCCTGCTAGACCCACCTCCAGACATTGGGTATATAATGAGCTTTGTTGTTTGAGTAGTACTGGGAGTTCACAAACTTCGGAGTATTTATAGGCGCACAATGGTATGATACCCGGAGTGTGGAGTGTAAATGCACCTAAAAAGCCTACATGACAACACAGTGAAGAGGCTAGATGACCTAACACTGAAAAGGCTAGATTCGATTCTCGAAATGTCTACTCGATGCATCTCTGTGCATGCTGACTCACAGCACTGCATTGCTGCCGCTCGGTCGATCGCGTCTAGATGCCACCTTCCCCACTACACGCCACAGACCTTCGCTGTAGAATGACAGGTCCGTCGTCCTCGCCAGAGAGACTGCTTTAAAGGTGAGCTGGTGTGGTTGCCGTGTTGTCACATCTTTTTGAAATGGTGGAAGAGTACTGCTATTGGGTTGTCGTCTTTTGTCACGTATGTTTGGGCAAAGAATGCGACATTTGGGAAACCCGTGATCGCCGTGCTGAGCAGTGGCAACCTGTGATCTCGTACTCGCAGCTAGATATACTAGGGTTCCTATTTTGAGCTATTCGAGCGTGTAGTCATCATCATCGTCGGCAGGATCTCGGCCGCTAACTCATACCGCACCAAACTTGTCCTTCATTAAACCACATAACATATTACATTGAAGGTTTCATTCGTTACAACCAAATTCGAGACAAATACATAATATACTTAGTTTCGTACACACAAATACATTGCAAGCTGTTACGTGCACAACTAGATGCGGCGAATTCTTGTAGGTGGAGCCGATCCATCCATCGGATTCCCGGAAGGTCCAGCCTCGGCAGCAGCAGTGGGTACTGAAAGCTGTGGGCACTTCTTGTAAGTGTGACCGTCCGCTCCACACAAGTTGCAATGTTTTTTCTTCTTTCCAGCCTCGGACTCGTCCATTCCGTTCCGGATCTGACGTGTCTGCCGTCGGCCTATGCCCCACTTCGTAGCTGCATCAGGGATGAGCATTGGATGGGGATTTTTTTGAGTGAATGGGCCTAGAATACCGATGCCGTATATCTCAGGACACCAAGTCTGTGCTGCGGCTTCTTTTGTGAAATATTGAGAAACATAGGACGCAGCATCTAACCCAGATACAGAACAAGCCGCGATGACATGGAAGCATGGTAAGTGATGCACCTTTGGTTTCTGACATCGGCAGAATACCCTCCCGTCAATGGTTATCAAAACTTCTTGAATTACCCTTTGTCTGCGACACCCTGTCCGGTCCTGTCCCTGCATGATACCTCAAATCTTTGCTCCTTTGTGCCCATCGATATGACTGAGTGAAATCGAGCCTTTTCAATTTTTTTCTCCATGTACTCATTGACCCTTCTGCAAAAATGCACTCCTGGATCATTAAGTAAGGGAGCGGCTGATGCGTATCGCTCCCGAAAATACCTTATACATCCATACATGATGAACTCCACAATGCCAACAAGAGGAAATCCACGAACACGACGCATTACCATATTGTAACATTCAGCATGGTTGGTCGTCTCGATCCCATAACGTCTCCCATCTGTGTCATACAGAAGTGACCACTTCTCTTTAGGCGCACCATTAATCCACTGTGAAAATGGCTTAGCATGTCCAACTAATGAATCTGTAGAACATCTCCTGTTGGATGATGAGGCCTGGCTCTTAAGCAATTTAGCGCTCATGTCATCGATTATACCCCACAAAACATCAAACTTCCTTTGCTGATTCTGAGTGCATAATCGCTTGAACAAATTCATCAGATCCTTATTCTTGAACCGCTCATAAAAGTTAGCAGCCATATGCCTCACACACCACCTATTGACAACATCTGGCCATATAGGAGGTGAAGATTGACTACCTTCTTGGAGCTGTCTTATAGCTGCAAGTAGACCTGCATACCTATCACTGATAAGGCAAACATTAGGCCTTCCAGCAACAACGTGAATCTTCATACGTTCAAGAAACCAGTACCAGCTTTCTGTATTCTCATTCTTAACAAAGGCAAAGGCGATGGGAACTATCTGCTTGTTGCAATCAATTCTGATTGCGTCAATATTGTTCCCTTATATTTCCCTGTCAGGAAAGTGCCGTCAATACACAGAACAGGAAGGCAGTAAATGAATGCCCTCACACATGCTCCAATGCAGAAGAAAGCTCGTAGCAGAATGCTTGGCCCCCCTGACAAGCTCGGTACACTGTATGTATCAAAAGCACTTCCAGGATTTCTGTGCACAATAGCTTCAAGCATACGAGATAGGTTGTCATATGATGCTTCATAAGTGCCAAACCTCATCTCAAATACTTTTTGTTTAGCCCGCCAAGCCTTTGCATAGCTGATCACATACTGGAAATTCTGTTCAATGTCCCTAATTATCAATGCAGGCTCATAATCCATTTTGTCAAGAATCACCCCATACATCTTCTTAGACACGAAAGTTGATGTGATATTACGATGATGTCCCACAACACCTGTCAATCTTCAAGTATGTGGTGTAAGAATTGAACATTCCCAGTGTGTCTTGAACTTTCCCTTGTATGCATGCACTCGCCATGTACAGTCTCTATCTGCACACCTCACCTCGTATTCTTTGCTGCTAGACTTCAGTACTCTGAATTCCTTCCTCAGAGATACAGCCCAGAGCTTCACAGCATCCTTCACATCCTCAATGGTACGATACTTTGCCCCTTGTATGACCTCATTCACTATGTATTCAAACTCCGGACATCTAATATCTTGTACTACTGGAATACCAAAACCCTCTTTACGCCATTCACCTAACACTGGGAAGTGCTCATCATCCTCATCGTCCGATGAGTCCCCACATTGCTCTATTATCTTCTTTCTCCATGTCCTCCACAATTCCAGGTATCTGCTCGCCTTCATCTGCTAAACCTTGTGGTTCTGGTTCTGGTTCTGGAGCTTGCATGTTCTCTTCTTCTTTATCATCTTCCATCTCTTCATTGCAGTCAGATGTTGTGTGTGTTGACCCTTCACCTAAATCAGCGGTCTTCTGGTGAATCTGAATTACCATTGCGAGAGGCCACCCACTTTCAAGAACTGCGTGCATGTAATGTTGTCATTCTTCCATACTACTTATATGCGTCAACTCTCAGAAATCCCCATTAGTTTCCCAGGAAGTCAAGGTATGAACCGTAAGCAATTGGGTCTTTGGATTCACATTGAACATCTTGTGAAGACATTTTCGTATGGACTCAAAACTCCTCTCTAGGGGTTTATCTAGACTGCACTGTCTTCTTTCCAATGCTAATAGATTTACTCCATAGGAATCATGAGTAATTCTATAAAAGTCACCGTAATGAACTTGAAATGCCACTTTGCTCGACATATCTGGCCATGCAAAGACTTCATTTTAATTAATCTAATATCTACAAATATACTATGCCTTCAATTATAACCACTAATCCGAACCCTAAGTGCTTACAATAACAAAAAATACTAATCATAAAATTAAACATACAAAAAAAATCTGAAATGACAAAGTTGAGAAATATTGGTTACCTGCGGTTCGGAACCAAAATCCTGCAGGGCTTCGCCGGTTTTTTTACCTCCCTCACCCGTCCTCTCTCCCTCTCCCCTCTCTGGATCTCGTGGGCAGAAAATGAGGGCGCAGAGGTTAGGGGCAGAGTTTTATATTTGAGGAGGGAGCCTGCCGCCCCCCTGCCGGGCGGCAGGCCCCCTGCCGCCAGACAGGGGGGCGGCAGGCTCCCTCCAGGGACCTCTGCGCAAAATAAATTTATTTTTATTTACATATAGGTCCCTACCACCCACCTGCCGGGCGGTAAGCCCCCTGCCGCCCCCCTGCCAGGCGGTAGGGGTACAGAACTGTAAAACCTGAAACCAAAAATACATTTCTGTAATTTTTCTTTGAAAAATACAAAAATAAAAAAACGCCACAATTCTGCTACTTGGTAAACCTCCAAAGGCCGAAAGCTCTAGCCCCAACACTCCTGCCCACCCGAAAAAAAAGAGAGAGAGAAAGAAAGAAAGCCCCAACGCTCCCAGCCAGCAGCCAGGCTCCCCCGCTCGACCCGCGATGGCCCCCAGATCGGACCACGCCGGCGGCAGCGCCGCCGCCGCCGCGGCCGCGGCCGCCCAGACCCACGGATCCGACTTCGACTCCATCGACCCCCTTTTCCACGTCCTCCGAGTGCTGCCCTTCTCCTTCCTCCGGCCGCCGCGCACCCGGCTGAGGCTGCCGTCCAACCTGGCGCTCCCCTCCCCCATGACCGTCTTCTCCCTCATCCTCCTCACCTACTTCGCCGTCGTCTCCGGCCTCGTCTACGACGTCATCGTCGAGCCCCCCGGCATCGGCAGCGCCCAGGACCCCGCCACCGGCGCTGTCCGCCCCGTCGTCTTCCTCCCGGGGCGCGTCAACGGCCAGTACATCATCGAGGGACTCTCCTCCGGGTTCATGTTCCTCCTCGGCGGCATCGGCATCATTCTCCTCGACCTCGCCGTCGACCGCACCAGGCCCCGGAGCCTCCGCGTGTCCTTCGGCGGCGCCGGCGCAGTAGCCGTCGTCATCGCCTACGCCATGGCCATGCTCTTCCTCCGCATCAAGATCCCGGGCTACCTATGGTGAGGCTGATAAATATTACCGGTTTAATTAGACCAGATCCGTTGCAAGATCTCGCTACATCTAAATAGATCTGCGTGATGTGTCTGATGGAACTAGCGAACCCCTCTTTTAATTATGTTAATCTCACATCAAAGTATGTTGTACAATATCATCAACTCTGAATTGTTGGATGAGGATTATCAATTTATCATTGTGCAATGGTACTAAACAGAGTTTTACTCAGTATGTGATTCAGTGATTTCGTGGGATTCCAATTCAGTGATTCAGTGATCTATTCGTTGTAGTTAGTGAACTACTTTTTTTTTTACTAAGTACTATGTACCACTTGTCTTCCTTACTTTCTTGGACATTGAACACTGAATTGTTGGAAGAATGGGGGGTTGAGGTTCAGAAGGTGATATATCTTCTGTTAAATAGATACTATCGACAAGGTCTTAGATTCTGTTGGGTGCTTTTGACATTTTTCTTTTCAAATTTTACAATGTTCCTATGATGTGCTGATAACATTATGAACTTTCAGAGGCTTATGTCTAGGTCTCATAGTGTGTTGTAAGTTTAATAAATTTCCATTTTTATTTTTTGAAGCATGCAGAGTTAAGGTAGAACCTTAGTTCATGTTGACCTGTTTATTGATTTTTGTAACTAGCCTTTTTAGTCAGTTTAAATACATCTATTTGTGAATGAGGGGCCATGCCATAGCAATTGTCTACGCTAATACCTTGTTGATGACCTGCTTCTTGACTGGTCTAGAGTATTTTCACTAGCATAAGGTTACGCTTCATACCACGACAAATTTAATATAGTATGTGATATGTATTATGTTGTTGATTTCTTGTTCGAAACTCAAGCTTCACATCCACTTGGTAAAATTTAACATGTGGCAGAGTTGGTTGGTTAGGAGCCTCATATACAATATTTTTTTGGGAGTTGCTACATTAGATTATAAGTGATTTTATTATATCTAGAACCGTAAAAAATCTGTACTAATAATAAGAGGACGACTGAGGTAATTTTGTTTGGCTAACTATTTTGGATGACCATTCTTACAGATCACAGGAAAATAGAATGTTAGTTACTATCTAGTTGTTTTAGTTGAGTTCAAATATATCTTAGGATGACCAATTGCATGTGCTGATCTAGTTGTTGGGATCTTGGAAGGAGTGCCTTTAAATTTGTTCATTTAAGTAGTTATAATCCTGCATTTGCATTCATGTTGTTTAGTTATTAAATCAAAATAATCCCATATTATCTTTTTCAAGGAATGTTCATTTATCAGCATTCAGCAGAATATACTGTGGGGCATTTAAGAAGTGTTTGTGACATGAAAATGGTAAACTAGAATTTTACATAGGCAAAATCACTAATATAGTTGTGGTGCTTTCGCTGTTATTTATGTTATAAACTTTATTAGGAAAAAAATTGGTGTAAAACCTTTTTAGGAAGAATGTTTGGTTTCATTTGAATGAACGAGTCCCATCGGTGTGAAATATTAGAGTTTGCATGAACTGAACAGTACAATTTGATGTTTTGGGTGCGTTCGGCTGGTGCTTGGCTGGTGCCCGGCCGGCTGCTCTTGGCTGGTTCTGCACTCACAGAGCAGCAGCCGAACAGAGTGAAATAAGAAACAAGAAAGGGGCATTGTGCAATTAGATAGACACTATTCTAGAAGGTATGCATAAATAATCCCCAAAATGTTGTTTTTCTTTTTTTCTTTGCTAATTGAATTATTTATTGCTCCTATATTCGGATCCATCATCCATGATTATTTTGGTCTTTTTTGCTTGGAAATTGCTCACAATGTAACATCAATAGCCCTACTCCAGGGAATGGATCAAAGTCCATATCCAAATACAAGGAATCCAAGGAAGATCCAAATATTAACAATCCACATCCAGTTTAGTCCAACTTAAATTGAAAAAAAATCCAATCCAATCCAATCCACCGGTCAAATGTCCAAGTCCATATGGATGATCCAAGCAAATTTTGCAGCAGCTGTTTCCGCGCTCGAGAAGAGCAGCCGCGCGTCTTCCATCTCTGTCCGTTCTTCCATCTCTGTCCGTTAGCCAGTCACTGGGGCTGTGCGCGTGGGGGGTTGGGGCAGGTCCTGTAAGGCTGAGGCGCTGAGCCAGCAGCACGACGGCGCCGGCGCTCGCTGACCTGCGGCAGGGTCTGGACCCACTGGGCGGCGGCCCATCCCACAGGGCGCCTCCATCTGCGTGCTGTGCGCGGCGGCATGCAGTTGCGCTTGCGCGGGCCAACAAGCTTCCGGCACACTTCTCTTTCTTTCGGCAGGAACAGAGGGCGGCTGCCCGCCGCCGGATGGAGCTGAAGCTTTGTGAAGATCCTACGGTGGTGCATGCGCCAGCTCTACGATCCACAGCTGTCAGCACCGGTGCTGGCCGGGAGAGCTCCGCACGGCGGCCGGAGAGCGACCCGCGGCGGCCGGGAGAGCTCCTCTCCGTGCGGCAGCCGGGAGACCTCCGCGCCCGCGCGGCGGACGGGAGAGCGACCCGCGGCCGTGTGCTCCAATTGGATCTGGATTATTCTCTTTTCTTTTTATCCAATAGAATCCAATTCTAATTGATCTAAAGCAAATAGACATCCAAATGCAAATAGGTCCAAATCCAGTTAAGACCAAGAGCCAAAATCCAATTGGATTTGGATGTAGCCCAATCCATTCCTAGGAGTAAATAGCCCTAGGTATTCTTGTGTGGCTGTGTCTGGCTAGTAGAATAAGTCTGTCTAGTCCTACATTTTTTTTGTTTGGCTTGTAAAATGTAATGGATGACCTTCATAATCTGGCTAATTACATGAGGAAAAGTATTGTATTTAAGGAATCTGTTCATTTTACCAAATTTGTTGCATGATGTCACTGCAAACTTGCACTCCTTATTGGATGCCTTCATTTCCATCCAAAGATGTATAGTGATGTTACTCTGTCAAACTGTTGATATAATACAGTAGACTTTTTGTTTGTTTCTTTTAATCAATCTTTTTTGTAGCTGTTAAGGGAAATAATTTCCGTGTAATTCTTTAACATAGTTTACCATAATTTCATGGTGAGATTTCCATTTAGAAATATTTCGCATGCGCTTGACAGAAGCCTTTATCCTAGCTTCAGTGAGAACCATATGCACAGCACTGCTTTGCTAATACACGTTGTAATATGCTAAGTTAATCAGCTTTAAAATGTAGATAGTGCATTTTTGTTACTTTTTCTTGGTACTTCGGTGATTAGGTTGCATGTATTGTGTTAGAATGGTGGCACAGGAATAATGCATCGTTTTGAGATGTTGGTGTCAGCGTGTGATGTTGAGCATCGATTTTGTTTTAACATTGGGCATAACATGATGACTTTGTACAAAAATGGTATGTCATGATATAATTATTTGTTCTCCCTTGACAAAATGAAGTGAAGGACAGGAAATAGGGGAATATTTTGGGATGCTATGGTGGTATTGAAATCTGTAATGTTTGGAATAAAATTTATATTTGGTTAGAACTCTCCTGATCAGGGTTTTTTTCCCCGACCGGTCTGGTCAAACCGCCGCCCTCCGGTAGCGGTTTACCGGACCGGTTTGACCGGAAATCGGTGGAATTCAAAAACAAATTCAAAATCGCATGTGTAACCGGTTCCGACCAGTATATCGATCGGTTTGACCGGTTTACCGGTCCGATTTGAGTGGTTACCGGTCAGTTTGAGTGGTTACCGGTCAGTTTGAGTGGTAACCGGTCGGTTTAAGTGGTAACTGGCCAAATTCATTTTTTTCTTTTTTTGTTTAAATTCAAATCCCCGCAAAGTATACTAAATGAATGTTTGTATAACATGTTTTAGCCTAAATGAATTCTCCAACTCTTTTGTACTACTTTTACATTGTATTTGTATATTTTTATATGCACGCTTTTTTTCACATGCCCGCAAAGTATACTAAATGAACGAATATTTGAAAAAATTTGGCACCATTAGATTCGTCGCACCTTGAAGTATTTTTAGGAATTTTTTTTGAGAATTTTTCATTTTTTAGTTCAAATTTGAATTTTGAATTGAGGCCGGTTTGATACCGACCCAAATCGTAACCGGCCTGGACCGGTTTGACCGGTAACCCTGCTCTTGGTAGACAGCTGAGAGTTCATATTTGGTAAACTCTTATATCATAAAATGCTCTGTGAATGGAATGTGCAGATGAAGTATGCTTTGAACATCAAATTCACAAGTTCGGGTAAAGTCGGCCTCTTTTTAGTCGAGATTTCTTGTGTTGGCAAAGATATGGAACTGGAGGGTCGTGCGAGCCAGATGAAGCATGGCGCTGGGTGTGAGGAGCGAGACGGATTGCGAGTGCTGGGGGTTGGGCGGATGGTGCCGGTGCCACTGCCAGCATAAACCTTGCCCTCAAGGCGGCTTTGTCATGGCGCCAAAGCACGGGCAGCAGGAGTCTTTTTCCTTGCTAGCTAGGGCCCTGTTTGGTTGCGCCTAGAAGTAGCACAAAAAATTTGACTAATAATTAGGGGTACTAAATAAAGTCAATTTATAAAACTAACTCCACAATCTTGCTCTACTTCGCGAGACGAACCTAACGAGGCCTTTGACCGCACGATTTGACGATGGTACTGTAGTATCACTGTAGCCAATCATCGATTAATTACTATCGTTAGATTCATCGTGAAAAGTTACACCCATCCGTGAAAAGGTTTTGCAAATAAACTTCGTTTAGTACTCTATGCATGTGAGATTTTTTTCTCGGGAATTGTGTGCTATGCTATGATAAGGGGAAACAAACAAGGCCCTAGTAGTCGGAAAGACTCGGTTATTAATAAAGGCTGGATGGCATTGGCGCGCTGGACTGCACCCAACAGCGCGAGCTCAGAGCACGCACCCAACAGTGCTCCCGTGCGTACTGTCTGTTCCCTGTGGTGCGCGGGGACGTGACGAGGGTTAGTTGTTCAATACTCCAGTGGGTACGAGTAGTACAACAAGTACTAGTAGTCGGCTAGACGGCTAGTCGCTAGCGGGAGGACCCGTGCCGTGCGCACGCACGCACTAGCTAGCGCTCGGCTCCTCGATCGGTGCGGTGCGGCTGGACAGCCACGCGCGCGTGCGTGCCGCCCCCTCTGGCTCGTCCGCTGGTGGATCGATCGATGTGGATGGGGCATGGCCCTCTCCATCCAGCTGGCTGCGTGCGCCGCTCGGACGGAGCATTGACCTGACGCCGCGTGCTGCGCGGATGTATGTGCGCGCGCTGACCAACGACTGTTGCTGTTGCCCACCGAGGACCAGCCATCCGGCCGGCTTGGGGGCTCTGTTGGCTTCTTTGTCGTGTCGTGTGCGTGCTTACATGTTGTTGATCGATCTCACGCACTCGACCGGGCAAGCTGCTGGACCACACACCCTAGGCCTATCCGATCGATCCGCTTCCATTATCTACCCTGTTCTGTTCATTCATATATCCCCGATCGCACGCGAGGACTCCGACAGCGCACGCATTTCTCCAAGATGAGTCGACACGCCACGACGACGGAGCAAAGCCGCAATCGAGGATCCGCACACAGTACATGTACATGATGCACGACGACGGGCGCCTGCTGGACCGGCGAGCGCACCTCCAAGCTAGCTAGCTGCTGCATGCTGTCCCCGTTGGCACCCGGCGAGCGAGAGTGCCGGACGCACCCATCGCGTGCACGCAATACGTCGTCGTTGCGCTCGCGCCACAGAAATAGTGGTGGAAAGCACGAGCACGATCGGATGATCGCCCCGAGGCCGCGCACCCACTTCCCTGCCGCCCTGCCCTGTGTGTGGTGCGGGACGAACGAACCGCGCGCGAGCCACCAGAGATATGGCGCGCGTGCGATCTGCGCACCAGCTAGTCAGCCAGGGGCGCCAAGCAATGGCGCGTCGTGGTTGTTTTCAGCCCGGATGCCGCGTGAATTCCGTTGAGGGAGCAAGTTCAACTATTACCGTCCATAGGAGCCATCAGAGACCATCACTGTGTGTTGTTAGGGGTCTCAGACTTCTCTTTACACCCTCCATCTAGCGCATGCATCGTTGGTGAGAAGACGAAAAGGCTGGGCAAAAGGGTGGACGTACGGAACTCGGAAGCTTTCTGTGTGGCCACCTGCAGTCGTCTTGCTGCAGGCGCGTCAGCGCTCTCCAGACGAATTATCTGATGAAACGCTCTGTACTTAGGCCTGCTAATGGGTTGGGTTGTATGGGTTTTATGGGGTGGGTTTTGAAATGGAGTGTGTTTGGATGATTTAAAATGGGTTGTATTAGTTAATGGGGTGGGTCGGGGCGGGTTCTATATAAATGCGGGTTGAGGCGGGTTGGGGTGGGTTGAAATGGATACTTTTTACAAAATAGTATAACTATATATAAATGTGGGTCCCACGTGAGAGCTGGACTCTGAAATTAAAACCACGTGTTTATATCAGAAAATTTTATCGAAATTGACTGAATTTTGTTGGAGATGACTCAGTACGACTGGCAGCTATTTTGTGCAAAGCAGTGTGGCTAGAACTACCTGTGGGCCCCACATGAAGAGTCGGACCCTGGAATTAAAACCTCGCGTTCACACTATAAAATTTTATCGAAATTGACTGAAATTTGTTGGAGATGACTCAGTACGACTGACAGCTACTCTGTGCAAAACAACATGGCTAGAACTATACGTGGGCTCCACATCAAGAGCCGGACCCTAGAATTAAAACCTCGCGTTCACACTATAAAATTTTATCGAAATTGACTGAAATTTGTTGGAGATGACTCAGTACGACTGACAGCTACTCTGTGCAAAGCAGCGTGGCTAGAACTACACATGGGCTCCACATCAAGAGCCGGACCCTATAATTAAAATCTCGCGTTCACACTATAAAATTTTATCGAAATTGACTGAAATTTGTTGGAGATGACTCAGTACGACTGGCAGCTACTCTGTGCAAAGTAGCGTGGCTAGAACTACACGTGGACTCCACATCAAGACTCGGACCCTGTAATTAAAACCTCACGTTCACACTATAAAATTTTATCGAAATTGACTGAAATTTTTAGAGATGAGTCAATATGACTGACAGATACTCTGTGCAAAGTAGTGTGGCTAGACATATATGTGGTCCCCACATTAAGTGTAGAACCACTAAATTCCTCTACATAGTAGAATCCATGTGTTTTTATGGGTTACCCGCTTATAGTGGGGCGGGTTGGTTAGAGTTGAGAAATTAACTAATTGGGTTGGGTGGGGTTGGATATCTAAATATATTAATTTTGGGTGGGGTTAGGTATGGTGCGGGTTCCAACCCATTAGCAGCGCTATCTGTACTTCCTAAAGCGGAGAGCGGAGTCCATTCGTCCGGGGCCCAACCAAGTGTGCGAAGACGACGGCAGTGCGTGGCCGCCGATCGATCGAGTGCTGCGTGCCGGAGCTCACTCGATGATGGAGGGGCGCATCACGTCCGAGCGCCCTGACTCGCCCGGTCCTAAACTAGCCACGATGTCCGGTTGGTCCGGTCCAATACAAGGTCTGATGGCGATGGCGACACTGAAGTAGTCAACTGCGTGCCGTGCCAAGAGCAAGTGAAAAGGCTTTGGGCCGGGGGGCGGTCAAAGATTGTATGCGACAGTACTCAGAGCATGTAGAAAGGCTAGCTAGCTATGCAAAAGATGAAGCAGCTGAAGAAGCGAATCATTGCCCGGCCAGTAACTTCGTTGAAAGCTCGTCGGCTAACCCGGCCCCTAAACCGTCTTTGGATGCCGCTGGCTAATTAAGTTTGCAGCAGTCAAGGTTTACTAAGACAGTACAGTTTAAGAAGTATCATTAGAGAGAACTTTAATTTATATAATCATGCATCATCAAGCAAGTTGACATTGCTAAAGGAAGCAAGCATGGGCCTTTCGCTTGCATCGCTCTCGCTCCCCCCCCCCCCCGGCACTAGCTAGCAGCAGGAAGAGCCGAAAATGCATCATGCTAGCTAGGTACTGCTAGTGCCGCGCCCAACACCGGCCGGGCACGAACCCGATGGTCGCAGCGAGGACGGATAGATGGACAAGTCGAATTGCAACTTGCAAGCAGGGGAGGGAGTGTGCCATCATCATGATTCATGATCACCACACATCGGCACATCGCAATCATGGACACTCACCATGCATGCACGCACGCACCAATGGTCCATGGATAGATGAAACGAAACAAGACAAAAGCAGCAGCAGCAACTAACTGAAAAAGCAAAGCGACGAAACCTGACAAGCAGAGGAGGGGGGCCCAGCCACCAGTGAACCCCACGTCCAGGCAGAGGCTTTGCAGCAGAGGAATGGAAGCATGCATTGCAGCCAAGACCAGCCGGCAAGCAAGCGGCCAAGCGTGTCTTCGATTCGATCCCTCTCCTGCCATGCCATGCCATGCTCGGTTGCCCACTTGATTTGATTCCGGCCACTTCATCATCATCATCATCATCCTCTCTCTCTCTCTCCACCAGCTAGGAGCACAGCCTCGAGTCCCTGCCCCATGCTGTCATCATGGACGGAGCCCGTGGCCAAAAGCAGAGCGCACGAAAGGAGTTGGGCCAGATCATGGCTGCTGCCGCCGCCGCCATCGGTTGGAGCTGTTGGCGATCAGCTAGCTAGCTGCCCGAGCCGCGCACGCCGAGCTTCTTGGCCTCCACCTTGAGCGACTTGAGGTACCGGACGGCCCCGTCCAACACGGCCGGCGCGTCCATCTGGCTGCCGCCGGGGACGATCCCCCTGAGCGTCCGCATCATCTTGCTCATCCGCTCCTTCTTGCGCGGCTCGCCGCCGCGGCGGCTGGACGAGCACGTGGAGTCCGGGGAGCTCCCGTCGTCCCGGGAGGCGCCCGGGGTGCGCCCCGTGCTCACCACGTCGTCGTCGTCCTCCGAGCTCAGCAGCGCGTCGATCTCCTCCGTGTCCTCCTTCTGCCGCACCGAGCAGCCGCCGCCGCCGCCGCCTTCCCTGCACGCGCCCTTCTTCCCGGCGCCGTCGCCCGCGCCGTAGCAGCTGCCGCCGCCGTGGCCCGACGACGGACCCCCGAGCTTGTGCGCCAGGGAGGGGTGGAACATGACCCGGCTCTTGGTGCACGTCTGGTCGAAGATGACGTAGTTCCTGGGGCACGCCTCCGACGGCTGCAGCTCGAGCCCGTTGAGCGACGCCGGAACGTCGTGCGCCCGCCGCCCGGCCGCGAGCGGGTCCTCGTGGGCCGGCGCCGGCGGGTATGCGCTGGAGTAGTAGTACCCGCCAGCGTCGTAGCCGTACCCGCCACCCACGGAGCCGTACGCGCCGGCGTCGTAGCCGTACCCGCCGCCCGCGGAGCCGTACGCGCCGGCGCCGTAGCCGTAGCCGTAGCCGCCGCCCGCGGAGCTGTACGCACCGGCGTCGTAGCCGTAGCCGCCGTAACCGTAGCCACCGTAGCCGTGGGCTCCCTGCATTTACACTCACGCCTTGATGCCTGTCAACAACTGTATCCTCTGTTTTCTCTTGTGAGAGAAGGCGTCTGAAAGAGAGGCTTTTGTAATGGGTGGCCAATCTGCCCTGCACATCACCATCAAACGAAAAAGGATTGCATCAGAAGAGAGTACAGAGAAGACTGGAAACAGGGGCGAGGCAATGTGCAACAGAACTAACCTGCAAGAGCCAGCCAGCGCCTAACTGTTTTTGCTAGGGTGCAAGTGCAAACAGGGGAGGGCACAAGCTGCAACTGCCCACAGCTGCTGATGCTGCAATGCTCAAAGGCCCCAACCCAATCACAGGAGTAGGAGCAGCAGCAGCGCCGGAAGAGGGAGTGCCGGGATTGGGTTGGGAGGCTGGAACTATATATATACCAACCCAGAGCAGACGACGCATGCCAGGACAGGAGGCCGACACGCGGGCAGCTGCCGCATGATTGCGTCAAAAACGCAGGGAAAAAGCGCGAGAAGAATCCAAGATCGCTCCCCTCTTCTTTTTTCTAGTTTCTCTTTGGGAGAGGGAGAGGAGAAGATCTCGGAAGGCCTGTGTCACGCCCTCCGAAACGAAGCCATCTCATGCCGATTTCCAATTCCACTCCACTTTCTCGATATCTAAGCCCGGATGTGGCTTATCTGGGGACACGACAGGTCAGATTTACTGGGGGCATTCGATGGTCACCTCAAGCCCGGATCATGGCGCGGGCCCCGCGCTCCTCCTGGTGCGCCTCTCGCCATGCGGCGTGCTCGCCCGCGCACCAATCGCCGTCGCGCCCGGAACACGGAGCAGGGCGCTGCCGGGCCTCGGCTCCCCCCCCCCCCCCCCCGCCGCTCGCATGATGGCCCTTGACGGCGATGATGCATGGCTTCCACGGCGGGCCGACAGGGCACGCCGACGTGGTGGAGTGTGCGCCCTGGCCGCGGGCCACGGCCACGGGGAGGGCTCGCGCCGCTGCCGAGGCCCAGCTGCCATGATGCCCCCGGCGCCTGGCCGCGCCCCTGCACGGCGACACCATCAGCGCCTCCGGTGCTCCGCCCATGATTCTATCGTCGCACGGGCTCGACCAAATGACGACCTGCTTACGCCACCGCCATGCGTAGTAACCCACCCTTGCACCCTGGTGTTTCACAGTGCGTGTTTGTGTCGTACTCTCGTTGGTCGCAGCAATTAAACAAACTAGGGAGTATCATGGTCGATAATGTCCTGTTAAATCTCCAAGTTACATAATTCATTTTTTCCGGACGAAGAGAGAGCTTTATTAATTACTCAGAAACCGGGTTACAATTCTGAGCAACTAATTGCTCGGCACATACTGAGTAAAGGTTACGCCATACTGCACTATGATTCAACCGGTTAGCAAGCTGTGCTAACTCATGCGCTACAACGTTTTGCTCTCTCTTTATATGAAAGATATGAAACGAGGTAGGTCCTTAGCCGCTTCCAAAGTTTCTAGCACGATGAAGGTTGATAGGGAACGCTGATCGAACGCCCTTTTAAGGAGATTGATTGTCGTGCTGCAGTCCGACTCCACAATGGCTGACATCGATGTCCATTCTATTGCTTGTTCCGTCCGAATAAGTACCTTGGCATTGTTCAGATCAATGGTGTAGATAGGGAAGAGAGCTTTGTCGATCTTCATCTTAGGAAAGGTCAATTGTCCTTTCTTTATGGCTGATTGTATATATCGACGGAAAACATCACAATCATTAGTCGCATGAGACGAAGATTGATGTCACTTACAATATGCTCGCCGCTGCAACTCTTCAAACGATGGTATGGCATGAGACAATTTGATGTCCTAACCTTAGCAATTCATCAAATATATGATCATTTGGAAACATGAAAAGTAAATTTTACTTCTTCTTGTGACTCATTTGAGTCAGCTTAAGTAATGAGCAGGGTTTGGCCGCGGATGGTCAAACAAACTCAGCAGCATATACTTCTTTTTGCTCATCGTCCGATGTGTAAAAAAACTTGGAATCATATTCAACAATATGCGTGTTAGAACGATGAGTCTTATAAGTATCTTTGACATTTTTAAATTTAAACTCTTGATTCAAAGCATTAATTTGAAGCTTCTAATGCGAGCATAATCCACCAAGAGCCAAATCAGCCAAATCCTTTTTAGAATTGACAAATTAAAACACCAGTTTTTAACATCTTTAAATTTCTAAAGTAATATGTCAATCTAGCTTTGTTATCACCACTATAAAAAATGATCATGAAACTTTTGTTCTAATTAATTCCATGAGCGCGGACTGAATTTGGGGGCAACAAAGAAAACCAGAAAAATGCGATTCTAGTTAAAGATAATGAAAATAATCAAACGCGAAGAGCACTACTAGAACCAGCTTCCCCAAGTTGAGCTACATACTGACTGATATGTTCCCAAGTTGATCTGTTATCATCACCACTAAATTTTATGAAATCGGAAACACGCCGTCCAGTAGGGTAAGTGTAGCGAAAATGGCCTCTCATGCCATATTTCAATATAATATTTTGGTGATTGATATAGACAACACAACACTTGGACTAATATGATTGTTAAGATGATCATTCTCAGGCTTTTAGGTTCAAGTGATGACAAAGAGAAGAGAGGCGTAGCTAGGCCCGAAGGGCCGCACCTACGGTGGTTCCGCTAACCGATTAGTGGACGGGGTCGTGGGGGAGCCGCCCCTCACGGGTCTCAGGGCAGCGCCCTGAAACCTCTTCGGTCAAAAGGACAAAGAATTGAAGAGACCGTGAAGAAATCAAGTCAAACAAACAAGACTGAGACATTTTGCTATCACCGGTTAAACCGATGATGAACAAATTGTACTCACCGGTGCAATGAACCCAGAAGCTGAGGCTAGGGTTTTGCGTCGGTTAAACCGACGATGAAGATATTGAATACGTTGGTGCAACGGCAGAAGAAGACCAAGGGAAATGCATACATCGGTTGAACCGATGATACACCGGTCAATTACGTCGGTGTAGTTGTCCAGAGAGTTGGTTTTCGGGAACTCTGGGACAGTTACATGCACCGGTTAAACCAGCGATGAAGATGCATTCACCGATTGATTACGTCGGTTGATTAAGGTAGCCGTTGAAGTATAACGGCTAGTTGGAAAAAGGTGCTCACCGGTTAAACCGGTGATGACACAAAGTGGATCATCGGTTTAACCGGTGATAACGCTTTTTGTCAGCCACTTTTCAACGGCTCTTTTGGGGTGTGTGGGCTATATATACCCCCAAGGCCGGTTGATGCATATGGTTGAACGCCAGAAAAGTTGAAGGAAGTATTGCTCAAGCAAACTAACATCTCCAACCATTCCTAGCAAAGCTTAGTGTCATATCTAGCTTGTGAGAAGTTTTGAGAGAGTGCTTTGTGCACTTGTACAGGGATTAGTTCTTGCGAGAGCTCCCTTGAGCAAAGTCTTGCTGTGGCAAGCAATCGTGTATTCGTCGTGTGACCCTCCGACTTGGTGTGGAGCGGCAACGACACTTTGTGCGGGGAAGGAGACCCCTCTTGGTGAGAAGCTCCAATAGTGAAGACGGTGCCGTTGGTGACGCTTTGAGAGAGACGGTGGCGGTGGCCTTATCTTGGTGACTTGGTGCCACTTATCCTTTGCTTGCCGGAAGCCTTGGTGGCGAACGCAAGACGGTGATCAAGCGAAGAGACTTGGCATCACACTTGTTCTTGTTGGATAAGTGGCCGTGGACGTAGGGAGGGACTTTGGTGTCCTAACCGAACCACGTTAAATCGTGTGTCTTGGTGTCTTCACGGGAGTTTGCATATTCTCTCCCTTACCTCTTTACTTACCATATTACGTTTCCGCATTTACTCTATCTTGCGTGCCTTTACTTTCCTAGTTAGTTTGATTAGGATTGGTTATAGGTTGCAAGTCTTTTAGGGGTAAGTAGAGAGTAGCATAGATAAATCTTAGTCATAACTAGCATGTGTAGGACTGTGTTAGGTTTATCTTATGCAAATAGATTAAGCCCTAGGATAGAAAGCGATTAGCGACCCTATTCACCCCCTCCCCCTCTAGGGTCGGACACCCCGGTGATCCTTACAGTAAGGAACCAAATCAAAACTATCAGAATATGGCCTTGTATATAAACAGATCCTACCCATGATATAAACAAATCCTACCCATGTCTAATCCCAGTTTATCTGTTTATCCGTAAACATGTTAGCCAGATCTTCCTTCATCTTGGCAAGATCGGCCTCATAGTTTCTACTTGTGGATGTTTCTGCGTTAGAATCTATATAATGCATGGTGGGAGCAGTATGTGCCATTGTATGTAGCATTAACAAAAAGATCGGCCTCATAGTTTCTACTCATGGATGTTTCTGCGTTAGAAGCTAGACAATGCATGGTGGGAGCAGTATGTGCCATCGTATGTAGCATTAACAAGTGTATGTTTATCTAAGTCATTCCAAACACCCTTAGGCATCGGCGTAGGAAAAGGAGGTTCGTCGTATGACTTTGTGGTATAAGGCGGCTTGAAATTCGCCAATTCATCTGTTCAGCTAGGGCCAGCCAAAGAGGGAATTGACGCGAGCGACATTGGTGTTGCCAGGATGGTCACCATCGCACCAGTCTGACCCATCGATAGGACCGGTTTGACCGGTTCGGTTGCATTTGACCGAATAGATCCGAGCGGTGGGGTCTACCCAGCAACGTAATTCAGCAGCATACCATATAAAGGTTGTGATGTACATACTGGTGTAGCCAAAGAACTAGGGTTAAGATCTGCAGTGGAATTACTATGATCTACATTTTTACCCTTAACCAAAACTTGCATTTGATCAAAAAGATTTAGCAACAAGCTATTGGTATCTGCAATCTTGTCCCTCATAACAGATGCAAATTGATTTGCTAGATTAGAAAGCGGGTTGCTTACATTGCTTGCTGTTTGTAGATGGGAGATTCAGCGGGATGGATTTTTCTTTCTCGACCAAACCATGCCGAGTTCTCCCAAAGCACGAGACCAACCTCCTCTTGGATTCAGCTTCTATCTTCTTGAGCTGCGCCTCCGGAGCTTGACGCTGCTCCTCGAGTAAGTCGTTGTATTTGATGTCAACCATGTTCTTGGGGTCGACCTTTGCACTGTCTTCCTTCTCACCGGCCATGCTCGCCGATGATGACATGTTCTTCCCCAGCAGAGTCGCCAAAATGTATGTTGACGCAAATTAGGTCAACATACTAAAGCGCTAGCACGCGCGGATCGCAATGATCGTCACTGGCGATCTCCCTACGCCGACCGGTCTGACCAGTTGAATTAACCGGTCTGACTATGATGAGAACATCACTCCTACGGATACAAACAACACTCCTCAAGATGCTATACAAGGTCCTATTACTCGCGCACGCACTCCACAATTGAATTTACAGGTGAGCTCGTTCCTAAGTAACGTTTATTGTGAATCTGAGAATGGATTGCTACCTAAAGATTTAATTGTACTTAGGAACAAACGAGAGGTCCAGCAAGGGCGTGGAGGACTAGCGAGGACGTCCGGATCAAGATGGAGGCCCAAACCAATTCGACTTCGTTTCAGTTTCGGACTCCAGAAACAACCCACACTAAAACGACGCCCAGGTCACATACTGAGTCGGATTTGGACGCACTTAGTATGGCTAGAAAGATAATTTCAAGACGCTTCCAATGGAGCTGGTCTCAGGTCCAAATTTATCCGGAGTCAACAGGAATCGTCTGAGAAAGTTGACGTCCAGATTCTGTTCCGGCGCTGTGACGCCGTCTTTCGGTTTTTGGGCCTTGTATCGTGTTGAAGCCCATTAGGGGCGCGTCCGGGGGTCTTGCACGACCCTAGGGAGTTTATTAGCGGTGCCGCATCCTTGTTAGGATTTGGGTTTTGCTTACATTCTATCAAGAACAGTTGTCGCCGTTCATCGGTTTGTGAGACCCCAACAGTTGTCGCCGTACATTTGCAGAGTCACTTTATTTGAGCTACGTTCTTTTGAGTTCTTGCTTGTGTTCTTCATTGCGCTTGCAGGGATTAGCCTTATTGGCGAGGTCAACTGCACGGTTGATAACCAGAGGAGTTGTGGTGCTAAGATTGCTGGATTTAGGTCTTAGGATCTTAAGCCAGATCGGTGTGTCGCGCTCCGCCTACAACGAGAGTTATCCAGAACCTGACGGAAGATCGGGAACCCACGTCCCTATCAGATTAGTACACTAGAGAGAATCGTGAAAACTTAAAACCTCAAGCTCGAGAGGGATCAATTGGAGCTTGAAGATCTAGGGTTGTCCTGAGGTCGACAGGTCATTCAGAATGCCCTTGAATGCCGTAGAGACACCAGAAGAACAACAAAAGAATTCGAAAAGTTAGGGCTTAAGAGAAAAATAAATAACAAATTGTATTAGATTTTACTGTGTTTAACCATCAACCGGCCTTACCGCCTTAGCCTTTATATTTATAGGCCATGGTTGTAGTCCTTCCAAGTCGGTTTACCTAAGGACTCTAAATTACAATTCTAAATCTACTAAGATTACACAGGCCCAGTGCCCCAGATCAGCCTGACCATTCGGTCTCTGTATTTGCCAAGTTTGGCTGTCAGCACGTCCAATAACCTATAAAACTATCTCAAAATGTTTGGCCGTCATATTGCAGTGGAGACCATGATCTATGCATCCCTTTCCCTGGAACCGAAGCATGGGTACGGTCAATAGGATACCAAGTTATCGATAGATGGCGGCCATGGTACTTTGGTAATCAAGTCGCTGGGTACGGTGTTTTCAGTCCTCCTTCGCTTTTTTGCCTTGGAATAAATAGATTTCACAGTACATGAATGATCACTGCATTTAAAAGTTCTGCACCAACTTGGCGCTGTAGAGCAATCAGTCAATGAAACCTTAGTTAACATGAAAATTCAGGAAGAATTTGTTCAATTTAGTTAGTGATTAAAAATACTTGGGTGGTGCCAGTTAAAGTTCCACCAAATCTGATTCTGCCTAAATAAAAAAATGGTTCTGCTTTGAGTAGAAACAACGATGGAATTGAAACGAATGTGTCTGGTAGGACTCAAATTTGATTGGCTTCATCTTTTGGAGGAAAAAAAAATATGTCCTAGAAGTTTGATCCTAACTTAATTTGTACCATTGCAGATACACGCAAGGCTATGATCACAATCTCACCTTCCTCACAATAAAGGTACAGTTCCTTCACCTGTACTTGCGCCTGAACAATACATTTTGCATATCAGACTAGTGATTCCTCACGTACCATTTCAACTAGATGGTTCATATTGAATCTCCTTACCTGAATGACGATGTCATCATAACATTGATCAGTTGCGCTGCCAACGGCTGAACTCGGTGAATTCTCTTGCAAACTTGGGTGAACCTTTTAACGTGGCCGTGCCAACATTTCAGGGAGCTGGGCACGCTGTCCCTGAGTGCAAGCCCAAGGAGTCGCTCGCGTTCTACTGTCGCTGGCGGGCAGGAGAGTTCTGAACTGATGTGATCGGAGTTGCAGCAGAAAACTTGCAGGCTGCCTTTTCCACTCTCGCAAAGTTGGGGTCAGATCCAGATGTATGCCTTGATGCAGTTGGCTCAGTACAAAATGTAAGCGAATCCAAAAGATTTTATTTGGATCGGTAGCGATTTAGATATGCCCCTATTTAGGAGATGATATATCCAATCAAGCTTCATGCGAATTGTGAAAAATGCCTTCGAATTGTTAAGTATCAAAAATTCTTCAAACAGTGAAAATGTTTGAAAATGTAAGACAAACCGAAAAACATTGCACGATGTACATAGACAAGATGAGACCAAAAAGGAACTACAGGGGAAATTCAAATGCTGCTGCATCCAAGAAAACTCCATTAGACAAGCACTTTCATGTAGGGTTAATGTACCAAAAAGGTAACTGCAAGCACAAACAAATATTATACAACCTAGAGGTCCACCTACTACCAGGAAAATATTACATCAATGAGGATATTACACCAATCAATCAACCCAGGATCTCCTTTCCCCAATGACGCAAGTTCAATGTTCATCTCATCCAGTATGATCAAGTTCACCGGACAGCTGTCACTTTTCACCTAAATGGACTAAGCTACTGCAGAGGCAGAAAGTAGTACCAAGATAATCTAGTAGAGATAACAAACGACACTCCTACATACATGCCTCCTCAAGTGAGGGAGGTTGACAAAGCAACCACGTCACCATAGCAGCCAGCAGGTACCGTTCACCTGAACTTTGGCTTCTTCGAGGGTGGAGCTCCCTTGAAGCTGCTGCGCTCCGGCGCACGCGATTTGCCAAAGGTCTTCGCCTTGCGGCGCCTCCGCTCCTCCTCGCTGTCCGACTCAGCGCCATGCTCCCGATCTGCATTACTTGCCTCACGCTCCAGCTCCTCCCAGGTCTTGCCCTTCTCCTCCTCCGAGTCCTCATCGGACTCATCATCATCATCATCAGATTCCACCAGGGACTCACTGTCAGAGTCATCATCTTCTGACTCGGACTCAGGCTCAGCGTCAGAAGGCTCATAGCCCTGGTCCGACTCCTCTGTCTCCTCAGTCTCAGAGTCGCTCGCCTCCATGTTCAGGAATTCCCAGCCACCATCATCAATGAACTTCTGAGGATCATCAATGATAGTTTTCAGGATAGGACGCCAGTTCAGATTCAGCCTGCTCTCGTAGTACTTGAGGTCAGTTGTATCCAGCCACTCCTTTATCGCGTCAAGTGATGTCGAAGGGATGGAATCTATGCGGAGAACGTCCTTCTTGAAGTCCTTGAAAACAATAGCCATGTCAAAGTTCTTTGTTCCAAAGCCCACCCTCTCCAGGTTAACAATCTCTATCTCGCTCAGGCTCACCACAAGGAAGGGGGTCTCAATAAGCTCAACCAAACAAGTAGAAGTTGGAATTATGAAAGCAGAAGCCTTGTAAGGGACCCCATGAAACCCAAGCTCTCTCAAAGGTACATCAAACTCCAGATCGAGCCCTTTGAATTGTGGCTGTGACCAGTGGTCATTAACCTTGTTCACAAAGTTCTGGAAATCCATGTTTATTCTGTTCTTCCGATCCCTCTCACGCTGCTCTTCCTCAATCTCATCAGGATCGAGTGCAGATCTCCTACTGCCACCAAGAGTTTGTACAACATCCATCACTTCAACATAAAACTGGACATCCTTTGTCTTCTTGTTTCCAACCATGATGTGATTATGCAAATGGAAATGAAGGAGAGTAATCATTTCTTTCTCTGCAGGCTGGAAAAAGGCATGCTTTATATTCCCATACATGATGTCCACACGCTCATCAGCCCTTGACGTAGAATATCTGAAACCATTGAAATGAGCCTCAAGATTTCCTGTGAGCTTCCTCCCACGACCACCAAATGCAGGTCGGATCCACACATCAGAAAGTCTCATCATCTTCATTCTGTTGTTTCCTATCTGAAGCTTCTCCTGAGTAACAAGGGTTGCCCTTTCAGCTCTCTCTGACTCCCTTGAAGCAACTTGCCTCCTTAACGTTTTGATCTGCTGAACAACTTCACTGCTATGCCGTGGGTCTTTTGAGCGGAATGTAATTTCTTTCAAATAGATAGCACCTTGAGAATTCAGCTTGCTATCATTCGAGAATGGCATGCCAGGCACATTGAAGAAGATGCGGATTGTACAGGTACGGTTATCCTGGTGGCTTGTCACACTCTTCACAGTAGAAACATGGAAAGGCACCATGCTGCCATATATAGGTAAGAGGACAGCTTCATTCTTCTGATCTACCTGTATCACCAGCTCTCTTGCAAATGGTACATCATTAACATTCTTGTATGCAACAAGCTCATTCGATGCCCTCGCAGGACCACGTCCTTCACCAGAACCAGAACCACCCCCAGCAAGCCTTCTAGCAGTCTCTTCATTCTTTTGACGAGCAAGTTCAGCCTGGTGCTGTCTCCTGAGCTCTTCCTTGGACATCTCCTGGTTGTCCGACCTAAGAGTAGCCTTGGTTGGCATGACATCCACAGGCTTCGACTCCACTTTCGCGGCAGGAGCATCTTCCTCATCTTCATTGAATGAATAGGCAACATCCTTAACAGCCTTGGAACATGGTGCTGTCAAGATCTCATTTCCTTTTTCAGTGACTGAAACAGTATCAGCTAACAACAGTGAAAACTGTTTTGTCTTCTCACTGGTGGTTTCTGCCTGGAGATTATGCAAACCAAGAGAAACATTAAAAATCATTCCCTGTTTTATCCGACGATCATTCTTGGCATTCAGATTTAAGCCAGATTCTCGGAACTCAAGGCCTATTCCAGTTCCAGCTGACTTTGTTAAATGGGGAAGTAGTTCAGGAGCGTCTTTCTCAATCACTGCCACTGCAGCTTGATAAACCGCACTCATCTGATTGCCTGGTTTCAATGTTTGTACAGCAGCCTCATGAGCTTTCAGAAGGGTCTCATATGCTTTACTCTGCGTAGGGGTAGCATCTATCAGATATGTCCGGGCAACATTTGAACAATAGCTCGAATATTTGGACCCAATTGCACAGATGATAACACTTGCAGAATCATAATAGAGATAGTCATCATTGCTAGAGGCACCAGGCTTGAGATCAAACTTGCCCCCACTTTGAAAGACTGGAGGGTAGCAAATATCAACATTTTCAGGTTTCAACTTCACCTTTACCTTGAGAGGGTCAAGAATAGCCTTTTCTGTGTCATCCATCAATGTGGAGTGTGAGACCTTCTTTTCCTCATCAATAACCTTCTCCAACTTTGGAACCACAAAATTTCTCAGTACAGATGTAGTTAAGTAAGCAGCCTTCTTCACACAAGTGATCTCTGTGGTGTCCTTCACAGCAAAAAGCTCAGAGAAGCCATTTGTCACATCTGTAAGTTGTATAGATGACCCAGATAACTTGTCTGCCCATGTTTCAAGAAGCTTACCCTCAGGTGCCTCTTTTGCGATGTGCCCAACAATGGGATTGCCTGATTTCGACTGAATGCGAACAGTCTGCAGTATGTCGTCCATCAAGTCAGCACCATCTCCATTCTTAGCTTTCACATGCAAGACAATATCAGCACCAACAGCCTCACTTGCAGCCTTCTTGAGGGTCCCAATCAGATTTGCTTTCTTCTGACTGCACAAGACATGTATTTGCTTGTGCATGAAGACAATTATTGTTTCTGGAAATTCATATCCAAGTAACCAAATATCCAGAGCTGAGGATTTCAAATAACGAAGATCCTCAGAAGGAGGTGGGGTAGCAATGGCAATAGCATCAGAAGAACCCCAAAGATCAGACTTGTGTTCCTTCCAATGGTCATAGAACACCTTCAGCCGCTTACTGAAGTTATCTAGATTGATTATATAGGTTCCAGTTCCCCCTTTAGCATTACCATTATCAGCCATCTTTTTCAAGAAGATAGCATTAACCTAGGCAACTGCAGAAAGAAAATTGACAAAGCGAGTCAAATGCAATAATTTGAAGATTACATGCTTATCCTAACAGCAGGTAATACTATGAAAGTATGAGCATGTCAAAAAATATTGTAAAACAAAGAGGAAACTGTACAGGAAAAAACGATGGAGCAAGATTGTTAAATTGTCAGTGGTTATCATAATAGATTTTTTCCTCTAAGAGAAAAGCTTGCAAGAAGCATAAACAATTATGTATCAGCTATTGTTATAACAAGCAATCATTATCCCAATAACACTGTAAAAAGACATTCTTTTTAACATTAAACAAGAAAATAACTTCCTAGTCCAAACTTGCATCTCAATAGCATATCAACTGCCACGGATCAATCTGGATAGGGGAATAGGATCCAAATCCTTAGGAACTTAATAGCACAGACAAAAATATTGCTCTACTCAATCATCAACTAAGGAAAACAGCTACTGTGAACAGACAAAAATGATTTCACAGCACAGACAAAAGTAGCAACAGAAGATGATTTCTGAATGAACACATGCACACTTTGTAATATCATAGAAAATGGGATAGCTTGCAGATTCACTGTTTTCTCTAGTAACTACATAAAAACCATTACATTCTAGGCTGAATTTTTTTGGGGGTTAAGAGTACAAATAAAACCCAACCAGTATGAGTAATCATATGGGACTGAACAGGAACAGACCAGCAACAGTTGCTAGTGGCTAAGAATCAAGAACATTTCTAGGAACACCCGTCGTCAAAATTATATTGAAGTGGTAGTAGTAGAATCAAAAGTAACACAACACAATCCCTTAATGTCTCCTGTTCAGTCCTCTCTTCAACTAATTAATACCCCAGGGATAGTGGTGGTTGAATGGGAGATGCAGGCCCTGAACGCTCATGATAGGTGATCAAAGTGCTACTGCAAGCTAGAGAGATGAGCAATGCTGGCAGACTTTATCATGATAGAACAGTTGGAAACCATGCAGTTGGGAAGCA
This sequence comes from Panicum virgatum, assembly GCF_016808335.1. Taxonomy (NCBI): domain Eukaryota; kingdom Viridiplantae; phylum Streptophyta; class Magnoliopsida; order Poales; family Poaceae; genus Panicum; species Panicum virgatum. Next base: position 28,741,939 of record NC_053145.1, on the reverse strand, counting down.
TGACTAATAAAGATTTAATTGTAGTGGCTAAGCATACTTTAGCGACTGAGTAACAAAATCAGGGTGGATCATTTCACAATAACTATACTGCAGTTAATAACATAGTCATTGTAGCATGCAGCAAAACACAATAAATTGGGAGAAGATTCAGAAGAATCATGATTTGTGCCAGTAATCAGATGAAAGTATTAAGAGACTATTTTAAATGCAACACAGCTTTACCAAAACTTTATAAATTGCCATACTTAAAATTCACAAAGTGGGAACGATGAAAATATGAGATCTTGATGTTACCTTTATCAATGACAACCCACTTTCCAACTTGCTGGCCTTCCACAATTGGAATCAATATTCTATTAGAGCCCTTCTGCTTCTGCTTAAAATTGATGTTAGAAAACAGACAATAAAAAGACATGTCATATACATATCAAAAGCATCAGTTAGGCAAAGAAGCTATCTTGGGAAATGGAGATAATATGCAATCCAAGACAAATTTGGATGCAGCAATAAACGCTAATCACTCTACTGGAATATGCTGCCTGATAAAAACACATTTGCCAATGTCAGATCAAGTAATAGTACCCTTTTCTACACAACGTGAATCTATCTGCTCTGCTTGATTACACATTCAGCATTTGGGCCATAGGAAGTTACAGCATACAGGTCTAAAAAAATTCAATCCGCAGTGTGTAACTTATCCACAGAATGAATTAACCAAATATCGGGTCACTAATGTATAAGGCATTGCAGGATATTGAAACTACATTTACAGTAGAGTATTATCGAATGATCACGTCGAAAGTTCAACATTTGTGAAGGCTGGCCATATAAAAGCTACATAGCCCCTCCACTACCTTGCAATAAAGGGGCCAAACTGGCAAACAACACCACATCTATCACCTATGTCACCAATCCTTTCATCCATAAGCACATTACAGTTGTTCTAGTATATTGAAATATGCAGTGCATCCTCAAATTCCCACTAGTAAGGATCCAACCGAAGATGTTGTGTCGAATTAAAACAAAGAAAATAACAAAGAACGAAGCAAGAAGGGTTATAAGAAACATTCACACTAAAGAACGAAGCAAGAAGCAGAGAAATGCAGGGTTTAGCCTTGTAAGCGGGCCTAGGGTTTTAAGGCACGCACCAGGAGAGGACGAACGCGGCGACGGCGCAGCTGCGGGAGGAGAGCGCGGGGCCGAAGCAGAGGCACCGCGCGGCGGCGATGCCGATGGCCGGCTGGAGCAGGAGCACAAAGAAGGGGGAGATGCCGTAAAACGTGGAGGCGTCGGTGTCGTAGTCTCGTAGAGGCAGTAGGAGCAGTCGTCGTACTCGTTCGGCACCACCTTCCCCTGCGTCCAGCGAGCGCGACGAAAATCTCAGCGAGGGGTGCACCGCTGGGCGCGGAGGAAAATGCAGAGGGGAGAAGGGCTAGAAACAGGGGTCCGTACGGTGCTGCGGCGGCGCTCGGCGCCCACGGCGAGGAGGGTGCGGCGGCGATAGATCCTGGCGTCTCGCCCGCGGAGGGCGCGGCGGCGGAAGGGACGGATCCCGGCGTCTCGACCTTGGAGGGCGAGGCGGCGGCGGGTGAGAGAGTTGCGGGTGGGAGGTCTAGGGTTCGGGGGAATGAGAGGAGGAGGGCTGGGGCGTGACCTATTTAGTATTGACTTTCTTTTTTTCTTTTAAGTGTATTTAGTATTGACTTTCGGGCTTTCGGAAAAAAAAATTATGGATGCTAGTGGATATACACACGTACCGCAAGTACGTGTAATAAAAATATATTAAATAAAATTTATATTTATATAAAATTTAGTAAACTAAGGGGAGAGAGTTTTTTGATAAATTAAGATAAAAATACAATAATTCTTTAAATGAAACGCTCTGGAGAGCATGTAGTAAGATAAATAAGTACTTAGATTGAGTTTGCTTAAAAAAAGATAGATTTGCTTAATAAAGCAAAGCTTGTATAAATGATGCATTTGTAGCCATATGAGAAATCTTTTGGATGAAAAATAATAGATTTTCGAGTTATTCTTTGGTTATAGAGAAGAAAGAAGCGAATAAGACATACATTTTATGGATATAGAACATGCACAAAGTTGGTTGGATGGTTACAGTGATAAAAGTGATGTGGCTGATTCAGTGAAATAGAGAAAATAGTAATAAATTCTTATGGATCCTAATAGTGATGCATATGTTAACGTGGCTGAATGAAGTAATTATACACATATTTTAATATATTTTATAAATGAATAAAATATTATAAATTAATGCTAGTGCATTGCATGATACGTTGACGTGAATAACAAAATGCTAGTGTGGTGGACTTTAATTACATATAATAGTGCATTGCTGAGGTGGACACTTTGCATGTTGAGAGAAATCTCTAATCAATAATTTTTATATTCAACAATAATTTTGTAAATAAGAATACAATAATTGGCAGTTTAGTATGAAACATATTAAAAATATTTGGTAATAAAAAATTACTTATACCATAATTTTTATATTCAACAATTCAGATATGTTTTTAAAATTTTGAAAACAAAACCTATATTTATATCAAAATACTTAATACAACAAACGATGAAAAAGGACATTAATTATAATGCTAATTAAGTTACCATAGTTATTGATGTATTCCTAGATATCAAATAATCAGGAATAAAAGGGCAAATTGTTCATACATAGCCAAATCAGAAAATCCAATAGAAACCAACATTAATTTGTATCCCTACCAGTACAGAGCTTCTTCTATTTATAGTAAGAAAAAAAATCCAATTTATTGCTACACATATGCTATTGCAACCCTCTTAGAAAAGGAAATATTCAATGGAATGCTAAATGCATGTGCTTTTCTACATGCTTGACAATTTGTTGCATAATGCTATTGCAATCCAAATTTATTTTATATGGTCATATGAATTTAATTTACTTGTTACAAGCAGTCCCATAAAAAATATTTATCATATAATCTTGCACTAAAATTTATATCACGATCTTTGCCTCCAATCCGATCACCAACATTTGCATCCTTTATTGGCATGGAATGTGCCTCATCATCAACGAGTTAATCGTTGAACACATGGTGAGATTAATCAAAGATTGAACAGTAGCATGACACAATTACATAATACCAAAGGAGGAAAATATGTAGAGTACAATGATAAAATTCCAGGAATCGACTAAGAAAGATTAGAAAAAAATCAAGCCAAGAGCATATGCCTCTAACACATAATTTGCACTTTGCAAAAACTATCTAGTTAATTTGCGGTTCGCTATTAATATAGAAGGAGAACGTTATGAATATTGTGCTGGCAAGCTGCCATAACTTTTACTATCCTAACATGCTTCAAAATAATTTGAAGTATCCTTCCAAGAAATGGAGTATCTATATAGTTGTGATAAGAAAAATGTTGGATTGCTTATCCGGCAAGTCCACCAGGGGTGTACCCGGCGGTAGAGTTTAGGAGAGGAGATCTTGGAGCCAAGAGCTTGATGGTAATACGAAGACGCAAGGGTTAGACAGGTTCGAGCCACAATGAGCGTAACACCCTACGTCCTGCGTTCGATGTAGAATTAGAATTTCTGGTGGTGTTTACAATGAGCATGGAAAAAGTGAGCGTGTCCTATGGGTCTACTCGCGTCCCCCTTATATAGAATGGGAGCCGTGAGGTACAAGCGAAGATCTGGATTTACTCGGGTTGTTACAAGAAAGGAGGTCGGATAAGATCCCTAACAATATGGGTGTCTTGTTGAAGCCTCCATCCTGATCCGTAGAGGACCCTTTCGCCATGCAGCCGAGTCCCTGCGTGCCAGGTAGTTGATTTAGAGTCACCGAGCATGGTAGTCACCCGGATACGGGGAGTCTACTTGGCGGGAGGTACCTAGATCTACCTCCGTCAAGCCCCCGAGTGCTGGAGGGCCGAGTCGAACCTTGAACGGGATGCGCCCAGGGCCTTTCGGTGCTCTTGAAAACATCTCAATTTATTGTGAGTCTTGAACGGGATGCACCTAGGGCGCACCTATTGCGTGTAGCCCCTAAGCTTCGGAAGGTTTCAGAGAAGTATTTCGAGCGTCTATGAATCAAACCACTTTTCTTATTCTCAGGATGCCTAGGCACCCTGCTGTTGGCGTTTCCTAACATCACTACTGGATTAACTAGCAACGGTGCCAGAAAGCATCCCACGGGTATACTGAACCTCACGAAAGAATTCGCAAGCATACAGATACCGATGTAGCTTTCAACTCAGAGTATTCCAAGGGTTATCGAATCCAAGGGAATATGAGTACGATATTTAAGGTTCAGGCTCATCCAAGGACACATCACTGGTAGGATCAATGGGTAGAGAGGACTATTTAGATTCAAGGTAAGATCAGACTAAGAATCAGCTGTTTACATCGGGCGCCGACTACACCTAGTCAAACATGAAGTTCCGACATAGGCTACTATCATGCAACCGAACGTGGAGGATTACGATGTCACTAAATAGAGTTGTCACCACCTGCAAGCTACCTCTACAAACCGTGGGAGGCACAACAATTGAATGGTAAAGTTTAGCCTAGACATCATGCCTACACTATCATTTACTAACTCTAGTTTCGGCCAAGAACATATGTCTCTCTCAGGAGTCTTAGACTAGAGCTAACTATTATAATACTAGTAGACACTCAATCCAGTGAACATCATAAAACTAGTAACTGAACTTGAAGTAAATTATGAAACTGAAATAGTCACGAACATTTACAGACCCATAAGCATTCGTTGAGGTACAAACAGAGAAGAGTGCCGATAGGCCCGGCACATTCCCCGGCTTCTCCTCACTCTCTCCCTATTTCTCCTGACCTCCTAGGCTCCCTAAGCTCCTAGGAAGGACTCCCAAGCTCCAAGTGAAGAATGAGAGGTGAGGGTGTGAGATGTGTGTGTTCTATTCTAGCCCCCCTCTCATATTTATAGGGAGGAGCAAATGGGTCTTCAACTGGCGTTTGCAGCAGGGGAGGCTTGGTGAACCGACTTAGGAAAGATACCAGGAGGCTACACACAAAGGATGGAGGTCGATGGTGGGACCCACCGACTGGTAGGGCCCACCCCTAGCCAACGCCTTTGGCCAGGAAGCTTCCTGATGGGTCCCTATGGCCTTGACAAGTGCCTGAGCTTCTGATACATTGGATTTCTTACTCCGGTGGACCCTTTGATCCATGTGACGACACGTGTCGCCGTCTGATTTGCTGAAAAGTTGTACCTTGGACCATGACCTGCCATCTAGCTCCAAATTAAGCTTAAATTCACATGCATACATTCTCAAACCAGCACTTGTGGAATTTGTCCATATATAATCCTAGACTACCACTTATTCCATTTTTATGCATAATTTTCTTGTCGGAATTTTTTTAACAGAACTATGGGGGAGATCCCCACAGTGTTAAAAAACTTTTATAAAAGCAAAAGAAAGGAGCAAGTACAGAGTCTTACAACAGAATTAACTGATGGCATCTAACCAATGAAAAAGGCTGATTGCAGATCTGCCTTGAATCTAATAGCCTGAATATAACATTGATGTTTGAAATTGTTAAACCAAACACTAAGACTAGGTTCTTTCCTGTTGAAGATTTTGTCATTGCGCACTTTCTAGATCTCCCAAGCAGCTATCATTGAGGCTTCAGTAAAAAATGGTAGGTTGTGATGGTGTCAGACCTGGGGCAGCGGGACTGCTTATAGGCTTAGAATATTCTAGAGTAAGGGATAGCTCATGGTTGTACCTTACCTTTTTTGTAACTACCCGAATAGGCATAGAACTAGCTACAGTACAAAGGAAACTACCCAATTGTGTTGTAGTAGGACTCCAACTGTACTCGGCTAGGACTTTCCATGTAACCCTGTCCCCCCGGATATATAAGGGCGGGCAGGGACCCCCTCAAAACATCATTAACACCTAAGGCAATACAAACAACCACACAGGACGTAGGGTATTACGCAACTCGAGGACCGAACCTGTATAAATCTTTGTGTTCCTTGCACCATCGAGTTCCAGAGCAGTCGATCCCTACCTACAAACCTTACCGCTAAGGGTATCCCTGAGCAGGCTTGGCGGTAAACACCGACAGCTGGCGCGCCAGGTAGGGGACTCGACGAGTTCATCGACGAGTTTGATGGCCACTTTCGCTTTCAACACCATGGCGCTACCTCAAGGCGCCACCTTCGTGTTCGGCTCATGGGTCTGTGTCGCCAATGGTTTGGGCGGCTTTGACAGCCACCTAACCAACTCCTCCACGCTGAAGGCAACCACGTCGGAAAGCTCCAATAGGTTTGCCGAATCAGATGATCATGGCGTCATGCTGCTTCCCGACCTCGTCAAGGAGATCAAGATGAAACTCGAAGACAACTCGAGTTCCACTCGGACTCAGATCAATCTCAAACCAAATTCTACTCGGATTGTGATTCCTCTTGCTCAACCCATCTTCGGGTTGCGCAACACATCATCTACTTACAAATAGATGATCGGATCCATCTATGAAAATAGCTTGGATCATCTTCCCTACATCGAAAATCACTCAGTCACCGCTGGCCGGGAGGCACCCGTTTTCAATGTATACCCGGATACAGTCGAGTCGTGCCAGCCTGGATTTCATCACCAATGCGCTGGAAAAAATTCAACTCAAGTCCTGCCAGGATCATACACTCGCAGAACTACTCGATAACCTTCGAGAAGTTGCCATCATTGATGATCTTCCGTTCCAACACGGTACTCCCCTTGCAGCCGAGAGGGAAACTGGGTCTGGAGAAACCGTGCTAGCTGATTGTGAATCATATCTAGAAAGCTTCTCACCCGAACACCTAGTTTCTGTCATCAACCAGCAAGGAGGAGGTGGTCCTAGCCAGCATGACCCTAACGGAGATTTGGATCAGATTTCAGAAGACAATATGACCCAGGACGTCCCACAAGATGAGGACGAAGCTACTCGCACAGCTCACAGGGCGAGAAATCAACGCAAAGGAGAACGTAGGGTTCGAGCTGCTGAACGTGCTCGCCTTTCCCCGCCCAACCTTAACAACGAATTCAACAACATCGCGGATCCTGTCTTCACTACTCCAATCGCCGCGATGACAGAAGCAACCCTACGACTCATGCAGATGCCTCAAAACCCGGAGATGGAACGCATCATACACCTCGCCAAAAATGCTGTTGAACAACTCGAGAGACAAAACTCATTGTCTTCGCTTCATGGCACTCGGTCAAGGGCCACCGCAACAGTTATACCTCAAACAAGCCGTACCCCCGGAGGCCATCACCGTCAACAACAGCTGGAACAACAAAATCAAAGAAACCAAGAGGATCAGGAAGTCGCAAGCATCCATCGTCCCAGGGGCGGCCAACCACCAGCAAACCATGCTCCTGGGACTCAACCAAGTTGCAACAACAATCGCAGACACAACAGGGAGGAAGTAGCCGATTCCATAGTGAACGCACGGGACATCATCAACGCAAGACGCATATCGCAGCTTGCAGATAATTCCGATCACTTCCAAGCCCTTAGCAGAGTCTTTGACAACGTCGAGTACCCGAAGGATTTCAAGCCAACGAACATCCAGAAGTACGACGGTAAGCAAGACCCTGCTCAATGGTTATGTTTATACTCGACCGCTGTTAGTGTTGCAGGAGGAGACACCAACACCAAGGTCCTCTACTTCCCGATGGCCTTGGAACCCGCACCCCTCACGTGGCTTGAGAGCTTAGCGCGCGAGTCCATACACTCGTGGGAGGATCTCAAGAAGGCCTTCATCGACAACTTCCAAGGGTCTCTACATCGAGTAGCTACTCGACACGCCTTGTCTATGTGCAAGCAGGAGCAAGGCGAATCAATTAGATCCTATGTCAAGCGTTTCTTCGACACAAGAGCCACCATTCCCAACGTCGCCGATGATGACATCATCGACTACTTCAAGAGCGGTATTACTATCTAGTTTCTATACCGTGACTTCGGGCGCAATCGCCCCAAAACGGTAGTAGAACTATGCGGCATGATGCAGTGCTGGGCGGACGAAGAGGAGCAAGAGCGCAGCGTTTCCCGCGCCGCAACAACGACAGTAACGGGAAGCGTCACAATGACCGTGGAGGACCCAGCAACCAACGAGATCCTGCGCGCAAGCGCAAGCCCGACGATACTGTCGGTACCATGGATCGCACTCCGCGTGGTAAGAAGAATGAAAAGCCGCAGGATCAGTTCGACAAGATCCTTCACAACAAGAGGTGCCAGTCCATCACAAAGAGCAACCACTCGATGTGTGAGTGCACAATCCTGCGCAAATCCTTCCAGTCAACACCGCCAGATGCTCCGAAGAAAAAGCAGAACAAGGATGACGAAGATGACAAGAAAGGGCCCCGACGGATTCCAACAGCCACAAAATGTTGTCAATGTCATATTTGGAGGAGATCCTAGCTTCTCCAGGCGGGCCCAGAAGCTTCTACTTAGAGAAATTTTTTCAGTTGAGCCAGCAATTCAGAGGCCACTAAAATACAGCGAGGTCCCCATCACCTTCTCCAGGGAGGATCAATGGACCAGTTTCTCTGAACATGGAAAGTTCCCGCTAGTACTCGACCCAGTTGTCCAAAGGTCCAAGCTCACTCGAGTACTCATTGATGGTGGAAGCGGGCTCAACTTGATCTTCGCAAGTACATTGGCTAAGATGGGCCTCAACTACATGAGTCTACTTACTCCAAGCAAGGCCCCGTTCTACGGCATCGTTCCCGGAAATTCTTCTACACCGATCGGCTCGGTTACTCTTCCAGTCACATTCAGTACAAAACAAAACTTCTGTACAAAGTACATTAAGTTCGAAGTAGCCGACTTTGAATCTTCCTACCATGCCATCTTGGGAAGACCTGCGCTAGCCAAGTTCATGGCAATACCACATTATGTGTACCTGCTCCTCAAGATGCCGGGCAATACAAGAGTACTTTCCCTGCGTGGAGACCTCCTCAAGTCCTTCAAGTGCGACAAGGAAGCAATAGATCATGCTGCCATAATCCGAGTTCCTAGCTCTATCAGTGAAATACTCGCTGCCGCTGTTGGCGGTCGATATCGGTGATTTTCGCCGCCAACGCTCTGCCTGATTTCATGAAACAAAAGCAATAATCATGCCAAATTCACTTATATTAACGAGTTCCACAAGTTTTAGTGAGTATTTGAATGCAGGAACAACATGCACAAAATTTGGCCAAAATGGGAGAAAACCCAGGCCGGCCTGGCCTGGGCCGGCCGGCCGGCCTATCCACCTTGCAATTTAGGGTCATCTTTGGTCAGAATGCTCATGAGTGCAAATACAAGCAAATCCAATGTGGTTTCATACAAAATGCACAAACCAAGACCGGAAGGCTTGAGCCATGACAAGTTGGGTCTATCTGCAGCGACCAAACTCAGAACCAAATCCCAAACCGACTTGAGGAGGAAAATACAAGCGTTGATTGACACGTCGGTGGAACAGAGGGCCGAGGGGGGACAACCCCAGGCGGCCGCCTAGCCGGGCCGCCCGGCCCCTAACTGCCTCACTTCGGACCAAGCCAATGCAACCGACATCTACAAGTGATCCAGAACGTCCAGCAGAAAGGCGGCGCAAAACGGACGACACCCCAGGCCGGCCGGCCTAGGGGAGGCGGCTGGCCTGGCCTTTGCGCGCCACGTGTGCAGCCTTCTAGAGGGAGTTACAACCGCCATGTGTGCAGCCCACAAGTGGATGTTACAACTGCCATGCATGCGTGGACAGCTTTGCTTGCAAGCCAAGCTAACCATAGCTTAGCTTACAAGCTAAGCAACCATAGCCTTGCTTACAAGCTAAGCAACCCACCTTGGAGGCCTATAAAAGGGAGCCCCCACCCCTCATTTCAGCACACACCATTGGGAGAAGAGAAGTGTCCAAGCAAGATGTAGTCCCACTTAGAATAGGGAGAGTGTGAGGTGAGAGTCTTGGCAAAAGTCAAGGTAAAGGAGCGGTGCCGAGTTCTCTCGGCCTTACTCCATTTTGTAAGCCACCTCGGAGGAATGGAATATCTTTGGAGTGAAGTTCCTCGTCTCTCGTCGGTATCTCGCTAGTCTTTCTCTTTACTTCAGTTACTTGTTACTTTCTGTCATTGATCTGTGGGATCTCTAGTCTGCGTAAGTAGCAAGTTCTACTTATTTGAGAGTGCTTTCTGTCTTGCCGGGAGGCAGGAGTACGTAACTCGATAGTGTTAGGCGTGGTGCCTAGACTTGGTTAGTTACATAGGGTTGTGTTCCACCCCACGGAACCATTGTGGTAGGCGGCAGGTGGTGACAGCCCTGTCTGTCCCTCGTAGTCCACCACGTTCGGGTGTTTTCATAGCAGTAGTTGCAGGTTGCCGTTGGACTCCCCTCTCACCCCTTTCTAAAGTCCTTCCTCTTCCAGCCGCCGAAGCAGATCAAGATAGTTTAGTTGCAAGTCTTCTGGGTAATGAGTTGGCTAACCGACGTTAGTCCCTCTACCCACTTATCTCTCTTCCCCTGGTGGGTCCGGCTGAATAATTCTAGGTTTGGTCAAAGCTTTACCGTTCCTAGGATTTGATATCCCAGGTATACTTCCTGGTGAAAGCTACATCGGTCTCTGTGTGCTTGCGGAGCAATTCGTTTAGCCTAAGGAGTGCCAACAGCCGCCAAGGAACTCTCTCTCAACAAGGACTCAATGCCCTCCAAGAAATCAACCTAGTCGTCGGTTAAGCCAACCGGTGACGTAGGCACCAGACTATTCAGCTACAAGAAGGAGACGACTCTATAACCGACATCATCGGAGCGGGTTTGAACGACAAATAGGAACTCGAGCTCGTCAACTTCCTTAGGGCCAACCGAAACATTTTTGCATGGAAACCAGCGGATATGCCAGGGGTGCCCAAGGAGTTGATCGAGCCTGCCCTGAAAGTCGACTCCAAAGCCATACCAAAGAAGCAACGGCTATGGCGATTCTCCCCGGACAAGCGAGAAGCCATCAAGAAGGAGCTGGCGAAACTTCTTGCAGCAGGGTTCATCAAAGAGGTCTACCACCCCCCGAATGGTTGGCGAACCCTGTACTCGTCCAGAAGAAGAACAATAATGAGTGGAGGATGTGCATCGACTACACTGATCTAAACAAGCATTGCCCAAAGGATCCTTTCGGGCTACCCCACATTGATCAAGTAATCGACTCCATGGCAGGATGCGTCCTGTTATCCTTCCTCGACTGCTATTCAGGCTATCATCAAATCGCCTTAAAAGAAGAAGACCAAATCAAGACGGCATTCATCACCCCTTACGGGGCATACGCCTACAAGACAATGTCCTTTGTGTTGAAGAACGCTGGTGCCACTTACCAACGGGTGATACAACTGTGCTTTGCTGATCAGCTGCATCGCAATGTTGAAGCCTACGTCGATGACGCCGTCGTCAAAACCAAGACCCAGGATCGATTCATCACTGACCTAGAAGAAACCTTCAACAGCCTCCGAAAGTTTCGCTAGAAACTCAACCCAACAAAGTGTGTCTTCGGCATACCCTCTGGAAAACTACTCGGATTCATCGTCAGCAATCGAGGAATCGAGGCTAACCCAGAGAAGATCAATGCCATCATGGCCATGGACACCCCAGCTACTATTAAGGACGTCCAGAAGCTTACAGGCTGCATGGCAGCCTTGAACCGGTTCTTGTCCAGACTTGGTGAACGGGGCCTACCCTTCTTCAAGCTCCTCAAACAACAAGACAAATTTGAGTGGACTACCAAAGCCGCGGAAGCACTCGAGAACCTTAAGCATCATCTCCAGTCACTGCCAATTCTTACATCTCCACTACCAGGCAAGGAACTACTCCTCTACATCGCTGCTACTACTCATGTAGTCAGTACGACGATAGTAGTTGAACGCCTAGAGGAAGGCCACGCTTATGGCGTCCAGAGACCAGTCTACTTCATCAGTGAAGTACTCTCTGAATCAAAGGTCAGATATCCATCAATCCAGAAAGTTTTCTATGGAATTCTAATCACCTCCAGGAAGCTTCGACACTATTTCGTCGAATACAAGATCTCAGTAATTACTGACTTCCCATTGACGGATATAGTCCACAATTGGGATGCCACTGGACGAATCTCAAAGTGGGTAGTTGAACTGGGAGCCTTAGAAATCAACTTCAAGCCAAGAACAGCAATCAAGTCATAAGCATTAGTCGACTTCCTAGCTGAGTGGCGGGAAAATCAAATTCCAGCACCTCACAACATTCCAGAGCATTGGGTAATGTACTTTGATGGCTCACTCAAGCTCGACGGAGGCCGCGCGGGAGTCCTGTTCATCTCCCCCAAGGGAGAATAGCTGAAGTATGTGTTCCAAATCCTGTTTAAAGTCTCCAATAACAAAGCAGAATACGAGGCACTACTACACAAGCTCCGTTTAGTAGTTTCTCTCGGCATCAAGCGACTACTTGTCTATGACAATTCTCTACTCGTCGTACATCAAGTAAATAAAGAATGGGACATCAACAAGGACATAATGGACACATATGTTGAAGAAATTAGAAAGCTTGAGAACAAGTTTTCAGGATTGGAAATCCACCACGTAGACCGTGACAACAACGTGGGAGCTGATGTCCTCTCCAAATTCGGATCTACTCGAGCAGTTGTCCCACCCAGAGTCTTTGTTTATGAACTACACCATCCATCAGTAAAGGTATAAAGTCAACAAGCCACTGAAGCGGAGGCCCCGGCCACAGTCAGAGAAGTGCTGATGATCGAAGAAGACTGGCGGATTCAGTTCATCGACTTCATCAAGGAGTTCAAGCTTCCACCACACGTTGATGCCAAGAGCGCTGAAGCTGCTCGCATTATCAGGCGTAGCAAGGGTTTCGTTCTCGTCGGCGACAACCTGTACAAGCGCTCTGCCTCTGGCATCCTCATGAAATGTGTTACCCTTGAAGAAGGCAAAAACATCCTCAGGGAGATACACGAAGGAGTTTGCGGCAATCATGCCGCATCAAGGACACTAGTCGGCAAAGCCTACAGGTCAGGATTTTTCTGGCCAACGGCTGTATCAGATGAAGAAGATCTTGTCAGACAATGTCTCGGCTGCCAATTCTTTGGCAATAAGACGCACGTCCCAGCACACAATCTGATAACAATCCCTCCGTCATGGTCGTTCGCCTATTGGAGTCTCGACATGATCGGACCTCTAACTGTAGCTCTAGGAGGATTTAATCATGTGCTGGTAGCGGTCGACAAGTTTACCAAGTGGATCGAGTACAAGCCTATTGTCAAGATCTCGTCAGATAGAGTAGTGGATTTCATCTCTGACATCATACACTGGTTTGGATTTCCTTGTACCATCATCACAGATCTTGGCTCTAACTTTACATCGCAGTCTTTCTGGGATTTCTGCGATAATTCTTGCATAGAGGTCAAGTATGCTTCAGTGGCTCATCCTCGGGCAAATGGTCAAGTAGAGCTTATCAATGGCTTACTACTCAATGGCTTGAAGAAGAGACTCTACGACGCCATCTCCAAGAAAGGTGGCAAGTGGATTCAAGAACTACCCCATGTGATTTGGGGGCTGCGATCGCAGCCTAGCAAAGAGACTGGACAATCTCCCTTCTTCCTCACCTACGGGTTAGAGGCTATACTACCGCAGATATTATGTGGAAATCTCCATGAGTAGAAGCCTTTCAAGAAGGAGAAGCAGATGAAGCTAGACAACTTGAGTTAGATTCAGTCGAAGAAGTCAGGATCAATGCTTTAACCCAATCGGCTAGATATCTTTAAGGAGTCAGACGCTGTCATGATCGTAATGTCTAGAAAAGATCTTTCAGTATAGGAGACCTTGTCCTACGAAGGATCCAAGATGAAACTGGACTACACAAGTTAAATTCCAGATGGGAGGGACCTTTCATCGTAACCAAGGTTACAAGACCCGGATCATACAGAATTTCTTTTGCAGATGGTAATGAGGTACCCAATTCCTGGAATATTGAGCACTTGCGCATATGTTATCCTTGATCCAAGTAACATGGTGTTGTCAGTTGATCTCTTTAATAAATCAAGGGTTTCCATTAACCGTTCGACTACATTAGAGGCAGTTTTCAACTTGGCAACATCATATTGGATTATTCTCTAATAGGTTTTTCCAACCAGGGTAATCTCTACAGATTCATACCGACCTGGATAACCTGATCAGAATAGCTTACACAGTTTTCCATGGGGATAACTATACAAGCCACATCCTCGTCCTCAGTATAAGGACAAAAACCTACTCGCCAGCTCGAGAAGGTATATGGATACCTTTACTAGTTTGTCCAACTTGGGTAACTCGACGGAGTTCATCCTAACAGGTCAACTATAAGGAACTCCGGCCTTGTGAAAAAGGCAAAACTATTTGCTCGCTCGAGTATGTTTTGGATACTACTAAAATTAGTCCTACTGGGGTAACTCGACGGGGTTCACCCTAACTGGTCAATCTTAGTAGTTACTCCAGTCTACATGATAGACACCCTACTCGCTGGCTTGAGTAGGTATTAGATATTTTTAAGATGGTTTCATCTTGGATGACCCGACAGGGTTCATCTTAACAGATCTATCTTAGAAATTACTCCAGTACTTGGCCAGGACATCCTACTCACTTGCTCGAGTAGTTTATGGATATCTCTACAAAGTTTTTCTATCTGGATAGTCCGACGGGATTCATCCTAACTGATCAACTATGGAGATTACTCCATGTGAGCATTCTACTCGACTACTCGAGTAGTTTGTACTTATCTTACGGTATCAGATCATTATACCAACAGGATAAAAAGCAATACATACAAAGACAAGATCTTACAGATGATGACAAGAGCTGTTACAAGCAGATTATTCTGCCAAGTTCTTCAAAATCTCCTCAGCGATTACTTCTGACTCTTTATAGTAGCTCTGGAATTTCTCTTCAGTGCAATCAGGAGCTATTCCTTTAGCTATGGAAGCTAAGTTATGTTGAGACCAGTACGACTTGACAACTCCAATCATATGGGTCAGATAGTTCTTAGAGGTGGCCGTCATGACGTCGAAGAATTTCTTGGGAGCTTCTTCCAGACCCTCTACCAAAGACTTACTACTCGACGACTCCTTCTCAGAATCTACCATATCTACAAGACCTGAGCTGCTGCTACTAGTCGAGTATGGTCACTTGGAGAACTTGATAAAAGGACATCTCAATGATTATCCAATCATTGACTAAGTACTGTCAAGATAAGGATCAAGTACTTACAAGCTTGAGCAGAGTTGTTCCTGAAGTTTGGCTTTCTCTTCCTCCAGATGCTTGATCTACCGCTTCATGTCACAAAGTTCAAGATGATGCTTTCGATTTGCTTCATAAAGTTTGTTTCGGGCAGCAAGGGATTCATCAAGGTGTTTGGTAATTAATGCATTTTGCTAGGCCAGGTATTCCGATTATCAACAGTCTTATACAAAGCCTGTGATTTCAAGAAGGACCGATTGGCAACTTTCTACAAGTACAAAACAAGATGGGTCAGATGTTACCAACTACTCGACATTGGCAAACAGCAGCAGAAGAAGGTTTACCTTGGTATATTTAAAGCTCCACTGCATACAATCTGCGAGCTTCTTCACATTGTCTATAGATAACAATGGATCATCAAAGAGTTTCTTTCCCAACTCTTCTTGGGTGGACTGCGGCAACGACTGGAAGGATACTGCTCGAACAGTAGGATTCCTTGATCCTTCAGCTCCATCACTGCCAATTGCAGCAGCACTTGAGGTACCTCCAGTAGCCCCAGAAGGATTAAGCTTGCGTGCTTCAGGATTCGGCTCATTTGATGTCCCAGGTGTGTCTACATTTGGCAAGTTGGCAATTGAATTCTCGATCAACCCGATTACTAGTGACTCCGGGGCTGATCGAGTAGTTGTTTCTGGATCACTTTGCATCCAGTTATGGAAGTCTTGAATTTGATCCTACTCATGTGCTAGAAGATATTGGAGCCTAGCCAAGTGAGATTCAAAATAAGAAAAGCTAAGGCTAATTAGATCTAATTTAAGAAGATCATATTCTTATTGCCCACTGTCGAGACGGGGTATTTTTCTCTGCAACAAAGCTCCAGGAGCTGCCTTTTGCTTCTTGCTATCATCAGAAGGAGCAACATCTTCCGAAGACGGAGGCATGCAATACCATGTCTTATAATTCTTCTGCAAAGAAAGCAAGGATTCGTCAGAAGATTAAAATGCATGACTACAAGTACTTAATAGTGTTTCTCAACACTTACTCAAGTATTTTCAGGAGGATTGACTGCAAAAAAAAATTGCTGGCAGTTTCAAAGACTTGTTGAAATTATTGAGTACTTTACAACATCTCCTGATTACTTTAGAATGAGCCATTGCCTCTGGAGAGAGTCTAGTGGGATCTTTTGTACCTTCATATCTGAAGGCAGGATGCTTCCGACGCTGCAGAGGTTGAACCCGACGGCTCACAAAGGAAAAGACCACATGGTCACCTGTGACTCCTTTGTTTTTGAAATTCGCAATGGCTCTAAGGATACATTCGACTTGCTTGCCACCAGGTCCTGCACTCGACCAGTTTGCCTGGACTTGGGGGGCACCAGCAACTCTTTCTGGAAGCGGATATTCGAAGTTCCCGACATGAAACCAGAAAATTTTCCATTCGATTCCTTTACCCGCTGGATCATAAGCTAAGTACTCGCCTCGGGTCTCTGGACGGAGCATTAATTCACACCCCTCCCGACGACGGCGGGTTTGGCAGCATTTGGAATGGGTACAAGGGTGAAGAAATGTTGAAAGAGATTAAAGTGGGGAAGGATTCCAAGGAAGCTTCGCAGAAATGAGTGAATATAGAAAGATGCAAGATGGATTGGGAGTCAGATGATGCAATTGGATTCCCCAAAATTACAGAAGAGCATGGAAAAATTCAGACACAGGAACGGCAAGACCACGTTCCACGAAATCACGAAAGATAACAGTTTCAAGGGTACCTTAGAAGAGATAATCTTCTCCTTCACCCGCGCGCCATTGGATTACAGCTTGACTCTGGAGAAGACCCATATTCTCCAATTCTTACACAACTGCTTGAGACATTTTACTTTTGCGCCAGCCCGTCGAGAGATTTGCAACTGCTTCATCCTCGATCTTGGACTTGTTCTTTTTGGGAGCCATCTCTGTGTCACGAGTTCAGGCTCGAGGGATATGAGAGGGGTTAGTGGATGCCACAAATAATTGGAAAATGCAAATCTGAATTTGACGGTGGCAGGAGTGAAGAGGATAAAAACCCTAGAAGTTACTGCACGGGTTTATATGGTTTCTGATGGCAATATTGTGAATACCTAGAAGTTCAACGGATGATTTACTTTTCCGGGAGGTTTTTATCACATATTTTGCCACGAGTTTTTGATTCTTAAATCTAAATTAAGAGATTTAAATTCAAGACTCGGGGACCGATTTACTTCCTCCCTGTTGTGCCTGCGATTATTGTTGTGACTTGGTTGAGGTCCAGGAGCTTGGTTTGCCGGTGGTTGGCCACCCCTGGGGCGATGCAAGCTTGCGACTTCCTGGTCCCCTTGGTTTCTTTGATTTTGTTGCTCCAGCTGTTGTTGTCGGTGATGGCCTCCGGGGGTATGGCTTACTTGAGGTATAACTATTGCGGTGGCCCTCGACCAGGTGCTATGAAGCGAAGACAACGGGTTTTATCTCTCGAGTTGTTCAATAGCATTTTTGGCAAGATGTATGACATGTTCCATCTCTGGATTTTGAGGCATCTGCATGAGCCACAGGGTTGCTTCCGTCATCGCGGCAATTGGTGTGGTGAGGATTGGATCCGCAACGTTGTTGAATTCGTTGTTGAGGTTGCGCGGGGGAAGGTGAGCACGCTCGGCAGCTCGAGCCCTGCGTTCTCCTTTATGTTGATTTCTTGCCTTGCGACCTGTGTGAGTAGCTTCGTTCTCATCTTGTGGAGCGTCTTGGGTCAGATTGTCTTCTAAAATCTGATCCAAAGCTTTGTTGGGATCATGCTGACTTGGAGCACCTCCGGCTTGTTGGATGATCACCGGAACCAAACGTTCGGGGGAGAAGCTTTCTAGATCTGATTCATAATCAGCTAGGACAGTTTCCCCGGAACCCGTTTCCCTCTCGGTTGCAAGGGGTGTGCCGTATTGAAACGGGAGATCATCAATGCTGGCAACTTCTCAAAGGTTATCGAGTAGTTCTGCGAGAGTATGACTTTGGCAGGACTTGAGTTGGATTTTTGCCAGTGCATTGGTGATGAAATCTAGGCTGTCTTGAGATGACTCGACTGGATCTGGGTATACATCGAAAACGGGTGCCTCCCGGCTAGCGGTGACTGAGTGGTTCTCGACGCAGAGGAGATGATCCAAGCTATTTTCATAGATGGATCTGATCATCTATTTGTAAGTAGATGATGAATTGCGCAACCCAAAGAGAGGTTGAGCAAGAGGAGTCTCAATCCGAGTAGAAATCGGTTTGAGATCAATCTGAGTCCGAGTAGAACCCGAGTTGTCTTCGAGTTTCATCTCGATCTCCTTGGCGAGGTCGGAAAGTAGCATGATGCCTTGATCATCTTATCCGGCGAGCTTGCTGAGACTTTCCGGCGTGGCTGTCTTCAGCGTGGGTGAATTGGTAAGGTGGCTGTCAAAGCCACCTGAACCGTAGGCGACGCAGACTCACAAGCCGAAGACAAAGGTGGCGCCTTGAGGAGGCGCCATGGAGCTAAAAGCGAAAGTGGCCATCGAACTCACCGATGAACTCGCCGAGTCCCCTACCTAGCGCGCCAGATGTCGGTGTTTACCGCCAAGCCTGCTCAGGGATACCCTTAGCAGTAGGGTTTGTAGATAGGGATCGACTGTTCTGGAACTCGATGGTGCAAGGAACACAAAGATTTAGACAGGTTCGGGCCGCGAGTTGCGTAATACCCTTCATCCTGTGTGGTGGTTTGTATTGCCTTAGGTGTTGATCCTCTTTCGAGGGGGTCCCTGCCCGCCCTTATATATCCCGGGGGGACAGGGTTACATGGAAAGTCTTAGGCCGAGTACAGTTGAAGTCCTACTACAACACGATCATGTAGTTTACTTTGTACTGCAGCTAGTTCTACGCCTATTCGGGTAGTTACAACAAAGGTAAAGTACATCCATGAGCTATCCCTTATTGTAGAACATTCTATGCCTGTCAGCAGTCCCGCTGCCCCGGGTCTGACATTGGAGTTGTAGGATGAGGTAGCAGGGACTTTTCTTGTCACTCGCAAGTTCTCTTCTAGCATCTTTTGCCGGAAAAGACTACAAAAATTTCAGGAGGGCGAGAGCAAGAACACCAATAGCAAGCCATAGCTTCTGAACAATGGTGCTTCTGGCAACAGCCTCTCATCCACCTTTTATAAGCCACAAAGGGACCTTGCTGGAAGAGAACACGTGAAGCTACAGTGGCAGCATTCACGGACGCAATAATGCAAATTCTCTACATAGTACAGTCCCACGTGAGCAAACAGTAAAGAGATATACATCCTGGGTTTTATTTTTGAGGATATTTCGGGTGCAATCAGTGTGGCGTATCCAATCGAATCATTTTTCTGTGATTTTTTACCCGAAAAAGAGGTCTTTTCGGATACCAGATCTGATCAAATCCTGCAGATATTCTGAAGAATAAAATTCGACGCCACGTCTTAAATCTTTAATTCCAAATCTTTGCTTGGGGGCTACCCGCAGTTTAAGGGATTTTGATTTAAGGCTCGGGGGCTGTGGGATATGTGCATCAGAGATTTATTTTTCAAAATTTTCAGAAAATAATGAAGGAAAAAGACCGAAGTGACCCTCAGCCTGAATTTCAAAGAGATAATTCTAGCAACGCTCATCATGCCGACCAAGGCAGCATAGCTCGAGCTAGGGGCGGGCACAATTTTCCGAACCCGAACTCCAAACCCGAATTACCCGAACCTGATCCCAAATTACCCGATCACTATCTCGGGTAGGACATTGAGAAACCTGAATTTAATCGGATAATTCGGGTTTTGACTCCCGGTACCCGAATTATCCGAACTCTTTTAAAACCCAATAGATTATGGCCTAATCCACTCACTTGACCCAACAACCCAATAAGAAATTTAATTGTTTTATTTTTTATTGGGTAATTTGTGCAATAATAGCGATATGGTGATCTTACTTTTGTATTTCATCCCCATTTTTACTTGTTGTCTAATGGGAGAGAGAATGATTTGGCAATTAATCGGGTAATTTCGGGTATTGCATTTTTTGGATCAATTTCGGGTAGTATTTTTAGATACCCAAATTTTTCATTACTCAAATTACCCGAACCGAATTACCCGAACGCCCTGGGCTAGCTCGAGCAATTGGGTTGCTTGTTTTATGACTGTCCCGGCAGGCGTCGATCGATGCGGCACGCTGCATGCCCCCGGCCTCCATGCCTGGCTACCCCCATTTGATCCATCATCCTTCTGCTGCACTAGTACATCAGCGTGATCGTTACCGAGCACCAGCCTCTATCAATCAATAGATACGAAAGAGGAAAAGGCAACAACTTCTATATATCTAACAAACAAAAGAAGCAATCTGTGCACCGTGCACGCCCCCGCCCGGACGCTTGAGCCAGGCAGAGGCACACAAGGAACGCTGACAAAATAAAGCGCGCGGCAACTGAGCTCTCCCATCCCATGCCATCGCGTTCTGAACCTGCCCGTGCAAACAGGGCACGCACCAACTCATGGTTCGCGGCATCGGATGCCATGACGAGAGCCTGTCGTCCTTGCCATCATCGACCGCCGGATGCCGATGTCAGCTGGTGACTGGCTAACCGCTTGACCCGCGCGCGCCGAGCTTCTTGACCTCCACCTTGAGGGACTTGAGGTACCTGACGGCCTCGTCGAGGACCGCCGGCGTGTCCATCCGGTCGCCGCCCGGGACGATCCCCTTGAGCGTCCGCACCATCTTCTTCATCCGCTCCTTCTTCTTCTCGCCGCCGGCCTCGTGCTTCCGGCCGGCGCTGCACCCGGCGGACGAGCAAGTGGAGTCCGGGGATCCCCCGGCGCGGCACCCCGGGGTGCGCCCCGTGCTGCGCACGTCGTCCTCGTCCTCGCCGTCCTCCGTGCTCATCAGCGCGTTGATCTCGTCCGTGTCCTCCTGCCGAATCGAGGCAGCGCCGCCGTCGTCGCCGCAGCCATAATACGCGCTCTTGCCGGCGTAGTTCTGATCGTAGCCGTAGCAGCGGTGGTCGTAGTCGTAGTCGTACCCGCCTACGGAGGAGCCCAAGTTGTTGGGGACCAGGGAGGGGTGGAACATCATCCGGCTCCGGTCGTATGTCTGATCGAAGATGACGTAGTTCTTGGGGCAGGTGTCCGACGGCTGGAACTCCAGCCCCGTCAGTGGAGCCGGGAAGTCGTGCTGCCTCGTACCGGCGACCGGGTCCTCATTGGCAGCCGGCGCGACGGGATACCGGTCGTTCGCCGTGTAGTACGCGCCGCCTCCACCTCCGTAGCCGGCCATGTCGTAGTCATAGCCGCCGGCGCCTGCGCCGTACCCGTAGCCGTAGCCGTACCCGGGATCTCCCTGCATCGGGCCGCCGGAAGTGTTTGTGTCGGAAATCTGGGAAGATTTTAGGCTCTTGGTTGGAATGAAATTGAACAAGAATTCGACGGCATTTTGTTAACTGGACTTGGGAGCTAGCTTTTTCTTGTGGTTGAATTCAAAATTGTTTTGGTTAGTTTGGTTTGAGTTTGAGGTTTTCTGGAAGCAGAATGAGGAAGGAACTGATGGCTGAATCTACGTCACGGGCTTCAGAAGCTGGCGGAAGTATTCGGCCTGCAAGAAGAAATCATTGGAAAACAAATTAGAGTGATAGTTGCATGTATCAGATGATAAGTTTCGAAATCTTTTCCGGACGGAACGTCTTTCGATGCTACAACTCGTTCTAAATTTATAGGGATAAGTCTATTTTACAACCTCGAACTAATCAAGAAGTCCGTTTTTCAACCTCCAACTACGAAACCGGGTAACATAGGCCCTCGAACTGGCAAAACGTCCGAATCACCACCTCGATCACTTGTAGCAAGCTGTTTTGAGGGCGGTTTTGCTACAGTAACATTTCCGAATTTCTGGAATTTCACACCTCTCAATTAAATAATAAAGAAAGCATAGTTAATATTATCTAAAAATCATGATATTTTTTTGGGAGAGGTAGATAAAAAGACAAGGAATTTATTTTGGCTAGATGTGATACATTAAACATAATGAAATTTGAATTATAAAATTTTAAAAATGTGTAGAATTCAAAATTCCTTGAATTTTTGGGTTAGCTAAACCTTTGATAAAAATGAAATAAAAATATGATAATTCATAATTTTTTATTTAGTTTAATAAGGTATTTTTTATTGGCCCAAGTTTTTATGAAAGTTTTTGAATTCCTTCACAATGCTCAAATCTGAATCAAATTTGATTCCTCAAATTTTAATTTATGAATATTCTATAGAACTTGGGCCAATAAAAAGTACCTAACTAAACTAAATAAAAAATTATGAATTATCATATTTTTAATACATTTTTATCATAGGTTTAGCTGACCTAAAAATTCAAGGAATTTTGAATTCTACCTGTTTTTAAAATTTTATAATTCAAATTCCTTTATGTCTATTGTAGCACATCTAGCCAAAATAAATTCCTTGTTTTTTTATCTACCTCCCAAAAAAATATCATGATTTTTAGACAATATTAACTATGTTTTCTTTATTATTTAATTGAGATGTGTGAAATCGGAAATGT
Organism: Panicum virgatum; assembly: GCF_016808335.1. NCBI lineage: Eukaryota > Viridiplantae > Streptophyta > Magnoliopsida > Poales > Poaceae > Panicum > Panicum virgatum. The sequence continues at coordinate 28,719,147 of NC_053145.1, read as the reverse complement.
TACTGTAGCAAAATCGCCCTCAAAACAGCTTGCTACAAGTGATCGAGGGGGTGATTCGGACGGTTTTGCCAGTTCGAGGGCCTATGTTACCCGGTTTCATAGTTGGAGGTTGAAAAACGGACTTCTTAACTAGTTCGATGTTGTAAAATAGACTTATCCCAAATTTATAATAGAATCAGCTTACAGGGTGAGAAACGAGAGAGCACGAAGTAATCAGTAGTACTATCTAGCAATTTGTGAACAACAAGGCCTATTAAGGGTAGTGACAATGTATGATTCGGAATTTCGCAGGCTATGCTGGTCAACACAGGAATTAGCTTCTCCTAGCCAGTCCTCCAGGTCTCCACAGAAGTGAAAGAACGTAGCAGAACAGAGGGTTCTTTTGGATGAAAGAAGAACAGAGCATATGCAAAAACAGAGCAGCTATGGTGACGCACACAAGAATGAGATTACACTAGGCTAAATTTGAAAGAAGTTGAATGGTCTGCGACTCTACCACTACTTCTTCGGAATGAATCAAAGTCTGATGTTCTTCAAATCCGTAGGCTACGACTCTTGTTTAATTTACTAGCTTTCCGCTCCGGCTTTTGGCAAATACTAGTAACAAAAAGTTGACGAGTTTCTTCAAAAGTTTGAAAACGCCATCTTTTTTTACTGCCCACAGCGTTGTCAGCACGCCAGCCCAGCCCTCATCGCTGACGTGCCACGTAGTGGGCCCGCCCCGATCAGGTTTCCTATCGACACTAGCCGTAACAGACAGCACCAAGAACATACTACTGCATAAGAACAGACGACGACGATCCGATGCTTACAGGCAACGAGGAAGGCATCTGAAAAATCGAGCAATGCAGCGGGAGGGAACCTGAGCTACCGATGCGTCGTTGGCGACAAGGCGGCGCTGACCTGGCAAGCTTGCATTAATCCGTAGTGGCACGCGACGGTGCCACTTGTCATAACGGCAGCGACCTCTAGTTGAATTGAACCCAAAGCACAGGATGACGCGGAAGAACACCAGCAGCCGCACGACCGTGCCCGCCCACCTGAAATTTCCCAAAACACAGCGCCACACCCAAACGATGAGCTCGGATCAACAACCACTTGGAACAGGAAAGAGCAGCAGCATGCGGTGGTGGGTGACCAGGAGGTGAAATTGCGGACAATACCAATCGAGACTGTCTGAATTGAAACGGCCGCACACGATGGTGGCTGAGCAGAGCAGAACAGAGAATAGGATGGAGCTAGGATGGGCGACTGAGCCGGCAAAGGAGGGGCACAGGGGGGTTTTATACAACGGATGAACGGCGAGCGGCCGGCAGCGGATTGGACGGATGCTCCGATTGGTCCCTCTCGCCTGTTGCGGCACTTCTTTTGAGTGTGCGAGGGAGAGGAAGAAGGTGTGGAGCGGCGAGCAGCAGTGCCCGAATTGATGGGGGCGCGGTTCGGGAGCCGAATTGATGAGGTGGCGTGCGCACTCGATGGGTGCTGTGGGTGCGCGTGCCGCTTCCCACCGTGCTCCGCAAGCGCCGAGGCCCCCGCCGCAGCGCACCGCCACTCGCGACGATGGCACTCGGGGTCCGCGGCATGGGAGCCCCACGCGTCGGCGGGACGGGGGGCGTTGCGCCCAACGTCGGCGGCGGGCGGGGGTCGATGGAAGTGGGCATCGTGGGGCCGCGGAGCAAGCAGCAATCCATCCCAACTTCCCGAGCACGAAGCAGGCCGCCGGCGACTAGGCGGGCGGGCGAGCCGGGGGCACGCACGCACGCTGCGGCGAGCGGCGGTAAGATCACTATGCGGCGCGGCCGTCATCGGATCGGATCAGCCTCGTGGTCGTGGACAGGACAACCTCGATCACCGGGGCGTGTCGGGTTCTGCTGGGCAGCCGCCGCGCGCGTGCCGAAGCGCACAATCCTTCCCCTTCGCTGGCTAGCACTTTTTAATTTTAGTGGAAGTGTTATACTAGGAGTGTTTTGGACATTAAATTTGCTAATATATACCAATAATATGAAGAAAGAGGAAAGACGAGTGTCATAAAATATGAGAATAGTGTCATCATCATGACACCCCACTAGTATGGAGTAATTCTTAAGTTTACAATTTTACCTGCATGGATGGTCCGGCTGATCGGTGGGACCTAGCGTGAACACAACATGCCCCCCGTCAATCGGTCGCCACTGGCGGGCAACGCGGCACCTAGGGCCGCATGATGCCACTGCCTGAGAAGTCTCAAAACGCGGCATTGGGGAGTCATGTAAGAATTTTAGGCGTCCACGCTGACCGAATTTAGCGCAAACGAGACTATCTGAGAAGTCTCAAAACGCATTATACCAAAGCTTACGCACGCCACCTCACACACGCACACACACCAGCACACATGTACACCACCTCAATACCCGGTGAGGCACGTGGGTTGCGATTCCCAGGAATCGAATTCACGCGGGCCGCACGCTCACTTGGCGAGCAACCAACTGAGCTACGCTCTGCCTTGGCTTTTGTCCCACTCACCACACTACCCTACCAGCCTTGATCATGCGCATGATTGATTAGCCCCGGGCCATGTAACGGAAAGAAAATTGAAAATGAACATTCGAGATATCAAAATTCATATGTACGTGAAGGGAATAGAAAAACAGATATCTAATATTTGAATCTGTACCCGTACGATAGGGTCGTACCGACATGAACCGAGATCCTATTCAATACTCTAAAGTAAAGCCTAATAGATTAGTGGATGAACAATCAAATATAAAAAATAATATAATATATAGAACGAATTATGTAAGAATAGTTTCTATTTAATCTTAGTTGCATAATTTTTACTTAAATAGTTGTATTCTTGTTGCTTCCTTGAAATAAAATCTTCAATATTTGGGCTGACAACTAGCAAGACTTTAAGAGCAATTGGGCAAGCTTGCAGATGGTCAGCCTTTTGGTCAGGAATGTGCATCCAGCGTATGTCACTTACATTGGGCTGGCTGGTTAGGAACAACGTACTCCCTCCGTCCTATGAAAATGCAATTCTATGTTTGAAAAAAAAACCCACAAAGGGTGCAATCCTAAATATTGAATCTCAACTACCTATTTAATTAAGTCGGTAGATTTGATTTACATATCAAAACTAACAGCATGCGGTAAAAAAATGAGGGCATAAAAATTCTTTCACGGCACCACTAATCTGTTTAAAAAATTAGAATTGTTAGGTTAACAGGCTTGATCGTGGGCTATTGGAAAATTTTGGGACCAAAAAAATAGGGCTATGTGCGCCTTCCGTCCCGACCTGTTGTGCAAATTCGATCCGCTTCTATACTTAGGGCTTGTTTGTCAGGGCTCCGGCTCCTCTAAAAACAGCTCCGGCTCTGACTCCTCTGGTGGAGCGGCTTCTCGGGTGGAGTTGGAGCCATTTTGAAAATGATTGGCAAAACAACTTCTCTGTTCGGGCTTTACTTCCACTGAGGTGGTAGCCGTCCATGGAGTTGGTGAAGCCACGATTTTGCGGTTTCACCACGCTAGTGGAAGCCGAAAACGGCTTCATGACCAGCTTTACCACTGAAGCCGGTCCAAAAAAAAAACCTGTTTGGGAGAGCCTTAACTGAAGCCGGAGCTGGAGCTGCTTTTGAAACCCTCCCAAACACGCCCTTACATACTTAATGAGTGCATTAGCGAATGTGTCATTTGGAACGAGCTACTACTATATTATATTACTCCTTATAATGGCTTGGCTGTAGTTGCAGTGGCAGCAGTGCTTGTGGCCTACCTTTAACGTATTCTACGTGGTATACATATTAAACGGAATGTTCGATCCCGTATTCAATTTTGAACCATTGAATGTACTCCTAGATGCTAGTACTTTGTTGGCTAAAGAGCTAGCCATATCCAAACCTAACGGCTGCGTACTTTGGTGGTAACATTCAAATTTGTACAGCTTTTATGTTTAATTATAAGTTATTTTAGCATGTGAACACACCATGTACACGCTACACATTGACTTACTATATCCGTTTAATCAGCCATTTATCCTATTTAATCACCATTTTATCCGTTTAAATGGTCGTTTAGTCCGAATAAATAGCTAAACTATAGGTGACCGTTTAGTCCGTTAGGCTAACTGGTTTTCCCTAAATTAAACTCATCAAATTTAGCTAACTTTATTTTAAAAATTAATATATATATTTCTATAAATGATGACTAATAAAAATTCTGCTCATCATCATTACGCAAATAAAATATTTTTGGTATTAATGGATCGGAATCCAGTCAGCAGTTCCCTTGGGTGTACGGCATGGAACGTACTCATAGTATGTCTCTCCGCCTCTTTTGCGTGACAATGAACTCGAATAGTTGTACCCCACAATTCAAGCTAAGGGAATCAACGAACGGACACATAGGGTCGGTGGACATCTTGCCCCCACATGCTCGTGCTTGCAGTGGGGTACACCTCGTGCACCAAGTTAAGTAATTAAGGACCACCCACCACACGGCGTCTCCTGACCCATCATATTCATCGCGCGTCGATCTTAATTAACATTACTACTACATTAGTGGGGTGCATGACAGTCCGCGGAGACCATCCGTCACTCGCACTTACTGGCATCCGTGCAACAGCCTGTTGTCGTCGTCGTTCTAGGTAGGAAACGGGAGAGGAAGGATATTCAAAATATTTTAATATTAATGTGGATATCCGTATTCGTAATCATATTAGAATTTAACTTAGTAGTAAAATAATATATACAAATCCGTTTTTTATTAATTTTCTCCATGCGTGAGTGAGGAGGATCAGCTACAAAGATGCGCCGTGTTCTCATCTCATTCCAGATTTGTATCTGTATTCAGTGAAATTTCAAGATGGCAATGGGTACCCAAAATCTGAGTACCGAATGAGTTTTACCCGATAAGAAGATGTGTATGGAATGAGTTTTCTACCCGTGGGTACATTATTAGACATCTTGTACCTACCGGGTATGGCAGATACGAGTGTGAATGTATACTACTCATACTCGCCTAACCGCGGGTAATGAATACCCGCAGAAAAACAAGCCATCCGAAGAGCCTAACTCATTTTAACTCATATGGCCCATTAATTTGACCCAAATTCAATTAAACCCTCCTAGTATATATATTGTTGAACTCTCCCTGAAATCCTACTCCACACTCACTCCAATTTTAGTTTGGAATGAATTATTTTTCATGTGAATGGGTGTGGAAGCATTTTCCTACATGTGTACAGGTACGGGTAACTCAATGGGTAAAATTTAGTCCTGGCGGGTACGCGTATTGGTGGCCACTACCCGTCGGGTACATACTTATTATCATCTCTAGTGAAACTATTTAAAAGTCATCTCCATATTCTATAAACAATATTATATTAATTTTTGTAATAAAGATATAAGAAGATTAAGTTTACTTTTATAAATTCTTTTTTATCCAATAATCTACTTTTATAATTTCTTAATTATATATTAATAAAACAAAAATGTTTATATATTCGTTGAAAGATATTTTTACTTCTAGTTTTATTTTATGTAGTTTTTCTCAAATATTTGTTGATAAATATATTATTTTTAACTTAGTTATCTTAATTATATTATTAAATTTAATTTCTATGTCGGTACCCCAGGACTGGGGTACCCCCTCTTGCTGCGTCTAGGCAAGAGCCTTATAGTTATCCTTAACTACGTCCAGCAGCCGGACCCCTGCGGTCCGGAGCCCTACTCACCCAACAGCGGTCCCGGACCCGTCCCCTGGTTGGGAGAGGTCCGGGAGCACCACGTGTCCCGGGAAAAGCTGGCGGTCAGAACGGCCGGAAGCTCCGGACCTCCCGAAGAGGACCGGATCCCCAGGGAATCCCGAACCTCTCCATGGGGTCCGGGACCCCTGTATAGTAACCGGACACCTCTCCAAGGAAAGGAATCGTCACCCCGCCTCGGGGTGGTCCGGGGCCACCACGTGTCAACAGGCCCAGACACGTATATAAGGCCTCTTGGTCTCCTTATTAAGGCTCACCTACCGCTGCATTTATTACGATAGGAAGACGTCCGCATTGATGTAGCAGAAGCCGAGGCGATACTTTGACCAGGGGACACTATTGATCGCGTATTACCAAGATAGTGGAGCTGCTGGCAGCCGCCCACGCCGCGCCTGCCAGTCGGCCGTAACAGATGGATACGACGGCTCGGCTTCACCCATTATGATGCCTACATAATAGCCTCCACAGGCCACACCGCAAGCTACGCTCCCCCAACGGACACCTTGTTGACGGGACAAGAGAAGACCACCTTTCGTCATAGCGCTAGCAGGGCGTGGGAGCGTATCGGAGGAAAGATTCGTAACCACTGTAGCATTTAAATACTCTGCGCAGTATGCTGCACAGTCACGTTGGGCCCACTTGTCGGGGCCCCAACGTCCTATGTATCCGCCCCCTTGGTCTATAAAAGGGGGCGCCCGCTAGAAGGAAAACTCAGGCTGGGTGAGAGCCAAGGCCCGGCAGAGGATAGATTCATACACAACAGAGATCAAAACTTTTCCCAGTGGATGTAGGGTATTACGCTCCGACGGCCCGAACCACTCTAGATCGTGTGTTCTTGTGTGCTTATCTCAGAGCTAGATCAGCCCAATCGCCCAGTACCTTCCCGAGCACTCCCTCTCTGGGAATAGGCGGGTGCGTTCCGCCACCCGGCTGTGGGTACCCTAGAAATCCCGCGACATTCTCCATGTGTAATGATTTTGTATTCTAAAACTACTAATAAAGAAAATATATAAAAGCTATCTTATAGATCTAGTAAATATCCTAATGCAAATCAAAACCCGAGGCATCTGTTTTGCATTCGTGTCCAATAATGCTCAAATCTGTATCCGTATTCAAAATTAAATATGACAAAAGAATACTATCCGAATAGTATTCCATAGGAATTCGATCCACTTGCATCCTTGGTCGTTCCATCCCCCCCTAAGAACTTTAATCACGTGCACTCCACCACCACCACCTGCTGCGACATTTTACATTAGCTAATAATGTACTCCATCAGTACGTGAGGATTGATATTTAGGGGTGGTAAAGAGCCTTAATTTTTATAGTCTAGATAATTTAAGAGCCGTGCTAAAGAAGATCAGGCTATCTTATGCAATTTTGAGCTAAAAAAAATAATAATCAGAAAGGATTGTGAAGAGAGCATGACCTACTACCACCCCTACTCATACTACTGGCGCGCGCGGTAGCTTGGTGCGCGCTGGCATGGGCGCGGGAGAGCTAGGGACCCTCCGTCATCAATCTGCAGGGCATGCCCCCGGCGGAGATGCGCGCGCTAGGCTGGCGGAGGGAACGACATGGCACGTACGGGACGGCGCCCTACTGCCCTATCGGGAGGGGAGGAATACGATCAATGGAGCGCGTGGTGGTTAGCTGGGAGGCCGGGAAGGGAAGGAAACGAAGGAGGTGTTAGAATAATCTGGTCTTTGTAACAGATATGTTCAGAACTAGATGTGGTAGATTGTATCATACTCGGTTTGTTAAGCTCTTAGATATAGACATAGATTGATTTTGTACAAGCCAAACCGAGTCTGTAACTGCTACCATATCTTTGTAAAACTCTCGGCAATTGCCTATATAAACATGCACCCGTGGCTAGCCAAGATAGGTAACAGCGTTTCCTTCAATTTTACATGGTAATCAGAGCAACCTCTTCCACAAAACATCCATAACCTTGTCGAGTGCTCCATGGCGTCGTCATCTTCAGCTTCGCCAACACCGGCGCAACTCGGCTCTGTCTCAGAGAAGTTAACTCGGGACAACTATCTGCTATGGAAGGCGCAATTTCTTCCTGTAGTACGTGGTGCTCAGCTCATGGGAATCCTAGATGGTTCAGACCATGAGCCGCCAAAGACCATCGAGCTGGTCGACAAGGACGGCAAGAAGGTAGTCGTCCTCAATCCTGAGTACGACTCATGGATTGCCAAGGATCAGCAGCTACTAAGCTACCTGCTGAATTCTCTCACCAAAGATGCATTAGCACCGGTGGCTACGGTGACTACATCTGCAGAAGCATGGAAGGCGCTGTCAACAATGTTTTCAGCACACTCCAAGGCTCGGGTCACGAACCTGCGCGTGCAGCTTGCCACGCTCAAGAAGGGTGGCATGTCAACTACAACATACTTCACCAAGATGTGTGCCTTCAAGGACGAGCTTGCTACCATCGGCAAGCCCATCGATGATGATGAGATGGTACACTTCATTCTTATTGGGTTAGATTTTGATTATAACCCCTTTGTATCTTCAGTTCTTGGTCGTGTTGGATCAATCTCCTTGAGTGATTTGTACTCCGAGCTACTTTCCTACGATCAGAGGATGGAGATGTACCAAGAGAGTGGTCAGTACCAATCCTCGGCTAACATGGCTGGTCGAGGGCGTGGTAACAGAGGTCGCGGCCATGGTAACAATCGTGGTCGTGGCCGTGGCAATTCTGGTCGCAACAACCAGAACCGTGGAAACAACACCTCCAGCTCCAACAATGCTCCCAGACAGGGAGGGCGCAACACCAAGCCGGTGTGTCAGATATGCAAGAAGGAAGGACATGAAGCCCAAAGATGCTGGTATAGGTATGATGATGATGATGATGATCAACAAAGCCAGAAGACAGCAGGGGCATCTACAACTGGATACGGCTATGACTCAAATTGGTATGTTGATAGTGGAGCTTCAGATCATGTCACTTCGGAGTTGGAGAAATTAACCATCCGCGACAAGTATACCGGACGAGATCAAGTCCATGCCGCCAATGGATCAGGTATGAAAATTAATAACATTGGCTCTACAACTTTACATACCCCTAGCAAAGATCTGCTTCTAAATAATGTTCTTCATGTTCCTAGTGCTAGGCAAAAATCTTGTTTCTATTCATAAGCTAGCACGCGATAATGATGCCTTTCTAGAGTTTCATCCCAACTTCTTTCTTATTAAGGATCAGGGAACGAAGAAAATCCTGCATCAAGGTAGATCTCGAGGTGGCCTATATCCTCTAGGACCACACCCTTCTAAAGGAGTACCCAGCAAACAAGCTTTTGGAGTCAACAAGCCGTCCAGCTCTAGATGGCATAGTAGACTTGGTCATCCAGCATTTCCTATTGTAGAGAGAGTTCTTAGTCAGAATAGTCTTCCGTGTGATAGTAATAAGAAATCAGAGTCTATTTGTGATGCTTGTCAAATGGCCAAGAGCCATCAACTTCCTTATTCAATTTCAAATAGTACCTCTGATTCTCCTTTGGATCTAATCTATTCTGACGTATGGGGGCCTGCTCCTATCTCAGCTGGTCGGCATACATATTATGTGAGTTTTATAGATGATTTCAGCAAATACACTTGGATCTACCTACTCAAGAAAAAATCTGATGTCTTCTTAGTTTTTCAAAACTTCCAGCAACTTGTAGAAAGGAAGTTTAACAAGAAAATAAAATCCATGCAATCTGATTGGGGAGGAGAGTATGAAAAATTAAATTCCTTCTTTCAGCGCATTGGAATCTCTCATAGGGTTTCTTGCCCTCATGCTCACCAACAAAACGGTGCAGCTGAACGGAAGCATCGTCACATTGTTGAAGTTGGCCTTGCCCTTTTAGCCAATGCCTCTGTGCCCCTAAAATATTGGGATCATGCTTTCCTCACAGCCACATATCTTATTAACTTGCTTCCCAGCAAAGTTATTGATTATGAAACACCCACTGAACGTCTATTTCAAGAGAAACCAGATTACACATCCCTAAGAATCTTTGGTTGTGCATGTTGGCCCAACTTGCGACCGTATAATTCTCGAAAACTTGCTTTCCGCTCTACCCGCTGTGCTTTCCTAGGCTACAGTCCCATTCACAAAGGCTTTAAGTGCCTTGACATCTCTAGTGGTTGCATATACATATCTAGGGATGTTGTTTATGATGAAGGAATTTTCCCTTTTGCTCACGTTCATCCCAATGCTGGTGCACAGCTTCGAAAAGAAATAATCCTTCTTCCTACTCATTTTGCTTGGGGGTGTAAGTTGTGCTGCTGATGTTACTAATGATCCTGGTGATAGTGCTTGTGATGGACACGAAAATTCTGCAGAAAACTCGGCACAAATTGATGACAGCATCAATCCAGGAGGTGGGAATTCATCTGCTGTTCCATCTGGCAGCGATCGCGGTGTTGCTGCACCTGACGTGGTGTCCGCTCCGGTGCCGCATTCACCCAATCCCGGCGTGGCGTGTGTGGGGGGGGGGGGGGTAGTGGATTCGCCCACGCACGCACCCATCTCGTCCTCTCCGGTTCGACCAACAAATGTTGAAGAGGATCAGCCTGCGGGATCACCTGTGCCATTAGCAAATGTTGAACAGGATCAGCCTGCGGGATCACCTGTGCCATCAGCAAATGTTGAAGCTCCTTCTCCTCCACGCCGACGCACAAGGATGCAACATGGGATTTCTTAAGCCCAAGAAATTTATAGATGGGACCATCAGGTATGGAAACTTCTGTGCTACAGGAGAGCCTGAAAATTTACAAGAAGCTTTAGATGATCCTCGATGGAAGAAAGCCATGGAAGAAGAGTATACAACATTGAAGAGAAATCAAACATGGCATCTTGTGGAAGCAAAACAGGGTAACAATTTGATTGACTGCAAATGGGTCTATAAGATTAAGAAGGTAGATGGCTCGATTGACAGGTACAAAGCTCGTCTAGTAGCCAAGGGATTCAGACAACGTTATGGCATTGATTATGAGGATACTTTTAGTCCAGTTGTCAAAATTGCTACAATTAGACTAGTTCTGTCTCTTGCTATTTCTAGAGGATGGTGCCTTAGACAGTTGGATGTTCAGAACGCGTTCTTACATGGTGTTCTGGAAGAGGAGGTTTATATGAAACAACCACCTAGTTTTGAAGATGACAATGCTCCACATCTTGTTTGCAGACTTGATAAAGCTATCTACGGGCTAAAGCAGGCTCCAAGGGCTTGGTATGCAACATTAAGTTCTAAACTTATTGATCTTGGTTTTAAGGCTTCTAAGTCAGATACTTCTCTGTTTATATATCAAAGATCAGGAATTGTCATTTATATGCTCATATATGTTGATGATATTATTGTCACAAGTTCATCTAGTGAAGCCGTGACAGCTCTATTGCATGATCTAAGGAAGGATTTTGCACTAAAGGATCTTGGCAATCTACATTATTTCTTGGGCATCGAAGTTCAAAGAGACAAACAAGAGCTGCTGCTGTCTCAAGAAAAATATGCTCCAGAAATATTGTCTCGTGTTGGCATGATCAAATGCAAAGCTGCTCCAACACCCTTGTCGACTTCGGAAAAACTCTCTAGTCATGAGGGAGAATTGTTGGGACCAGAAGATAGTACAAGATATAGGAGTATAGTGGGTGCATTGCAATATCTTACTCTCACCAGACCAGACTTGGCTTATTCAGTTAATAAGGTGTGTCAGTTCTTACATGCACCCACCACTGAACATTGGTCAGCTGTGAAGAGAATTCTTCGCTATTTGCAAAATACTTTGAATGTTGGTTTGAAAATTGAAAAGTCAAGCTCAATGTTACTAAGTGCTTTCTCTGATGCTGATTGGGCTGGAAGTGTTGATGATATAAAGTCAACAGGCAGTTTTGCGATATTCTTTGGGTCAAATCTTATTTCTTGGAGTGCTAGGAAGCAAGCTACTGTCTCAAGATCAAGTACAGAAGCAGAGTATAAGGCAATGGTAAATGCGACAGCTGAGTTGATTTGGCTTGAGTGTTTGTTAGTTGAGCTTGGAGTTCAGTTAGCGCAACCGCCAATTCTGTGGTGTGATAACTTGGGAGCTACATATCTTTCAGCTAATCCAGTCTTTCATGCGCGAGCAAAGCACATAGAAATCGATTTTCATTTTGTCGGAGAACGTGTGGTCAAGAAGCAGCTGCAAGTAAGATTAATTCCTTCCAAGGATCAGGTTGCTGACGGTTTCACCAAAGCATTACCAGTCAGGAAACTTGAAGAGTTCAAGAACAATCTAAATCTCAAGAGGAAGCGAAGTTTAGATTGAGGGAGGATGTTAGAATAATCTGGTCTTTGTAACAGATATGTTCAGAACTAGATGTGGTAGATTGTATCATACTCGGTTTGTTAAGCTCTTAGATATAGACATAGATTGATTTTGTACAAGCCAAACCGAGTCTGTAACTGCTACCGTATCTTTGTAAAATTCTTGGCAATTGCCTATATAAACATGCACCCGTGGCTAGCCAAGATAGGTAACCACGTTTCCTTCAATTTTACAGGAGGATCATTCAAGGAGGGGAGCCATATGCATGGAGGTCATCATCATTTCGTCCCGCACCCTACCAGACCACGTCCGTCCAGGGCGCGCGCGCACACTACTCCCCCTCGAGGCGTGCACCTGTCAGGCGGGGGGCTGGCCGCGCCGTCATCATCGCCGCCATCATGCCGACCTCGCGCCGAGGCAAGGCAAGAGGAGCCGCTTGCCGCTTGCCGCTTGCCGCTTGCTTGCTTCGGCCTTGATCTCGCAAGCCTGCATGATTGGTGCGTGGGCGGCCGCGCGCGCGTCGGCCCCGGCCGGGAGTGGAGGCCGCACGAGCTGAGCGAGCATGCGCTAAGTACACTAGTGTAGTGCCGTAGTAGTATTGCACTACCAGCTCGAGCACTACTAGCCCACGAGCACATGCAGTCGCCCGCGCGCCGGTCGATTCGACTGGTGCGCGCGCGCACGCCGGCCGCCTGCTGGGTGCATGCGCACCAAGTGCCTGCATGTGCATGCACGCACGAACGCTGCGGTGGAGCCGCGCGCGCCGTGTCGTGCAGTCGTGCTAGGCTGCTGCTCTCTGCTAGCTCGACCGATCGGTCGCGCGGGTGACCCGCCCGACACGGCTCCGTCGTCGTCCTCGCCCCGCGAGGTTCTTGGCGCGCGCGTGTGTAGTGGCTAGGGCTGTGATGATGGCGCCCGATCTGGCACGGCTCCGGACCCCGCCGCGCGCGAGGTCTTCTTTGGGCGCCACGAAACGCCCATGCATTATGATCAGATAGATGCTGCGTGCGCGCGCCTGCGTGCGTAGCTAGGCGCGCAAGCACGGCGTCCCACTAGACGGATTTGAATGGCAGATCTTTAAATAATTAAAGGAGGGGTTAATTTCTTTTTCTTCTCTTTCTCTTTCTTCTTCCTCCCCTTCTTTCTCATTATTTCTTCTTAAAAATAGAGGAGAGGCTCAAGAAAGGCTCCATTATTTTTTCAGGTCTAGGGGGGGCTAGAGGGCCCTAGACCCGGTACTGGATCAGCACCTCCATACCTCTGCTGCTGCCCTGCTCCTCTCCGGGCGGTAGCTGCTACCAGCGGGCATTTTAAAATTTGAAAGGAAAAAGGAGCAGGCCGGGGCATTTTATTGTACCAGGATCGGAGGGGCTGGCTGGCCTGGCTACTACTGAGTGCACACCGGGGCTCGCGAAGATCATGATAGGAGTTTGCTTGGGAACCATACATATGCATGCATAGGGGTGGTAATGGGTCATGACTCTAGTGGCTTCTTCATAGCCCAACAAAGTCTTTAAATTTTTTAGCTCAAAATTATATAAAATTAGAACCCGATCCTTTTAAGACCCGGTCTTTAGATTTTCTAGTTCAAAATATTAGGTCCTTTGTTATCGTGCCCGTGGACGGCCGGGATCTCGTAGATCTCTGCTCCCCTTCTTTCCCGTCGTCCTTCTGCCCGCCCGCGCTTTCCCCACCCTACTCTTTTCGCAACCTCCTCCTACGGGCTCCTACCCCGAAAGAAACCAAAGCAAAAGCTTAAAGAGGCAAAGCACGTCGCCGTGATGGATCTTTGGATTGTTCTCTTCTAGCTCTCGGGCTCCTCCTCCTCCCCCTAGAGACGAGAGCTGACAGCAGCAGCAGCAGCGGGTCAGCGGAGTCGAACGAACGGATCACCGGTCCTGCTGCCTCGTGCGTGCTTGAGCTGCATGCCTCCAGTCGTCGTCGTCGGGGTTCGGGGTCCGAGGCGCGCGGCATCAGGGCCGTGGGTTACCGTGGAACCCACGACCACGATGGCCGTGATTCCCAGGCAAGGCACCATGGCGATTGCGAGTTTGAACGGGGTGATTGAGGTCGACGCCAAATGATTAGACCTTAGCTTCCTCTGATCCTGTCCCGTCTTATTAGACGTCTACGATGTGCTGCCAAAGCCTGGCCCTCGGGTGCGAAAACGGAAAAACAGATTTTTTTATTTGAAAAACCTGTTCTTTTCAAGGTTGTTTCTAATTTACTCATTGCAGATACTTTATATGAGTTATATCATATCCACCTCATCTCTAGTGGAAGTTGTGACATCTTCACTGATATTTCGGCAGTTAAGATGTCACGACTGATGTAGTAGATTCCAATCTAACTAGTCTTAAAATAATCTTTGCAATTATTTTATAACTTCTGCAGAGATGAGAATAGGTATTATTTTATTTAATTTTTTACAAAAATTGTTAGGGAATCAAAATTTTGGATTGTGATATAAAGATTATTTAGATTTTATTTCACTTAATTAGTACAATTGTTATGTGCTAGACCACCACAAAATCTTATTTCCTTATTAATTAGAACAAAAAATAAAAAGATAAATTAATGCACACTTTTACAAAGCAACATGTACAATATGACTACAATAGAAATGGAATGACTAGGTACATCTATTCAGTTCTTACACAACAAACCATCTATAAAAACCGAACAAGAGTTCCAAGTTATGAAAAATATTTTCTACAGTGAATAATCTAGTAATACCAAGTTGTGATGCTGTCAATCTATATAAATTTATTTGTACCTGTGGAAAAAGACAACAAATCTAATAAGCGGAGCTGGGCAGGTGGTCCAACGGGCCTGAGAGCAGGGCTGCTGATGGCAGCGCTGTCGCCGCTGCGCATGCGCTTGGGATCGCTTTGCCTCCGCGGCAGCGCCGTCGATGGACGCGTCGATGACCAAACCCATGGTTATGGAGCTCCCCGATGAGCAAGACATGGTGGGGATGGTTGGCTATGCTGTGTCCACATGTTGCGGCCTCGATGGTGCTGGCGTACGACGCCCCCCTAGGTGCACATTTACCAACGCCATGCATTGTTGTGGCTAATGCGGTGGCCAGTGGGCTTGAGCCCGTAGTCAGGATGGGGAGCAGAGCTGAAGAGGGGCACATAGGGATAGAGAAAGGAAAATTTATTGATCTCTCCTCCAATGGACCCAATGGCCCATTGGGCCCTATGTCTGCCCCCTGATAGGGGGCGGCCAGCCCAACTATAGTTAGGGGCCCCTGTCACACTGTGCTATAAAAAGAGGGTGGGGCACCCAACTCTGTTAACAAGGTTCACTAGAGCTGCAAATCCCACGGACAAACCGTAGCTGATCTTGAGGGAGCGCAGGAGTGACAGGAAGATCCCTCCACCACGCTAACGCCGTCGCAGTCGACATTGGTGACGCACCACTGGTGTCATCGCTCCGAACCACGACACCACCGCAACACCTCTACACCGACCGATGCTGTCCCAAAGCAGATCTGCACCGACGAACCCAAGATGGTAGGCAGCTCGAGCTCCACCGGCAATGGTCCCCTCTCCTCTCTCTCTCTCTCTCTATGTGTGTGTGTGTGTTCTCTGTATTCTTGTTTTCTAGATCTAAGACCTTGTGTAACTTGTAAAGAAAAGATGAGAAGAAACCCCACTGATCTACTCTCTGGTGATGTAAAGAATTTAACAATGGTATCAGTCGCCTACTCTAGCGTGTAGATCGAGATTGGGAAGGATTCGAACTCGAATCGAAAGAATCAAAGAAAGAAATCATCGATCTTGAATGGGAAAAGTCATGCAAATCCTAACCCTAGAAAAAAAGGACAGAGAGGGAGCGCGGGGGGCTCACTCAGGATTGCCGCTTTCCATTTCCATGCACGGTTTCATGAGATGCCTGTGAGCCAGCGCCTCACCGCCTCCACATGTGCAGATCCGAGCTCCGAGCCACCGCTCTCCAGAGGGAGCTCCGCCTCTATGTGCGCGCGGGCTCAGGGCACTGCTGTTAGCCCACTTGACGGAGGTGCGCTGCACGGGTGAGCGCACGCACTGGCGAGGGGGCCAGTGGTGGCGGCGCCCCGATGAGTTCCAAAGGACGGCCGCCACTCGGTGCGCCGTGCAAAAGAGAGATAGGCAAAGGGCCTGCAGCGGCACGGTGCCGTGCTGCTACCTCGCGCGAGCACACGTGGTGGCTCGATCACCACTCCGACGCACCGTCCCGGCTGCTGCCGCCGCTCAGTGGCCGTCACCGCCTATGTGGAAAGAGAAAGGGGAGGAGGGAAATGATTCTAGGGTTCGGAGGGGGGCTGGCTAGTGGCCGGTTTTGATCATGCGACAAGGCCGGACGATCGTGCGACAAGTTGGGATAAAAACACAGTAAAGAAAAGAGACCTTTTTCATTATTTCAGAAGCTTTTCTTTGTTGCATTTTGTATAGTTTTTTATCTCTATTCAAATTCGAACCAATGGGACAATTTGTTTTAGAGAATAGGAAAGTTTGCAGTGCTCTTGTTTCTGAATATAGAATTATTTTACATGTTTCTGCTGCAAATGATTAAAGTTGTTGCTCTTTAATTTAATTCGAACCAATGGGACAATTAAATTTTTAAAGAGCATGGTTAAAGAGTTTATTTTGAGTATAGTATGGTCTTGTTATTTTTTGACCAACGTTGTTAATAACAATGTCATGTTTCTAATGGTTATTTGCATTTATCTTTATTTCTGCCCAACTGTGATGTAGATTTAATCACATAAATCGTTGTATGTCTTAATTTTGACCAACGTTGGAACTAATGCATCCAATTGTTGTTATTTTGTTCTCACTTTCCTTGTCATTTTAGGAGGGGTGTACTTGATGAGCTGCATCAAGGATATCCTAGTTCTCAAAGGTGACAACTACGGTGAATGGAGGAAAATGTTGATCTAGCCTTCATTTCTGCTGAGATGGATTGGGTTCTCACTGAACCGCAGCCTACTGAGCCACCGGCGCCAGTCAGGGCGATAGATGACAGTGATGCTGCATGGTAGAAAAAGGAGAGGGATTATGCTCCTTTAAAGATGGCATATGACCTTGAGAGCAGAAAGTGGATGAATGCCAACAAGAAATGTATGGCGTTCATAAAGAACATGATTGAGCCTGCAATAGTGGGCTCAACCGCAGAGTTTGACTCCACCATGTACCTTGACAGAATAAAGAGCCAGTTCACTAGTTCTTCAAAGACATATGCAACCTAGCTGATCAAACAACTGGTCACAGAGAGGTACCGTGGCGGTGGCAGTGGCATTAGGGAGCACATACTGAGGATGAGTAACTTGAACTCCAAGCTCAAACAGATGGACTTGCACCTCAAGGATTAGTTCCTTGTCCATCTGGTTTTTTGCTTCCCTCCCATACCAATTCGAGGCTTTTATTGTTAATTACAACATGCAGCCTGAGAAAATGGGATCTGGAAAAGATCATTGCTATGTGTGTGCAAGAGGAAGAAAGAATTAAAGCCCAGCATGGTTGTGCAGTCAACTATGTCCACAACCAAAAGAAAAAGGACATTCACACTAGCTCTTCCTCAAAGGCAAAAGACAAGCATCCCATGCAGCAAAACTATCAGCAACAAAATTTCCCAGTGGACAAAGATCAGTGCCTCCACTTCAAGAAAAAGGGGCATTACAAGCAAGCCCGTTTTCCTAAAAGAGATCATGGCAAAGAAAGGTGAGAATATTATCTCTTTCGTAAATGATTTTCTTGTATCAATATTCAAAATTTACTTGGTGGATTGACTCAGATGCAATTATTCATGTTGCTAATTCTTTTACAGGGCATCTGTTCGACAAGGACTACGCAAAGAAGCGAAAGACACGTTAAAGTTGCAAATGGAGTCCAAGCAGATGTTGAAGCTGTTGGCGATGTCTCCCTCGAGCTAGTTGATGGCTTCATACTTATACTTAGAGATGTGCTTTACGTTCCTTCATTGCATAGAAACTTGATTAGTGTTTCACGTATGGACACAGATGGTTATGATTGCCATTTTGGAAATGGCAAATGTGAGATTTGGTTTAATAATGCTTGTGTTGGTGTTGCTCTCCTTCACAATGAGCTTTATTTATTGTCACTACGTGATGAAGTGCATTTTGTGTGTGATGTGAATGTAAATGTGATTGCGTCCTTATTAGTGAATGCGAACAGGAAAAGAAAGAGAAATCAAGATGCGTCATCGAAATTTTTCCATTGTCATTTAGGCCATATTTCGAGGGGGAGAATTGAAAGATTAGTTAAGAATGAAATTCATCCTCAACTAGAGTTCTCTGATCTTGAACAATGCATAGAATGTATTAAAGAACAGTTCGTAAAGAAAATAAAAAAGGTGCCAAATGAAGCGCATGAATTTTAGAGATAATTCACATAGATATTTGTGGTCCTTTTCCTGTGCAATGCGTGGATAGTTATGACTCGTTCATAACATTCAAATGATTACTCCCATTTTGGCTATATTTATCTAATTAAAAAAAGATCAGAAGTGTTGGATAAATTTAAGATATTTAAGGCTGAAGTTAAAAATCAGCATGATAAAAAGATTAAAATGGGGGGGGGGGGTACTACGGTTGACACATCCCATATGAACATGTTCCTAAACCTTTTGCAAGGTTTCTACAGGAAAATGGAATAGTCACACAGTATTCCACAGCGGGCGAGCCTCAGCAGAATGGAGTAGCAAAGAGGCGAAACCGTACACTGATGGATATGGTGAGTAGTATGATGAGTTACTCCACCTTGCCATTGAGTTTTTGGATGGAGGCATTAAAAACTGCCATTCACATTCTCAACAGAGTACCAAGTAAGTCGGTGCCAACACACCGTAGGAGTGTTGACACTTCTTAGCATCACAAATAAAATCCGCAAGCGCATGGAATCATCGGAGCTTTCACCCAAGAGTATTCCAGGTATCGTATCCACAGGGAATGTGAGTATATGATCTAAGGCTTGAATTCGTCCAAGGACATCACACTACAAAAGAGGTAAGGGGCTGAGAGGACCATTCAGATTCAAGGTAAGATCAGACTAAGAATCAGCTTTTTACGTCGTCCACCGGCTTCACCTGGTCAAACCAGAAGTTTCGGCATAGGCTACTATCATGCAACCGAACGTGGAGGATTATGATGGCACTAAACAGGATTGTCACCACCTGCAGGCTACCTCAGTAAACAGCAGGGAGGCACAACGATCGAATGGTAAAGTCTAGCCTAGGCACCACGCCTACACTATCATTTACTAACTCTAGTCCTGATCAAGAACATCCATCTCTATCGTGAGTCTTAGACTAAGCTAAATACTATAAAACTAGTAGACACTCACTACTAGAAAACAGGCCTTCAGCACCGGCTGAGAAGGGCCAAAGGAACTGGTTTCCCAACCGGTGCCCCGCAACCGCGACCAATGGCCTCGCCTTAAGACACCGGGTTTTTCAACCGTTGTCTTAGGCTTCTATTGGTACCGGTTGGAAACACCAACCGGTACCAAAGAGGCTGCCACGCTGACGCAAGGTGGCAGCCCCTTTGGTACCGGTTAGTCTTTCCAACCGGTACCAATGACCTTTTCCTTTTTTTTTCCCAAATCCAGTTTTGTTTGTTATATTTATTACTGTTTATTCTTTTATAATTGCTAAATGCACTCAAGCTCTACAGTACTATACATTCATTGGTCGTTCTTGTTCGTTTTCAGAGAATATTTGAAACTAACTAAAAGTGAAATGCGAGCATATAATTAATCTAATTAGATGAACTAATATATTTACAAATTTACAAACATCAAGACATAATGTTTAAAAATATTTACAAATGTACAAGTCATGTTTGTAGTCCAACTACTGGTCCCCTCAGGAGGTTGATGGAAGTCCTCTATGGATGTGATTGTCGTGGTAGAACTCGCCTCTAGGATCCAAGATCTCGTTCAAAATGAATCCGGCGAGCTGCTCGCACACGGCGAGCTGCTCGCACACGGCGAGCTGCTCGCACACGGCGTTGATCCGATCAGTAGAGTAACATTCACCCCCCATTTGAGACATCTATCATTTAGAAAAAAAGGATTAACATCATGTGCGTTAGTACAATTATGAAAATATACTAGTGAACAGTTTGGACGTACTCTCATGTCTTCATCAGTAGCCTTCCCGCATGGAGTCATGATGTGCAAGTAGTCGCATACGTAGTACCCGCACCAATTAGTTCCTTGTTGTTGTCTCGCACACTTAAGGAGAAACAAATAAATTACTCAATTTAGAACAATTTGGGATTATGTACTTAACTAGACAAATCTTTATGAATCAACATACCGGATAATCCATGTTAACGTTCAGTTCGGGCCTCCATTGACCACGTCCTTTGTTATTTTTCACAAATTTTTTCCAAACCCTGCGCTCAAAGTTAAGTTTGATATTCAGGAATTGTTATTAACAGAAAAAAGATTTGATTGTGCAAACTGAACTTACCTGTTCAAGGGGTCTAGGATATGTTGGATTGCGGACTTTGGATTTCTCATTGAGTCAAAGACTATAAGATTGCCGGTCTCTACGGAAAGTATGAGTAAAATCCAATGATAACTGCGGATATAGATAGGATATATACATACATGCATTAGATGACTTAGTATTTATTTAGTAATATAATAGTGGATTGAGTCGACCAAGGCTTACCCAAAGTTGTATGGTATGAATATATAGGATTTGTAATTTTGCCTAGTTCAACGAATCGTACATGTTTTGGCACATTTCCTTGTAATTTTCGTTGAGCACTTTCTAGGTTGACTAGCAAAGGAGACATGAAGCCGATCTAATGGTGCCATCCATGTTTTCGGCTTCTTTGGGTCTCCTGTCTAAACGATACAATAGAAATTTTATAATGCACACATATAATTATATTCTTGTTAACAAAAAGTATTAATGTAGAGGTAAGTGATACTTACAAAACCCAAATGGTGATGATAGAGGCGTCAAGGGCTTGTCGATGGTAAATGTGATATAAATTTTCGAAGTACACCCAGAAGTCCTCCTCCCCGCGGAAGAAATCATGGTCCTGATACTTGACTCCAAACATTTTCCCTTGGTCATTCGACATTCGCAGGTACCATCTATGCAAATTGAACATCTGCGTGCCTAGACTTTTCTCCTCTTCCTCAATGACAAAAGGTTTTCCATGCTGGAATGGAGTAAGAACGGGAGCGACAGGGATTTCCGCCTCCACTTGCCCCGTTGCCTCCTCTAGCGTTAATCCAGTTTCAGAAAGAAATATCGCGGCCTGTAGGTCCACCTGGAGTTGTACGTCCGTCGGGTGTAGGAGTGGCAACCCTGGCACCCGGAGGGGCTCGAGTCCTTTTTGTTGTGTGTCAAGCTGAGGAATGGTCTTGCCACATTTTTTCTTCAGATTTCTCACCTTGTGTGCTTTTGTCAGAGTACGATCATAGTCCGAGGGTAAGCTTTTAGGTTTTGGTGGGTTGTCTAGGTTTGCGAGAAGCTTTTTCCCTAGTTCCAGACATACCTTTTCCCTCGGCGGGGGGACTTTAGGCTTCAATTGTTCTTTTATATATCGAGCAGTCTCCTCTTCCAACTCCTCAGCAGTTTTCTCGTAGGTTAATTTTCTTTCGACATGTTTTCTGCTTCTTCTTTGAGGGTCCAGCCGCTGGGAGGGATGCTGTCTTTTTCTTTCCTTTTTCTGGGTTAGGAGGAGTTGGAGTACTCGTGGCCCTTTGCGCCGGCGGAGACGGTGGTGAAGGAGGTGGTTGTGGGGACGGTGGTGAGGGAGACTGCGGAGACAGGCGATCGGTCTGCACGAGAGCCGTTGTGCTTGCAGTAAGTTTGATGTCAGCCTTGCGCCATAGAACGACCCCATGCAGTGCGTCTCCCAATGTCTTCTCTCCATCCCCTCCAACGAAGTCGAGCTCAAGATCCTCAGTGTTTCCAACTATTTGCTCGACTGTGACGGAGGTGTAGCCACGGGGTATCGGCCTTCCATGAATTGTAGTAGAAGGATTCAGGGGCAGGGCTGACCCGTATGCGACATGAATGGATATATTTCTTGCTCGCACATGAAGCTCGCACAATGTCGGCATGGTGACATCGTCCACTGGATACCTCTGGTCATCTACCGCCGTTGGCTCAATCTGGGGTTGCTGTTCCGCTTGTACGTCGGGCGCTGCTGTGGATGCACAGCTGCTGCGTCGCTGAGAGACCGGGCTTATCACAACATCCGGGTGCGACCCAGCAGTGCCCCTTTGGCTCAGAGCTAGCTGCACTGCCTTATTGACCCTTGGCGTCCATCTGAGATTCCAAGGACGCAACCTTCCTTGTTATCTCTTCTTGCATGGCACGAAGTTTCTCTTCCTGTTCGGCTTTGCTCTTTCGGTGAGTCTTGTAAGAGGAATCTCCGGCCCAAGCAACTTTCCATGGGACCACGCCGATGCCGCGGGCTCGTCCAGGGTGTTCCGGATTCTTTAATGACCTTGTCAGCTCAACATTCTCCCTTTGAGGCTGGAATGTTCCTTGTTGGGTCTCATCTATTGCAGCGACTAGATCGCGGGACACTTCCTACATATGCTCGGGCACGACCAAATTTCCATCCAACTGGTTTAGTGTCACGCCATTAGCAAATAACCTACCACTTAGATCTATCCGGCCAATCCCAAGTCGTCGGCCTGATGCCTCTATCCATAAGGTCCTGCTCCATCTTCTGCCATTTTTTTATTGACTTCTTGTACCCGGCAGCCCCAAGGTGGTGGCTGTACTTCTTATTTGCTGCATTCACCTTGGCCTGTTCGGATTTTTCTTGGGCTTCCTCTGATAGTTTGTATTGTTTGAACTCCTCCCAGTATGGTTTAACCTGAGGAAGATCGTCCCAGTTCGTCTCCTTATCCTTCTTGATGTAATTGATGTACAACTTCTTCTTGAAAGTTGCAAAGGCAAGGGCCATCTTTTTCAAGGCACATTTCTTCACAAGTTCTTGGTCAACTCCCTCAGGAAGAGTGAACATATCCTTGAGTTCTGCCCATAGCATTTCCTTCTGATGTGCAGGCACGGCGTGTTGCTGTTCTTCAGGTTTGCTCTTTTTCCATAGTCTTGTGGTGATCGGAATTCTTGCCCGAACAATAACCCCACATTGGTTGACAAATTTTGTGCTAGCAGTCTCTGGAGCACTTGGACAACCCTCTGCATCCACTTCTGTGACGACCTGTCTTCCCTCCATTTTCTTGGTGGGCCGGCATCTCCCTTTTGACTGGCTCAACGAAGTCGATGCGGAGGTCGACTAAATTACAAAAAAGTTATGTTAATCGCAAAACTAATCTACTGAAGTCACCATGCATATAGTTTTAAGATTCGTACTGGAACATGCTGCTGTTGATTGGGCGGCGGCGCAAAGTCATCATGTTCTTCATCGGCATCTCCAGACATATTCAGGAACGAATCAGCTGTCCGAGCATCTTCTTCAGCGATTGGCTGGGTGGTGTTGGCCATCGTATCTTCGTTTATTGCGTCCAACATGTATTTCTTGGCAACCTCGTCATCACCGAAGGGGTCCATCCTTAACTGAAACCGTAAAAATGTGTTAGAGTATGTGTCCATCCTTAAATGAAGCAGGAGAATTCAAATCTTTGAACGAATATGCGTGTTTGAAAGAGAGAGAGAGAGAGTGTGTGTGTGTGAGTGTGAGAGTGTATGTATGTTAGAGGGAGAGAGAGAGTGTGTGTGTGTTTGTGTGTTAGTGGGACAGAGAAAGAGAGAGAGAGAGAGTTAGTGAGTGTGTGTATGAGTCAGTGTGTGTGTGTTTGTGTGTTAGTGGGACAGAGAAAGAGAGAGAGTTAGTGAGTGTGTGTATGAGTCAGTGTGTGTGTGTTAGTGGGACAGAGAAAGAGAGAGAGAGAGAGAGTTAGTGTGTGTGTGTGTGAGTGAGTGTGAGTGTGTGTGAGTGAGTGTGTGAGTGAGTGTGTGTGTGTGTGAGTGTGTGTGTGTGAGTCAGTGTGTGTGTGTGTGTTTGTGTGTTAGTGGGATAGAGAAAGAGAGAGAGAGAGTTAGTGTGTGTGTAAGTGAGTGTGAGTGAGTGTGAGTGTGTGTGAGTGAGTGAGTGTGTGTGTGTGAGTGTGAGCGAGAGACTGAGCATCGGTGAGGAGACAGCGAGAGAGCGTCGGTGGGGAGACAGCGAGAGAGTGTCGGGGACAAGGAGACAATGAGAGTTAGCGAGAGACCGATCGCCGTTAAGAAGTCGTTAAGAAGGAGAGAGCGTCGTGTTTGATTTCATAATTAAGAATGAAGAATTCATAATACATAAATACATGCATGAGTTACAGAAATACACGAGTTACATGATAAATACATGAGTTACATGATAAATACATGAGTTACAGAAATACATGATAAATACATAAATACAAGCATTATTCACTCTCTATTTAAATACATGATTAAATAAAGTCTCTCTAATAACTAAATTCTATAACTAAATTATACACTATATATATTGAAAACATTGTACACTATACATAAGACTAATAATAGAGGCACGGCGCAAAGATGTACTGGAAAAGTACTAGAAAAGTTGAAAAAGATGTAGAGCACGATGCAAGTATCGCGTGAGCGCAAGAATCACTAAAATCGGAGTCAAAATGTGAAAGATATGGCTAAAACAAGATTCTAGGGGCTTATTTGCAAGAAAAATCTAGAAATGGCCTCTCTGGAATTTCTTTTGAACTAGGAAGGACTGCGGTTTAATTTTGGAGAAACTCAGGGCCTCTTTAGCAAAAGTGCCGGGGCGGCTCTGGTTCGGCTCAGATCTAACAGATTCGATTCATTGGATCTCGATCTAATGGCTGAAACAGGGTGGGGGCGGCTTGAGACGCGGCTGCTGGCTCAGCTGCTGCTCGGCTCTGCTCGGGCGATGGCTCAGGCGGACGACGGCTTGGCTAGCGGCTCTGGCTATGGCGCGGCTTGGCGCTAGGCGGAGCCGGCGGCTCGGGCTGGCGGCGCTTTGCGCCGGCAGCGTGCAGAGGCGGCGGCGGACCGCCAGAGTACACCGAAAATGGTGCTCCGGGGCTCGGTTCGTGGTGGGGTTAGGCCGTGGAGGGAGAGGGGACGACGGGGAATGCGGCTAGGGGGTCCAGGAGGTGCGGCAGTGGCCAGAGGTGGCCGCTCGGCGGCGAGGGGGCGGAGATGCAGCTTCGGCGAGGAATCGCTGGCGAGTTAGAGCGACAGAGAGAGAGGGGAAAGGGGTACGGGGCTTCCTCACAACCTCACCTAGCTCCGGTGACGAACGGGCGGCGAAGAGGCACGGCGCGCGGGGCGGCGGATCAATGGCGGCGGCGCACGGGAGTGGTGCTCGGTGGCGGGGGGGCAGAGCTGCAGAGCGAGGAGCGTCGACGGCGCACAGGAGCGGTGCTCGGTGGCGCAGAGCTGCAGAGCGAGGAGCGTCGACGTGGGGCGGCGGCGGCGGAGGTCGAGGCGGCGGATCGGAGGGCGGCAGGGAGTGGAGGCACGGCGCTTATATGGTGGAAGCCTTTGGCACCGGGTGATAAAGTCACCCGGTACCTAAGGCAGCCTTAGGTACCGGTTGGGTATCCAACCGGTGCCTAAGAAATGCTTAAGTACCGGGTGACCTCCCACCCGGTGCCTTAGGTGCCCAACGGGCGGGAACTGAAATTCCCCTTTGGCACCGGGTGGGGAACGAAAACCGGTGCCGTAGGGTCTTTGAAAGTTACTTTTGTAGATTTCTGACGGGATGATATCTGAAATCCCTCGATAGCTCAATGATAACTTTGTGTAATTTGTGCGCCGCGGCATCGGTTCGAACTCGCACCCAACTCCTTTTTTTTTCGAATTGCCTGCCTTATGTACCGGTTGACAATTCTAACCGGTACCTAAGGCTTTCTTTTAATTACTACATAATAAATCATTTAGGTGCATAATTAATTATTTTAATTGCATAATAAATCAAATAAATGCATAATAAATCATTTAAATGCACAATAATTCTAATTACTACATGATAAATCATTTATGTGCATAACTAATTATTTTAATTGCAGAATAAATCAAATAATTGCATAATAAATCATTTAAATGCACAATAATTCTAATTACTACATGATAATTCATTTAGGTGCATAACTAATTATTTTAATTGCATAATAAATCAAATAATTGCATAATAAATCATTTAAATGCACAATAATTCTAATTACTACATGATAAATCAATCAGGTGCATAACTAATTATTTTAATTGCATAATAAATCATTTAAATGCACAATAATTCTAATTACTACATGATAAATCATTTAGGTGCATAACTAATCAGTTTTAATTGCATAATAAATCAAATAATTGCATAATAAATCATTTAAATGCACAATAATTCTAATTACTACATGATAAATCATTTAGGTGCATAACTAATCATTTTAATTGTATAATAAATCATAATAAATCAAATAATTGCATAATAAATCATTTAGTTGCCCAATAAATCAATTCATTGCATAAGAAATCTGATAATGTTCATAGAAAATATTACAAGATATAATCATTCAACTAAGGGAATATTAACGATGGTTCTCTTTACAATCGTCCCTTCATTATGATCATGACGTGTGTATGGAGCCTCCTCTTTGGCTAAAAGAATACTTGTGTCAACCTCCACTGCGAACGGAGTCGTATCTTCAACCTTATTGTATTCTTCTTCATCTGTGACATCGTTGACTCCCACAATTTTTCTTTTTCCTGCCAGAACAATATGGCGCTTTGGCTCATCTCCGGCACCTACAAAACTTGATTTATTCCTGGACTTGTCCTTTCTCGATTTGCTAGACATGTCCTGCACATAGAAAACTTGAGTGACATCTTTAGCTAGGACGAATGGTTCGTCTCGATAGCCAAGCTCTTTGAGGTCTACCAGTTGTCATTCCGTACTCGTCGATATCGACACCTTTTCCTATGAGTTTAACCCATTGACAATGAAATAGAGGTATCTTCAACGGCCCATAGTCGAGTTCCCAGATCTCTTCAATGTAACCAAAATATGAGTTCGTTTGGCCACTAGAGTCGGTGGCATCTATACGGACACCACTATTTTGATTGGTGCTCTTGTTATCTTGGGCTCTTGTGTAAAATGTGTAACCATTAATTTCATATCCTTGGTACATCAGGATTGAATTTGCCGGACCCTTGGCCAGCCAAGCTAGCTGCTCATGAATTTGATCGTTGGCCATGACTTCCTTCTGCAACCAGGTGGCGAATATATCGTTATGATGTTTTGTAATCCATGTCTCAGACTTCAAAGGGTATATGCTTCGCACAATTTGCATGTGCTCCTCCATGTATGGAGCCACCAAGACTGATTGTTGCAGAACTGTGAGATGTGCTTTGCTCAATGTGGCATGATCTGTGGCATTTACTGATTTTCTTCCAAGTGTGCCCTTTCCAATCAGCAGCCCCTCATGACGTGATACTAGAATCCCAATTGGGCAGAGTTCTTCCACATAGTCAACACAAAACTCAATGACCTCCTCTGTGACGTAACCCTTCGCAATGCTTCCTTCTGGACGAGCCCGATTACGAACGTATTTCTTTAGGACTGCAAAGTATCGTTCAAAAGGGAACATATTATGAAGGAAAACAGGACCGAGACTACCAATCTCTTTGACTAGGTGAACTAGAAGATGTGTCATAATATTGAAGAATGATGGAGGAAATATCATTTCAAGACTGACTAAACTTTGGACAACATCCTCTTGTAGCCTGCTTAAACTCGATGGATCAATTGCCTTCTGAGAAATTGTGTTGAGAAAGGCGCATAGCTTTATAATTGTTGGTCGAACATTAGCCGGTAGAATACCTCTAAGTGCAACTGGAATCAATTGCGTCATCAACATGTGACAGTCATGGGACTTTACGTGTGCGAATTTCTTCTCTTTCAAGTTCAGCAGCCTCTTTATATTCGAAGAGTAGCCTGATGGGACCTTGATACTGTTCAAATAGTCGAACATACTTTGCTTCTCTTCCTTACTAAGAGTGTAGCATGCAGGACCTAGATAATGACGTCCTTTATCCCTTTCTTCTGGATGTAGGGTGGCCCGTTGTTTCATACGTTGAAGATCTTGCCGCGCTTCCAACGTATCCTTTGCCTTACCGTAGACACCAAGGAAGCCTAGAAGGTTCACACAAAGATTTTTTGTTAGGTGCATCACATCAATTGCGTGGCGGACATCTAAGACTTCCCAATAAGGTAACTCCCAAAAAATACTCTTCTTCCACATAGGTGCACGCCCGTCATCACTCTGCACTGATCTGCTGCTGGGTCCTTTTCCGAATACTACTTTTATATCTTTGACCATTTCAAACACCATTTTCCCACAACTGGTGCCTAGGCTCGGTACGATGATATGCTTTTCCATCGTAGTGAGCATGCCTCCTCCTTAATGGGTGCTTGATCGGAAGAAATCGATGATGACCCATATACACGATCTTCCTACAGTGCTTGAGGTACATGCTGTCGATTTCTTCTAAACAATGGGTGCATGCCCTATAACCCTTATTGGATTGTCCAGAGAGGTTACTTAGTGCTAGCCAATCGTTGGTGGTTACGAAAAGCAATGGACGAAGGTTAAAATGATCCTCTGTGTGCGCATCCCACATACGAACACCGTCCTCTTTCCACAACAATAGAAGATCCTCAATCAGTGGTTTCAGATACACATCTATATCGTTACCGGGTTGCTTCGGGCCGGGGATAAGCACCGGCTTCATAATGAATTTCCGCTTCATACACAACCAGGGAGGAAGGTTGTATATACAGAGTGTCACAGGCCAGGTACTATGGCCACTGCTCTGCTCACCGAAAGGATTCATGCCATCCGTACTT
The DNA here is from genome assembly GCF_016808335.1 of Panicum virgatum. Lineage (NCBI taxonomy): Eukaryota > Viridiplantae > Streptophyta > Magnoliopsida > Poales > Poaceae > Panicum > Panicum virgatum. The sequence continues at coordinate 28,690,216 of NC_053145.1, read as the reverse complement.
AAGCCGAATCTTATATTCCTCGCATCATTTGCAAATGTTGGGAATGTTCTGTCCACTTTTCTCCACCTGCGACCCATCAGCGGGGTGTCTCAACATATTGTCTTGCTTACGTTCTTCTTTGTGCCATCACATCAATTTAGCATTTGTTTTGTTCATGAACAAATGTTTCAGACGTGGTATTAGAGGAAAATACCACATCACCTTGGCAGGCACCCTCTTCTTGACACGCATCCCCTCAACGTCGCTTGGATCATCTCGAGGGATCTTATACCGGCATGCGTTGCATACAGGGCATGAATCCAAATTTTCATACTCACCTCGATATAGGATGCAGTCATTAGGACAAGCATGTATCTTCTGTGCCTCTAATCCTAAAGGACAAACAACTTTTTTTTGCCTTGTATGTTGTCTCCGGCAAGGTGTTACCCTCAGGGAGTAAGTTTTTTATAAGTTTCAGCAACTCCTCGAATCCCTTGTCAGACAAACCATTTGATGCCTTCAATTGCAATAATTCAATGTGGTACCCAACTTCTTTTGGTCTTGTTTGCAATCAGGGTACAACAATGTTCTGTAGTCCTCCAACATACGCTTCAGATCTCTCGATTCCTTTTCTGTTTCGCAACCTTCCTCAGCTTCGCGTAGCATCTGACCAAGAACATCTTCCACAACGTATCCTTCAGTATCTTCTTCAGGCTCACCCATTGCAGTGTCATTGAAAAAGGAATTATAATTGGACTGCAAAGTCAGGAATCCTGTCCTCTTCTTCTACATTATTATCCAGCACAATTCCTCTTTCGCCATGCTTGGTCCAAACATAGTAGTTTGGCATGAAATCACTATTGAACAAGTGACTATGGATGGTTATTGATGATTTTTAATCCTTCTCATTCTTATAGAATTTGCATGGACAACGAACGAAACCGCCATACTTGTGTTTCTCGGCCGCTTCTATGAATTCATGCATGCCATCCATGAACTCCTTTGAACGCCGGTCGGCCATGTACATCCATTGCCGACTCATTTGGGTCCACAATACATTTATATATATCATTGTACTGTACAAATAGTTCATTTATACTACCAATTTATAACAATATATTTATATAATTGATCATGCATATAACTATAATAAATAGATACTATTCACTTATCAAATAAATTGATAAAACATATAAATACAATAATTTGATAGTATTCAAATATCAAATAAATTGATAACGCATATAACTACAATAAGATGCTACAAATAAAAATAATTATCACATGTATAAACTAAATCAAGTAATAACTGTTTCTAAAAATTAATTGCTAAGTTATAAAGAAAAATAACTAACCTTTTTTTTCAAAAAAAGCAAAAATTCGCCTCCCCTCACCTCTCTCAGCTGCATGAACAGTGAGTTCACGGCAGCTTGAGGGGGGGGGGAGGGGCTGGGTATTTATTGGCTCGGGCCAAAGGCACCGGTTGGTTTCAATGACCTGGTGCTAAATTTTGTTCAATAGCACCGGGTCAAGGCACCAACCGGTGCCTTAGGCCCGAGCTCCTGGCAACTGCCACGTTTCATCACCATAGGAACCGGTTATTACCATCAACCGGTGCCTATAGCGCCGCCTTCATTTGGTACCGGGTGGTGGTTCAAACCGGTTCCTATGCTGACGCATTGGAACTGGTTGGAACCACCACCCGGTGCCAATTGTCCTCCACTAGGTCAGTCGACGGCCACAGGTACCAGCTGCTGTTGCAGCCGGTACCGATGGGGTACCATCGGTACCGGCTGCAACAGCAGCTGGTACCTTTGCCCTGGACCGATGGCCCGTTTTCTAGTAGTGACTCAATCTAGTAAACATCATAAAACTACTAACTGAACCTGAGAGATAATTATGAATACTGAATAAGTCACGAATACTTACAGATCGATAAACATCCATCGAGGTACAAGCAGAGAAGAGTGCCGATAGGTCCGGCACTTCCCCTGACTCACCCTCACTCTCGTAGAGGTACTATATGGAGAAGAGCGCCGACATTCCGGCGCCCCTCCTGCATATCTGTACCCCTAACTCTTACAAGAGGACTCTAAACTCTAAAAGAGAAGAGAGTGCAAGTGTGTGTTGTATTATGGTGCGTCCTATTCTTATCCCCTCACCTCATATTTATAGGGGTGAATCAGGGGTGCTCGGCGGGGAATTGCAATGCAATTCACCTAGAACCGACTTAAGGAAACACCCAGGAACCTTCACGCCAAAGGAGATGGTCGATGGTTGGTCGGCCGAGCATGGTGCTTGGCCGACCGCCACATGGCCCCGATCGCCTCCGTTTTTCTCTGAGAGACTTGTATGTGGGCCCCGATGCTGGTTATGCATGCCTCGGCTGTCCTTATGTCAGTTTAGGTGCTCTGGTGGGCCTGTGGATCCTTGTAATTGCGCCTGATTGGTCGAGAAGGTATTTCCATGGATTGATGACGTGCCACCTTGCTTATGGCTGTGTTTCTTCTCATGTGTGGCTGTCAAGGGGCCCTTTTGATCCTTGTGCTTGGTTGAGCATTTTTACCTTGGATCATTCTTGCTAGTTTCCTGCATTTTTGGCCCAAATTCACCTGCAAACATTTCCAGACCAGCGTCTATGGAATTTGTTAATAAATCATCCTATGCTAGCATTTATTCCCTCCGATGCTCTTATTTTCGTGATAGTAGATGGTCGAAATGGGTCGAAATTGACTGTCAACAAGATCCCCCACACTTAGTCTTTTGCTCAGTCCCGAGTAAAGACTAGGACTAAGGCGGACCCGGCTCCCATATGATATGACACTTGCATACATATTATTCTATGCTTCACCTTCACCCGTGAATTTTGATGTGTCTACCACAAATTGTTTGGGAAGTTGAAGAGTGGAACGGTGCTTACTTCAATCTCCTCCACTTTCTTGCTATATGACTGGGAGTTTTGAATGTATTTTGCAAATACCAACCATAGCTTTACTTCTCCATAGGCTCTCTCATGTCACTCAATGTGTATATGTTCTCACCAAAGCATTGTTTCTTTTCATCCTACTTCTAAAGATAGCTTATATGGAACTCATGGTAGGTAAAAAGGAAGCATGCACATGCGTCAAATATATTGCAAAATCAAATAATGGATCCATGGAGATGACAAATCATACAAGCTGATCAAGATTGTGTACGCGTGTGGAAAATGGATGGTGGATGATCAAAATAAAAGACTCCTTGCATGAATCCCTCTCTCCTTTTATTTGAATGACATGAGGTCATGGCTATATCATTTTTTTCTTTTTTTCTTGGACATTCTTGTGTCCATTTTTTGGGTCATGCTTCTTTGGCATGCCATTTTTTCTCTCTCGCTCACTGTGGGCCATGCTTCTTTGGCATGCCATCTTTCCTCTTCTTTTTTTTAATATAGCCCATGCCTCATATGAAGGATAATATGGAGAGAGAGACTACTTTCATTGAGTTTTATTTTGCAGAATGGTTGGAATGGAATAGGTAACTTCTAGTGTGGAAGTTTAGCTTGTAGCGTGTATGTGATCTTGATCAATCAAGTATGAAATGTATTACACTATGATCACAAAATTTGATGAAGCTCAATGAAACAACAGGGCACATATGTATAAAGGTTGTATCATGGAGGTTGACATATGGCTCTAGTAGGGCAAACACGTGGAGTTGTAAAGCTATGGAGGTTTCCCTTTTTATAAAAAAATTTCCTGACAAATAAGAAGATAAAGCAAAGATTCTTTCATCAACCCATATCTCACTTTTCAACAACTTAACATTTATGGTTTCCCTAAGATATGGTTAACAAGTTCAGGTTTAGCAAAGAGTAAAATGTATGCAAGCCAATCATAAAGAAGGACACAACTAGAGGATATCTTTGAGTTTAATTTTAGTGATTAGTCATTGATATCATTTAAACTCATAGATTGGGGAGAGTGAGGGGTAGAGTGCACAAACCGTCGTAATGAAGAATGAACGGGACTAGAACTTGACTGACCACACCTGAGGTTCCACCGACCAATGCTAGTACCAGTTCGTATTGGCTTTTTGCATACTGGTTCATTTGGTGTTGTGAACGTAGTGTGGGAGATCTTGAGTAGATGTGCATTGAAGCTCTAAGAGATCACCCCCACACTTGTTCTTGTACCTGGTGCTTTATTCAAAAACAAAAATGTGGAAACAAAATAATGTCTCTGCCGGTTATAAGAACCAGAGAGCCCTAAAATTTATTGAAACTAAAAATTTACTCTCACCATGATGCTCACTCAAGCAAGGCTGAATTGATGTTGTAGCAACATGAAAATGTTGTACACCATGAATGCAATGCCTCAACTTACCTCCTCATTTGAATTAAATTCAACGATTTACCCATTTTGATTTGAAGATTTTTCTATAGGGGTTAGTTCGCATACACAATCAATATCTCTAAAAAATATTAGCTCAGGTTCATCAATCAAACTCGACACCACGTCCAGTTCAATTGAAGAGGGCATTTTATCCTAAGCACCATGCTTAATTTAAAACGCCTATGAATGTATTGTGCACCACACATTCAAACCAGAGCGTACATAAAAAGACATCGAAAAGCATGAAGCATGATTGAGCTTTATTCGAAGAGAGATAAGCATGAGCACATAACTGGCAATCCTTGGGTGACCTTCCGGAAGGGCTTTGTTAATGTCGAAAGTAGGACCTTCTTTTTCTTTATATATATTTAGATCAAGGTGCAAGAGCTAATACTGTTTCCAAACCATGATAAAAATTGGCATCAGGAGAACTTACTTGGGGATACTCACCTATATCCCCCACACTTGGAGTTGCATTGCTGGGCAACAAAACTCAAATGTGTGGAGATCAAATCACCTTTCGTAGTTGTTCCTTCACCAAGACGTTCTAAGGTTTTGTAGTCGGTGTAGCTCATGTTCATAGGCATTGCTTGTCCGTCGTTCTTTTTGATCCCCACCTGGAATAGTTAGCGAACAAATATACCCAAAGGAAACTATATCTACAACATATTCTTGCTCTTTATTAAATAGGTAAATATATAATTAATAATTTGGGTTATCTCCCGGTAGTGCTTTGTTTATGGTCGTAAGCTTGAGCATAGGGGTTCTTGCAGCTATCTTTGATGATGTGTCATTGTTTCACCAGCAATTGTTGAAGCTTGCTACAAGGTTAGTGCCATAGTGCAGCACAAAATCTGCAATGTTTATGATAAACATATAAATCTACAACCAGCCTTGTAATAATTTTGCAGAAGAGGACCTTAAGGTGGTTGTAATCCTCGTGTGTGCACGGTGCACTAAGCGTGCCTGACTCTGGAGAAAAATTGAACGAGCATGGTATTTGAAAAATGTCAGTCCTATGCTCATCCGTGGAATCCTTCTCTTTGGACTCCAGAGTTAGCGCCTCACAAAATTCCATGGCCTGTTGATTCTCTATCTCAAGAGATTCATCATGAAAGGTCGAAGTTGTATCTCGGTCAAAGTCAAGAACAACATTTTCGGGGCCAGCGCGAAGAGGCTTTAAGTCGATCGTGGGAGATGACGATCGTTTGTCTTCATAAAGGTGAAGGGTATCATCTTGGCTATACTCTTTGGAACTAAGTGTAATCTCAAAGAGAATAGGCTCGGATGATATGAAAGGAGACATATCCATCATCCAAGGTGTGAAAGTCTAAGCACACCTCAATTTTTGTCTATGATGATAAGCACGTCCCTTGTGATCCCCCGACATTCAAAGAAGAGTTCTGAGGGACTTCTGAAGTAAGTGTTAGTCGGGGTTAGAGGTTTGTTACCCACAAGAGTATCCATTAGATACTTGAACATAATGCAAATCTCAGCAACAGGGTTGTAAAGAGCATCTATGGTATTTCCCCTTATAGAACAAGAGATGGTCGTGGAGGTTGGGCTAATCTGAACTGCTTCAGAAGTACACCTTACTTCCTTCGACCAATCCATTGCGGGTGTATGTTGGGAAATTTCATTGATGGCCTTATAAGGACACAATGATGTCGTAGGCTTCTCGTGCCTATAGTGATTCGATGTATTTCTGATGCTTCCTGAAGAATCATCCTCGAATCGGGAGAAGAACTCTGGAGGTTGAATTTCTTCTTCCTCTGATGTTCCTGGTTTGGGTGAGGGTCCTATGGTTGAGTCGAAATATGTAAAGGGTAAAAGATTGGATTCAGCCTCAGGAAGATCCTCTTGGCTCAATTTATGCTCTTCTCGAAGGGATTCACTCCTAATCGTGAAATCGGTGCTTATCATGATATCATCTAGGATTTCCTGACATTCAGTCAGAGACCTATGCACAAATGATGACCCTCCATTGGCAACGTCAAGATAATAGGCATAGTCCTTGTCGAGGTCCTCATAAAAGTTGTGAAGCAACAAGGATTTGGGTATCAATAGGACAGGTCCAGATTTCATTAAACATGAAAATCTAAACCAAGCCTTGTCTATAGATTCCTTCTCATTTTGCCAAAACCGGCGGATATCCCTATGTGGATTAGGAGTCATCAATCTGAAAACACACAATGAGGCTCTCCTATTGTAGTAGTGGAACTTGCACAAGTTTTATGATAAATTAGACATTCCTTGGGTCAATCTGGTACGGGAGAAACACTATAGAATGGCAAACTCCCAAGTCACATAGAAAAGGTTCCTTTTGGTGGAGGGATAATCTCAAACTCTTGGATTCTTTTAAGGGAATGGCAATGGTTAATATTCATAATGGCTCGAGCTACCTGTTTTGGTCAGATCTTTGGGGGGACAGGTGCAACAACAACAATACACAGAGCTTTTCTCCTTTACAAGAAATAAACTCATGTCCTTCCAAACAGTTCATCAAACAAAACCGTTGCATAGTCTCTTTCATTTACCTCGGTGTGAGGAAGCTTTTTCACAATTAGAGCAGGTTCAACAACTTTTAAACGATCAACAAACTTCAGACATTAGGGACTGGTGGCAATATATATGGGGTAACTGTCAGTTTTCATCCAGAAAGGCCTATTTGCATCTCACTAGTCATGCTCAAGTTCCCCAGGTTTTTGAATGGTTATGGAATTCAAGTTGTCAGAATAAACACAAAGTTTTCTTCTGGCTTTTGCTCAAGGATCGCCTCAACACTAGAAATTTTCTTAGATGAAAAACAATGGTACTCGATTCATGCGAGTGTGAACTTTGCAACTCAGGAGTGGAAGATACTCTGGAGCACCTTTTCCTAGAATGTCCCTTTGCCTCTACTTGTTGGAACCTCATAAATATTCATATCCCCTCCCAAGTAACACTTTTGGAGGCAATGGATAGCTTCAAGAAATAGCTACATTCACCTATCTCGTTGGATATTATCATCTTACTTTGTTGGGCCATCTGGACCTCCAGAAATGGTGTCATTTTCCAGAATCATCCTGCTTCAATCTCTTTGGCCAGATCGACCTTCAAGAAAGAAGTCACATTGCTTTTGCATCGTGTGAAGCCAAAACATAAAGAGTGTTTAGTTGAATGGATAAACAACTTTGGTTAATTTGTTTACTTAGCTTGATTTTGTTTCTCTATTTTTTTGTGTCTTGAGTGAATTTGTAAAAACTTCCTTTGTTTTTGCTCTTTCAATTAATATATATAACCAGTAGGGGATGCTCTTCCCCCCTGTTACATAAAAAAAGTAATGGCTTAGGACACCAGGATGAACCTGAGACAAAAATTGTCTCTAAGCTCACCCCAACTGTCGTTCACGCTGCCTATGTTATACGTGTACCATTGTTCGGCCTTCCCTATAAGATGGTAGGGGAACAACTTCCACATGAGGGTCTCTTGTGCCATGTTTGATTCGACAAAACAATGAACATAACCGCTCGAAATCCGACAGATGTTTATAAGGGTTTTCACTTTTTAACACAGAGAAGAATGTTTCCGAACCAGAGTGATGAGATCAGGAAGGAATTCAGAGCCGGATGGCTGCTCCATGGGCAGTGTTGAGGGTGGTGGCTCAAAGAATTCACCCCTTGGGGTCGAGAGCTGCGAAATGGATAGCTGCTCCATCGGTAGCGGGGTAAAGGTAGAATCAAGGAAAAAGAAAAAGATACGAAGACGAACTAGATCCTAAGATAATATAACTGCCGTTCCCCAGCAACAACGCCAGTAAGCTTGTTATCACTTCTTAGCGTCATGAATAAAATTCAAAAGTGCACGGAATTGTTGGAGCTTTCACCCAAGAGTATTCCAGAGTATCGTATCCATCGGGAACGTGAGTATATCATCTAAGGCTTGAATTCGTCCAAGGACACCACACTACAAAAGAGTAAGGGGCTGAGAGGACATTTCAGATTCAAGCTAAGACCAGACTAAGAATCAGCTGTTTACGTCGCACACCTACTTCATCTGGTTAGACTAGAAGTTGGCATAGGCTACTATCATGCAACCGAACATGGAGGATTACGATGGCACTAAACAGGGCTGTCACAACCTACAGGCTACCTCTACAAACCATGGTAGGTACAACAATCGAATGGTAAAGTCTAGCCAAGGCACCACGCCTACACTATCATTTACTAACTCTAGTCTTGATCAAGAACATCCGTCTCTATTAGGATTCTTAGACTAGAGCTAACTACTATAATATTAGTAGACACTCAATCTAGTAAATAGCATAAAAATACTAACTAAACCTGAAAGGTAATTACGAATACTAGATAGAACACTTATAGACCGATAAGCATCCGTCGAGGCACAAGCGGAGAAGAGTGCCGACAGGTCCGACACTTCCCCCGACTCCCCTTCACTCTCGTAGAGGTACTAGATGGAGAAGAGCGCCGACATTCCGGTGCCCCTCCTGCGTACCTCTACCTGTTAGACCCGAGGCAGCGGGACTGCTTATAGGCATAGAATGTTCTAGAGTAAGGGATACCGCATGAATGTACTTACCTCTTTTTTAACTACCGAAATAGGCGTAGAACTAGCTGCAGTACAAGGAAACTGCCCGACCGGGTTGTAGTAGAACTCCAACTGTACTCGGCTAGGACTTTCCATGTAACCCTGTTCCCCCAGAATATATAAGGGCGGGCAGGGACCCCCTCGAAACACATCAACATCTTAAGGCAATACAAGCAACCACACAAGACGTAGGGTATTACACATCTCGCGACCCGAACCTGTCTAAATCCTTGTGTTCCTTGCACCATTGAGTTTCAGAGCTAGTCGATCCCTACCTACAATCCTACTGCTAAGGATATCCTTGAGCAGGTTTGGCAGTAAACACCAACCGCTGGCGCGCTAGGTAGGGGATTCAGCGAGTTCATCGGCGAATTTGATGGCCAGCTTTGCTTTCAGCACCATGGCATTTCCTCAAGGCGCCACTTCCGTTTTTGGCTCATGGGTCTGTGTCGCCAATGGTTCAGGTGGCTTTGACAGCCACTTAACCAACTCCATTGAGCCGGAGGCAATCACGTCAGAAAGTCGCAACGCCATCGCCGGATCAGATGATCACGGCGACATGCTGCTTCCCGACCTCGCCAAGGAGATCGAGCAGAAACTCGATGTCAACTTGAGTTCCACTCAAACTCAGATTGATTTTAGCCCAAGTCCTACTTGGGTTAAGACTCTCCATGCTCAACCCATCATTGGGTTGCACAATGCATTATCTGCTTACTAGCGATGATCAAATCCATCTACTCTTCGTACGAAGCTAACTTGGATCAAACTCCATACGCCGAGAACTTCACCGTCACCGCTAGCCGGGGGCACCCGTTTTCGACGTATATTCAGATTCAGATGAGTCATCCCATGATAATCTAGATCCCATCATCGATGCACTGTGAAAACATTAAAAATAGGGCCTGGTTGGAATTACTTTTGAACTGGCGTGGACTGCGGGTTGATTTCTGGAAGACGCAGGGTCTCTTTAGCAAAAACACCAAGGCTGACCGTTATCCGCCTGGATTGACTCGGGCTTGGGTGTTTTTGGCTGTTGGATCAAGATCCGTCGCTCCGAGCTGTGACGGCGTGCAGGGACGTCGACGGCGAGGTCGGGCGGCGGCGTCGGGATGAAGCTCGCGGTCCGGGCGGTGCTGGGCTCCTCCAGGCGCCTGGATCCCTCGAGTCGACGCGTGGCGGCTCTGTGACGCAGGGCCGGGGGTCAGCGAGGCACGGGAATCACCAGCGGTGTGAAATCTCGGTGGTGGCCGAGCTTACCTGTGGCGAGATCTCGGGGAAATTCCCGTGCGCGCAGGCCCCGAAGTCGCGGGTGGAGGCCTCGGTGAGTTCCCTGGACTCACGGCGAAGCTGTAGCGGGGGTCTGCAGGGGCTGGGGCATGGCGGTGTGGCGTGGCCACGGCGGCGCAGGGCTCTGCGCAGCAATGGCGGGGCGGGGCGAGGTGGCTGCGGTGCCGTAGCGGTGGTGGTGTGGTGAGGTGAGTTGCAGGGGGCCGCGGGGGTGCCGGTTTAAGAAGGGGCAGAGAATCTTGGGCAAGTGTGCCCAGCGTGTACGCCATGGCGGGGATTGCGGCCGTGATGCGCGCGCGGACTAAGTGGATCGCATACCGGCATTCCGTGATCCGAACTCGGAGCGTGGCTTCTAGATGAGGAGGGTGCGGTGGCGCTGACCGGTGGGCTTGCAGGAGCCAGGGTGGCCCACAGCGCAGAGGCGGGCCGAGCGGAGCGGAGCAGGGCGGAACGGAAGAGAGGCCGGTCGGCGCGGGGAAGAAGAAGGAAAGAGGGGGCGCTGGCGCGTGAAGGAAGAAAGGAAAGGAAGAAGAACGCGCCGACAGGTGGGGCCGGGACGCCAGCGAGACGGAGGAGGGAACGGGTGACGCGCGGGCGTGGGAGGGAGCGACTGACGCGCGGGGCCCAGGTGGCAGGCAGACGGGGCGGGCACGCGGCGCGCGGGCGTGCGAGGATGGGAGCTGGGCTGCTGGCGCTGGACTGGGCCGGGGCGTTGGGCCGCGAGCTGATGCTGGGCTGCGCGAGGGAAGGAGGTCGGGCCGTGGGAGAGGGAGTGGGTTGGGCTGGGTTTTGGCTGTCGTCTGGTTACAGGGTTTTGGTTTTCGTTTTTGTTTTCTTTTTCAAACCAACTCAAATCTAATTGAATTCAAATGAAATTTAAATTCAAACCCTAAGCACTCAACCCAAATAAAACTATGCACCAGCATGTATGCACAAACATGTTACCTTAAAATAAATGTTAATTACTTGTGAAAGAAAATTTATTTAAATGCAAGGCTAAGCATATAAAATCCTAGGAAATTAAATAAAGCTAATTAAATTTATTCTTAAATATTGAAATTTAAATTAGGGTGTTTCATGAACTAAAGAAGGAAATATGAGCACTCTATGATACCATTCTGACTCTCAACCGCCAAAGATGAGGTGAAGCTATAAGCTCCTCAGGAGTAAGGTAAGAGGTAAGAACAAAGGCCAACTTATTTAAAATCAAGGTAAGAAGTATTTGGTTGTGCCTAAGTATGAGTTGGAAATTCAACATCGTACAACTCCTGATCAACAACAAGCGCCTTGTTTTGCTCGGGACGAGCAAAAGGCTAGCTTGGGGGTGTTGTTGATGGTCGTTAAGTGCAAAATATGACCATCAACTATACTCAATAAAGAAGGAAAACCATACCTTTTACATGCATATTTGTATTACTAACCTAGCTCCACAGTTGTTTTCGAAGATTTATGTTTTCAAGCGCACAAGTCCGAAATAAGAAGAAAACACGAAGAATACATAGACAAATCACGTCCTGTGTAACACATGCAAAAGAGGCCCACCTGACAGACCAAACCGACCAACTGGACCCCGGCATCGACGGACCAACTTTAGGGCCCACCAGGCAGATACACGAAGAGAGGCGGTGGCCAGGGGCGCCAAGGTGGGGCTGGCAGAACCATGGGTTCGGCCGAACCTGCCCTGGCTCCTGTCCAGGTGCACTTTAGCGGGAAGGCGGCGCTGATCCTCCTGAAGGCGGTTTTCAGTGTTTCCATGTATAGTTTGGCGGGAACCGACCTATCCAAGCTATATAAGGTGCCTCCCTCCACACACTCCACATACACCACTTGAAGGCCTCTCTCTCACACTCTCTTTTGACTTGTACTCCTTAGGGTAGTGGAGCTAGGCTAGTACTTCATCTTCTTAGCGAATCCAGTCGTTCTCGGGGTCGGCGAGCAATCCTCGGCCTCTGGTATAGCTTTGTATTCCGACATTCGTTATGCTATTCATACTAAGTTTGTTCTTGGTTATCTTGCTATGTTCTTAGTTTGCTTAGCCTTGAGCTGTGCTTTATCAAGTTATGCTAGTTGCTTGCTTAGACCAGATGATCTGGGTAAGGATATCAGTTTGTTGTGTTTTCCGGCTTACCTTAGCATCTTACCAATCCATCCGAAAGGTGGGGGACCCAGGGTTGCTAAGGTAGTGACCTCATATGCGGGCATGGTGCCCTGGTATGCGGGATCCCTCGGATATGACGGTGCTCCATGGTTTGACTGGGGTAGACTGCAGGTGGTGACAGCCCTGTCGGTCCGCCAGGAAGTTGCTTCTCGGTTAGCGGACTCCCCAACGTTCGGGTATCGTGTAGGAGTTCATACAAAGATGAAACGGGACTGGATGTTCTCTAGTGCGGGTCATTCTACCCGATGTCCCTAATTTCCCGGCACCTGCAGTTCTAGGCATGTTGCTAACATAACTTATCTGCTAACATGAATAGTATATACTTGAATCTGTTTGCCTATGCTCCCGCTAACCTTAGGTGTGCTTGTTTATTCTTTATCCATGAGAGCTGGCTGTTCTGTGTGTGTCACATTGCCCCTGATTATCCTTTATTATCACTTACCCCTGTATAATCAGCAGTCTGCACCTTACTTCATAATGTCATGGTTATGTAACTAGTCAATATCTTCACACAACCTCGCCATCCCTTGGGAAAAATATAAATAACGATACCCTGAATACTTTCGGGTTAAATGCTACAACGGTATATCCGTGCGCTTGCGGATTTTTCTGTAAAAGTTAAGACATACCAACCCAGCATTTCTGGCGCCATTGCCGGGAACGAGCTTAACAACCCCGTTCCTAGTGATTGCGCTAAGAAATGCCAACAAGCATTTCTGGCGCTGTTGCCGGGGACGGTGTCAGACCCGGGGCAGCGGGACTTCTTACAGGCATAGAATGTTCTAGAGTAAGGGATAGCTCATGGATGTACCTTACCTCTTTTGTAACTACCCGAATAGGCGTAGAACTAGCTGCAGTACAAAGGAAACTACCCGATTGTATTATAGTAGGACTCCAACTGTACTCGGCTAGGACTTTCAATGGAACCCTATCCCCCCGGATATATAAAGGCGGGCAGGGACCCCCTCCAAACAATCATCAACACCAAAGGCAATACAAACAACCACACAGGACGTAGGGTATTACGCAAACTCGCGGCCCGAACTTGTCTAAATCTTTGTGTTCCTTGCACCATCGAGTTCCAGAGCAGTCGATCCCTACCTACAAACCTTACTGCTAAGGGTATCCCTAAGCAGGCTTGGAAGTAAACACCGACAGCTGGAGCGCTAGGTAGGGAATTCGACTAGTTCATCGGTGAATTCGATGGCCGGATCAAGCGACGCCAACAACGTGCCCGATGGCACAACCCTCGCTTTCGGTTCCTGGGCATGCACGACTGACGGATCGGGCGGCTTTTCCAGCCACCTTGTCACACCCAACTCGCCTAAACCGAAAACCACCTCCCAACTCGGCGGCGTCCACGAGTCAGCAGATCTCGATGAAAAAAGAATTCTACTTGAATTCGGTTCGGATAATGCAGAAAACGTGTCGACTCCAACTCGAGCTCTCGAGTTAGCCGAGTCCGATGCAAACTCTAATACCGAAAAAACTCACTTTTCCGAAACCCTCGGAAAATTCCTGACTTATCTCAAGTCAATCAAATGCCCCAAGATCATCAACAACTCAGAACTACTTGATGGAGTAGATCGAGTTTCACGATCAATAGAGGGCTGCATCAAACTTGCAGAATCTGCTATCGGCTCATCTACATCACAACAGAACCCAGAAGTGTTGAACCCACCATAGAAAAGGTCGGGTGATATACTCTCAGGGATCGATCGAGTAGATTCCAAGCTCAACGACTACATAAAACTGGCTGAAGGCACTCTGCTAAACATGAAGTAGAAATCGGGAGGAGGAATCTGCGGGGGATCTGGTGAGATGTAACACCCTGATTTAAATTTCAACATTTATTAATAAATTAATTGGCTTTATTCAATTTTCTAAGGTTTATTGTGTTTAGTTGGCATTTAATCTAATTTTTGTTCCTAATTAATTAAAATTTATCATAGGTTTAAGTTTTTTTTGTTGCATTCATGCTGGTGCATAATTTGATTTGAGTGTGGTTTGAATTCAAATTCAAATTTGAATTCAAACTTTGTTTGAATTAGATTTAGAAAGGAAAAGGAAAAACAAACCCAAAACCAAACTGGACCCAAACTCAACCCAAACCCAGCCCAAACCACCTCAGCAGCCCAACCCACACAAAACCGGCCCAGCTAAACCCTCAGCCCGAGCCGGCCCAGCCCGCAGTGCCACTCCCCCGGCCCTCTCTTCTCCATGGGCCCGCCTCAGCAGCGCGCGGCCTACCACGCGCCAGCGCCCGTGGCCCGCTCCCTCTCCACACGCACGGCCCGACCCCGCTCGCCAGCCAGCGCAACGCGCACAGCGCCCCCGGGCCCACCTGTCGGCGCCTGACTCCGCAACACCCGCAGGCGCCCGCTGCCGCTGACGCCGTGGCCCCACACGCCAGTTTCTTCTCCCTCCTCCCGCAACGCCCGCCCGCGATACTCGCCTGAGATCTCGCCGGCCTTCCAACCGCAGGCGCGCACGCCCAGATCTCCCCGCCGCCTTACAAATAGCCCCTGCGGCCCTCCGCGCCTGCCATCTCGCTCAGCCACGGCCGCCGTAACCCGAGCTTGCCTCGCCTGCGCCGCTCCGCCCTGCGCCGCTCCCCTGCTCCGCGTGGCCACGACGCTCCGCACCGCCGAGCCCCCCCGGAGCCGTGCACTAGCTCCGCCCGAGTCCCAGGAGGCTCCCCGAGCTCTCCTTCCTCGGCCTAGGCCCCTGTGGCGACCCGAAGTCACGCCGCACTCCATCGCCGGTGAGTAGGGCCGCCGTCGAATTCTCTCGGTTCCTTTAGTACTCCGGCCGCCCTGAGCCTCGCAACCTCTTCGCAGCCTCACCGCGTGCCGGTCAGTGGAGCCTATAAGCCCGGATCTCTCCTCTGCAGCGACCTCCCCGAGCACCGCCGCGACTCGCCGCCGGTCCGCGACGCCGGGCCCCCTGCAGATCCTCCCTACTCGACACAGGCCCTCGGTGAGCATCACCTAGACCCGCCCCTTCTTTTGCGCTGGTAATTAGGACACATAGGCCACCTTGGCGTGCGGAACGCCGCTCACCGCCGGCCACGACCTGCAGAACCGCCATCGCCGCCGTATCCATGCCTCCGAGCCTGTCCCTAGCCCCGCCGATGCCACAGGTGGATTACGCGTGGTGCGTAGATCCTCCCTAGCCAAGATCTGCTCGTATTCGAGCCCGGGAACGCCAGTTAGACGAGCTCCGGCGAGCTCCCAGCCGCGCGCCGCCGCGGAGCAGAGAACTCCGGCGCGTTCCGCCGCCGGCCACGCCCCAAAACGCCTGAGCCGTCCGATCCAGAACCCACGCCCAGGATTAGATCAAACATACCCCTTCGTCCAGAACCCTCCGATCGCGATCCAACGACCGAGACGCGAAGATACCGCTTCAGCCGGTTCTTTTGCTAAAGAGCCCCCCAGCTTGCTTGAAATAAACCCGCCGTCCCTGGTAGTTCAAAAACAATTAGATCCAGGTCCAGTTTTTAACACTTTAACCCCTGAGCTTTTTAATAATCCAACCCGCAGTCCAGAGCTGTAGTTTTTGCACATTAGACCCTGGATCTATAGTTTAATTATGTTTCAGTCCCTAGTTTTTGTAGAAAAGCCCCTGAAACTTCAGTTTTCTTACAAATAAGCCCCTGAACCTAGTTTTTAGCCTAGAATACGCGTTTTAGCTCCGTTTTTAGCGTTCTTTATGTCCACGCGATCGTTGTAACGCGTAGAATAGTTTTAGCTTAGTTTTTCTTGCTGTTTTTATGTATTGATGTACTGTTCTTTAGCTTTTTTTTTAGTGTTTGCTTGTATGTTTATTATTGTGCATTGTTTTGGCCATGTGTTCGTGAGTAGACGTTGATCCATCTGAGGAGCCCCAGTACCAGTACCCGGAGCAGCCATCTTCGGAGCAGTTTGAGCAGCAGCCAGAGCAGTACGAGGAAGGCAAGTATAACATGAACAACCTATCATCTTTAAATACATTATCATACTGCATTTTAATACTGTATGCCTATAAGGATTTCCTAGCCACTTTATAACCTTTATATATATCCTTGGGTTGCATTTTGGTTAGTTGTGCTAGGTTGCTGCGCTATAACATACTCTGATCCTTTTTAATTAATTTGATTAATGGTTTACTTGAACTTAATTCTGAGAGTGGCCCTCTGTGCTTCGTGCTTGAGAGGCTCACGTCTCGTTAAAATATGGTTTTGTAGAAACATGGTTTAGGGGGCCAGCACGGTGCTTAGTGCTTGGTTGGCCACTCTCCATAAGGACCGGTTCATAGAGCGACAACCTGGGACAACAGCGCTACCACAAGGCTAGAATGGGATAGACTTGGCGTAATAATTAGATCTTTTTGGTCTGGAGTAACTACCTGCGGGGCAGGGGCGGTAAGCTTCTATGGCCCTCGTGCTGAGTGGCTTCGTCTGTGCTTCGTGTCTTGACGCCCACTAGACCTGCTCCATAGTCGCTGATCCACCCTCGCGGTTACTCCCTACCAACGAGATTCTTTGTAAAGGCCTCGTAGTGAGTCGCTAGTCATCTCACCTAAGGAAGTGTGATGAACAACTGGCGTAGCTCACGACTTGTGGGTAAAGATGTGCAACCTCTGCAGAGTGTAAAACTGGTATACTAGCCGTGCTCATGGTTATGAGCGGCCCAGATCCTCCTTTTGATTAGTGAAGTTATCTCCTTCCGACGAGGGAGGTGCTTCTCGGGTTACCTTGGTGGCTTGGTCATGGTTTGGTTCTCAGTAGTAGTATGATCAATTCTGATTAATTACTATGTAACTGGGTTAATGGTAATTCAACAACTCGTAGTAAATAGCTTTAATAAAATTTTGCCAACACTTAAAAGCTAATGCAGTTGAGTCAGCCAGCCTAGAGCCTCATAGTTTGTGTTATACTTGTTGAGTACAAGTTGTGTACTCACCCTTGCCTCTTCTCTACTTTTTCCTCTTGGCTACAATACTGCTGCTCAGTTCCTGCCGACGCGAGGGAGTTCGTCCAGCGCTACCAGGACTACGAGGACTTCTAGGTGCTTCGTCTCCCAGTCGACGTCCCTGTGGCGCCCTGCTTCAGCTTCGGAGAGCTTTATCGTATTTTTGTACTTCGCTTCCGCTGTATCAGACATTTTGTCATTAATGTAATAAATAACATTCGTATTCGCTTTATTATGTCTTTTTACGTGATATGTGCTATGATATACTGTTCATTCTGTTGTATATACGTGTGACTTGATCCTGGCACGTATATGATTGCTCGGTTTATGTTCTTTTATAAACCGGGTGTTACAGAGTGGTATCAGAGCCATATCGACTGTAGGACGAAGCCTAGATAGAACTGGTCGAGTCTTAGGACTTCTTCTCACCAATCCTTGTCTGCTGAAACTATTTTACTATTATACCCCTTGACTTCTTTGACTTTTACCCGTCTTGCCTTGATTTCTCTCTCTGAAGAATAGATTTCGTAGATTTGGCCTGAATCAGTCATCTGACCACCATGAGTTAGCTAGGTGACCCTTTATAATAAAACGATAGCACGCTCCGCGACGCGTGGTGTTAGTCGAGTCTTTTTGCTAAACTCGGCTAAGTTGTGAAAATTGTTTGCTTGTTATTATGCTACATGTTTGATTTGGATTTTTGACTGATTGCATAGCTTAGTAGTTTAAACTTTGCTTAAAGAAAATCACTCAGATGTTAAAGTTAACTAATTAATAAAAATGAGTTAGATCGTTGGGGGTAAAACAGTCAACTCTATCCTGTCTACTTTATCATGGTTGAGTCTTTTTTCCGCAAAGAGTTATCATATCCATCTGAGTTTATTCTTGCAATATCCTTACTCGTGAAATCTTTTGTTCAAATCAGATGGTGAACACCAGGAGCACCGGTTCAGGTTCTGGCCAGCAGCAGGGTCAGAACAACCAGGGTGCCGGGATCCCGATGCCGCCGCCTTTGACTCCGGAGCAGTACTTCCAGCTCCAGATGCAGATGATGGCTACCCTGAACAACACTGTTCAGGCTCTTCAGCACGCTCACACTCAGCCTCCGCCTCCTCCACCGCCGCAGCCTCGCGACAGGCGTGCTGAGTTCCTGAGGGGTCACCCGCCGACGTTTTCTCACACGTCCGACCCTCTTCAGGCCGACGACTGGCTCCGTAAAGTGGAGCGTCAGCTGGACATCGCCCAGTGCGATGACCGTGAGCGCGTCTTGTACGCAGCAGGACAGCTGCGAGGGGCAGCTTTGGACTGGTGGGAGTCCCACCCGGTCCATGACCGAGAGTCTCTTACTTGGCTCCAGTTCAGGGAGCGTTTCCGCAGCCACAACGTCCCCGCGGGCGTTATGAAGATGAAACAGAAGGAGTTCCTTGCACTGAAGCAGGTAATCTTAAGTATAATCATTCAGCGTTTTCTTTTGAACTAATGCCCCTTGTTCCATCTTTATGAATTTTGAGTTAATCTTCCGATATCTATCTGTCTTTGTGAATTCAGGGGACTATGTCGGTCACGGAGTATCGTGATCGCTTTCTTCAGCTGGCTCGCTACGCCCCTGCCGAGGTTGCGGATGACCGCAAGAAGCAGGAGCACTTCATGGAGGGCCTTGAGGACTACCTCCAGTACGCGCTGCTCAACGTCCGCTTCGACGACTTCAACCATCTGGTTGACAGCGCACTCAACACTGAGCGTAAGCACCTGGAGATGGAGGACAAGAAGAGGAAGGTTGTCCCCGTTGCTTCCGGCAGCAACACTCGTCCTCGACTCCAGCAGCCCCAGCAGTACTAGCCTCAGTACCGGCCTTCTCAGCAGTACCAGCAGAGGCCACCACAGCAGTACCCGCCTCGACAGCAGCAGCAGACGGGGCAGGGCCAGAGGTTACCGGCACCTCCGGCTTGTGCTGCTCCACCAGCTCCGCCAGCACCGCAGGCTCCACGTCCGGCAGCCCCTACCGGACAGCAGGCTTCGACACTTGCACGCGTCTGCTATCACTGCGGCCAGCCGGGGCACTACGCCAACACTTGCCCCCGGAAGGCGCAGGCGGGACAGCAGGGGCGCCCAGCTCAGCCCAGGGCGCCAGCACAGGCTCGAGTGAACCACGTGACGGCCGAGTCAGCGGCCGAGGCTCCTAACGTGGTTATTGGTACGTTCATGGTCAACTCTCACCCCGCTACAGTGCTTTTCGATACCGGTGCCACCCATTCTTTCATTTCCAAGTCATTTGCCGAGCAGCATGGTATACCGGTTTCTTGTATGAGGACAGCTATGGTAGTTACCTCACCTGGAGGTCAGATTCGTACATGCTCTATATGCTCCAGAGTTAGTATTGTCATAAAGGGGGTAGAATTCCGCACTGGCTTGATAGTTATTGACTCCTCGGGGATAGATGTGATCTTGGGCATGGAGACACTTACCAGATGGGGAGTCCGTATTGATTGTGCTCAGCGGACAGTTCACTTATCGGCATCTGATGGCCAAGAGGTGACAGTCAGTGCTTCAGAGCCTTCTGGATTTCTTCATCAGATGGAGGCTAGACCCACGGACGGTATTCGCGTGGTGTCTGAATTCCCGGATGTCTTTCCGGATGATCTGCCAGGTATGCCGCCTGAACGCGCCATTGAGTTTTGTATTGATCTCTTGCCTGGCACAGCTCCTATTGCAAAGCGGCCCTACCGTATGGCACCTATAGAGCATGAAGAAGTTAAGAAGACTATTGATGAGTTGCTAGCCAAGGGCTATATCCGTCGCAGCTTCTCTCCTTGGGCTTTTCCATTGCTGCTAGTAGATAAGAAAGATGGCTCGAAGAGGATGTGTGTCGATTATCGGGAGCTGAATGCAGTTACTATCAAGAACAAGCATCCACTGCCCCGTATTGAGGATCTCTTCGATCTGCTTCGAGGTGCTCGTATATTCTCGAAGATTGATCTTCGTTCGGGTTATTTTCAGCTGAGGATCCGTCCTGGGGATATTCCGAAGACGGCATTCACCTGCAAGTACGGGCTATATGAGTATACAGTCATGTCCTTCGGCTTGACTAATGCCCCGGCTTACTTCATGCATCTGATGAACATGGTCTTCATGGATTATCTGGATGTCTTCGTGGTGATCTTTATTGATGATATTCTGATCTTCTCCAAGACAGAAGAAGAGCATGAGGAGCATCTGAGGCTCGTGTTGCAGAGATTGAGAGAGCATCAGTTGTATGCCAAGTTCAGCAAGTGCGAGTTCTGGATTGACGAGGTGCCATTCCTCGGTCATGTTATCTCTCAGGGAGGCATTGCTGTTGATCCGAGCAAGGTGAAGGATGTGCTTGAGTGGGAGACACCGCAGACAGTAAAGGAAGTCAGGTCTTTCTTGGGCTTAGCAGGATATTATCGGAGGTTCATTGAGAATTTCTCCAAGATCGCGAAGCCTTTGACTTCTTTGCTGGAGAAGAATGTGGCTTTTGTATGGACTGATGAGCGTCAGATGGCCTTTGATGAGCTGAAGAAGAGGTTGACTACGGCGCCAGTCCTGACTCTGCCAGACCAGACGAAGAGGTTCACAGTATATTGTGATGCTTCGAAGGACGGTCTTGGGTGTGTTCTGATGCAGGAGGGCAGAGTGATAGCTTGTGCTTCACGGCAGTTACGCCGGCATGAGCTGAATTATCCTACTCATGATCTCGAGTTAGCCGCAGTTGTGCATGCTCTGAAGATTTGGAGGCATTACTTGTATGGGCAGCGGTGTGATATCTACACCGATCACAAGAGCCTCAAGTACATTTTCACGCAGAATGAGCTGAACATGCGGCAGAGAAGATGGCTAGAGTTAGTCAAGGACTATGACCTGGAGATTCACTATCATCCGGGCAAGGCCAATGTTGTAGCAGATGCTCTGAGCAGAAGAAGTTATGTCAACATGGCCGTGGCTTTTCAGATGCCTCCAGAGTTATGCGAGGAGTTCGAGCAGTTGAGTCTGGGCTTCTTGCATCATACCTCCAGTGCAGCATTTGAGGCAATACCGACTCTAGAGTCAGAGATCAGGCAGCATCAGAAAGATGATGAGAAGCTGCAGGAGATCCGTGAGTTGCTCAAGAAGGGCAAGGCTCCTCATTTTAGAGAGGATGATCAGGGTACCTTGTGGTACAAGAACCGGATCTGCGTGCCAGATGTGAAGGATCTTCGGAAGTTGATTCTGAGTGAGGCCCATGATACAGCTTACTCTATTCATCTGGGCAGCACGAAGATGTACTATGATCTGAAGGAACGTTTCAGGTGGTATGGGATGAAGCGTTCAGTGGCAGAGTACGTGGCTATTTGTGACACCTGCCAGCGTGTCAAGGCTGAGCATCAGAGGCCAGCAGGTCTGTTACAGCCTTTGAAGATTCCAGAGTGGAAATGGGAGGAAATCACTATGGACTTCATTGTTGGATTGCCTCGTACTCAGAAAGGGTACAACTCCATTTGGGTAGTAGTGGATCGTCTGACGAAGGTTGCTCACTTCATTCCAGTGAACACTACTTACTCCGGTGCTAGACTTGCAGAGTTGTACATCTCTCGGATTGTCTGCTTGCATGGTGTGCCGAAGAAGATCATATCTGACAGAGGGTCTCAGTTCACTTCTCGTTTCTGGGAGCAGCTCCATGATTCGTTGGATACGAAGCTGCGTTTCAGTACGGCTTATCATCCTCAGACAGATGGCCAGACAGAGAGAACCAACCAAGTGTTGGAGGATATGCTGAGAGCTTGTGCTATCCAGTATGGTGCTAGTTGGGATAAGTGCCTGTCTTATGCTGAGTTTTCATATAACAACAGCTATCAGGCCAGTCTGAAGAAGTCACCCTTCGAGGCATTGTATGGCAGAAAGTGCAGGACTCCTCTCTATTGGGATCAGATTGGTGAAAAGCAGCTCTTCGGTCCTGAGATCATAGATGATGCAGAGCAGATGGTTCAGGCTGTGCGGGAAAATCTGAGGATTGCACAGAGCAGACAGAAGAGCTATGCAGATGGCAAACGGAGGGATCTGACTTTCAGTGTCGGTGATTATGTATATCTGAAGGTGTCTCCGATGAGAGGAATCCGCAGATTTAATGTCAAGGGAAAGTTAGCACCTCGGTATGTGGGGCCATTCAAGGTGCTAGAGCAGAAAGGCGAAGTTGCTTATCGCCTGGAGTTACCTCTCAGCCTCTCGGGAGTTCATGATGTCTTCCATATATCTCAGCTGAAGAGGTGTCTGCGAGTACTCGAGGAGCAGGCACCTCTGGATGGAGTCGATGTCCAAGAGGATCTGACTTATACTGAGCATCCGGTGAAGATTCTGGAGACATCAGAGAGGGTTACTCGGAACAAGCGCATCAAGATGTGCAGAGTTCAGTGGAGTCATCACAGTGAAGCTGAGGCTACTTGGGAGCGAGAAGATGAGTTGAGGAAGACCTATCCAGATCTCTTTGCTAGCCAGCCCAGCTAAATCTCGGGACGAGATTTCTTTAAGGGGGTAGGGTCTGTAACACCCTGATTTAAATTTCAACATTTATTAATAAATTAATTGGCTTTATTCAATTTTCTAAGGTTTATTGTGTTTAGTTGGCATTTAATCTAATTTTTCTTCCTAATTAATTAAAATTTATCATAGGTTTAAGTTTTTTTTGTTGCATTCATGCTGGTGCATAATTTGATTTGAGTGTGGTTTGAATTCAAATTCAAATTTGAATTCAAACTTTGTTTGAATTAGATTTAGAAAGGAAAAGGAAAAACAAACCCAAAACCAAACTGGACCCAAACTCAACCCAAACCCAGCCCAAACCACCTCAGCAGCCCAACCCACACAAAACCGGCCCAGCTAAACCCTCAGCCCGAGCCGGCCCAGCCCGCAGTGCCACTCCCCCGGCCCTCTCTTCTCCATGGGCCCGCCTCAGCAGCGCGCGGCCCAGCACGCGCCAGCGCCCGCGGCCCACTCCCTCTCCACACACACGGCCCGACCCCGCTCGCCAGCCAGCGCAACGCGCACAGCGCCCCCGGGCCCACCTGTCGGCGCCTGACTCCGCAACACCCGCAGGCGCCCGCTGCCGCTGACGCCGTGGCCCCACACGCCAGTTTCTTCTCCCTCCTCCCGCAATGCCCGCCCGCGATACTCGCCTGAGATCTCGCCGGCCTTCCAACCGCAGGCGCGCACGCCCAGATCTCCCCGCCGCCTTACAAATAGCCCCTGCGGCCCTCCGCGCCTGCCATCTCGCTCAGCCACGGCCGCCGTAACCCGAGCTTGCCTCGCCTGCGCCGCTCCGCCCTGCGCCGCTCCCCTGCTCCGCGTGGCCACGACGCTCCGCACCGCCGAGCCCCCCCCGGAGCCGTGCACTAGCTCCGCCCGAGTCCCAGGAGGCTCCCCGAGCTCTCCTTCCTCGGCCTAGGCCCCTGTGGCGACCCGAAGTCACGCCGCACTCCATCGCCGGTGAGTAGGGCCGCCGTCGAATTCTCTCGGTTCCTTTAGTACTCCGGCCGCCCTGAGCCTCGCAACCTCTTCGCAGCCTCACCGCGCGCCGGTCAGTGGAGCCTAGAAGCCCGGATCTCTCCTCTGCAGCGACCTCCCCGAGCACCGCCGCGACTCGCCGCCGGTCCGCGACGCCGGGCCCCCTGCAGATCCTCCCTACTCGACACAGGCCCTCGGTGAGCATCACCTAGACCCGCCCCTTCTTTTGCGCTGGTAATTAGGACACATAGGCCACCTTGGCGTGCGGAACACCGCTCACCGCCGGCCACGACCTGCAGAACCGCCATCGCCGCCGTATCCATGCCTCCGAGCCTGTCCCTAGCCCCGCCGATGCCACAGGTGGATTACGCGTGGTGCGTAGATCCTCCCTGGCCAAGATCTGCTCGTCTTCGAGCCCGGGAACGCCAGTTAGGCGAGCTCCGGCGAGCTCCCAGCCGCGCGCCGCCGCGGAGCAGAGAACTCCGGCGCGTTCCGCCGCCGGCCACGCCCCAAAACGCCTGAGCCGTCCGATCCAGAACCCACGCCCAGGATTAGATCAAACATACCCCTTCGTCCAGAACCCTCCGATCGCGATCCAACGACCGAGAGGCGAAGATACCGCTTCAGCCGGTTCTTTTGCTAAAGAGCCCCCCAGCATGCTTGAAATAAACCCGCCGTCCCTGGTAGTTCAAAAACAATTAGATCCAGGTCCAGTTTTTAACACTTTAACCCCTGAGCTTTTTAATAATCCAACCCGCAGTCCAGAGCTGTAGTTTTTGCACATTAGACCCTGGATCTATAGTTTAATTACATTTCAGTCCCTAGTTTTTGTAGAAAAGCCCCTGAAACTTCAGTTTTCTTACAAATAAGCCCCTGAACCTAGTTTTTAGCCTAGAATACGCGTTTTAGCTCCGTTTTTAGCGTTCTTTATGTCCACGCGATCGTTGTAACGCGTAGAATAGTTTTAGCTTAGTTTTTCTTGCTGTTTTTATGTATTGATGTACTGTTCTTTAGCTTTTTTTTTAGTGTTTGCTTGTATGTTTATTATTGTGCATTGTTTTGGCCATGTGTTCGTGAGTAGACGTTGATCCATCTGAGGAGCCCCAGTACCAGTACCCGGAGCAGCCATCTTCGGAGCAGTTTGAGCAGCAGCCAGAGCAGTACGAGGAAGGCAAGTATAACATGAACAACCTATCATCTTTAAATACATTATCATACTGCATTTTAATACTGTATGCCTATAAGGATTTCCTAGCCACTTTATAACCTTTATATATATCCTTGGGTTGCATTTTGGTTAGTTGTGCTAGGTTGCTGCGCTATAACATACTCTGATCCTTTTTAATTAATTTGATTAATGGTTTACTTGAACTTAATTCTGAGAGTGGCCCTCTGTGCTTCGTGCTTGAGAGGCTCACGTCTCGTTAAAATATGGTTTTGTAGAAACATGGTTTAGGGGGCCAGCACGGTGCTTAGTGCTTGGTTGGCCACTCTCCATAAGGACCGGTTCATAGAGCGACAACCTGGGACAACAGCGCTACCACAAGGCTAGAATGGGATAGACTTGGCGTAATAATTAGATCTTTTTGGTCTGGAGTAACTACCTGCGGGGCAGGGGCGGTAAGCTTCTATGGCCCTCGTGCTGAGTGGCTTCGTCTGTGCTTCGTGTCTTGACGCCCACTAGACCTGCTCCATAGTCGCTGATCCACCCTCGCGGTTACTCCCTACCAACGAGATTCTTTGTAAAGGCCTCGTAGTGAGTCGCTAGTCATCTCACCTAAGGAAGTGTGATGAACAACTGGCGTAGCTCACGACTTGTGGGTAAAGATGTGCAACCTCTGCAGAGTGTAAAACTGGTATACTAGCCGTGCTCACGGTTATGAGCGGCCCAGATCCTCCTTTTGATTAGTGAAGTTATCTCCTTCCGACGAGGGAGGTGCTTCTCGGGTTACCTTGGTGGCTTGGTCGTGGTTTGGTTCTCAGTAGTAGTATGATCAATTCTGATTAATTACTATGTAACTGGGTTAATGGTAATTCAACAACTCGTAGTAAATAGCTTTAATAAAATTTTGCCAACACTTAAAAGCTAATGCAGTTGAGTCAGCCAGCCTAGAGCCTCATAGTTTGTGTTATACTTGTTGAGTACAAGTTGTGTACTCACCCTTGCCTCTTCTCTACTTTTTCCTCTTGGCTACGCTACTGCTGCTCAGTTCCTGCCGACGCGAGGGAGTTCGTCCAGCGCTACCAGGACTACGAGGACTTCTAGGTGCTTCGTCTCCCAGTCGACGTCCCTGTGGCGCCCTGCTTTAGCTTCGGAGAGCTTTATCGTATTTTTGTACTTCGCTTCCGCTGTATCAGACATTTTGTCATTAATGTAATAAATAACATTTGTATTCGCTTTATTATGTCTTTTTACGTGATATGTGCTATGATATACTGTTCATTCTGTTGTATATACGTGTGACTTGATCCTGGCACGTATATGATTGCTCGGTTTATGTTCTTTTATAAACCGGGTGTTACATGAGACAAACCCCCGGCTTGTTCGGATGGGACCGTCTATCTCCAGGATACCTCAAAACCCTTCACCGAAACCTGCTCACATTCGGACTCCTAAACCAGCTGAGTCCCCGTTCGATCAGGATTTCGATCAATTCATGAACAGCCTCGACAACTTCGAACCATTCGATGATCTCGAAGACTGGCCTGATAACATCGACTTGTTCATGGATGCTATGGCTTATCCACCCAAACATGCTAATGCTCTTTGGGAACTGGCCAAGTTTAAAAACGGAAAAGCCAAAGCTCCGAAACAATCCAGCAAGCCGATCTTCGATAAACCCTGTATTAAGGAGCCCGAGGGACTTACTCCCACTCAATCATGGCTACAATGGATGAACGAGAATGCCCTCCGTATGGAGATGGGCATACCGCTTCTCGCTCACCCAAAACACACATATTCTAAAATGGGTGGACTAACCGATTCCGAATCCGAGTACTCCTCCAACTCGGAGGACGAATTGGATAACCTAATCCAGTGCAGCAAACAAGTCGAGTCCAACTCGACTAATAACTCCAAGTCTGACCAGGACTCCCTCCCTAACTTATGCAACACCGCAAGGACGGACAGTGCACCTAAGGAAGACACAAGATCCCAACACTTCTGGCTTGAAGCCAATGGACCTGCCCTTCCAGCTGAGCACCCCTCTAGACCCGTCCTCATGCAAACAAGACCAAGAAATCCAAGATCTTTGCCGTGAAATCCTCATGATTCGCATCTCTGAAGTCCAAGATCCTGAGGGTGATCCCACGGAGCATCTCAACCTCGATGACTACAATTCTTATGATTTCGATGAGTACCTTTCCGACAACATGGAAACTACTCCTCCCACAATCACAGAAGCCCAAGCTACTACCAAGCAAGATCCTTCTGCACTTCCTCCAGCAGTGACAGTCACTGTGCAATTGGAAGAACAACACCCAGCAGAAGATCTTTACGAGCGTCGTCACCTGCTTAACCAGAAAAGGGCATTCAGGCGCCAGCGCCTCACAACAGCCAGTAGGAACAGCAGGGTGACAACTACGACTACTTCAATTGCGACCTCCGCAACGTGATCTATGTTGGTCGCGACACGCGCAATGTCATCATCTCAAGGAGAAAGGAACGTGAGGAATTCGAGGCTTACATCCCTTCTTTCAACTACCGCATCCCACCAAAGGCTTCCGCATCCTTCAAGAAGTACAAGCCGGTAAACACCCGTCCTCAGGGTAAACCGCGAACTCCACATCATGGAGAAATACCTCTTGGCAGAGCCAAGATCAACAATACGCTAATATGCAAGTGCTTCATCCACCCGAAGAGCTGTCACACAATCTTCGAGTGCGACTCACTCTGCAAAGCCCTTGGGGCACCTCTCCTAAAGGAGACTCTACCCAAAATCTAGTCGACCACCGTATCGACTAGTTTTATCCTCAAGTAATTTTATTCAGTCATGTAAACCATTGCTTACATCTAACGGGCAAGGGGTAGGTCTTAAGAGTCAGAGTCTGTCATTTTACAATCACTGTAATATCAACAAGTCAAAATAAAAGTTGATTTCCTCCGCAAATCGACTACTTGGCTATCACTCATCTCAAACACTACCCGGAAAGCTGCATCAGAGTAGCAATCGAGTAGTCTTCATGATTTGCCTTGAGTGATCTTACGACATTTTCGTCTTGGGTAACTTGACAGGGTTCATCCTAATAGACCTATCCTAAGAATCACTCGTCCTCGGGTGAGGACACCTTACTCGCCTCGCTCGAGTAAGTCTTGGATATCCTTTCGGCATTTTCATCTTGGGCAACCCGACAGGATTCGTACCTAACAGACTTGCCCTAAGGATTACTCCAATCCTTGGTTAAAGTACACCCTACTCGCTGGTTCGAGTAGGCTTTGGATACTCTTTCGGCATTTTTGTCTTGGATAACCCGACGGGGTTCATATGTAACAGACTTGTCCTAAGAGTTATTCCAGTCCATGTTTAGGACACCCTACTCGTTAGCTCGAGTAGGTCTTGGATATCCTTTCGACATTTACGTCTTGGATAACCCGACGGGGTTCATACCTAACAGTTCTGTCTTAAGGATTACTCCAGTCCTTGGTTAAAGTACACCCTACTCGCTAGTTCGAGTAGGTTTTGGATACTCTTTCGACATTTTATTCTTGGGAAACTTGACGGGATTCGTACCTAACAGACTTGTCTTAAGAGTTACTCCAGTCCTCAGGTAGGACACCTTACTCGCCTTGCTTGAGTAAGTTTTGGATATTTCTAAAATATTTACGTCTTGGTTAACTCGACAGGGTTCATCCTAACAGTTCTATTTTAGAAATCAATCCAGTCCTTGTATAGGACACAACTACTCGTCGGATCGAGTAGTTTGGGATATTTTTCATAAAAGTTGTATACTATCTGGATGACCAAGCAAGGTCTATCCTAACTGGTCAACTACGAAAATCCCTCAAGGAGCCCGAACAAGTTCTTGGTACTCTAAAATAGGTTGACACGAGTCTCCTGCTTGCTCAGACTACCAAGGGAGCGTCGAAAACAGAAGCTTTTTTGCCTCGAGTTCTTGTCGGGCGCTACTCGCTTGCTCGAGATACAAAAAGAGTTCTGTTTTCCCTTAGTATTCTGAGTAGTTGTCGAGAGTCTCCTATTCTCCTATCTATCAAAGAACATCTTAAGCTCCTAACTTTTCAAATACTGGATAAGAGTTCTCCCCCCGATTGGACATCAAAGTCCATGTGAGCTTCGCTCAAACAAAGCATTTACTTTGAAAGGAAACCTGCATTAAGCTACGACTTTTGACACTCTTCTAGTGCTTTTCCCACTTGGTTAATCCTGCGGGATTCAATCCTAACCGGTCAGCACTAGAGTTTTGATTCAGAACCATACAACTCGACCGCATTCGAGAATACTCCGCTGCTTAAGGCGCTTACGGATACAATTCTCTGTATCTACTATCACGACTGAGTAGGCACGATGCTGCCAAAACTCATGATTTTCAAGTACGATTACTCGATACATCAAAGGATTAAACAATCCTACCATCAAACAAAGTACTTGATATTACATAAATATTCAACATTTGTTCAAAGTACTTGCGGTACACACGTCAAACAAATATTACACTCAAAAGTTCAAGGGGGCTCAGGCTTGTTCAGAGACTCCACTATCTAGTCAGCTACTTTCGAGGTCTCTAGCAAGTATTGACTGAACTGGTCATCAGTACAATAAGACTTTGCTCCCTTTTCGAGCGCATCAAGTGGAGTAGACGGCCAGTAAGATTTCACCAACCCAAGTACATGTCCCACGTACTGGCGGATGGTTGTGGAAACATACCGTTCGAAACTTCCGGGTATTTTTCGAAGCTTCCCCGCCAATGAAAGCGGTTCGTCTTCATCCCCTTCCGGGATATCCATAACCTCGGCTATTTCCTAGGCAGCGTCCCTCACTTGACTCAACTCCACGAGCTCTCGCTGCATCGAATCCCGGGACTCCGACATGTCTTTCAGCTGCTTCATAGCTGTCACGGCCTCCCGGTCAGAGTCCTCCTTAATCTTCTTGAGCTTCTCTATTTCATCTTCGTTTTGGTACATAAGTATCTTTAGATCTAGTACCAATCTTTCCTGAATCTTTAAAGATTCTGTATAAGCTGTGTACTTGATTGAAAGAAAAACTTATAAACACCGGGGAGAACAACTAGTCGAACGCATAATATATGCTAAAGACTAACCTTGTGTAGCTTGGGAAAGCTGCTTAAGCTTCCCTTGAAGAGCAGCCTTCTCGGACGAGAGTGTCTTCACCCGCTCGTTCAGAGCATTCAGCTCTGTATCATCCTGGGCCTGGCCACCTTCTTGCCCTAGTACCTCCTGCAAAAATAAAAAGATCAGTACACTACTCGATCTATACTTAAGTACTCAAAGTGTTCGACTACTTACCCTCATCAGGTTGAAAGCAAGGTTTAACTTCTCTTGCGGCAAGACACTTCCCGATGAAGTGCCCGCTCGCACCTCAGAGATGGCCTTTTTCGGCACTTCTTGAATCATCTTCACAGTATCCCCAAGAATTTGGGAATCTAGAGGAAAAACTCGCTACTTAATCAAATTAAGAGCAAAGAAAAAGTATTTTCTAAATACAGGGTGGTACACGTTTACCTGCAGGAGCCCCCTCAGACAGCTTCTTGTCGCCTCCCTCAGGAAGCTTCTTGCCATCCTCCTTCTCCGGAAGTTTGTCGCTTCCGCCATCCTCCGGGAGCCTTTCATCGCTCCTCTCGGTATCGGGCAATGGAGAGTCCCGAAGCATGGAGTTCACCATGTCTTCAGTCTCACGGGCACTCATATCAAGAGTACCCGGAGGCTTCTCCACTGCCGATTTGGGGGCTGAGTCAACCTCAGTTTCCCCACTCGCCCCCAGGAGCGTGTCACTAAAAAAGACGAGTTAACTACTCGATACAAAGGCAAAATCCAACGACTACAAGTTTTAAGAAACTTACGTAGGAGCCCTCTTGATGGCAAGCGCCTTGATGCCAAATTTGCGGGGAGGCTTCACAATTATGGCTTGTTTACCCGCATCGCCGGCTTTATTCACATCGGAACTACTCGCCAGAAGAGTAGTTCCAGTCTCCTTTAACGGGTCCACTGTGGTGGAAGGGACGGTCTGTCCCACCGCAGCATCATCCCCAGATGCTGATATCCACGGCATCTTAGTCACCCGACATGAAAAAGCAAAAATACAAATCAAAATTTGCAAATTGAAGACGAAAGTACTCAATTGCAAATCAACTAGCTACTTACCTGTCGCTAGAAGTCTGCGAGGTGCTTCGACGCTTCCTCACAGTCGAGCAAGTACTTGTTGGATGACCCGCATGAGTATCTTCGCTTCGACTGGGACGATGTGCCCTGTCATCATCCCCGGCTGATTCCGCAGCTTCTGCATTAGCAGTTTCATTATCAGAACTAAAGCCTTCAATTTCTGAAGAATCTTCAGAATCAGGCACAAGTTTGGCATAAGCACTCGGAACGAGATGGGATGGGAGAAATATGCCTGGCAAAGGAGGACTACTCCTATATACATTCACATGATCCTACAAAAGGAAAGGGAAAAATTGACAGTGGCAAAAATAAAGTACTCGATATTACAAATCGACTACTTGTCACTTAGCTCCTTGGGAGGATTGAGCACTAAAAATGTGTTGAGGAGTTGCGGAACATGTTCCACCTTCTCGAATAGTCGTTGTACTCGACAAAGAGCTTCTCCATTGGACATCTCTTCCTCTGAACACTGTGATGGATCATTTTTCCCTCGATATTCAAAACTGAAAGTAACTCGAACTTGGAGAGCTTGGATTCTACGTTTAATCCAGTCAAAAGCCACAGCCTCTCCACTTATTCCTTTTTGCTTCAGACTTGCATTTATTTCCAGCAGCTCTGGAATTTGGCTCATATCAATAGGCTTCTTTAGCCATTCAGCCCGCTGAACGGGAGGGCCAGCTAGGATGGGTGGAAGGCTGTTTCCATGATTTTCGACATAAAACCATCTTGGTTTCCAGTCGATCACTTTTTGAGACAACTTATAGGGGATGTAAACCCTATTCATCCTCTGTCGCAATTGAATCCCTGCCCACCAACTACATCTAATCTAGACGAACTTGGCTGAGGCTTAAGATGAAAAAGGTGGCGGAAAAGGTCGAAATGAGACTCTGACAGACCCGGGGCAGCGGGACGGCTCACAGATGTAGAATGTTCTAGACTAAGGGATTGTTCATGGATGTACCTTACCTCTTTTATAACTACCTGTATAGGTGTAGAACTAGCTGCAGTACATGGAAACTACCCGATCGTGTTGTAGCAGGACTCCAACTGTACTCGGCTAGGACTTTCCATGTAACCCTGTCCCCCCCGATATATAAGGGCGGGCAGGGACCCCCTCGAAACACATCAACACCTAAGGCAATACAAACCACCACACAAGACGTGGGGTATTACGCAACTCGCTGCCTGAACCTGTCTAAATCTTTGTGTTCCTTGCACCATCGAATTCCAGAGCCGTTGATCCCTACCTACATGTAACACCCAGTTTAGAAAAGGACATAAACCGAGCAATCATATACGTGCCAGGATCAAGTCACACATATATACAACAGAA
Organism: Panicum virgatum; assembly: GCF_016808335.1. Taxonomy (NCBI): domain Eukaryota; kingdom Viridiplantae; phylum Streptophyta; class Magnoliopsida; order Poales; family Poaceae; genus Panicum; species Panicum virgatum. The sequence goes on along the minus strand of NC_053145.1, from coordinate 28,657,698 downwards.
TGAACAGTATATCACAGCACATATCACGTAAAAAGATATAATAAAGTGAGTACGAATGTGATTTATTACATTAATGACAAAATGTTTGATACAAGTATGGAACTCTTGGAAGCTGGGCACCACAGGGACGTCGACCGGGAGACGACCGCCTAGAAGTCCTCGTACTCCTGGTAGCTCCGGGTGAACTACTCAAAGTTCTCCTACTGCTCAAACTGCTCTGAAGACGGTGGCTGCTCCGGGTACTGGTACTCCTCTGAAGGATCAACGTCTACTCACAATCGCAACGCCAAAACAAGTCCAGCACATACACATACATGCAAACAAGAGCAAACACTAAGAAATAGTACAACAATACATAAAAACATCAAACAAAACTAAGCTAAGACTATTCTACGCATTACAATGATTGCGTGGACATAAAGAACACCTAAAACGGAGCTAGAACGCGAAACCTAGGCTTAAAACAAGGTCTAGGTACTAACCTGCGAGAAAACTGAAAACTACAGGGGTTCTGCGCAAAAACCAAGGACCTAAACATGATTTAAGAAAGATTTGGGGGTCGGTGCGTAAAAACATGCAGGCTGGACCGCGGGTTCTATTTTTGGAAAGCTCAGGGGTCTAAACGCTAAAAACAGGACCTAACATGAATTACTTTTGAACTGGACAGGACGGCGGGTTGATTTCCAGGAAACACAAGGGCTCTTTAGCAAAACTGCCAGGCTGAAGCGGTATCTTCGGATCTGATCCATTTGATCTCGATCCGGTGGCTCAGAATGAAGGGGTACACTGATCTAATCGTGTGCGTTGATCGCGGATCTGACGGCCCGGACCTACTCTGCGCGCGGGAGCGGCGGCGCTCGCCCGCCGGCGGCTCTGTTCGCAGTGGCGCGGTGCGAGGCTTGCCGGAGATGGCCGAACTCGGCCCTCCGGGGGTGTAGACGAGTGGGGTTTGGCCTGGGAGTGAGTTCGTGCGACGGCGAACTCGTCTGGGCAACCGGGGCGGCGGATTAGGGTTTGGCCGAGGCTTGCCACGGCGAGGGGCGGCGCTGGATCGCCGGCGAACGTGCCAACGTGGTTCCAGGCCTCGGTTCAGGCTCGGGTTCACACGGAGAGATCATGCGCAACACAGGTAAGCTATCTGGAGGCTCAACGCGGTGCTATGGCACAGGAAAAAGGGAACACGCCACGGCGTGGCGGCTCGGCGACATCCCGGCGAGCCATCTCGCGCGGAACTGTGGGGAACAGCAGCCTAAACTCGTCCAACGCTAACGCACGAGCAAGAGGGGAACATGGCGAAGCTCACCAGGGGCTCGAGGTGGATGGGGGCATGGCGTAGAGGCAGAATTTCGGTGGTGCAGGTGCGGCCCAACAGAGCTTGCCATGGGAATTCCCGTGCGCAGCGGGGCCGGGGGCGGGGAAGGAGAGCTCGGCGAGGACCCTGGTCCCACGGCGGAGCTCCTGCGTCATCTTGCGGTGGCGGAGCGGGCGCGCTGAGGGAGAAAGAAAGGAAGGTGATGACACGTGGGGTCGGGCGGTTAGTGGGCGAACGCGCTGCGAGCGAGCGGGTGCGCTGCGTCTGACGAGCGGGGTCTGGCTGTCAGAGAGAGAGGACGCGCGTGGAGAGAACGGCTGACTAGCTTGCTGGGCCGTGCGTTGGGTTAGGTTACGAGCCAGGCTGGGCCGCACAGGGGAAGGAACGGGCCGGACCAAGAAAAAGGAAAGGAAGCGGGCCGAGGTGAGCTGGGCCGACTGAGCTAAACGGGCTGGAAACTGGGTTTACTGTTCCTATTGGTTTTCCTTTCTTTCCTATTCTTTTCCTTTACTTTTTGAAACACCACTCAAACTATTTGAATTCAAATCAAATTTGAATTCAACTCTTATGCACTCAACCAAATAAAACTTATGCACCAGCATGAATGCACAAACATATTGAACCTATGTTAAATTTTAATTACTTGTGAAAAAAATTAAATTAAATGCAAAGCTAAGCAAAGTAAAACCTTAGAAACTTAAACAAAGACAATTAAATTTATTTTTAAATACTGAAATTTAAATTAGGGTGTTACACTACAAACCCTACTGCTAAGGGTATCCCTAAGCAGGCTTGGCGGTAAACACCGACAGCTGGCGCGCCAGGTAGGGGAATCGGCGAGTTCATCAGCGAGTTCGATGGCCACCTTCGCTTTCAGCACCATGACGCCACCCCAAGGCGCCACCTTCACCTTCGGCTTATGGGTCTGCGTCGCCAATGGATTGGGCGGCTTCGACAGCCACCTAACCAACTCTCCCACACCGAAGATCTCTACGTCGGAAGATTCCAACAAGCTTGCCAGATCTTGCGATCGCGGCATCACGTTGCTTCCCAACCTCGCCAAGGAGACCGAGGCGAAACTCGAAGATAAGTCGAGTTCCACTCGGACTCAGATTGATCTCAGACTGAAATCTACTCGGATTGAGACTCTTCTTGCGCAGCCCATCTTTGGTCTGCGCAATTCATCATCTGCTTACAAATAGATGATTAGATCCTTCTCTGAAAATAGCTTGGATCTCCTTCTTCACGTCGAAAACCAATCTGTTACCGCTACCCGGGAGGCACCCGTTTTCGACGTATACCCAGATCCATACGAGTCACCTCAAGACAGCCTAGATTTCATCACCAATGCGCTGGGTAAGATACAACTTAAATCTTGCTGAAGCCACACTCTCGCAGAATTACTCGACAACCTGCGAGAAGTCGCCAGTATTGATGATTTCCCGTTCCAACACGACACTCCCCTCATAATCGAGCGGGAAACTGGGTTTGGTGGAACTGTCCTAGCTGATTACAAGTCAGACCTGGAAAGCTTCTCTCACAAGCATTTGGTTCCTGTGATCATCCAACCCGGAGGTGCTCCTAGTCATCACGATCCAAACGAAACCGTGGATCAGATCTCAGCAAACAATCTGACCCAAGGCGCTCCAGCAGACGAAGATGAAGCTACTCGCACAGCCCGCAGAGCAAGGAATCAACGCAAAGAGGAGCGCAGGACTCGTGCGGCTGAACATGCTCGTATTCCACCACACAACCTCAACGACGAATTCAATAATGTCGCGGATCCTATCTTCAGGACACCAATCGCTGCGATGACAGAAGCAACCCTGCGACTCATGAAGATGCCCCGAAATCCAGAGTTAGAGCGAGTCATAAATCTCACCAAGAATGCCGTTGAACAACTCGAGAGACAGATCCCATTGTCCTCACTCCACGGCACGCGATCAAGGGCCACTGCAATAGTCATACCTCAGGCGAGCCGTACTCCCAAAGGCCACAATCATCAACAACAGCCGGAGTAGCAAAACCAAAGGAATCAGGATGACCAGGAAGCTGCGAGTAGTCATCGCACCAGGGGTGGCCAACCACAAGCAAACCAAGCTCCTGGGCCTCAGCCAAACCGCAACAACAACCGTGGGCACAATAGGGAAGAGGTAGCCGGCTCCATCGTGGACGCACGGGATATCATCAACGCAAGACGCAGAGCACAGCTTGCGGACAATTCCGATCGCTTCCAAGCCTTGAGCAGGGCTTTCGACAACATCGAGTACTCGAAGGACTTCAAGCCTACGAACATCCAAAAGTATGACGGTAAGCAAGACCCTGCTCAATGGTTACATTTATACTCAACCACTATTAGTGTTGCAGGTGGAAATACCAACACCAAGGTCCTCTACCCCTGACATGTCTCGAGAGCTTGGCGCGCGAGTCAATCCACTCGTGGGAGGACCTCAAGAAGGCATTTGTCGACAACTTCCAAGGGTCGCTACACCGAGTAGCTACTCGCCACGCCCTGTCCATGATCAAGCAGGAGCAAGGTGAGTCGATCAGATCCTACGTCAAGCGCTTATTCGACACAAGAGCTACCATCCCCAACGTCGCTGCCACTGACGTCATCTACTACTTCCAGAGCGCATCACTGTCCAATCCCTGTAACACGACTTTGGGCGTAATCGCCCCAAGATAGTGGTAGATCTACGAGACATGATGCAGCGCTGGACAGACGAAGAGGAGCAAGAACGCAGCCGCTTTCCTCGCCGCAACAATGACAACAATGGGAAGCGCCATAACGATCGAGGAGGGCCCAGCAACCAGCGGGATCCCACATGCAAGCGTAAGCCTGACAACACTGTCTGCACAATGGATCGCACACCACGTGGTAAGAAGGGCGACAAGCCGCAAGACCAGTTTGACAAGATTCTCCACAACAAGAGATGTCCGATCCACCCCAAGAGCAACCACTCGATGTGGGAGTGCACGATCCTGCGCAAATTCTTCCAATCGGAACCTGCAGTAGCTCCTAAGAAGGAACAAGACAAAGATGATGAAGAAGACAAGAAAGACCACGACGGCTTCCAACAGCAACAAAACATCGTCAATGTCATATTTGGAGGAGTTCCTAGCTTCTCCAAGCGAGCTCAAAAGCTCCTACTCAGAGAGATCCTCTTAGTTGAGCCAGCAATTCAGAGGCCACTCAAGTACAGCGAGGTCCCCATTACCTTCTCAGGGAGGATCAATGGACCAGCTTCTCTGAACTTGGAAAGTTCCCGCTAGTACTCGATCCAGTCGTCCAGGGCTCCAAGCTTACTCGAGTACTCATCAATTTGATCTTTGCAAGCACATTGACAAAGATGGGCCTCAACTATATGAGTCTGCTTACTCCAAGCAAGGCTCCGTTCTACGGCATCGTCCCCGGAAATTCCTCTACACCAATTGGTTCGATCACCCTCCCAGTCATATTCGGTATAGAACAGAACTTCCGGACAGAATACATCAAATTCGAAGTAGCCGACTTCGAATCTTCATACCATGCCATCCTGAGAAGATCTGCACTAGCCAAGTTCACGGCAGTACCGCACTATGTCTACTTGCTCCTCAAGATGCCAGGCAATTCAAGAGTCCTTTCACTACGTGGAGACCTCCTCAAATCTTTCGAGTGCGACAAGGAAGCAATAGACCATGCTACCACTACCCGGGTCCCTAGCTCTGTCAGCGAAATACTTGCTGCTACTAAGGAACTCTCACTAAAGGAGTCGATGTTTTCCAAAAAGCAAAGCCAATCATCAGTTAACCCAACTGGTGATGTAGGCACCAAGACTATCCAGTTACAAGAGGGAGACGATTCCAAGACAACCATCATCAGAGCAGGACTGGGTGACAAATAGGAACTCGAGCTCGTCAACTTCCTTAGGGCCAACCGAGATGTATTCGCGTGGAAACCAGCGGATATGCCAGGTGTGCCCAAGGAGTTGATCGAGCACGCCTTGAAAGTTAACCCTAAAGCCACACCGAAGAAACAACGGCTATGGCATTTCTCACCCAACAAGCGAGAGGCCATCAAGAAAGAGTTGGCAAAACTACTCGCAGCAGGGTTCATTAAGGAAGTCTACCATCCTGATTGGCTGGCTAACCCTTGTGCTCGTCTAGAAAAAGAACAACAACGAGTGGAGGATGAGCATCGACTACACCGATCTAAACAAGCATTGCCCAAAGGATCCTTTCGGGCTACCACGCATTGATCAAGTGATCGACTCGACAGACAGATGTGTCCTACTATCCTTCCTCGACTACTATTAAGGGTACCATCAGATCGCCCTGAAAGAAGAAGACCAAATTAAGACGGCCTTCATCACAACTTACAGGGCATACGCTTACAAGACTATGTCCTTTGGGTTGAAGAACGCTGGTGCTACCTACCAGCGCGCGATACAGCTGTGCTTCGCCGATCAGCTACATCGCAATGTTGAAGCTTATGTTGACGATGTCGTTGTCAAAACAAAAACCCAGGATCAATTTATTACTGACCTGGAACAGACCTTGAACAGCCTTCAAAAATTCCGCTGGAAGCTTAATCCAACCAAGTGCGTCTTTGGCGTGCCCTCCGGAAAACTACTCGGATTCATTGTCAGCAACCGAGGAATTGAAGCTAATCAAGAGAAAATCAACGCCATCATGGCCATGGATGCTCCAGCTACCATCAAGGACATTCAGAAGCTTACAGGCTGCATGGCAGCCTTAAATAGATTCTTGTCCAGGCTTGGCGAACGGGGCTTACCCTTCTTCAAGCTCTTAAAGCGACAAGATAAATTCGAGTGGACTACAGAAGCCGCGGAAGCACTCGAGAACCTCAAGCATCACCTCCAGTCACTGCCGGTCCTGACAGCTCCACTACCTGGCGAGGAACTACTCCTCTATATCGCTGTAACTACTCATGTGGTCAGTACGGCGATAGTAGTCGAACGCCCGGAGGAAGGCCACACCTATGGCGTCCAGAGAATAGTTTACTTCATCAGCGAAGTACTCTCTGAATCAAAGGTTAGATATCCATCAATTTAGAAACTTCTGTATGGAATCCTAATCACCTCCAGGAAACTCCGGCATTATTTCGACGAGTACAAGATCTCAGTGATAACCGACTTCCCATTGGGGGATATACTCCACAATCGGGACGCCACCGGACGGATTTCAAAATGGGCAGTTGAACTGGGAGCCTTGGAAATCAACTTCAAGCCAAGAACAACAATCAAGTCACAGGCATCAACTTCAAGCCAAGAACAACAATCAAGTCACAGGCACTAGTTGACTTCTTAGCTGAATGGCAAGAAAATCAGATTCCAGCACTTCATAACGTCTAGAGCATTGGGTAATGTGCTTTGACGGCTCACTCAAGCTCGACGGAGGGGGTGCGGGAGTCCTATTCATCTCCCCCAAGGGAGAGCAACTGAAGTATGTGTTCCAAATCCTGTTCAAGGTTTCCAACAATGAAGCTGAATATGAGGTGTTGCTACATGGTCTTCGACTAGCAGTTTCTCTTGGAATCAAGCGACTACTCGTTTACGGCGATTCCCTACTCGTTGTACAACAAGTAAACAAGGAATGGGACATCAACAAGGATACCATGGATGCATATGTTGAACAAATCAGAAAGCTCAAAAACAAGTTCTCAGGATTGGAAATCCACCACGTCGATCGTGACAACAATGTGGGAGCCGATGTCCTTTCCTAGCTTGGATCCACCTGAGCAGCTGTTCCACCCGGAGTCTTTGTCCAGGAACTTCATCATCCATCAGTCAAGGTACTAAGCCAACAAGTTGCTGACATGGAGGCCACGTCCACAGTCAGAGAAGTACTAATGATCAAAGAAGATTGGCGGACTCAATTCATCAACTTCATCAAGGAATTCAAATTTCCACCACATGCCGATCCTAAAAGTGCTGAAGTTGCCCGCATCATCAGGCGCAGCAAGGGTTTCGTCCTGGTTGGTGACAACCTATACAAGCGCTCTGCTTCGGGCATCCTCACGAAGGAGTTTGCGGCAACCACGCCGCATCAAGGACACTAGTTGGCAAGGCGTACAGGTCAGGGTTCTTTTGGCCAACAGCTGTTTCGGACGCAGAGGACCTTGTCATACGATGCCCTGGCTACCAATTTTTCAATAAAAAGACTCACGTCCCAGCACACAACCTGATAACAATCCCTCCATCATGGCCGTTCGCCTATTGGAGTTTGGACATGATCGGACCACTGACCGTAGCTCTAGGAGGATTCAATCACGTGCTGGTAGCAGTCGACAAGTTTACCAAGTGGATCGAGTACAAGCCCAATGTCAAGATTTCATCCGACCGAGCAGTGGATTTCATCTCTGACATTATTCACTGATTTGGCTTTCCCCACACCATCATCACAGATCTTGGCTCTAGCTTCACCTCACAATCTTTTTGGGATTTCTGTGACAATTCCTACATCGAGGTCAAATATGCTTCAGTAGCCCACCCTCGGGCAAATGGGCAAGTTGAGCGCATCAATGGTTTAGTACTCGACGGCTTGAAGAAAAGACTCTACGATGCCAACACCAAGAAAGGTGGCAAGTGGATTCAAGAACTTCCTCATGTAGTCTGGGGGCTGCGAACCCAGCCTAGGAAAGCAACTGGACAATCTCCTTTCTTCCTTACCTATGGGTCAGAGGCTATACTACCAGCAGATATCATGTGGAGATCCCCAAGAGTAGAAGCCTATCAAGAAGGAGAGGCAGATGAAGCTCGACAACTTGAGTCAGATTCAGTCGAAGAGGCCAGAGTCAACGCCTTAACTCAATCGGCTAGATACCTTCAAGGAGTCAGACGCTATCATGATCGCAATGTCCAGCAAAGATCCATCAACATTGGAGACCTAGTACTTCGCCGGATTCAGGATGAGACAGGACTGCACAAGCTAAATTCCATATGGGAAGGTCCCTTCATCGTAACCAAGGTTACAAGACCAGGATCATACAGAATCACTGATGCAGATGGCAATGAGGTACCAAATTCCTGGAACATCGAGCACTTGCACAAGTTTTATCCTTGATCCAAGCAGCTTAGTGGTGTTAGTCGATTTCTTTAATAAAGTGAGGGTCCTTATTAGCATATCGACTACATAAGGCAATCTAATAGCATCAATAGTTCAGGATAGCTTACACAGTTTTCCATCAGGAGAACTACACAAGCCGCATCCTTTCCCTTAATATATGGGCACAACCTACTCGCCTAGCTCGAGAAGGTGAGTGGATACCTTTACTAGTTGTCCATCTTGGGTAACTCGACGGAGTTCATCCTAACAGGTCAACTATAAGGGACTCCAGCCTTGTTATAAAGGCAAAACTACTCGCTCGCTCGAGTATGTTATGGATACTACTATATTTTGTCCGTCCTGGGCAACCCGATGGGGTTCGCTCTAATAGGTCAATTTTAGTAGTTACTCTAGTCTACAAGTTAGACGCCTTACTCGGCTCGCTCGAGTAAGTTTTGGATATCTTTCTGGCATTTACGTCTTGGATAGCCCGACGGGGTTCATACCTAACAGTTTTGCCTTAAGGATTACTCCAGTCCTTAGTTAAAGGACATTTTACTCGCCCTGCTCGAGTAAATTTTTAGATATCCCTTTGACATTTACATCTTGGGCAACCCGACGGGGTTCGTACCTAACAGTTTTGTCTTACGGATTACTCCAGTCCTTGGTTAAGAAACACTACTCGCTTGCTCGAGAAGTTTATGGATATCTTTACAAGTCCTTTCTATTTGGATAAGTTCGACGGGACTCATCTTACATGATTAACTTTAGAGATCACTCCATGCGAGTATTCTACTCGATTGATCGACTAGTTATACTTATCCTATGGTGTCAGATCATGCTCTTAAAGACACACCAATAGGATACAAAATATGAACAGCGACAAGGAATCACTACAAATTATAAGAGTTGTTACAAGCAAACTACTCTGCCATGTTCTTCAGAATCTCCTCAGCAATCACTTCTGATTCTTTACAATAGTCCCGGAATTTCTCATCGGAACAAGTGGGAGCTATTCCCTTAGTTATGGGAGCTAAATTGAAGTGAGGCAAGTAAGATTTAACAACTCCTATCATGTGGGTTAGATAATTCTTGGAAGTAGCCGTCATGACATCAAAAATCTTCTGGGGAGCTTCTTCTAAATGCACCACCAAGGACTTGCTATTTGACGACCCTTCTTCTGAATCAACTACATCCACAAGAGCTTGAGCTGCTGCAACTAGTCAAGTATGGTCTTCTGGAGAACCTGATGGAAAAGAGTTTTCAGTAATTATTATTGACAAAGCAAAACCAAGGCAAAAGATTGGGTACTTACAAGCTTGGGCAGTCTGCAATTGCTTTTGAAGCCTAGAATTTTCTTCCTGAAGCTTTGATTTTTCTTCTTCAAGATTCTTGATCGGGCATTTCATATCACAAATTTGCAGATGATGCTGTCGATTTGCTTCATATAGCTTATTACGAGCAGCAAGGGCTTCATCTAGTCGTTTGGCAATCATAGCTTTCTGCTCCTCCAAGATCTTCTGGTTGTCTACAGTCTTATACAGAGCATGAGACTTTAGGAAAGATCGATTGGCTACATCCTATGACATACAAGACAAATCTGATTAGACATTATTTACTACTCGACGAAGACAAGTAGCGGCAGAAGACTCACATTGGTAAATTTAAAACTCCATTGCATGCAGTCTGCAAGTTTCTTCATGTTGTCTAGAGACAACAGTGGATCATCAAACAATTCTTTACCCAACTCTTCTTGGGTTGACTGGGTCATGGACTGGAAAGGCACAAGTCGAACGGAAGGATCTTTCGACCCTTCAGCCCCACTACTTCCAGACCTACCAGCATTGGAGGTTCTTCAGCAGCCACAGGAGTATGATCAGGTGCTTCGGGGCATGGTTTGCTTGATTTTTCCGCTATGTCTGCACTTGGCAAACTGGCAGCTGGGGTCTCGATTAACCCAATTACAGGTGACTCGGGGGCTGATCGACTAGTTCCCTCCGAACCACTCGACATCTAGTTGCGGAAGTCTTGAACTTGATCTTTTTCATGTGCCGAAAGATATTGAATCCTAGCCAAGCAATATTCTGAATAAGAAAGCTGAGGCAAACAGGACAAAATCAATGGAATATTATATACTTACTGGCCGGCATAAAGACGAGGAACTTTTCTCTGCAACAAAGATCCAGGAGTCGCCTTCCGTTTCTTGCTATCACTAGAGTCGGCATCTACAGAAGTCGAGGGCATACAATACTAGGACTTATAATTTTTCTGCAAAAAAAGCCAAGAATTCGTCAGAAGATCAGAAATGATAAACGACAAGTACTTGACATGGTTTTCAAAACACATACCCATGCATTCTCGGGAGGATTTTGTGCCGAGAAGAGTATTGGAAGCGTCAAAGACTTGTCGAAGTTATCGAGTACTTTGCAGCATCTCTTGATTACTTCAGACTGAGCCATTGGCTCTAGGGACATCCTAGTGCTATCCTACATGCCTTCATATCTAAAAGCAGGATGCTTTCGCAGCTGGAGTGGTTGCGTCCGGCAACTAACAAATGAGAAGACCACATGATCTCCAGTGACTCCTTTGTTCTTAATAGTGGCAATCACACGAAGAATGGCTTCAACTTACTTGCCACCAGGTCCTCTACTCGACCAGCTTTCTTGGACCTGGGGGGCGCCAACAACCCTTTCTGGAAGCGGGGATTCAAAGTTCCCAACATGGAACCTGAACTTCTTCCATTAGGCTCCTTTACCCACTGGATCATATGCCAAGTACTCGCTGTGGGTCTCTGGACGGAGCACTAATTCACAGCCCCCGACGACGGCAGGATTGGTGGCATTGGGACAGGAACAAGGAAGAAGAAATGTTGAAAAAGATGGAAATGTGGAAGAATCCCAAGGAATGCTTCCACAGAAATGGGTAAAAATGGAAAGATGCGAGATGGATTGGGGAGTAAGATGATGTAATTGGATTCCCCAAAACTGAAGTAGTCTATAAAAAAACTCTGACACGGGAAGAGCAAGACCACATTCCACAAAATCGCGGAACATAACGGTCTCAAGGGTACCTTCCATTGGGTAATCTTCTCCTTCACCGGCGCACCATTGGATCACTGAAAGCATCTAGGCCCCTAATTCAAGTTTTGGTAATTAATGACGATGGTTTGTGGATTAACGATTTCATTTGAGATAATGAGTATAGGTTGATCCACAGATGAAAGGGATTTGATTGTGAACGTATGGTGTTTTGGAGATAATGTGCAAAGCTCGGGCTCAAGGCAAAGGTATAAACTAGGGCTTTTGCATTTTACCAGTCACAAGGTGTTTAGTGGATGAAAAGTGACCGGATTTGTTGGATAGATAGCCGTACTATCAAGAGGGGTCATGTACTCGTGCTTGACGGGTCATTTGTGCCATTTTGCTCAAAATGTCTAGATGCATAGATGAGGGCTAATGGCGTTTTGAAAAGGTTTGAAAAACATCAAATTGGGAGCCTACTAACTAAGTGCGGACTGTCCGCCCATGGGGTGCGGACGGTCCGCAGTACATTTGAAAAATGTACCAGAGACGATGTTGTCTCTGGTGTGGGCTGAAAAATGAAGGGCGGACGGTACGCCCATGGGGTGCGGACGGTCCGCCCCTTTAACTCAACTTTATACCAGAGAGGGTATTTCTCTAGCTGGGCTGATGGTTTGAACGGCGGACGGTCCGCCCCTGGGGCGCGGACGGTCCACCGGCTAATTTCAAAGTTGTACTAGAGACGATGTTCGTCTCTGGTAGTGTGGAACTCTTAACCGTGGACGGTCCACCCCTGCGGCGTGGACGGTCCGCCAAGGCTATAACGGCTAGTTCTGACACACAATCATTGCACTCTGACTCACTGGTTTATAGTGGTGGACAGTCTGGTTTTTGAACCGCAGATGGTCCGCGATTTTGCAGAAAAGAGTGTAATGGCTAGCTTTTGAGGGGTTGGCTATATATACCCAATGCCCGGCCATTGGGAGGCTCTTTTGGCCATTTGGACTGCATACTTGACATCATAGAGCTAAGGCATCCCTCTCTCACACACACTTGCTTAAAGATTGCATATTTGAGAGTGTGAGAGCATCCTAGTGCATTGCATCAAGAGTTTGAGCTTTGTGACACTAGGGAAACTTCAAGTAAGTGTCATCGACTTGTTACTCTTGAGAGTTGCTGCTCCTTAGACGGCTTGGAGAAGAGGATTTTGTGGAGCACCTCCAAGGAGATTGTTGAGGAGCCCCGATTTTGGTTGTGAGAGGTCTTGTGCTCACCTCACCGGAGTGGTGAAGAGAAACTCTAGTGGAATCGAGGTGTGGAGTGGTTCCTTGATTCAAGCCGGCTCAAGATCAAGAGGTTCTTGATAGAGGAGCGGTTGATTCTTGGAATCCACCTCAACGTGGATTAGGGGTGACCGGCAAGTCATCGACACCATGGGATAAATTCTTGTGTCAAGCTCGGTTACTTCTCTTGCTCACTTTATTTCTTGCATTTACTTTGAGCAATTTACTTTACTAGAGCTTGATTTGCATCTTTTCACCCTAGGTTGCAAACCCAACTAGAGATAGTAGTAGCATGACATAGGGATTTCTTTTGTTACTAATTAAATTTCTCTAGTGTTGTTGGTTTTAGTTTTTAAACCGCCTATTCACCCCCCTCTAGTTGGTGTTCTTGATCCTACAAGTGTTACCAGAGCTAAGTACTCCTTTAATTGCGGATTTAACCATCTTGGAGTAGAACAATGACTAGTGATAATGGGATTCATGTTGGAAAGCCACCATTCTTTGATGCAAATAATTATGATTATTGGAAGACTAGGATGTCGGCTCATCTCAAAGCTATGAGTAGAAAGTTGTGGAGAGTTGTAAATGATGGATATGTCATCCTAGATGCAAAGAACTTGACCCCGACCGATGAGGAAAATGAAGTACTAAATGATCAAGGGGTTAATATGCTATTTAGTGCTCTTGATGTGAGTGAATTCAATAGAGTTAAGAGCCTCACAAATGCAAATGACATATGGAAGAAGCTCATGGAAATTCATGAGGGCACATCAAGTGTGAAAGAAGCCAAGTTATATTTGCTCAAGGGAAATTTTAGTGAATTTGCCATGAAGAAGGATGAGAGTATAGCCGAGATATTTAACCGGCTAAATTATATTGTGAATGAGCTCAAGGGGCTTGGATTTGAGGTGCCGGATGCCGATTTCAATCACAAGATTCTTAGGTGTCTTCCGGAAAGATATGACACTATTGTGACATTGCTTGTGAGGACAAATGTGAGGACCGCTACTCCCACACAAATATTGGGAGAAGTGCTTACCTATGACATGTTCAGGAAATCTCAAGATAAAGCTCATGCGGGAGAAATTGATGAGAAAAAGAAAAGTGTGGCTTTCAAAGCTCAACATAGCAAAAATGAAGAAGAAAGTGAGTGCCAAGAAGATGAATCGGATGAGGCAATGGCTCTCTTTCTCAAGAAGTTCAATAGAATGATGAGCAAGAAGAACTTTGGCAAGAGAGAACAATCATCAAGAAAAAATCCTTTTATTGACAAGACTTGCTTCCAATGTGGTAAAGTGGGTCACATAATCTTCAATTGTCCAAACAAGAAAAATGACAAGAACAAGAAGGACAAGAAAAATGATGAAAAGAAGAAGAAGTTCATCAAGAAGAAGAAGAATGGTCAAGCTTATTTTGTTGAATGGGATTATGATGCAAGCTCCGATGATGAAGATGATGATGATGATGATGATGACAAGCCATCCAAGGGAGTTGCCGGGATCGCCATCAAGGAGGCTCCATCACTCTTCTCCACACCATATTGTATTATGGCAAAGGGTGGTGCAAAGGTATTACAAGATGATGATGAACTTGATCAATTTTCATATGATGAACTTGTAGACATGCTCACCGATGCCGGTGAACTTGTGATCAAGGAAAAAGAAAAGTTGAAGGACTTGGAGTTGAAGTATGGTTCACTCCAAGCTTCCTATGAGGAGCTAAAGACCTCTCATGAGAATCTTAAAGAAACTCATGAGAAGCTTGAGGAAGCTCACAACACCTTGCTTGATCACAAGGACAAGGTTAAGTTGAGCATGGGGGCTAGTAGTGAAACTTGTAAATCTTGTCATATATCTAGCTCTACTAACCCCTCATGTAGCACAAGTGAAAAATCTTCTCGTGATGAATCACTTGTCTTGGAGAATGAGAACTTAAAGAAGGAGGTGATTTGTTTGACCAATGATTTGAGCAAGTGCTATGATAGTATAGCCAAATTCAACCATTGTTGGTCAAGTAAAAAGTTCACCTTGAATAGGCAAGGTCTTGGATATATCCCAAAGAAAGGCAAGAAGGCCTTTTATGAAACCAAGACCGTGTTTGTCAAGAAAGATGGACAGCCATTTTGTGAAAAGTGCAAGAAGATGGGCCATAATGAGAAAAATTGCACCAACAACAAAGCCATATCCTTTGATTCTAGCTATATTCTTATGAAGGATTCTAAGGATTGTGTTAGTGCAAAATATGTTGGTTTACCTATATATGGTGCTAAAAAGAATGCCATTTGGGTGCCTAAAACCTTGGTCACTAACATCCAAGGACCCAAGAAAATTTGGGTACCTAAAAGAGTTACTTCTCTTTTGTAGGTGAATTACAAGTCCGGAGGAAGGCATTGGGTGCTTGATAGTGGATGCACTCAACACATGGCCGGAGATCCAAAGATGTTCTCTTCTCTTGATGATAATGTGGTTGGTTATAGTGATATCATCTTTGGTGACAATAGCAGAGGCAAAGTCAAAGGAGTTGGTACAATTCCTATCTCAAGTGATCATTCTCTTTCAAAACTTTTGCTAGTTGATTCTCTCAAGTTCAATCTCTTAGCGGTCACTCAATTTTGTGATTTTGGCTATAAGTGTAGTTTCAGTAAAGATGATATTGTAGTGACTAGCTTGGATGGAAAAGATCACATCTTTACGGGATTTAGACATGAGGATGTATATCTTGTGGATTTTGCTACTAAAGAGGCAATTTTGTCTACTTGCTTATTCACTCAATCATCCTTGGGTTGGTTATGGCATAGAAGACTTGATCATGTTAGCATGAAACAACTTAACTGACTCTTGAAGCATGATTTGGTAGTTGGCTTGAAGAAGGTGAAGTTTGAAAAAGATAAGCTATGTTGTGCATGTCAAGCCGGAAAACAAGTTACAAATGCTCATCCAACTAAGAGTGTCATGTCAACCGAGAGACCATTGGAATTATTGCATATGGATTTATTTGGTCCTACAACATATAGAAGCATTGGTGGAAATTGCTATTGTCTTGTAGTAGTGGATGATTATTCAAGATATAAATGTGTTTTCTTTCTTCATGACAAGGCCGATACATATGACATATTCATGAAATTCATGACAAGGGCCGAGAATGAATTTGACCTCAAGGTGAAGAAAGTGAGGAGTGACAATGGAAGTGAGTTTAGAAACACAAGAGTTGAGGAATGGTGTGATGAGAAAGGAATCAAGCATGAATTCTCAACCAAGTACACTCTGGAACAAAATGGTCTTGTTGAGAGGAAAAATAGAACCTTTATTGATATGGCAAGATCAATGCTCTCCGAGTATAATGTTTCGGATAGTTTTTGGGCCGAAGCAATCAACACGGCTTGTCATGCTTCTAATAGATTGTATTGCCATAGATTTCACAACAATACCCCATATGAGTTGCTCATTGGAAGGAAGCCAAATATCTCATATTTTAGAGTGTTTGGTTGCAAATGCTATATTCTCAAGAAGAGAACTCGGTTATCAAAGTTCCAAAGCAAATGTGATGAAGGTTTTCTTCTTGGGTATTCATCTTGTAGCAAGGCTTATCAGGTCTACAACAAAACTCATGGTATTGTTGAAGAAGCATATGATGTGGAGTTTGATGAAACCAATGGGTCTCAAAATGAACAAGAAAATCTTGATGATATGAGAAGTGATGGCTTGAGAAATGCTATGAAAAATATGTCAATTGGTGATGTTAGACCAAGAGAAGAAGATGAGGATGAAGATGGTCCTTCTATTTCTATTAGAGTAAATCCTTCAACCTCAATCTCAAATGATGAAGCACAACCAATTGTACAAGATTCAAGCAATGATGATTCTCAAGTACAAGATCAAGTGGGCTCATCTAGTGCACCTTCTCCATCAACTCAAGAGCCCATTGCTCCTCAAAGAATCCATCATGTTCTTGCAAAGGATCACCCGGTGGATCAAATCATGGGAGATATTAATAAGGGTGTCCAAACTCAATCTCGCATTGCTTCATTTTGTGAACATTATTCTTTTGTATAATTTCTTGAACCTAACTGTGTAGATGAAGCATTGAGAGATCCGGATTGGGTGAATGCTATGCATGAAGAATTGAATAACTTTACTCGGAATCAAGTTTGGGATCTAATTGAAAGGCCCAAGAACTATAATGTCATTGGCACTAAATGGGTTTTTAGAAACAAGCAAATGAAGATGGAATGGTCGTGAGAAACAAGGCAAGATTGGTAGCTCAAGGCTTCACTCAAGTCGAAGGTTTGGATTTCGGTGAAACTTTTGCTCCCGTTGCTAGATTAGAAGCTATTAGAATATTGTTAGGTTATGCTTGCTCTCACAACATAAAGCTTTTTCAAATGGATGTCAAAAGTGCCTTTTTGAATGGCAAGATTAGTGAACTTGTATTTGTTGAGCAACTTCCCGGTTTTGAAGATCCTAAGAAGCTAAATCATGTATACAAGCTCTCAAAAGCTCTTTATGGTCTTAAGCAAGCTCCACGGGCTTGGTATGAAAAATTGAGGGATTTTTTTATTTCTAAGGGCTTCAAAATTGGTAAGGTTGATACTACCTTGTGCACTAAAACAATTGGTAAAGATTTGTTTGTTTGTCAAATTTATGTTGATGATATTATCTTTGGTTCAACTAACCTAAGTTTTTGTGAGGAATTTGGTGAAATGATGTTTAGGGAATTTGAGATGTCCATGATTGGTGAATTGAGTTTCTTTCTTGGACTTCAAATCAAGCAAATCAAGAAAGGCACCTTTGTGTGTCAATCAAAATATGTGAAGGATATCTTGAAAAAATTTGGTATGGAAGATGTAAAACCAATCAAGACTCCTATGGCTACCAATGGGCATCTCGACCAAGATGAGGAAGGTAACCCGGTTGACCAAAAGCTTTACCGTTCTATGATTGGTAGTTTGTTTTATTTGACCGCATCTAGGCCCGACATCATGTTTAGTGTTTGCATGTGTGCACGATTTCAAGCCGCACCTAGAGAATGTCATTTGACCGCCGTCAAAAGGATCTTGAGATATTTGAAATATACTCCTAATATTGGCTTATGGTATCCCAATGGTGCTCATTTTGACTTGGTTGGATTTTCGGATTCGGATTATGCGGGGTGCAAGTTTGATAGGAAGAGCACATCCGGTGGTTGTCAATTTCTTGGAAGGTCTCTTGTTTCTTAGTCTTCAAAGAAGCAAAACTTCGTGGCTCTTTCAACCGCCGAAGTGGAATATATTTTGGCCGGAAGTTGTTGTGCACAATTATTATGGATGAAGCAAACTCTTCTTGACTTTGGTGTGAAGTTTGATGAGATTCTATTATTGTGTGATAATGAAAGTGTCGTGAAAATTGCAACTAATCTGGTGCAACATTCAAGAACCAAGCATATTGATATCCGTCATCATTTCCTTAGAGATCATGTGAACACGGGTGATATCAAGATTGATGGAATTGGCACAGATGATCAATTAGCATATATATTCACCAAGCCTTTGGATGAATCTCAGTTTTGCAAGTTGAGGAATGAGCTTAATATCATTGACTTCTCAAATGTGGCTTGAAAACTAGGACATGTGTCATATGGTTCTTTCATGCATCCTTTGTTTCAATTTTCTAAATTTTTGGAGCATTTTTTGAGTCATTTATGAGTTTCCATGATTTTACTAAAATTATTTTTGATTTCTTGTTGAAACATGCTCTTATCAGTCTTTGGAAGGTTTCCATGAAAGTTTTGAGATTTTGAGATTTTTATATGAGCAATATCCCAAATTGAAGTTGGAACTGAGAAAATTGGCAAATTTCTGGGCTGTCTGAAATTTGGTAGCGTAGACGGTCCGCGAGTAAGAGGCGGACGGTCCACTGTTCATTGGACTTGTCAACAGAGGCCTCTACAGAGAAGTTGTCAGCCGGATTTTATAGTGGCGAACGGTCCGCCAATGGACCGCGGACAGTCCGTGGGTCACCGGTGCATCCGGACAGCTTCGGATACACCGAAGGTATGTTCTCTGAGCAAGTCGCGGACGGTCCGCTCAATGTCCGCGGACAGTCCGCCGATGGTGAGAAAGTTTGAATAGAGGTAGTTCCAGTTGGGTGTGGATCAGTTTTTTTTGAGGTGGACGGTCCGCATGGGAACCGAAGACGGTCCGCGACTGCGCAGAAAGGTGGGGTCGGCCAGACTTGTCATATATGTGGATGTCTCTTTCCCCTTCCCCACCAACCCAACTCAAACCAACCAAAAGCTCTCTCCTCTCTCTCTCTCTCAAGCACGTGGAAGGAACCTTCAAGGGGAGGGCGTTTGTCGTGATTCCCGGACGGTCCGAGAGCATCACCAGACACTCCGCGACAATCTCCATCATGTCCTCTCGGCCACCCCGGAAGGTTCTCAAAGCAACCACATCTAAAATCAAGAAAGCTGGAGCATCAAAGAGGCAAAGGGATATTGATGACTCTGATGATGTGGACTACGCTCCCAACCCTAGTGACCTGGCCGCTGCATCTTCAGTGGGTGATGTTGGTGATGAATCTTCAGAGGAAGATGCTGAGGGAGTTGAGGATGATGTCACAGATCTGATGGGGCTAGATCTACCTAGCAGACAGTGGACAACTGAGAGTTATGCAAATGCTAGTGCAGTGAATCAGCTCAACTTGTCTCGGGACACCAACATTCTCTTCTTCAAAACTGAGGTACAAAAAGATGCTTACTTTGGTCATCTAGTTAAGAAAAATGTATTCAAACATCAGACCATAGACCTAGCATATATGAGATCACAACCAGTTATGTCTGCTCTAGTTGATAGATTTGAGGCTATGGGGTTGGCAAATTTTCTGCAGCATAGGTGTGATTGGAATGAAACAGTCATACGTCAGTTCTATGCCACCTTAGAAATTAACATGGTAGAAGAAAGGATTTGGTGGACAACTGGCAAGAGAACCTATTATGCTACATTTGCATAGTTTGTTAAAGCTAATCAGTTGGATTATGATTCTATCACTAGTGACCAAAGTGTGAATGTTGTTTTGGAAAACCCTCTAGATGAGAATGACTATCCTCTTTACTATGAGCCTGCTAATGTTGGTATTCCTAGAACATTTGGAGGGATGCAGGGTCTGAGGCACCATCCAGCTGTGATCAATAAGATTGCCAGAGTCACTTTCATGCCTAAGAGTGGCAACAAAGACAAGATCAGAGGTCATTATTGGAATGTCATCTCTCATGTGATGAATGGCAACAGGATTAATGTCATTGCACTCATCATGGATCATCTAGCAGATCTGAGGCTCAACATGGAGATGAATCTTTATTTTGCTCCATACATCATGTCAATCATCAAGGCCAAGACTTCTTTTAGAGGCATTTGTGAGTGCAAGCATATACCTTTCAGGCCTTTCAAGAATGACACAACTTTTCTCTTGAGGCCTTTGACTCTTTTCAACAGAGATAATATGGATGCTGGAGCACATGGGCAAGATGATGATGCTGATAGTGATGATGATGTTCACATGGGAGGACCTACAGCACAGCATGCCATGCCACCTCCATAGCCTCCAGTGCAGCAGCAGTAGTGGGCTCCTCCAGCTGGGTTTTTCGACCCATACTTTGCATCCATGCAGCAGAGCATGTCTTCTCAGATAGCAGGGTTGGCCAACCAGATGGAGAGTAAGATGACTCTTGGCTTCCAGAACATGCAGCAGCAGTTCTTCCAGCCCATGATGGCTCAGATGCAGGCGGTCGAGGAGAGTTTACACTCTGATATAGCAACTTTGGACCCGCGCTTTGAGGATATGCCGTCATCCGAGCAGCTTGAGCAGAGGCAGCAGTAGCTTGAGCAGAGATTTGATACATTCAGCACGGCCTTCACGTGTTTTTCTAACCACTTCTACCCAGTGTTCCCAGCTCCAGTGCCGCCTCCGGAGTTTTACCCACATCGGTCTTTCTACCCGCCGCCACCGCCTCCACCGCCGATGGACTGATCTTCATGGCAACTAATGCCAAAGGGGGAGAAGAGGCTTGGAGTGATGCTTGGATCTAGGGGGAGCTCATGGACTTCACATGGAGATCATTCGCTTTTCCTTCCGCTTGCTACTCTTGATCCATTTGTGTTGAACTATTTCATGTTTATGATTTGTGTCTTGCATGAACTCGGTTTGTGATTTGTGATTTGGATTCGAACTTTGGGTTTATAATATGTGATGAACCACGTTGGTTTGTGATTCTCTTATCTATTTGTGTTCATATTGTGGCTTGTTGAGTTTGAGCTAATATTGTAAAGTTCATATCATATGTATCTTGTATATTGTATGCCTCGATTTCCACTTGTAGGGAAAACTCCATCAAAATTTTCAAATTTCATATATATGTGCTCTTGGTATTCATTCAAAATTATATGCACATATCAAGGGGAGTTCTCTCTACTCATCAAACTTAGGTGAATTTATTCATACCATATTCTGAAATTTTCAAGAAAAATGAGTAAGTTCTTTCAAAGTTCAATTCCAAGTCCACCTTATGCCTTGTGTATAAAGTTGACTTGAACACTTTTATCACTCCAAAATTTAGTATTGTCATCAATTACCAAAAAGGGGGAGATTGAAAGCATCTAGGCCCCTAATTCGAGTTTTGGTAATTAATGACAATGGTTTGTGGATTAACGATTTCATTTGAGATAATGAGTATAGGTTGATCCACGGATGAAAGGGATTTGATTGTGAACGTATGGTGTTTTGGAGATAATGTGCAAAGCTCGGGCTCAAGGCAAAGGTATAAACTAGGACTTTTGCATTTTATCAGTCACAAGGTGTTTAGTGGATGAAAAGTGACCGGATTTGTTGGATAGATAGACGTACTATCAAGAGGGGTCGTGTACTCATGCTTGACGGGTCTTTAGTGCCATTTTGCTCAAAATGTCTAGATGCATAGATGAGGGCTAACGGTGTTTTGAAAAGGTTTGAAAAACATCAAATTGGGAGCCTACTAACTAAGTGCGGACTGTCCGCCCATGGGGTGCGGACTGTCCGCAGTACATTTGAAAAATGTACCAGAGACGATGTTGTCTCTGGTGTGGGCTAAAAAATGAAGGGCGGACGGTCCGCCCATGGGGTACGGACGGTCCACCCCTTTAACTCAACTTTGTACCAGAGAGGGTGTTTCTCTGGCTGGGCTGATGGTCGGAACGGCGAACGGTCCACCCCTGGGGCGCGGACGGTCCGCCGACTAATTTCAAAGTTGTACCAGAGACAATGTTTGTCTCTGGTGGTGTGGAACTCTTAACTGCGGACGGTCCGCCAAGGCTTTAACGGCTAGTTCTGATACACAATCATTGCACTCTGACTCATTGGTTTATAACGGCGGACAGTCCGATTTTTGAACCGCGGACGGTCCGCGATTTCACAGAAAAGAGTGTAACGGCTAGTTTTTGAGGGGTTGGCTATATATACGCAATGTCTGGCCATTGGGAGGCTCTTTTGGCCATTTGGACTGCATACCTGACAGCATAGAGCTAAGGCATCCCTCTCTCTCACACACATTTGCTTAGAGATTGCATATTTGAAAGTGTGAGAGCATCCTAGTGCATTGCATCAAGAGTTTGAGTTTTGTGGCACTAGGAAAACTTCAGCAAAGTGTCATCAACTTGTTACTCTTGGGAGTTGCCGCTCCCTAGACGGCTTGGAGAAGAGGATTTCGTGGAGCACCTCCAAGAAGATTGTTGAGGAGCCCCGATTTGGGTTGTGAGAGGTCTTGTGCTCACCTCACTGGAGTGGTGAAGAGCAACTCTAGTGGAATCAAGGTGTGGAGTGGTTCCTTGATTCAAGCCGGCTCAAGATTAAGAGGTTCTTGATAGAGGAATGGTTGATTCTTAGAATCCACCTCAACGTGGATTAGGGTTGACCGACAAGTCATCAACACCATGGGATAAATTTTTGTGTCAAGCTCGGTTACTTCTCTTGCTCACTTTATTTCTTACATTTACTTTGAGCAATTTACTTTACTAGAGTTTGATTTGCATCTTGTCACCTAGGTTGCAAACCCAACTAGATATAGTAGTAGCATGACATAGGGCTTTCTTTTGTTCCTAATTAAATTTCTCTAGTGTCATTGGTTTTAGTTTTTAAACCACCTATTCACACCCTCTAGTCAGTGTTCTTGATCCTACAATCACGCCCTGTGCTTGGAGGAGACCCATATTCTCCAATTCTTGTACCAATGATTCAGACATCTTGCTTTTACGCCAGCCCGTGGACAAATTGGCGATGGTTTCCTCCTCAACCTTGGATTTGTTCTTCTTGGTAGCCATCTCAATGTCACGAGTTTTGGCTCGGGGGCTACGAGAGGGGCTTTTGGAATCTGACTGAAATGGGGGCAAAGGTGAATCTGAAGATGACGGCGGCCAGGAGTTCAAGGGGTAAAACCATCGGAAGGTTTTTCAACCGGCTTTATACGGTCATCGGGGGCAATTTCGTGAATATTTGGGATGCCAACGGATTCTTTCCTTTTCAGGGAAGTTTTCATTTTTTTCCATGAGTTTACATTGATTCTTAAATATAAATGAAGAGATTTAAATTCAAGACTCGGGGGCTGCGGAATATATGTATTAGAGATTTATTTTTCAATTTTTTTGGAAAATAAAGAAGAGAAAAAGACTGAAGTGACCCTCAGCCTGTTCTTCGATTCAACCTAAGGCTCGAGGGCTACTCCTTATGGAGCGCGAGTACTTCGCACACCATATATGATCAAGATCTCAGTGCTTGAGCACCTCACAGCCTCGAAGCAAACAGGAAACTTGGAGGACTACTCGACGAAGTTGAAGGCAGATCCAGAAGCAGCCTGAAGGATATTTTGACTAATTAAAGTACTAGAAGATGCCCTGTCAAGTACTCGACGCCTGCAGAACTCGGCTACGAAGACCTCGGGGGCTTGTCAGACTCGGGGCAGCGGGACTGCTCACCGGCGTAGAATGTTCTAGAGTAAGGGATAGTTCGTGGATGTACCTTACCTCTTTTATAACTACCTGAATAGGCGTAGAACTAGCTGCAATACATGGAAACTACCCGATCGTGTTGTAGCAGGACTCCAACTATACTCAACTAGGACTTTCCATGTAACCTTGTCCCCCCGGATATAAAACGGCAGGCAGGGACCTCCTCGAAACACATCAACACCTAAGGCAATACAAACCACCACACAGGACGTAGGGTATTACACAACTCGCGTCCCGAACCTGTCTAAATCTTTGTGTTCCTTGCACCATCGAGTTCCAGAGCTGTCGATCCCTACCTACAAACCTTACTACTAAGGGTATCCCTGAGCAGGCTTGGCGGTAAACACCGACAGGCTCGATGCCCAGAAAAGCTTCGCACAAATGTACGAAGACAGACATATGAACAAAAGAATTCGGGGTAAGATGATGATGTTGGATCCCATAAGAATACAGGAGTCCAGAAAAGAAATTAGAGCAGGGAAGACCCAACCCTCGCTCAAAATATGGAAGAAATCCAACAATCTCGCCCGTATTTTCATACGGACGGGCGTCTCCAAATGCTGGATGCCATTGGATTACCGATTCTGATGGCAAAAAGCCCTACTTAACTAAGAATTCCAAGTCAGATTTGGAACACTTACTTGATTCCCAGCCTTCTTCCCGGGTTGGCTCCGCAGCCGCACCCTTCCCTTTGCTTGCTTTCTTAGGGGCCATTCGAAAATCTACGGAGCGCTTCACGCGCATACACTGGCTAAATCCTAGGAGCGGAGTTGGGAAGCATGGAGAAGCAAGAACTTTAGATCTGGGGGCTTGAGGGCAAGAACAGGTCTAAGCAGTGAAAGTGAATGGCGGCCGGTGGGGTAAAACCTAAGTTACCGTTTCATTTTATAAGTGGCGGTGGCAACATGGGAAAATACTCCAAAGGCCAACAGTCCATTGCAAATCACGGAAAAAGCAGGATTTTTTGAAATGTTTCCTTTTTCTAAGATTACATTCTGGAAAAAGAAAACATTCACATCCCTTGACAACTACTTGACTCCACTTTCATCGACTGGGATTACATTCCAGATCAAGGAAAAGTACTCGGCATAGTACAACTACTCGATATTACAACTCGAGTACTTTTTCCTAACTAACTTTACAACGACTCGGGTCTGCACGCACATTTCTTGGCTTCCTGAGCGATGCCTGCTGCAGCTAGATCGACCCGAGGCCGTGACAAAGTACAAACTTGTTATTCCCATCAAGGGAATAATGATACTTGTATTCTGGGAGAAAAGTTTCAAGAGTATGGAGACAGATTATAGTAATCACCTCGCAAGTCCTCTTGTAGCATCTTGCGGAGAAATTTCTCCTTCTCCCTTAATACGTTGTGACAAGATTAAGTCTCCTTACCAGAGATGTCAGTTGTTGGGCACCAAGAAACAGGCAACCCCAAGGATGTGACACAACAAGACTCAACCAGTCCACAGAGGACCTGCCTCATTGGAAGATGCAAGGACATGATGTCCAGAATGGATCCAATGAGAGCATGGGAGTGGCAGGATGAGGTAGCAGGGACTTTTCTTGTAGCTCGCAAGTTCTTCTAGCATCTTTTGTTGGAAAGGGCTACACAAACTTCAGGAGGACGAGAGCAAGAACACTAAATGTAAGTCATGGCTGCTACACGATTGGTGCTTCTGGCAAAGGCCTCTCTCCCACCTTTTATAGCCACAAGGGACGTTACTGGTGAACAACTCGTGATGCCATAGTGACAGCATTCACGGGCGCATTCATGAATGTAATAATGTAGATTCTCCATACAGTAACAACCCCATGTGAGTACACAGTAAAGAGCGTACATCCCGGATTTTATTTCTGAAGTTATTTCGGGTGCAATCAGTGTGGCGTATCCAATTTTATCATTTTTCTGGGATTTTTTACCCAAAAAAGAGGTCTTTTCGGATACCGAATCTGATGAATCCAGCAAATATTCTGAAGAATAAAATCTAATGCCATGTCTTAAATCCTTAATTCCAAATCATGGCTCGGGGGCTACCCGCAGTATAAGGGATTTTGATTTAAGGCTCGGGGGCTGCGGGATAGGCGCATCAGAGATTTATTTTTCAAATTTTTTGGAAAATAAAGAAAGAAAAAGGCTGAAGTGACCCTCAGCCTGATTCTGCGATTCAACCTAAGGCTCGGGGGCTACTCCATATGGAGCGCGAGTACTTCGCGCACCATATATGATAAGATTTCGGGGCTCGAGCATCTCACAGCCTCGAAGCAACCAGAAGTACTTGGAGGACTACTCGACATACCCGAAGGAAGGACCAGAAGCAACCAGAATGATGTTTTGACTACCTGAAGTACTCGATGATGCCCAGCCAAGTACTCGACGCCTGCAGGACTCGCCCATGAAGAGCTCGGGGGCTTGTCAGACCCGGGGCAGTGGGACTGCTTATAGGCATAGAATGTTCTAGAGTAAGGGATAGCTCATGGATGTACCTTACCTCTTTTGTAACTACCTGAATAGGCATAAAACTAGCTGCAGTACAAAGGAAACTACCCGATTGTGTTGTAGTAGTACTCCAACTGTACTCGGCTAGGACTTTCCATGTAACCCTAACCCCATCCCGCCGGATATATAAGGGCGGGCAGGGACCCCATCCAAACAATCATCAACACCTATGGCAATACAAACAACCACACTGGACGTAGGGTATTACGCAAACTCGCAGCCCGAACCTGTCTAAATCTTTGTGTTCCTTGCACCATCGAGTTCCACAGCAGTCAATCCCTACCTACAAATCTTACTGCTAAGGGTATCCCTAAGCAGGCTTGGTGGTAAACACCGACAGACGGGCTTAAACCCCCCGTTTCTAGTGATTGTGCTAAGAAATGACAACACTTGCTCGCACCACCGAGAGTGTTACACTAAGGGCTTGCTGCCTTGAGTAGTTGATGGGATTTTCCCGCTTGCTCGGGCCACCAAGTTCATAGGGTGTCTCATGTTTTCTTGGTACCCCGAGTAGTTGACGAGATTCTCCCGCTTACTTGGAATACTGAATTCATAAGTTATCGCCTAAAGTTCTAGGTACTCCGAGTAGTTGACGAGAGTCTCCCGCTTGCTTGAACCACCGAGAGTGTTACACTAAGGGCTTGCTGCCTCGAGTAGTTAACGGGAGTTTCCTGCTTGCTCGGGCCACCAAGTTCATAGGGTGTTTCACATTTTCTTGGTACACCGAGTAGTTGACGAGAGTCTCCCGCTTGCTTGGACAACCGGGTTTATAGGACACTACTCCAATAGTTATTTTCCTCCAAAAGGAAAATGCCTTTCAGGCTATGGCCTGACTGTCGGACCCGGGGCAGTGGGACTGTTTATAGACATAGAATGTTCTAGAGTAAGAGATAGCTCATGAATGTACCTTACCTCTCTTGTAACTACCCGAATAGGCGTAGAACTACCTGCAGTACAAGGAAACTACTAGACCATGTTGTAGTAGGACTCCAAGTGTACTTGGCTAGGTCTTTCCACGTAACCCTGTCTCCCCGGATATATAAGGGCGGGTAGGGACCCCTCAAAAGACATCAACACCTAAGGCAATACAAGCTACCACATAGGATGTAAGGTATTACGCATCTCGCGAGCCGAACCTATCTAAATTCTTGTGTTCCTTGCACCATCGAGCTCCAGAGCAGTCGATCCCTACCTACAATCCTACTGCTAAGGGTATCCCTGAGCAGGCTTGGCTGTAAACACCGACAGCTGGCGTGCCAGGTAGGGGATTCGGCGAGTTCATTGGCTAATTCGATAGCCGGGTCACACGACGCCAACAACGTGCCCGAGGGCACAACTCGTAATTCAGTTCCTGGTCTTGTACGGCTGATGGATCGGGCGGCTTCTCTAGTCACTTCATCACGCCCAAAGCGACTGAATTGCACGAACAACCGACCCACCAAAATCAGCAACACTGTCGAACTCAGCGGAGATCAAGCTCTACTCGGGCTCGATTCGAACATCACTGAAAATGTGTCGACTCCAACTCGAACTCACGAGTCTGCTGAGTCCGATGCAAACTCTGGTCCCGAAAATTTTCAGTTTCTGAAACCCTTGGAAAATATGTGGCTTATCTCAAGTCAATTAAACGCCCTAAGATCATTAACTCTGAAATACTCAATGGAGTAGACCGGGTCTCATGATCAATTGAGGGATGCATCTAACTTCCAGAATCCGCTCTTGGCTCATCTAAAATACAGCAGAACCTAGAAACATTAAACCCACCACTAGAACGGTCGAGCGATATGTTCTCAGGGATCGATCGAGTAGACTCTACTCTCATCAACTGCATTAACACAGCCGAAAGTACTCTGCAAAACAAGAGGCAGAACCCGGGAGGAGAGATCTGTGGGAAGCCCGAAAAGGAAAACCCCCGGCTTGCTCGGATGGGACTGCCTCCTTCTGGGAAACCCCAGAACCCTTCACTGAAGCCTGCCCACAAGTGGACTCCTGAACCAAACGACAAATCTGACCCCTTATTCGATCAGGATTTCAATCAGTTCATGGAAAGTCTCGACAACCTCGAACCATTCGACGATCTCGAGGACTGGTCAGACGACATCGACTCGTTTACGGAAGCCATGGCCCATCCACTAGACATGGCAGACGCCCTCTGGGAATTAGTCAAGCTCAAAATGAAAAAGGGGGCACCCAAAGCCCCTGAACCATCTAGCAAGTCGATTTTCGACAAGCCGTGGACCAAAGAACCAGATGGACTGACTCCTACCTAGTCATGGCTACATTGGATGAACGAGAATGCCCTCCGTGTAGAGATGGGCATCCCGCTTCTCGCTTACCCAAAACACACTTACTCCAAAATTGGTGGCCTCACCGATTCCAAGTACTCCACCGATTCAGAGGAGGAATAGGATAATCTGATCCAGTACAGCAAACAAGTCGAATCCAACTCAACTAAGAACTTCAAGCCCGATCAGGATTCCCTTCCCAACTTGGTCATATATGCAACGCTGCAAGGACAGACAGTATGCCTGGAGAAGCGCCCTCAACCTCTCAAGGCTTATAGCCTCCAGCCAGCTGATCTCCCATTCCAGCAAGGCGACCCGATAGATCCGTCAGGAAGAAAACAAGTCCAAGAGCTCAAAGATCTCTGCCGCGAAATCCTCATGGTTCGGGTCTCTGAACTCCACGAATCAGATGATGATTCGATGGAGCATCTCAACCTTGATGACTACAATTATTATGATTATGACGACTACCTCTCCGACAACATGGAAACTACTCCTTCAGCAGTCACAGAAGTCAAGGCTACCATGAAGAAAGACCCGCCTGCAGCTCCACCAGCAGCCACAGTCACCATCCAACTAGAGGAGGAGCCTATGGCAGAGGACCTCTATGAGCGTCGTTGCCTGCTCAATCAGAAAAGGGCGTTCAGCCGCTAGCGTGTCACCAATCATCGACAAGAACAGCAGGGCGACAACTACGACTACTCAAACATCGATCTCTGCAATGTGATCAACATTGGCCGTGACGCATGCAATGTGATCATCTCAATGAAAAAGGAGCGTGAGGAAATAGAGGCTTACAACCCTTGTTCAAACTATCTCATCCCAGCACACTGTTGGCACTCCTTAGCCCAACGAATTACTACGCAAGTGCACAGAAACTAATTGTAGCTTTCACCAGGTGAGTAAGCCTGGGATATCGAATCCAAGGAACGATAAGCGTCGACTAGTGGTCTGGAGCGATTCAGCCGGACCCGCTGAGGAGCAGAGGTACGAGGGTAGAGGGCTTATCTCTAGATAGAATCCTAATTACTAAGATAACTTGAGAAGCTACTAACTTGATCTGTTTCGGCGGCCTAAGCGAAGGGCTCAGAAAGGGATGAGAAGGGGCCCAACATACTTTCGGCAATCCTACTATTATGAAAACACCCGAATGTGGTGGACTACTAAGGACGGACAAGGCTGTCACCACTTGCCGCCTACCACTGCGGTACCGTGGGGTGGAACACAACCCGAGGTAACTACCAAGCCTAAGCACCACACCTAAACTATCGAGTCACTGACTTCCGCCTTGCGCTAAGGCTAGAAGAAACCCCAAACGCAGACAAGGGATCCCACAGATCAACGAGAGTAACTAAGTAAGTAACTTAAGTAAAAAGTAAACTAGCGAGGAACTAAAGATAAATGAGGAAACCTTACTCGATTATAAGATTCCATGAGGTGGGTACAAAATGGGGTAAGGTCGAGTGAACTCGACTCCACCCCTTTACCCGGGCTTCCTCCAAAGCTCTCACCTCACACTCTCCCTATTCTACTAATGATGAAACTGAATTGTGAGGCACTCAAGCTCCCAAGGTGTGTGTTACAAGTGAGGGAGGGGGTCCTATTTATAGCTGCCAAGGTCGGTGAAACGGTTAACCGCTGCAAGCCTACACTACCTCTTCCTTGGCTTCACCTTCACGCGAAAGGGCGTTGTCAGAGGCTGACAAAGGGGGCCAGGCGGCCTCCCCTAGGCCGGCCGGCCTGGGGGTGGCACCACCTGGCCACCACTTCGCGTGGACGGCTCTGATCCCATCAGGAGGTCAGTACTTCTGGCGGTTTGCTCAACCGGCATTTTCTTGGGCCGGGCGGCCTCCTTGGGGCCGGGTGGCCTGCCTTTGGCGGCCTCTCAGCCCTCTGTTGCACCGACACACTCCTCTCTAGCCATGGATCAATCTTGGATAGGGTGTATGTTGAATACTTGACCATGGCCCAGGTTGGCTTCTCTTTTGGATATGGATCCAAGCCTTCCGGGTCCAAGTTGTGCATTTCTTGATTTTGCCCATTGGGATGGCTTGGATTCTCCCACCATGTGACTTTGGTAAAGTCTCATGCCAAGATTCCATCCAAAGTATGCCGGTCGGCCGGATGCAGTCCTTCCGGTCCAAAACAGCGTCTGTTTTGGGTCAAATTTGGATATGTTGTCCCTGCATTCAAATAAGCACCAAAACTTGTGGAACTCATTAGTAATAATGGTTATGGCATGGTTAGGTCCTACATTTCATGAAATAAGGCGGAGTGTTGGCGGTGAAAACCATCGTTATCGACCGCCAACACACACGCCTCTGCATCTTTCAAGAAGTGCAAGCCGGCAAGTACCCTCCCTCAGGGTAAGCCTCGCACCCAACACCATGGAGAAACATCTCTCGGTGGAGATAGGATCAACAAAATGCCTACACAAGTGCTTCATGCACCCAAAGAGCTCCCACAAAGTCTTTGAGTGCAACACACTCCGTAAAGCCCTTGGAGCGCCCCTGGTGAAGAAAACTTCACACAAACTCTAGTCGACCACCATGCTGAGTAGAATTACCTCCAAATATTTTTCATGTCTAGTCACGTAAACTATTGCTCAAGTATCTACTACCATGAGCAAGGGGTCGGTCTTAAGAGTCAGGTTCTGTCATTTTACGATTTCTGTAATTACGACAATTCTCAACAAAAGTTGATTTCCTTACAAATTGACTACTTTGCTCTCACTCATGCGACCTATGCCCCGCTCCTTACAATACTCCACAAGCTTCGCTCAACAAAGAGCATCAGTCGAGTAGTTTTTAGGCCATGGCCTACCTTAAAAACATACACCTAAAATATGTTCCACTTGGGTAACCCGATGTGGTTCATCCTAACCGTTCTATTTTAGCAGTTACTCCAGTCCTTGTGTAGGACACCCTAATCGCTCGCTCAAGTAGGATTTGGATATTTCTAACATATGTCCAACTTGGGTAACCTGACAGGGTTCATCCTAACAGGTCTATTTCAGAAATCACTCCAGTCCTTGTGTAGGACACCCTACTCGCTCGCTCGGGTAGGTTTTGGATATTTCTAAAATATGTCCAACTTGGGTAACCTGACGGGGTTCATCCTAACAGGTCTATTTAAGAAATTACCCCAGTCCTTGTGTAGGAAACCCTACTCACTCGCTCGAGTAGGTTTTGGATATTTTTAAAATATGTCCAACTTGGGTAACTCGACAGGGTTCATCCTAACAGGTCTATTTTAGAAATCACTCCAGTCCTTAGGTGGGACACCCTACTCGCTGGCTCGAATAGGTCTTGGATACCTCTAGAGTTTTTCCCACTTAGGCAACTTGACGAGGTTTGTCCTAACCGGTCAACTCTAAAGATGACTCCAGTCTTCAAAAGAAGACATCCTACTCGCTAGATCGAGTAGGTTTCTGGATATTTTCAAAAAATTTCCCACTTGGGTGACCTAACGAGGTCTATCCTAACCAGTCAACTTTGAAAATTACTCCAAAATCAAGGAGCAGAACAAAAATTAAGTTATTGGTACTCCAAGTAGTTGATGCGAGTCTCCCGCTTGCTTGGACCACCGAGGGTGTTACACTAAGGACTCGCTGCCCTGAGTAGTTGACGGGAGCTTCCCGCATGCTAGGGCCACCAAGTTCATAGGGTGTTTCGTTTTCTCTTGGTACCCCGAGTAGTTGACGAGAGTCTCCCGCGTGCTTGGACAACCAAGTTCATAGAACACTGCTCCAACAATCATTTTCCTTCAAAGGAAATCTGCATCAGGCTATGGCCTAACTACTTTCTCCTAGTGCTTTTCCCACTTGGTTAGTCCTACGGGATTCAATTCTAACCGGTCAGGACTAAATTTGGAAATAGAACCAATCTACTCGCCACTTTCGAGAACACTTCACCTCTTAAGGCAAATAACTACAAGTACGATACCCTTTATCTACCACTAAGATCGAGTAGGCGCGTGTTGGGTATTTTAACGACTGCGAAATAAATCTGCAAGCGCACGGATACTGTTGTAGCTTTCACCCGTGAGTATTCAAGGGTATCGTATCCATAGGGAACTTGTGTGCACTAACTCCTAACTTAGTCGGTCCAAGTACACACCAGGATATGTGGCGAGGATGGAGAGGATTCTTGCGGTAGCACTAAAGATGAGTTAAAGGTCGATCTCCCGGGCAGAATACTCGCTTCGGGCACCGGCTTACCCCTGAAATGGTCAGAAGACTCCGGCCAACAGCTCTACGCTATATCCGAACATGGAGGACTACGAAGGACCGACATGGCTGTAACCACCTGCGCCCTACCTCACAGACCGTGGGAAATAAGGCAAACGAAGGTAACCCTTAGCTCAGACACCACGTCTGCACTACTGATTACTACAGTAGTCTAACTACGTCTGTTAACCCGTAGAAACTATAGCACTCCGTATAAATACGAAGCGACGAACCCGCGAGTAAGAGAATTGATCTCACTCAAGCAAAAGTACTATGTAATACAAGAATCATAAATACTAACTTACTCATACCAGAGGAAGCCAGCATCCATAAAGGTACAAGACCAGAGAAGACAGCCGATAGGCCCGGCGCTTCCCCGAACTACTCCTCACTCTCCCCTTACTCTAAGCACTATCCTAGGTAGGGCCTCGCCTTAGCATTGGAGCACTACATCTTCAAATGAAGGAGGAAGAGGATTTGGTGGTGTGTGAGAGGGGGTGAGGGAGGCCCTTTATATAGTGCTAATAGGTCGGTTCCCGCCCTCAATAAATATGGAAACATAGTGCACCGCCTTGGAGTGGATTAGATCGAGTTTCCCGCCACAGATGAGGCCGAATGGCGCCGACATGGGGCCGGCCGACCCTGTGGTTCGGCCGGCCCATGAGTGCCGCCTCTCGCGCCACCTTTCGTCCTAGACACTGCCTGGTGGGCCCTCATCTTGTGTATGTCAGTGCCAGGGCTTTGTACATCAGTTTTGTCTATCAAATGGGCCTCATTTAGATGTGTAACGCAGACAATGATGTTCTGTGTATTTCTGTTGTGTCTTCTGCGTGTTTTCATGTTATTCCCGACTTGTTTCCCTGCAATTAACAATTCGCCAACACTCATGGAATTTGTTTGTAATAACTCCTACCACTACTGTTGATGTTCATTTTTCATGTCTTTATGCAGGAGTTGATGGTATATATTTTGGACTTAACACCCGTCAACAACACCCCCACACTTGGCCCTTTGCTCGTCCTCGAGTAAAGATTGAAGGACTAAGGTAGATGCAAATCCCTTGATAAAACCTGCATACAAGTTATTCCAAGTTCCTTCCAACTCTTGTGAAACTTTTTGAGTGGCTACCATGCTTTCTTTGATAATTAAAGAATGAAACAATGAAACCTCGGGTTCCTAGCTCTTCCTGCTTAGAAACTTGGGTTTTAAAATTTTGAAACAAAAGAATAGTCTTGCTCCTCAAATTATTCTCTTGAATCACTCTTTGTATTTTAGATCCTCACCAAGGCAAAGTTGCTTCCTTCTTTTTCTCCTATAATCTAATCAGGCTTATGTGGAGCTCAGGGTAGGAATAAAAGAGGCATGACTGCTTTGCTTATGTTGCTAAGTCAAAAGACTAGATCCAAGCAGAAACGAGTCATACAAACTGATCAAGATGTGCAAGTGTGTGGATTTTTTTTGGCAGAGGGTGGATGAACTCCTTTGCATGATCCATCTCTCTTCTTTATTTTCCTTGGATGTGGACTATCTTTCATCTCTTTTTTTTCTTTTGACATGCCTTGTGGGCATGTGGCATACCTTCTTTGGGTATGCATTTTTTTTCTCTTTTTTTGACATGCATTTTGGGCATGTGGCACACCTTCTTTGGGTATGCATCTTTTATTTCATCATTTTTTTGTTTTCATAGTCCACATCCTTTTGTTTTTTTGAAAAGAAATTCCAAGTGCTTTGCAAGGAAGAGCATGGTTCCGTTCATCCAACCATATCACATTAGTCAATTACTTAGATAGCATGGGGTCCCTATGAAGAAATATGTTCACAAGAATGAGAAAGAAAGCAAGGAATAAAGAGTATGCGAGTTTATTCATGGATGTTCTTGGAGTGCATAAGGTGATAGGCAAGGTTCATTGAGTTTATTTTTAGTGATTAGCATGAATTCATTTAAACTCAAGACCTTAGGGAGTAAGAGGAGTGTGTTTGCTCAAACCATCGTTTGAAGAGGAAGAAGATGGAATTGAGGGAAATCAGAGTTGGATTGGTCGAACCAGAGGTTCGGCCATCCTTCCCTGGTTCCCATCTGTCCTGTTCTTTAGCATGTTGGGCCGAAGATGTTGTGCAACATATTGGGGGAGAGATCTCAAGTGAGCTTGCAGTTGGTGATTTTTAGAGATCTCCCCCGCACTTATTTTTGTACCTGTCTTTATTCAGAACAAGAAAAACAAAGGTGGAAACAAAAAAAAGGACTCTGTCGGTTTTGAACACCGGGGAGTCTGAACTTTATTTAATCAAATTATAGTTTTATTTGGAGCACTAATTTTTATTTATTTATTTATTTTACTTTTTTTACATGGCAAGATGGTATGACGGGTAACTTAGCAGGCGGAAGCATGAGACAAGGATGCATGAGGCATGTGGGATGCTTACCTTAATAACTCACCTAACATGCAACAAAAATGCAAGAGTTAAACTTCATATATATGAAGCAAAGCTTTGCATTTGTTCAGCTTGGTTCCTCATGCATCTGTCTTCCTTAAGGAGCGTTGTGTGGATGATGGAGTTATTGTACGCTGCTCCTTATTTCTTTTCCTGCAAAAGGTTAGCGGACAACAAATACTCTAGGAATGTTTAAAGAATTTTGAAACAATTTTTATTTAAGATTTGTTGTTCACATCCATACTTCAAGGAAAGAAAATCAAGTTCAAAGATGTAAAGAGCAAGGATCCCAAAATGCTTGCCATCATTTATTTTTATTTTTATTAAGAGAGAGAGTTTTTTTTATTTGAAAAAGTTTTTTTTAGTTGTTCACCTAATTTTTATCATTTTAGCAAAACTCAAACAAGGCCAAGATTAAAATGCACGAACAAAACACAGGGGCATCTCATGCCTCCTTTGTATGTTGTGCAAATTTTATTATTTGAAGTGCTTCTGAGCCTTGACTTATCTCCAGCATCAACTTGAGGATTTTACCCCACAAATTTGAAAAGAATCTTGCAGGGGTTTGTCCAAAAAGATATGCATCCAAAGTTTACGATAGTATTACTCAAAAGTTCATTAACCAAAAAATTGGACACCATGTCTCATTTTGACTAAAGAGCCATTTAACCTAAGCACCATGCTTAATTTTAAAAAAAATCCTATGGATGTACCGTACAAATACATCCAAACCAGTGCAAACAAACGTAAACAAAGGAAGCAAGAATTTGCATGATCAAGTTGTATGAAGATAAATATGAGTAAAGGATTGGTGAACCAAACCTTTGCTTACCAGAGTATACTCACCGCCAAATGGATGTCTCGAAATTGTTGGAGCGATGGTGTGTGATACTCTTGCTTCGTGTGTGCGAACCTTGTTCATTAGAGGCATGATCCGTTGGCACAATGCTTTATGATTGGGGACGCAAGGTACGTCTCCCTTTGTGCATGTGAGCAAGTGCCGATCTGAGTGGAGTAGCAAAGGCTTGGAAAGGAAGAGGAGCAGGGTTCTTGATTGTTTGTGTGAATGAGCTGCTTGAGTGTGTCGAGCCATGGCTCTCCCTCACTCTTTCTTCTTCCTTTCTCTCTTTTTCTTCTCTCTCTCTCTCTCTTTCTTTTTTTTCTTCTTTTTTTTACTCTCTCCCCTTTTTTCTCTTTCTTTTCCTCTCTTTTTTTCTTCTTTTTTTGAGCAAGCTAGTTCTAACACCTTCTTGAAACAAGGATACTCCTTTGGATGTTTAGAACTTTGCAGCGAGGCGCTCAGTGATTTCCCCCACACTTGGACTTTTGTGTGAAAGTCAAGTGTGCAATGTCGGGGTCTCCTTTCGAGTGTGTTCAAACTCCAAAGAGCATCAAAGTTGTTCAGCTGATGCAGACATCATGTTCTCAGGCATCGTATGTCCCTTGTTATTCTTAATCGTCACCTGAAATGGTTAGGACCAAGAATACCCGAAGGTGCATACTATGCTTAAAAACATGTTCTTGCCTTTTTTAAGGAGAAAGATTTTTTTTTAAGTTGCTCCGGGCTATCTCCCGGCAGTGCTTTGTTTATGGTCGCAAGCTCGACCATGGGGATCCCTCCTGTAGCTGTCAATGGTGATGTAGTTCCCAGCTTAACCTCCATTTGTTGATTTATCGTTGTTCAAGCTGCAAGGTTAGTGCACAAATGCAACAACGAGCCCTACATAGATATTATGATAAGCAAAACCCAAAAACAACCATCCTAAAGGGCATCTATGAGGGGAAACTCTAAGATGATTGTATGGCTCGTAGTGACTTGGCACATCAGAAAATCTTGGAGAAATCAAGGATGAGCATGGCTTTTATGATGAATCAAAACAGAACTTCATGCTCATGGAGTGAGTGGTTTGATCTCCAGATAGAGCAACACAAGAATGTTCATAGCCCCATAATGAAAGAGGATGTGTAACTCCATGGGCCATTGGAACGATTCTGAATTCGAATCATGAGGGGAATGAGTATTTTTCAACTCAACCCCTCCTTAGGATGAAATCCTTGCATGGAGACAAAGCAATCCATCCTAAGCTTCCAATAGAAGTTTATTTGAAATGAACTTCTATTGGGCATCAATCAAATCAAGGAACAAAATGTGAGTTTTGAATCACTTGATTTGATTAGCATTGATCAGTAATCGGGGATGTGAATTTATTTCACTTGATTCGATCGGTATGGCCCTATGATCCCTTGACCAAAAACGTGAGTCATGTTGACTTATAGCATGGTGGTCAAGGTCAAGGCATATTCCTCGGTGGAACACCTCGGAGGTTGCCTTGACACAGGAATATGATGGGCTTCATATGGTACCTCTTCCAGGGAGTTGTGGTTGAGATAGACGAGTCATAAAAAATGACCCATTTTCTTCCAACCACTCCTTCCTCAACTTTCCTTGAGACATGGTCTAGAGGAAAATTAAGAAGAATGCACCATAAACGAATCTGGGGGGCAAGATTTGCATGAAGCGCTCGTTCCCCAAGATTCTGGCTATTCAGGAGAGATTCCTTTCAGTAGAATTATTAGGAATACTCGAGATGAAAGCTCGAATTCTGCTGATGGAAGTCCTCAGTTTCTCAAAGCGTTCTCCTCCTCTCGTAGATGATGATAGGGAAGCTCACAGCTTTAACCTTGAGAGGGAGTTTTCCTGAACTAGCTCTATGAGTGAGTGATGAATCTCATAGCTGAGTGCGGAACTAGGTCTAGAGAGGATGGCTCTAGAGACTCACCCCAAAGGGTCGGAAGGTGTGTACGGGGATAACCATCCATGGGTAACGGGGGTGGAGGTAGAGATAAAGAAAGCAAAAAGATACGATGATGATGAGGGTGGCATGGATCAAGGTAGAGGTAAGGAAAGAAGAAAAAAGATAAGAATTTTTTTAATTTGAAATAGAAAAGATACGAGGACCAACTAGGTTTGAAGTTAGAACAACAACCGTTCCCCGGCAACGACACCAGAAATCTTGTTGGGTATTTTAACGACTGCGAAATAAATCCGCAAGCGCACGGATACCGTTGTAGCTCTTCACCCGTGAGTATTCAAGGATATCGTATCCACAGGGAACGTGTGTGCACTAACTCCTAACTTAGTCGATCCAAGGACACACCAGGATATGTGGCGAGGATGGAGAGGATTCCTGCGGTAGCACTAAAGATGAGTTAAAGGTCGACCTCTCGGGCAGAATACTCGCTTCGGGCACCGGCTTACCCCTGAAATGGTCAGGAGACTCCAGCCAACAGCTCTACGATATATTCGAGCGTGGAGGACTACGAAGGACTGACAAGGCTGTCACCACCTGCGGCCTACCTCATAGACCGTGGCATATAAGTCAAACGAAGGTAACCCTTAGCCCAGACACCACATCTGCACTACTCATTACTACTACAGTCTAACTATGTTTGTCAACCCATACCAAACTACAGCACTCTGTATAAATACGAAGTGACGAACCCGCAAGTAAGAGAATTGAACTCACTCAAGCAAAAGTACTATGCAATACAAGAATCATAAATACTAACTTACTCATACCAGAGGAAGCCAGCATCCGTAGAGGTACAAGACCGGAGAAGACCGCCGACAGGCCCGGCGCTTCCCCGAACTACTCCTCACTCTCCTGCTACTCTAAGCACTAGCCTAGGCAGGGCCTCGCCTTAGCATTGGAGCACCACATCTTCAAGTGAAGGAGGAAGAGGATTTGGTGGTGTGTGAGAGGGGGTAAGGGAGGCCCTTTATATAGTGGTAATAGGTCGGTTCCCGCCCTCAATAAATATGGAAACATAGTGCACCGCCTTGGAGTGGATCAGATCGAGTTTCCCGCC
Source organism: Panicum virgatum (assembly GCF_016808335.1). NCBI lineage: Eukaryota > Viridiplantae > Streptophyta > Magnoliopsida > Poales > Poaceae > Panicum > Panicum virgatum. The sequence goes on along the minus strand of NC_053145.1, from coordinate 28,618,712 downwards.
AAAGATGAGGCCGAATGGCGCCGACATGGGGCCGGCCGACCCTGTGGTTCGGCCGGACCATGAGTGCCACCACTCGCACCGCCTTTCATCCTAGACACAACCTGGTGGACCCTCATCTTGTGTATGTTGGTGCCAGGGCTTTGTACGTCAGTTTTCTCTGTCAAATGGGCCTCGTTTGGATGTTTAACGCAGACAGTGATGTTCTGTGTATTTTTGTTGCGTCTTCTGCATGTTTCATGTTATTCCCGACTTGTGTCCCTGCAATCAACAATTCACCAACACTCAAGGAATTTGTTAGTAATAACTCCTACCACTATTGTTGATGTTCATTTTTCATGTCTTTATGCAGGAGTTGACAGCATATATTTTGGACTTAACAGCCATCAACAGCACGATGCCGCCAGAGCTCATAAAGTATTCTCTATGGTACTTTCTAAGTAAATACTACTCGACAAACCAAAGGATTCTACAATCCTCTCAAAACAAACAAGCACTCAACGAAACACAAATCCAAACATTTGTACACAAGAGTACTTGGGGCACCAGCAGCCCATTACATTATCCTTTTACAAAAAAAAAACCCAGGAAGATCAGGACTTGTTCAAATTGTCCACTACCCTATCCACAATGGTGGAGGTTTCTTTAAGATATTGATCAAACTGATCATTACTGCAAACTTCTTTTGCACCCTCCCCCAGCGGATCAAGTGGCATGCATGGCCAGTAGGACTTAACCAGGCCGAGTACGTGTCCCACATACTATCGGGTGGTCGTGGAGACGTACAGCTGAAAGCATTCGGGAACTTTCTGCAGCTTCCCCGCCAACGTGAGCGGCTCGTCCGCATTTCCTTTTGGGATCTCCATGATGTCCGCCACAGCTTGAGCAGAAACTTTAAGCTCCTCGAGCTCTTGCTGCACCAAGTCCTTGGACTCTGACAATTCCTTAAGCTTCTGGAGAGCTGTTGCCATCTCTTTGTCAGAGTTCGCCTTGACCCTCTTGAGCTTTTCAATCTCATCTGTGTTTTGGTACATAAGAATCTTTAGATCCAGTACCAAGCTATCCTCAATCTTTAACGATTTTGTGAGGGTTGTGTACTCGATTAAAAGAGAAACTCTTATAAATACCAGATGAATCAAACTAGTCGACTTCAATTTAGAAAGCAAAGACTAGCCTTTCTTAGCTTTGGAGATCTTCTTGTTTTTCTCTTGGAGAGCAGCCTTCTCAGACATGAGCTTGTTCACCTGCTCCCTCAGAGCGAGTAGCTCCGGTCGTCCCGGGGATGGCAGCTCCCCTGCTCCCACAACTCCTACCAAAGTGTAAAAGCAAAAAATCAGTATCTACTGCTCGATCAAACAAAACACAAGTACTCGAATTGTAAGATTACTTATAGTTAAGAGCTTGTGTGCAAGCTTCAACTTTTCTTCCTGTGGTAGGGCACTTCCTGGTGAAGCAAAGGAAGTACTCGCCCCCACCACAGGGCCCGCCTCTGTACGCGGCGCCTCTTCAATTTTCACCACAGTATCCCCTTGATTTTGGGAATCTAGAGAAAATTTTGGTTTACAAAAACCAATAAAACAAGAACAAAAATTGGAGAAAAGGCGTAACAAGCTTACCTGTGGGGGTCTCCTCGGGGCACTTCTCACCTCTTCCTTCCTCTAGGAGCTTTTTGCTACCCTGCTCAGCATCCGGAGTTGGTGAATCCCGCAGCATGGAACTCACCATTTCCTCCACCTCATGAGCATTCATATCTGGAGTGCTCGGGCGCTTCTGCGCTAATGGTTTGGGGGCTGAAGTAACTTCAGTTGTCCCCTAGCCTCTAGGAGCGCATCGCTGAGAATCCACATCAGAGCTAAAATGTACTCGACACAAAGATAAAAATCTGCAAACAAGTACTAAAAAATTTACGCAGATGCTCTTAACGGAAAGCTTTTTAACGTCAAACTTGGGGAGCGGCTTATTGATTAGAGCACCGCCCCTGGCGTTTCTAGCATCACTAATATTGGAACTACTCGCCAGCGCAGATTTCTGTGGCAGAGTAGTCCTCGTCTCCTTTGACGAGTCTGCTGCGGTGGAAGGGACCTTCGTTCCCACCACAGGGTCATCCCCAGATGTTGTAGTCTGTGGCATCTTAGCTGCCGGACATGAAAAGCAAAATATAGATTACAAAAGCAAATTGAAAATCTTCAACAAAGTACTCGATTGTAACAAACTAGCCACCTACCTGTCGATAGTAGTCTGCGTGGAGCTGCGACGCTTCCGCGCTACTGATCGGGTACCCTTCGGGTGATCCGCCTGGGTATCATCGCTCAAGCTGGGTCTACGTTCACCACCGCTATCATCTCCAGCCGCCTCATCATCTGCACAACCAAATTCAGATATCAGTATTATCTATGCAACTTTCCATAAGACAAGACTCTTCTTGGAATGAGTTGATCGTGTAAGAGCGCTTGGGAGAAGGTGGGAAGGATGATCAGTGCCTGGCAAGGGAGGGCTGCTCTTATACAGTTCCACGTCCTCGTATGCAAAAGCAAATTTTATTAGAATCATGGCAAGACAAAGTACTCGACAAATATAAGTCGACTACTTCAACTCATACCTTCTTTGGAGGATTCGCAGACGAGAAAGCATCAGGGACAACCGGTACATCCTTCACATTCTTAAGCAGTCAATGTACCCGACTAAAGACTTTTCTATCTGAGATCTCTTCCTCCGAGAACCGTGATGGGTCAGTTGTTCCCTGATACTGGAAACCAAATGTTTCCCGAGCCTGCAGTGGCTGGATTCTTTTCTTCAACCAATCGAATACAACAGCCTCCCCAGTTATGTGCTTTTGCCTTAACTTGGCAATCCTGTCGAGTAGCTCGGAGATCTGGCTGTTGTCAACTAGTTTCTTATTCCATTTAGGCCTCCGAGTCAGAGGGCCTAGGGTAACCGCTGGAAGGGTTTCCCTTTGGTTTTCTATGTACAACCACTTTGGCTTCCAATTGATTACTTTGCTAGAAAGCTTATAGGGGATATACACTTTATCCTTCTCCTGTCTAAGCTGGAGACCCGCACCACCTACTACATCTAAATTGTAGGATCCTAGCTAGGGCTTCAGATGGAACAGGAAGCAAAACAGCTCAAAATAGGGCTTAATGCCCAGAAAAGCTTCGCACAAATGTACAAAGATGGAAATATGAACAAAAGAATTTGGGGTCAAGTGGTGAAGCTGGATCCTGTAATAAGACAGGAGCCCAGAGAAGAACGCCGAACAAGGGAGCCCCAATCCCCTTTCAAAGTAAGGGGCAAAAGCTACAATTTCGCTTGTATTTTCATACGGACGATCTTGACCCAAGACAGGACACCATTGGATGACCGATTTGGCTGGTGCAAACCCACAAAAACAAGGGCCTCCAAGTCGGAGTTAGAGCACTTATTTGGTACCCATCCCTTGTCGCGGGTCGGCTCCGTAGCTACATTCTTTCCCTTGCTCGACTTCTTGGGTGCCATTCGGAAATCCACGGGACGCTTCACGCGCATACAATGGCTAAACCCTATTCAAGGAATTGGGAGCAAGAGAGGGCAAGGAGAGGGTTTAGATCTGAAAAGGCAAAGAGTGCAAGAACAGATCTAAATGCTAAAAGTGGGGAATGGCGGCCGGTGGGGTAAATTCTAATTTACCGCACTATTAAAAAGTAGTGGCGGTGGCAAAATGGTAAATACCCAGAAGACTAAGAGTCAGTTACCGTTTACGATAAAAGTAGGATTTTCTAAGACATTTGTTTTTTCTGAGATTACATTCCAGAAAAGGAAACACTCACATCCCTTAACAAACTACTCGACATAACTTTCCTTCTTCTAGGGTTACATTCCAGAAAAGAGAAAAGTACTTGAACATTGTAAACTACTCGATAGTACCAATCGAGTACTTCTTCTAAAGCTTTACAATGACTCGGACCTGCACGCGCACCTCCTGGATCTCCTGGGCGAGGCCTGCTGCAGCTAGATCGGCCCGAGGCCATGACGAAGCACAAACTTGCTATTCCCATTAAGGGAATAATGATACTCGTATTCTGGGAGAAAAGTTCCAAGAGCAAGGAGGCAGATTACGGTAAGCGCCTCGCAAGACCTCTTCTAGCATCTTGCAAAGGAATTTTCCTTCTCCCTGAATACGTTGTGACAAGATTAAGTCTCCCCACCAGAGATGTCAGTTCTTTGGCACCCACAACATGGGAACCCTAAGAGTATGACACAACTAGATGCAACCCGTCCACAGAGAACATGCCTCATTGGAATATGCAAGGAATTGATTTCCAGCATGGATCCGATGAGAGAAGCATGGTTGCAGGCTTTGGCAGTAGAGACTTCTCTTGCCACTCGCCTTCTAGCAACTTTTGCTGGAAAACACTACACAATTTTCAAGAGGGCGAGAGCAAGAATACCAAATGCAAGCCATGGCTTCAGAAATATGGTAATTCTGGCAGGGTCTCTCACGCACCTTATATAGCCGCATGGGCTTCACTAGAGGACAACCCGTGATACTACAGTCACGACAATCACAGTTGTAATAAGTAGATTCTCCACACAGTGAATTCTCATGTGAATGCATAGTAAAGAGTGTTGGCGGTCGATTTTGATGATTTTTACCGCCAACATTCCTTCAGATTTCATGCTTTTAAAACTATGTTGTTATAATTTTCACTAACATTAACAAATTCCATGAGTTTTGGTGAGTATTTGAATCCAAGAGCAACATGTACAAAAATGAGCCAAAATGGGGTGAATCCCAGTCCGGTCGGCCTACCCCTGCAACGTTTCATTGTGCAACTTTGTGGAACATGGTTTGAGCCCAAGATCAAGGTCACACCAATGTGGTTCAGGCAGAATTCACAAGTCAAGGCCGAAAGGCTTGAACCAAGTGGAGTTGAGCCCAAATCTAATGACAACCCAAAGATTCAGAACCCAACTCAACTTGAGGAGCAATGTGGGCCTTGTGAGCAATGTGCCAGAGCGACGGAAGCCCGAGCCGTGCTAGAACTAGGCTGGCCAGCCTAGGAGAGGCCGGCCGGCCTCTAACTGTCTCCGTTGGAGCTACGCAACCGCCACCGACTTCAGGAGGAGATCCAGAGCGTCCACTCAAAGGCGGTGGCTAGATGGCCACATCCCCAGGCCGGCCGGCCCCACCTGGTAGCCTCTGATGCTCTCCCTTGGCGTGAAAGACAAGCACAACTAACTTACCTACGTGCAACCGATGCTCAGCTCAGTACCGACCATAGAGTAGTATAAATAGAGCCCAAACCCCCTCTTGTAACACACACCCATCCATTAGAGAAGACAGTCTCTTGTTACACTCTTGTGTTGAGTAGGAAGAGAGTGAGGTGAGTGCTCTGGTGAAAGCCGAGCTGAAAGGAGGGACTCAAGTTCTCTCGGTCTTACTCCACTTTTGTATCCACCTCGGAGGAATATACTTGAGTAAGTTCCTTGTCTCAACTTCAGTTTCTTGCTAGCTTTACTTTCTGTCTTAGTTACTTGTTAAGTACTTACTTTGATCTGCGGGATCCTGAGTCTGTGTAAGTAGCAAGTTCTGCTTATTTGAGGTTGCTTTCTATCTAAGTAAACGGTAGGAGCAAGTAGCTCGAGAGCTGTGGGCATGGTGCCTAGGCTTGATAGTTATCTCAGGTTGTGTTCCACCCCACGGAACCATTGTGGTAGGCGGTAGGTGGTGACAGTCCTATCCGTCCCTCGTAGTCCACTACGTTTGGGTGTTTTCATAGCAATAGTGCAGGTTGCCGTTGGACTCCCCTCTCATACCTTTCTGAAGTCCTTCCTCTTCCAGCCGCCGAAGCATATCAAGTCAGTAATTAGCTTGTCAACTAGTCAGAACAGTAGGTTATCTGGAGTTAGGCCCTCTTCCCTGTTCTTCTTCTCGCTGGTTGTGTCCGGTTGAAGATCTCTAAGTTTGGTCGAAGCCTTACTGTTCTTTAGATTCGATATCCCAGGTATACTACTTGGTAAAAGCTACATTCGGTCTCTATGCGCTTGCGAAGTAATTTGTTAGGCTAAGGAGTGCCAACAAAGAGACAAAAATTCTAGGTTTTATTTTTGAGGATATCACGGGTGCAATCAGTGTGGCAATTTCAAATTTTATCATTTTTCTGGGATATTACCCGAAAAAAGGGATCTTTTCGGTTATCGGATCTGATTAAACTTGCAGATATTCTTAGAATAAAATCTGATGCCACGTCTTAGATCCTTAATTCCAAATCTTGGCTCGGGGATTACCCACAAGATACGGGATTTTGATTTAAGGCTCTGGGCTGTGGGATATGTGGCTTCAATGATTTATTTTTAAATTTTTTTGAAAAATAAAGAAGGAAAAGACTGAAGTGACCCTCAGCCTGATTCTGCGATCCAACCTAAGGCTCAGAGGCTACTCCATATGGAGCGCGAGTACTTCGCGCACCATATATGATCAAGATTTCGGGGCTTGAGCACCTCACAGGCTCGGAGCAACCGGAAGGACTTCAAAGACTACTTGACCTATCTGAAGAAAGGCCCAAATGCAACTAGAAGGACGTTCTGACTACTTGGCGTACTTGATAATGCCCTGCCAAGTACTCGACGCCTGCAGGACTCGGCTACGAAGAGCTCGGGGACTTGTCAGACCCGGGGCAGTGGGAGTGCTTATAGGCACAGAATGTTCCAGAGTAAGGGATAGCTCATGGATATACCTTACCTCTCTTGTAACTGCCCGAATAGGAGTAGAATTAGCTGCAGTACAAGGAAACTATCCGACCATGTTGTAGTAGGACTCCAACTGTACTCAGCTAGGACTTTCCATGTAACCCTGTCCCCCCTGATATATAAGGGTGGGCAGGGACCCCCTCAAAAGATATCAACACCTAAGGCAATACAAGCAACCACACAGGACGTAGGGTATTACGCATCTCGTGGACCGAACTTGTCTAAATTTTTGTGTTCCTTGCACCATCGAGTTCCAGAGCAGTCGATCCCTACCTACAATCCTGCTGCTAAGGGTATCCCTGAGCAGGCTTGGTGGTAAACACCGACACTGACTGCCTCTTTCTCGTGCTTTTCCCACCTGGTTAATCCTACAGGATTCAATCCTAACTAGTCAGCACTAAGTTCTGGAATAGAACAGATCTACTCATTACACGTTCGAGTAATCACTACCTCTTAAGGCAAACATCCACAGTATACCACAAGGCAAGATACTCTGTATCTACCACTAGATCGAGTAGGCGCGTTGCCGCCAAACTTACAAAGTACTCATCATGATACTTTTTAAGTAAATACTACTCAACAACCAATGGATTTGCAAATCCAGTCAAACATCACCAAATATTCAAAAGAAATCCAAGCATTTGTACAATAAAAGAGTATTTGCGGCCCCGGCAGCCCATAACATCATTCTTATACAAAATACTTCATGAAAATCATGGCCTGCTCAAGCTGTCCACTATCTTGTCTGCAATGGGTGAGGTCTCTGTAAGATATTGATCAAATTGATCCTCACTACAGTCGGCCTTGGCACCTTCACCCAGCGGATCAAGTGGCGTATGTGGCCAGTAGGACTTTACCAACCCAAGTACGTGTCCCACGTACTGTCGGGTGGTTTTCGAGACATACTGCGGGAAACATTGGGGAACCTTTTGTAGTTTCCCCGCCAGAGTGAGCGGCTCGTCTGCGTTGTCCTCTGGGATCTCCACGATGTCCACCACAGCTTGAGGTACAACTTTAAGCTCCTCGAGCTCCTGCTGCAGCGCATCCCTAGACTCTGACAATTCCTTCAGTTTCTCAAGCGCCTCTAGCATCTCCTTGTCAGAGTCCGCCTTGATCTTCTTGAGTTTCTCAATTTCATCTGTGTTTCAGTACATAAGAATCATTAGATCAAGTACCAAGGTTTCCTCAATCTTTAATGATTTTGTGATGGCTGTGTACTCGATTAAAAGAAAAACTCTTATAAATATCAAACGAATCAAACGAGTCGAGTGCAATATAAAGGTAAAGACTAATTTCACAGAGAACAGAGGTGTAACAATCTTCTGGCTAGCTTAACCCAGGAGAACAAGATGTAGGAGAGCTTTGGGTAGTGTGGTTTATCTAAGGCCAAGGATCAAGGCAGGGTAAATTTAGGCTCGTCACTTGTTTACTTTGGGCACCGGTCTGACCCAGGTATTGTTAGGGACCTCCGGCTTGTGGCTCTACGCCATACTCGGACAGGGGGGAGTGCACTAACCACGAAGCAGCTTCGTAGCGGACCGACAGGGCTGTCACCACCTGCAGTCTACCCCGCAATACTGTGGAGCACAAGGCAAACAAAGGCAATCTAGGACCTAAGCACCATGCTTAAGCCTTCGACTACGTACTCTAGCATTGCGTAGGGTTACCCGTCTTTATCAGGGGCCCTCTACCAGAGCATACTTTACTAGAACATACGTGTGGCAGAACCGCCCGAATTAATCCGGCTCAAGTGCGCTAACCATCACCATAAAGGCAATATAGGTTAACATGCACTTCAAACGAAGTAATCCGGCAGTGCTGTCGGGTAAAATCCCGAAGAATCCACATATGAGTCGATCGAAACCCAAAGCTTACATGCAACTTACACGAAGGTGAGTCCAGAGAGTACAACATTTCACAATTATATTACAATACAGAGTCTTAACTTAGTTATTACAAACCAAGTTTGAAAACTTAGAAAGGTACATGAAATTCAAAATTAAAGTAGTTCAGAGTTCAACTGCAGCGGAAAATAAAGCGAGTTCTAAAAGACGATACAAGATGTCATGATGAAGCCCGTACATGACATCACTCGGCATTGCCATCATTGGCCGGAGTCGTATCCCACTCCACCGACCAACCAGGAGGTAAGTACATAGCCAAGTCAAGCTAGCTATCTGATCTTCAAACGTATCACTTGAAAACAAGGTTGAGCCACAAGCAAGGCTGTAGCGAAAATGGCCTCTCATGCCATATTTCAATATAATATTTTGGCGATTGATGACACACACAACACTTGGACTAATGTGATTGTTAAGATAACTATTCTCAGGCTTTTAGGTTCAAGTGATGACAAAGAGAAGAGAGGCGTAGCAAGGCCCGGAGGACCCGCGATGGCCGGCGGCCCGGGAGCTACCCTGGCCCGCGCCCTCAGCGATCCTCTGGCGCTTCACGGCGGGCTCCGTAACCAGGGTCCCGTCGCCCATGAGTAACCTGCGCTGGCCTGCGTCTCCTGATGATGTGCCGGAGCTGCCCCACACCTGGCTGGAACCGGCTGTGGCGGTGCTACTGGCCACGGCCTGCTTCCCCTTCGTAGTAGGCCCGGACCCCGCGGTGCTCAGCGTAGCTTGATCCCTGGACGCGCCAGGGATCTGGAGCCCACGGTTCGGATCGCCTCCGGTCTGGCATGGGGCCAGCCCCCCGTCGTCAAGAGTTGGCAGGTGTAGCGAAAATGGCCTCTCATGCCATATTTCAATATAATATTTTGGCGATTGATGACACACACAACACTTGGACTAATGTGATTGTTAAGATAACTATTCTCAGGCTTTTAGGTTCAAGTGATGACAAAGAGAAGAGAGGCGTAGCAAGGCCCGAAGGGCCACCCCTACGAAGGGCAACCTCTTCGGTCCAAAGGACAAGAATCGAAGAGACTGTGAAGAAATTCAATACACCGGTTGAACCGATGTTAAGGAAAAGACACACGCCAGTGTAATTGTCCAGAAGCTGGAAACTGAAGATACACTCACCGGATTAACTAACGTTGAAGAAAATGCATACGTCGGTGCATTGCCAAACGAAGACCGATGAAAATACATACACCGGTTGAACCGACGATACATCGGTCAATTGCATCGGTTCAGTTGTCCAGAGAGGTGGTTTTTGGAGGAACGTGAAGAAGTTACAATCACCGGTTAAACCGACGCTAATTTTACATACACCGGTTGATTGCATCGGTTAAACCGGTGATACACCGGTTAAACCGGTGATACACCGGTTAATTGCTAACGGCTAGTTTTTCAAGTAGCAGTTTACATACACCGGTTGAACCGATGATGGCTTTTGGGGTACGTCGGATTAACCGGCGTTACGCAGTTTTCTGGCAGCTTTTCTTCAACGGCTATATTTGCTTATGCTGCCTATATATACCCCCAAGGCCGGGTCATTTTAGTGTGCTGGAGTTCAAGGAAGTATACAAGAGCTAAAGATCATCTCCAACCACCATAGAGCTTCATTGTACATCATATAGGCTTAAGCACACTTGTGAGAGTGCTTAGTGCTTGTAATAGGGATCAGTTCTTGCGAGAGCTCCCTTGAGAGAAGTCTTGCTGCGGCAAGCAACTTGTGATTCGTCGTGTGACCCTCCGACTTGGTGTGGAGTGGCAACGACACTTTGTGCGGGGGAAGAGGAGGCCCCCTCCTTGGTGGAGAAGCTCCGTAGTGGATTTCGGCCGGGTGACCGAGAGAGACGGTGGTAGTGCACGAGACTCGGTGTCTTGTGGGCACTTGCCTTTGCTTGCCGGCATCGCCATTGGTGGTGTAGTGCAAGACGGTGATCGGAAGAGCCTCGGTGTCCCGTGGACGTAGGCGTTTATGCCGAACCACGTTACATGACCGTGTCTACTCGGGAGTTTGCATCCCTCTTGCACTTACCTCTTTACTTACCGCATTACGTTTCCGCACTTACTCTACCTTGCATACCTTTACTTTCCTAGTTAGTTTGATTAGGATTAGCTAGGTTGCAAGTCTTTTTAGGGGTAAGTAGAGAGTAGCATAGATAAACCTTAGTCATAACTAGCATGCGTAGGACGTGTTAGGTTTATCTTATGCAAGTAGTTTGAGCCCTAGGTTAAAAAGCGATTAGCGACCCTATTCACCCCCTCCCCCTCTAGGGTCGGACACCCCGGTGATCCTTACAAAGGCTGAGTATACTAATACTCAACAAGGCTTACCCGACTAAGATATACTTAGTCCTCTAACTAGACATGCAAGGCTTTTTGCTGGAGGGGTTTGGTTTTGCCAAAAAGCAATAAAGAGTAAGTCCTTATTTTTCGATTTTAGCTTTCAAGTTCTAGTTCACTTAACCATTCTACATTAGCATCTATCCAATAGCATACATGGTAGAAAAAAATAATTATCTTTCATCATCCGACCAGATTCATCATCATATGTTCCACTGTTACTCTATGTGGCAAAAGGGTTAAGCAGTCCCAATATCCGTGAGAGGTGGACGATTCGAATCGAATTTGTTAACCTGGCCAGGCAGACCTAAACACACGCAAGGGAACCTAGTCCCCACGCAACATTTTCCCTTTCTTTCCGGCTCGTGGATCAGGGTCACCCCCTTCGGCTACAAGAGCCCCACGCCACGGTCGACGCCGGGTCGTGACCACGCTTGCACCCGCATGTGGCCGCATGAGAAACAACGTTCAAAGAGGGTGAGGGAAAAGTCCACTCCCCGGGCCGATCAGGTACTTAAGCTTACCGATTACCATATTTCTCGGCATGTGGTTAGTACGTTCAAACGCTTAACCACCACTACCACACACTGCGGCCTTAACATTTTTCACTAAACAGACGGGGCATCAACAAGTACCATAGCCCCGCCCATGGACCTTATGATTGCAGCATGTAGTAGACATTCAACTCCTATGAGCTCGCGAGTGACAGGAAATCACTCAACTTCTACCGAATCATTAGCATAGCTAACTAGCGACCTAAACCAACTAGTGTTCAAGCATAGGTACCTAGGATCATGCAACTAAGGTTTCAATCAACTCCTGTAAACTTAAATGCACAAGTATATAGAAACAATAAGTTGCATAGAGTTGAAAGTAATAGGTCATGCTCCGGGGCTTGCCTTCCTGAGCGTAGCTAGCCTTGGGCTCTTCCAAAACTTGGTTCGGGTCCTCAGTGGCTTCAGTTAGATACACTTGAGCTTCACGCTTCTCACTCTCGGACTCCGGCACCAGCTCGTACATTCCGTCAGCGAGAGTAGTCGAATCTATATGAAATGCATACATATGAGTTACTTTGGTGATATTATTCATTTATTCATTTTTCACTATTAAGTTGTAGTCCAACAAAACCCGAATTGGAGAATGAAACACTTTCATAAATACTTTATAGGGCAAACATTCATCGAGTAGTATTTTATTTATACTTAACTCACAAAGGAGCTGGGTTTGCTGTTTTTCTTTTAGAAAAATGCAGAAAAAGTGTTTTTTCATCATATTAACACATGGAAAAAAGGGAAAACTATAACTAAAGATAAAAGCATAGAATGGTGCTGATTTTTTTATGAGAGATGCTTTACTGGGTCACTAGTGTGCAGTAAAATTTTCAGGTCATTTGATATTACAAATAAATCAGAAAAACTCATGAATCTATTACTACTAGTGTACAAAAACAAATCTCTAGGGTAGAGAATGCAAGTTCTGGTAATGAAATTTTACCAGTAGGTTATATTCCTTAAGATGAGCTTGTGGTAAAGTTTTCATAATTTATTGAGATATACAACAAGCATAGGAATTTAGATTCCTTTCCTAGGCATTTATCTAACTAAAAATCTACAGAGTAAACTACTTAGTTTTAGTTGCTAAAATTTTAAAGGAATGTTCATGTATAGAAAACCAAGCTCTAGTAAAAATATGAGATTTTTCTAATGAAGAAAACTAGGGATTTCGATTTACAAAGTTTATTCATCAATAAATCAAAAGGACTAGTTATACATTACTAAAAATTCCCAAAACTTTTCTATAGCATATAGAAACTAAGGTAAGGATTTTTTAAAAATTTCAGATAAATTAAACTAGTATAGCACCCTGTGGATTTAAATCTATTTAACATAGGCATAAAACAAGATCTAATGAAACCTATAGCTAGAGTTGTCAAAAAGTCCTCAAATTTTTACAGTAAGCTACTCATCTAGGTTGCAGTACACTGTCTAAAAAATAAGCTAAAGATTATGGGTAGAACTTGAGATACATACAAATGTGGATTAAACTAATATGTAATCCGGAGAAAAAACTATTGGTCAAAAGCAAAAGTGGATGTAACAAAAGTTGTAGATCTAGTTTCAAGGATTCCAAAACACTTGAGTTTGCATTTTTTAGATTTTTCTACGAATTGTTATTGAATTTCAAAGTTCGCAGCTTAATGTTCATGTCTAGTTTGCAGTTTAAACCCTAGAAGTTTTGATTTCTTTGCAGGGAGGTCCCTGGCCGGACTTGCAGAGCAGAGGACCGGCGGCGGCCAGGTTTCTGGCGTGCTTGCTCGCCGGCGGCGAGGGAGATGTGGCGGAAAAGGGAGAGGGGACCGAGTGCTACCTGTTGGTGCCTCGGATTGGGTCCGGGGCGGCCTGTGGCAGCGGCGCCATGGAAAGGGGCGGCGGTGGTGGCTCTGTGTCGCCGGCGGTGGCTCGCAGGTGGGGTTTGGAGGGGGTGGCCAGGTTTGGCGGCTTCGGTAGGAGGTGGGAGTCGTGCTGGGATGCTCTATTTGGAAGGGAGAGGGCCGGAGAGGCGGCTCCGGCGGCGGCGTTTCGGCAGATCTGGGCGGCCGGGACCTCGCCATGGAGCTTCATGGGGAGGTGGGGATGCCGTTTCAGGGGTTGGCTTGGGCGGAGGAGGGCTGGAGAAGGGAGCTCGGCGGTAGAGCTCGGGCGGCAGCCATGGCGGGGCACCGGCAGTGCCGCCGGCATTCTGGCTCGGTGGGGGCAAGGAGCGGGCGGTTTGGCAGCCGTAGGAGGTGGAGTGGGTGGTGGTGAATCTGCTCCGGGGTGGGCAGGGGTGGAGGCCGAGTGGACGGGGCTCGTCGGTGAGTTGGGGCGCACGGCGGCAATGGCGCCGGCGGGTGCTCCTGGGCGCAGGGGAAAGCTCGGCTCTGGTTTCTTTGGGCGCTAGAGTGGAGAGGAGAAGTGAGAGGGGGCTTTGTTGCGCAGCAAAAGGGGGAGAGAAGGCGCTGTAGCATTGAAGGCCAGCCCCGGGCAGCGGCTCGGGCAGGTGAAGGTTAGGGGCATGGCGCTGGGAGCGGCATTGATGGCCAGCGGCGTCGCCATGGCGTTGTCGCTGTTGGCGCTCCTTTAGTATCCATTTTATCCCCTGTTTAACTTTGATAATGGCATGAATTTAATATCAAAATCACTAACCATCCCAACCTCGGCCCAATTATTGGTCGTTTTCACATTTGCACATATATTTTGGAGGTACTTCGTTTTTGCAGGTTTTTGACCAATTTTGGAGCATGAAATGGCGAGGCCCACGATCACGCGATGACACGAAGAAAGACGAAGGCCAAAGCCTGAACAAAGGATCGAAGGCCATGATGATTAGAGGCCCGTTCATGCACATCCACCCTCCAATGAAGCCCAAAAGACAAAGCCCACAAGATAAGATCAAGATACTTCGGGGCTAAGTAAAGCAAAGAGATATTTAAGGAAGGATTTTCCATCCTATCCTTCTCCTCGAAGAAATCTCGAAGATAACGATGTCTAAAGGGGTGCAATCGTGAAAGACATAAACTCTAGAAGATTCCAGGAGACTTGGGGAGAAAGTTGAGCGCAAGCCGGTGAAGGAAACTGCTAGGCCGGCCGGCCTAGGCTCATTGGGCCGGCCGGCCCAGCCCTTTTTTAGGTCGGTTCGACCTCCCCTTTGACCGAGGGTTCCCTGAGGCTATTAAAAGACCCCTCCCCAATGTCCACGGGGAGATCAATTCAGGAGACGACGCCAAGGAGCAGAGAAGATAGAGGGACACCTCTCGGAGAGATGAGGGTCGTGCTAGTTGTCTAGGGTTCGCCCTAGCCGACGTGGGAACCTTGCAAGGAAGACCACGTCGGAGTTCTGGAGCTAGGATCATCAAAATCAAGGTAGGGCTCCGGTTGTGATCTTGTGATGAACTATCATTCATGGTGAAGTTATTTGTGTTTCCGAATGTTTAGCGACCATGTTCTCCTCTTTCGATTTCGTTTTTTTCTTTGGGTTCGCTTCATCCTAGATCTATTATCGAGATAGATCGCTTAGCATGATCTTGTAGTCATGGTGGCTAGAGGTTCATGACGGAACTACCAAAGGGGGTTCGACTTGCTTCAGGGTATCTTATTGAAAGGGGTGGCGTCGTGACAGGCCGTTGCCACTTAGTAGGTGGGGTATCGAGGGATCGGATTGGAGATTTTGGGTTTAAAGAGGCTTTTCATTGAGATTCACATCTATCTTACTTCACTTTATCTAGCTGGAACTACAACATATGCATGATCTAGGTGATCTAGATTGGTTATCTCTAAGTTTCTCTTGCTACCTTCGGTGTTTGTCGTGTTTTTAGTAGATTAGATTCGTTTTCACCATCTCAACACAAAGGAATCTCCATACTAGTAGATTGTTTTTTTGTCTCTTTGGTTCCGTGGATTGATAAACCTTGGGGGAATACTCTAAGGGAAAATCTACACGAAACCGTGCGCTTGCGGTATATAAATCGGGGGCGCTAAGGAGCGTCAACAGTCGCCGAGCGCTCGTCGGGTGGTAGCATGCGGAGGAGCAGAGGCTCAGCAGCAGTGCAGGCAGGGGCGCAGCAAGGCGGTGCTATCATGGTGGAGGTAGCGAGCAGGCTTGCGTGTTGGGCATGCTGGCCACGGCGTGATCGGCTCTGCTCTCGTGAAGCAGGGAAGGAGAGCAGAGGAGGGAGAAAGGAGGGAGAGAGAGAGTTGACTTTGATTTTTCTCAAAATTTTCAATGGAAGCTCGAAAAAGTTTGAATACTAAGTTGTTCAAATTTCAAAATCCTACAACTTTCATTTCAGGCACAAACTCATTTGAAGCCTAGTTAAAGAGTTAAATTTAAATTCTTGAGGAATGTACATTATTGCCATATTCAAGTTTGAATTCAAAATTTTCTTCAATGATTGTATAGCAACTTGAAAAACTTTGAACACGAAAGTCGTTCATCATTTAAAACCCTACAATTTTGGTTTTAGGCAAAAGTTCATTTGAGCTATATTTTAGAAATTATTTTTAAAGCAAATTTGTTTAAAGTTTGAAGGACAGTTTAAATGTTTGAAAACTGTGGTTTGAAAGACTCGTCATTTCATGTGCAAAAATTCATTTTCTCCTTTTGACTTCAACTAAATTTTGGTTTGTTCTGACGTTAGTGAGATGCTTATTCAATTTTATATGCTTACTTGCATTGGGTTAAAAATTATTTAAGGTTTTTGACCTATGCACATATACACATAGACACACATACATACACATCTATTTCAACGTTTCTTGGTAAAGGATGCATGATTTGGTGCTAATGACCCTGGTTTAGCTAATTAAACACCTGGGGTGTCACAGTACGATGAACCCGTAAACAAATGAATAGCTTAAGAATAACCAAGAACTTAACAAAAGATGAACTCTGGATACTTACTCAAGAGATTCGTACCCGTCGAAGTACAAGATGAAGAGAGGCCGACACGTCCGGCTCTTCTCCGATCCTCCACCAAGCACACTTCCCTACTCTAATGATACAAGTGGAGTCCTACTACTACTCCTTTTCCTTGTGTATGTGATGAAATGAATGAATGGTGAATGCTTGAGAGGGTGTGTGGAGGCTCCTTATATAGTGTGGAGAGCTCGGTTCTTGGGTGAGAAAAGCGCGGGAATGTTGGCAATCGACATTGGGATGGCGGTGGCAACCTTCCTTCCAAAGCTGAGGGGGGCAGGAACCCGTCCAGGTTCGACCGAACCTGGTGTTCGGCTGGCCCCACTCTGCCGCCTTTGCCCACCGACTTTTGCAGGGAGACTGGTGAGTGGGCCCTCTTGATTATATGTTGGTGCCGGGGCTTCATTCGTCGGTTTGCCCTGCTTTGTGGGCCCTCTTTGTAAGTGTGAAGCAGGGTTGGATATTTCGTACATTTGTGTTGTGTTTGCAATCCAAGAATCACCAAAACTTGTGGAAATGGTTAGAAATAAGCTCTACAACTACTTTTGGTGTTCGAAAGTCATGAAAAGATGCAGGTGTTGATGGTTTTATTTTTGACTTAAGGACCGTCAACAACACCCCCACACTTAGCATTTGCTCATCCTCGAGTAAAGAGGCGAAGACTAAGGTGGATGCAACTCCCTTGAAGAAACCTGCTGTTGGCAGTCGATATCGATGATTTTCGCCGCCAACGCTCCGCCTGATTTCATGAAATAAAGTCCATAATCATGCCAAATTCACTTATATTAACAAGTTCCACAAGTTTTGTTGAATATTTGAATGCAGGAACTCAGTGTGCAAAAACTGGCAAAAACTGGGGAAATCCCAGGCCGGCCGGCCTACCCAGTGCGGAGTCTGGTGTCCATCTTTTGCCAGTGTGTCTCAAATCACAAAACCAAGCCAATTCAACTTGATTTCACTCAAGATTCCTATCCTAAGAGCGAAAGGCTTGAGTCAAGGATTGACGGACCCACATGCAAAGAGAACCTGATCTTCTAGTTAGATACCGTCTTAAGGAATAACATGCAACTGTCGATGGACAAGTCGGTGCAATGGAGGGCCGAGAGGGGACAAGCCCAGGCCGGCCGGCCTAGGCCAGGCCGCCCGGCCCCCAACTACCTCGCTTCGGATCAACGCCACTGCAACCGACATCTTCAGAAGATCAGAGCCGTCAGCAAGGAGGCGGTGACACGTGGGTGGCAACCCCAGGCCGGCCGGCTTAGGGGAGGCCGGCCGGCCTAGCCTTTTTGCGCCACGTGTGCAGCCTTCTAGAGGGAGTTACAACCATAATGTGTGCAGCCCTCAAGTGGAGGTTACAACCGCCATGCATGCGTGGATAGCTTTGCTTACAAGTCAAGCCAACCATAGCTTAGCTTACAAGCTAAGCAACCTTAGCCTTGCTTACAAGCTAAGCAATCCACCTTGGAGGTCTATAAAAGGGAGCCCCCACCCCTCATTTCAGCACACACCATTTGGAGAAGAGAAGAGTCCCAAGCAAGATGTAGTCCATCTTAGTAGAATTGGGAGAGTGTGAGGTGAGAGTCTTGGCGAAAGCCAAAGTAAAGGAGCGGTGCCGAGTTCTCTCGGCCTTACTCCACTTTTGTAAGCCACCTCAGAGGAATGAAGCATCTTCGGAGTGAAGTTCCTCGTCTCTCGTCGGTATCTCGCTAGTATTTCTCTTTACTTCAATTACTTGTTTACTTTCTGACTTTGATTTGCGGGATCCCTAGTCTGCGTAAATAGCAAGTTCTACTTATTTGAGAGTGCTTTCTGTCTTGCCGGTAGGCAGGGGTACGTAACTCGATAGTGTTAGGCGTGGTGCCAAGACTTGGTTCGTTACATAGGGTTGTGTTCCACCCCACGGTACTGCAGTGGTAGGCGGCAAGTGGTGACAGCCCTATCCATCCTTGTAGTCCACCACATTCAGGTGTTTTCATAGCAGTAGGATTGCCAAAAGTATGTTGGGCACCTTCTCACCCCTTTCTGAGCCCTTCGCTTAGGCCACCGAAGCAGATCAAGATAGTTTAGTTCCAAGTCTTCTGGGTAATGAGTTGGCTAACCGGTGTTAGACCCTCTGCCCACTTACCTCTCTTCCCCTGGTGGGTCCGGTTGAACTAGTTCTAGGTCTGGTCACGCTTTATCATTCCCCGTGGATTCGATATCCTGGAATACTCCAAGGTGAAAGCTACATCAGTCTCTGTGCGCTTGCGGAGTAATTCGTTTAGGCTAAGGAGTGCCAACACCTGCATACAAGTTATTCCAAGTTTTCTCCTAGACTTGTGAACTTTTTAAGTGTCTACCAAGCTTACCTTGATAATTGAAACTTGGAATGGTTTAAACGTCAGGTTCAAAATCAAAACATAGCTTAGCTCCTCAGCTTGTTCTCTCGGATCTCTCTTTTTGCTTTTTGGATTCCTCACCAAGGCAAATCACTGCCTTCTGTTTTCTCCTTCCTCTAGAAAGGCTTATGTGGAGCTCTAGGTAGGACAAAGTTAAGGGCATACCTGTTCCTCTTGTGTTGCTAAGTCAAAGACCGGATCCTTAGGAGAAACAAGTCATAAACCTTGATCAAGATGTGCAAGTGTGTGGAATTTTTGTGGATGGTATATGAACTCCTTTCATGAACTATTTCTCTCTTATTTCCTTGGACATGGGCTAATCTTTCTCTTGAAACATATTGGACCTTCATGTGTCAAAATTTCTTTTCTTTCTTTTTTTTGAATACTTTGGACCTTCATGTGTCCATCTCTTTCTTTTTTTATCATGCTTTCGTGAGCATGTACTTTATCTTTCTAGCCCATGTCCTTGTAACTTGGAGAGAAAAGTCATGAATAACATGGAGTTTTTATTTTGTGGAATGGAATGGATGAAATGTTCTTGCACAACTTCCAGTGTAGAAGTTGGCAGAATATGTGGAGTGTACGTGATCTTGATCATGGGAGTATGAAATGCATCTCTCAAAGGGTCACAACAGTTTGATAAAGCTCAAAGAGATAACAGGTTGCATATGTTGAAGGTTTCAAGTTTTGAACAATATTTGGCCTTGGATAGAAATTTTATAAACAAACGAGGAGCCATGCTAATAAATTTTTATTTTAAAAAGAAATTTCAAGTACTTTGCAAGGGAGAACTAGGTTTTATTCATTTTAATCATATCTCAAAAGTCAATTACTAGATTAGCATGGGGTCAATATCATGTATTGGTTCACAAGAATGAGGTAAAAACAAGGAATGAAAAGTATGCAAAATTTAACATGAAGTGCATGGAGTGCATGATTCCTTTTTATTTTTTATTTATGATGTTTTTGGGCAGGATTTTCTTTGGAACACAGGGGAGACAAAAGTAGAGATACAAACCGAGATTCAAGAGAATGCAGGGCCAAGATGGGCCCTTCTTGGGCTCGGCCGAACCCATGGGTCGGCCGGCCCAAGAGTGGCTCCTCTGGCCCTATCCCTTTTGTGCATGGTCCGTCTCGATGTTGTTTGTTGTGTTAGGTACAAGCTGCTCCCCACACTGGACTTTTGCCTGTGATCTTATTCAAAGACATATGGAAATAAAACAAAACTCTGCCGGTTTTGAAAACCGGGGAGTTCATCTTTTATTGAATTATCAAATATGGGGGCACATTACAATTGAAGGGAAATATATGAAAATAAAGATTAAAAAGTAAGATGCGGTAATGTGCCCAAGAATAACTGTGAAGGGTGATGTGCAGTCTAATGGTTGCCCTTCTCAACACGCTTCTCTAGGCATTCAATCTTAACGCCTAGACCGCGGCGGAGCATATCATAGTCGTCCTTGATGGACTTGTGCTCTAGAGTGACCTCCGCTACGCGATCTCTAAGCTCCTTGTGCCCATCGCGTAGTTTGATCACTGTGCGAAGGAGCTAAGCAACCTTAGGCCCCTTGAGGACCTGCTCATCATCGTTCTCGAATTGCCCACCCGGGCGTGTGATCGGAGGAGGAGGGATGTGCCTCTTAATGCGTTTGGCACCCTTAGGGGAGGATGCCACAGACTCGGCTTCCCCTTTATCCTTAGGAGAAAGGCTGGGCATCAACCCATTACCGTACCCACCGCCTGGGGTACAGATGCCTACAACGTGGAAACGTTGTGGAGGCAAGAGTGTTGCGATCGTGCATGTGGGTGTGGTTACATAGTTGTGGCTAACTACATCGCCACTTTTTGTATACAGTGAGTACACAAGCTCCTGACCCTCCTCTAACGGCATCGGTGGAAGCGGATCGGCGAACAGGCGCTTGGAGACGTCCTCTGGTACGAGCATCCCCGTCGTCGGACGTGTAGAACCTCCTGAGCCCGGGTACCTGCCCCTCTTGGCAGTGTGCGGCGACGAACAGGAGGCGAGGGGCCGTCATGGGGGCTCGGCCAAACCAGGGGTTCGGCCGGCCCCCTTTTGGCGCCCCTTGGCGTCTCCTTCGACACTAGCGCAGGGATGATCGCCAATAATGTCTTGGTGACATGCTCGGCTTCCAGGTCGACCTCCACGGCTGCAAGCGCGAGATTCGCCGGTGAGGGCTCTCGCTCGAGGGCAAAGGTGGACAAGGCTTTGTTGAATGGTACGATCACCTTGCCGGCCATGGGAAAGCTCAGGGTTGTGGAAAGGAAGAGAGCTAGAAGATCGAGAATGGAGGTGAGGATGAAAGGAGGAGGAGAGGATCATTTTAAAGGCAAAGCCGGGAGAAAATTTCCATTCTGCAGCCCGGCACGTATGGAAATGAAAAGGGGTCGTTCGAGGGGATTCAAATACGAAAAATGGAGCGCTGACACTGCCAGGTGGGGTCGGCCGACCCAGGGGTTTGGCTGGCCCCACTTGGGCCCCTCTGGCTTCCATCCTTCTTTCATGGGTCAGGGGCCACAGGGTGGCCCACGTGCAAGTGGTTTTGGATTTTATTTTTGGGCCGAGGAGTTTGAAATGTGTCGAATTCTACTAAATTTATGATATCAAACTCCTCACTGGAGTTATATGGCATATGCAAAACTTTTAAACGCTGGCTATTTACCTTGAAAAACTTACTGTCGTCGTCTTGAAGCGTGACGGCCCCGTGTGACGATGCGTTGACGATGGTGTACGGCCCTTTCCACTTGCCTCGGAGCTTGCCTTCGCCGAAGAGCTTAACCCTGGAATTAAATAATAATATCTTATCTCCGGGTTTGAATTCTTTCGGTTTGATCCTCTTGTCGTGCCATCTTTTTGTTCTGTCTTTGTAGATCTTGGTACTGTGGTAAGCCTTCTCCCTCCATTCTTCCAACCCGGCCAGTTGAATCTGTCGATTCTTTCCAGCTTACTTTAGGTCCATGTTCCATTGCCGGATGGCCTAGTGGGCTCTGTATTCTAGTTCCACTGGCAGATGGCATGTTTTGCCGTAGACGAGTTGGAATGGAGACATTCCTATGGGGGTTTTGTATGCTATCCTGTATGCCCAGAGTGCATCAGGCAGCTTACTTTTCCATCCTTTCCCCATCTCGTTGACGGTCTTCTGCAGAATATTTTTGATTTGTTTGTTGGAAGTTTCTGCCTGACCGTTTATTTGTGGGTGGTATGGGGTGGCAATGTTATGTTTGGCGCCTAACTCCCTCAGGTAGTTCCGGAAGGTTTTGTCAATGAAGTGTGATCCCCTGTCACTTATGACCATTCGTGGAGTTCCAAATCGGGGGAAGATGACTTCTTGGAACATCTTCCGGGCGTGTTTGGCGTCAGCAGCTCTGCATGGTAGTGCTTCCACCCACTTGGATACGTACTCCACTACTACCAATATGTACTCGCAATCCTGGGACATTGGGAATGGTCCCATGAAGTCGATGCCCCAAACGTCGAATAGTTCGACTTGGAGATTGTTTGTGAGGGGCATTGCATTGCGAGTTGTTATGCCACCCTGCATCTGGCATCTTCGGCACCTTCGAATGAATTCTTTGGTGTCTTCATACATTGTTGGCCAGAAGAAACCACTTTGCCAGATCTTTGCTTGAGTTCTGAATGCTCCATAGTGGCCTCCATATGCTGCGGTGTGGCATTTCTCGATGATTTGCATGGCTTCTACTGCGGGTACGCATCGTCTTAGCAGACCATATGAGCATACCCTGTACAGGTATGGATCATCCCAAAGATGTCGACGGCTCTCGTAGATAAGCTTTTTCTTGTTCTCCCCTAGTGGCATGTATCCTGCAACCATAAAGTTCACAATATTTGCGTACCATGGGGTAGAGTCTATCACCTTTAGGAGCATGTGATCGCGTAGATAATCATTTATTGGAGGTTCCTGCAAGTTAGTAACCTACATACGCGATAGATGATCTGCAACAGTATTATCTACTCCCTTTTTATCTTTTATTTTAAGGCCAAATTCTTGGAGTAGGAGAATCCATCTTATTAAACGAGGTTTAGCATCTTTCTTGGTGAGCAAGTATTTTAAAACTGCATGATCAGTATAAACAATAACCTTTGCTTCAACTAGATAAGATCTAAACTTATCTATAGCAAAGACAACTGTCAGGAGCTCCTTCTCTGTGGTTGCATAATTGAGTTGGGCTCCAGTCAGTGTTTTGCTTCCGTAAGCGATTGCGTGATGCTTTTTATCTTTGGTTTGGCCTAAGACTACCCCAACAGCAAAGTCGCTAGCATCACACATTATTTCGAAGGGAAGGCTCCAATCAGGAGGTTGGATGATCGGAGCCGAGACGAGTGCCTTTTTAAGAGAGTTAAAGGCTTTTAAGCACTCATCGGTGAATTTGAAGGGTGCATCTTTAACTAACAGGCTTGTGAGGGGTCTAGCAGTTTGTGAAAAGTCCTTAATAAATCTTATGTAGAACCCAGCGTGACCTAGGAAGCTACGAATGCCCTTAACGTTCACTGGAGATGGAAGTTGTTCTATGACCTCAATCTTGGCTTTATCCACCTATATTCCTCTTTCGGACACCAAGTGTCCGAGGACAATGCCTTCACGGACCATGAAATGACATTTCTCCTAATTGAGAACCAGGTCCTTTTCTTGGCATCTTTGTAAGACCTTGTCTAAATTTTCAAGACAATGATTGAAAGTTTTTCCATAGACGGAGAAATCGTCCATGAAAACTTCCATGATTTCCTCAATCTTGTCGGAAAAGATAGACATCATGCATCTATGGAATGATGCAGGAGCGTTACATAGACCAAAGGACATTCTACGATAAGCATAGTGTCAGACCCGGGCCCACGGGATTGTGCACATCGCATAGATGTGAGGAAGATTCCGGATACACACAAGGAAGGAAGAAACTAGACTCCAACTAGAACTCCTCTGTAATCCTCCTAGGACTCTACTTTGTAATCCTCCTAGGACTCCTATCTTGTAAACCGACTAGAATTCCACCCCCTGGACTATATAAAGGAGGGCGGTGTACCTAGATCGGTATGAACCAATATATAGCTAGATTGCTCTCAACAGAGCACAACACCCCAGCGCAGGGCGCAATATACCAAACCACCACACAGGACGTAGGGTATTACGCTATTCCGGCGGCCCGAACCTGTCTAAATCTGTGTCTTGTGTCCTTGCGTTTACCTTCAAGTTCCAGATTCGACGATTTGCTCCCAACAATCTCCTACCTTAGGGCATCCCAAGGTAGGCGAGCATTAAAAATACCGACACATAGGTTCCGTAGGGACATGTAAATGTGGTCATACTCTGGTCGTCGGGATGGATTGGGATTTGATGATAACCCGAATACCCATCGAGAAAACAGAAGAAGGAGTGCTTAGCTAGCCGTTCTGACATTTCATCAATGAACGGAAGTGGAAAGTGATCCTTCTTTGTAGTTGCGTTGAGTTTTTAGCAATCTATGCACATTCTCCATCCCGTGACGGTTTGTTGAGGGATTAGTTCATTTTTGTTGTTTTCAACGACCGTCATACCTCCCTTCTTTGGTACTACCTGGACTAAGCTAACCCACTCGCTATGTGGCACGGGATAAATTATCCCGCCATGCAGGAGTTTCAGGACCTCTTTCTTGACAACCTCTCGCATCGTATTGTTGATCCTACGCTGAGGCTCCCTAGAAGGTGCTTTTGAAGGATCTATCGGAATACGATGCGTGCAGAGGGTAGGGCTGACTCCCTTAAGGTCTTGGAGCGAGTACCCGAACACGGATCTATGCTTTTCCAAAACAGCAATTAATTTTATTGTTTCCTTGTCAGATAGCTTGTCGCTAATGATGACGGGGCTTTCAATTTTATCATTTAGAAAAGCATAGAGGAGCCCAGAAGGAAGAGGTTTCAGCTCTATGGGTTGACGAGGAGGTTGTTCATGAGTAGGTAACTCAAAGGTTTCATCCTGATCGTCTTCTTCTTCGGTAAAGAGTTCAGCATCTTGGGGTGTAGGTTTGGTCATGGAATCTTTTGACCGAAGGATTGGTAAGCTAATGTCCTTACCCCCAAGAGTTACATCGAGTGTTCCTGAAGGGGAAATGCTTTGGAACATCTTCTCGATGGGATGCCCGATTAAAACGTTGAAGTCTTGGACTTCGAAGATATGAAAATCTAGTGCAAGCTCAGTCTTATCGTACCACACAGGTACTTTATGAAAGATTCCGATCCCTTCCATGGTGGAACGAGGTCCACTCCATAGGGATCTCGAGGTCAGGAGCAATGGGTTGTCACTTAGGTGGCTAAGTGCAAAGGATGCTGACATGATATTTGCTCGACCGTGGGCTGTAAAGAGCTAAGACAGCAGTTTCTTAGATGAAACAGGGTAGAGTATATAAGGGGGTTTGAATTCAAATTGCTTCGAGTGACATCTGCCCTTCGTGCACCCATTCACTATTCATGACAGTTGTCACCCCTTTAACTTCTTCTTGTAAAGAAGCTTTATCCGGAGGGGTTACTGGGTCCCTAGAAACTGAAGGTCTCTTTTCACGGGGATACATCGAGGTGTTTCCATAGTTTTGAAAAAATGTCTTCCTCGATGTTGAAAGGAAACTCCGGAGGTTGAATTTCTTCTTCCTCCGTTGTTTCTGGTTCGGGGGAAGATTCGGTGGTTGGTTCTATGGGATGTGGTGATGAAATTGTAGAATCAACCAACGGAACTTCCTCATGGCTTGAGGATTCCGCTATCGGAAGGGTTTCTGTGAAGGATGTGTTCTCTAGGATACGATCCAGGAGAGCTTCTCCTTCGGCTGTGGTTTTATGGGTGAACGATCATCCGGCAGAGATGTCAAGCTATAGGGCAGATTCCTTGCTAAGTCCTAACCAGAAGTGTTGAAGCAACACGTGGTTAGGGATAGACAAGTCTGGGCCGGCATGCCTAAGTTGTGAAAACCTGGCCCAGGCTGCACCTAAGGATTCCTTCTCATCCTGACGAAAGTCGAGGATTTCTTTCCGTAGGGAAGAGATGCGAGAAATGGGGAAGAACGTGAGACAGAATCTATCCCGTAGTTCTTCCCATTCTCAGTTTACCTTTCCTACGTTATGGGCGTACCATTGCCTCCCCCTCTCATTGAGAGAGAAGGGAAACAACTTCCACTGAAGTGTTTCTTGTGCCATGCCTACGATTGACAGACATGAGCACAACTGCTCGAACTCTCGTAGGTGATGGTAGGGATTTTCGTTATCATATCCCAAGAAGGTTTGTTCCCGAACCATGGCTACAAAGCCAGGGTGAAGCTGGAAGCTGTGATTGGCTTCGACGATTGTGGTTTTGGATAGAAAGGTTTTCCATGGTAAAAGAAAAGGATAAAAGAAAAAAAGGTAAAAGAAAAGATACACGAGCAAACTTGGTTCGAAGATAACTACAGCAACCGTTCCCCGGCAATGGCGCCAGAAATGCTTTTGGTATTTCTTAACGTTCACAGAATAATCCGCAAGCGCACGGAAAGTACCGTTGTAGCACTTCACCCAGAGAGTATTCAGGGTATCGTAATTTTACAGGGAACGGAGGTGTAATGATCTTCTGGCTAGCTTAACCTAGGAGAACAAGAAGTAGGAGAGCTTCGGGTAGTGTGGTTTATCTACGGCCAAGGATCAAGGCAGGGTAAACTTAGGCTCGTCACTTGTTTACTTTGGGCACCGGTCTGACCCAGGTACTGTTAGGGAGCTCCGGCTTGTGGCTCTACGCCGTACTCGGACATGGGGAATGCACTAACCACGAAGCAGCTTTGTAGCGGACCGACAGGGCTGTCACCACCTACGGTCTACCTCGCAATACTGTGGAGCACGAGGCAACACAAAGACAATTTAGGACCTAAGCACCATGCTTAAGCCTTCAACTACGTACTCCAGCGTTGCGCAGGGTTACCCGTCTTTATTAGGGGCCCTCTACGTTACTAGAACGTACGATGAACCCGTAAACAAATGAATAGCTTAAGAATACTGAACCTAGAACTTAACAGAAGATGAACTCCGGATACTTACTCAAGTGATTCGTACCCGTCGAAATACAAGATGAAGAGAGGCCAACACGTCCAGCTCTTCTCCGATCCTCCACCTCGCACACTTCCCTACTCTAATGATATAAGTGGAGTCCTACTACTACTCCTCCTTGTGTATGTGATGGAATGAATGAATGGTGAATGCTTGAGAGGGTGTGTCAATGCTCCTTATATAGTGTGGAGAGGTCGGTTCCTGGGTGAGAAAAGCGCGGGAATGTTGGCAACCGACGTTGGGATGGCGGTGGCAACCTTCCTTCCAAAGCTGAGGGGGCCGGGAACCCGTCCAGGTTCGGCTAGCCCCACTCTACCGCCTTTGCCCACCGACTTTTGCAGGGAGACTGGTGAGTGGGCCCTCTTGATTATACGTCGGTGCCGAGGCTTCATTCGTCGGTTTGCCCTACTTTGTGGGCCCTCATTGTAAGTGTGACGCAGGGTTGGATATTTCGTGCATTTGTGTTGCGTCTTTTGTATGTTTTTGCCTTATTCTGTGTATGGGTGCCTGCAATCCAAGAATCACCAAAACTTCGGGAAATGGTTAGAAATAAGCCCTATAACTATTTTTGGTGTTTGAAAGTCATGAAAAGATGCAAGAGTTGATGGTTTTATTTCTGACTTAAGGACCGTCAACACGCCACTGTTGCCGACGCCCAAGGTGGAGTCTGGCGGCTAGGGCCTCCACGGAGGCGCCGCGGGCAACGACCTGTTCAATGCGTACATGAGCATGGAGGGCATGGACGGGCTCAACAACAACTCCGATGGGGACAGCCACGGGAGCAGCGGCATACGCACCAACGGCACCGACAGTAGCGAGAACGAGTCCGATAACTACGGCAGCGGCGGCGACAGCCAGTTCCTACTCGGGGGTGATGCGACGCTGCCACTCGCCAGCTATATAGCTGAGCTCCACCGACCGTGCAAGGCAGCAGTGAGTGGGCGAGAGCCACTGGTTGACCGAGGATGAGCTCCGTCGGCTGCAAGAAGCATCGGCAGTCTTACCGAGCCTGCTGCGCGGCGAGCTCCTCCGGCGTTGGGTGCGCTCCCTCCACGGCGAGTGAGCACCGATGGTGAGAAAACTAATCTAGGCCCACCAAACTTTGCCTGCCCAAACACAATGCAGGCTGCACTAGCTGGATACGCTCAAATCGGTCGTTCCTAGCAATGTAGGCCGAAGGGTTGCTTTTGCACTACCCGGGCCTGGCTTAGAGGCCGATGCAGGGAACCAAACATTGGCCGGCTGCACTGCGGAAGCCTGGCTAGAGGCTAATGCACCCATCCAATCACACCCTAAACTCCTTACAAAAATATTAGCTGAAAGACTGTAGGCTCTTATCCTTGACTTTATTCATGCAAACCAATATGGATTTATCAAAGGAAGAACCATACAAGATTGCTTGGCCTGGAGCTTTGAGTACATCCATCAATGTCATTAGAGCAAAAGACAAATCATAATACTAAAGTTGGAGTTTGCAAAATCCTTTGATACAGTGGAGCATTTTGCAGTGCTAAACATGATGGATCATTAGGGGTTCCCAGAATTATGGATAAAATGGATGAAAATGATTTTCTCTTCTGGTTTTTCATCCATCCTGCTTAATGGTGTTCCTGGAAAACAATTTCATTTCAAGAGAGGGGTGAGACAAGGGGATCCTCTGTCCCCTTTTCTTTTTGTGTTAGCAGCTAAACTTGTGCAATATCTGGTCAATGATGCCTATCACCAAGGACACCTGCATCTTCCTATCTCTCAACCTACCAGTGATTTCTCCATCATTCAATATGCTGATGATACTCTGTTGCTTACGCAAGCTGATGCAGCCCAAATAGCTCATTTAAAAGGAATGATTTTGCCCTCTCCACTAGACTGAAAGTAAATTTCAGCAAATCTTCTATGATTCCCATCAATGTTCCTGAGGATAGCATGGTAAACCTTGTTGCTGTCCTCGGCTGCCAAATTGGTTCTCTACCTTTCACTTACTAAGGTCTTCCAATGGGTACCCCCAAACCAAGGATGACAGATCTGACACCTATGATGGACAAGGTAGAGAAGGCTTTCAGGTTGCTCCTCCTTACTATCCTACACAAGAAGACTAGGAATGATCAACTCAGCCATTACACCAATCACTACCTATGCTATGTGTACAATCAAGCTACTAGCAGGGGTAATAGAAAACATTGACAGAGCTAGAAAGCAATGTGTATGGAGAGGCAACAATCAGTCAAATAGAGGTGGTAACTTAGTAGCTTGGCAAAAAGTTCAAAAACCTAAGATCAAGGGTGGCCTAGGTGTCCTGAACCTAAGGCTACAGAATGATGCCTTATTGCTGAAGCAGCTACACAAATTTTACATGAAATCAAATACCCCATGGTGTAATCTGATTTGGTCAAAATATTATCAAAGTAGGGTACCCCATGCTACAAGAGAGGTGGGATCCTTCTCGGGGAAGGATGTTCTGAGACTTAACACCATCTATAGAGGAATTGCCAGATGTACTATTGGTAATGGCTCCACTGTAACATTCTGGGATGATCATTGGACTCATGATATTCTCTCCTCCAAATACCCAAGACTATATTCTTTTGCAAAGGATCAAAACATTTCACTTCAGAAAATCATGCAGACAGAAGATATCTCAATGATATTTAACCTACCACTCTCTGAACATGCCATGAATGAACTACTGTTAATGCAACATGATATTCAGCAGGTCAACTATGATGAAAACTCTATAGACACTTGGTCCTTCCTATGGGGAAACAATCAGTACACATCAAGACGATTCTACAAGTTAGCTTTCAAACATCTACAAGTACCAAAGACTTACATGGATCTGGAAATCTAAGTGCACACCAAGACTCAAATTCTTTCCTTGGCTCATTCTGATAGATAGGCTGAACACCAAAGAAATGTTGCAGAGACAAAATTTTCATGTTCAACCAAACAACCACTGTGTGCTATGCAATGACCAAGTTGTGGAAGATGTCAACTGCCTCTTTTTTTATTGTCCTTTTGCCACGGTTTGCTGGCAAAAATTTAATTCTCATGGGATACTACTCTGGATATCCATACCCGACTTGAGCGTGGAAGACTTGCTATGAACTTACCCTACTACATTGAAATCTTCATCATCGCGGCCTCGTAGCTCTAGAACATTAGAAATGGCAAGATTTTTGAAGGTCACCCAGTGAGCATTCAGCTTTGGATCATTAGGTTCAAGGCATAGATCATACTCCAATTACACAGGGTTAGAGAGGAACATAGATCCACTATTGTATAGTGGCTTGACTCAATTTTGTAATCGGTCTCCCAACCCCCCTCCCTCTCCTCTCTCTCTGCTTTGTAAGTATCTCTGTAACTTGTAAAAACTTCACTTTCAGTTCTCTTAATACAAATGTTGTGGGGATCTCCCCCACAGTTTTAGTTCAACAAAAAAAACTATGGTTGGGGGCCCTTGTCACACTACGCTATAAAAAGAGGGTGGGGGCCACTGGCTCTGTTAATGAGGTTCACCAGAGCCGCAAATTCCACCGACAAACCCTAACCCGTCTTGAGGGAGCACAGGAGTGACGGGAAGATCCCTCCGCCACGCCGCCGCCGCCACCGTCGACACTGGTGACGCAACGCCGATGTCATCACCCCGAACCACGACACCACTGCAACGCCTCTGCCCCGAGATATCGCCCCAGAGCGGATTTGCACTGACGAACACCGAGATGGCAGGTAGCTCAAGCTCCACCGGCGAGGGTCCTCTCTCTTCTCTCTTATCTCTCTCTCTCTCCCCCCCTCCCGCTCCCTCTCCCTCATTCCTTCCCTCCCTCTCTCTCTCTTCTCTCTCTCTCTGGTGATCCAAAGAATTCTACACATCCCAA
The DNA here is from genome assembly GCF_016808335.1 of Panicum virgatum. Taxonomy (NCBI): domain Eukaryota; kingdom Viridiplantae; phylum Streptophyta; class Magnoliopsida; order Poales; family Poaceae; genus Panicum; species Panicum virgatum. The sequence goes on along the minus strand of NC_053145.1, from coordinate 28,587,970 downwards.
TGGCCCGCCATGGCGTAGTAGGCCGCAAACAAGATGCGGTCATCACCGAGGACCGCATAGAGCGATAGGAGCGAGGACAAGCACAACCAGCAGCACTGGGGCCGGCAGACCGCATTCAAAAGCTTCGGCGGGAGCACCTTGAGGTAGAGCTGGGCAGGTGACAGTGCTATCGCCGCTGCGCATGCGCGTGGGACTGCTCTGCCTCGGCGGTGGCGTCGATGGACGCATCGCTGACTAAGGCCATGGTTATGGGGCTCCCCGATGAGCAAGACAAGGTGGGGATGGTTGGCTGTGCCGTGTCCATATGTTGCGGCCTCTATGGTGCCGGCGTACGGCGGCCACAGGCGCATATGTGCCAGTGTCATTGCTGAGGCTGACGCGGTGGCCAGTGAGCTCGAGCCCATGGTCAAGATGGGGAGCGGGGAGATGGAGAGGGGGCACACAGGAATAGAGAAAGGAAAATTGACCTCGGCAACCATTTATTAAGGCAAAATTGACTTTTCAGACTCCCTTAGACCACAAATAAATATTTTATTAGCTGTGGTGTCCTGTGGCAAATTAACATGAAGAAGTGTGATTCAGCAAAGACAAAAATGAGCGGTGTCTTGCAACCAATATCACATTTCTTCTAGAGTGTCCCTAAGCAAAATTACCCTTAAACTTTTTTTTCTCCTCTCTAGGAGAAAGCATGCATGAAAAGAACTGTGAAGATCTATCTTTATATCCCGTCTACAAAGACGAGGGATCTGCTTGCATATAGCCGTTATTAAGTGCTTTTTTTTCTAAAAACGAATCAAGTCCATAGTTGTACAGTTAGTACTTTGTCAGGTATCGCCTCTAGAAGTTATGTAATTTGAACTACGTTACCCTCTTAACTCAAGTTGTACCGCATCTTAGTTGGGAGTGTAATGAGAAGGTGCGGACGTTCAAAGCATTTTGACAAAGAAAGGGGACTGGCTGGGTTGGCTCGACTAGCTTAAAACGAACGTGCAGTATCAATAGTGAACAACATTTGCATGCATCATTTTAAGTTGCCATGCCAGGTTGCCTCTAATTTGTTCTGACCTGTTGTCCGCCAAATCGTTGTTATCTCGCTGCCTACAAGTTCGGGACCAGATCTTACATTCAAACATCGAAATATCACCCGTATTTCGTGCCCATCCACAAACACCAGAATCCCGCCACATTTGTTATTTGAGGTTATTACAACACAAACAAGTGAACAACTAGTGATACTGCATGGCGGCGAAGATACCTGTTCTTGTGCTATATAACCAAAGTTACTACTATGTCTATACACGCTGGCACACAACAATCTCCACAAACTATCTTACCGGCGGAGTCATCTGAAGTTGCAAGGCATCTTTGGGGCTGTATTCTTTAATTGAATATTCAGCTTGCCACCTGAATGGCTGAATCTATACAGTTAACGGTGACCACCAATGGATCTACAACTCAACTGTACAGAGAGCTGCAGTCCTGAAATCAATGGGTGCATCGACAGGTGGATGTGTGGTGAGCACTCTCCATTTCTTTGTCCCAGGGTTGTACACCTGTAACTCCAGAGCCAGCTTCTTCTTCAGCTGCCTCCAAGGACCTGAGGCTTCGACAGGAACTTCTGCAGATCTGAGCATGTAAAGTTCCCCATTCATTGATACGAAACCGCAAGATTCAGTGTTTCGGATCCTCCTCCTCGTGGTAGCCTCTCTCAGCCACCTGTTTGAAGCAAAGGCATACCTGAACACAGCGATGTTCAAAGTATCAGTAACATATATGACTACAGATGGTAAAATAGCAGAGTATGAATCATGAATGGGACTGAAAACTAACAGCACAACTGTGAGCTTAAAAAAAAAGGTCAAACTCCTAATTACATGCTACAGCTCTTCACTCTTCAGCATTCACATCTTGTGATTTCCAAAAACATGAACAGCTTACATTAAGAACAAAACTGGTGAACATAAAGGACCAAAAGAAAATGATATGCTGCAGCAAACAACCAATCAGTTGCCTGTTCATATAATGCTATCAAAGAAAGATGTCATGTCATATACTTCACATGAATTCCCATGCTGTGTGTAAAACTTTAGTTCACAAGTTTCACCACAGCCACAGGTAATATAAATTTGCAGCAGAGGAACAATTCAGAACCCATGAGCTACAGTCACAGCATAGTCAAAGGAAACAAATATACGGTGACTCTTTACTATAAAATTGTATCATCCCTATGAACCACCCTCATCAACATATTGATGCCAATCCCGATTCCCAAAAGAAGATGTCCAATGTGGACATCATTCACCATAAAGTTTTGAGGTGGAAACAATAATTAGTTACCAAAAATAGTTCTGTCTAATGGGCAGCTTTCCTTAAATTACAGTCTCATACAAGAAACTAAATAGTTTTTATGTTCCAGCAATAGAAACAAGAGGTTAATAGCAACATTAGTTGTCCAGGTAGAATGCACAGAAAAGCTGCATGGTCTATCCGACCCGAATTAGGATCAACATTAGCAGCCAATATGTGGCATTGTGTTGTCTTGGAGACGTTATAAGGTCTACAATCTTTGCATTATGAAGCACTTTTGCATAAATCAATAATCATGCATGCCTTTTGTAGAACATAACAGTGAACTGCTCGAGACTCACTTTAGCTTGTTTTAGCAAACAATAATTTAGGTTTACATTTAAAGTAATATAATCAGTTCAGCTAATTTTTTTTTTCGAAAACGCAGGAGAACTGCGCTTCATTGTATTAGAGAGAAAAAAATAGTCCCCATACAAAGCTCATCTCTCATACGGGGACCAAATATGAGAGATGAGTTCAAAAGCACAAGACTAGCCTATGCAACAAAAAGGACCTGACCATAACCAAGACCTAGACATCTAGAGAGCGCCAGCCAAGCCCAGGCCTTGAAGCTTTTTAGCTCCGGCCAGGCACCACAGGTTATGCTCATCTTTGATTTCCCTCATGATGGAGGCGACCGAAGGGGCCATCCCCTCGAACACACAGGCATTCCTGTGTTTCCATATCATCCATGCACCCAAAATTATTAGGGAATTTACTCCTTTTTTATATTCCTTCTTCATCTTTTTCATCACTTTGCGCCACCACTCAACGAAGCTGTGATCCCGCTGCATGGGAATGCAATCACCAAGATTCAGAGGCGCTAGAAGATTAAACCAAACCTGTCTAGCAACCACACGAGGCCAACAAGTGCTACTCTGTCTCAATTTCTTGGTCACATAAAGGGCACTGATTAGGATGAGGCAGCCCTCTCTTTTCAAGATGATCAGCTGTCCAGCACCTATTGCCCAGCACCTATTGCGAATGGCCAACTAAAGAAAGACTTTACACTTATTTGGAGCCCAAGATTTCCAAAGACTTTTCCATGGCTCAAAGGTTATAGAACCCTGAAAATAAGCCCGGTATGCAGACTTAGAGGAGCAACATCCCCCAGATTCCAATCTCCAAACATGTCGATCCTCCATCTCATTTAACTCGAAGTCTTGGACACAATCCCATAGCTGCAAAAATTCCCTGATTACACTCCAAGTCAAACCGCCACGTATTTCAGTAACCCATTTGTTATTGGTCAAAGCATCTGCCACTGATTGTCTTCGAACTCTAGGAGGCACACATGCAAAGACAGCAGGTGCCAGGTTCTCCACTGAACAGCCATGCGGCCATTTATCTGACAAAAACAGCGTGTTATGTCCATTTCCTACCTCTGTGTTAACTGCGATGGTAAATGCTGGAAGGAATAAACTCAATTGATTCCTCCAAACCCTAGAAGGGTGGGTATATAGTATACAATACATGGGCCTCATAGATGGGCCTGGGACTCCTGTATGGGCCAACACACACATACTCCAACACCCCCCCCCCCCCCGTCTGAACTGCTGGCGCCGCGGAGTTCGAGACTTGACAAGAAACAAAGAAGTACACACAACCCCCCCCCCCCCCCCGGCAGCCTCAACTAGGCACAGGTGACGTTGAGGCTGGAGCGAAACTCAGAGAATGTCGAGGAGGGGAGACTCTTGGTGGAGATGTCAGCGAACTGGGAGGTGGTCGGAACATGGAGAACCCGAACATCTCCGACAGCCCATGTTATCTAGTCGTCCGACTAATCGCGATTAGTCGCGATTAGTCGGGCTTATCGGTCCGATGACCCCGATAAGGGACACCGAGTAGGTTTGGGCGACTAGTTTTCTAGTCGTCGACTAGTCGCGATTAGTCGCGCCGATCAGGTTGGAAAACGATCGGACTTGAGATTGTTTTGTGGGCTATTTGAGTTGTGGGCCTGGGCCGGTGACGGTTGGAAAGGTGGCTCATTAGATTTTTGGTATATAGAGGCTGAGACAGAGTTCTGGACAGTTCACAAATCATCTCTCACAAGTGAAAAATCGACCATCATTGTTGCCTTCATGCTTGCTTTTTATTAAGTAATATGCAGTACATATATCATATCGGTCCTGGGACACATAGGACGACTAGGCAGACGACTAGGACCGACTAGGCTCGACTAATCGGCATGATCGACGACTAATCGCGACTAGTCGTCTGATCGGTCCCATGGCGACTAGGTCCGACTAGACGATTTGAAAACATGGCCGATAGCAACCCGGTCACGAACAAAGTGCAAGTCGATCTCCACATGCTTCGTCCGCTGATGTTGAACCGGGTTTGTGGAGAGGTACACAGCGCTGACGTTGTCGTAGTAGACGAGAGTGCTCTTGACGAGCGGGCTGTGAAGCTCAGCCAAGAGCTGTCGGAGCCAGAATGCTTCCGCCACACCATTAGCGATAGCCCAGTACTCCGACTCTGCACTGGAGCGGGAGAACCGGCTGCCGTTTGGACGACCAGGAGACAAGGTTGCCACCGAGGAAAACGGCATAGCCGGAAGTGCTCCGACGAGTGTCCGGACACCCCGCCCAATCAGCGTCGATGTAGACGACGAGCTCAGCGGAGGAAGACGGGTGGAGGAGCAGGCCGTAGTCGATAGTGCCACGGACGTATCGGAGAAGGCGCTTCAAAGTATTGAGATGTGACTCCCGGAGGTCATGCATATGAAGGTAGACCTACTGAATAGCATATGTGAGATCCGGCCTGGTGAAAGTGAGGTACTGCAGAGCACCAGCAATACTCCAGTAAGTAGTAGGAGCCCATATCCGCAGACAGCTTCGCCTGAGTGTCGACAGGAGTTGAATAGGGATTGCAATCAGTCATCCCTGCCCGCTCCAGAATATCAAGAGTATACTGCCGCTGTTGAAGGAACATGCCAGAAGGACAATGCTTAACAGTGACACCCAAGAAGTGATGGAGCACACCAAGATCCTTCATAGCAAACTCTTGCTGCAGGGACATGATGATGCGCTGAAGCAAGAGCTGACTGGAAGCTGTGAGAATAATATCATCCACATAGAGGTGCAGATAGGCAGTCTCAGACCCATGGCGGTAGATGAACAAAGAAGTGTCCGACTTGACCTCCATGAACCCCAAAGTCAGCAAGAACATGGCAAACCGAGAGTACCATGCCCGAGGAGCCTGCTTCAGGCCGTAGAGACTTGTTGAGCCGGCAGACCATCTCAGGACGACTGGAATCCACAAAACCCGCTGGCTGACTACAGTAGACTGTCTCAGTCATGCCATGAAGAAAAGCATTCTTCACGTCCAGCTGGTGCACAAGCCAGGAGCGAGATAGAGCTAGCGAGAGGACTGTGTGAACTGTAGCAGGCTTCACCATTGATCTGAAAGTCTCATCATAGCCCACACCAGGCCGCTGGGTGAAACCCCGGAGAACCCAGCGAGCCTTGTAGCAATCCAGAGTACCATCAGCACGCCGCTTATGTGTCCAGATCCACTTGCCAGTGACCATGTTGCAACCAGACGGGCGTGGTACGAGATCCCACATCTGGTTGGCAAGAAGAGCCGCGTGCTCCTCTTCCCTCGCGCGACGCCAATGAGGATCCGCCAAGGCGTCACGGACGGAGGAGGGTACCGGAGAGATCCACTGATCTCCCGCGATGGCTGAGAGGGTCGCGGGCCGAAGAACGCCAGCCGCCCGCCGCGTCACCATGGGATAAAAGAATATGTCTAGGATCCCGATGGAGGACAGGCGGGTGGTACACCGCCGGCTCAGTGTGAGAGCGAGCCGGAGCACGATGCGACGGCTCCGTCGGACGGCGCTCGTAGACGCGCAAAGGAGTCGCGTAGCACGCGGGAACCACCGGGAGCAGAGCCGGAGGTCCTGGATCCGACGCAGGGGCCGGCACCACACAGCGCTGGTAGACCCGCACGGGCTGGGCGTACTGCGCGGGAGGTGCAGGAACCGGCCCCGCCAGAGCCGCGCCAGATGCGACTGACGGCGCCGGTGCCGCGCGTGGCGCAGCAGAGACCGTCGGAAGCGATGCCGGTGCACCAGGGAAACCTGCTGGACACGGACAAGCAGACAAAGGTGGCTGAACCACCGGGTCAGTCGGAAACATGGAGTCCAACTCGTGGTCGGGGTAGGTGTAGAGGAGGTGGAGAAAGGGAAATCCGACTCGTCAAACACGTGTCAGGGATAATGATCCGGCGAGAGGTGAGGTTAAAGCAGCGGTACCCCTTGTGGTCTGGGGAGTAACCAAGAAACACAGAACCAGTCGAACGAGGCGCCAACTTATGAGAAGCAGTGGCGGAGAGGTTAGGGTAACACGCACACCCGAAGACACGAAGGTGGTCATATCGAGGAGGGGTACCGAAAAGAGCGCAGTGCGGAGTGGGAGCAGGGGAAGGAAGGCGGTTAAGCAAGTAGGTGGCAGTGTGAAGGCTCTCTGCCCAGAAGCATGGAGGAAGAGAGGCCTGGAGCAGAAGGGTGCGCATGACATCATTAGTGGTGCGAATCATCCGCTCAGCCTTGCTGTGCTGAGGAAAAGTATACAGACAAGACATACACAGCTGAACACCTCGAGAGAGGAAGAAGGAACGAGAGGTGTTGTTATCGAACTCACGGCCATTATCGCACTGGACGGCCTTAATGGTGAGGCCGAACTAGGTGGACACCCAGGCAAAGAAGTGGAGGAGGGTGGGAAACGTCTCAGACTTAGTGCGAAAAGGAAAAGTCCAAGAAAAATGAGAAAAATCATCGACCACCACCAAATAGTACTTATAGCTAGAAATACTGAGTACAGGAGAGGTCCACAGGTCACAGTGAACAAGATCAAAAGCATGAGCTGCATGAGAAGTATAAAAAGAAAGTCTAACATGACGACCTAATTGGCACGCATGACAAATATGCTCATCAGGAGCCCTAGTACAAGGACATATGCACTACGACTGAGGTGAGCCAAAAAATCGCGGCCGGAATGACCAAGCCGGCGATGCCAAGTAATAGAAGATGAAGTCGCGGTGAATGCAGCTGACGAAGGGGAAGTCGAAGGTGGGGGAGCGGAAACAGGAAGATAGGGTGTAAAGGGGCCCCATGTTGTCATATTGTAGAAGTGGACGCCGGGAAGCCAAATCCTTCACAGTAAGACCAGAAGAGTCAAATTCGACAGAACATGAATTGTCAGCTGTAAATTGGCGAATGGAAAGAAAATTGTGGACCATGTTGGGAGCAACAAGAACATTGGAAAGACAAAAAGAACCAAGAGCAGTACCCACGAAGGTGATAGGAAGACAAGGCCCATCACCAACCATGATAGAAGAGGGGCAAGAAGGATTGGGGGGTGTCGGACAGAAGAAAGAATACCAGCATCAGGCATGGTGTGGAACGAAGCCCCCCCCCCCCCGAGTCAGCGATCCAGTCGGTACTGACTGGCCGTGTCAGCCCCATCGTACTGAAGGACTGTGCCAGAGCAGCCTGGTCCCATCCCCCAGACCAGGGCTAAGGCGGGCTGGGCTGCGCGGGTGGAGTTCAGGGCGGCATGAGCGGAGAGTGGCGCCCGTGAACATAACCGCTGGCTGGTGCTGAGGACGAGGAGCCCCTGGGCCCTGGAATGGCCACATCGAGTTGCGCCCTGAACATGGGTTGTTGATGGATGGCCAGGGCACACGAGCGGAGCAGGAGGTGTGGGTGTGCTCCGACGACCGGTACGACCACCACCCCCACCACGCCCCCCTCGCCGACGATGCCCCCCCCCCCACCCCCGCTTGGCCCGGGGGGAGGAGCACCAAGAAGAGAGGTGGCAGGCGGGGCGGAGGAGTAGCAACGGGCGCAGTGGAGGAGGCGGAGGAGGAGGCGACAGTGACGGTGAAGTCGACAATCGGCTGCCGGTCGGAGGTGTCGAAGAGGTAGTGCTCCGCCTCGGCGACCTGGCGAGCAAGAGCATCTGCCGCAGCATGCTCGCGCTCCCAAGCGAGTGCGGCCGCGCATACACACTCCTGGGCCGCCGCAACCTCAGTCTTGGTGGCGAGGAGGGCTGCGGCAAGGGCGTAGTCGGCCGTCGTGACCCCGGCGGGAAGGGGCTGCTTGCCCGCAGCAATGGTAGCGGCCCGTTGGGCATCCCAGAGGAGGAAGGGGCCACCTAGAGGAGGAGCGGCGCCAGCGTGGGGAAGGGGAGCGAACGCCCAGGCCGGCCGCGCCAAGCAGGGCAGTGGCGGTGGGCAAGGCGCCCGCGAGGGCCCGGCCGGCCGCTCCCGCGGTGGGCACGGCGGCGGCGGATCCACGACGGCGACGGCCAAGGCCGTCGCACCCGCGGCGGCGGCTTCCGGGGCCAGCCCGCCCTCCGCAGCGGCGCCCAGGCCTGGCGCGCCTGTGGCTACAGCGAGGGCTGTGGCGAGCCGCCAGGGGCCACGCGCGCCTACAGGAGCAGGGGCAGCAGCGGGAGGGGGGAGGCCGGAGGAGGAGAGGGGAGGCCATGGTGGCGGCGGCAGCAGGATGGGGGAAGAGAAGCTAACCCTAGTCTGATACCATGCTGGAAGGAATAAACTCAATTGATTCCTCCGAACCCTAGAAGGGTGGGTATATAGTATACAATACATGGGCCTCATAAATGGGCCTGGGCCTCCTGTATGGGCCGACACACACATACTCCAACAGTAAACAATGTTAGAGAGTTAGGATGGGAGGGAAGTTCAAGATCCGTCCAAGGTCGATTTGATCGGGTTTTCTTATGCCACTGCCATCTTGCCTGCAACGCCCATGCCATCATCTCTAAATTAGGAATTCCTAAACTGCCACCTAGATTAGTTCAGCTAATATTTAACCGGAACAGCTTCCTGTTGACCAAATTTTGATAGAGTAACTAAGAACACGATAAAAAAAGCAAGCCAATTGTTACCCTACCTAGCTCAACCTGCACCAGGTAAGATACCTGGAGCTCCCTCACACACACTCCCACAGCTAGAGGTAGAAGAGAAGCAGAGAACACAAACACACAAGTTGGTGCTTGATGTGACCATCAAGTCTTCAAATAATTATTTCAAAAATTTATGCACTGATTTAAATCTCAGCTGGTGATTCTTTGAAAATGCCTACTATCAAGCTTGGTTCATTTTTATTTGTTTTGAAGAACAATATGAAGGAAGAATTCGATATGCCATGGTCCAAGAAGTTAATTGTGGGAACTCATTTTCATAGCAAGCAGGAGACGAAAGTGCAAGCTAAGGAAAACCCAACTTCGGTTCCTTTGGTGAGCGGCAAGGTGATATGAACAATGGGGTTGTTTATGATATTTATTACCACTAATTTAACAAAGACCATATTTGTTGGGGCTAATCTGCGCAAAAGTATAATGGAAAAGACTTTCTTCTTCAAGTATGGTAAGACTTTGGTTTGGATCTAACAAGGAATTTGAAGTAGGAAGATTTGAACTCAATTCGGATTGCCATGTTACAGCTTTGCAAGCCCAGAGTAAATTGGTCATATCTCCTTCATATGAAATCCGTTTTTGCTGTATAAGTACTTGTTGGAAAGAGAATTTCAATATCTTTCGAATGGATCTGGCCCCACAGTTATATCTATTTTGTACGAGTTGTTCTCAAAACAAGTGTCGGGTCATGTTGAGTCCGTGTCTGTTTCAGGTCATGGTCAAGGCAGACTTGGGATTGAGGATGACCTGGGTGCCATATAGCCTAGGGCTGACGCCCATGTATCTTTAGATTGGATTTTCATTGTGTTTTTGGTCGTGCTGTCCTCCTAGGAACCCTAGAGGTGTTGCCTCTTCTACCGATTGTCTTGTCCTATCGAATTATACTGGATTCGGGCTGAACAGCAAGTTGCTGTTTGTTTTTCCGGAGGAATTAATTGCTGCTGATTGCACAAATGCACATTTTGAAGAGTTTGAGAATCACCTGCTGCATTACTTATTTTGTGCTAGAACTTATAATTCTATTGTACTCAAGGCTAGTACCGTGAAAGATTGGGACATATCTCGTGCATCGTAGGTGTGTCCTTATCAGTGCTGCTCAACTGAGCTGCAGCTGCTCTATTGTCTTCTATATATAAGCAAAGAGATCATGTACACAGTATGGTCAGCCATTACTCCTACCACTACTCTTCTACTGTTGCCATGCTGCAACTCTCTCTTTCCTACTCAACAAAACGCGCGCAAGTCAACCTTGGGAGGGAATATGATGTGGAGGAGCGTTAGTACCTCAACTTTTGGCATGAGCAATCACATGTCAGGGAACTGCAAGGTCTTCTCCAAGCTCAACACCGGTGTTGTCAGCACGGTGAACTTCGGCGACAACTCCGTCATTGACATCTGAGGCCATGGGAAAATCCTCTTCCACTGCAAGTCCAGCGAGCACAAGGCGCTAACAGACGTCTAATTCATCCCCGAGCTTCGCAGCAACATTATCAGCATCGGCCAGTGTTGGCCCAGACATGAGAATTGGTGGAAAGCCCGGAGGTCAGCTTGACCAAAGGGCCACTTGATTGAATCAAAACCACAATTCAGTTGCTTACAAGGGAGAGGGCTGCTGCTTATATAGGCAGAGCCTTCACCTACTCCTAACAAAAGCATAAAGCTTTAACACTTTAGCCAAAAGCACCTCATGATCAACTTGAGGGCCAAGGCAACACACACTGCAAAAATAAAATGCAGGAAATAGGATACAAGTGCTAGCTTAATCCTATCAATCTCCCCCTTAAGCCTAGCACTAAACTACCTTCTTCAGCCCAATCCTCTCCCTCATCTCCTGGAACTTGGCCTTGCCCAGAGACTTGGTGAGGATGTCAGCCAGCTGGTCAGCAGTGGGAATGTGGCTGGTCTTGATGCTCCCTTCCTCCAGACAGTCCCTGATGAAATGGAACTTAGTCTTGATGTGCTTGCTCCTGTCATGGAAGACGGGGTTCTTGGCCAGGGTGAGTGCAGACTTGTTGTCCACCCTCAACTCCACCACCTCCACTTCTCTGCCCAGGAGCTCCCCGAGCAGCCTTGCCAGCCAGAGTGCTTGTGTTGATGCAGTAGTGGCGGCAATGTACTCTGCTTCACAGCTTGACAAGGCCACCACCTTCTGTTTGACGGATTGCCAGCAGACCAAGCAGCTCCCGAGGAAGAACATGGTGCCGCTGGTGCTCTTGCTGGTGTCGACGTCGCCGGCCAAGTCGCTATAGCCAATGAAGCGCGCGGTGTTCGGAGCCTTCCCGTAGTGCAGCCCGTAGTCCAGCGTCCCGGCCACGTAGCGGAGCACGCGCTTGGCGGCCTGCTGATGCTCCACCGTGGGCCGCTACATGAATCGGCTCAGGTACCCGACGGCGAACGCCAGGTCCGGCCGAGTGTGCACCAGGTACCGCAAACTCCCCATGAGTCGCCGGTATAGAGTCGCGTCCACCTCCTCCGCGGTGCTCTCCCTGCTGAGCTTCAGCTTCTCCTCCATCCGGGTGGCCGCGGGATTGCAGCCCTGCATGTTCCCCAATTCGAGGATGCGCTGTGCGTAGTTGGATTGGCACAGCGTGATGCCCTTGGCATCCTGGCGGACCTCGACGCCGAGGTAGAAGAGGCCGAGATCGCTCATCTCGAAACGATCCTTCATGGCGACTTTGAATTACTCCACCTCCCTTCCATCTGCGCCGGTGATGATGAGGTCGTCGACGTAGACGCCGACCAGCAACAGATCCTCCCTGCTGCCGTGCCTGTACACCACCACCTCGTGTGCGCTCTGCTGGAACCCCATCTTCTTCAGCGTGATGTCCAGCTTCGCGTTCCAGGCACGCGGTGCTTGCCGAAGCCCGTACAGCACCTTCTTGAGGCGGTACACCTTCCCTTCTTCTCCGGCGACAGCGAAGCCGGGCATCTGGCGCATGTACACCTCCTCCTTGAGGTCGCCATTGAGGAAGGCGGACTTCACGTCCATGTGATGCACCTTCCACTCCTCCTGCGCCGCCAGCGCAAGGAGAACCCGGACCGATTCCATCCTTGCCACTGGCGCGAAAGCATCATCGAAGTCGATACCTTCTTGCTGCACAAAGCCGCGCGCCACCAGCCTCGCTTTGTGCTTGGTCACCACCCCCTTCTCATCCTTCTTGAGCTTGAAGACCCACTTCAGAGAGATCGGGCGGTGGCCGGCGGGGAGGTCCACGAGCTCTCAGGTCTTGTTCTTCTCAACAGCCTGGAGCTCCTGCTTCATCGCCGCCACCCACGCTGGATGGCCCCTGGCCTCCGCATGGTTGGTGGGCTCCCCGGCGTGAGTAAGGTGGAGCTGGGCGCAATGGCGGGGTGCCATGCCTGATGGCGAATCGTCCCCGACGATGTTTGTCACCGTGCGGTATCGCAGGGGCTCGGCGTCGTAGTAGGCGTCCAGCCAGTCCTCGTCATCCTCCAGCGGTGTAGGGTCGAGATGGCGGATTAAAGGGGGGTGAATAGTCCTTTCTAAAAATAATCGCGCTGGCTACCCGAAACTTATACGGAATTGAAACTATTCACTTAGCCAAGACTTCACCCCTATAACTATGACTCTAAGTCACCTCCAAAAAAATCCTACACAAAGCAAATGGAGTGCCAAGCTAGCAAGAACTCTCCTAGCAATTCTAATGCCAAGCCACACAAGCCTAAACACTAGTACTTCACAAACCGGGGGAGCTCCTACACAATTCTAATGAGCAACAGCACAAAGTCAAACCTAAGCTCACTAGATGCTCAAGGACAAGGATACACAATCCAAATCTAAGAGCTCAACTTGCTTAGCTACGCAATCTACGCAAGAGCAACTAATTAAGCTACACAAGCTAACTAGTTAAACTAGAGAGCAACTACACAAGCACAAGATATAGATGAATGTAAATACAAGGTTTGTGATTTGGAGAATATAAACCACCGAGAAGAGTAGACAAAATTGACACAGTGATTTTTATCCCGAGATTCACTTGGTTGCCACCAAGCTAATCCCCGTTGAGACAAGCTCCAAGGTTGCCGCCGATCCTCTTGCTAGTGGTGACTCTCAAGTCACACTCTCCCACGTGGAGTGCTCACACCGAGCTCTAGCGCATGATCCAGCCGAACCACTTGTTGCTCTTCACGTCTCGCTCAACTAGAGTTGCTCTTCGCGGCTCCCGCGGTGTGAAACACAATACCCCTCACAATCCCTTCTCCGGAGCGCCGCACAATCTTCTTGCGAGCTTCAACGGAGCCTCTTGCCACCAAGCCGTCTAGGAGGTGGCAACCTCCAAGAGTAATAAGCACACCGACTTGCAACACGATCACCTAGTGCCACTCGATGCAATCTCTCAAAGCAATCGCACTAGAATCGCTCTCTCACTCGATCGGATGATTACTATCAAGTTAGAGTGAGTAGAGGGCTCTCAAGCACTCTCACACATGGACACCAAGTCCCCAAGGTGCTCCGCGACCACAAATGGCCGGCCACACCCTCTATTTATAGAGGGAGGCCCCAAACTAGCCGTTATATTCAAAACCTGTGAAAACGGAGTTTTCACGGACTGTCCGCCTCACAAAAACCGGACTGTCCGCCATTCAAACCCAATGGCTAGATCTGCAATGATTATGTGTCAGAGTCGACCGTTAGAGCCCTTCGCGGACTGTCCGCTCCCTATTGGCGGATTATCCGCCGTTCAGACACTCCGAACACTCAGAGAGACAGCGTCTCTGGACAAACTTAAAGTTTGAGGGGCGGACCGTCTGCACCCTTCACATCGTGCAACCCACCAGAAGTGAAATCGTCTCTGGACAATTTCTCAACTGACCTGCGGACCGTCCGCACCCCAGGGGCGGACCGTCCGCCCTTCACTCTTAAATCCCACCAGATACCCAACACGTCTCTGGTCAATTTGTTAAGTGACCTGCAGAACGTCCGCTCCCCTTTGCCGGACAGTCCGCAGTCCAACCTTTCAGCCCAAGCCAGAGAAACCACCTCTCTAGATGATTTCTTTAAAACACCTGCGGACTGTCCGCACCCCAGGGGCGGACCGTCCGCAGTACGGCCTTCAAGCCCAAACAGAGCTGCAACCTCTCTGGACAAAAAAATGAATTATACTTGCGGACTGTCCGTCTTACCGGGCCAGACCGTCCGCCCGTAACTTCTTTTTCCCACAAGTTGATCAACATCAACTCCAACACCTTCTCCTTTGCAAATATGCCAACACCATTACGTGAACAACACCATGTGCATGTGTGTTAACATTTCACAAACATTTTCAAAGAATTTTCACTTGATCTCACCACGCCACTCGATCCTAACAACATCGCAATGTTAGATCGCTCAAGTGGCACTAGATGACCGATATGCAAACAAGTTTATCCCTCTTGGTAGTACGGCCATCTATCCTAAATCCGGTCATGCACTTCTCTACACAACATTTGACCGGTGAAATGAAATGCCCTACAAGTCATACCTTTGCCTTGCGCATTCCATTTCATCTTCCCAAATATTGATGCCACACAAGCACCAAACTCCATCAAACCTTTTAATCATCATCATGAGTCAACACTTGGCTTGATCTTTCTTGAATGATATGATCCACTACATATCATCACATGACCTCTTTGGTCCATCGATCTTGACCTTGCTCGCTCTTCACCGTTGCCTCGATCCATCGGCGCCAAATTTTGCCCAAGCTTCACCGCCTCGAGGTCCCTCGCTTCAAAGCCTTGACTTGCCCTTCTCCATTGCAACCGGTCCATCAAGCCAAGCCTTGTCTTGATCTTCTCCACTTTGGTCACATAACTCCATGTCATATCTCATATGCAATGAGCTCCTCCATCACATTATATGAGCATAGCATCAACCCTTAGCCATTTCTCCTCCATGGCACATGTTGCTCATACTAGTGTCTTTGTGTGGACTAATCTCCTGTGTATCTCAACATAAACACTTATTAGTCCACCTAAGTTGTCACTCAATTACCAAAGCCAAATAAGGGCCTTTCAAGCGGGCGTAGCCAGCTCGATTGGAGGGATTGAAGCAGAGGAACCCGCCGCTGGCGTGATCGGGGACGCCTGGAGCAGTGTATCCGCCGCCTCCTCTGCTCCGGCACTGCTTTCTCCCCAGGAGACAGAACAGAGGACGGCGAGCGCGGCGCAGCCGGAGTCGCGGCCAGGCCCGATGAAGGCGTGCGCGCTCCCCGGAGCCGAACTCCTCGACGCGCTCGACGACAAATTCCTCGTCCGCCGGAGCTTGCCCGCCGCCGGCCTTGATCCAGTCCCACCCGCGACTCTCGTCGAAGACGACGTCGCGCGAGACGCGCACGCGCTGCGTCTCGGGGTCGAGAACGCGGTACGCCTTGGCGCCATCAGCGTAGCCGATGAAGATGCCGGGGCAGCTGCGATCGTCCAGCTTCTTCAGATGCGACAGGTCCTTGATGTAGGCAACGCAGCCGAACGTGCGCAGGTGCTTCACTTGCGGCACCTTGCCGTGCCAGGCCTCGTAAGGCATCATGCCCTGCAGCGCCTTGGTCGGAGCCCTGTTCAGCAAGTGCACGGCGGTCACCACCGCTTCTCCCCAGAAGCGCGCCGGCAGGGCTCTCTGCTTCAGCAGAGCCCGCGCCATGGCGACCACGGTCTGGTTTCGGCGCTCCACAACGCCATTCTGCTACGGCAAATAGGGGGTGCTGTAGTGGCGCTGAATCCCCTCCTCCGCACAGTACGCCGTGAACTCACCGACGGTGAACTCCCGCCCGTTGTCCGTGCGCACCGTTCGCAGCTTCTTGCCGCTCTGCTTCTCCGCCACGGCCTGCAGATGCTTGATCGCGTCCGCAGCCATGTCCTTTGTCGTCAGGAGTGCCACCCACATGTACCGCGTAGCGTCATTGACCAGCAACAGGAAGTAGCGCCTGCCACCGGGAATCGCCGGCGTGATAGGGCCACACAAGTCGCCGTGGACGAGCTCCAATGGGTCCTGCGCGCCATACTGGGCCTCCGACGAGAACGGGGCGCGGCGGTGCTTGGTGATGACGCACGTGTCGCAGAACTAGGCGACGTGGTTGATCTCCAGCAACCCGCGCGCCATGCCGTGCTTGGACAGCCGGTGCAGAGCGTCGAAGTGGAGATGACTGTACCGCTCGTGCCAGCGCCAAGCTTCATCATCCTTGCGGGCGGCGAGGCACAGGGGCTTGGCCGTGTTGATGTCGAGGACGTAGAGGTGGTTGGCGCCACGCCGTACCTTGACGAGAAGGCGCCGCGCCGTACCTTGACGAGAAGGCGCCAGCGGTGATCCCAGATCCTCAGGACGCCGTGCTCGATCAACACCTTGGATCCTCCATCAAGACGCCCCAGGCTCATGATCGAATTGCGCAGCGCCGAGATGTAGTACACCCCGTGGAGCACCCTGTGCTCGCCGGTCTTGGCCTCGAAGATGATGGAGCCGACACCGTGAATCTCCACCTTTGACTCATCGCCAAACCTCACCGTGCCTCTGGACGATGTGTCCAGGTCAGTGAACAGCTCGCGACGGCCAGTCATGTGGTGAGTTGCACCGGTGTCCTGGTACAACCCATCAAGCTTCTCGCCGCCACCGGTCTCACTGTGCAGGAAAGCGTTCGCCTTGGGCTCGTCGATGGCGAGGTTGGTCGACTTGGCGAAAAAGGTCGAAGCTTGCCCTTCGCCGCCGTCCGCATTGAGTTCCGGGAACCCGCACGCGAGGAACAGCGCGTGGTCTTCATCAACCTCCTCCATGTGCGCCGCACCACCACAATCGTGACGAGGTTGGGGGCAATCGCGTGCCCAGTGGCCGGCGCGATTGTAGTTGAGGCAGAGGTCGTTGCGATTCTGCCGCCGATCGCCTCCAGTTCCCCCCTTTTCCCCACCTCGATCCGCGCTGCCGCCTTGATCGCCGCCCTTGGCCTTGTTCTTGCCACCACGGGGGCGACGCCGGCGATCACCATCCCTCGACGACCCAGCGCCCTCCTCCTCCTCGAAGGCCCGCCACTGCTCGGCGGGGTACAGTAGCTTGCCGCCGCCTCCGTCTCCGGCGCATGATCGCGATCCTAGACCACCTTGAGAGGCCCGGTGACGCCCTCGATGGTGAGCTCGTCGAGGTCGAGGAGGGTCTCGATGGAGATGACCAGCTGCTCGAACTTCGTCCAGGTCAGTGTCCCCGTTGATCGCCATCTGCTCCTTCAGATTGGTGAGGCGGAGGGCAAAGTCCTCGACTTGCTCCCCCAGCCCAAAGGTGAGACCTTCCCACTCATCTCGGAGCCGCTGCAGAGTGGCGCGCTGGACGCGCTCACCGCCGACGTGCCTCGTCGCGATTGCCTCCCAGGCATGCTTCGCCGTGGGCTTGTTGGCGATGGACGCCCCCACCTCCGGTGGAACGGCGGCGCAGAGGGCCTCCAAGGCACGCCGATCCTCGTCGTAGTCCACATCGCCGTAGCGGACCGCATCCCAAAGTCCCCGCGCCTGGAGCTTCACCTTCATCAGAAGGCTCCAGTCGTGGTAGTTGGCGGGCGTGAGTTGCGGCCACCCGCCGCCGGGGTCGCGGTACACCTGCACGATTGGAGAGCGCCCGCGACGACCGCGACAACGCTCTGGCGACGGCGAGACGCGACGACGGCGCTCCAGGCTGGGCGATCCTACAGACTCCTCCGCCTCCAGCTTCACCTCATTGCGCAGCGTCGCCGCCGCAGCAACCGCGGCCTTGGCCGCCTCTGCTGCCTGCGCGGCCGCCACTGCTGCCTCTGCAGCCATAGCCTCCGCGGCTGCCAAGCGCTCCTCCAGGGTCGCTGAACCCTCAACGCTGGCACGCTTGCCGCTGGGAGACTGGGGCTTCTTCCCCTTGGCTGCATCGGCAGCATGCCGAGCACGCTCGCTGGAGGTGGAGATGGTGGTGGCGGCTGGGTGGAACTCCTAAAACCCTAGGCTCTAGATACCAATTGTTGGCCAAGACATGAGAATTGGTGGAAAGCCCGGAGGTCAGCTTGACCAAAGGGCCGCTTGATTGAATCAAAACCACAATTCAGTTGCTTACAAGGGAGAGGGCTGCTGCTTATATAGGCAGAGCCTTCACCTACTCCTAACAAAAGCATAAAGCTTTAACACTTTAGCCAAAAGCACCTCATGATCAACTTGAGGGCCAAGGCAACACACACTGCAAAAATAAAATGCAGGAAATAAGATACAAGTGCTAGCTTAATCCTATCAGCCAGTAAGACGAGTGAGGCTGCCAGGTGCTGATCGACGAAGGCATCCTCCGCATCCACGACCGCAAGTGCAAGCTGCTCGCCAAGGTGGAGCGTACCAAGAGCTAGCTCTACATACTAGAGTTGCGCGTCGCGCAACCGGTGTGCCTAGTAGCAAGGCAAAACGACAAGGCGTGGTGCTGGCATGCCCGCTACAGTCACCTGAGCTTTGAAGCTTTGGTAAGCATGGTGTGGAAGGACATGTTGCATGAGTTCCCGGTTGATTGAGCATGTCAGAGGGAGCTCTGCGACAGCTGCCTTGCCGGCAAGCAGCAATGAACCCCGTTCCCTAAGAAGGCAAACTTCCGCGTTGGGAACCTCCTTGAGCTCGTCCACGGAGATCTGTGTGGGCCAATCATGCCGGCAACACATGGTGGGCAGCGCTACTTCCTGCTCCTGGTAGATGACTGCACCCGCTACATGTGGTTGCACATGCTGACGAGCAAGGACGAGGTGCCAGTGGTGATCAAGAGGTCCAACGCGCAGGTGGAGACGGAGATAGGGAAGATGCCGCGCATACTACGTACAAGCCGCAGCGGCGAGTTCAACTCGATTGAATTCGGCCTCTACTGCGTGGAACAAGGTATTGAGTGCCATCTCGCGACACCATACCACAACAGAATGGTGTCGTGGAGAGGCAGAACCAAAAGGTCGTCCGAATGGCTCGAAGCATGCTCAAGGCGAAGAGTGTGCTGGCGTTCTGGGGCGAGGTAGTGCGCACGGCGGTGTTCATCTTGAACCGCTCACCCACGAAGTGCCTGACGGGGATAATGCCATTCAAGGCATAGCACGGGCGGAAACCCAAAGTCTACTTCCTGCGCACCTTCAGCTGCACCGAGCATGTGAAGAAGACGAAGCCGCACCTCTCCAAGCCAAGAGCACTCCGATGGTGTTCCTAGGCTACGAGGTAGTGAGCAAGGCCAACCGACTGTTCAATTCACGGGCGCAAGTCGTAGTCTTTGGGGACGTGGTGTTCAACAGGGCGTCATGCTAGTATTGGGAGTCAGGCGAAGGGGAAGTGATGTTGGGTGGCATGAACAGCTCCACCATCGAGTACACGCAGTACTCCGATGCTGGGGAGCTAGCACAAGGCGAAGGAGGGGCGCAGAGTCCAGGAGGGGCATCCCCTGTTTCCCCGACACGACCGCAATCCCTTGCAAAAGTGGACACAATCGTTCCGCCAAGCTCGCTAGCAGGGAACCACTTCATGTCCCCTCAGCCGGTGGTGCCCCTCACATCGACACCAGCTACGATGGCGAGCCCCTTTGATTCCATGCAGTGGACGACTTCGTTGGTGACGCAAGGCCACCTAGGTAGGTGGATCGCATGTTCTACGACCTCGAGTTGCATCTGGGCAGCACAGAGGAACCACCCATCTTCGCGGCGGCGGAGTAGAAGTGCTGGCAGATCACGATGTTGGAGATGGCAACAATTGAGGAAAATGAGACCAGGGAGCTCGTTGATCTGCTGATTTGGTGCTGCCCAATCGGATTGAAGTGGGTCTCACAAAAGGCTACGTGCAGCGTGAAGGGATCGATTTTGAAGAGGTGTTCCTGCGTCTAGTGGATGGAATCCGTGCAGCTACTGCTCGCTTTGGCGGCGGTGAAGGGCTGGGATGTTCATCATCTCAACGTGAAGTCCGCATTCCTCAACGGGGAGCTCGCCGACGAGGTGTATGTGCAATAGCCCCCTGGCTTCACCATCGTCGGCCAGGAGCATAGGGTGCTCCGCCTGCGCCAGGCTCTATACAGGCTGCGGCAGGCGCCGCGGGCTTGGAACACAAAGCTCGACGCCAGCCTCGTATCGCTCGGCTTCACCAAGTGCGCCATTGAGCACGCCCTCTACGCGCAGCGGTCGCAGGGAGGACTGGTGATTGTCCGTGTGTATGTGGACGATCTGATCATCACCGAAGAGCGGGAAGAAGACAGAGGAGTTCAAGCGGGAGATGAAGCGGTTATTTCGCATGAGCGACCTTGGCCTGCTCACCTACTACCTGGGTATAGAGGTGGAGTTGAGCAAAGGGGCAACCACATTGCGCCAAAGCTCCTACGCGAAGAAGCTCCTAGAGCGGAGCGGTCTGAGCAGCTGCAAGCCGTTTCAGATGCCCATGGAAGAGAAGCTCAAGCTCTCAAAGGAGAGCACGACGGCGAAGGTGCATGTGATGCAGTACTGTAGCATCATCGGCGGGTTGCGCTACCTCACGTACTCTCAGCCGGACATTAGGTTCGCAGTTGGCTACCTAGGCCGATTCATGGAGGATCCACGTGAGGACCACTCCACCGCCATCAAGAATCTCCTTCGCTACGTGGCTGGGACCATCGCCTACAGCATCATCTACCCATGGCGTAGAGAAGGGAGGCTAGAGCTGATTAGGTTCGGCAATAGCGACATGGCTGGGGACGTCGATGAGCGAAAGAGCCTGACTAGAGTGTTGTTCGTCCTCGATGGCTGCCCCATCTCCTGGCAGTCGCAGAAGAAAAGGGTGGTCGCGTTGTCAACTTGCGAGGCAGAGCACATTGTAGCAGCGACAGCGTGTTGCCAAGGAGTAGGGCTGGGCAAGCTGTTGCAAGAGCTGACAGGAGAAGCTCTGCACTCCTATCCTCATGGTGGACAACAAGTCCGCCATAGCTTTGACAAAGAACCCTATCCTCCACGACAGAAGCAAACACATTGACACCAAGTATCATTCATTTGTGATTGCGTCGATGGAGGACAGGTCAAGCTCGAATATGTCGACATTGCTCGACAGCTCGGGGACATCCTCACCAAGCCTCTTGGGTGCGTACGACTCATAGACTTGAGGACCAAGATTGGCGTTGAGGAGATCAAGCAAGAGCAGCATAACTAGGGCAAGATTTGTTAGTCAATTGTCCTGCTCTTGCTTCCCTTTTGGTCACGCTTTGCCATTGACTGGCACTAGTTGCATATGCTGACTAGCAGCAGTAGCTAAGTAATAGTAGTAAACAAGTTGCAGCATGGCAACAGTAGTAGTAGGAGAGTTGCAGCATGACAGCAGTAGTAGTAGAAGAGTTGCATCATGGCAACAGTAGAAGAGTAGTGGTAGAAGTAATGGCTGACCATACTGTGTACATGATCTCTTTGCTTATATATAGATGGCAGTAGAGCAGCTGCAACTCAGTTGAGTAGCACCAACTTGTGTGTGTTTGTATTCTCTGCTCTCCTTCTACCTCTAGCTGTGAGAGTGTGTATGTGTGAGGGAGCTCCGGGTAACTTACCTAGTGCAGGTTGAGCTAGGTAGGCTAACACCAATGTGTTCTTAAGTAGGATAGGAAATAACTCAACCATAGCAAAAAAAAATCCATACACTACAGGTTCAAAACAAAATCATCCTAGTAACTCAGCACACATAAAAAGCTTAACCATGGGCAGCTATGTGAAAATAAAAGCACATATTAGTTAAGTGACTTAACCAACATGGACCTTTTGCAATTCGAACATTGATCCAGGGGAAGATCCTAGACCAGTACTTGGTATATTCCTCACCAACTAGTCCGTTAAGTGGCATCTTAAAAACATATTGGACAATCATCTAATTCATCAATCAGACCTTTTTGCACATATTAAGTTATTCAGGTCTTTAAGCATGCCATATTTTAGTCCAAATCATCTGTACCAATATAGGAAGCATTAGTTTATTAGTTGGTTTCTTTTCCACATCCAATGATAAACTGACGTTAATGTACACCGGTTGACCCTAGTGAATTAGTGTATACAGGTCAATTCAACCCATCCAATTCACAGCATGTCTACATCTAATCATAGATTTTGAATCCTGCCTTCCCCGACAATTCTATGATATTAATGTGTCCCTTAGTCACCATAACAAACCTATAATCAAGAGCATGTACCACTACTGTATCCTCCATCACCTCACCTGATTAAAATCCTGCATTGCACATGCATGTTTACTAGTCAACACAAATGCAAAAGTATTTGCAATTTCGCATCATTTGAAGTGTGCCATGAGCACATTTACTATTTACATTCTGGCATTAGATGATCACTCTCACAATGGAGATAAGGGCATACAGAACTTTAAATGCTCCCATTCATGCCACAGTTATTGTTTGCTCAATGGGCACAAATGTATGCAGTGGAGATTTTGGCAGCATATAAAAGGTAAATGTTCTGAATCAATTAGCATCCTACTGGTAAATTAATTCACCAGTGCACCACATACAAGTGTGCAGTTGTTACTAGTGTCACTTACATTTCTTTACATTTGAGCTAACTATATAAAAAAAAAGGGCATACCCAGTGCAAAAGCTCCGACACAAGATGAGGACTTGTGAAGGGAATTCCTAGACAGCCATACCCTTGCAAAATTCCTACTCCCTACCCTTATAAAAAACAGAGGCTGTTCAAATCCAGCACCCCCATGCCACAAGTGGAGAGTCTCTACTCTGTACCACTGTGCCGCGTCTGAGCTAACTATGCAAATTGAAAAATAGTTGCAACTAAAAGATAATCATAACAATCTTAATATCCATAATCTTGCAAAACAAGCAAATCCAGCTCAAGATTGTAGTGAAATATCTTCAGAGCAGCATCAGCAGCAGAGATAACACTAAACTGTAAATGCAATAAACAGGTAAAAGGATGGTACAAACTATCGCTTCCCATAAAAAATAAGAACTTAATATGTAGTTATAACATCTAATGTACTGCTTGACATCTTCAGGTGCACCACCTTTATGATTCACTATATGAGTCCTACATTTTCGGATAAGCTTTGCTTAACTATTCAGACCATAAAGCCATACAAAAATAGACTACTTTGGATTTTGGAATGGAACAAAATCTAGGCACCACTTCGGCAGTTGTGAAACTACCCTCACAGTTGTCATATAAACTACCCTAGGTTACATCTAGTTCAGTTTTGCTTTGGATAGATTTACACGGTTTTATTTTTTTAACTAGATGTTCACAAGTAAAGATATAGAAAGACAACTCGTTTACATCAACTTGATTTCATGGAAGCGGCTAACTTCGACAGCAACAAACTCAATCCAGAATTCATTCATCAACATGCCTTCTTTGCTCTCTACCAAACCCAAACTGACATATCATAATTAAACAAACTAGAACACTATATATGACAGCAATTACGACACAGAAAATCAAGAATATCTTTTGGATATGCCCTCAGAACCAAGGAGCACTTTCTCCTCATGAGAGTATGAGACTAACTTCAATGACATAAGGAGTACAATAAACATGTAAATCACAATGTGCCTTATGCCCGGCGAAGCGACCACAGTATTACTTTTTTAAAAGCAAACTTTATTCACCTATAACATGTGTTTTGGGAACATGGTAGAATAAGCACAGCTTTGATGATCTTGTCATGATGCACCTGATTGTCACACAAACTGATACACTATTTATTCCTTGCACATAGCTTAACCTATATCAGCAATGCCCAAAAACAAGGGAAAAACAACTGAATAGACATGTTGTTCTCTAAAGTATAAAATAGGACAAGGATGAGATGATGTTGATTCAATGGCACCTAAAAATTACGTTAGGGAAAATCGCTGCTTTGTCACGCTGCAAAATTTGAATTTAAAACTCAACTTATAAGTGGAGAAACAGAAAAAAGAAATTTTCACTAGGGGGTAAGTTAAAAAGAAATTTTACGTTAGGGGAAATGCGTGGAGCAAATAGTTTGGGAGAGTAAATGGAGCCAGAATTTTGCTCCCAGTGTGAAGCAGACAAGGTGGATTGTTTGGGGGTAGTAAAATGGAATTCTTCCTTTACATTCATAGATAAAGAAAGCTTCATGAGACACTACTGTGAAAAATAGTGAATCATGATGCTATTTTCAGTGTATGGGTTAGCTTGCACTTGACAGAGTAAATAACAGAACTATTTTTAATTCAGATATATGATTTTTTTTAAGTTCACTATCCATTAGGGTTGTCATTCTCTCCAATCAAATGAACTGAAATGATGCATGAAAGCAGGGCAACAACATAACTTTACTGCAATTCAGTAAATAGAAATAATGAAACCATCCTAAAAATTGAGCTAGTATTCAAACTAGATACCTAGTACAATCTGACTTCTAGTATTTGAAGTTTTAAACAGAAGTGACTGAGTCAATGGATTTGGATGTTCAAGCTTTGTAGGTTGAATGTCATGTGGCTTCCTTTTTTGTAGATGTGCCAATGCATTAACAAGTAGTATCTTGTGAGAACAAAATGCAAAACAGATAAGAAGATATGATATCCTATGAAGAGTATTCAGTATAACAGGTGAGCTGATGATAAATCCAAGTTCTTTGGTTGTAAGTATCTTGCCATTGCAAACAGCAGAAAGTTTCAGATGACAAAATATTAGCTTCTGAAATGTTATGACACAGTCCCACATGATCATCTTTCATGACAAGCATTATGATAACAGCAACCTACGAAAGACTATATATACTTTGCATGCAATCAACAGAGTCCACATATTCTTCCATCAAATGTTCATAGCCATTTGTATTTAAAGGAGTATAATAGAACTTGGCATAATGATTTCTCCATAAGATCTCAGTAACATAACAGGAGAATAAGAGAGTAAGTCTCAGTGTAAGAACCAGCCCCCGTGTGCATAACAGGAAGTATCACAAAATCATAAATGTATTAATTTTTAGACGTCATGCACTAGTTTGTCAATAGATTTGGTAATAACATCATCAAATGCAGAATGATGCTCAGCAAATATGGATGACACCTAAATTATCCAAAATGAAATGCTGCTCCATGCTAATCCTTTAATTCCCCACGCGCACACTTCATACGATTATTGTGCAACTTTGATAACTAAACAATGAGGTATACATGTTGAACTCCACAGTAATGAGTAATTGTGTGGATGTGGATCTGATAACTAGACTGAAGCATGGCAACCAGACAGGGATATGTTCAATATGCAACTACACGAAAAATAGAGGAAACTACCAAATTTGCCACCTCTTAGCCAAGCCAAATTTTGGCTGGAGGCCTAGGATTTGGCCAACTTTGGCCACCAAAATGAACTAAGGTGACCAAAAGAGAAAGCTACCAAGCCGAAATTTGGCACCCAACAAAATGGTGGCAAAAATTGGTGCGCCAAATTTGGCTTGGTTAGCTTGGGCACACTTCGACACAAGACCAAACACACCCTAGCTTACCAAGCAATTGTTCCAACTTGGATTATAGAACAAAAGGACTGTAAAATCAGATCACTGAATTGAAACAAATAAGCAGACATGGGGAGCTGTATGTAAGGAAAGGTTCGCCAATAACAAGAAATTGTTCAAAATTTTAAGTAACAGATGGTACTGTGAATTTAGCAACTAAACTGAAGAACTGCAACAAATAGGAACGTGGTCGCTATGGAACTGCGAGTAAGAATGAAATCTAGGTTACCAACCAAACATTCAAACTTGATATTAGGATTTAGGAACAACGCTGTAAAAAACAAACAATCAAATAAAAGGGATCAAGCAAATAGGAATATCTATACTAGAAAGAACAATCAGTTTTGAAAGCAAATTCAAGACAATTTGACAGACCTGAAGATATCATTGCCGTCAAGCATGAACACCTCGGTAATCCTTCCATCATCCGTAGATAAAGCTGCAACGGGTCCGAGCCGCCTTCTTTCCCCTTCCTCCCACATGTCTCCGATCTCCCTCCACTTCCCGCTCCAGAGTCCGAGCGCCACCGCATTCCGGCAGTACACATCAGTTGGCACCACTCCCCCGAGTGTGGTGTACTCGTCGTAGCCACCCATCACCCAGAACTCATCCTCACCACCGTCCCCAGCACCGTGAGCCACAAACCCCACGCACCCAGCCCGATGACGGGGCATCGATGCGGCACCGCACCATGCGCGAGCTGTGGCATCATACCACTCGGTGCTGTCGGTGCGGCTGCCGTTGGAGGGAAACATGGGGTGTCGGGAACCGCCACCAGCGACAATGACCACGCCACCGCTGGGTGCGGGGGCACACGCGAAGCTCCCGCGCGGGATTTGCATGTCGGGGAGGCGCTCCCAGTAGTGTCGGGAGTGGGCGAGATCGAGCCGGTAGGCCGCGGCGGAGGGAGAGGGGTGCCCAAGGGGGTAGCTGCGGGCGTCGAAGCACGAACCGCCGAGGACGTAGAGGTGGCGGCCGACGGAGAGGGCGGCGAAGTTGGCGAGGCCGTAGAGCTGCGGCGAGCAGGGGAGCGGCGGGAGGGGCCACCAGGCGGTGGGGGCGGCGGGGTCGAGAAGGATCGGCGAGGCGAGGGAGGGGTCCGTGGGGAAGAGGCAGAGGAGGTGTCGGCGCGGGAGGCGGAGGCTGCGGCGGAGCGGGAGCAGCGAAGCCGCGGAGAGGAGCAGGCGCCACGCGCGGGAGGTGGCGCGGAGGCGGGACTGGTCGGGGAAGGTGAGCAGGCAGAGGATGACGGCCGCGACGTCGTCCGGGAGCCCTGGGATCAGCGACGCCGCCGGCACCGCCGAGCTCGTGCGCAGGGCTAGGGTTCCGGCGACGCGGCCAGCGCCGGAGGAGGACGACGAGGCCATTCCGGTCGCCTCGTCAGAATCGACTCGAGTCGAGAAGAGAGTCAAGAGACAGGCCCGAAGTTAAATTAAGGCACTGTTTAGATCCAAAACTCGGGGCTTTTACATTTTTACCATTATAACGAATTGCACTCATCAAATTATCACTATTACGATGTCACCTACATCTATACCATAAGAGAGAAGTTTGACTTACAAATTTACCACATTTGAGGATGTGGCAGCCACGAGACCGGTCCACGCTGGCGCTGAATCAGCAAGCACCGACGTCGTTCGGCCCTCGTTACTGTGCGCTGGGCCCGGTTGACCCCGCCGCCGCTAACCCTATCCGGCCGAATCAATCCCCCCTCTCCTCCAACTTCCTTCCGCCGCATTCTTCTTCCTCCTCCTCTTGCCGCGCTGCTCCTTCTTCCCTGCTCGCCCCGCCGCCGCCTCCAGCTCCCCTCCCGCCGTCCCTGCGCCAAGGTGGCCATGTCCCACAGGGCAGAGTCTTCGAGCGCTAGTAGGTCAGGGAGGAGGCAGGAACGCGGCTGTAGCTCAACGCGCGTGCATGTTGTGGCGTATCCAACCGGCAAAGAATCTGGACTTCCTTTGATTGAATGCCCCGACTGCGGCCTAGCCCGTGTGATCGAGCTTCGCGCGAAGAAAGATACAGTCAATAACGGGCGAACCTTATTCAAGTGTCCGAGGAATGAGGAAGAGAACCGCAGTAGGCTAGAGAAGTTAGAGAATCTGACATGGAAAATGAATTGTGTGTTTGTTGTTTTCGGCATTGTTGTGTTAGCAATGGTTGTGAGATCAGTTCTAATGGCTTGAGTTGAGCATTGTGTTTGTTGGAGCCTGATGTATGAACCATTATCTGATGTATGAATCTTTTGCAATGCACTAGATGTATGAATCTCTTGCAATGAACCTGATGTATGAACCATTTGCAATGAATCATATTCTGGCAACTTGAGTCCATAACATCCCTAACATTAGATAGCAATTGTTGGCATACATATTGTTTTGTGCCATTACAGACCATCATCTAGCATCTCCAACAAAATGGGTTTGTGCCTAACATTACATAATAATAAGGCCATGCAAGAGACAGTTTTGGCCGTTCAAAAGATTGTTTTGGCAAAAGAAGAAGAGTGAGGCTGGTCATTTCTTCTTTGTGGCTCCTTTCTTCTCAGGTGTCTTCTTCACCTTAGTTGCCAACTTTTTCTTCTTTGGAGTCATCTTCCTAGGTGCTTGCACTTCAACCTCCAGAGCATCTCCAGGAAATAGGGAACTGTGCAAAGTTATGCTAATGGTTCCTATGTTGCAAAAGTGTTGTTGCATTTCAGAATAAAAAGTACCTCCTAGTTGTTGTTGTTGTCTGATTAGTGGCTTCTAGGAGTACAACTTCTAAGGCCATCACATGTTCCTCCTCATCACCTTGTGATGTTGAAGCTGCAAGTCTTGCAGCTTCTCTTTCTTGCCTTGCTGCTGCTTCTGCTGCTTCCCTTGCTGATGCAGCCTTGAGGCTATCTCCAACAAGAAAACCCAAAATCAAGACCTATTTCACGTTTTAGATAGCGCTACAGTGCATAAGTTACCCACCCAAAATCGCCTTTCTCCAACAGAGGATGCATTTCTTCTCTTCTTCCCCCGCCGCCCACTCCTCGCTGCAACTGCTCCCCGCCGCCTGCCACCGACTCCCCACCGCGCCGTTTTGCCACGGGTCCTCGGCCGCCGCCCACCGCTCCCTCGCCGTGCAGCATACGCAGAGGTCCTGCTTTCCCTCTTCGCCCCGCTCCCCGCCGGCGAGCCGCCTGGCTGCACCTCACCGCGCCCCGAGGCGGACCTCGCCGCGCCAGTGGCTCCCCGTCGAGGTCCCGTTGGCCGTGCCCCGCCGAGCTCTGCTCGTCTCCCTCCCCGCCTCTCTGCATGCGCCACCTGCCCCTCTCCCTGGCCGACGAGCTTGCCGGAGAAGAAGGAGCCGTCGCGACCGTGCTCGCCGGGGAAGACGGCGTGGGGCAGATCTAGCCCGATCGAGCGCGTGGGGGAGTGCTGGCACCGCCGCCAAGCAGGCGAGCGCCGGCCAGCTTGCTGGGGAAGAAGACCCGAGCTCTGGCTGCTCGTCGTCATCAGGCCTACCTCCTTCCTCGTCGAGTTGTTGTCGTAGTCCGGCCCTGGGGCGGAGGCCAGGAGCAGCACGCGCGCCTCCTTGACAGCCCCGGCAGCGGGCGTCCTCAGCACCACCGGCGGGGGCGTCGCGAGGTGGACGAGGGGGTGCTGGGCCCGGTGATTTTTTTTAGCTTTGCTGGGCCCGGTGATTTGCGTCAGTGGAGAGAGGCGATGCATATTTGCCTATCGCATTGCCTGGAACGCAAAATAGGGCCCGCGTTTGCATCTTCCGTTGGAGGTCCGTTTTTCGACCCAAAAGAACTGTGCGCGACGTATTTTGCCTATGGGTCGCATTTTGCGTCTCCTCTTGGAGACAGTCTGAGCTCAGCTTCCATTGCTTCTTTCCTTGCCTTTTCTGCTGCTTCTCTTGCAACAGCTGCTCTGGTCCTTGGAGTTGTTGTTGGTTCTTTAGTAGCAGTATCTTTCTTGCTTTTTTTCCTCCCAGCCTTGGCTTTGGTCTTTTTTGTTCTCTTTCTGCATTAGTAATAGCATCAGCTTAGTATGATATGGCAAGGTGAAACACAAAAAAAAGATTAGAAAGAACCTTTTCTTGGTGCCAGTGAGTGGACATCTCCAGCTGCTAGCCCTATGACCAAGCTCTGTGCAGTTAGGACACCTCACTTGCCTAGTTGCCTTACCACCTGTCTCCCTAGCCGACTTGATTCTATTTTTTCTCAGTCTTCCACATATTCTCTTCTTCTGGCATGGAGGGGACAGTTTGAACCCTTTCTCCACCTCAGGCCACTGGTTCCTGTCTATGATATTTGGAATTATGCCATCATATGCTGCTTGAAACTTTTGCACTGAGTAGTAGTGGTCAACAAACATCCCCATGTTTGGTTGCCTAGTGCTAGTGATCACAGCCAAGGCATGTGGACATGGTTGTCCAGTTATCTGCCACTGCCTACATGTGCATATTTTTTGAGATAGGTACACCACATGCCTTCTAAGTTCTTCATCCTTGTAGACTTCTGTAACCTCAGCCTGGTCTGGGTGGCCTTTGGAAATCTTTAGGTGACCTAATCCTCTAGATGCTACATTTAGTTGATGGATGATCCCAGGTAGTATACCAGGTGGCAAAGCTCTAGAAATCTTTCTTCTTTTGGCAAACAAGATCATTATCTTCTCTCTTATTGCATCTGCCATGTAATGCATAGGAAGATCATTGTGCTCTTTAATCCAAGAATGGGCACCTCTTCTGTACCTTCTTCTGGTGTTGGCTCTACATCTTCAAATCCCATTGCCTCATAAACCTTGTCCTCATCAGCAACTGCTTGTGCAAGACCATCATCATCAGCCTGCCCTATTACTGTTAGAGTAGTCCAGTCAACTGCTATAGGCAAATCAGTAGGTGCTTGTTGTGGGGAACTGTAGGTATCACCATAACCTTCAGCATCATCAGCACTTTGTCCTCCATTACGCTCACTAGTGACACCAGAGACACATCTACCTTTTGAAGCACCTGAGCTGGCATTTTCAGTGTAGCCATCCTTCGTCACAACATCTACTGCAATCACAGCCAACCTCTCATTCCATCTGTCCCGAATCATCTGGTCAAAGTGCTCATCCCTCCTAATCTTCCACTCAGACCCAGTATCTTGGTCAAGAACCCACAATACAAGTGTTTGAGATGGCCCCCAGATTATTTTTGTTGCTAACTCATCGTGGAATTGGGCCAACGAATACTTGCAGTTTCTATCCAGCCATAGGCCATATCAACTAGGCCGTACTCGCCATCAGCCACAAACTTAGCAACCTTAACCACTAGTCTAAACGCATTGCCAGGATCGATCCTGGCATCAGGGTAAACAATCAAAAAGAAATGAGGAATTAGACGCGACCAACTCCTAAATTCATCCTAGACAGTTCTGTTCAGTACGAACTTACCAAGGAGGGCATTCACTGCTACCCATTGCGAACACAACCACCTCTCCCACTACATCAGAAGCCAAAGAAACAATGGAAAATGATCATCCCAGGAATGCAAAGGCCCAACACAAACTCGGCGTCCATGATATCTAACCCTAAGTCCAATGCAAACTGGATCATGGCGCACTGCGTGGCCGAGTTAAGGGTACATACCTTTAATCTGTCACGGAAGGCCAGGGGACATGGCCACCTTGGCGCAGGGACGGCGGGAGGGGAGCTGGAGGCGGCGGCGGCGGGGCGAGCAGGGAAGAAGGAGCAGCGCGGCAAGAGGAGGAAGAAGAAGAATGCGGCGGAAGGAAGTGGGAGGAGAGGGGGGATCGATTCGGCCGGATAGGGTTAGCAGCGGCGAGGTCAACCGGGCCCAGCGCGCAGTAACAGGGGCCGAACAGCGTCGGTGCCTGCTGACTCAGCGCCAACGTGGACCGGTCTCGTGGCTGCCACATTCTCAAATGTGGTAAATTTGTAAGTCAAACTTCTCTCTTATGGTATAGATGTAGGTGGCATCGTAATAGTGATAATCTGATGAGTGCAATTCGTTATAATGGTAAAAATGTAAAAGCCCCCCAAAACTCAAAATACAAACTTTTTTTTAAATCGCTTATATTGTACTAAATATAGTCGAAAAATAAATCGCATTACACAAATTGACTGTAAATCGCGAGACGAATCTAATGAGCCTAATTAGAACGTGATTAGACACTAAATTGATACAGTAATGCTACAGTAATATGCTCTAATGACGGATTAATTAGGCTCATTAGATTCGTCTCGTAGTTTACAGACGAGATTTGTAATTAGTTTTCTGATTAGTCTATATTTAATACTTCAAATGTTAAAGATTCCCTTCCAAAAATCAAAAAATTCAAAATACAAAGTGATCTAAACAGGGACTAAACCAAAAAATAAGGGCTTATGTTATCTCCAACAGGAGAGCATCAGACTACCCATACCCAAAATGGGTGCTCAGAGTAAAAAAAATACCCTCCAATAGAGTAGGCAAAGAGGAGACCCATTTTGAGACTCGGGGAAGAGAGCAGGCAAATTTGCTTCTCTCTTCTCGACCCAAATCGGAGCTGTGTTGGAGGCGGGCCTGCGATGGGAGCTGCGGCCGCGGCCAGGTGGGACAACGGCGGGGCTCGGTCGACGGCGGCGGGGTGGGGAGCGGCGGCGAGGCAGGGCATGGCCGACGACGCCGAGGCGGGGAGCGGCGGCAAGGCAGGGTGCGGGCGCCGCCGACGAGGCAGGGAGCTGCAGGAGCCGCAGGCGAGGCGGGGAGCGGGCCGAGGCGAATCCGCCGTGGCGAGTGGGGGCATGGCGGCTGCGGCCAGACGGGAACGGGGCGCAGCGAGGAGGAGCCGGCGGCGAGGAGCGGCGAGGGCAGCGGGTCCGCGACGGCACGGCGAGGCGGAGCCGGCGGCGAGGAGCGGCGAGGGCAGCGGGTCCGCGACGGCACGGCGAGGGTGCCATGACGGTGCACGGGGGAGGAAATTTGTGTTCTCTGATTTGCCTTCCCTGTTGGAGAACGATAAGATTTGGGTGGGGATCCTTTTCCTGTGCATGACCAAAGTAGAGAATATGTATCCTATTTGGGTTCTCATTGTTGGAGGGGAACATATCCGGTGAAAACCACAATCTTCGCGTCTTCATGAAAACCCGTGTAAATCATGGCAAAAAGGTCATCTAAATTCACCCAAAAAATCACACATTTAGATGATATGATGATACATAACTTTACAAAATATTTTATCCAAACTTGACTTCGTTTGTGAGATATAAAAATAACAATTTTCAAGCTAGAAAGTTGTCCAAATGATTTATTAGAAATTTGTTATTTTTATATCTCACAAATGAAGTTGAATTTGGACAAGATATTTTACAAGATTGTGTATCATTATATCATCTACATGTGTGATTTTTTTGTTGAATTTAGACTACTTTTTGTCGTGATTTGCACGGATTTTCATGAAGGTTGCGGTTTCCACCAGATATGTTGCATTGTTGGAGACTGTCTTAGTTCCAAAAGAATTTTGGCCAAATTTTTTTTGCACCTTTTGCAATATTAGTTAGGATATTATAGACTAATTATAAAACTAATTACACGGATAGACGGAAAATCCCAAGGTGAATCTATTAAGTCTAATAAATTCATCATTAGAGATTGTTTATTGTAGCATGATAATATCTAATCATTGCATGATTAGATTCATTAGATTCATCTCGGAATTTTGTCGGGGGTTATGAAATGGGTTCTGTCAGTTATCTACATTTAATATTTCTAATTAGTGGTCAAACATTCGAAATTACTAAAACACGGGAAAAAAAATTGGGAACTAAACAGGACCTAAGGTAGGGAGAAATGTACCTCAACGTCGCAACAGGACGAATGATTTTAGGGAATGCTACAATAATATTAGCTTATAAATAATTTGTGCGATCTAAAAAACAAATGCTGATGTGGATAAGAAGAAAAAAAGAGAAGGAAGAGTTGGGCTCTCATCCAAGCACCGAGTTGGGTACAGATGTATATGCACGTGGCACGCTATACATTAAATAAATATAAGGAGACCTATAAAGGCATATACAATGGCAATAAATACCTCATCTACGAACGGTTTATTTTGATTACCAATGGAAAGTTATTGCTGAACCGGGGGCTATCGTCGTCTCACGAGAGGACGGGTTCGGCTCATGGCCCGAGCATGAACCAACTCATCGGCGACCGCTGTACGAGCGTGGCAGCGACTCAGCGACGACAGCTCTGATCCATTGCTGCCCATGCTGATTTTGGCAGGCAGAAGCATGCGCGTGAAATCCCCATGGCGGCAAACTCCACAGACACGCGTTCCTCCTCCCTTTTTTTCCATCTGTCGCCAACAAATCCCTGCACAACAACAGCAATCGGTGGATGCAACCTGGGCCAAGGGACTGGCGGTTGCGGTGCGTGAGCTCGTAGCTGCGTCCGTGGCGCACGAAAGGATGGATCTTGCGGCGCGGGGCACGTGGTCGAAAGCTCAGGATAATGGCAACGGCGGCGCGGGGCAAGAAGACTGTAGCGGTTGCGACGACGGCGCATGGGAGGAAGCGGCAGCGGCGCAAGGCGATAAGTCTGAGACTACGGTGACGGCAGCGCATGGGCATCAGCTTCCTCGCGAAGAGCCAAGGTTCGCCGGCCCTACTCTTGCCAGTGGCCGATTCTTCACTAGCCCAAGCTTTGTTGCCCTCCCAAGCGGCGGCGGGATCTTCACGGCCATCCCAAGGTCCAATGGCGGCATCAACTTGTCCAGTAGCCCCATCTTGACGTCCTCAACCATGGGCCAGGCATGAATCATAGATTCATGCTGATCCGAGAGAATGGTAACCATATCCGTGCTCCCTCATGTTTCTGAACGTGAGATTTTCTGATGCCTACTAGTTCTGAATATGAGCTTGTCTGATGGCTGTGAGCATGTGAAGTTTTCTGAAAGATCTGATTATTGGTATCTCCTACAACTAGATATATGCTAATATCACTAGAGATGTGGTAACTGCTTTTGTCTCACTACTAAAAAAATGGCTAATGCGACCGGGTTTTATTGCAACACCCAGAACTTTGTTGTGATACGTAGGTTTAGCGCAACGGCAAGCGATTTTGGTTGCGTTAGGGTGACTTGTTGCCACCAAAATTTTAGTGTTGCAATGAAAATTTTAATCATTGCAACAAGATGGGGTAGTTGCGACGAAACAATAAATGTTGCATGTGTGGTGAGAATATAGCAATGTTGCTTGGATTCGTTGCTATTTTTGACGATGTCACAACCAAAATGAATCGTTGCTATTATTATTCTCTGTTGTTGCAATAGAGTTCTTATTATGGCAACGCTAATCATTGTTGTTGCAAAAGAGAGCATAGATATCGCGACACAAACTAGGTTGTTGGGAATGGAAGGTTACATATAGCGACGCGAAGCAGAGGAGTTGCAATGTGGTAATTGTATTGCAACGATTTAATGGTCGTTGCAACGAGGCTAGGAGATATGGCAATGGACTTAAGGGTCGTTGCAACAAGGATTAAATATAGCAACAAAATAAGAAATCGTTGCAACAAGACTGGAATATAGCAACCAAAGCAATTGGCCCACACAAAACCCTGAGGCCCACACAAAACCCTGAGGCTATGTATACCTGCTACACGTGCGGCGGCGAGATCCCTGGCATTCTACGATCCCTGACAGCAATGCTAGCGCCTAGGGCCAGCGAGGAAATTGACCTGCCGACGAATCTCCAATGCTCCCTTGAAGAATTGATTTCATCTGGATCCCTCAATTTAAGGTATATATCGATCATGAAATGCACATAATCTTTTGTACTTATTCATGTATATTCACATAATTTATTCTTTTAATTAATACTTACTAGCACACTTTTGCAAAGGTTACTTGCTTGCCTGGATTTTGCAATATGTCACGCA
The DNA here is from genome assembly GCF_016808335.1 of Panicum virgatum. Lineage (NCBI taxonomy): Eukaryota > Viridiplantae > Streptophyta > Magnoliopsida > Poales > Poaceae > Panicum > Panicum virgatum. The sequence goes on along the minus strand of NC_053145.1, from coordinate 28,552,331 downwards.
TAGATTATAGTTTGATGCTTTTGGCTAACACAGATCCTGCTTGGCAAGTTGAGTTTGAGAACTTCATTGAATATACCTTTGAAGAAACATATGTAGGAGAGACAACAACATGTCCATGTGGCATGTGTCGAGGCATGTCATGCATGACCAAAGATGAGGTTGAAGAACACGTGATTCGTAGAGGGTTCCACGATGATTTCATAAGAAGCAAAATTGTTCATGCCGCTGAACCTATGGATGATGGTACTTGCAATTTCAGTGAAGGTGGTGATGAAGATTCTTTCACGAATTTGCTTGAGTCACTGATTCGTGGTACCGGCCATGGAGAAAATAATGAAGATGAGCCAAATGATGCAGCAAGGAAAATTTTCAAGTAAATGGAAGAAGGCAGGAAGGAATTGTACTCGGGATGCAAGGAGGCTAGCCAAGTATCCTTCATTGTCAGGTTATTTCAGATTAAGTGCATGGCCGGTATAAGCAACAGTACAATTGAGCAAATTCTTCTCTTGATCTGCCGTGTTCTCCCCAGAGGACATTGTGTCCAAATACTATGGATAAAATTCGAAAGGTAGTTCGAGACCTTGGCCTCATCTACGAAAAGATTCATGCCTGTTTCAATGACTGTGTGTTATTTCTTGGGGAGTACAAGAAGTTGGACAAATGTCCAATATGTGAGGAGAGTAGGTGGGAACATACAAACTCTGAGGGGACCGACGATGTGGAAGATGTCACTGGTGGAGTTAAAAAAGAAGAAGATTTCTTGTAAAATTCTTAGGTATTTTCCGCTTATTCCCCGGCTGCAAAGATTATATATGAACGACACAACATCGGCATATGTGCGTTGGCACACAAAAGAATTGATTAAAGAAGGTAAAGTGCGGCACCAAGCCAATTCTTTGGCTTGGAAGCACGTAGATGACACGTATCATCACTTTGCATTTGACCCACGTAATGTAAGACTGGGACTTGCATCAGATGGCTTCAATCCATTTGAGATGTTGAACGTGACTTGTACAACATGGCCGGTCACTACTACAGAACATAGATATTGTAACACATTATTGTAACATATTGATCAATGTGTTACAAAGAAGTTTCCTAGGAACACAAAGTTATGTCTTGCAAATGAATATTGTAACACAAACACTTATTTTCTAATTTTGTGTTACAAACAAATAATGATTGTAGTAACACAAAATTAATATTACAGCTAAAATGCTACAAAGATGGTAGTATATTGTAACACATAATTGAAAAAGTGAAAAATATGTCACAAAATATATATTCAATGTAACACAAAATAATGTTACAACTAAAGTGTTACAAAGCAACAAAATATTATTGTGATCATTGACTTAATGGTATTAACATACATCAGGTTACAAAATTAAATGCTACAGTTGATGAACACCTTTATGTATTAAAAGATAAGACAAATATGTGCCATAAGTTATAAGTTATAACATACACAATTCTTCTTCTTGCTCCTCTAATATTGGACTCACACTACCACTATATTAAATATGTTCTATTACACTACTAAAACACTATTTCGAATGGCTTTAAATAAATAATTGTTAGGTAGTAGTGGTATGGGTCAAAATAGACCTAAGCGTTTTACCGATTGTGTAGCTCGGGCTAATGCCAAGCCCAAAAAAATTCCTAATTTGTTTTCAACTGAAAATTTGAGTCCATACCTGTCTCATAGGTACTTTCGAACCTAAAAAATAAATGAAATAATTTTTTGGATCAGACTTATTTGGATGGTCCTAGTTTTTTTTGACAAAGTTTAGCCTATATAAGAGTCGTGGGTTGGGACTTGGGACCAACCTGGTGGGTTTATTTTTGAAATATTAAAATCTAGGTTGAAATATTATATATATATATATATCATAACCATAATTGGCATATTGACACTAGTTTTTCATAAATCAAACGCAGTCGCGAGAACGCAAATCCATACGACAAAAGGATAAGAAACTTAACAATAGTTTATATAAAATTCCTTTCTACACTCGCTTGTAGCTACTCCTACATGTGTATCTCATGATATACGACGTATCTGATCCAACGAAGACTATGTACGTGAAGTATGTGATCATACTAGACCATCTATGATGGTATATACTTTGGGTATGTGTTCATGCATAGAGTATGTAGACATACTAAATTTATATAGTAATACTAAGGTATAATCATAATATATTTAAAAATAGGGATGCTTTTGAAATTTTTTGTATATATCCTTTTGAAATATCTTAGAATTAGTATATGAACTTACTCAAAGTGATAAATAGGTATGTGGACATACGCATGGTGGCATACTGATGATGAAAGTAGCTACAAACGAGTGTAGATAAAACTCATCCTATATATATAGTAGGTCTATTGGATAAGGTACACCCGAGCCTCGTGTGCAGCCGGTTTTCCTCCGGCATCGGTCCGCGCGCGCGCCCCCGCTTTTCCGGTTTTGACTCGACCCCCTGCCCCCACACCCCAACCCACCCACGACACCCAGCTCGCCCTCCCCGCTCCCGCCCCGCAGCAACTGCCCCGTGGCGACCCTCGCCCAGCGCCCCCAATCCCGTCGGCGACCCTCGCCCCGGCGCCGCTCCTTCAGCCTCCACACGCGCCCCAGCTCCTTCATCCCGGTGCTTCTCGGCATCCGCGACCCGCACGCCTCCCCGATCTGCGCGCTCACCACCTCCTCCCGCCTCCCACCGCGAGGAGCAGCAGCGGCGGTGGGCCCTCCCTCTCCTTCATCCGCGGCGGCACAGGGGGACACGGCGGCGGGCGGAGCAGTGGCGGGCGGCAGGCACGACGATGGCGCGGCATGCGGCCACCGGGCGGGCAGCTGCCAGCGGTCGCGGCGGCTGGCTCCAGTACTCGACCAACCACAGTGTCACCTGACCCTCCATCTCCGATTGCTCCTGTGCGCCTCACCCATCTCCGGTGTGACTCCCCCCGCAGATGGCGACAGCTGCCTGTCTAAAGCCCCCAGGTTCTGCCTTCTCCCCCTACCATTCCCCTCCCCTCCTATTTCCCTCACGAACCCACCTTGCAATAGATCTGCTCGGTCTCATTGCATTCCGAGACCAGACATGCATGCAGGCTGCCTCATCTCGCGGTGCCAGATCTGGGCACGGTTGGCCTGGAGAAGCAAGCGCAGCGCCCATAGAACGAGTTTAGAATTTTGTTTGATTCGAATTTCTTTCAGAGGTTTATGTCGCTGTGTGATTTTGTTTTTCTTTTGTTCCAGGCAGGGGGAGTTCCAGAAAGTGGAATCGTGGGCTCGTGGCTAACTCCTGATCCATACCTTGACCCCGGATCTGGTAGGGCTGCTACTGTGGTGGATGGGTTCCTCAATTCATGCGCCTATCATATGAATTTAGATGATAGTTTGCCTGTTTCTGATCTCGTATGTGTCCCATCTGAGTTTGGGTCATGCTTTCTATCGCCATGGAGTTTTATTTGAAAAAACTATTTTTCGTTCTCTGTTTTTCAAATAAACGGATAGGTGATGCTGCAATTGAGACCAAGTACATTGTATAGACGATTGAGCAACCGCATTGCAATCCATTTTGATCAATGGTGTCCCATCCATGGGGGATCCCGTCGATCCTGCATCAATAGACACAAGGTATGCAGGATCCCTCCAACCATCATCATTTTTTTGTATGAGTCATCTCATGGTCTGGAAACCTCTGAAAACAACCATGAGCGTGGAATTGTAAGCTCAATGTGAGCAAACCTTCTGCAAGCTCCTCCTTAGGCAAAAATAGTTTGTGCTGATTAATAAAATAAATTTGTAACTTAATTAGGCCTGTGCAACACGCAATCAACTGAACAACCAGGTGCAAGTGTGTTTTAGCATATGAATATGTATGATCAGGTCATGCTGTTGGTCATTGAAGGTGACATTTCGCTGAACTCTGTTCTGCCTACTATGATAGCACAAGCTCGGCTCTTTGAACCTGAGTCCATACTTTAGTCAACTGATCATATTAGTTCTAATAGTTAATCTTGGCTTATATGCATTCTATAAATTCTGAAGTACATTAAATTGGTACGGATTCATATTAGGTTCAAGAAGGTTCTCCTAAATTAGTTCTACATTTGTTTGCTAGATTAAATAGAGGTTTTTACATTCACAGGAGTCATTATTTGTGACATGGAAAATAAATGATATATTCCAACGGTGCACAATATTATTGAACAACTATCCATATGCATGCTTATGTATTCTGAAATTTCAGTATACAATTATGCATGCCACTTTACTTGCTGCAAGACCATTTATATATTGCTGCGATGCCTGTCTTTGAATGTGGACATCATAGTATCTTGTCAATTCCTGCTGATTTGGACTGAATAATTTATTGACAAATTCATAAGTCTGCAGCCAGTTCGTGCACCTGACTATATCATGTCTATGAGGTTGTTGCAATACAATTCCAACCTATTGTTACTTGATAATAGTTTTGCTCTTATGTAGTGTGTATAAGCTGTCTTTAACCTGCATATACTAATAATTCTTAGCTCTTATACAGATTGTAGTATGCCTGCTGCGAATTGTACTTTTTGCATCAAATGTTTTCTGCTGAACTGTTCTCTTGTGGGAATTATACCTTCCTAACTGATTACTAGTTCAAGTCACACAATTAAGGTTGGATTAGATTGTCAACCCCATTGCTTTGCTAACTGTACCAGTGTTTGGTGACTTTTATTTGTGTATCACTAGATGAGCTCCTGTTCAGAATTCAGATATGCATCTTGTTTTTGTTCAGAGATGTAAATGTTCAAATAGTGTATGCTTCTTAGTTGTTACTGCAAGATATGCACTCACCCGAATGATGCTGATCTGATTTACCAATCCAATTTTGGTGTTACGTGAAGACTTGGATTAGTTTGATTGCCTGATAGGAGTTAATATATTTGGATCAGTATACTTTCTTAATTATTGCAGATGTTCTGAAGCATTGGCCCCTCTATACATTGTGGTTTGTTCTATCTGAAATGCTTATGGTATGCCCCATTGGCTTCATGTTTGATCCCTAACGTTGGGTGTTACTGTCTCTACAGCGATGAAGGAGCCGGTCCTGCTACTTTCCTGCGGAGCCCATTCTGATGGAAGCTAGTGATTTTCTTAAAAATGTTCATTCAAATGATTTTTTCAGGAAGTCAACCTATAAAAATGATGGCAGCATATTCAAGCGTCCACCCCCCCTTTATTTTCAGGATCTGAGATGGCCACAGTGATCTCCATTGACCATGTCATCTTTGATTGGGGCCCATCATCACCATTAGGTGTTCAGGGATAGTTCCCCTTGGTCATCAGTTGATGGATTTTTTGCTGGAGCATCTATTGTACAGTAGATAGATTCCGAGTTTCATGTGAGGATTGCATAGTTAGAGCTTTTGTGTATAGGTTCTTACGAAAATGTAAGTTATGAGTGGCAGATAATAGAAATATGACACCCATCTTCTGCGTTTATGATATTTATGAACCGGCTCAGAAAAAATGTGTGGTGTTTGCAAGGTAATGAGGTTTTGCATCGACATATTTTAGTACATGAGATTGGGAGATTAACAGGATGTAATTTTGATGATAACTATATATTTATTGTAAATAACAGAATTTTTGTGTCTGGCAACTGCAAAACATATTTGTTTTCCAATCCTCTGGGTATATTCATTGATATTTCTTTTTTCCTTACGGCACGTGGCCACGTGCGCATAAATTAGATACTAATATCTGGACTCACCTGCAAGCGTTGAGCGCCCAGTCCTACGAGAAAATAAAAACAGCGGCAGTTAAGGGAGCGTGTGGTCATTGGTGTGCTGCCGCGTGCGGCGTGCATCATGACTAGTTGGTGGGCCGGGTGGGCCACATCCTCCGCGCCAGAAAAACGGAACGACTGCGCGGGAGGGAGCGCAGGTGCGGTCCGACAGCGCGTACAGGAGGCTGAATAACTATTCTATACTCAGGGTAAAGATTAGTCCTGTCATATATATATATATACATATATATACATATACACATACACACACACGACGAGATTAAAATGTAACAAGGTGCATTCTGTACAGCAAATGCACAGACTCTGCAGTTTCAACCAATTGCTGACCAATTGCAACTGTGCCACCATACTAGTTGCAACTCGACGGAAACGTATTTTGTACAACAAATGCATAGACATCTGCAGTTAGAATTACGCGGCTGCACCAATTGCAACTAGATAGACTAGTTGCAATTGGATGGGGACCAATTGTATCAGACCCAACTAGGCACTGACTGCGTGTAAACCAATTGCAACCACAAGACTAGACCAATTGAAACTATAACACTATACTAATTGTAACTTGACAAAACTAATTACAACAGATCTGACCCGTTGCAACTGGATACTAACCAATTGTATATAGACCAGATCCAGTTACAACCCGACACGAAAAAATTACATCTAGAGTCGATCTAGTTTCAATATGATAAGAATCAGTTATAATCAGGGTGGGTGCATTCTCTATACAGAATACACCCCGATACATTATAGCAAAACAATATATATATATATATAGTAGGTCTATTGAGTACCCTAGGTATGGAATAAGCCATTCCATACCCGAGTGAGCCCGGGCACCCGATCCGGCTTGTCCCCGATCGCCGCTTCCAGTTTTTCCATCCGGTTCGCGACGTCCCCCACCATCTCCACCTCTGTCCCCACGCCCAACTGCCCAGCTCCCCTCATAAAAAAAAAACTGCCCAGCTCGCGTCTGCACTCCCCTGCGGCCGCGGACGCGCGAGACGGCGAGGCGCCCGCAGCCTCCCCGCCTCCTCCCCCGCCGGCAGCGGCGGCCCCACCGCCGGCGCTACCGATGTCGGCGTCGTGTCGGGAGACATCCAATTGGTGGGAGGAAGCAGCAGCAGGAGCCGGAGCCACGCACAACCGCCCAGCTCCCGTCCGCACCACCCTGGCAGTCGTATCTTGCACCGTCGCCGCCGCCGCCGCGGACGCGTGGGATGACCAGGCGCCCGTAGTCTCCCCGCCCCCTCCTCCTCCCCCGCCGGCAGAGGTGGCCACGGCGGCGTGGGGAAGGGGTCGATGCCACACCCCTCCTCCGACGGTGTCCCTCATCCAGACCCCGTTCCGCGAGCCCATCCTCCCGTCGCCGTCACCCCAAGGAGATCCTCCTCTGACCCGCTGACCAGATCCTCCTTCCGTCAGGGTTCCTCACGTCCGGTGCCGCCCCCTCCTTTCTTCCATCTGCTGCGATGAGAGGAGCCATTACTGACCTGCCTGCACCGCACCTTCAATGAGAGGAAGTGTGTCAGCTCGATAGCGTCGCACCAGCACTCCCACGGTAAGAACATGTCCTGTGCCTCCCTCCCGGTGTATTAGTAGTTGCAGATACGGCGCTTCCATCTCCTGCACAGTTGTATGAATGGATAGATTGAACATATGCTGCCCTTGGTATTTTTCCTCAATTCTGATGTAATTTGTCCTTGTCTGCATCATGTGACCTGAATTCTGATCTAGAGTTTTTTTCTCTCGTTGGAACTGCTGGTTGAAATTATAGTTCATGAACTATATAATTACAATACGCAGAATCGCTAGAATTTTTTAAGCATATGATGGTAAATACCGATAATGGCATTTGTTGCCTGTCGCTGGCCATATGTTCGCAGCGCTGGCTTTTTCATAAACTGCTGCTTGAACTAAACTCCATAGTCATAGATAACTGCAAATAAGCTAATAGGCAACAGCAAGGAATGGGACAGGATGAATGACTTATCCTGTCCAAGTAACCACGATGTTGAAGCCCTTTATTTGCAGGCTGAAAAATCAAACTGAATCATTGAATAAATAGTTGCTGTAGCTTATATATTTCAGTTTGATAGCGATTTATCTTGCACTAATGCTCAATCCAAAATTTATCTTACAGATTCAGCTTTCAGTTATATGCACGCTTAGGCATATAATCCTGTTTTCTTCAAGTTTGCAGATTATCTGATGGGCATTTGCGGCATTCTTCATTGGTAGAGGCAGCTTCCTCTCCCTCCCCTGCACCATGGATTTCTTCAGATTAGTGAGCTCTAATTCACCCCCAAGCACAAGGTGCCCTCTATTCTTCTCCCGTACGATCTGTTGATTTTGATTGATCCCCTGCGTTAGTACCAATGATATGTGAATGTATTAGAGCAGTGTTGGCCCTAGATTGTTGCTTTCTCGTAGTAGCGTGATTCTTTTCCATGTTCCCCATTTGATCCCTCAACGACTGATTTTGCCATGTTCAATTTCGATCTTCAGAATTTTTTCTTGTAGTACCGTCATAGTATCTTTATGCCTACAAATTACATATTCTAATAGCATGTCTCTTCTACTTTTCAAAAACAATACAAATTTTGCTATTGGGTGATTTGCTGATGAGCTGAAAAATCTGCTAAACTCAGGCCATTGAGGTGGGTCGTGTGACTATGCTTACAGCAACATCACTGCAGAAGTATTTATCATGTATTTTGTTTAGACATTACAGTACATGCATGGGCAACCTTATGCTGACAAGCCCCACTTTATGCTCTTTCTTCTTTCCCTATAGGAAGAACCAAGCACAGAAGCGCTGTCTTCGTTTCATCCTTGGACCTCTGATTACTCCGATCTTTGGTGTTCAACGTTCTGCCAGGTGACGAAAGGAAAAATAATTAAAATCTGGGCACAAGCAGTTTGCACTGTTAAACTCTGCAGCTAATGGAGGCATTGCCAGTTCATCAGGTCAATCCTATGATGTTGTCGAGATTGTTGGCACCTCGTCCGACTATGCCTTGTAGGACTAGGAGGAGCATCAGATCAACTTCAGTGTTAAAATAGAGCTGATGTGGTGCATGCAGATCAGTGACAGGAGATGACAATTGATTTACATGAATGCTTTGGTAATTTACCATATGATCATCTGAATGTTCAGGACCGTGAGGTTCAGTTCAATATAAGAGCGTGCATTTCCTTTGTTAGAAAATTTACTGATATATCATAATCCACCCATTTTTCTGTAATAGGATTTGAATTGAGATGGTTTTATTTGATCAACTAATAATACACTAAGTAATACTGCATATGCACATGTTTAAATTTCTGTACAAATTCTATTATCATTTGTTGATTTGGGTATTCTGGTTGATATATATACACAGCAACAATTTATTCCCAGCTTAATATGCATTTTAGAGTTATATCATTACCACAAGCGAGATCAGTCCTTTTAGACAAGGGTATGCAGTACTAACTGATAGAGTCTACATTGCAAAATGTTAGGGTGGACTTCAATCAGGGTTCTGTCAGATTGTATCAGAGTATATTGATAGTGTCTTCTGTTGTACTAACTAGAGCTCAGGTTTCTGCCTTGTTCATACCATGTAATTTGTAGTTTTTTTGCATGTTGTTTTATTTTAACTATCAAATATGTTAGAAAAGGTATACTGTAATCTAAAAGAAAGGTGTATCATAGGTATCTACTTAGTATGTTCAATCCTTTGCCGCTAGTAAATTTCTTCATAATACCAAGCTATTAAGGGTTAGTATATGGTGATGGCTACTGCCCTAGGTAGTTGGTGTGGATGGCTGTACTGCTGCCCATGGACTTTCTATGGCACCTAAATTGGTTTGCGAATCATGCCTTTACTTTTATCACTATGCAAAATCCTCATGAAACTTTCTCACCGAGGAGCCAAGATTTCCATTTAATTCACTGTAGCCTATTATTTTGTTTATTGTGGAAAAATAACTTACCAGAAATTGTGCCAGATTCCTGGCGTAGCGTGTTGCATCTGCTCTTGCTTAGAATTCTACACAGTCAACCCAGAATTTTGGGTTCCTCGTATCATTTGATTAGAATTGGTTGCTATCTGGACAACATCATAACCTTTATATGCAGAGCTATTGATGTGATATTAAAGCCAATACAAATGGTGCTATCACATTTTTTTCTTGTTATTGTGCTATAACTATGTGTGTACTACTCTATGGACGACATTGTGCATTCTCACAACTGAATGCTGATGCCATGAAAATTTTGAATTTTTGGTTCAGTTTTTATATGTGCACCTTCGAAATTTTGAGTGCTACTGTTTCTTCCCTGACCAGGTTCACGCGAGTGTCAGTCACTTCTTGCCTTGTCTAATTTTGCATCTTCTTGATCTTGCATGTCTATGAACTTGGATTCATAGAAGCTATTATCAAAGAGTTTTGTTTTTCTTTAATACTGTTCCTTCTTGTTCTCATTTACTTGCACATGTCCTGCTGTATTTCAGTTGGGAGTATATGTAAGGAGGAAAGCAGACCGGCTAACTGAGAACCATGGATTCGGCCTTGCTGGATCAGAGGGCCAAGCTTGTGTTTCTGAACACTGTATTTGTTGGAGGCACTGCTGTTCATCATATAAATACTCCTTGGATGTGATTATGCTTTGTGTCATTGTAAGGGTGGGATTCTATGACCGGAACAACTAGAAAACTAGGTGTGAAATTATGAGTTTTTGTGATCAACTTCACACTTTACGTTTTACCTTTCTTTTCTTGTTGTAAAGATTAATTAATTTATTCCAAAAGATTGTGCTTCTGCATACCGGCACAAAACAATTCTTTCCAGCCATGTTCTCGGGATTGCAAAACTATATTTTCGACATTCACCAATGTATATGAATTTCCTTGGAAAATTTCCATTGCATATACAAACAGGATACATCCAAATTAAGAGAAAACACATATGCCTAACTTTAATAAAACATTGGAACCCGTGTTGTAAGAATGCACAGTCACTTGAAAAACCGCATCGGCGTGACCTCTAATGTTTAAACCACCGGACAACAGCACGTCTGCATCCGGCCCGAGAAAAACCGGAGCAGGACCACGGGAGAAGGACCGGGTGGTTGCGTTCCAGCGGCGCGCGGAGCCGAGATCGGATGGTTGGCTCGAGCGACGCGATGGGGTGGGTGTGCTCGGGTATGTAATAGTTATTCCATACTCAGGGTAGGGATTAACCCTATATATATATAATATACACACACTATTCGGAGCCTAGGGCTCCCCATGGAGCCCCAGCCAAGTTGTAGTTCCCTACTTATCTGCATTTCTTCACAGGCTGCTGCTGCATGTGAATCCGGCGCCGTCGCTGTCCATGCACCGGAGCAGAGGAAGCTGACCGCGATGATCCGTCGTCCGCGTCGCTCCCCACTGTGCATGTGGATGCAGACGACATGCTTTTTTGTCTGGCTGTCTGATTTTCTTGTAACTAACCACTAATTTCTGGAAAACAGTCATGAGATTTTCTTGTAACTAACCAGTAGTCTTTTTGTATAATTTTTCATGTTTTCTTTTGATTCATACACTTATTTCTATGGTTGGATATGTAAATTTCTAGGACAGGTGGATTCAAATTTCAAATTGTAACGAACTAAGGTTTCATAGATTATATGATGTAAGTAGCAGTTTATTTGATCAGACCACTATTTTTTTCAATCAATCTACCAGTATCATGATTAAACCAGCAGTTTCTATATATGTAGTCAAAGTACTACTTTTTATGATCAAAGTACTAGTTTCTATGATCTAAGTACTGTAATCAAAGTATTAGGGTTTAGGTTTTAGGATTTACTGTAATCAAAGTACTAGTTTATATGATCAAACCAGCAGTTTCTATATATGCTTAGGTGTCTATTACCGAAATCGCACAATATATGATCAAACTTCCAGTTCATATGTTTAGTTTTATTTGAAAAAATATTTTAAATGGATCTCATGTTAAAAAAAATCATGGGAAGAAAATTTAAACGCATGCACAGCAGCATGCAGCAGCGTGCGCAGCGCCGCCGATACAAAATTCAAATAGCATGCGCGGGGTCCGGGTGGTGCTAGCACGCGCGTGGCAAAAGCAGCAGCATGAGCTGGTACAAGTGTACAACCCAGCCAGCTCCCCCCCCCCGCCGCCCCCCCCCCCCCCCCCCGCCGCCCCCCTCCCCCTCCCCCCGTCTCCGGCGAACCGGGCCTCCTGTCGCTCTAGTGCAATCGGCGTTGAGGTTTATATGGTCTAAGGACAGTATGAGCTGCCGTCTCCGCGGGAGCACATACCTCCGCCTGAACATCAAGCGCGGCCGCTTCACCAACGTGGAGGACGGAACACGTATCTCCGCACGAAACTCCTCAGCATGGCATGGACCCCCGTCACGCACCGTCCGCACTCCTACCTCAACCTGCGCGCTGGCATCCCCAAGCTTACCATCTCCTCCAGGGAATTCTCCGTGACGTCGATACCCCTCCCGCCGCGGCCACCGTGGACTTCAGTACTGGTCCGTGTTATATTAAATATTTTTTTGAATTGGCATGGTTGCATTAGAGGTTTATATGACAGGACAAAGCGGCACCTATCGCTCAGTTTTGTATTTGCCAGTATTCAATGAGATATATGAGACGCAGTCAACAGTATGTATCTATGCATGTGAACAGTTTTATATGATTGTAGGCGAAGTTTATATGTCTATATTTTCGAAATTGAATAGGAACTGGTGTTTCTATCTTTGAACGCTAATTGATTAGGGTTGTGCTAGTTTCTGCATGTACAGGTATATGACCGCACAAAGCGGCATGTATTTCTTATTTTTGCAATGGCCGTACGTCTTTGAGTTGAATGAGCAGCAGGCAGCAGCCTTTATACATGCATGTCAAGGAGTTTTATATGATTTTAGACAAAGTTTATATGGGGATATATTTAAATTCAGCAACCCTTGAAGGATAGGGTTTACTGTTAACGGTTTAGGGTTTCGGGTTTAGGGTTTAGGGGTTTAGAGTTTAGGGTTTGGGGTTTAGGGTTTAGGATTTGGGATTTGGGGTTTAAGGTTTATATACTTGGTTAAACTAGTTTATATGACTTAGGGTTTAGGGTTTAGGGTTTGGGGTTTGGGGTTTGGGGTTTATATACTTGGTTTAACTAGTTTATATGACTTATAATTTAGTTGGGTTTTTTTCTTCGACGTTATTAAGGCACGCGGGCCATCTGTTTCAGCCGGACCATGTGTCGCGGTTTCGTCTATCGTGTCCGGGCAGACACTTTTTTCAAATGCCGTGCGGTAACACACGGAGGTTTATATCCACCATTTTTTTCGCCCCCAACCACAATAGGACTGAACCATTTGCATTCCCCTCGGAACACCGTCGTCTTTCTCGCCCCCTCATTACGCAAGTAGTGAAATCCCGCGGAGAGAAGTGATTTGCCGCTGCCTCACCGTAGTCCTATCCCCGACACCTGCCGCAACAGCGCGCATTAGTTTTCACTCACCCGCTGGTCCCTCGTCGGCGCTGAGCGTATTGGTGGACGCAGCGCCGGAGTGAACGTATTCGCCTATCGGGGGAATCAGGTTTGTCCTTTTGATATTCATCTTTTTACCCCACTGCCCCGCGTGTTCTACCCCCCGTAGTGATGTCGCCGTTTATTTGAGCAGTATGTTTATTTTTGGTGCAGGAATGATGGATGCCGCATCGGGTTCTGGCAATGGCGACGGGTGCGACGCACTAAGTTCTCTCGAGCGTTCAACCATGGCCCCCCCTCCAGATTCATCCGAACTCCCGATATCATCCGCGGTGCCCGGCGACCAATCTCCCTTGATTTCGACTGTGGACTGCCAACCCGGGCGTGAACCCCAAAAGAGTAGAAAGACGGGGGAGTTCCGGAGGACTGCCAACTTCTTAGAAGCTTTGGCTCGGAAGCGAAAAGCATTAGCGGCGGAGGAAGCTGCCACTAATGCGCGAACTCGAGGGACGGAGAACGGAGGTCGAGGATCCGACGACGACAGATTTGTGGAACCAAGGACGAAGAAGAAGAAAGTTCTGCGTGAATCCGGAGCATCTCATGCGGCCGGAACACCCACCGGGATGAGGACGCGCTCCTCTCCGCGGTTTGGAGGTGCTGAACAAGGTTCTCGGGTTCCTGCCGCCAATAAATGTCGGCGAGCGGGGAAAAGTGAGGTATATATGACATTTGGTATAGTTTTGTATCACAAGTTTGTAATTGATAAGCATCGATTGTATTTTTTTTGCAGTTGCGGCAGGGAGCAGGGCAGCGGGGTCGAGCTGAGAAGGCCCCGTCAAGGTCAAATAAGGGGGAGGAGAAGAGTGTTAAAATGACTGTGAGTTTTCATCTATGTGACAAGCATATATCATACGGATATTAGCAAATTATACTGGCGAGTATAGGAACATATGGCCAGGAGCATACAAAGGTTATTAGCAGAGCAAATGGGTTGCACAGGGAGTGTTATTTTTATTATTTAAAATGGTTGGGTGATCATAGGTTGAGAGATTTTGGTAGTACAAACCTGAAATTTAGGGTTATAGGAATTGGTAGTTTGCTAATAATTTGTTTTTGGGTAAAATATAATGTCAAACATATATCCTGGTAGAATGAAATATGTTAATTTAATATAGAGCCTCATAGTTTCATTAAGGGGTTGTTGAGGGTTGCCATAGGAACCCACATGGAAACCCTATATCATTGAATCACGGGATTTGCTATAGAATCAGTAGCATATATAAACTCGTAGTTTTGTAATATAAACTGCTCGTTTCACTATATACTATTTGAGGGTTTAGGTCAAAGACATCTGTTATTAAAATATATAAAAGGTTTTTTATTAAAAAATACAAGGTTCTTTCAATGATAGAATTATTACTAAAATTGGCCATGATGGTCCCTACATTATCTGGCAGAAAGCAAATGTACGCTGTTGTCCTAAGGAGGTGCTAGAAACGAACCAGACGCTGAAAAAAAACCAGAGGCAATACGTTATGAAGAAAGGTTTCAAGAATATATTGTCCATGCAACTTGATGGTGTTGAGGGCCGGATCTTACTTTGTTGGTTACTGGACCACATCGACCTCGAGTCGATGACCCTACGGGCTGGGAGAGGGAAAGAGCTCAAATTCTCCAAAGATGTGGTCCGGCTTGTGCTAGGCCTCCCTAGTGCCGGATCCACACCTCCAACTGTTTTTGCCAGTGAAAAATCCAAGCAGGTTTTGAAGTTCAGAGAAGTTATGAATTTGGAGAGCCGAGCATTCAATGTGGAAATGATGCAGGACCGCCTCAAATCGGGGCGTGATGATGATGCAACCATGATGTGCTATTTCATAGTCATTTTCCATAGCCTTCTGTTTCCTCATGGTAGCTGGGATATCAGCAACGATGATGTTATGCTTGCTCATTGGGTGGTTCAGATGCCTAAGATTGATTGGTGTCAACTCATCTACACGGACCTCTGCCACAGTGTCGAAAAGTGGCAAAAAAGGAAGAAAGACAATCAAACTGCAACAATGTATGGATGTAGCATTGTTTTTCTTGTAAGTACCCTAATCAGAAATTTCAGTTTCATATGTATTATTGCATTTAGATGATTCAGCTTATTGTGCAGCTATAGTATCTTGACAACTTGAACCACGTGGTGTGCCTCCCTGAGAGGTTCAGCACTCCCCGTATCAAGTACTGGACAAAGGAGAGGATTCAGGAGGTGTCCGTGGCTGATCGAGTTCGTACTGGCGAATATGGCCGTCTCGATGTGAGCGAACTATTTTGCAATAAGCATAGGAACATAAGGATCTCAGCATCTAATACTGTGAACGGATCATAGTTATGTGCATCACCATAGAAAGGGCAATTGGGAGCATGGAAAGTGCTAGGGTCATATTAATTAATAGTGCCATGAAACGGGTACATTTAATATTCGAACTCGTAGTTTGATCATACAAACTGACAGCCTCATTAGACATTTGAGTAGTGTTTTTTTATCACAAACATTGTCTTCAAATATAGAAATTGCAGAGTTTACAATAGAAACTACATATATATAATGTCATTCTGCTAACACTCACTGATGCTTTCATCAAATCAATTTTTTATTTTCATCTGCAGTTGCGGAGCCCCTCTGATACATGCTATTTAGTTGCTGGACCTGGCTCAACTGGTGGTTCATTCTACGTTCCACGGCTGTCCGATCTATTGGCAGCCAAGATTTTCCGCGCTACCTGTCCCGGACCGGAAGAATTTGTTAGGCCTAATCAGGGAGTATGACCTTGACATTCAGGCCCAGTCTGATAGAATTGCAGCGGCGCACCGTGCCATTGTTGAGCGACAGTTAGAAATTAAAGGAAGTTTTGTTGATATGATTGAGGAGCTCCTCCGTGTGCGTTCTCGGGGGAAGCACGCTTCTGAAGATCCAGATCAGGACGGCAGCAGACGTAGTCAGTATAATGAAGGTATGCGCAGCAATCAGAAATGACTGTGAGGTCATAAAACATCTCACTGTATGCTATTGTTGGGTGCATGGAAAGGAGATTCATATTTATAAATTTCTGATAACTCTCTTTATTCATCAGGTGCGTATGGGTCAGTGGATGCAAGGTCAGGTTCTGTGGAGGGTGGCAATGAGAGTGGTGGGTAAGGTATGAGGCACATATTATTTGTTCACTATCTCATAGTGCCATATGGTTGGGGTCTTCAAAATGCTATTATGGATTACTTATATTTTTTTTTATGACATGTGCTAAACATTTGTTTGCGTACCAGCTCCCAGTTTCGTTTCGCTGCAGCTGACTCTCGGAATGGCCGGCCAACAGTTTTCTGACAGTCAGCAAGGTGTGCGTACAGATCATCTGCCTGGAGATCAGGTGGGAAGGGTACAACGTGATGACGTTCAAACCCCCAATGGCATGCAGAGTTAGTTGCGACTATATGCCACCTCCATGTTTTTTTTGATACGACACGTGATAATTTTATGCCTGACCCCTATTCATCTTTGCAGGGGATGGTGGTAGCTCTGAAACAAACGGGCGGGACCATTCCCTTGGACAGGGTTAGTTGTACTCATATGATATGGTTGATGTGCATTCCATGACACATGGTAACATTAATGTTCGTGTAATTTTTATGCACGCAGTTGACAAGGAGCCCAACACGTCAAACTTAGAGGACCTGCTGCCAAGTAGACGCCTTCGTGCCCTCTTGCTTGTAGCTGACTCACCCTTTATGAGGCAGGCATTCACTTCCTTTCTTTGCATAGTTTGTTTGTAACAATTACCACTCAGAGCAGTTATCATGTTTATTGGATGATATGTTGAGATAATTTTGTCTTACAAACATCATTACTCAATTATAATTCGTGTAGTTTATATGACCATTCACAGTTGATGCGTTGCGTTATATGTTGAATTCTATTAATTTTTTTGTATTAAATGTGCAGTGTCCTCCTTATGATTTTTGGAAGTGGAGTAGCAAATGGGAAGGATATCGTGAGGTCGTTCAGTGTTGGGAAAGACCTCGAGGATATGTTTGTCCAGTTTGCGATTGAATGCATCAAGTACGATGACAGGACCAAACGATCATTGTCGCACGTCACCCGTGTGATTGTTGACATGTTCACCATGGTTTGTGTTCTTTCTTTTCCATTTATATGGTCACACATGTTTTTCTTAATTTTTTTCCCAGTCATACTAAATTGTTATGAGTATTCACGCTGGCATGCAGAGAGCTCTCAATGCAGAACATCTTCACCTCAAGGACGACCCAGATGCTGATTTCACGTCGCACAGGATTGAGAAATCACTAGACAGAATGCTTCCATGTAGTGAGGCCATGAAGAACACACAAATGGTACG
This sequence comes from Panicum virgatum, assembly GCF_016808335.1. NCBI lineage: Eukaryota > Viridiplantae > Streptophyta > Magnoliopsida > Poales > Poaceae > Panicum > Panicum virgatum. The sequence continues at coordinate 28,534,645 of NC_053145.1, read as the reverse complement.
TCCATGCTCAGTTGCTGTTCTATGTCCTTTTTATACACAGTTACTTTTTTTTTGTTTTAGAACATTTCGGTTGATGTTGGAGGTATTTTTGTATAGATCCTTGTTCCAATGCTTCAACACAACCACTGGGTCCTGTATGTCGTGAACAGAATCATGAAGTGTATCCACATCATTGATTCGAACCCTTACGGTAATGAGACGAATTTCACAAGATGGCAGGACTTCCACCAGCAAGCTGTAACTATCAGGGGGAAGTCAGTCAGGTTCAACAAGCTCATGATGAACCGCCTCACCTCAGCTCTCCAGAGGGTCCGACCAAATTCTGGGTTCCCTAAGTTTGGGAACTGGGAATTCAAATTTGAGCATGAAGCTCCCCGTATGAAGTACGGGTCCAACGACTGTGGGTTTTTTTGATTAAATATATGCAGTCATTCGATGCGAAACGTGGCATAGTTGAATGTGTCATAGACCGGGTAATCCCTTTTATGCAAATGCTGATTTTAGTTTTTACTTGTACCATTTGCGAAGTGGTGATTAATGTAATTTGCATCCAGGAAAGGAGCCCTGATCTGCGGGCGGAAATTGCTGAATACTTGATTTTCCATGACCTCAATGAAGTACCTGAACTCCCAGAAGAGGTCACTAGGTGTCGGGCGATGCCGTCATGATTTGTTTTGGCAATGCTGTTGGTATTACCAAGACCAGAGTGCTACAAAAACTTGAATTTTTTTATGCGTGGTTCTGTACTCCAGCTGCTGAATAATAGCCTGTTCGACATGTTTATGTTGACCAGTATTTATGGTTTGTACACTAACAATTGTACTTTAACGGCGGAAATTTGTGCTTAGAGCATACAAGATGCATTCTATCACATTAGATACATCTAGTTCAGTCTCATGTATCACTGTATAATTTGGAAGTTTTGATTGAGTCTATTTGGAGTTTGGTCATAGACAACTGAGCAGTTATTATTGAAACCGCTAGCTTGCGCATACAAACTATTTTTGTTATCATAAATTTCTCCAAGTCTTAGCATTAAAATCTGTGACCATACAAACTTGTACTTTTATGCATGCGACCCACGACGCGCCACCTTGTGCAGCACATATATTCTTATATACTGTAATGTGTAATGTTTGTACGTTATAAATACAAGGGTTATATGACCGGCGATTTTGTTAGGTACTATTGACCGCATCTTAAACGGGCAGCCATAACAATATATGATGCAGCGTTGATGGTTGTATTCCTCGACCAAACGTGTCATGGTTTTATGAGTTGGGCGCGGGTCCAAATTTATCGGCGCTTACAATTTTTTATATGTGCAGTTCCAACCTTTTACCCCCACCCCCACCCCACCCCTTCCCCCCCAATCCCTCACAGTAACATCCCCCGCACTGGTGAGCTCTCTCCGTCGGCATTGTTCATCTACTCCGGCGCTGGTCGTGTTTAGTTCGTCTGTCGTGGCGAGATTAGGTAACATATCTTTGTACATAGGCGCATTCCTTCCGATTAATGCATTCTTAGCAAAAAATCCTGAATGTTGGTCTTTTCTTGAAGCAGCCATGGAAGGGGATTCCGGCGGTGGTCCTCAGGGAAGCTCCTTTGATTCGCCCGGCGTCCCCGACGCTGTTCGTGCTGGTGCGACCTGTGCTGCCGCCGCTGACGCCCCTGGTGATTCGGGGACCTTCCATGGTTCCGAGAAGGTGCGCATTCCCACGGACGATTCCATCGGGGCTCCGGATGCGGAGCACCGACGGATTCCAGATTTGGGTGCAGTCGGCGATTCAAAATCAAGCTCCTGTACATACTCGAGGAACAAGATTGCACCAAACAAGCCGGTGATTCAGCCAACCATCGCGGACCTGCTGGCCGGGAAAAAGAGGTCGGCCGGTGGGGGTTCGCAGAAAGATGCACCGACGGCCGTACCATCGCCAACATCTTCGGACGATTTCATGGCGACGGCAAAGAAGAGGCGCGCCGATCAGGCCCCATCCTCGTGCTCGAAGCGCACATCCCGTGCCGGAGTTCGTGGGGGTCAAGTTGGTTCGCATGTGCCAAATGCTCCAGCTGCAGGGCCAAGCATGGGAACTCGGAAGCCGGGTCCAAGAAAGGTCAGATTTCAGGTAGTACAAGCCTGCTTTCCTGTTCATAGATTTTTCCGATTCACCGTATTGCTTTTGCAGTGACAAACCATTTTAACGAAATGCAGGAAAGAATAGAATTAGATGAAACCCCATTCACCCGCCGTTCGTGCTGTTCGACCTCAACGCCAGGTCAAGTTTACTGGTTTAGGTTTGTTAGTTGAAATCCATTCCTTTTTCTTTTATGTAAAAAGGGTGTTTTGGCAGTTGTATATGCTTGTTTTATATGCCATATTATGCTATATTACATTAGTTTTTATTCTCCGTGTCAGTATGTACGATGTGTTGACGGTTTATATGATTTGGCTTCAAAGCTTATATACATCTGGTCTTTGATTTTTTTTTGGTGTCTAGCCTGGTTCAACATATCTTTATTGATTTAGGATGTTTGCATCTGTACATATGTTTATATGCTATATCATAAAAGTATATATGCATTTCACATCTGGACCTGGAACCTAAATGGTAGTCTTCTTCCAATAACATGGTTCATATGCAATATCGCTGAAGCTTATATGCCTCTACTATATGTCTATGATTGGTAAATGTATGATGCATTTTATCATATATCTATGCAGCGTAGAATGCGGTCTGTTTATATGCAATAACAGTGTCTGTTTATATCACAATTCACAAAACTTCATCACCACTTATGCAGATTCAGAAGTTGAATGTACGCTGCTGTCCAAAAGATGTGGTAGAGGTTATTGCTGCTCTAACACCAGATCAGCGTGATTACGTATGCAGAAAGAGTTTTGGTCCTCTTTTGGACATTACAGTTGTAAACTTGGAGACGCGGGGTTTGTTGGATTGGCTTCTTGAAAATACCAATCCGATGGATATGATCATCCGGGCTGGTCCTGGAAAGAATTTGGAGATAACCAAGGATGTTATCCACCAGATTCTTGGGCTTCCCAACGCTGGTGGCCTGCCTGAAAAATTTGATTGGGCAGAAGCAGTAGCCGAAGCGGCTGCTTTCAAGAGTAGGCTTGGACTTGGGCCCCGTTCTTTTGGTGTTGACAAGATGAAGCAACACATTGAGAAAGGCGGTGCAGATTCAGTCAGCATGAGATATTTCTTTCTGATTGTTTTTAATCGTCTGTTGTTTTGCAAAGGAAGCTTTGATATCACCAATGACCATATATATTGGACTCGTCAGATAGAACAGTTTGGTGATTTTGATTGGTGCCAGCTTATCTACAACGATTTGTGTAATGCAGTCAGAAAGTGGCATTCTAGAGACAAGAACCAGGTCACTATAACTGTTTATGGTTGCTGTCTTGTGATCCTGGTAAGTTTGGTTAAAGGAACACATCTCACATGAACTTGTACTGTCTTAAAGTAACCTGGTCTTCTAGCAATGCATTCTTGTAGTTTGATCGTACAAACTGGTTGGTTCATCTTGCAAACAGGTACAGAGTTATTCAAAATGTTTTGCTCTCCTTCTGTAGATATACTACCTTGATCATCTATACGACAAGGCAGCACCCACTACCAAGACTGATTGTCCGCGCATCAAGTACTTTGATAGCGCTCGTATCCTAAAGTTGTTGAAAGCTGACCACAAGGATGGGTCTTGGGGAAATTGTGATGTAAGTGTATACCTAATGATCCTTCATTGTATACCAAACTGTGATATATATGATCGCATTAAATTGTCGCATCAAACTAAAATATTGAAATACTCAATCCTCCATTACAGTTCCGCAACCGGACAGAAACCTGTTATGCACAGGGTCCTTCAATTTACATCCCTCGTCTGCGTGGTTTATTGGACTATAAGATAGAATCCTTACCTGATCACATTGCTGATCGGGTGAGGAACATCTTATCTCACAACGACCATGAGATTGCTAGACTAGCATCCTCGTTGGACGAAACTCGGCGAGACCTTCTGCGCAAACAGTATCAGTTGGCAAACAATGTTGCGTCAATGATTGACGAGCTGCTGCGCGCTCCGACCCAGGACCGCGCCAATCCAGACCTCAATGCTGGACAATCATCACAAGGTATTGTATCTGCTAACTTTGGTTTGGTTAATGCGGTGCCGCATTAATTATTTGGATGTAATTTAATGATCTTAGTGTTATTTTTTTCCAAACTTAATCTTGTTCTATCATTTTTTATATCAGGTGGTGTTCCAGATTCGAACCCCCAGCCGATCCATGATGGCCAGCCTAGCCAAAGCACAGACTTTTTTGAGCCGATAGTATCTCAATCTGTCAACCCTTCATGTGAAAATGAAGATTTTGGTTAGCCTCATTTGCTTCCTACTGTCCCATCCATGGTCCCTATATACCAAGTCATTTAACTTTACAGCAGACATATCATTGCTATAATGTACATTACTTCATATGATATACATAGCTTATCATATATTACAAGGCCTTGTGATTTTATCATAGATATCTTATACATACAATGGTATCTGGTTCTTTTAGCATATTTACTTGTTGCCTGGTCATGAAGCTTAGTTGTCTGATCATATATACTAGTAATTAGGTGATATGCTCTGGGATTGTGGTCTGACAAAAGCGTAATTTCATCTCACTACCTGGTTTCTTGATAATTTGAAGTGGTTGTTGTGTTTTTCTTCATATAATGTTGACTATTTACTACGCAGAATGGACTTTGTGATTATAGGGGTGGTACATTGCTCGTATAAACTTGATGAAATGCGATCGTAGAGATGAGTAGGTTATAGTTCAGACTATATGGTTGATGTTATAAAGTTGGAGTTTACTTGTCGTCATTTGTGTTGTGGATGATATTTGTTGGTTTCGTGTTGTACTTGTACCCAGATTTTCCAGATGATGAAATGCTTACGGACACGCAGGTTGAGAAGTTAAACAATACATTTGCACAGATGGAAGAGGATGCAAATGCAAACATGATGCAAAGTTTCTCACCAGCACCAATCACGGACATGACAGACGATGCCAAAGCCCAGGAGACCCTTGCAGAGCTCTCAAACGACACTAATGGATCACATTAGTACATATATTGTATTTCCAATAGGTTATATGGTTACCACATTCCATCTTGCTGCCTAATCCACGCTTCTTTCAATTTTCAGCTTCGCGGTTCCTCAATCTCAACAATTCCCAGGCATTGCCGCAGACACCAACCTCTGCGGCATTGTTTGATGGGGACAACATTGTTAACGAAGAGATGGACCGTGCATGCGCACATATATACAGGGAGGTCGGCCTTGATGATGACTCTCATTGGTCTTTCAAGATGGACAGAATCCTGATGGAGGATCATTTGACCAATTGCATCCACAGGTATTTTTTGTCTTCATATTTGTTAAGTCATACTTGTAGATGAGGCCATCATTAATGTTTATTTAATTTGACCACATCCAGAATACTACTCAAGGTCCAATATTCGACTGTACCCCAACTCTGGGGGAAGCCTCTGCTGACCTGTATCACAAAGGGCCTTCTAATGACAAAGAAGTTCTATTTGACTCGACGCCTGATGAGCCCATGGCTGGACAAAATAATTCAGGTAGCTACTCTTTGGATGTGAAAAATGATTCAATTATTTCATCCAATATCATTTTCAGAGGTTCTGTATTGCGTCAAATAGAAGAGAAAAGGAAGCCAAGGAAATATATATACATCGGCTCCATGCATGTTGACGTCACTTGAATTTCTATTGCCTTGGAGAAATACTTGGAGAAATACTTGGGGAAAAGTGGTAATTTCCATATATACAAGCAGCTACAAGCATGATGCCGAGAGATGCGTGATTTGCATTTGGCCACATTTTTATATTATTAGATTACTAGTTGCATGTTACAATTATTTTAATGTTATTCTGTCACGTACTTAGGTTTGAGATACTTCTACACGTGAGTTAGGCATGGTCGAGTGGTTTTAGAGTCCTGGTGTGGTGCCTGCGTGCACTTGTTTTAGCCGAGCCTGTTAATGGGCCGTGGAGTCCAGGGTGCCTGCGTGCACATTGATAAAATTCCCAGGGTAGGCATGTAGGGAGATTAGATTGGATTTTATTTGTGTCTCTCGTTTAGGGTTTCTCCTACGAACAACGAGACGCGGTCCGATCTCATCTACCTTGCCGATTCTTCTGGATCGTGATTGGGAGCGTGATCAGGATTGTTTCTTGGGTGCGCTGCTCCGGATTCTTCGGTGGATCCCCATCTTCTGATCGTGGCTCGTCGTGGCCACGGGTGGAAGAATTATCATTGGTTTGCATTGACTGTAAGCCGATCTCTTCTCTGCTGTTACTGCTTGTGGTGCTGGATCAAATCGAAACATTATTTTCTACTATCTGGTTTGAATCGGTTCATATAAGTTGTCTCAATTTTGGATCTGATAATTATTCTATCGTGAAAGACATTGGCTGCTGCTTGTTATTTTAATTATATACCGATTGATCCCTGATTGGTTGGTGAGATAATTAACATCAATTTATTTGCCGAGAGAGCAAAGTTCGCTGGTTGATTTTTAAACGTGAGTTTGCTACTGGTTGAGCGTGAATAGGATCTTGTGCCAGCCATATCTCTAAAAAAAAGAAATACTCAATGAAACTATTTGTAAGTACCGTGAAAGATTGGGCAAATCTTTGGACAGTGCAGGCGTGTCCTTATCATTTGGTATCAGATTCCGGGTTGCTCACGGTACTTTTGCTAATTTTTGGTGATGGATAATTACGACTATGTTGACGCATACCTTGAGTTTGTGCCGATGCTATATGAAGCAGCTTCTTCATTAGAATACTATAAGTGGGAGGATGCTATTATAAATTTTTATATCACAGGTGACGTTCCATTAAACCAGCTGGCAAATTTGGCAAAACGAGGCTTATCTCCTTCTGTGTTTTTCTGGTTGTGGGGATTGCAGCGGGAACATGGTGATGACTATTGCACATCTTGGTATGAGATGAAGGAGGTCTTACGACGACGATTTGCTCCTCCTCTTGAGCCAGAGAAGACTATATTATCATGCAGTGGGAGTTCTTATATGGGTGCTTCTGAACTTTCTTGTGCTGACAGCATTAAAAAGACTATTTTTGCTACCAAGCCACCTCCAAACTCCGGTCCAGTCTCGGAACGCCGGGCGGGCAGCGCCGCCGTAGGATGAGCATGGCGTCAGTCGTTTCTTCCGCGCGGACGTCCCCGGCTTTCGCGAGGGACACCGCCGGCTCCTGCCGTCGGGCCTGCACGCGCCACCTTCCACTCGGCGGCGTGCAGGTGCCTTCCGCAGGCCAATTTGCCTGCCGCTTCACGCGCAGCGCCGCGCGGCGGCTGCCAGTCGCTCTTGCGACTGGGGGCGGCGCAGGTGAGGTTTCCTGTTTATTGTCTCGTCGTTTTCGCCTCATGTTTTGCTGCGTAATTTTGCCTGCAACGTGCAGTCTGAACTATGTTGTGAAACTGAAATTTGGTCTCTTATGTTTCAAAAAAATTGCGACAAAGTAATTGCTTTTGTCAGACAATGGAATGTTTGAGTAAATTCTCGAATATGCAGGAGAGTTGCATATCATTGCATTAAGATAAGGAGAGTTAGGCCAATATAAGCCATACAACGGGGACAGACACATACGACCTGCCCCATTCACTGGGGATTTATAGGATTACATTAGCGCCGAATGACAGCTAACACCATGACCAACTGGGCTGTCAGTCCAAACCTAATGAGGGCTCCATCGTGTGATTTTGTGTTCTACAACGACCCTACAATTAATTGGGCTCTCGTGGACATCATCGGATCTCAATGAAATTATATGAAGTTAGGAGCCAATCAGCAAAAAATGGCAGGGCATGATGGACGGACAGTTGGTTTAGAAAATAAAGTTCAGTGGCGGACACGAAACCTAAACACTGTAATCCGATCACAAATGTTCATGTTTCCCAAAGTACAGCAAACAGTTTGAAGTTAGTACTTGTGATGCATTGCCAACATGGAGGAAATGGCTACCCAATTAATAGAGAAAAAAAATATCAGGAGATCAGAACATGGTATTTAGCTTATCATGACCATCAACATATCAGGAGATTTGAGTTCCAAGAAATCGTTTTTTTTTTCGGTTTGTACAATGGTAATTATTAATGACTTGATCTTCTGATACTAGGTTACCACTATCAGTTATTACAGTCATTCGTCTGTTTTGCATATGCCATGATAACCTAACACAACCAAGAAAAATGTAATTTGAACCTTGGATATCATGCCTAAAGTGAGGAATCTTGGGTTTCTCTCTTTGTGTAGGCTTCTTCCCGGTCTTGCACCTTTAAATTAAGATACCTTTTATTCTCTTGTAAATACTCAGGGAATCAATAGTGCCAGCTCACCTGACACGTGGTACACATTTGTGCCAACCATAGAGCTTCTGGTGTGTACCATTTTTCTTTTCAACGTTCTAAATTGGCTTTGAGTACTGTGTTTGTAGTAAGTTCTTCCACATTTCAGTACCTTCTTAATACTATGGGATCTACTTCCTCTTACTCTACATTTCTGTAGAGAGATAGAGATTGGAGAAACACCACACACCCTGATTGGGGGGTGACCTTTCATATATATAGCCGAGACGGCTTGATGTACAAGTAAGAGTCTACAAGACTTAGAGTACAAGGTAAGTCAACTATACATATCTCTAATACCCTCCCGCAGTCGAAGTGGGAGAATCCCGAACGCAAAGACTGGACCGAAAATCAGTAAATAACTGTACAGGTAAGCCTTTGGTCATGATATCCGCGAACTGATGAGAGGATGGAACATGAAGCACTCGAACCTGTCCCAAAGACACCTTATCGCGGACAAAGTGGATGTCAATCTCTATATGCTTCGTGCGACGATGATGAACAGGGTTAGCCGTCATATATACAGCACTGACGTTATCACAGTAGACCAGAGTCGCCGAAGACAAGGGCATATGAAGCTCCTGAAGAAGCTGACGAAGCCAACAAGACTCAGCCACAACATGTGCGACTGCTCGATACTCAGCCTCTGCACTCGAGCGGGAGACTGTGGTTTGGCGTTTGGAAGACCAAGACACCAAATTGTCACCGAGGAAGACACAGTAGCCGGAAGTAGACCGTCGGAAATCAGGACAGCCGGCCCAATCCACATCAGAGTAGGCTGTGAGGCGATCCACTGGTCTAGTGCCAATGTGAAGACCAGTAGACAGTGTGCCCTTCACATAGCGCAAGATCCGCTTGAGCAGCGCAAGATGAGTCATCGACGTAGAGCAGCAAGTAAGCAATATGACTGCCCTCTTTGTAAACAAAGAGAGGTGTCCGAGACCGAAGCAGCGAAACCCAAGGTGCTGATGTAACTGGCGAAGCGCTGGTACCAAGCCCGAGGAGCCTGCTTGAGTCAGTATAATGACTTTTGCAGGAGACAGACGTGATCTGGGGCAGTCGGATCAACAAATCCAGGCGGCTGCTGGCAGTAGACTGTCTCCTCCAAATGACCATGAAGGAAGGCATTCTTCACGTCGAGCTGATGGATCGGCCAAGAGCGGGATACGGCGAGGCTGAGGATGACCCGAATCGTGGCCGGTTTGACAACCGGACTGAAAGTCTCGTCGTAGTCGAGTCCATGCTGCTGTGAGAACCCGCGGACGACCCACCGGGCCTTATGGCGAGTGAGGGAGCCGTCGGAGTGGTACTTGTGCTTGAAGATCCACTTGCCGGAGACGATATTGGCATGAGGCGGGCGAGGGACAAGCCTCCAGGTGCCGTTGTCGATGAGTGCCCTGTACTCGTCAACCATCGCAGCGCGCCAATTGGGGTCGGCGAGGGCGCTGCGATAGTTGGTCGGGAGTGGTGAGGCGTGAGTCGCGGAGAGCGTGAGGCGGTCCGGTGGCGGTGGAAGGGAGCCCGTCTGAGCCCGCGTCGGCCCAAGGGAGGGGTGGGCGCAAGGTATCGGAGAAGGAGCCGGCGCCACCCTGTGCTGAAGAGGAGTCGGCCGCACAGGGCCCTGGACGTGCTCCGGAGGTCGTAGTTGCCGGACGTAGACGCGGAGAGGCCGGTGAGCACTGGCAGGCGGCTGCTGTACGGCCGCAGCGGCCGGCTGGTGGTCGGCTGGAGAGCCGGCCGGGGCAAAGGTCTGTGCAGGCTCTGCAGGTACCGGTGAATGGCCGGCGGGCGCCAGTGGGGCGTGGCGGACGGGGCCATGCCAAATAATGGCAGGGTCCCGGTCGGCCAGGTCCGACTGATCGATGGAGGACCACGTTCACTCAACGTCCGAGGACGGAGCTGGCGTGGGAGGACGACCCTGCACAAGGAAGTCAAGTGATTCCGGTGGCGGCTTGGTAACCGCGAATGGAAAGTTAGCTTCATCAAACACAACGTGTCGAGATATGATCACTCTATGAGTGGAGAGATCCAGGCAGCGATAGCCCTTCTGGGAGGAAGGATAACCGATGAAGACGCAGGCTGATGAGCGACGAGCCAATTTGTGAGATGTCGTGGCACTAAGGTTAGGATAGCATAGACAGCGAAAGACCTGAAGTATGGAGTAATCTGACATCTTGTGATATAGCCGATGATAGGGAATGTCATTGTTGATGGACGTGGAGGGGCGCCGATTGAGCAAAACTACAGCGGTGGCCAAAGCTTCCGCCCAGTAGGTGGGAGGCATGGATTAGTAGGGTGCGGATGGTATTGTTCAAGGTGCGCAATATCCGTTCAGCCTTGCCATTCTGAGCGGAGGTGTAAGGGCACGAGGTGCGAAGAAGAACGCCACGTGCAGCGAGGAACGTAGCAGTGGCGTTGTTGACGAACTCGGTGCCGTTATCTGCCTGAAAGCAGCGAATAGGCAAGCTGAATTGAGTGTGAGCGTAAGCAACAAAATTGACAATATGATTATGAACCTCTGATTTCTGCCTAAGAGAAAACGCCCAACAATAGTGACTGAAATCATTGACTATCACAAGATAATATTTAAAACCAGAAATACTGAGCACTGGTGATGTCCAAACATCACAATGAACGAGTTCAAAGGGAGCTGAAGTGCTAGATGATGAACTAGTAAATGGCAACCGAAAGTGTTTGCCAAGCTGGCAAGCATGACAGAGACCACGTATGGTATGTTTACATGAAATAGCTGATAACTTATTAAGTGAAGCTATGGCGGCAGGCGCAGGATGACCAAGACGTGAATGCCACAGCAAGGCGGAGGCATCAGCGAGATGACAGGAGGCTGGGGGCGGGGTGGAGGGGATGGTGTAAAGATCCCCATCGCTATTGCAGCGAAGAATCACGGTCCTGGTCTTTGGGTCCTTCACAGAAAAGCCAAGGGCATCAAACACAATAGAACAGTTATTGTCGCGAGTAAACTGTCGAATAGATAGTAAGTTGCGTACAAGTTGAGGAACCCTGGGCGGGGCACCGGGTTGCGTTCCACTCTGGGAACCCTGGCCGCCGTGTTGCTGTTGGTTGCGGCCGCCGCCGCGACCACCACCGCCACCGCTGTTGTCGCCGCCGTTGCCGCCACCCTTGCCGCCCTTGCCCTTGGCCTTGCCACCGCCACGAGGCTACGAGGACGAGGGCGTGGAGCGGCAGGAAGGTGAGGTACAGGCAGCCGTAGTCGAAGCGGCAAGGGCGGAGTTGGAGGCGACCTTGTTGTCGTTGGCGTGGCGGAGTTCCTTCAGACGAAGCATGTTCACCGCCGGGGTGAAGGATGACAGCGGCCTCGTGTTGGCGATGAAATCGGCGGTGTTGGAGAGGCGCGGGTTTTGGCCGTTTAGCAGGGTGAGCACCAGCTGACGGTCCTGCACGGGGTGGCCGACGTCGCGAAGAGTGTCGGCGTTCTGCTTCAGCTGCACGGCGTAGGCTTCGATGGAGAGATCACCCTGAGTCGAAGAAGCGAGCTCCTGGTTTAGGATGACTGCGCGCGGCTCCTAGTTCACCTGGAACAGATCACGGATGGCCGTGTAGAGGTCGCGGGCGGTCTGATCCGGCGCCATGGCAAGGTCAAGGACGCCATCGGAGATGGAGCCGTACATCCAGCTATGCACACAAGCATCGGGTTGATTCCAGGTGGGATCAGCCAAATGGGTCACGATGGTGCCGTCGATGTGACCTAGAAGGCCGAACTTGCTGCACATGGCGGTGAAGAAGGCGTTCCACTTGTTGTAGTTGGGCAGTCGGAGGTCGAGCTCGATGGGGACGTGGGTCTTGACGTTGACGGAGGCGTACGGATTGACGAAGACCGGAACGACGGAGTCGTGCGCGGCGGGGATGGTGCCCTGGCTGGTGCTAGGGCTGGTGGCCGACGTGGTGGAGGACGCCGACATGGCGCTAGGTCAGGGACCAGCGCGGCGGCGGCGCAAGCAGGGGGCTATCGCGGCCTGGTGGGTGTTGGACGTGGGGGCCGGGCGGCGGTGCACGGGAGTTAGGGTTGCGGAAGGGGTGAGACCAAGAAACTAGGGCCGGACTCTTGATACCAAGAAACACCACACACCCTGATTGCGGGGGGGGGGGGGGGGTGACCTTTCATATATATAGCCGAGACGGCTTGATGTACAAGTAAGAGTCTACAAGACTTAGAGTACAAGGCAAGTCAACTATACATATCTCTAATAATTTCAGCTCACCTCTCTGATGCTAGATAATTAATGCCAGCAACCAGTGTTCTAGGGATTGGATGCAAAAATTCAGATAGTTTTAAGGTGGAGGAAGGTTCAATTGAGAATGATACCTCTTTACTTTTTCTTTCTTTTGTTGGCATTCACATGTTAACTAGGAAAACATGCAGTTCATATAATTTCAGGTCCTTCATATCTTGGTGCCACATTAAGTACAAGAAGAATCTTTGTCGCCGCATGCTCATATCTCGAACACCTGCTTCTCCTGTTCCCCTGATAACACTCAGACCATTGGACACTTGGACCTGAGCTGAGTGCCTTGTAAATTGTAAAGTATACACATATAGCAATATCTAAAATAGTTGAACCTATTTGTCTTCATATTAGACATGAATATGCACGATTTAGATTACATATTGTTATTAGTTTATTACAGGACTTGTGTTATGTGGGGCTGTAAATACTCCCAGCAAGAAGAAGGCCAGCCAGGTGCAGGATGTGAATCAGACTGATAAGGCAATTTGCTATCTTTTTTTTCTCGAGCACGAAGGAGAGCTGTGTAGCTTTGTATTAAGAGAGAAAGAGTAGTCCAATTACAAAGAGACGCTCCTTACCTTGGACAAGAGCAAGGAGCGCACAAACTAAAAATAACTTAATTTACAGAAAACACAAGGGCAGGACCAGACCGACAGAGCCACCCAACTCCCTAGCCATGGAGCAACCCCAGCTCGAGGTAGAGGGTAGACAACCCTTTGGCCCCGGTGAACTGCCAAGTGTGCACTTCATCCTTAAATGCTTGCACTGCCTGCTGTAAGTTGGGTGTCATCCCATCAAACACACAAAGCATTTCTATGCTTCCAAATGATCCATGCCCCAAGGACACAGAAGGAATTGAAGCCTTTCCTAAGATGTTTCTGCATTTTCCTCTCGGCCTTCTTCCACAAATCAGCAAAAGAGGATCTCCTGGTGGGTTTTTGTCTAGCCAAATCTAGCTGCTGCAGGATGGCACACCAAAATTGCCTTGCAAAAACACAGGACATGTGGATGTGTTGGATTGTTTCCTCCTCCTGGTCCCAAAATTAGCTATCTTAGAATTTAGTTACTTGGTTCAGATATCTAGTTATAGATATTTAGGCTTTTGGTTAGTTCGAGATTGGTTTGTTAGAGATTTGGTTTTATGCATTAGTATGTTGAGAGCTTGAGAGGGAGCAATGTTGCCGACGCATTCGTGGGCATCACGTACAGGCGCACTCGGCTCAAGAAGAAGGATTCTCCCACGACTTCTAGTGGCTAATTTGGTCTTTCTTTTGTTAGGCTTTTTCAGAGTTTGTTAGAGAAAGGATAAACATTCATATTGTTAGGAGGTAGTTTGTTATGGCCGGCTACTTAATGAGCTCGGCAGGACTCTTTTGAGTAAGCAATAGATGAGATCTTAAACAACTCAAGCCTCCATGGGAGGGCGAGTTCCTATCTCTACGGTGCCAATACATCTACTATATCATCTAGTATCAACCTGGTGATCCTGTCGCCCTTCTCCCGATCCTCTCCCACCACCATATACCAGCCGCTAGTTTCTCATCGCCATCTCGACGATGGGAGACTCCCTCTCAGCCTCTGACTTCAAAACCAGCATGGACAAGATCCTCGCCGAGATCACATCGGTGCGTGACGAGCTCAGCACCCTCAAGGGTGACCAAAGCTGGTTGACAGTTGCCGTCAACCGCCTCCAAACGGAGAAGCACAAGGCGGAGACCTCCGACGGCAACGACGGCCATCGGCCGCCGATCTTGCCGCCGCCACCGCCTCCACACACCACCCACAAGCTGCGCTTCCCTAAGTATGATGGCAGCGACGACCCCATTGGATGGCTCCACAAGTGCGAGCAATTCTTCCGCTCCCAGCGCACGCCGGAGGATGAGAAGGTCTGGACTGCCTCCTTCTACATGGAAGGCCCTGCTCAGCAATGGTATTACTCTTTGGAGCGCAACCAGGGCGTTCCTACGTGGCAGCAGTTCGCCGACGGCATCAATCGCCATTTCGGTCCGCCCGTGTGCCCCAACCCTCTGGGGGAGCTCACCCATCTGCGTCGTACCGGCACCGCCACCGCCTACCAAGACGCCTTCCTGCAACTCCTCGCCCACTGCGACAACGTCACCAAAAGCCAGCAGGTCGACATCTTCACCGCGGGCCTTCGCAAACCCCTCCGCATCGACGTGGAGATGCAGCGCCCTACCTCCCTCGAGGACGCCATTGTGACACCTCTGGTGTCAGTTTAACCAAAGCTAGGCAATTAACATAACTTCATACACAAATGAGCTAAGAAAGCTTAGAGAAGAACCCTATGTCTAGTTCTTGCAAACTTGTGTGTAAATGTATGTGTGCATGTGTTTGAGTGCAATGCTTGAAAAACAATATTTGGTACACTTTTAAACTCGACTTGACATGTGTGGATATAAAACTGGTTCCTTTAATATTCTTGAAACTTTCATGCTCAACTGGTCACAAAAATGTAGAATAAAGACACACTCATATTTTTGTGACACATAGTTTAATTTAAAAGACTTTTTGGCAAATTCAAGATTTAAACAAATCAAATAAACAAGAGTTCAATTTCTAGTAATAAGGAAGTTAAAAATAACTTTCAAACCAATGCACTTATGCATAGGAAAATGAATATACATATTCACCATGTCATGTTAAACAAAAGTCTAGTTGAAGCCTAGGAGTAAAAGTGTCAAAATTCACATGAAATGATAAGTACCTTAAATGACAGTTTTTGAAATAATTAAATAACTCTTAAACCATTGCTCTAATGAAAAAGTGCATAACACGAAAGTTGTAGATCTCGAAAAACTGAGCAAAAGTGGTATTCAACACTTTTTCATTTGAGGCCAAGAAGATGGAGAAAAATTGAGATTACATAACTGAGTTTTGGAACTTCGGTTTATTTACGAGATTGCCACTGACCGTTTCTTCAACCTCCCGCCTCCCTGCACCCTGTCCACTGGCGACGCCGTACGCTGGCGCCGGCCACCTGGGCGGACAGGTGCCGAGCCCCAGGCCCAAACCACCTCGTGCGCCCCTGGTCTTCCCAAAACCGCCCCCTCTTGGCACCATCTGAGCTCGCCACGCGCCCCCGCCATCTGTGCGCTCGCCACGGCGACGGCCATCGCCGAGCTCCTGAGCCAGGCATCCCCCAGGCCACTGCGTCCCAGTTCGACCTCCCCCAGGAGCCCCAAACCTTTGCCACTATGCGTACTCCCCTATAAATTGGAGCCCCAGGCCTCCACGCGCGCGCCCAGACCATTGCCGGCGAGCAGAGCTCGGCTCACCGTGGAACCACCCCCTCCACCCCCATATTCTCCAATCCAAGCTGCGCACGGCCTCCTCCACCCCATATGGCAGCTCCCTGACCCATCCCCCTCCGCCCTAGCCCGCCGAAATTGCCTAGAACGATAGCCGAACTTCCATTGGCGCCGGCGAGATCCGCCCAACGCCGAACTCCACTCCCCGGCCTTCCTCTGCACAAGCCGACCCCTGGAATGGAACCCCATCGCCCTCCTGAAGCTCTCCGACCCATCCGCTCCCTCCTTCCCTCACCGGAGCATGGCCACCGGCGATCAGACCCACCGCCGGCCGCCCCTCACCGCGGACCCGCCTCCTCAGACCCTCTCCCGACGAGCCACGGCCACCCAAAGGTAGCTCTCGAGCCCCTCTCCACTTTCCCCCACTTTCCCCTCGCCGCCGGCCATCCCCATCGCCGGGAAACGCCGCTCCCGTTCCCTCCCCTGTTCTGTACTTCCGCCAGGGACCCCAAGTTAAAAGACACGAAATTTTCAGGGGTCAAACTGCAAAATGTACATGAACTTCAAAGCTGCAAACTTGTAAATTCCATATAAAATCGTAGAAAAATCAGAAAAATATAAACTCAACTGTTCTGGAATCCTTAGAACAAGAACTACAACTTTTGTTACATTCACATGTTCATATTTTGCTTTTATTTTAATCTGAGAAAAATAATAAGAAAATCACCTTATGCATGTTCATGAAGTTCTGCTCATCAAATGACCTTGATTTTTGGATATGTTATCACTAATGGGATGCTAAGATCACAGTAAAAAGATGACACCAAACCAAAACAGTTATCATGTTAGAACAATCAAGATTCTCTAATCTGTTGTTAGCTTTCTCGATTTAATTCTGGAAAATATACACATGAACTTGCTCTGGAATTTTTTACTGCGTGCATGTAAAACTAAAACACTACTAATACCTAAATTTCAGATTATTTAGAGTTCATTTGCTATATACCATGATTTATGCTTGTTTAATCAACTTAATTCCTCATATATAGTTGTTATGCTCATAAAAATCCATATTTATTTCTGGAGTCTCTTTTTAGCTCTGTGTTCCTGTCTAAAAATTTTGAGCTGCAGTTACTGAGTTTGGCTTTATCGAATAATCATGCTTAGCATCTTATGGCTAGGTTTACTATTTTTGTTTTGAGTAATATACAATGTTTCTGGTCATTATTTTTGGGCATGATCTTGTTTAGAGTATGTTCTACCTGTAATAAAAAGTTCAGATGCAATACTGGTCAAATGCACCTTGAGAAATTTATGCAAACTCATGCTAAGTTAACTGAATAATTAATTTATCATAGTGAGTTAAATCTTGAAAATTTTTCTGGAGCATGTTTAACTCATTACTAGTCTCTGGTAAAAATTTGAGAACCAAATCCTTAGTGAAACTTTCTGTAGAATTAATCATTGTTAATGGCTTGCTGTTTTTATTCTTTTTGTCACCTCTGATGCATGAGTAGATAAAATCTGGAAAAATTTCAGTACTGAGTAGATGCTTGGTAGATGCTCCCATAAAATTTGTAGCACAAGAACCCATGTCAAACTTGCTGTGCCAAAAGATGAAGCAACTAGAGTAATCTACTTACATGCTTTGTATGGTTAATTAATTTATGGTTAGATGCTGAAAACTATACCATAAATGCTAAAGTACCTGATCTGAGTTACTTTAGTTTTTCATCACTAGCTCATGAGTAAATGGGTTGCTATGAAATAGTGAAAGTCTGCTATGTTTTAATGATAAGAATAAAAATCAAAACACACAGCTCTTTTATGAAGTAAAGTGAAATTAAGAACTACTCTATAAACGATTGCCCAGAAAATAAAGTTAACTAAGACCACCACAACAAACACGTGCTATTCTAGACTACAACTTTATAGTGAAGGAAAGAAATATGTTATATCATGTTGTAACAATATCATTTCTGCATGCATATAGAAACGGTAAATCTACTCGACGGTGATTACGAGTTGGTGCCCGCGAATACTACCACTCCGGAGAGTGTCTCCCTTAATTTTACTGACTTGAAACAAGACCCGAACCAATGTTCGGAAGAGCCCAAGGCTAGTTTTGAACAGTGCCCAAGAAGGCAAGCCCCGGTGCATAATCCCATTATTTTACGCATTATATTCATCTTACTATTTGTATATGTTGTAATAATTTTTATTGCGCATTTACGTTTTCTAGGAGTTGATCGAAAACCTTAGGTGCATGATCCCTAGGTACCTATGTTGTTATCCGGATCTTTTTCTCGACTAGTTGCCCCGCTAACTAGGTACGGTAAAAGTCGAGAGGTTTCCTGCCTTTCGCGAGATTATAGGAGTTGACTGACTTTAATTCCTGCTGAAATATAAGGACAACGGGCGGGGTTGTGTAGTTGTGATACCCCGCTGGTGTAGGCAAAATGGCTAAGGTCGCGGTGTGTGGCTCATTTCGTTAAGCGTTTGAAAGTACTAGCCACATGCCGAGAAATATGGTAATCGGTAAGCTGAAGTACCTGATTGGACCAGCGAGTGGAACGATCTCGCACCCTCTTGGTAGAAGTAGGTTTTATTTTTGTCCGGACGTACGGGTACAGAGTGGTCGGACTCTGTAGTCGGGGAGGGTGTTCCGGATCCACGGACTGGAAAGAAAATGGAAATGTTGTGTGGGTGACTTGGTTCCCATACGTGTGGTCTAGGTTCCCCTGGCCAGGTTGAAATTCGATTCGGAATCGTCCGCCTCTCACGGCATGAGATTGCTTAATGATTTCGGTCACATAGAGTAACAAGTGGAACATGATGATGATAATACTGCTGGTTGATTAAATGATTGCTCTACCATGTTTGTGTAGAGTTGGATGCAAACTTAGAATGGTTAATCTAACTAGAAGATGGCTAAATAAAATCTGAAAATAAGGATCAACATTTAGTGGCGTTTTTGGCAAAACAAACCCCACCAACCAAAAAGCCTGGCATGTCTAGTTATCGGACTATGTTATATCCGGTGACGGGTCAGTCTTGCTGAGTATTAGTATACTCAGCCTTTGCTTGTGGCACTGTTTTTCAGGTACTAACATTGAAGATCTGTTCGCGAGTCTTACTTGGCCATGTACCTTGCCTCCGGGCTGGTCTGTTGAGTGGGATGGCCCTTCAGCTGGTGCTGACCACCCTCCCGCTGAGTGACGCTTTCGTACGGGCTTTATCGATGCGTCACGTTATTTCGCTAGATACCTTTTAATGCTTCCGCTGAACTATGACACTTGAATAATTTGTGTAGTTTGGAACTCTGTAGTACTCTACTATTCTAAACCTAGTTTGTAATAAATTTCCTTTCCGCTGCAATCACTCTGAGATGTATGAAATGTTCTGTGTTGTAATCTCTGGGCTCACCTTCGTGTGAGTGTTGTCTGCTAATCCTGGAATAGCGTGGCTTTTATCGAGGCTTCACTCGAGGAACTACCGGTGAGTGCCAATTTGGGTCAGAGTTGCTTAGCAACAAAGATCAGTGCACCCGGGCCCAGTAGTTTTGGGTGGTTCCGCCACAGCTGGCATCAGAGCTTGCAGACAGCCTACCAGAGATGACAGCCTCGGTTTTCAAAACAACAAATTAAAACTTGACTTCAAAACTACTAAAGTTTTTGAAAGAGTTTAGGATCTCCAAGGACAAGTCTAGGACGTAAAGCCCTAGGGGATTTTATGGGTATAATCAAGTGGCTTATTTTGTATGGCTAACTTCCAGCACATTACTTTTCAGTATTTAAATTCCGCAATTTAAATTATGCAACTACATCGTCGCCGCGGAGGTATGCTTACTCAGTCAGCTGAGGGAGTCTGACCTTCCCGTCGGTGATGCAAGCCGAACGCTGGAGCTCAAGCAGTGGCCTACTTGAGCTGCTGCCCATATACCAACTTCGGTTGATTATATGGGGAGTAATGGTTCGAAATTGGAATTCAATTCCCCGTCAAAGACGGTACACAGTCAATACGTTATTTCGATAACGTATGCTTAACGTTGTCCATACGGCGGGAATTGTATGGATGCCGGTTCTATAGTGATCGGTAATGGATGGGAACGCTTTCGTGAGTGCTGGCACGGAAGGTTCATATTATGTATTGTCGATTTTCTGCAGGTATGCTAACTCGAAATCGAATCCTAGACTAGATATCTATATCGAGTAGCTATATAGCGAGAGACGTATTATGTATGCCACCGAAGCTAACCATGTAAGACCAAGGTTACTTGGCAATTTTTTTTTCTTGGTGAGGACGAATAGGCTCTGCATTCATTCTCAAATCTTCAGCAAAGAAACCTTTGGAAGAAATTGTAATCGAAAAGGTCACAAATCCATCATTAAGGATCATCTAGCAAATCTGTGTAATCTGGAAATTCTGGTTTCCTCGAATTTTTAAAATATGAAAATCACTTCAAATCAAGTTTGGGTTGTAATATGAAATGTATCTACGCAAAATTCCAAGCTTCTGAAAAAAAATGAGAATTTTTGAAGCTTCCTACCTTAGTGTTTTCAAATTTATAGTAACCTTCTGCAAATCTGTCCACTCGGAGCAGTCTGCATAAACTGACTTTTTCGACCACATTAAGATGTTTATCTGAAAAATCGTTCAACACAAAAGTTGTAGGTAACTTAATATAGAACTCACTGTAAAATTTTGAATTATCTTTGCCTAATGGTTTGGTAGATATGGTCAAATTTCACCCTCTCTGGACAATCTGTTTTCTGGTTTGACATCACTTCAAAACCTTGAGCATATCACCTTGTTAGGATCTGAACTGGCCTTAGTGTTGACTAGATGAAATGTTCCTCACTACCTTGGGCATCTTATGTAAAATTTTGAGAATTTTTGACAAAGTATATTGTCCTTGGTGAAGAAAACACTAGCTCTCTGTTCGCTGAATTTTCTGGACATACAGTAAGGAAGACTTTTAAGAAAAAGACCATCATAGGGTTGATCTAGACCTAGCCTTGACTAGAAAAATTGTGCACAATGATATTTTCAATGCCCTAGAAAAATTTCAAAAATTTTTGGACCCCTCAATTTAGAGTGATGAAACTCTAAACTTGCTTCCGGTACAATTGAACTCTCATTGTCTAGTCTAAACCCCACAGGTTATTGCTAAAATTTTCACCCTTGTAGATGACTCTTCTTAGCTGTGAGTTGAATAACAAAGTGGTCACAAAATTTCATGACCTAAATTCTCACAAATTTTCATCTTCTTAATGTTAGTATACTCCAAGTTATAGGCAAAACACTATTGCCCGGCCTGCTGAAAACAGCCAGAACAGAGAAGCAAAGACCGAATATTTCAACCATCTTAACCATTGTTTTATCCTTGGGGTTGAATACCAAAGTTGCTCCAAACATCCTAAGCTACATGCCTACATAATTTCAACTTCATTAGATGTATATAGTAGAAGTTATGGCCTAAATATAGAGACTCTGTTCAGAAAACCAGAGGTATAGTAATGGACAATTTCGACCATCTCACTCTTAGAATTAGCCTCTAAGTTGACTACCAAAGTTATAGCCCGTGAAATTATCTAGTTGCTGTCAAAATTTCAGAAAGTTTCAATGAACCAAAAGCAAGTTACAAATTTCTTTGTAACGACTAACGCTGCACAAACTGGTTACACAGCATTTGTTGTGTTGCACACTTGTTCATTGCATCGGAAGCTATACGAATCATATCGCTGATGCTTGAACTCATATATTTCAGATGGTGAGAACAACCCATAGTACTCTAGATAATTTCGGTGCTAGTGGTAGCGGATCGCAGCCACCACCACCCGGCCTTGAGGAATTACTTGCCACCCAAAATGAGTTGCTTCGACAACTTGTTCAGGGACAGCAAGTAATTTCTCATTTTCTGCAGCAACAACACTTTCAACTAGATGGGCACAAGGTCCACCAATCTCCAGTTGCAGACTATCAAGAGCTCCATGAAGACACACAAGAAATAAATGATGTTCACTCGGACTCCCTAATGCCACCATCACAACTTCCGATGAAACTTAAGGATGACCAAGTAAAGTGTCTGACCCCCAAGCATGGCTCAAGCAATATAGACTTGACTGGATGGGAAATTACATGCACGAAATTCGTTCCCCGTGGTAAAAGGCAAACCCGCAATGCTATTGCTGCCAACACAGTCCTAAGAGCAAGAACTTGCTCGCCTGTCCGTGAAACCATGGACCCAGCTAGGTGCACTATACCCAAGAATGGTTCAGTAGATATGCCAGTGATGACATCCGTACGATGCAAACAGCACAATGGTCCGAGTGAGACGAACCGTTGTTTCATCTGTAGAAGTCCTACCCACTTCGCTCGAAGATGTCCTTAGGCCACATAGCAAAATCAGGACCAAGGTTCTAGCCAAACAACTAAAAGCATGCGCAAAAGATTGCGGGATGAGCGCAAGAAACAGGCTGATCAGGTCGAACAAGGAAGGATCAATTTCACCACTCTTGAAGAAATTCATGAAGGTCAACAGAAATATAAAGAACTTGCATAACTTTCTTGGTCAGTACACTGCATTGCAACATGTGCAACGCATGCCCACGCACTTACTCAGCACACTTGTGTGTACCACATTATGTGCATAAACCATGTGTACCATCACACCATGAACCGCACATCCACTAGCTTACCTCAGGACAAATGCACCAATCCGTGTGCATATTTCTTAGGAGTATGGGTCGTTGTATCCGTATATTACATCGACACAAACTTATCTCCCATGGGTGTTTTCACTCATTTAACCACATATCTGCATTGCCACATTGCAATCTCCATCCTAGAAAGCAGTCAAATGTAAGCGGACCGGCAGGTACAAAAGAGAAATCCAAATTTTTAGACCTGGCCAACTACCTCAAAATATGTTGACCCTGTGGAACCAAATGTATTAAAACAAATATCCTTACTTCTGTAAAAATTTGAAAATTTTTAGAGAAGTGTAACCCACAAAATTCAGTCTTTTGGTAAAACCCTATGATCCTATCAACTTGTAGCAGTCTGGCCACATGAATTTTTCGACCCACATAAAAGCTTTTCCTTAGAAAGCGTTCAACACGAATGTTGTGGATAACTGAGTCTAGAAGCTACTGAAAATTTTTGAGAATTTTTTTTCAAGTGGTTTGGTATTTACAGTCAAAATACTAGCCCTCTGTTCAGTCTGAAATCTGGGTCAACCTTTAGGCAAACACTTAATGATTTGACTATCTTAAGCTCTGTTTATGAGTTGGAGTTGACTAGAGGAAATGATCAAAATTATCTTAGGCACCCCCAGTAAAAATTTGAGAATTTTTCGACCTTGGATTCCTCAGTAATGATCAATTCTATCAACTACCCAGAATCTGTTTTGCAAAAGAATCATCAAGTACAAGCTCTTCTAAAGAATGGAGAAGCCTAAATGTTTTACTGCAAGGATAGAGTTGTATGGTTTGAATCTCCATAGTGGATCAACTGAATCATTATCTCTGAAAACCAATTCTTGATAGGTCATCTCTCTCCAAAGCTTTCCAATCACTTGGGTATTAACAAAGTATATCAAGACCCTAGGCAAATTTCTCGCTGAATATATCTCCTAATGCTATACCGAGACCACTTATAAATACCGTTACACTCCAATTTTTGCCGATTATGGATTTCATGATTGCTTTGCCAAGCACCTCTCCAAGGCCTAATTCCATTTGGATCATTATCGACAACTGACCTTTTTTTTCAATTACACACTATTCATACTACCAAGAAGTGTACCGGTATTCCTCTTGAATACATTGTGGTCTACATATCATACCACATACAATTAAATTCAATAATAGTGCTCAACTCCTAGCACACTTTTTGGGAAATTCCTTGCAATCTTCTCCTGTCACCAAACTGATCCGAAGTTCAGCTTATCATCCTCGAACCGACGGCCAAACTGAAAAGAGGACCGAATCTTAAAAGTCATGCTAAGATCTTACATCATTCATTATGACAACCATGAAGACAAATACCCGTTTTTAGCAGAGTTCTCGCCCAGCTATCAAGCAAGCTTGAAAATGGCACTATTTAAAGCATCGTATGATCAAAGGTGTCGAACTCCTTTGAGTTGGTCACAAACCAAAGACCATAACATTTTGGACCAAACTTGATCATTAGGCAGAATAACAACCAAAGATAATACCAGAAAATCTTAGAGCTGAACACTCTAGCCAAATGAGTTATTTGGATAAAAAGAAAAAAAATCTTTGCAACTCGAAGTCGGTAATAATGTCTACCTTCTGGTTTCACCAACCAAAGGCACGCACACTGTCCACACTTAGTTTATTAACCTGAATCTCGGGGCGAGATTCTTTTTAAGGGGGGTAGGCTGTGACACCTCTGGTGTCAGTTTAACCAAAGCTAGGCAATTAACATAACTTCATACACAAATGAGCTAAGAAAGCTTAGAGAAGAACCCTATGTCTAGTTCTTGCAAACTTGTGTGTAAATGTATGTGTGCATGTGTTTGAGTGCAATGCTTGAAAAACAATATTTGGTACACTTTTAAACTCGACTTGACATGTGTGGATATAAAACTGGTTCCTTTAATATTCTTGAAACTTTCATGCTCAACTGGTCACAAAAATGTAGAATAAAGACACACTCATATTTTTGTGACACATAGTTTAATTTAAAAGACTTTTTGGCAAATTCAAGATTTAAACAAATCAAATAAACAAGAGTTCAATTTCTAGTAATAAGGAAGTTAAAAATAACTTTCAAACCAATGCACTTATGCATAGGAAAATGAATATACAAATTCACCATGTCATGTTAAACAAAAGTCTAGTTGAAGCCTAGGAGTAAAAGTGCCAAAATTCACATGAAATGATAAGTACCTTAAATGGCAGTTTTTGAAATAATTAAATAACTCTCAAACCATTGCTCTAATGAAAAAGTGCATAACACGAAAGTTGTAGATCTCGAAAAACTGAGCAAAAGTGGTATTCAACACTTTTTCATTTGAGGCCAAGAATATGGAGAAAAATTGAGATTACATAACTGAGTTTTGGAACTTCGGTTTATTTACGAGATTGCCACTGACCGTTTCTTCAACCTCCCGCCTCCCTGCACCCTGTCCACTGGCGACGCCGTACGCCGGCGCCGGCCACCTGGGCGGACAGGTGCCGAGCCCCAGGCCCAAACCACCTCGTGCGCCCCTGGTCTTCCCAAAACCGCCCCCTCTTGGCACCATCTGAGCTCGCCACGCGCCCCCGCCATCTGTGCGCTCGCCACGGCGACGGCCATCACCGAGCTCCTGAGCCAGGCATCCCCCAGGCCACTGCGTCCCAGTTCGACCTCCCCCAGGAGCCCCAAACCTTTGCCACTATGCGTACTCCCCTATAAATTGGAGCCCCAGGCCTCCACGCGCGCGCCCAGACCATTGCCGGCGAGCAGAGCTCGGCTCACCGTGGAACCACCCCCTCCACCCCCATATTCTCCAATCCAAGCTGCGCACGGCCTCCTCCACCCCATATGGCAGCTCCCTGACCCATCCCCCTCCGCCCTAGCCCGCCGAAATTGCCTAGAACGATAGCCGAACTTCCATTGGCGCCGGCGAGATCCGCCCAACGCCGAACTCCACTCCCCGGCCTTCCTCTGCACAAGCCGACCCCTGGAATGGAACCCCATCGCCCTCCTGAAGCTCTCCGACCCATCCGCTCCCTCCTTCCCTCACCGGAGCATGGCCACCGGCGATCAGACCCACCGCCGGCCGCCCCTCACCGCGGACCCGCCTCCTCAGACCCTCTCCCGACGAGCCACGGCCACCCAAAGGTAGCTCTCGAGCCCCTCTCCACTTTCCCCCACTTTCCCCTCGCCGCCGGCCATCCCCATCGCCGGGAAACGCCGCTCCCGTTCCCTCCCCTGTTCTGTACTTCCGCCAGGGACCCCAAGTTAAAAGACACGAAATTTTCAGGGGTCAAACTGCAAAATGTACATGAACTTCAAAGCTGCAAACTTGTAAATTCCATATAAAATCGTAGAAAAATCAGAAAAATATAAACTCAACTGTTCTGGAATCCTTAGAACAAGAACTACAACTTTTGTTACATTCACATGTTCATATTTTGCTTTTATTTTAATCTGAGAAAAATAATAAGAAAATCACCTTATGCATGTTCATGAAGTTCTGCTCATCAAATGACCTTGATTTTTGGATATGTTATCACTAATGGGATGCTAAGATCACAGTAAAAAGATGACACCAAACCAAAACAGTTATCATGTTAGAACAATCAAGATTCTCTAATCTGTTGTTAGCTTTCTCGATTTAATTCTGGAAAATATACACATGAACTTGCTCTGGAATTTTTTACTGCGTGCATGTAAAACTAAAACACTACTAATACCTAAATTTCAGATTATTTAGAGTTCATTTGCTATATACCATGATTTATGCTTGTTTAATCAACTTAATTCCTCATATATAGTTGTTATGCTCATAAAAATCCATATTTATTTCTGGAGTCTCTTTTTAGCTCTGTGTTCCTGTCTAAAAATTTTGAGCTGCAGTTACTGAGTTTGGCTTTATCGAATAATCATGCTTAGCATCTTATGGCTAGGTTTACTATTTTTGTTTTGAGTAATATACAATGTTTCTGGTCATTATTTTTGGGCATGATCTTGTTTAGAGTATGTTCTACCTGTAATAAAAAGTTCAGATGCAATACTGGTCAAATGCACCTTGAGAAATTTATGCAAACTCATGCTAAGTTAACTGAATAATTAATTTATCATAGTGAGTTAAATCTTGAAAATTTTTCTGGAGCATGTTTAACTCATTACTAGTCTCTGGTAAAAATTTGAGAACCAAATCCTTAGTGAAACTTTCTGTAGAATTAATCATTGTTAATGGCTTGCTGTTTTTATTCTTTTTGTCACCTCTGATGCATGAGTAGATAAAATCTGGAAAAATTTCAGTACTGAGTAGATGCTTGGTAGATGCTCCCATAAAATTTGTAGCACAAGAACCCATGTCAAACTTGCTGTGCCAAAAGATGAAGCAACTAGAGTAATCTACTTACATGCTTTGTATGGTTAATTAATTTATGGTTAGATGCTGAAAACTATACCATAAATGCTAAAGTACCTGATCTGAGTTACTTTAGTTTTTCATCACTAGCTCATGAGTAAATGGGTTGCTATGAAATAGTGAAAGTCTGTTATGTTTTAATGATAAGAATAAAAATCAAAACACACAGCTCTTTTATGAAGTAAAGTGAAATTAAGAACTACTCTATAAACGATTGCCCAGAAAATAAAGTTAACTAAGACCACCACAACAAACACGTGCTATTCTGGACTACAACTTTATAGTGAAGGAAAGAAATATGTTATATCATGTTGTAACAATATCATTTCTGCATGCATATAGAAACGGTAAATCTACTCGACGGTGATTACGAGTTGGTGCCCGCGAATACTACCACTCCGGAGAGTGTCTCCCTTAATTTTACTGACTTGAAACAAGACCCGAACCAATGTTCGGAAGAGCCCAAGGCTAGTTTTGAACAGTGCCCAAGAAGGCAAGCCCCGGTGCATAATCCCATTATTTTACGCATTATATTCATCTTACTATTTGTATATGTTGTAATAATTTTTATTGCGCATTTACGTTTTCTAGGAGTTGATCGAAAACCTTAGGTGCATGATCCCTAGGTACCTATGTTGTTATCCGGATCTTTTTCTCGACTAGTTGCCCCGCTAACTAGGTACGGTAAAAGTCGAGAGGTTTCCTGCCTTTCGCGAGATTATAGGAGTTGACTGACTTTAATTCCTGCTGAAATATAAGGACAACGGGCGGGGTTGTGTAGTTGTGATACCCCGCTGGTGTAGGCAAAATGGCTAAGGTCGCGGTGTGTGGCTCATTTCGTTAAGCGTTTGAAAGTACTAGCCACATGCCGAGAAATATGGTAATCGGTAAGCTGAAGTACCTGATTGGACCAGCGAGTGGAACGATCTCGCACCCTCTTGGTAGAAGTAGGTTTTATTTTTGTCCGGACGTACGGGTACAGAGTGGTCGGACTCTGTAGTCGGGGAGGGTGTTCCGGATCCACGGACTGGAAAGAAAAGGGAAATGTTGTGTGGGTGACTTGGTTCCCATACGTGTGGTCTAGGTTCCCCTGGCCAGGATGAAATTCGATTCGGAATCGTCCGCCTCTCACGGCATGAGATTGCTTAATGATTTCGGTCACATAGAGTAACAAGTGGAACATGATGATGATAATACTGCTGGTTGATTAAATGATTGCTCTACCATGTTTGTGTAGAGTTGGATGCAAACTTAGAATGGTTAATCTAACTAGAAGATGGCTAAATAAAATCTGAAAATAAGGATCAACATTTAGTGGCGTTTTTGGCAAAACAAACCCCACCAACCAAAAAGCCTGGCATGTCTAGTTATCGGACTATGTTATATCCGGTGACGGGTCAGTCTTGCTGAGTATTAGTATACTCAGCCTTTGCTTGTGGCACTGTTTTTCAGGTACTAACATTGAAGATCTGTTCGCGAGTCTTACTTGGCCATGTACCTTGCCTCCGGGCTGGTCTGTTGAGTGGGATGGCCCTTCAGCTGGTGCTGACCACCCTCCCGCTGAGTGACGCTTTCGTACGGGCTTTATCGATGCGTCACGTTATTTCGCTAGATACCTTTTAATGCTTCCGCTGAACTATGACACTTGAATAATTTGTGTAGTTTGGAACTCTGTAGTACTCTACTATTCTAAACCTAGTTTGTAATAAATTTCCTTTCCGCTGCAATCACTCTGAGATGTATGAAATGTTCTGTGTTGTAATCTCTGGGCTCACCTTCGTGTGAGTGTTGTCTGCTGATCCTGGAATAGCGTGGCTTTTATCGAGGCTTCACTCGAGGAACTACCGGTGAGTGCCAATTTGGGTCAGAGTTGCTTAGCAACAAAGATCAGTGCACCCGGGCCCAGTAGTTTTGGGTGGTTCCGCCACAGCTGGCATCAGAGCTTGCAGACAGCCTACCAGAGATGACAGCCTCGGTTTTCAAAACAACAAATTAAAACTTGACTTCAAAACTACTAAAGTTTTTGAAAGAGTTTAGGATCTCCAAGGACAAGTCTAGGACGTAAAGCCCTAGGGGATTTTATGGGTATAATCAAGTGGCTTATTTTGTATGGCTAACTTCCAGCACATTACTTTTCAGTATTTAAATTCCGCAATTTAAATTATGCAACTACATCGTCGCCGCGGAGGTATGCTTACTCAGTCAGCTGAGGGAGTCTGACCTTCCCGTCGGTGATGCAAGCCGAACGCTGGAGCTCAAGCAGTGGCCTACTTGAGCTGCTGCCCATATACCAACTTCGGTTGATTGTATGGGGAGTAATGGTTCGAAATTGGAATTCAATTCCCCGTCAAAGACGGTACACAGTCAATACGTTATTTCGATAACGTATGCTTAACGTTGTCCATACGGCGGGAATTGTATGGATGCCGGTTCTATAGTGATCGGTAATGGATGGGAACGCTTTCGTGAGTGCTGGCACGGAAGGTTCATATTATGTATTGTCGATTTTCTGCAGGTATGCTAACTCGAAATCGAATCCTAGACTAGATATCTATATCGAGTAGCTATATAGCGAGAGACGTATTATGTATGCCACCGAAGCTAACCATGTAAGACCAAGGTTACTTGGCAATTTTTTTTTCTTGGTGAGGACGAATAGGCTCTGCATTCATTCTCAAATCTTCAGCAAAGAAACCTTTGGAAGAAATTGTAATCGAAAAGGTCACAAATCCATCATTAAGGATCATCTAGCAAATCTGTGTAATCTGGAAATTCTGGTTTCCTCGAATTTTTAAAATATGAAAATCACTTCAAATCAAGTTTGGGTTGTAATATGAAATGTATCTACGCAAAATTCCAAGCTTCTGAAAAAAAATGAGAATTTTTGAAGCTTCCTACCTTAGTGTTTTCAAATTTATAGTAACCTTCTGCAAATCTGTCCACTCGGAGCAGTCTGCATAAACTGACTTTTTCGACCACATTAAGATGTTTATCTGAAAAATCGTTCAACACAAAAGTTGTAGGTAACTTAATATAGAACTCACTGTAAAATTTTGAATTATCTTTGCCTAATGGTTTGGTAGATATGGTCAAATTTCACCCTCTCTGGACAATCTGTTTTCTGGTTTGACATCACTTCAAAACCTTGAGCATATCACCTTGTTAGGATCTGAACTGGCCTTAGTGTTGACTAGATGAAATGTTCCTCACTACCTTGGGCATCTTATGTAAAATTTTGAGAATTTTTGACAAAGTATATTGTCCTTGGTGAAGAAAACACTAGCTCTCTGTTCGCTGAATTTTCTGGACATACAGTAAGGAAGACTTTTAAGAAAAAGACCATCATAGGGTTGATCTAGACCTAGCCTTGACTAGAAAAATTGTGCACAATGATATTTTCAATGCCCTAGAAAAATTTCAAAAATTTTTGGACCCCTCAATTTAGAGTGATGAAACTCTAAACTTGCTTCCGGTACAATTGAACTCTCATTGTCTAGTCTAAACCCCACAGGTTATTGCTAAAATTTTCACCCTTGTAGATGACTCTTCTTAGCTGTGAGTTGAATAACAAAGTGGTCACAAAATTTCATGACCTAAATTCTCACAAATTTTCATCTTCTTAATGTTAGTATACTCCAAGTTATAGGCAAAACACTATTGCCCGGCCTGCTGAAAACAGCCAGAACAGAGAAGCAAAGACCGAATATTTCAACCATCTTAACCATTGTTTTATCCTTGGGGTTGAATACCAAAGTTGCTCCAAACATCCTAAGCTACATGCCTACATAATTTCAACTTCATTAGATGTATATAGTAGAAGTTATGGCCTAAATATAGAGACTCTGTTCAGAAAACCAGAGGTATAGTAATGGACAATTTCGACCATCTCACTCTTAGAATTAGCCTCTAAGTTGACTACCAAAGTTATAGCCCGTGAAATTATCTAGTTGCTGTCAAAATTTCAGAAAGTTTCAATGAACCAAAAGCAAGTTACAAATTTCTTTGTAACGACTAACGCTGCACAAACTGGTTACACAGCATTTGTTGTGTTGCACACTTGTTCATTGCATCGGAAGCTATACGAATCATATCGCTGATGCTTGAACTCATATATTTCAGATGGTGAGAACAACCCATAGTACTCTAGATAATTTCGGTGCTAGTGGTAGCGGATCGCAGCCACCACCACCCGGCCTTGAGGAATTACTTGCCACCCAAAATGAGTTG
The DNA here is from genome assembly GCF_016808335.1 of Panicum virgatum. NCBI lineage: Eukaryota > Viridiplantae > Streptophyta > Magnoliopsida > Poales > Poaceae > Panicum > Panicum virgatum. The sequence continues at coordinate 28,503,299 of NC_053145.1, read as the reverse complement.
CTTCGACAACTTGTTCAGGGACAGCAAGTAATTTCTCATTTTCTGCAGCAACAACACTTTCAACTAGATGGGCACAAGGTCCACCAATCTCCAGTTGCAGACTATCAAGAGCTCCATGAAGACACACAAGAAATAAAGGATGTTCACTCGGACTCCCTAATGCCACCATCACAACTTCCGATGAAACTTAAGGATGACCAAGTAAAGTGTCTGACCCCCAAGCATGGCTCAAGCAATATAGACTTGACTGGATGGGAAATTACATGCACGAAATTCGTTCCCCGTGGTAAAAGGCAAACCCGCAATGCTATTGCTGCCAACACAGTCCTAAGAGCAAGAACTTGCTCGCCTGTCCGTGAAACCATGGACCCAGCTAGGTGCACTATACCCAAGAATGGTTCAGTAGATATGCCAGTGATGACATCCGTACGATGCAAACAGCACAATGGTCCGAGTGAGACGAACCGTTGTTTCATCTGTAGAAGTCCTACCCACTTCGCTCGAAGATGTCCTTAGGCCACATAGCAAAATCAGGACCAAGGTTCTAGCCAAACAACTAAAAGCATGCGCAAAAGATTGCGGGATGAGCGCAAGAAACAGGCTGATCAGGTCGAACAAGGAAGGATCAATTTCACCACTCTTGAAGAAATTCATGAAGGTCAACAGAAATATAAAGAACTTGCATAACTTTCTTGGTCAGTACACTGCATTGCAACATGTGCAACGCATGCCCACGCACTTACTCAGCACACTTGTGTGTACCACATTATGTGCATAAACCATGTGTACCATCACACCATGAACCGCACATCCACTAGCTTACCTCAGGACAAATGCACCAATCCGTGTGCATATTTCTTAGGAGTATGGGTCGTTGTATCCGTATATTACATCGACACAAACTTATCTCCCATGGGTGTTTTCACTCATTTAACCACATATCTGCATTGCCACATTGCAATCTCCATCCTAGAAAGCAGTCAAATGTAAGCGGACCGGCAGGTACAAAAGAGAAATCCAAATTTTTAGACCTGGCCAACTACCTCAAAATATGTTGACCCTGTGGAACCAAATGTATTAAAACAAATATCCTTACTTCTGTAAAAATTTGAAAATTTTTAGAGAAGTGTAACCCACAAAATTCAGTCTTTTGGTAAAACCCTATGATCCTATCAACTTGTAGCAGTCTGGCCACATGAATTTTTCGACCCACATAAAAGCTTTTCCTTAGAAAGCGTTCAACACGAATGTTGTGGATAACTGAGTCTAGAAGCTACTGAAAATTTTTGAGAATTTTTTTTCAAGTGGTTTGGTATTTACAGTCAAAATACTAGCCCTCTGTTCAGTCTGAAATCTGGGTCAACCTTTAGGCAAACACTTAATGATTTGACTATCTTAAGCTCTGTTTATGAGTTGGAGTTGACTAGAGGAAATGATCAAAATTATCTTAGGCACCCCCAGTAAAAATTTGAGAATTTTTCGACCTTGGATTCCTCAGTAATGATCAATTCTATCAACTACCCAGAATCTGTTTTGCAAAAGAATCATCAAGTACAAGCTCTTCTAAAGAATGGAGAAGCCTAAATGTTTTACTGCAAGGATAGAGTTGTATGGTTTGAATCTCCATAGTGGATCAACTGAATCATTATCTCTGAAAACCAATTCTTGATAGGTCATCTCTCTCCAAAGCTTTCCAATCACTTGGGTATTAACAAAGTATATCAAGACCCTAGGCAAATTTCTCGCTGAATATATCTCCTAATGCTATACCGAGACCACTTATAAATACCGTTACACTCCAATTTTTGCCGATTATGGATTTCATGATTGCTTTGCCAAGCACCTCTCCAAGGCCTAATTCCATTTGGATCATTATCGACAACTGACCTTTTTTTTCAATTACACACTATTCATACTACCAAGAAGTGTACCGGTATTCCTCTTGAATACATTGTGGTCTACATATCATACCACATACAATTAAATTCAATAATAGTGCTCAACTCCTAGCACACTTTTTGGGAAATTCCTTGCAATCTTCTCCTGTCACCAAACTGATCCGAAGTTCAGCTTATCATCCTCGAACCGACGGCCAAACTGAAAAGAGGACCGAATCTTAAAAGTCATGCTAAGATCTTACATCATTCATTATGACAACCATGAAGACAAATACCCGTTTTTAGCAGAGTTCTCGCCCAGCTATCAAGCAAGCTTGAAAATGGCACTATTTAAAGCATCGTATGATCAAAGGTGTCGAACTCCTTTGAGTTGGTCACAAACCAAAGACCATAACATTTTGGACCAAACTTGATCATTAGGCAGAATAACAACCAAAGATAATACCAGAAAATCTTAGAGCTGAACACTCTAGCCAAATGAGTTATTTGGATAAAAAGAAAAAAAATCTTTGCAACTCGAAGTCGGTAATAATGTCTACCTTCTGGTTTCACCAACCAAAGGCACGCACACTGTCCACACTTAGTTTATTAACCTGAATCTCGGGGCGAGATTCTTTTTAAGGGGGGTAGGCTGTGACACCTCTGGTGTCAGTTTAACCAAAGCTAGGCAATTAACATAACTTCATACACAAATGAGCTAAGAAAGCTTAGAGAAGAACCCTATGTCTAGTTCTTGCAAACTTGTGTGTAAATGTATGTGTGCATGTGTTTGAGTGCAATGCTTGAAAAACAATATTTGGTACACTTTTAAACTCGACTTGACATGTGTGGATATAAAACTGGTTCCTTTAATATTCTTGAAACTTTCATGCTCAACTGGTCACAAAAATGTAGAATAAAGACACACTCATATTTTTGTGACACATAGTTTAATTTAAAAGACTTTTTGGCAAATTCAAGATTTAAACAAATCAAATAAACAAGAGTTCAATTTCTAGTAATAAGGAAGTTAAAAATAACTTTCAAACCAATGCACTTATGCATAGGAAAATGAATATACAAATTCACCATGTCATGTTAAACAAAAGTCTAGTTGAAGCCTAGGAGTAAAAGTGCCAAAATTCACATGAAATGATAAGTACCTTAAATGGCAGTTTTTGAAATAATTAAATAACTCTCAAACCATTGCTCTAATGAAAAAGTGCATAACACGAAAGTTGTAGATCTCGAAAAACTGAGCAAAAGTGGTATTCAACACTTTTTCATTTGAGGCCAAGAATATGGAGAAAAATTGAGATTACATAACTGAGTTTTGGAACTTCGGTTTATTTACGAGATTGCCACTGACCGTTTCTTCAACCTCCCGCCTCCCTGCACCCTGTCCACTGGCGACGCCGTACGCCGGCGCCGGCCACCTGGGCGGACAGGTGCCGAGCCCCAGGCCCAAACCACCTCGTGCGCCCCTGGTCTTCCCAAAACCGCCCCCTCTTGGCACCATCTGAGCTCGCCACGCGCCCCCGCCATCTGTGCGCTCGCCACGGCGACGGCCATCGCCGAGCTCCTGAGCCAGGCATCCCCCAGGCCACTGCGTCCCAGTTCGACCTCCCCCAGGAGCCCCAAACCTTTGCCACTATGCGTACTCCCCTATAAATTGGAGCCCCAGGCCTCCACGCGCGCGCCCAGACCATTGCCGGCGAGCAGAGCTCGGCTCACCGTGGAACCACCCCCTCCACCCCCATATTCTCCAATCCAAGCTGCGCACGGCCTCCTCCACCCCATATGGCAGCTCCCTGACCCATCCCCCTCCGCCCTAGCCCGCCGAAATTGCCTAGAACGATAGCCGAACTTCCATTGGCGCCGGCGAGATCCGCCCAACGCCGAACTCCACTCCCCGGCCTTCCTCTGCACAAGCCGACCCCTGGAATGGAACCCCATCGCCCTCCTGAAGCTCTCCGACCCATCCGCTCCCTCCTTCCCTCACCGGAGCATGGCCACCGGCGATCAGACCCACCGCCGGCCGCCCCTCACCGTGGACCCGCCTCCTCAGACCCTCTCCCGACGAGCCACGGCCACCCAAAGGTAGCTCTCGAGCCCCTCTCCACTTTCCCCCACTTTCCCCTCGCCGCCGGCCATCCCCATCGCCGGGAAACGCCGCTCCCGTTCCCTCCCCTGTTCTGTACTTCCGCCAGGGACCCCAAGTTAAAAGACACGAAATTTTCAGGGGTCAAACTGCAAAATGTACATGAACTTCAAAGCTGCAAACTTGTAAATTCCATATAAAATCGTAGAAAAATCAGAAAAATATAAACTCAACTGTTCTGGAATCCTTAGAACAAGAACTACAACTTTTGTTACATTCACATGTTCATATTTTGCTTTTATTTTAATCTGAGAAAAATAATAAGAAAATCACCTTATGCATGTTCATGAAGTTCTGCTCATCAAATGACCTTGATTTTTGGATATGTTATCACTAATGGGATGCTAAGATCACAGTAAAAAGATGACACCAAACCAAAACAGTTATCATGTTAGAACAATCAAGATTCTCTAATCTGTTGTTAGCTTTCTCGATTTAATTCTGGAAAATATACACATGAACTTGCTCTGGAATTTTTTACTGCGTGCATGTAAAACTAAAACACTACTAATACCTAAATTTCAGATTATTTAGAGTTCATTTGCTATATACCATGATTTATGCTTGTTTAATCAACTTAATTCCTCATATATAGTTGTTATGCTCATAAAAATCCATATTTATTTCTGGAGTCTCTTTTTAGCTCTGTGTTCCTGTCTAAAAATTTTGAGCTGCAGTTACTGAGTTTGGCTTTATCGAATAATCATGCTTAGCATCTTATGGCTAGGTTTACTATTTTTGTTTTGAGTAATATACAATGTTTCTGGTCATTATTTTTGGGCATGATCTTGTTTAGAGTATGTTCTACCTGTAATAAAAAGTTCAGATGCAATACTGGTCAAATGCACCTTGAGAAATTTATGCAAACTCATGCTAAGTTAACTGAATAATTAATTTATCATAGTGAGTTAAATCTTGAAAATTTTTCTGGAGCATAGTTTAACTCATTACTAGTCTCTGGTAAAAATTTGAGAACCAAATCCTTAGTGAAACTTTCTGTAGAATTAATCATTGTTAATGGCTTGCTATTTTTATTCTTTTTGTCACCTCTGATGCATGAGTAGATAAAATCTGGAAAAATTTCAGTACTGAGTAGATGCTTGGTAGATGCTCCCATAAAATTTGTAGCACAAGAACCCATGTCAAACTTGCTGTGCCAAAAGATGAAGCAACTAGAGTAATCTACTTACATGCTTTGTATGGTTAATTAATTTATGGTTAGATGCTGAAAACTATACCATAAATGCTAAAGTACCTGATCTGAGTTACTTTAGTTTTTCATCACTAGCTCATGAGTAAATGGGTTGCTATGAAATAGTGAAAGTCTGCTATGTTTTAATGATAAGAATAAAAATCAAAACACACAGCTCTTTTATGAAGTAAAGTGAAATTAAGAACTACTCTATAAACGATTGCCCAGAAAATAAAGTTAACTAAGACCACCACAACAAACACGTGCTATTCTGGACTACAACTTTATAGTGAAGGAAAGAAATATGTTATATCATGTTGTAACAATATCATTTCTGCATGCATATAGAAACGGTAAATCTACTCGACGGTGATTACGAGTTGGTGCCCGCGAATACTACCACTCCGGAGAGTGTCTCCCTTAATTTTACTGACTTGAAACAAGACCCGAACCAATGTTCGGAAGAGCCCAAGGCTAGTTTTGAACAGTGCCCAAGAAGGCAAGCCCCGGTGCATAATCCCATTATTTTACGCATTATATTCATCTTACTATTTGTATATGTTGTAATAATTTTTATTGCGCATTTACGTTTTCTAGGAGTTGATCGAAAACCTTAGGTGCATGATCCCTAGGTACCTATGTTGTTATCCGGATCTTTTTCTCGACTAGTTGCCCCGCTAACTAGGTACGGTAAAAGTCGAGAGGTTTCCTGCCTTTCGCGAGATTATAGGAGTTGACTGACTTTAATTCCTGCTGAAATATAAGGACAACGGGCGGGGTTGTGTAGTTGTGATACCCCGCTGGTGTAGGCAAAATGGCTAAGGTCGCGGTGTGTGGCTTATTTCGTTAAGCGTTTGAAAGTACTAGCCACATGCCGAGAAATATGGTAATCGGTAAGCTGAAGTACCTGATTGGACCAGCGAGTGGAACGATCTCGCACCCTCTTGGTAGAAGTAGGTTTTATTTTTGTCCGGACGTACGGGTACAGAGTGGTCGGACTCTGTAGTCGGGGAGGGTGTTCCAGATCCACGGACTGGAAAGAAAAGGGAAATGTTGTGTGGGTGACTTGGTTCCCATACGTGTGGTCTAGGTTCCCCTGGCCAGGTTGAAATTCGATTCGGAATCGTCCGCCTCTCACGGCATGAGATTGCTTAATGATTTCGGTCACATAGAGTAACAAGTGGAACATGATGATGATAATACTGCTGGTTGATTAAATGATTGCTCTACCATGTTTGTGTAGAGTTGGATGCAAACTTAGAATGGTTAATCTAACTAGAAGATGGCTAAATAAAATCTGAAAATAAGGATCAACATTTAGTGGCGTTTTTGGCAAAACAAACCCCACCAACCAAAAAGCCTGGCATGTCTAGTTATCGGACTATGTTATATCCGGTGACGGGTCAGTCTTGCTGAGTATTAGTATACTCAGCCTTGCTTGTGGCACTGTTTTTCAGGTACTAACATTGAAGATCTGTTCGCGAGTCTTACTTGGCCGTGTACCTTGCCTCCGGGCTGGTCTGTTGAGTGGGATGGCCCTTCAGCTGGTGCTGACCACCCTCCCGCTGAGTGACGCTTTCGTACGGGCTTTATCGATGCGTCACGTTATTTCGCTAGATACCTTTTAATGCTTCCGCTGAACTATGACACTTGAATAATTTGTGTAGTTTGGAACTCTGTAGTACTCTACTATTCTAAACCTAGTTTGTAATAAATTTCCTTTCCGCTGCAATCACTCTGAGATGTATGAAATGTTCTGTGTTGTAATCTCTGGGCTCACCTTCGTGTGAGTGTTGTCTGCTGATCCTGGAATAGCGTGGCTTTTATCGAGGCTTCACTCGAGGAACTACCGGTGAGTGCCAATTTGGGTCAGAGTTGCTTAGCAACAAAGATCAGTGCACCCGGGCCCAGTAGTTTTGGGTGGTTCCGCCACAGCCATGGCGTTGGCACGTGCCTTTGAGCGAAGACTCCAGATCGACAACGACGACGACGATGTTCGGGCTCCGGCACGTGCGCCTCCGCGCCCCGCGGACGCCCAAGGACTCGCCCAACCGCGTCCCGCAATAGACGCCGGGCACCTTGGGACGTCCAGCACCTAAACCCGTCGTCCGCTTCACACGCCTGACGCCCCAAGAGATGGCGCAGCGGCGCAGCGACGGTCTCTGCTTCAACTGCCTGGAGAAGTTCACTCCCGGCCACATCGACCACTGCACCATGAAGGGCGTCTGTCGCGGGTGTCACCTTGAGGGCGCTGGTGGACTCTGGATCCACCCATTCGTTCATCTCCGAGGCGTCCGCACATCACATCAGCGCCGCCATCACGCCACGCCCGGGGCTGTCCGTGGCTGTCGCAAATGGTGACCACGTCTCCTGCAGCGGCCTCTGTCCAGTGACACCGGTCACCATCGGCACGGAGCGCTTCGTCATCGACTTGTACGTGCTTCCCCTAGGCGACTACGAACTGGTGCTCGGTTGCTAGTGGCTCAAGACCCTCGGCCCCATCCTGTGGGACTTCGACCTCCGTTCCATGGCGTTCTGGAGGGATAGTCACCAGGTCCGCTGGGTTGGCGCGGAGGACGCCTCGTCGCCCCAGCTCCGCGCGCTATAACACCAGGACCTGCTTCCCTTGCTGCTCGCTGAGTTCGCGGACATCTTCACCGAGCTGATGGATCTGCCTCCTCCATACCGCTTCGACCACCGCATCCACCTCCTCCCCAACATGGCGCCCATTGCGGTACGGCCATACCGTTACCCGCCGCTGCTCAAAGACGAAATTGAGCGCCAGTGCACCGACATGCTTCGGCATGGCATCATACACCCAAGTACCTCGGCGTTCTAATCGCTGGTCCTCCTTGTGCCCAAGAAAGACGGCTCCTGGCGATTCTGCATCGACTACCGCGCACTGAACGCCAAGACCATCCGCGACTTGTTCCCAATCCCAATTGTGGACGAGTTGCTCGATGAACTCAAGGGCAGGACTCTTTTGAGTAAGCAATAGATGAGATCTTAAACAACTCAGAGCCTCCAAGGGAGGGCGAGTTCCTATCTCTACGTTGCCAATACATCTACTATATCAGGCAAAGAGCCGACCTATATATATGCCAGCCTTGTAATCTGGAACATGACAATTGAATCTAGTTTCCTCCACCTCCTTCTCTATTAAGCGCAGAGCAGGGAGGATTTGATCCTCTCCCTCTGTCATCAGTACCAGCCAGTTTCCTGGCTACTACACCTTGTAATTTCAATTGTTTTATGCACTCTAATTTAAGTGTATCTGTAATGATTTACTTAGTCATTGTTGTTCGATTTTTTTTCTCTTCAAGTATCTTTAGTATTATAATGGCCCAGTTTCTTTCTATGTCTGTAGTTGGTGATGCTTTTGTTACTGAGGGCTCAACAAATGTGAAGTTTCCTCGGGAGTTAATAGTTCCAGGCTACACAGGCTCTTTGGTTATACTTGGCACAGGTACATTTTTCTGCCATGTCTCTATGAAACTAAATTTTGTAGTGCATCGTCCTGGTCCATATCCTCGATAACACAGCTACTGAAATTGAGATTATATTTTTATATATTTTAAAATATTATGGACGTTTTAGCAATAAGTGGTTGTTAGTTTGCTTATTGGACAAACTAACGAAATCAGGGAATCATTCATATTTCATCATCAGTTTTTCTTCTTTAATTGCTCAATCGGTTTGTAGTTTGTTGGAGGGAGTAAATTCAACAAAAGTTTTAAATTTCCCAAAAACATATTATGTTGAGAAAAACTGTGTAGTTTATGTTGATCATAATTCAAAAGAGTACTCAGAACGAAATCTCAGGAATAAGCAGGGTCGGGTCCAGGATTTGAAATTTGGGTATTCAACATTTAGTCTTTTATGTGTATACCATTATAAAAGTTGCTGGTGACCTACATACCACTAAAAAGTTCGGAGATACCTCTGTACCATCGTCCGAACTTTCTTTTACCTCTGTACCATTTTAAACGGAATAGAGGCCAACGGTGACTAACGGCGGTGTGCAAAGACCAGTTTACCCTTGTGCTGCCTCATGGGCTGAACAGGAGAGCTGGAGTACTTAGCTGGTCATGAACCGTGCCTGCCGTGACCTGTGCAACGCATGAACGTGCGAAGCAGAGCTAGGAAAGATATCAGCTTAGCTGCCTTCCCACCAGCCATGGCGCGACGCGTCCCGCCGAGTCGGCTGGCCTGCATCGTCTAGCTTCTTGCTCCATCCAAATCCACCATCTGAAAAATTAGCTTCTTCCTACCATCCAAATCCATGACGACGCTCGCGTGCTTCCAGCCGCACGGCTACCCGCAGCGCATCGCCGACATGTCGCCGGAGGCTGGCACAGCCGGCGCCGAGCAGGCGGCGGCCGGTGCCGGCGACTTATTCCACAACACCCGCCACACGCCGCAGCCCGCGGTGGCCTTCGTGGCGCCGCCACCGTCGCCCGCGTCGTCCGCGCTCACCTCCGGTTCGCCGTCGCCCGCGGTGCTCGTGAACGCCAACATCAGCAGCTATAGCTCACCCACCGCCTCCATCTTCGTCGTTCGCCCGTACGCCTGGGAGCCGCAGTAGCTGGTGTCGCTGCCGGCCTTCTCCGTGGGCATGGCCACGTCCTGATGCCACGTGCCCCGGTGCCGTGCCCTGACGGCGCGCGTCCCGGCGTTGCGCGCTGTCCGCACCCTGGAGCCAGCCGCCCCAGCGCCGCGACCCTGCCCTGGCTGCGTCCCGGGGCCGCGCTCCCCTGCCCTGGCCGTGTCCCGGTGCCCACACCCCTGCTCTGGCCAATGGGGGAGCACTGTGGATGGGGAGGGGAAGGAAGTGCACAGGGGGAGAAGGGAAGGCAAATGGAGTTAGGGGCGTAATGGACAATTTCATATGTGGGTCCCATGTGTCAGAGTTGCAAATCTGTTAAATTCTAACGGATGGTGGACGGAATGGTATAGAGGTAAAACAAAGTTTGGACGATGGTACAGAGGTATCTCCGAACTTTTTAGTGGTATGTAGGTCACCAGCAACTTTATAATGATATACACGTAAAAGACTCATTCTTTCAAAGGATGAAATTTTTTTTTGGCTGCAGCTGTGCACTGTGCAGTTCCTTCAGCCGCAGGCTGCTCGCGTCTCGTCGCAAGCTGTAGTTTGCCCGTCGTGCCGCTAGAGTTCATTGCTGCCAGCCGGAAGCGGGAAGGACACAGCCACACGGAAAGGGGAAGTGGAATCGGGATGGATAGTGTGGGGACCTAGGGTCGGTGCCGAGTCGTGGCTGGGCCTAGTGGAGGGAAGTAAGCCATTTGAGCCCAAGAGGCAATATGAGATTGTAAAGCCAATTTTGTGATGTTAGATCATCTCTAAGATATACCCTAAAGGCTATTCTAATTACAAATTTAGGATTTTTAGTAGGAAACGTCTCTCCAAAAATTATCTAAAACTAATCCTTTAAGATAACAACATCCTAAATCATCACTCTCCCTTCTAGATTTGTGAAACAAAAAACACACCCTGCCCCAAATACTTGTCATTTTAAAATTGGATTTTAGACCTTCATCTTTCAAATTCGTGGGTCATGTTTCCTAATATATCAAGGATCAAACAATAGGATATCCGGTATAAGGAAACTGTAGCGGGGACACGACAATACAAGATATCAGGTATGGTGGTATAAGAAAACTGTCGTGGGGGATATGATAATATATGGAGAAGTAATATTTAGGATGACCCTCTCCGTAAGATATAGAGAGTTAGAGACTAGGGTTTAACAATTCTTCTAGATATGCTCTTATTTTCTATCTTTTGATACATGTATGTTGTATACTATGTATATAAATGAGTTAAATACAGCAGCAGCCCTCAAACTTCTCCCCAGTTGTCACTTAGGTCCATGAACTCGCAAAATCAAAATCTGCGACCCTGAACTTGTTATGTTGTGCCACTTAGGTCCATAACTCCTGATGTGGCGCCACGTGGCATGAATATACGCAAAAAAGCCCTCAAAATTTAACTCAAAAGAAAAAGTCATCGCTCGCTGTTTCGTTCCTCCTCCGGGCTGTCATCTCCGCCGGCGGTTGTACCTCCGCCGCGGGCCGCGACTCTGCTGCCGGCCGTCGCATCGCGCCTCTCTGCCGCGGTCCCCACCTCCGCCGTCGGTGCCGGCCCGGTGCGGCTGCCACTGAGCACGGCGGGCAGGGCGGGCCAGGCGGCCATGGCGCGCGAGGCGGGCACTGTGGGCGCAGCGAGCAAGCGGGCATGGCGGTCTGCACATGCTTCGGCGAGGAGGCGGGGGGATTCCCAGATCCGCTCGAGCTCCGGCAAGGAGTAGGAGGGAGGAGGGAGGAGGGAGGGAGGGGCGCCGGCGAGGGAGTGGGCTTGGCGTCCCGCCGCCGCTCGTCATCGCTGCTCAGAGGAAGCCGCGCCGGAGGAGGGAGGAGCTTGCTCGGAGTAAGCTGCACCGGACGAGGAGGATGCAGATATAGAAGATGAAAAAAACTAAAGGGCTTTTTTTGCATATATTCATGCCTCTTGAAGGGTTATGGATCTAAGTGGCACAACTTAACAAGTTCAGGTGCCAGATTTCGATTTTGCGAGTTCGTGGACCTAAGTGACACCTGGGGACAAGTTCGAGGGCCACTGGTGTATTTAACTCTATATAAATTTTTTGGCCAAAAATTTTGGGTATTCAACATGAATCTATACTAGGCCCGCCCTTGGGCATAAGTTGAATTTCAAGCCTCAAACCAATTAATAGTTTTCAGATTATTCCTTAACTCTAGTATTCATGGATTTATTGAATCTAATTTTAAGTTGAGCCTTTTGTTATTACTCAGGTTAAGTGTTGTTTTTTAGTCATGGAATCTTTCAAATAATTGCTCCACTGGACACACCCATTGGAGTAGCAATTCCACAAGTAGCTTCAGTTCTTAGGGGATATGTCCATTATGTCCTATTTCTTTTTTTAAGAAAAAGTCACTGCATACTACAATAAAAATCATTGTTAAAAACTATGTCTTGGAGATTCCCAGTGAAAGTTTCTTATATTTTGGACCCAAACCAGTTGGCCAATGAACTCTAGAATAAGTTCTAAGTTGTATTTTTTTTGGTGGAACACAAAATTGAGCTGTGCATCTTTATCTTAAGAAGAGGAAGTAAAAATTGGGTAGAAACCCTCACAGACACACACCACACAAACACAAGTCAATAGAAGGTCCAAATTGTGCATGTCTAGCTTATCCAAATCTTCACACTATTTCAGAGAGAGAAACGATCTTTTCTATTTGCAAGATGATTTACAGAATAAAGTGCACCAGAAGTTTTGGCTCTACATTTTTGATACAATGACCGAATGAGAAGTATGTGAGGGCTTGTAGTAGCGTGAATTTGGGTTTAATCCCACATTATATATTCTAGCTGCCATAGAACTCATCTTTTCGGGACAATCTGTAAATATCCGGTTGGCCATTTTAGGTGATGAGGGGGGGGGGGGGGGGGGGGAGACGTTAGTCTAGATGGGCAAGTGGTGGTCCAGATGGATACTTTTCGGTATTTAGGATCGGTGCTACAAAAGGATGGCGACATTAATGAAGATGTTAGGCATATAATTTCAGCTGGCTGGTTGAAATGGCAGCAAGCTTCTGGCATCCTTTGTGACAAGAGGGTGCCACAAAAGCTAAAAGGCAAATTCTATAGGACAGCAATTCGTCCGGCGATGTTATACGGTGCTGAATGTTGGCTTACAAAAAGGCGACATGTCCAGCAACTGAGTGTAGCAGAGATGCGGATGTTGCGGTGGTTTTGCGGGCACACAAGGAGGGATAGAGTCCGGAATGAAGTTATTCGGGATAGGGTCGGGGCGGCACCAATTGAGGAGAAACTTACCCAGCATCGGCCGAGATGGTTTGGACATGTCCAACGAAGGCCTCCTGAGGCGCCGGTGCGTAATGGGGTTCTTGAGCGGATCGATAATGTAAAGAGGGGTAGAGGTAGACCTAAACTGATGTGGGATGAGTCGGTTAAGAGAGACCTTACGGATTGGAATATCTCTAAAGAGATAGCTTTAGATAGGAGCGTTTGGAGACTAGCTATCAATGTGCCTGAACCTTGAACTTATTTCTTTCGGGTTTCATCTCTAGCCTATCCCAACTTGCTTGGGAAAAAAGGCTATGTTGTTGTTGTTGTTGGCCATTTTAGGTGATGTGAGGGTGAATCTGAACAGTTACTGTGCCATGGAGCCATAGACTTATCTATTGTAATAAAAGAATTCAATCAGAAGAATTTCAAGGCGATGTCCAGGGACACTTGGACGAACCTATGTATCCACTATTTGCCTTCAATAAAGGCCAGTAGGAGAGGAAACTATGGTACTATTTTTAAAATAGAAAAAAACTATTATCAATGCTCCAACAGGAGCCAGGTACTAGTATGCTCAGTGCTTGGTGCAAATGGTTAAGGAATGTTTTACCCAGTCACATAGTTGGCGGTCTAGTGTATGGATTGATAGTCATTACAATGCTTGTTCCTTTTTACTCTTTTGTAATGATGTGTCTGGCAGGCAGAGGTCGGGAAGCTTTCAAGTAAGCCTCGATATAACTTTTTATGAAATTAATAAAACTTCCATTTTCATAGAAAAGTTGGAGCCTTCTGGAACTAATTTGATTAGTTTAGTTTGATTACTTACACAATTAAACCTCAGCCAGGTTCTATCTATGCTTGTTTGGTAGGCTAGACTGGCTCTTCCTAAAAGGACACTCAACAATCTGATATTGTTAAGCAGCAAACAAAGAGGTCAGAAGCCAGGTTAAATATATGTTATTTGGGGGGGGGGGGGGGGGGGCATTACCTTCTTGTGGCAACTTAAAGTTATTGGTTCTGTTCCCAATATCATTGCTACACTGCACTATATATCTGTTTAGTGTAGATTTAATGTATGCATGTATTATATTGTTTACAGTTTGGAATTTGATTTTTAGTCACTTCTAGGTTACAGAGATAAGTTCTTTGTCAAAGTATATGCTGCCGCATTCTATGTGGATTACTCACTTGGCATTGACACTGAGCAATGGAAACAAAAGATTGGTATCGAGAGCTTTGATTCTGACTCTGTTTTATACTCCATTTTTAAAGGTAAGATACAACTAGCAATGCCAAAATGATTTAAGAAAGTGTGATATGTACTAATGTTATATGTACTAATGTTAGTATTTTTGTGTGCAGCACCGGTTGTGAAATCGTTGAGTATTATTCTTGTTAGAGATGTTGATGGCAAGACCTTTGTGAATGCTTTGAATGATGTCATTGCTCCCCAAATAAAAAAACCAAACGCTGAGGAAGAATCTTCCCTGTCAACGTTCCAGAATACATTTCTTGGGCGCAATCTCAAACAGGGCACGAGCATATATTTAACCTGGCTTGAACCCTCAAGAATGCTGGTGAGTCACAATCAATTCCGTGAATCTAGTCTAAAATATAAGATAAAATTTCATAAACTATTTAGAACTACAAGGTCAACGGGTCGTGGGCCCAGAGCAGCATGCAGTATGGTCCACGAGCCGGTGATTCAAGGATGGCAAGGGAGCCAGGGAGCCAGGCTAGACCAGGGGCCTCTCTGCCAAGGGTGCCAAGGGTGGGTTCGAGGAGTCGAGAGTAACTACAGCCGTCTGTCCCCCATGTTGTCGCCTGGGGAATAGGGGCGGAGGATGAAGCGGCACCTTGGGAACTAGCGCCGGCCGTAGCGGCCGGCCCCGGTGCTCCGCCACCGGAGCGGAAGCAGACTGAAACAACCGGGTTTTCGTATAGCGAACCCGACTCCCTCTATCAACGTGATAGTTCCTGGATCAAACATTATAACATACAGAATCATCATTTCACGTAACATCGAAGTCGTACCTCTTAAAGAGTGCAATCATGGGTTTAATTATTACATAATTCCAGAGAGTTTCATAGTTTTCTCTCGATACAAGCCCGTAGGTCTGAATTCATAGATCATGCAGAAAAGCGGAAGCGGTTCTAGTCTCCTGGGCCATCATCTTCGAGTCTCCAATTCCCACAAGGAGACTTGCGTGTAGCCCAAGCTTCAGTCGTACCAACCATCATCGTTGGTGTCGAACTCTTCCTCGGATTCTGCATCTTGCCAAACTATCCCCAAGGGCGGGATAGGTTCACGTCACCATCCGTATGCAAGCTTTTGTGGATGCAAGGGTAAAGAGAAAAGCCAAGGAAAGGCAGGGTTTTCCTATGCAAGAATAACTTCAGTAAAAACACAACTCTCCTCACCTCGGGCTGTTCCGGCATCCCGGACTCCCGACCATTCTTCTTCAGAATCTTGCTCACTCACTCAGTCGTTACGAGAACCCCCTCTCCTCGTACCTCAGCTGCACAACTACAGGAAGACTCGACTAGGGGGAAGGTAGAAATATAGTCACTCTACTCTAGTCAGTGAAGCCGTATCGAGAGTCGTACATATCCGAGTACGCGGCTATACGTATAGTTTTACACCCTGCAGGGGTTGTACACCTGGACCCACTCGAATCGTAGCCGATCGGGAATGACCCTCCCAGATATCGAAACACCGGTCTAACATCACGGAGCTAACGGCTACAGCCGCCATCCTGCTTTCCCAGGTCTGGGTACGATCTCTCATGAGAGATCGTCCCGGGACTGTGAAGCCTCTCCCTGCTGTATTGGGGTTATCGAGGGACAACACCCCTTCACGCCAGCACTGGCCCTCCCTCTGCACTGATCTCTATCCTCCTGCAGGCTTGGCGCCGCGGGTAGCTAGTCCGGACCGGATCCTTCCTCATAAAGGATAAGTGGTGTGCACGCAGTCAAAGTTCTATCACCAGGTCCAGCCAACTCGGTCCTTACTTGCCGAAATGAGCATCTTCGTCACAACGCGTACCCGCCACCGCGGTCTGCAACTAGCACCCATTACAGGTATGGCCCACCTGTTGACAGCCAATATTGGCACCAACCGGTCTGACAGGTCTAACCGAGCGGTCTGACCGGTCGAGGCACTGTGGCCTGTCCAGCAGGGACCGACCGGTCTGATCGGTCTAGGAGGAGTCCGAGTCAAATAAGAATGTTTATAGATCTAGATCTGTAATAGGGATTCCTTGCGGGATAAGTCCATCCCACCCTATAAATATAAAGGGTCACGGCCGATTGAGGATATCCAATCGAACAAAATCAATACAAACACTACTTTTTACCTTTTCTCCAAACTCTAGCTTTTCCAACCCTTATATGCTGTTCTTCCTTCGTCTTCACGATGTTTGAAGGCGTTCTAGGTGGCCTTCCGATCCAAGAACAACCCTACGTGCGCCTACCCTAACGGGTGTTGGTATTTTGTAACGTCACGAATAAATTCGCAAGCGCAAGGATACCGCTGTAGCTTTCACCCAAGAGTATTCCAGGGTATCGTATCCACTAGGGAACGTGAGTACACTATCTACGGGTTCAGACAGTCCAAGGACACACACACTGGTGTAGGAGGATAGGAAATAGAGGACTTTCTAAGATCTAGAATCTATGTTTGGAAGAAGAGATCACGTCGCCGTTATACTTCGAGCTAAAGGTATCGACCAGCTTATACAAGCCGATAGCTCCAATATGTGCTCTATCTGATATCCGAACGTGGAGGATTAATAAAAGGCTCGAACAGGGCTGTCACCACCTGCCAGCTACCTCTACAAACCGTGCGACTATCAGACAACTGAGTGGTATAGTCCAGCCTACACACCACGTCTACGCCTTTCCCTACTAACTCTAGAGGCGATTAGGGTTATCCTTTTCTATCCGGGCCCCACTCTAGAGTCAAATGCTACTCGCTAGCATATACATCATCTAATATAAGGCAGAGATGATAACTTGTGATCTAAACTCTAATTCTAAATAAACAAAGAAAGTCTCAAACACTTACAACTGAATAAGCATCCGTCTAGGCACAAGCGGAGAAGAGCGCCGACAAGCCCGACACATCCCCCGACTATCTCCCTCACTCTCGTAGATGTACAATTTGGAGAAGAGCGCCGTTGCCGGCGCCCCTCTTGAGTACCTCTACTCCTCACTCCTACACTAAACACAAGCTAGAGAGGCTCTACTCTTGGTGGTGAGTGATGTCTTCATTTGAGCCCCCTCCCCTTATATTTATAGGAGGGAGCCACCAGCCTCTTGCCCGAGAAACAAGCCAAACCGCCTTTGGGGATCAACTACACCTCGCCACGTGTCGTCTGAGAGGCGGTGGGGCCCGTGGGCTGTCGCCACTAGGTCGGGCGACCTGGAGGTCGGCCGACCGTGGGCTGAGCCCGTTCGGCCCGGTTCTTGGTCTGAAGGCTACTGGATGGGCCCTCATGTTATGTATGTGGGTCATGGCTTGTCTTGAGTCGGTTTGGTAGCTCTGGTGGGCCCGTAGATCCTCATGAATGCGTCTGATTCGTCGAGAAAGTTTCACCTCGGATTGATGATGTGTCATTCTCATGGGCTGTGTCTCCTTCTCTTGTGTGGCTGCCAAGTGGGCCCTTTTGGCCTTTGGGCTTGCTTGTGCTTGGCCCAAGAATTTATGCCTTGGATAATATGATCGTTACCTGCAGTTTTGGCACAAATTCACCTGCACTCATTCTCAGACTAGCATTTGTGGAATTCGTCAAATAATAATCCTATGCTAACATTTATTCCTTCTGATGCTCGACTTCTGCACGATAGTTGACGGTCAAAATGGGTCGTTAGTGACCGTCAACAACGGGCTCCCTCCCGGGTTAGCGTTCGTCGGCCGTCGCCGATTCTCACCGGCGACCGGTCTGACCGGTCCACTAGTCCGGTCTGACCGCTCAACGGAGGAAGAGTTGCATCGAGCTCTTTCTCGCGCCGCATGACCTAGTGCGTTCGTGTGTTGATCCGTAAAAGGCATCAACATAATTTTTGGCGACTCCGCTAGGGAAGAAAGATCTTGGTTAGCAAAACTGATCTAACCTACCCCGAAGAAGATGGTCTCTACTACCGAAATCGACCCGGACAACATCATCCCTGCGACGTACGGGCATCTCCTTGAGGATATCCGTCTGGCGCTGGACGAGCGCAACAAGAAGCGTGATGAAGAAAATCTACTAGCGGCGCTTGCAAGCATCAAGGTCGATCGATGCGGCAAAGTCACCAATATCAAGGAGATCGACTTCGCTTGTACTTCCACATATGCATCTACTGAGGTAACACCTGCTGTGAGTGCTCCACCTTCTGGTGTTACTATGGAACAAATTCAGAAATTGCTAGCTGAGTGCGATGTTTATTGGGTTAATTGGCTTAGCTCTAAGGAAAGAGAATCGGCTGGTAAGAAACCAGAAACAACCAATGAACATCCATCTGTTTCTACTTCTTAAGTTTATGTTCCTCAACCATCGGTAGCATCTCCTACGAGTCAATCTCAATATGGGATGCCGATGAATTATTTCAGTGGTCAAACTGTGACACCAACGTACACTGATCCCATTATGAATATTCTTGTTTTGGCCAATATTAGCCGAACAAATGAAATTGTTTCATACACACCACCAGAACTCCCCAAGAACTCAGTGCCACACATCGGTCCTATCTCCGACGAGATATTCGACCGATATGTGCAACATTGGCAAAACCGGCAGAGACCGGTCAGACCAGTTTACCAGTCTGGTCAGACTGGTCCCCCCCACCGGTCCGACCGGTCGTACCGACCGGTCCATTCGGTTAGTTTGTTTCAAACCAGCGTGAGGTATCTACATCCACACAGCCAAATTCTTCGAGACATTTTGATAAAATGCTTACTGATTATAAGAATGATTTGGCTAATTTGCTTAGAGAAAGTTTTGGAGTGGCTGTTAGGAGCAAAACCTGCACATACCAAAAACCGTATCCTACTTCATTTGATTCGGTTGCTTATCCTGCTGGTTTTAGGTTGCCTGAGTTTGTTAAATTCAGTCGGGAAGATACTAGGAGTACTTTTGAGCATATTAGTCAGTATCTTGCCCAATTAGGAGAAGTTGGTTCAATAAACGAGTTGAAAGTGCGTTTATTTTCTTTATCTCTAACTAGAACCACTTTTTCCTGGTTTTCTTCATGGGAACAATTAGAGCAGAAGTTTCATGAGCACTTTTTCTATGGGCATGATGAGCTTAAGTTGTCTCACTTGATATCGGTTAGACAGTCACGTGATGAATCCATCAATGATTATATAAGACGATTCCGTGATACAAAAAACCAATGCTTCAGTGTGAATATCGCAGAAAAGGATCTTGCTGATTTGGCTTTTAATGGCTTGCGCTCTCATATCACGGAAAGATTAGAGGGCTATGATTTCTTTACTGTTACTCAATGGCATTAGAGAGCTTTGGCTATAGAAAGCCGAAGCAAAGAGTCTCAAGAGTCTCATAGACATCATCGTTCTAGTGTGCATACTTTAGATTGCAATTTAGATTGTTCAGACGATGAATCTAAAGATGTATATGCTGCTGAGTTTGTTTAGCCATCTCAAGCCAAACCATTTACTTGTTCTGCACTTAAGCCGATTCACAAAAATCGGCAAGATGAAAAATTTACTTTTGATGTATCCAAGTGCGAGAGGATATTTGATGAGTTATATAGGATTGGATACGTCAAAATATCACATACTCTACCGCCGCTTGAAGAGTTGAAGCGGCGAGCATATTGCAAATTTCATAATACTTTCTCACATGCCACCAATGATTGTAATGTATTGCGTAGGCAAATTCAATCGGCCATTAATGAAGAACGATTGGTTATTTCTACAATGCAGATTGATCAAAATCCTTTTCCGGTGCACATGTTGGAATTGAATAATCCTAAAGTGCTAATTCGGCCGAGTCAAGCCGAATCAACCAAAGGGAAGAATGTAGTCATTGGTGATGAAAGACCTGGAAAGTAGCTGACATTGAAGACCCCTCAAGGCGCAAAAACACTCGGGGGGCAAAAGAAGAAGAAGAAGGCCGACAACAAGTCAACCGGTCTGACGGGCCACAGCGGCGGTCTGACCGGTTCGACTGGTCTGGCCGGTCATGGAACCGGTCTGACCGGTGCGCCCAGTAAATTTGGGAACTCCTCCAAAATCAAGACAAGGCTGAGTTTTAAGGAACTCTTGGCCAAATATGAGAAGGAGGGGAGTGCTCAAAGATAGAAGGGGTGATCAAACGAAGACAAGGGTACATAATCATCATCGAAACATCAAGAGCAATTGAGTCAAGGTACTTATACTTCATTTAGTGGACCGATTGCTCCATGGTATTGCTGGTATCCTTACTTTTATACACCGATTGATTATAGTAGGATGCATATCCAAATCATGCATTGCCACGAAGACCGATTGCTGCTAGCAATAATCTGGTCCAACAAGATGTTGATTGCAGCAAGGCGGATGAGAAGGATGCAAGGCAAGATTCAAAATATTTACAGCCGAGGTGGTGCCCTTCAGGCTTGACGCACACTCAGAAGCGAAGACTGCAACGTATACGCAAGAAGGAGGTAATGGAGGAACAAAGTGGAGGTCATGCCAAAGATGTCAACAACAATGAAGATGGTGTGGCGACCCAAACAAGTTGTTTCAACATCAACTTGATTAGTGCAAGTTATGGCCAGTAATTAATTATCGCCCTTAGCACAAATCATGGCCGGTGTAATGATAATCATCACCCTTAGACAATTTTGGCTCAGAAGAATGTTTTTTTGGCAAGCAAGCTTCCCAAAAAATGGGAGGGGGGCATATGTTGACAGCCAAAATTGGCACCAACCAGTCTGACCGAGTGGTCTGACCGGTAGGTTCGACCGGTCTAGGAGTCCGAGTCAAATAAGGATTTTTATAGATCTAGATCTGTAATAGGGATTTCTTGTAGGATAAGTCCACCCCACCCAATAAATATAAAGGGTCACGTCCGATTGAGGATATCCAATCGATCAAAATCAATACAAACACTACTTTTTACCTTTTCTCCAAACCCTAGCTTTTCCAACCCTTATCTGCTGTTTTACCTTCATCTTTATGATGTTTGAAGGCATTCTAGGTGGCCTGCCGATCCTAGAACAACCCTACATGCGCCTACCCTGACGGGGTCCCTCTCGGGTTAGCGTTCGTCAGCCGTCGCCGATTCTCACCGGCGACCGGTCTGACCGGTCCACTAGACTGGTCTAACTGCTCCACGCAGGAAGAGCTGCATTGAGCTCTTTCTCGTGCCGCACGACCTAGTGCATTCAAGTGTTGATCCGTAAAAGGCATCAACACCATTGTCTCCTTCCTACTCTATCTTGGATCCTGGAGAATCCGTCCCCGTGCTGGGAACTCTCGTACCCGCCATAGGTACCAATAGGGCATGCCCAACACATGCCCCCAGCCCTCGATCCGAAATCGAGTTTAACTTGCTCATTCCCGTGACAACACCCTATCCACCGTCTCCTTCATAAGTAACTCATACACCAAGACTATATCACAAATCTGTAGACACTCTTAGTCTCCTAACCATATACTGGCGGAGTAGGTGGTCAAGGGTAGGTATGAGAAAGGGGTCATGCAGTTTATCACTCAACAGAAAGTAAAGCGTAGCATATCTAATCATGCGATGACTATAGGTATCCAGAGAAGAGATGGGCGTGAACCTGCTGGTTCTTCGTAGAACTCCTAAGCCTCCTGGTACTCCTGGTCCTCGGTCAGCTCCTCGGTGCCGGGTCCTATTTGTAAATACGTATAAGTATAGGGGTCAAAGTGCAAATATGCACAAAACTCTCAAATAAGATCCAAATGGCACTCAAAACCTATTAAATCGTGTAGGTCATGTTTTTAGAAAAACCTATTAAATCGGAGCTAAAATAGATTTATTATGATTTTTGGAAAAAAAGAAAAAGAAAGTCAGTGACACGTGACAACCTCTGGGCGTGCCACGTGGCATGCTGACGTCAGCATGACATCATCCGGGGGCGAAGGCTTTGCTGACATAAGCATGACTCTTGCTGACGTCAGCATTGACCGGTCAACGGCAGTCGCTGACCGGTGGGGCCCGCATGTTAGTGCCGAAAAAAGAGAAAAGGAAAGGAAAAAGGAAAAAATGTGTTGTGCTCTTAGGGCTTCATTCGCGCTTGGGCCGGCTTCGCGACCCACTTGGCTCGGCTCAGCGTCCTCCTTGGTTTGGCGTGCTGGCTCGGCTCCGGCCCGTTTCATCTCTGCACGCGGCTTGGCCCGATCCGGCGGCGGCCTGTGGACCGCGGCCCACCTTCTTCTTCCTCCTTTTCTTTTTCTCCTTCCCTTCTCTCTCCAACGGGCTGGTCCCACTTGTCGATGTCTTTCCTCACTGATGTGTGGGTCCTGGCCGTCAGTGGCTCGGGGATCCCGTGCAGCTGCTTCTGAATCACGTGTGGCTTCCTTGTGTGTGTACACGTGAGTGCAGGCCGGGGCACGATGCGGCGGTGGCGCGTTGGCGGCGAGATGGCGGCGAGGCACAGCCGGGTGCCTGGGCCGGCAAAGGCCTGGCCTTTGGCTCTGTGGCGTGCTAAGCACCCGCGCACGAGGTTAGCCATGTGCCCAGCGGCGATGGCGGCGACCGAACGCGGCGGCGGCGACGAATTGCGGCGGCGCGTTCAGGCAAAGGGTGGCCAGGTTAGGGGCCTAAGTAGGGCAAGGGCCCGATCTTGGGCCCTGGCCAACATGTACTCACATGGCCAGTGCACGGCGGAGCCATGGCTTGGCCGTGGCGGTGGTGGAATGGTCCGGCGGCGGCGGCCTCGCGGAAGCTCGCCGACGGGCGGCGTTCTGGGCCTTGGCCATGAATGGCCAGTCAAGGTGGTGTCTGGGCATGTGTAATGCACGCGCTTGGGTTCTGGCATCCCAGAGTTGCGGCATGGCCATGACGAGCAAGCTCGGCATGGTGGCGTTCGGAACGAGTGACGACGATGGCGGTGGGTCTCAACTATGACGTCGAGGGCTCCGGTGGGCACACAAAAGGGAAGTGGATCCTAGGGCTGCTGCTATGTTTTTGCCATGGTGGGCCAGGCTCCTCGGTGCTCATGCTCATCTATGGCGAGGGAAGGTCCACAGGCTCACCGGTGGCCTGGAGGCGTTGAGGCTTGGAGCAGTGGAGAGGCGACGCAGGGGAGTCGATTTCGTGCAGGATGATCCGCAGCGTCGATGTCATTTTACGGGTCACCGCCGCGATGAAGTCTGGCAGCGGGCGGCGTTCGTCGTCCTTCCTCATCCCTTCCTCTATTTCTTCCCCCTTCTCCCTAATTCAGCGGCAGCGGCCGAGGAAAACTCCAGTTGGGTTAGGGTTAGGGTTTACGGCGGCGAGGGGGAACTTATATAGGCGGCGGCCATGGTTGGAGTAGCACGGACGTCGAGGATTGCCGAGTGGGAGGCGGTTCACGGATTGGAGGCATGTGGCGTGCATCCACGGGCACTAGGCTAGGGTCTGGGCACGCGCGGCTTTCACGACCGGCAGCGGGGGCAGGCGGTGGCATCAGCGGTGGTAGGCGGCAGGGGTAAAGGTGCGGGGAGCGGCATTGGGCGCGTCGCGACATGAGGGAGAGAGAGGGAGGTAGTGGAATGTTGAATAGGAGGGCATGATGTGCGGTTGACAGGTGTGCCCAGCCTGTCAGCGGCTAAAGCGACGCGGGCGAGCGGGCATGCGCAGGGAAGGCCGGTCGCAGTCGCGGGTTGGGCCGGCTTGGGCTGCAGGGGCGGACTCGCACGCGCGCAGGCGCGTGCGTGGTGATGGGCCGCGACGGGCTAGACGGGGGACTCGGGCCGAAAGCTAAGGTGGGTTGGGTTGGCTGGGTTAGTGGGTTTAGGCTCGGGTACGTTTGGGTATTAGGGTTAGCCTTCTGTATTTGATTTGAATTTCCAATTCAAATCAAATACCACTCAAACTCAAACAAGAATCCTTCGAGGAGAATTTAAACAAGGGAGAGGCAAGAACTCAAATAAAATCAAAATATTTCCACACTAGCATACATTTTCTTATATTTCAACTGATTTTACTTGAGCTAGGATTTAGATGAGAGGAGTTATGCCTTAGGTGATGCTAATTATCCTCACTCCACACAAAGTTTTTTGAAAAACCACATTTTTGCAACTATTACTATTCTAAGAATTTATGGGGTGTTGCACAGACGCCTCAGAACTCCTAACCACTACCGACGACAATGGCGGTCAACATCAACGGGGGGAGGGGGTGGTGGAGGAGCATCCGCTACAGGCAAAACACTGCGATTCTTCAACGAAATCTAAACAGGGTAGGCGACAATGTGCTGCACCTACCCATCAAGCTCCACCGCGACCTCTAGTTCAGGAATCACCAAATCAATATCATGAGGAATGCAGCTCGGGTTGGAACTCCATGCCGCGATACGAAAAACCACCCAATGAATAGCTATTTTAGGGTGAATGTCGTAGGACACGCAGTAATCACTCAAAAATTATGAGACTGTCTCCAATTCCCATGCGTGCGCCGGGATTCCATGAAGCTCAACCTCCACATCTGTTGAGAAGACTGCAGTAGAGGAGGTGGAAGAAGAGCGACCACTACATGATGTGTAGCCGGCTAGGAGGGACAAATAGGGGTCACCCCTCATTGAGAATTCGGGTAGCTGAGAGCTAGTCCAGTGAAATCAAGAGGAAACTAGCAGGTCCAAAATTGATGATGGACAACAAGTTCTCCTCGATCTCGAACCAATGAGCAATTGTAGGAATGATGCGCTCTACCAGGGATATGGCCTTGGTGTTTGCGACCCATGCCCGGGCGGATGATGGGTGTGCGACTCTGATGTTCGCGGCAGTTGAGGACACACCGCCGGTGATGGCGATCACCGTCGACGGTAATTATTTCGGGCCCCGTGGCCACCACACCAACGACCGACGCATCTTCGGCGGCTACAATCACTTCGGCAAATGCTTCTTCGGTGACTACTACTATGGAAGTTTCTTCAACAACTTCAACCACCGTCTTTGCAAGCGGGGATGGCACACCCCCTGTGCTGGTCACCGTCGAAGGCGCACCCCCTCCCAGACCAGCGAACAACGCATCTCGAGTGGCTGCGTTCACTGTGGCGCATGCTTCTTCAACTACCACCATCGTGGGGGTGGATGGCAAGCCTCTGATGCTTGTCACTGTTGACGACGCGCACCCTTCCACACCCACGGCCGACGCATCTCCGACGGCTGAGTCCACCTTTGTGGATGGTTCTTCCACCGTCATGGATGTGGATAGCATGCCTCCAGTGCTGGTCACATTCGATGGCACTCCCCCTCCTGCACCCTTGGCCGACGCATCCGTGACGACTGCAACCACCAAGATGGGTCAGCTTGGCATGACTCCGTTACTCGACACCGTTGATGGCGTGCCACCTTGTGCTGCTCCAGAGCTGGACACCTCATCGTCTGGCAAACTTCTTGATCAAGGTCTTCTGCAACCAACACTGCATTGTGTTTCTGATGTTAATGCTTAGTCGCCCACCTTGGAGAGAATTTGGCCGTCGCATTCCACTGGCGGCGAGGCAGTGACACAGGAGTGCTCAGGGCAAGAAGTGCAGTTCCTGCCTCCACCTTCACCTCTTGTTCCCAACTTCGCGTTGCTTTACTCCCGCCGCTCGAAACAACAGCAGTGGCCTGAGCCAAGTGTTGCGCCTCCTAGGTCGACTGCCTCAACAACTCATTCCGGAACCCCCAATTCCATCCAGCACTCGGGCCAGCGGAGGCACTTCTTGTCAAAGATTACAAAGAAGATGATGAAGATCTTGCCTACTCCAAGAGCTAACAGGCTGCATTCCCGCATTTCCTCCTCCGCGACGCAGCCGTTGCATCACCGGAATGGAGCCAGATACCGCTGGAGGAGGGGCCTCATTGAGAACAAGAAGATGATGCGGGCTCTGGACCTTATTGGGAGACTGCTAGCATCGACCAACAGAGTCTTGAAGAATACATCCAACTTTTCACTGGTTCAGCAAGACTCCCTAATAATCAAGTTTTTGCGCTGTCAGCGCTCTTTGGATGTTCTTCCCCCTAATAATCAAGTTCTTGCGCTGTCAGTGCTCTTTGGATGGTCTTCCCCTGATGAGGTGGAACAGGCGTAGCAGTCGATTTCTGATACTCCCCTACCTGAGGTTGTTTTTATTGGAGTATATTTGTGTTGTCGGTCGAAACCCACCGGCAAGCAGCGACAGGCAACACGAAGAGCCGGGGGTCACCGGAGCGCTGTCAGGCACTGCTCCCTCGTCGACGGCCCGCAATTCCATCACGCGCCCAGAGATTACGGAGAATGTCGGGCATGCCACCTGACCTATACCCGATCAGGAAGGTGCAAATGTGCTTGCGACGATTTGCCTGCATACACAAACACGTGGAAACATAAATCCGAGCCGTGGTCGGCTCCCCGGGACGACTCTTGCATCGGCTTTAAAGAGCCGATCGAGTCCCGGTGTCAGATTGGATCTGTTTGCATCCGGATATTGATAAATAAAGCGAATAACTGTAAAGCTGCTTCAATTAAATCTAACTAATCTAATCCACGACGGTAAAATCTTCACTGTTAGATCGGAACATCCTACACATGATTGGGCCTAATGAACGTAACAGATAACTAAACCATAACCCAAAATAGAGGCCTAAGAACTAGCAAGAGCCGATTCCCGGAACAATCCCTATCAAGGCTAAAATAAAGCATCTAGTACACCACTGGATCATCCAACCCGTTTGCAAGGCCTAATCTAACAGATATTGCGCCAACTCTTAAAGATAAGAGCAAACCATAACAGATCAGATCTACTAAACATAAAAGAAGCAGGGTGTTGCCCTTAGGTAGCTAACTCTATGCAACGAGAGCTAGTATAAGATGATGACATGATCGCGTAAAGACAACATGATATTCGTAGACAATTAGCAACAAAAGCATGATAGATCTACTAAAGCTATGCTACGAACACCAAGATAACTAGTACTACTCGCCATAAAAACGCTTCAGTACGAGTAGTACCAAGGTAAAAGCAAGGACAACGCTGCCCTGATCGCAAGAAGCGATCAGGGCAGCATGGCGCTTACTTGGATGAAACCCTAGGGTTAGGGGTGGCGATGCGCCGAGAGTTGTTGTTTGCGAGACGTGATGACGTTCTTCTTTACAAATGTCATAGGGTACATATTTATAGTCCGGAGACTTCTTGCCGTGCAAGGCAACCTCTAAACTCTTTCCTAAACGAAGACTAGAGATAGATTACAACTCAATGAAGACTCGAAGATTAGATAACATGATCTAGACTCTTCCCTCCACCAGTCCAGATCTTCATGAATCTTCCAAATATCAGCCGAAACATGCCGTATAATTGTGGCAGATTCTGGTTGTCCTATTGTTTCGGCAGTTCCCGTCAACTCCGAGCGAATCTGGACATGATTCCAGTTGTATTGGAAAGCTTATCTCCTTAGCTTTCCATGCATATCTAGAACATCCAAAATGGAGTCCATATGTGGCCTGGGCGTCCATTTTTGTGCGGCCTCTTCCTGCAGTCCGAACCAGCCTCGCGAATAGACTGGACTTCAACATGGATTAGGCCCGTGACCCCATCTCAGCTCGACCCTTGAGTGCCCAATTATCATTGTATTTGGCGAAACTTATGATATAAGCCTGGCTAAGTGGACTCCTTTACCGTGGGCTTCTTCTGACATTTGGCCTATCAATCCTAGTCAAATTCTGGCGATAACACATGCCCCCCAAGTTTGGCCAAATATGACAGAATCTTCTAAGCGCCAGCCATAAACCAAATAAAAACATCATCTCCTCAATTTGTCTTCTCATGTCACTGATGGTTTTGCCCCCCCGAGCCGATAGATCGGCTATTAGCCAACTGACTTTGTGACCAATTGCTTGAACCGGCCTCACGCCTTCCTCGACCAATCTCAATGTTGTTGCAGACCGGTCCTAGTTTTCATATTCCATGGATGGCACTGACTTATGTGATCATTCTCATGCTTCATCACCTCAGCATCAACACATACGGCCTCTCCTGCAAAACAATCACTTGCCGAACCGACGCTACAAAGATCATTGTGAATCGGCTAAAAGCTGATGAATCATATTCGGTTAGCCAAACAGTCCACATAAACCAAACCATCATCATTGATAAAAATTTCTTCCCCCCACAAAAATATGCTATTGTCATGCAAAGAGTGAGTGTGAGCTTCCAGGTATGTCTCAAAGCATTTACAAGTGTGTAACACCCGGTTTATAAAAGAACATAAACCGAGCAATCATATACGTGCCAGGATCAAGTCACACGTATATACAACAGAATGAACAGTATATCATAGCACATATCACGTAAAAAGATATAATAAAGCGAATACGAATGTTATTTATTACAATAATGACAAAAATGTCTGATACAGCGGAAGCGAAGTACAAAAATACGGTAAAAGCTCTCCGAAGCTGAAGCAGGGCGCCACAGGGACGTCGACTGGGAGACGAACACCTAGAAGTCCTCGTAGTCCTGGTAGCGCTGGACGAACTCCCTCGTGTCGGCAGGAACTGAGCAGCAGTAGCGTAGCCAAGAGGAAAAAGTAGAGAAGAGGCAAGAGTGAGTACACAACTTGTACTCAACAAGTATAACACAAACTATGAGGCTCTAGGCTGGCTGACTCAACTGCATTAGCTTTTAAGTGTTGGCAAAATTTTATTAAAGCTACTTTCTACGAGTTGATGAATTACCATTAACCCAGTTACATAGTAATTAGTCAAGTTTAATTATACTACTACTGAGAACCATACCAAAACCAAGCCACCAAGGTAACCCCGAGAAGCACCTCCCTCGTCGGAAGGAGATAACTTCACTAATCAAAAGGAGGATCTGGGCCGCTCATAACCGTGAGCACGGCTAGTATACCAGTTTTACACTCTGCAGAGGTTGCACATCTTTACCCACAAGTCGTGAGCTACGCCAGTTGTTCATCACACTTCCTTAGGTGAGATGGCTAGCGACTCACTACGAGGCCTTTAAAAAGAATCTCGTTGGTAAGGCGTAACCGCGAGAGTTAGGTCGGCGACGATGGGGCCCACCTCCGGGGGTACAAGCACAGGAGCGCAATCCAAGCACAGACCAAGCCGGAGGAGCAGGGACCATTGAAGCTTACTACTCTTGCCCCGCAGGTAAGTTACTCCAAACCAAAAAGATCTAATTATTACGCCAAGTCTATCCCATTCTAGCCTTGTGGTAGCGCTGTTGTCCCAGGTTGTCGCTCTATGAACCGGTCCTTATGGAGAGTGGCCAACCAAGCACTAAGCACCGTGCTGGCCCCCTAAACCATGTTTCTAACAAAAGCCAATTTTATCGAGAAGTGAGCCACTCAAGCCACACAGAGTGCCACTCTCAGAATTAAGTTCAAGTAAACCATTAATCAATTTAATTAAAAAGGACCAAGGTGTGTTATAGCGCAGCAACCTAGCACAACTAACCAAAATGCAACCCAAGGATATATATAAAGGATATAGAGTGGCTAGGAAAATCCTTAAAGGCATACAGTATTAAAATGCAGTATGAAAATGTATTTAAAAGGGATGGGTTGTTCATGTTATAATTGCCTTCCTCGTACTGCTCTGGCTGCTGCTCAAAGTGCTCGGAAGACGGCTGCTCCGGGTACTGGTACTGGGGCTCCTCAGGTAGCTCAGCGTCTACTCACGAACACATGGCCAAAACAATGCACAACAATAAGCATACAAGCAAACTCTAACAAAAAGCTAAAGAACAGTACATCAATACATAACAACAGCAAGAAAAACTAAGCTAAAACTATTCTACTCGTTACAACGATCGCGTGGACATAAAGAACGCTAAAAACAGAGCTAAAACGCATATTCTAGGCTAAAAACTAGTTCTAGGGGCTTATTTGTAAGAAAACTGAAGTTCCAGGGGGCTTTCTGCTAAAACCAGGGACTGAAACGTAGATAAACTATAAAACCAGGGTCTAACTTGCAAAAAGGACAGGTCTGGACTGCGGGTTCAAATCTTAAGAAGCTCAGGGGGTAAAGCGCTAAAATCAGGGCCTCACTGCAATTATTTTTCAAAAGGGCTGGACTGCGGGTTGATAACAGGAAACATGGGGGTGTCTTTAGAGAAATTACCACCGTTTGACCGGTGTCTAGCGTGGTCAACGGCCCTGGACCGTTGGATCGCGATCGTGCGCGCCAGAACGAAGAGGTACGCAGGATCTAATCTGATCCGTTGATTGCGGATCGGATGGACCAGATCGAAAGGGGGCGACGGCGGCGGCGTGGGTTGCCGACGGCGACGAATCCCGCGGCGGCGCCCGTCGGGGTCTCGCCGGAGAAGGTCTAGGCGGCGCCCTGGGGCTCGGTTTGGGCCGTGGTTTGGCCGGGGAGGTAGCCAGCGGCATGCGCAGTCCACTGGGGGCGAAGGGAAGGCTGCTCGGGGCTCGGACGGGGCTTGTGGCGGAGCGAGGCAGCGCTAGCTCGCCGGAGCACGGTGTCCGGCCGCGAGAAGGGGCTACGGACTGCACTAACACGCCAAAAGGGAGCGCGAGCGGAGGATATTCTCACCGAGGTTCGAATTCGGGGGATGGTGTGGCGCAGGGTGCCGGCGGCGTGAGCCTGGCGGCGGAGCTCGACGGGGCGTGTCAACGGAGTCGACGCAGGGCGATTCCGGGTGCTGGACCGGCCGGAGGCGTCCGTGCGGGTCCTGCGAAGGTGTCCCAGGGGCCAATTAGGTCCGTAGTCACCGGAGGTGGCGAAAAGAGATGGAGCAGGGGCTCACCGGCGTGGAGTCGCGGCGCTGCTCCGCTCCGAGCAGAGGCAAGGCGGCGGCTAGGGTTGTGCGGCGCTGCGGGGTGAGATGGGGGCGCAGGGGGGTGCGGCTGGGGTTAAGAAGGGCAGGGCCGAGAATCTCGGCGTGCGCGCCCGCGGGGAAAGTCGCGGAAGTCTCGGGCGGGCGTTGCGGCTCTGCGGGGAAGACGGAGCTGGCAGCTGGGCCCGGACCGTCAGCGGGTTTGGGCAGCGGCGACTCTGGCGGGTGGGACCGGCGGGTCAGGGCGGACGACGCGCGGCGTGGGCGACGCTGGGCTGCTGCGCGAGTGCGCGCTGGGCCGCGCGCAGAGGGACCGGCGCTAGCAGGCCGCGGCGCGAGCTGGGCCGAAGCGGGCGCGGGGCACGCCGGGGAAACGGGCTGGGTAGATGGCGCGCGAGTTGGGCCCGCGGGGAGGCCGGCTGGGCCAGCGTGCTGGGCCCCTGCGGGAGTAGGAAAGGGCTGGGTTGGGTTTTGGTTGTGGGTTTGGGTTTGGGCTGGGTTAAGGGTTTGGGTTTTCTTTTTTTTCTACTCTTCTCCTTTCTAAATCTAATTCAAACAAAGTTTGAATTCAAATTTGAATTTGAATTCAAACCACACTCAAATAAAAGTATGCACCAGCATGAATGCAACAAAAATTTAAACCTATGATAAATTTTATTTAATTAAGGAGCAAAAAATTAGATTAAATGCCAACTAAACACAATAAACCTTAGAAAATTTAACTAAAGCCAATTAATTTATTAATAAATGCTGAAATTTAAAATTAGGGTGTTACAGACCCTACCCCCTTAAAGAAATCTCGTCCCCGAGATTTAGCTGGGCTGGCTAGCAAAGAGATCTGGATAGGTCTTCTTCAACTCATCTTCTCGCTCCCAAGTAGCCTCAGCTTCACTGTGGTGACTCCACTGAACTCTGCACATCTTGATGCGCTTGTTCCGAGTAACTCTCTCTGATGTCTCCAGAATCTTTACCGGATGCTCAGTATAGGTCAGATCCTCCTGCACATCGACTCCATCCAGGGGTGCCTGCTCCTCGGGTACTCGCAGACATCTCTTCAGCTGAGATATATGGAAGACATCATGAACTCCCGAGAGGCTGAGAGGTAACTCCAGGCGATAAGCAACTTCGCCTTTCCGCTCTAGCACCTTGAATGGCCCCACATAACGAGGTGCTAACTTCCCTTTGACATTAAATCTGCGGATTCCTCTCATCGGAGACACCTTCAGGTACACATAATCACCAACACTGAAAGTCAGGTCTCTCCGTTTGCCATCAGCATAGCTCTTCTGTCTGCTCTGTGCAATTCTCAGATTTTCTCGCACAGCCTGAACCATCTGCTCTGCATCATCTATGATCTCAGGGCCAAAGAGCTGCTTCTCACCAATCTGATCCCAATAGAGAGGAGTCCTGCACTTTCTGCCATACAATGCCTCAAAGGGAGACTTCTTCAGACTGGCCTGATAGCTGTTGTTATATGAAAACTCAGCATAAGACAGGCACTTATCCCAACTAGTACCATACTGAATAGCACAAGCTCTCAGCATATCCTCCAACACTTGGTTGGTTCTCTCTGTCTGCCCATCTGTCTGAGGGTGATAAGCCGTACTGAAACGCAGCTTCGTATCCAACGAATCATGGAGCTGCTCCCAGAAACGAGAAGTGAACTGAGACCCTCTGTCAGATATGATCTTCTTGGGCACACCATGCAAGCAGACAATCCGAGAGATGTACAACTCTGCAAGTCTAGCGCCGGAGTAAGTAGTGTTCACCGGAATGAAGTGAGCAACCTTCGTCAATCGATCCACTACTACCCATATAGAGTTGTACCCTTTCTGAGTACGAGGCAAACCAACAATGAAGTCCATAGTGATTTCCTCCCATTTCCACTCTGGAATCTTCAAAGGCTGTAACAGACCCGCTGGCCTCTGATGCTCAGCCTTGACACGCTGGCAGGTGTCACAAATAGCCATGTACTCTGCCACTGAACGCTTCATCCCATACCACCAGAAACGTTCCTTCAGATCATAGTACATCTTCGTGCTGCCCGGATGAATAGAGTAAGCTGTATCATGGGCCTCACTCAGAATCAACTTCCGAAGATCCTTCACATCTGGAACACAGATCCGGTTCTTGTACCACATGGTACCCTGATCATCCTCTCTGAAATGAGGAGCCTTGCCCTTCTTGAGCAACTCACGAATCTCCTGCAGCTTCTCATCATCTTTCTGATGCTGCCTGATCTCTGACTCTAGAGTCGGCACTGCCTCAAATGCTGCACTGGAGGTATGATGCAAGAAGCCCAGACTCAACTGTTCGAACTCCTCGCATAACTCTGGAGGCATCTGGAAAGCCACGGCCATGTTGACATAACTCCTTCTGCTCAAAGCATCTGCTACAACATTGGCCTTGCCCGGATGATAGTGAATCTCCAGATCATAATCCTTGACCAACTCTAGCCATCTTCTCTGCCGCATATTCAGCTCATTCTGCGTGAAAATGTACTTGAGGCTCTTGTGATCGGTGTAGATATCACAACGCTGCCCATACAAGTAATGCCTCCAAATCTTCAGAGCATGCACAACTGCGGCTAACTCAAGATCATGAGTAGGATAATTCAGCTCATGCCGACGTAACTGCCGTGAAGCATAAGCAATCACTCTGCCCTCCTGCATCAGAACACACCCAAGACCATCCTTCGAAGCATCACAATACACCGTGAACCTCTTCGTCTGGTCTGGCAGAGTCAGGACTGGCGCCGTAGTCAACCTTTTCTTCAGCTCATCAAAGGCCGTCTGATGCTCATCAGTCCATACAAAAGCCACATTCTTCTCTAGCAAAGAAGTCAAAGGCTTCGCGATCTTGGAGAAATTCTCAATGAACCTCCGATAATATCCAGCTAAGCCCAAGAAAGACCTGACTTCCTTCACTGTCTGCGGTGTCTCCCACTCGAGCACATCCTTCACCTTGCTCGGATCAACAGCAATGCCTCCCTGAGAGATAACATGACCGAGGAATGGAACCTCGTCAATCCAGAACTCGCACTTGCTGAACTTGGCATACAGCTGATGCTCTCTCAATCTCTGCAATACGAGTCTCAGATGCTCCTCATGCTCTTCTTCTGTCTTGGAGAAGATCAGAATATCATCAATAAAGATCACCACGAAGACATCCAGATAATCCATGAAGACCATGTTCATCAGATGCATGAAGTAAGCCGGGGCATTAGTCAAGCCGAAGGACATGACTGTATACTCATATAGCCCGTACTTGCAGGTGAATGCCGTCTTCGGAATATCCCCAGGACGGATCCTCAGCTGAAAATATCCCGAACGAAGATCAATCTTCGAGAATATACGAGCACCTCGAAGCAGATCGAAGAGATCCTCAATACGGGGCAGTGGATGCTTATTCTTGATAGTGACAGCATTCAGCTCACGATAATCCACACACATCCTCTTCGAGCCATCCTTCTTATCTACTAGCAGCAATGGAAAAGCCCAAGGAGAGAAGCTGCGACGGATATAGCCCTTGGCTAGCAACTCATCAATAGTCTTCTTAACTTCCTCATGCTCTATAGGTGCCATACGGTAGGGCCGCTTTGCAATAGGAGCTGTGCCAGGCAAGAGATCAATACAAAACTCAATGGCGCGTTCAGGCGGCATACCTGGCAGATCATCCGGAAAGACATCCGGGAATTCAGACACCACGCGAATACCGTCCGTGGGTCTAGCCTCCATCTGATGAAGAAATCCAGAAGGCTCTACTGCACTGATAACAACCTCTTGACCACTGGAAGCTGATAGCAAGACTGTCCTCTGAGCACAATCTATCCGGACTCCCCACTTGGCCAGAGTCTCCATTCCCAGAATGACATCAATGCCCTTGGTGTCTAGCACCATCAGATCAGTACAGAACTCTACTCCCCTCAATGAAACACTGACTCTCGGGCAGTAAGTGTGAGACGTCAACTGTCCTCCCGGTGAAGATACTAACAGGCACCTCTTTAATGTGCTAGTATGAATACCATGATTCTCGACAAAAGACTGAGTAATGAAGGAATGCGTAGCACCAGTATCAAAAAGCACTGTAGCTGGATATGAATTAACCATGAACGTACCAATAACCACGTTGGGAGCCTCGGCCGCTGACTCGGCCGTCACGTGGTTCACCCTGCCCTGTGCTGGCGCCCTGGGCTGAGCTGGGCGTCCCTGCTGTCCCGCCTGCGCCTTCCGGGGGCAAGCGTTGGCGTAGTGCCCCGGCTGGCCGCAGTGAAAGCAGGTGCGAGGAGGTCCCTGAGCCTGCTGTCCGGTAGGAGCTGCCGGACGTGGAGCCTGCGGTGCTGGCGGAGCTGGTGGAGCAGCACGAGCTGGGGGTGCTGGTAACCTCTGGCCCTGACCTGCCTGCTGCTGTCGAGGCGGGTACTGCTGCGGTGGCCTCTGCTGGTACTGCTGAGGAGGCCGGTACTGCTGCTGGTACTGCTGGGGCTGCTGGAGTCGAGGACGAGTGTTGCTGCCGGAAGCAACGGGGACAACCTTCCTCTTCTTGTCCTCCATCTCCAAGTGCTTGCGCTCAGTGTTGAGCGCACTGTCAACCAGATGGTTGAAGTCGTCGAAGTGGAGGTTGAGCAGCGCGTACTGGAGGTAGTCCTCAAGACCCTCCATGAAGTGCTCCTGCTTCTTGCGGTCATCCGCAACCTCGGCAGGGGCGTAGCGAGCCAGCTGAAGAAAGCGATCACGATACTCCGTGACCGACATAGTCCCCTGAATTCACAAAGACAGATAGATATCAGAAGATTAACTCAAGATTCATAAGGATAGAACAAGGGGCATAGCTCAAAAGAAACCGCTGAATGATTATATTTAAGATTACCTGCTTCAGTGCAAGGAACTCCTTCTGTTTCATCTTCATAACGCCCGCGGGGACGTTGTGGCTACGGAAATGCTCCCTGAACTGGAGCCAAGTGAGAGCCTCGCGGTCGTGAACTGGGTGGGACTCCCACCAGTCCAAAGCTGCCCCTCGCAGCTGTCCTGCTGCGTACAAGACGCGCTCACGATCATCGCACTGGGCGATGTCCAGCTGACGCTCCACTGCACGGAGCCAGTCATCGGCCTGAAGAGGGTCGGACGTGTGAGAAAACGTCGGCGGGTGACCCCTCAGGAACTCAGCACGCCTGTCGCGAGGCTGCGGCGGTGGAGGAGGCGGAGGCTGAGTGTGAGCGTGCTGAAGAGCCTGAACGGTGTTGTTCAGGGTAGCCATCATCTGCATCTGGAGCTGGAAGTACTGCTCCGGAGTCAAGGGTGGAGGCATCGGGATCCCGGTACCCTGGTTGTTCTGACCCTGCTGCTGGCCAGAACCGGAACCGGTGCTCCTGGTGTTCACCATCTGATTTGAACAAAAGATTCCACGAGTAAGGATATTGCAGGAATAAACTCAGATGGATATGATAACTCTTTGCGGAAAAAGACTCAGCCATGATAAAGTAGACAGGATAGAGTGGACTGTTTTACCCCCAACGATCTAACTCATTTTATTAATTAGTTAACTTTACATCTGAGTGATTTTCTTTAAACAAATTTAAACTACTAAGCTATGCAATCATTCAAAAATCCAAATCAACCATGTAGCATAATAACAAGCAGACAATTTTTTCACGACTTAGCCGAGTTTAGCATCCGACTCGACTAACACAATGCGTCGCAGAACGTGCTATCGTTTTATTATAAAAAGGTCACCTAGCTAACTCATGGTGGTCAGATGACTGATTCAGGCCAAAATCTACGAAAACTATTTTTCCGAGAGAGAAATCAAGGCAAGAAAGGTAAAAGTCAAAGAAGTCAAGGGGTATAATAGTAAAATAGTTTCAGCAGGCAAGGATTGGAGAGAAGAAGTCCTAAAACTCGACCAGTTCTATCTAGGCTTCGTCCTACAGTCGATACGGCTCTGATACCACTCTGTAACACCCGGTTTATAAAAGAACATAAACCGAGCAATCATATACGTGCCAGGATCAAGTCACACGTATATACAACAGAATGAACAGTATATCATAGCACATATCACGTAAAAAGATATAATAAAGCGAATACGAATGTTATTTATTACAATAATGACAAAAATGTCTGATACAGCGGAAGCGAAGTACAAAAATACGGTAAAAGCTCTCCGAAGCTGAAGCAGGGCGCCACAGGGACGTCGACTGGGAGACGAACACCTAGAAGTCCTCATAGTCCTGGTAGCGCTGGACGAACTCCCTCGTGTCGGCAGGAACTGAGCAGCAGTAGCGTAGCCAAGAGGAAAAAGTAGAGAAGAGGCAAGAGTGAGTACACAACTTGTACTCAACAAGTATAACACAAACTATGAGGCTCTAGGCTGGCTGACTCAACTGCATTAGCTTTTAAGTGTTGGCAAAATTTTATTAAAGCTACTTTCTACGAGTTGATGAATTACCATTAACCCAGTTACATAGTAATTAGTCAAGTTTAATTATACTACTACTGAGAACCATACCAAAACCAAGCCACCAAGGTAACCCCGAGAAGCACCTCCCTCGTCGGAAGGAGATAACTTCACTAATCAAAAGGAGGATCTGGGCCGCTCATAACCGTGAGCACGGCTAGTATACCAGTTTTACACTCTGCAGAGGTTGCACATCTTTACCCACAAGTCGTGAGCTACGCCAGTTGTTCATCACACTTCCTTAGGTGAGATGGCCAGCGACTCACTACGAGGCCTTTAAAAAGAATCTCGTTGGTAAGGCGTAACCGCGAGAGTTAGGTCGGCGACGATGGGGCCCACCTCCGGGGGTACAAGCACAGGAGCGCAATCCAAGCACAGACCAAGCCGGAGGAGCAGGGACCATTGAAGCTTACTACTCTTGCCCCGCAGGTAAGTTACTCCAAACCAAAAAGATCTAATTATTACGCCAAGTCTATCCCATTCTAGCCTTGTGGTAGCGCTGTTGTCCCAGGTTGTCGCTCTATGAACCGGTCCTTATGGAGAGTGGCCAACCAAGCACTAAGCACCGTGCTGGCCCCCTAAACCATGTTTCTAACAAAAGCCAATTTTATCGAGAAGTGAGCCACTCAAGCCACACAGAGTGCCACTCTCAGAATTAAGTTCAAGTAAACCATTAATCAATTTAATTAAAAAGGACCAAGGTGTGTTATAGCGCAGCAACCTAGCACAACTAACCAAAATGCAACCCAAGGATATATATAAAGGATATAAAGTGGCTAGGAAAATCCTTAAAGGCATACAGTATTAAAATGCAGTATGAAAATGTATTTAAAAGGGATGGGTTGTTCATGTTATACTTGCCTTCCTCGTACTGCTCTGGCTGCTGCTCAAAGTGCTCGGAAGACGGCTGCTCCGGGTACTGGTACTGGGGCTCCTCAGGTAGCTCAGCGTCTACTCATGAACACATGGCCAAAACAATGCACAACAATAAGCATACAAGCAAACTCTAACAAAAAGCTAAAGAACAGTACATCAATACATAACAACAGCAAGAAAAAAAACTATTCTACTCGTTACAACGATCGTGTGGACATAAAGAACGCTAAAAACGGAGCTAAAACGCATATTCTAGGCTAAAAACTAGTTCTAGGGGCTTATTTGTAAGAAAACTGAAGTTCCAGGGGGCTTTCTGCTAAAACCAGGGACTGAAACGTAAATAAACTATAAAACCAGGGTCTAACTCGCAAAAAGGACAGGTCTGGACTGCGGGTTCAAATCTTAAGAAGCTCAGGGGGTAAAGCGCTAAAATCAGGGCCTCACTGCAATTATTTTTCAAAAGGGCTGGACTGCGGGTTGATAACAGGAAACATGGGGGTGTCTTTAGAGAAATTACCACCGTTTGACCGGTGTCTAGCGTGGTCAACGGCCCTGGACCGTTGGATCGCGATCGTGCGCGCCAGAACGAAGAGGTACGCAGGATCTAATCTGATCCGTTGATTGCGGATCGGATGGACCAGATCGAAAGGGGGCGACGGCGGCGGCGTGGGTTGCCGACGGCGACGAATCCCGCGGCGGCGCCCGTCGGGGTCTCGCCGGAGAAGGTCTAGGCGGCGCCCTGGGGCTCGGTTTGGGCCGTGGTTTGGCCGGGGAGGTAGCCAGCGGCATGCGCAGTCCACTGGGGGCGAAGGGAAGGCTGCTCGGGGCTCGGACGGGGCTTGTGGCGGAGCGAGGCGGCGCTAGCTCGCCGGAGCACGGTGTCCGGCCGCGAGAAGGGGCTACGGACTGCACTAACACGCCAAA
The DNA here is from genome assembly GCF_016808335.1 of Panicum virgatum. NCBI lineage: Eukaryota > Viridiplantae > Streptophyta > Magnoliopsida > Poales > Poaceae > Panicum > Panicum virgatum. The sequence continues at coordinate 28,464,012 of NC_053145.1, read as the reverse complement.
AGGGAGCGCGAGCGGAGGATATTCTCACCGAGGTTCGAATTCGGGGGATGGTGTGGCGTAGGGTGCCGGCGGCGTGAGCCTGGCGGCGGAGCTCGACGGGGCGTGTCAACGGAGTCGACGCAGGGCGATTCCGGGTGCTGGACCGGCCGGAGGCGTCCGTGCGGGTCCTGCGAAGGTGTCCCAGGGGCCAATTAGGTCCGTAGTCACCGGAGGTGGCGAAAAGAGATGGAGCAGGGGCTCACCGGCGTGGAGTCGCGGCGCTGCTCCGCTCCGAGCAGAGGCAAGGCGGCGGCTAGGGTTGTGCGGCGCTGCGGGGTGAGATGGGGGCGCAGGGGGGTGCGGCTGGGGTTAAGAAGGGCAGGGCCGAGAATCTCGGCGTGCGCGCCCGCGGGGAAAGTCGCGGAAGTCTCGGGCGGGCGTTGCGGCTCTGCGGGGAAGACGGAGCTGGCAGCTGGGCCCGGACCGTCAGCGGGTTTGGGCAGCGGCGACTCTGGCGGGTGGGACCGGCGGGTCAGGGCGGACGACGCGCGGCGTGGGCGACGCTGGGCTGCTGCGCGAGTGCGCGCTGGGCCGCGAGCAGAGGGACCGGCGCTAGCAGGCCGCGGCGCGAGCTGGGCCGAAGCGGGCGCGGGGCACGCCGGGGAAACGGGCTGGGTAGATGGCGCGCGAGTTGGGCCCGCGGGGAGGCCGGCTGGGCCAGCGTGCTGGGCCCCTGCGGGAGTAGGAAAGGGCTGGGTTGGGTTTTGGTTGTGGGTTTGGGTTTGGGCTGGGTTAAGGGTTTGGGTTTTCTTTTTTTTCTACTCTTCTCCTTTCTAAATCTAATTCAAACAAAGTTTGAATTCAAATTTGAATTTGAATTCAAACCACACTCAAATAAAAGTATGCACCAGCATGAATGCAACAAAAATTTAAACCTATGATAAATTTTATTTAATTAAGGAGCAAAAAATTAGATTAAATGCCAACTAAACATAATAAACCTTAGAAAATTTAACTAAAGCCAATTAATTTATTAATAAATGCTGAAATTTAAAATTAGGGTGTTACAAAGTGCTAGCATGTATATATAGTGAGGGTATAGCATAAAGGCACCAGATAGAAAAGCTCAAAAGAATATATCTATATTAGAACATGAGCAAGCAATTTTTAGGATTTTCAAAATAAAAAGCATCACCACTTAGCCCAACCAACTAGTACATTAAAGCATGACAAGCAAAAACCAGCAAGTACCTACACCAGTGAGCTCTTTCCGATACAAGGATCTTTTAACAAGCTTGATTACTCATGCCCTCAGGTCTTGCAGGTTAAAACATATTGCATTTGAAACTCAAACAAGACTTTTGTTCTGTTCCAGGGGTTATTTGCTTATCAGGCCACTTCTTACCAACCAATGCTAAGCCTAGGTCCGTTGAACCATCAGAAGCTTAAAGCAAGGTTTTGGTCATTCACAGCCTAGTCCAAGTTCATGCTACAGTGCAATAGCAAGCAGTCCCGAACTAGATCAGTGAGACTAAACAAACCCACCTGGATCTTTTCATTATAGCATAGCATGGACATCATTCAGATTTTAATGTAATTTAGCACAAGATTATCATATAAGCATTGAGACTCGAGCTGCATAAATGATTCCAAGAAAAGGATATAGCTACCAGGCATGTACAATATAGTAAAAGCAAAGTCAGCCTACACATACTAGTAGCCAAGTAAAGCGGTGACCATATTTCAGATTTTCAAAAGAATAAAAGCCATGCTCGGTATCAGATATTCAACATATTCAAATGAGCCTAACCACACATGGTCACCAGCATCCACACCTCAAAATATATACACGAAACACAACTAGAAGCTACTAAGCATACAAGGAAGCTAGTGCAAGTGATAAACACATATATGCTATGTGATGCAATGGTGGATTTGAATATTACCAATCAAATTGGCTATTGACGAGCCGATGGTTAAAATCCCGTCTGGTCCGTACTTGCCATAATGCATTCTCATCACAACTATTGGCTATTAGAAAGCCAAACATCTATAGCCTAAAGTCCAATCAGCACATCTGTTGTCGTAGAGAGCTCTTCAAATGCTTTGTCGACGTGGATGAAGTAACCGATGTTGATCGCATCGAAGGAGCACAGAAGCTGAATCAGCCGGCTGATGTGATGAATGCCCTGACCCTCTATCTGCGGGGGTCGGGCGAGACAGACCCTGTCCGCAGGGGTCGGGCGAGGCGGGCCCGTCCGTAGGTGACAAATGCCCTGACCATGTAGGAGCCGAATTCGCCGATGTCGATGGTGTCGCAGGAACGGGAATAGCCAATGATGATGACGATGCAGAAGTACTATTGGCCGGATCGATCGGCTAATGTATCAGACACTCCCACGCCCACATGGGAGCAGAAGTAGCCGATGTCGATGGCCGGAACTGCGAAGGAGCAGAAGTAGCCGATGGCGAAGAAGCTGTAGGAGCACCGGCGGTAGTTCTTCACCCGGACGAAAATTTTTGTATAGGTCTCCATATTTCATCACCAAATCTCCGCCTATGCCCCCCCGAGCCGGATCCTTCATGTAATGGAGAAGATCGGCTCTCCAATCGGCCGTGCCCAATTCACTATGAACTAGAGAATTCAGACATTTTGCTGCCGATTGCTGGAATTGGCTGTGTTTGGGGCTGATCTGCCCATCGGCCCGGACTCAGATGTTAGCCATGCAGCTAATTTGTTCTGCTACTATTTCTTTTGACTTTCTTTTTTCTGGCATCGCATCGGCTGGGGCTGATCGCCTAGATCGGCCACTACAGGGCATGATCCCGTAGAATACACGAAGCCTACGAGACATCATGTCGTGTCGCATCTTTAGCTCCTGCAGCTGAATCAATCTGCGGCTTGCGCTTCCAGACCAAACTGCGCCTTGACCGTAGGTTTGGTATTTCTGAGATCTCGTTGAACCTTTCCAGCAGCTGAAGGTAGTCCCCTTCAGCTTGTTTGAGACTGCACAGGCGTTGGACCCTGCACTTCTGCGACCTCGACAGTCCTCCTGGGCACCACCTTGGTAGGTGGCATTCGTCACGGCGCTGCCAGAATGTGTTTATTCTGTGAGGCCAGTGGATAAGACCAGCCTCAACCCATTTTTTGTCGCTTCGATCCGATCACAGTCTTCCAGTGAAATTCCTGAGATCGGCTCTTATCCTTCTGCGTCCCAGGCGTTCATATCTGTGAGCGAGACCTCGCTGGAATCGTCCGCTGGAACCACTTCTACCACATCGCTATCCCATTGGACCAGATACTGATGCATTGTGGAAGGGATACAACAGTTGGTGTGAATCCAATCTCTCCCAAGCAACACTGTGTATGTACTCTTGCTGTTGACGATGAAGAACGAAGTTGGGATCGTTTTGCGGCCCACTGTCAACTCCACATTACCCTGATGTCCAGATACTGATGCATTGTGGAAGGGATACAACAGTTGGTGTGAATCCAATCTCTCCCAAGCAACACTGTATGTACTCTTGCTGTTGACGATGAAGAACGAAGTTGGGATCGTTTTGCGGCCCACTATCAACTCCACATTAGAAACCCCCATAGCCTCTGATTTTGCCCGTTGAAGTCATTGAGCGTCATGTTGGTCTTGATTAGGTCGGCAGAAACGCCCCAACCAGCGCAGCACTGAATATGGCATCAGGTTGACTGCAGCACCAGTTGTCAACCAACATCCTGTTACGGGTTTACCGTTGATGAGCCCTTGAGATACAGCCCTTCAAATGTTTGTTGCTTTTTTTCCTTTGGCTTCTCGAAGATGATCGGCTGGGGGTCAAGATCCAACTGTGCAATAGGCAAATCCTCCGGTTGGGGTGCCCGGAACTCTGATGGGAGCACGAACACCTTGTTTACAATCACCGATGGCTTCTCATCGGCTTTTGCCTGTTTGGGGCACCACTCTTTTCTTGGAGGGCGCCTTTCCACCCTTCGCGGGCGCCTGACCTGTTCCGCAAGATCCGAACGTGCCTTCCTCAGCACGTCATGGTATCTTGCTTCTGCCTCTTCTAGATTGTGCAAGCGCTGCACTCTGCGCTTCTGCGAGCGATTAATCCCTTCAGGGCACCACCGTGGGTGATGGTACCTGTCTTCTTCTTCTAGCTCGGAATCACCCTTGGTCGGCCGCTCAACATGTTCGTCGTGACGCACTTTGGGCCCCAAGTGCCGGAACACTGATGTCTTGCCTGACTGGCGTGTCCAAGGCCTGCACTCCAAACAATCATCTATAGTGGGCAATCGGCTCATGCCGGAATTCCAGCAGTACCTAAAGAACGGGCAATGCCAGTGGTCACGTATACCCTGGCGCCTTCCCAGCGTCCTCCCTGTGCGGTACTCGTACTCCTCTTCTTCCGATTGATATCGGCGACGCAGCTTGTGCTGATACTCATATTTTTCCAGAAGCCGATCGGAAGCAGGAAGCTGATTACGGATGTGACGCACTTGCTCTTCAGTGATATGCTGTCGCCTTGGCTTATTTTGATCCTGGGGCCATTTGCTAGAAACGGCCTCTCTCCTTTGCTCGTCACGACGGCTTACAGGCCCCACCATGTTGATCTGGAATGAAAAATTCTGGCCCGTAGGAGTGAAGTCTGACAACTCTACCATGTTGGCTTGCGGGAAGGGCTTCGTGTCAACCTTCATCGTGTGTTGGGCCAAGATTAATTGGCCTTGCTCGATAGCCGATTGAATCTGATGATGCAGCTCCTTGCATTCACCCGTGGCATGAGTGAACGAATGATGCCATTTACAGTATAGCCTGCCCTGCAGCTCTTGTGCGGTTTGCAGCTTGTGATTCTCTGGGAGCTTCAGCTGTTTTTCTTTGAGCAGCAGATCAAATATCTGCTCTGCTTTGGCTATGTCGAAGTCGAAGCCCTTCACAAGCCCCTGCTATTTGATCCATTTGCACGGAACGTGGTTTGCCCCCCGAGCCCACTCTGCCACGGCCACTTCTTGCTCCTCGCCAGAGTCATCAGATTCATCCGCTTGGGCCATGTTCACATTGCGCTTGAACTTGTCCTGGTATAGCTCAGGATGGTAAAGCTCATACGCCATAAGCTTCTGCACCAGGTGCGCCAGAGATGTGAACTCCAACTGGAAAGCCATATCCTTGATCGGCTTAGCGAGTCCCAGAACTGCCAGATCAATGGCCTCCTTCTCCGTAATGCGTGATGAGTAGCATCGATTCTTGACCTCTCTGAAGCGCTGTATGTACTCCAACATAGTCTCTCCTCGCTTCTGCCTGACTTGGGCGAGGTCGGCAATCCCAGCTTCAGCAGCCTCCGAGTGGTACTGGGTATGGAACTGATCTTCCAGCTGCCTCCAAGTTCGAATCGAATCTGGAGCCAATGACGCGTACCATCCAAAAACTGGGCCTGTAAGAGATTGGCCAAAGAACCGGACCCTCAGCGGATCTGATACTGGGATCATCCCAAGCTGCGTTAAATATCGGCTCACATGCTCAATGGAGCTGGCTCCTTCTGACCCGTTGAACTTGGTGAACTCAGGGAGCCGATACTTGGGTGGCAACGGGATTAAGTCGTAGTCACTTGGATACGGCTTGGAATAGCCGATCGCTTTTCTCTTGGGCAGGATGCCAAACTGGTCTCTCAGTATTGCACTGACCTGCTCCACACTAAGAACTCCTGGGGCCGATGGCTCAGCACTCGGCCCGGTAGCGTACTTTGCCAGCCACGCTTGTTTATCCGCGTCTGCTCCAGAAGCTCCTGGGTTTACCAACTGCACCGAGCGTGTTGGGTTGACGCTGTCAGGGATGTAGGCGCACGTGTAGCCGTGCGGGATCTCCTTGGGTGGCTCGGTGAGGAACTAGCCTTCTCCAGGATCACCGCCGATCTTATGGACAACATAGATCGGCGAACTCTGCTGTCCTGCTGCCGCGAGCGAGTAGGACACTGGCGGCCTAGATTGCAGTGCAGCTTCCCCCTATGACTCCCCAGGATTGGTCCCGACGGGGAGTACTGGTTCTTGATCACCTCCTGGACAACGCGATGTGCCATGCGCTCAAGCTCGTTCACCAGGCTTTCTGAGTGTCGATGGAGCGTGTGAGCCACCATGTAGTTCATCTCCTAGCGTAGGGCCCTGGTGCGCTCCTCTGACGGCACAGACAGATCAACATTGTCAAGAGCACCCTCTGGTGAGAACCCCTTCCACCTGATGCCATGGTTGCGGGTCCTCTCAAAAGAGCCGATGAGATCGGCTTCAAACTGAGCTTTGACCTCATCATATTTTAGCTTGTGTTATGGGGTCAGCTCTTCATATGTGACAGGTTTGGTGACCGGCAGAACCGATGCTTGGTCCTGAGCTCCTGTCATCTCTGCGGCGGGCGTTGTTGTTGATGAAGGTCCCACTGGGCGTCCCAGAATGTGTTGTCGGTCGAAACCCACCGGTAAGCAGCGACAGGCAACACGAAGAGACGGGAGGTCACCGGAGCGCTGGCAGGCACTGCTCCCTCGTCGACGGCCCGCAATTCCGTCACGCGCCCGGAGATTCCGGAGAATGTCGGGCGTGCCACCTGACCTATACCCGATCAGGAAGGTGCGAACGTGCTTGCGACGATTTGCCTGCATACACAAACACGTGGAAACATAAGTCCGAGCTGTGGTCAGCTCCCCGGGATGACTCTTGCATCGGCTTTAAAGAGCCGATCGAGTCCCGGTGTCAGATTGGATCTGTTTGCATTCGGATATTGATAAATAAAGCGAATAACTGTAAAGCTGCTTCAATTAAATCTAACTAATCTAATCCACGATGATAAAAGCTTCACTGTTAGATCAGAACAACCTACACGTGATTGGGCCTAATGAACATAACAGATAACTAAACCATAACCCAAAACAGAGGCCTAAGAACTGCAAGAGCCGATTCCCGGAACAATCCCTATCAAGGCTAAAATCAAACATCTAGTACACCACCGGATCATCCAACCCGTTTGCAAGGCCTAATCTAACAGATATTGCACCAACTCTTAAAGATAAGGGCAAACCATAACAGATCAGATCTACTAAACATAAAAGAAGCAGGGTGTTGCCCTTATGCAGCTAACTCTATGCAACGAGAGCTAGTATAAGATGATGACATGATCGCGCAAAGACAACATGATATTCGTAGACAATTAGCAACAAAAGCATGATAGATCTACTAAAGCTGTGCTACGAACACCAAGATAACTAGTACTACTCGCCATCAAAAATGCTTCAGTACGAGTAGTAGAAAGGTAAAAGCAAGGACAATGCTCCCCTGATCACGAGAAGCGATCAGGGCAGCATGGCGCTTACTTTGATGAAACCCTAGGGTTAGGGGTGGCGATGCGCCGAGAGTTGTTGTTTGCGAGACGTGATGACGTTCTTCGTTACAAATGTCATAGGGTACATATTTATAGTCCGGAGACTTCTTGCCGTGCAAGGCAACCTCTAAACTCTTTCCTAAATGAAGACTATAGATAGATTACAACTCAATGAAGACTCGAAGATTAGATAACATGATCTGGACTCTTCCCTCCACCAGTCCAGATCTTCATGAAGCTTCCAAATATCAGCCGAAACATGCTGTATAATTGTGGAAGATTCTGGTCGTCCTATTGTTTCGGCAGTTCCCGTCAACTCCGAGCGAATCTGGACGTGATTCCAGTTGTATTGGAAAGCTTATCTCCTTAGCTTTCCATGCATATCTAGAACATCGAAAACGGAGTCCATGTGGCCTGGGCGTCCATTTTTGTGCGGCCTCTTCCTGCAGTCCGAACCAGCCTCGCGAATAGACTGGGCTTCAACATGGATTAGGCCCGTGACCCCATCTCAGCTCGACCCTTGAGTGCCCAATTATCATTGTATTTGGCCAAACTTATGATATAAGTCTGGCTAAGTGGACTCCTTTACCGTGGGCTTCTTCTGACATTTTGCCTACCAATCCTAGTCAAATTCTGGCGATAACAATTTGGTAGTTGTAGATATACCTATCGTAGACTACCATATGTATCCCGGTGAGCCTTGCCCCCCAAGTCTTGTACTCTCATATATACCGTCCGAGGCCTTAATGCAACACATCTACATCATTATACGCATCTCTATTCCTCCTACATGGTATCACGAGATTAGGGTTTTCAGATCCTGACCTAATCCTTCCGCTAGCTCTCCTCGCACCCCTACCTTACGAGCGGCGCCGACTGTCTCCCACGGAGCCCATACAGGGCGTCCCCAAGACGTCCTCCTAGCACGCCCCCCACGGGAGGTCGCCCATGACCTTCGCCGGGGGCACCACTCTCATCTGCGGCGGATCAGTCTAATCCGTCACGAGATTGCATCAACAGCAGCAGATTGAAGGTACCTCCACCCATCTTCCATGGAATCCATCGCTGATGACCTTTACTTGCGCTGCCATGGTGGCAGCAGCGGTTTCCCTACGACACTAGCGACCTACCCGTGCTGCCATGGTGGCAGCAGGGTCCCGCGAGGTGCCTTGCTCGTCACCGGCGGAATCCCTGGAGGCATCGCTGTAGCGAAAATGGCCTCTCATGCCATATTTCAATATAATGTTTTGGCGATTGATGACACACACAACACTTGGACTAATATATGATTGTTAAGATGACCATTCTCAGGCTTTTAGGTTCAAGTGATGACAAAGAGAAGATAGGCGTAGCTAGGCCCGAAGGGCCCCTACGGTGGTCATGAGCAAATTGCACTCATCGGTGCAATGAACACAGAAGCTGCGAGCTAGGGTTTGGCATCGGATTAACCGGCATTGGGTGTTTTACACTCATCGGTGTATTGGACTTGGAGGCCGAAGAAGTAGCAGGAGTTTTACAGGCACCGGTTAAACTGGCGATGAAGGCAAAGTGAACATCGGTGTAATTGTCCAGAGAGTTAGTTTTTTAGGAATCATGGGACAGTTACATTCACCCGTTAAACCGATGGTACGTCGGTTAATTGCCCGTACAACTAACGGCTAGTTTTCAAGTGGGTAGATTACCTTCAACGGTTGAACCGACGATGGCCATTTGAGGAGCATCGGATTAACCGGCGTTACGAGCTTTTTCTGTCAGCTTTCCTCCAACGGCTAGTTTGGGGGGGGGTTTGGACTATATATATACCACCCCACGAATCATTTGGTGGGTGCTTGAGTTGCTGAAGAGATAGAGAAGTCTACTACACTTGAATAACACCTTTGTGACACCTCTGGTGTCAGTTTAACCAAAGCCAGGCAATTAACATAACTTCACACACAAATGAGCTAAGAAAACTTAGATAAGAACCCTATGTCTAATTTTTGCAAACTTGTGTGTAAATGTATGAGTGCATGTGCTTGAGTGCAATGTTCTTGAAAAATATTTTTGGTACACTTTTAAACTTGACTTGACATGTGTGGAAATAAGACACTAAAATACATCTTTCATAATGATCTATAAATTTTCTATGCAAATCAAATCCAAACTGGAAAGCCCTCAAATGCAAAGACTAATGGAACCATTCTTTGATTTGTGAAGATCTACTAGTTCAAACCAAATAATAAAATAAGGCCACAATTAGTCAACAAACAAATAGTTTTGAAATCTTGAAAATCTTTTTAAAGAAAAGAAGACATAGAGACCATACTTACCTTGGAGGTCTAATAGGAAAATATTTAGTATTCACTTATTTCTCAAATGACAACTCAGAGTAATGGAACAAAATAAAAACTCGAACAAAAGGATAAACATTCCTTTGGCTCATGATAACAAAGATTTATACAAAACACTAATGCATCCTTGTATAAGAGTATGTGTGGATATAAACTTGTTCCTTTAATATTCTTGAACTTTCATGCTCAACTGGTCACAAAAATGTAGAACAAAGACACACTCATATTTTTGTGACACCGTTTAATTTAAAAGACTTTTGGCAAATTCAAGTTTTAAACAAATCAAATATATAAGAGAGTTCAAATTCTAGTAATAAGGAAGTTAAAAATAACTTTCAAACCAATGCACTTATGAATAGGAAAATGAATATACATATTCACCATGTCATGTTAAACAAAAACCTAGTTGAAGCCTAGGAGTAAAAGTGCCAAAATTCACATGAAATGATAAGTATTTTAAATGACAGTTTTTGAAATAATTAAATAACTCTCAAATCATTGCTCGAATGAAAAAGTGCATAACACGAAAGTTGTAGATCTCGAAAAACTGAGCAAAAGTGGTATTCGACAGTTTTGGAACTTTGGTCTAATTACAAAATTGCCACTAACCGATTCTTCCACCTCCGTCTCCCTGCACCTCGCCCACGGCGGCGCCGTACGCCGGCGAAGCCACCTGGCCACCCCACGCGTCGCGCCTCCGCCCAAAACCGCTCCCGCGCCCCTGGTTTGCGTGGCACCGCTCCCTGCTGGCGATCCCCGAGCTCGACACGCGCCTGCGCAAGCCCGTCACGGCAGGCCGCCGGTCACCTCTGGCCGCCCCTCCCCGGGCAGCTAGCCCCCAGTTCGCCCAGCCCAGACTCGCCCTCCCCCTCCCCCTGGGCCTATAAAAGGCAGAACTCGAGTTCCTTCCGCGCGCCCGAGCCCTGTCCGCCCAGTACAGCGCCTCCATGGCCAGCCTCCGCCGGAGCTCCGTGGACAACCCCATCCACCATCCCTCGGCTCCAACCGAGACCCAGAATGGATTCCTCTCAGCACGCTGATGCTCCCAAGCCCAAATGCCCCTTCCCTACCTCACCCGAGCTCGTCGGAGCCGAGCTCCCATGGCCGCCGCCCCTGTACATCGCCGGCGACCCACCTCCCGGCCGCCCCCGACCCATCCAAGACCACCATAAGGTGCGCCTCGGTCTCCTCTCTCTTTTCCCCCACAAACCCCTCGCCGCCGGCCAACCCCATCGCCGGGAACCACCGCGCCAAACCTCCTCTGTTCACTCATCTCCGCCAGGGACCTACAGTTAAAAGACACAAAACTTCCAGGGGTCCAACTGCAAAATGTACATGAACCTCAAAACAGCAAACTTCAAAAATGCCTAGAAAATCGTATAAAAATCAAAAAAATGCAAACTAAAATGTTATGGAATCCTTAGAACAAGAACTACAACTTTTGTTACAGTCACATGTTCTCATTTTGCTCACATTTTAATCTAGGAAAAAGATTAAAGTAAATGACACATAAATGTTCTAGGAGTTTGGTTCAGCAAATATGCTTGATTTTTGGATATATTGAACTTAGTACTGTTAGAAGAACCTGGTAAAAATATGAGCTCTGTTTGAAATTGTTTGCTTGCTCAAATGATCAAGATTCCTAGATCTACTAGCTTTGTTCCTATATTAATTCTGGTATAACTGTTAGTGATATATGTATGAAACTTTTTCTGTGTATACATGTTACTAAATCCTTACTGTTGCGCAAGTTTGAGAAATTATTGAACTAATTAACTATATATTTGAGTTAATGCTTGATAAGTAGGATTTATTTGTGATATATAGTTCCTTTACTTAGAAAAATCTAGGTTTATTTCTGAAACTTTGTTTTAGTCATATAAACATGCCTGCAAAGTTTGAACACCATTTACAGAATATTCTTACAGTTATAATCCATGCTTGAGAAATCATGTTTAGTTTTGCTATTTTTGTTTTGGAAGAAATCTGTCAAATCTGGTCTTAATATTTGGATATGTTAGTATTTAGAATGAGAACTAGCTATGGTAAAATTTTCACATGCAGTACTGGTCATATTAAAGTCCAAATGAATATGCATGTTCATATCTAGTTTAATGCATGAGTAATTGATCTTCTAAAAATAATGCCTGAAAATTTTACTGAAGCATGTTTAGTCCATTTCTAGGCTCTGGTAAAAATGTGAGAACCATATCCCTAGTATAACTCTCTGCAGAATTAATATTAATTAATAGCTTGCTAAATTTGTTCATTTTGTCACCTTTGATATATAAGTATATAAAATCTGGAAAAATTTCATTACTGAGTAGATGCTCCCGTAAAATTTGTAGCACCAGAACCCATGTCAAACGTATTGTGCAAAAAGGTGAAGCAACTAGAGTAATCTACTTACATGAATAGTTATGTTAAATTGCTTTATGGTTAGATGCTGAATTTTATACCATAGATGTTAAAGTTTGGGATCTGAGTTACTTTAGTTTTTCATCACTAGCTCATGAGTAGATTTGTTGTTATGAAATAGTGAAAGGAAGCTATGTTTTAATGATAAAAATGAAAACCAAAACACACAGCTCTTTTATGAAGTAAAGTGAATTTAAGAACTACTCTATAAACGATTGCCCAAAAAATAAAGTTAACTAAGATCACCACAACAAACACATGCTATATTGGACTACAACTTTATAGTGAAGGAAAGAAATATGTTTATATCATATTGTAACAATATCATTTCTGCATGCATATAGAAACGGTAAATCTACTCGACGGTGATTACGAATTGGTGCCCGCGAATACTACCACTCCGGAGAGTGTCTCTCTTAATATTACTGACTTGAATCAAGACCTGAACCAATGTTCGGAAGAGCCCAAGGCTACCTTTGAACAGTGCCCAAGAAGGCAAGCCCCGGTGCATAATCTCATTATTTTACGCATTATATTCATCTTACTATTTGTATATGTTGTAATAATTTTATTACGCATTTACGTTTTCTAGGAGTTGATCGAAAACCTTAGGTGCATGATCCCTAGGTACCTGTGTTTGTTATCCGGATCTTTTTCTCGACTAGTTGCCCCGCTAACTAGGTACGGCAAAAGTCGAGAGGTTTCCTGCCCCTCGCGAATTATAGAAATTTACTGACTTTAATTTCTGCTGAAATATAAGGACAACGGGCGGGGTTGTGTAGTTGTGATACCCCGCTGGTGTAGTCAAAAATGGCTAAGGTCGCGGGGTGTGGCTCATTTCGTTAAGCGTTTGAAAGTACTAGCCACATGCCAAGAAATATGGTAATCGGTAAGCTTAAGTACCTGATTGGACCAGCGAGTGGAACGATCTCGCACCCTCTTGTTAGAAGTAGGTTTTATTTTTGTCCGGACGTACGGGTGCAGAGACGTCGGGCTCTGTAGTCGGGGAGGGTGTGCCGGATCCACGGACTGGAAAGAAAGGGGAAATGTTGTGTGTGTGACTTGGTTCCCATGCGTGTGGTCTAGGTTCCCCTGGCCAGGTTGAAATCCGATTCAGGTACTAACTTTGAAGATCTGGTTGCGAGTCTTACTTGGCTGTGTACTTTGCCTCCAGGCTGGTCTGTTGAGTGGGATGGTCCTTCAGCCGGTGCTGACCACCCTCCCACTGAGTGACGCTTTCGTACGGGCTTTATCGATACGTCACTTCCTTTCGTTAGATGTTTTAATGCATTCGCTGAACAATGACATTTGAATAATTTGTGTAGTTTGGAACTCTGTAGTACTTCGCTACTCTGAATATGGTTTGTAATAAATTTCCTTTCCGCTGCAATCACTCTGAGATGTATGAAATATTCTGTGTTGTAATCTCTGGGCTCACCTTCGTGTGAGTGTTGTCTGCTGATCCTGGAATAGCGTGGCTTTTATCGAGGCTTCACTCGAGGAACTACCGGTGAGTGCCAATTTGGGTCAGAGTTGCTTAGCAACAAAGATCAGTGCACCCGGGCCCAGTAGTTTTGGGTGGTTCCGCCACAACCTCCAACCACCATAGAGCTTCATTGCATATCATATAGGCTTAAGCACACTTGTGAGAGTGCTTAGTGCTTGGTTCGGCTTAGCTCTTGAGAGAGTAAGCTTGAGTGAAAGCCTTGCTGCGGCAAACATCTTGTGTACTCATCGTGTGACCCTCCGACTTGGTGTGGAGCGGCAAGGACACTTTGTGCGGGGAAGGAGACCCCTCTTGGTGAGAAGCTCCGATAGTGAAGACGGTACCGTTGGTGACGCTTTGAGAGAGACGGTGGCGGTGGCCTTGTCTTGGTGACTTAGCACCACTTAGCCTTTGCTTGTTGGAAGCCTTGGTGGCAAACGCAAGACGGTGATCAAGCGAAGAGACCCGGCATCACACTTGTTCTTGTTGGACAAGTGGCCGTGGACGTAGGGAGGGACTTGGTGTCCTAACCAAACCATGTTAAATCATGTGTCTTGGTGTCTTCACGAGAGTTTGCATATTCTCTCCCTTACCTCTTTACTTACCATATTACGTTTACGTATTTACTCTATCTTATGTGTCTTTACTTTCCTAGTTAGTTTGATTAGGATTGGCTATAGGTTGCAAGTCTTTTGGGGTAAGTAGAGAGTACCATAGATAAACCTTAGTCATAACTAGCATGCGTATGCCGTGTTAGGTTTATCTTATGCAAATAGATTGAGCCCTAGGTTAGAAAGCGATTAGCAACCCTATTTACCCCCTCCCCGTCTAGGGTCGGACACCCCGGTGATCCTTACAATCGCCTCTCCACCTTGCAACCCCGTCGCGCCACTGTCCGTGCCCCCTGCCCGGATCCCATGTCGCTTGGGGCCTCCATCGCCGCCGGGCGCCCGATCCGCCGCCCCGACCCCTGCGGCATGTGGCTCGCTGCCCGCCCTATCGGGATCCACCGCCGGGCACCGCCGCCTCCGCGGGATCCTCTGCCGCCTCCCGGCGGGGATCCACCCGACCCGCGGGATCTGCCACGGCTCCAGGCGGGGAGCCGTCGGATCCGGCGGGATATGTTGCGGATCCACCCCGCTCCTCCACATCGCCGCATGATCCTTATCTTTCTGTATTCTCCATCTCTCCCATGGCCTTCTTGACTGTGAGAGGTGGCAAGAGATTAGAGGATGAGGGGTTGTGCTACGTGCACCCCGGGTACTACACAAGATGTTGCTGGTTTATTTTTTGGTTAGTTTCTCTGATTTTTTCCTCTATCATTGATCGAGATTGAGTCGCCCATCGCCCGTCGACCTCGCGCCTCTACTTCGACTTCGGCATCGACTTCTCCGGCCTCTTCTTCATCTCCGACCCTGTGGCATGGCGAGATGGCCAGCGCCCGAGGGGGCGCTCGTTTGTGCCGCCGCCTACAGCGCCGCCTCATCCGCACATCGACCTTCACCGGCTCATCATCGCCTTCACTGATCGGGACACCTTCATCGACTTTGCCCACCGTCGCCTCGCCTCACGCTACTCGGTCTGATCAGCCGATGTGCATGATCCACCCGGCTCCCGTGACGTCCATCCTTGTTGAGCGCGCACTTCACCGAGCATGGAGGGCTATCACTGTGTCGCCTCTTTGGGCAGTAGTGGCATCACCCCGTGGTCTTCTCCGCCGTTTCTTCCTCACCGCCGTCGACCACGTCCCCGACCTCATTGTCGACTCGTCGCGGCGCGCCTCGCGCATGGTCTTCGTCAAGCTATACGAGTTCTTCGCCTTCTCTTTTGAGCACCGCCGCCGCATCATCCGGATCATTCGGCCTTGTGTTGAAAATCTGGGTTCCCCTCCTTGCTTCGTCTAGCACAACCATATCGCCAGCGTCGCCATCTCATCCCCGACTATTTCGTCTACTCCAGCAACAGCAGGCATTGGCATCTTCTACCCCGCTGTTCTTCTGCACCTGCGACCGCCATGGAGGCCTTCTCTGCTGGTCCCCTCAGCGACGGCGTCTGGTTGCGCATCCTCCCTTGCACGTCCGGTATTGGTAACACCGGTGCATGCCCATCGTCCCCGATGCATTCCCGAGCCTGGCAAACTCGGGCATGTGTCGCCCGATGGCCTGACTGCATCTACCTCGGCATCGCTCCCTCTACGACTGTCTCGACGTGTTGCCATCTTCGTCTCCGGCGTCTTCTCCATTATGCCACCACCATGGCGCCTCCTCGTGTGCCTGCAGCTTCATTTGTGGCTACCTCGTCTTCGGCAAACCTCGACAACTCTACTTCGACCACGGCTATCCTATGAATGGCATCTTTGACCATGGCTCCTCGCCCTCCAGCTTGGCTACCTCGACATCGGCACAAAGGGCTACCATCTGCATGAGTTACTTGTCGGTTTTCTCTCCAGTCTCAGCATCCGTACCACACCAACATTGCGACTGCGGGGGGATGTTAGTCTATTGGCTCCTGCTTTCGGCTTCTTCTCCAATCTCACTGTTTGTGGTGCTCCCGCTATGACTGCGGGGGAGTATTTGAGTATATTTGGTAGTTGTAGATATACCTATCGTAGACTACCATATGTATCCCGGGGAGCCTTGCCCCCAAGTCTTGTACTCTCATATATACCGGCCGAGGCCTCAATGCAACACATCCGCATCATTATTCCTATAGTTTTCCTTTCCAGTAACAAATGAATCCCACCAAATTAATTTGTTGGAATGTGTGTGGGTCAAATTCTAGGGCGCAGCAGGATACTGTAAGAACTTTGATCACCTCCTATCAGGTTGAGATTGATTGCCTACTGGAAACAAAAATGTCGGGCATTTCTGGTTGGATACTGTTAAGAAGAAGAGGTGGAGCTGCCTTCGGCAACCAGCAGTGGTGGCTCACCGGCATCTCGCCGGAGGCACACCGGCGATGGGAGGTCCAAGAACCCTAACCCTAGGCTCTGATACCATGTTAGAAAATGAGCAACTCAATCTATTCCATGGCCCCCAAGGGCATTACATACATGTGTACAATATGCAAAGGGGCCTTCCAATTAGAGGGAAATGCAAGAAAGATATACACAGCTACACATATATCTAACAGATACATTCTTTCTTTGTTCGGTTCTGATTTTCCCTATTGGGTGGAGTTGCCTTCTATGGGTGCAAGCGGTGGAATTCTAGTGGCTTGGCGCCATGGGCTGGGTCCTGCCAGTGCTACCCGAGTTGATAATTTCAGCATCTCAATCCAGTTCTCCCCTGGCAGCTCATAGGATTGGTGGCTCACATGTGTTATGGCCCTCAAGGGGATGACAATAAAATCTTTTTCTTCAAGAATTTAGATTTGTGAGGGCTGCCTGCCTTGGGCCGTAGCTAGTACTTTGGGATTTCAATTTAATAGTAAGCACTGAAGATCAGAATAATGGTCTTGTTAAACCAAGCAATGATGGGAATATTTCACCATATGATTAATGAATTAGAGGTAAAAGATGTGTCTCTGCTCAGTCGCAAGTATACATGGCCTAATCAGTAGGACTCACCTACCCTTGTAAGACTTGATAGGTTCTTTGCTCAGCGGACTGGGAACAGATGTTTCCTAACTGTCTCCTGCAAAGTTGTGCTACTGATGGCTCAGACCACTACTCACTTCTCCTTGGGATGAATGATGTTCAACCAGGGAAGGCTAGATTCCATTTTGAAGCCTTTTGGACAAAGTTGGTGGGTTTTTAGGAGGTTGTGGCAACTGCTTGGGGGAATCTGAACTAGCATCTCATTGTCCTTTTGACACCCTGGCAAGAAAATTCAGAGCAACCGTGAGATGTTTGCAAAGTTGGAATCAAAAGAAAGTCAGGCATGCCAACTCACAATTAGCTCTAGCTAGGGAAGTTCTCCATCAGCTGGAAATAGCGCAAGACTCACGAGGTCTCTGCAGACTTGAACTTTGGGTGAAAAACAAACTCAAACCACATTGTTTAGCACTTTCATCCCTGCAGCCACTATTGCAAGAAGCAGATCTCACATTAGTTGGCTCAGTGAGGGTGATGCCAATACAGTCTCTTGCCCGCCACCAAAAAAGGAAAAACTTTATTAGTAAACTCACAACTGATGATTGGATAGTTCTTACTAAGCATGAAGAGGATGAGCAGAATATTTTTTATTTTTACAGTAATTTGTTGGGAAAGAGCATTGGCAGGGAAGTGAAAGTTAACTTGTTAGAACTAGACATGGCAAAATTGATCTCAGTGTGTTGGATGCACTTTCTCTGAAGAAGTCTAGAAAACAATTAACTCCCTACCTCAAAGCTCCTAGTCCTGATGCTTCACAGGCAAATTCTACAAGGTGTGCTGGTAGACCATAAAATTCGATATAATGGCTCAATTTTGGCTGTTTAGAGTAGAAAGTTTGCTAATTTTGAGTTACTTAATCCAGCCTTCATCACCCTCCTGCCAAAAAAAGAGGATGCTTCAAACATGAATGATTATAGGCCCATTAGCTTGGTGCACTCTTTTGCCAAACTCATAATAAAATTCCTAGCTAACAGGCTTGCTGCTACTTTAGGCCAGTTGGTCTCTCCTAATCTGAATGGTTTCATCAAAGGTCGCTTCATCCTGGACAACTTCATGTTGGTCCATCATACTACAAAATTCCTACACCAGCAAAGACAAGCCTGTATCCTATTAAAGCTGGACATGAATAAGGCGTTTTATTCAAAAGTTCTGAAATAGTTGGGTTTTGGATCAGTTTTGTGTGATATTATAAGTGTTTACTTGCCACTTCCTCCACTCAAGTGTTACTGTATGGCTCTCCGGTGGAGCGGATACAGCATCAGCATGGTCTCAGGCAAGGTGATCCTTTATCACCAATGCTTTTCATTTTGGTCATGGATGTGTTGTGCCATTTGGTGAAGAAAGCTGTAGATGAACAGATTTTGTAGCCACTCGCCAGAAGAGCCTTGCAGCATAGGATCTCCTTATATGCGGATGATCTGGTGTTATTCTTGCAACCATCATCTAGTGACATTGAAATCGCTTTAGACATTCTGTAGCTCTTTGGAAATGTATCTTGCCTTACAACAAACTTATAGAAAAAGCAGTGTTCTTCCCATAAGATGCATTGAAGATGACAGAGCTGTCCTACAAGAAATTTTTCCATGCCAGCTCTCTCACTTCCCTCGTAAGTACCTAGGGGTTCCTCTTTCTCCCCATAAGCTTACAAAATAATAGGTTCAGTCCATCATTGAGAAAATTGCAGACAGACTGCCAAGCTAGAAGGCTGACCTACTTACTAAAGCCCGGAGAATGGTCTTGGTTCAATTTGTTCTCACCTCAATGACGATCTACATATTCATGGTTCTTGACCTACCAACTTGGGCATTGAAGGCAATCGATAAGATAAGAAAGGGTTTTCTGTGGAAAGGAAGAAAAGATGTCAGAGAGGGACATTGCTTGCTGGCTTGGCCAAAGGTTGCCAGACTACTTAATTTGGGTGGTCTCAGTACCTCTAATCTCCAAAATTTAGGGTGTCTTTGAAGTATTAGATGTGTATAGTTGTACTCTCTCTTGTACTCCTAGCCTATTCGACTTCTAGTTACACTACTGCCTATATAGGACCATATATGAAAGGTCACCCCCTCCTCCTAGGGTGTGGTGCATTGTCTAAACACTCAATATGGTATCAGGAGTCCAGGCACTTCTCTAGGCCTCCTCTCTTCCCACTGGGCGCCTCCTCCTCTCCTCTTCTCCATGAGGCGCACCCACCACCAGCCCCAACTTTTCTCCTCAACACACTACTAGATTTCCCCCCCTAATACAATGCACGAAATGTGTTGCAATATGCCATATTTGGTTGCAATAGCCGCAATTGCAACCAATTTGTGTCGTAAGAAAATGCAGTTAAATGTCTTGCTGCATTAGCCTGTAGCGACGCATGTCTTTTTTATGTTGCATTGGTTTTTCTATTACAACACAATGAGGCGTTGCAACTAGCATCTATAGGCTCGCTCATGTTGGTTACAAATTATCATATTGCGACGCATCTGCTGTTGCCATAGGTGCAATTGCATCGTACCCAACGCGTTGCAATTTGTAAAATCTTGCGTTGCAAAGTATTGTATTGCTACACTCTAGTTGTGGTTGCTATAGGGGGAAGCACCTCTATTGCCATGAAAGTGTTTTGGGTGCTATATGTGGTTCTCTCTAATACCACGAAGTTGATTTCGGTGCTATAGGTGGTGTTATCTATTGCCACGAAAATTGTTTGGTTGCTATATGTGGTTCCCTCTATTACCACGAAGTTGATTACGGTGCTATAGGTGGTGTCCTCTATTGCCACGCAGCAGGGATGGTTGTTATAGGTGGAACATTCTATTACCACCAAAATATATAGGTTGGAGGCAATAGGTGGAGCACGCTAATGCCACCTAGTTTGATTGGTTGTAAATTGTTTCCTATGTTGTTGCTTCGAAAATATTTTGGTTGCCAAAAGTTCATGTCTCTATTACCACCATAATATAGGGTTGCTACAAGTGGAACTTACTATTGCCACGAGCCTTTGTGACACCGAAAAATATGGGTTGCGATAGGATAAATTCTCTTTTGCAATAAAAGGTGTTGCTGCCATAGTTTTGTAGGTCGCCATATGTCTATTCTGCCACGCTCATTTTTGTAGCAGCAATAATTTAAAACATTAAAATACAGGATCAATAATTATTATGCATTTATAATTCATGAAACAATATTCAACCATTCACTGATAAATTCCGTTCAACAACAGCATGTAGCAACACATAGCAACATTCAACCATTCAACCATTCACTGATAATACTAATAAGTTTTCAATAGGACATTATTTCAACACGTTATTGGCATGACTTCAAGATGATCCCATCACTTGATCAGTAAAGAGTGACTTCAAGAAGGTCCCATCACCTATTTCCTCCATTCGAAATGGCTTAGTTTCCTGAAAAGAATTAATAGCATTCGTAAGCATCAAATAATCTATAATAATGGAAAGGGTGTAACAACAGCATGTATCAAACCAAAGTTTCATTGCGAATCATAAAATTATCAGAATGGCAGCAAATAATTAACACAACTATAAACACTTTGACAGCTGAAACAGAAATATTCACAGCAGGTAGAGTACAAAAATTTCACATCATGTCTTCTTGGCGTTTTGTCGTCTCCTATTTGCAGCTTTTTCCTGTAGCTGTTGTGATGAAACGTATGCCGGGGGCGGGACGGAATGTGCTTCACCATCTTTACTACTTCTTGTAGTGCAAATGCTAGCTACCCTTGGTTTACCACCGACTTCAGATTGCTCTGTGTGGCTTTGAGGCTTCTCCTGGAACAAAAAATTTGGAAGGAAAAAATTAGGTTCAATTTTGTTCTGTATCTGATGATATTAGTAAAAAGTTGTCAATTCACGAACAACCTGACTAGAAGAGAGCACATTCGGTGAGTTTGTCTGTACTTCTTCAGTACTCATGTTTGATGCAGCCGCCGCCACCTCTGCAGATGCAGCGACATTGTTGTTTGGCTGGATAGCTGTTGGCAGGACAATCTATAAAAGGATACAGACATTTAGATATAGAACCTATGGAGAGAAAGTCATTCAATAACTAGCTTGACTAGTACCTACTGAGATGGTGCCTGTCCATTTGCTGCTTGCATCATTGATAGGAACTCTCGCCTAAGCTCTTCTTTATCAGCCTCCCTTGCCTTGTTAATTTCTTCAATTTGTCGTGCATGTTCTCTCCTTTCGGCTTCCCTGTCAGCTTCCCATGTTGACATTTGTTGTTGTAGCTGCCCAAATGATTCCATGAGCTCGACGTGTTCCTGATGCTATTGCTCCTCCCTACGAATTTGTTCCTGGTGATCCGCATTTGATTCCGCCTCAGTAATAAGGCTGCTTGCTTTGTCCTAACATTTACAAGGCACAAATGGAGGAGTTAGTTGAGCTAGAAATTGCATGCATTCTATATTTGCATGGACTATATATAGTAATGTATGTACAAATTCAGTGAGAACTCACGTAGACACCCTAGATTCTTGGTCTTTCCAGTGCCCATCCTTTGTGTGAGTTATAAACCAAAGTTCCATATCATTGGGCTCATCACCAGTTTTTGGGTCTCTCTAATATGCCAAGAACATAATAAATTAGTAATTCATCCTGCAAGAAAGCTTGTAGATGTGCTTCTCTAGTTATTACCTTCTCATAGCTGCGCTGAGCATAAGGCTTAGAGCCTGACAAATGTCTGGTTCTTTGTTGGGCTCGAATCCCAGAATTTTGTATGCTCTTTGCCTATAGAATGTCAAGATTTCAACAATAATCTTAATGACTCAGACATAGCCATTTGTATGAAATTGGTATTGTTCAATAATAGTAACAATGTGGAACAAACCTTGAATTTTGCAGTCCTAAAATACTTCAACAGATAGTGCCATTCAACAATATATAATTCTTTAGGCTTATGTAGCATTCTCTGGTGGTAGCTGTTGTATGCCTTGGCCGTAGCGCTAAAAGTTGAACACCATCCATTGTAACGCTCCTTAGCAATGTCCCATATGATTCTCCTTGAATGATCATTATCCTCAATGTCCCACCTAGCCTGTTATATAATTACAAGAACATGCAAATACTATGTGAGTTGTTACATTAGTTTAAAATTGAAATGTATACAGAAGCAAAGATTTTGATTACCAATATATCAGATGCTATTGACTCTCATCTTCATGGACATGTTTCCATGTTTTCACTCCAATGAGTGGCGCCCTTTTCCTTTTAAACATTACTATTTCATCAATGAATGAGCGGTAGTTATCACCTACCGGTCCTCCAAGTCTAGAGAAGTCAACTTTCATCTTCTGATTGCCTGCCTTGATTCTCTTGGAGATTGCTATCAAGCCTTTTAAGGGACCATGTCTCCTTTTCTGCCCATTTTCTGAGCCTATTTCATGGGAACAAAATGTAATAATAGACATTAAACAACGTAATATGCATACACAATTAATTCCTAATAAACACAAGTTACCATTTCCTTGCCCCTGTGTCCAACGCCAAGCATGTGATGGTGGCTGCACTGGAGGTGTTGGGTTGCTGTCTTGACTGGAATGTATATGAATGGTAGGATTCAAATACGCATCTGCAGATAATTTTGTCACATGATGAGCTAGTATAATTTGAAGTCTGACAAAGAATGGTAATTTGTTTGACAATTAGGAGAGAAATATTACTGATGTCATCAAGTTTTCCTTCAACCCCCAACCATTCTTGGTATGTCTTGATTGTGTCCTCCCTGTATATGTCTTGAAAATCTGAAAAAGGATCCATAATATCAGTCATGAGTGAATTGCAAAATCTATGTGTAAATATATATATTGGGCTTTACCATAACTCACCCATGGCTTGGTTCCTTATATGCATATAAGCTAGCCAAACTTTGTATGCATCTAATTCAGATTCTTACACTTCTTCTTCTTCATCATGATATGAGGAAACTCTATTGGATTTTATTGGTGTTATGGCCACATATGGGTCTGCTATTGGATTCTTTGACAAAACTATTCTGATCTCCCTCTCTTCCTCGTTACTCTTTATCATTATTTCTACATCATAATCGAACTCGATCTCATTAAGTGGAGCTTGCGCAGGAGCTTTAGCACTTCTCTTCCTGTAGTACATGTACTCCCTGGACCGATACCCCAATTTTAATTTCATTGTTGTTAAGTTACCAATCGTGATTTGACCCAAGTAAGCCCTATAGGTCTTAACACGTTCGTCTCCCTCCTCACTCCCCTTGCAAACGACATGCATGATCCATCTATCATCTGTTCTGCATATTCATCGGTGGCATTTCAATTATTTGCAGTAAATAACGTGCACAAATAATGCATGAAATATATGGTAGCAGTGCCTGCACAAATGCATGAAATCTAGGGTGGCAGTAGCAGGGTATCATCGAAAGGGGAAACAGCGTACCTGATCGGTCTCGTCCTGAGACAAAGGTAGCAAATATTCTGGATCTTGGCCGTCATCACGTGCATCTTCGTCGGCCGAACGTTGTGATGCTCTTTGGGACGAAGCTGACCCAAAGAGCGAAGCCGTCGCCCTAGGCCTGCTAGAGATGGGAGCTCCATCAGTCGCCATGCCAGAGGTTGGTGTGAACATTGGAGGTAGCATCACCGACGCCGACGCAGGTGTGTATGCAGCATTTCCGATGAGGAAGGGGTCCCCCTTGCTGCCTCGCTCGACATCGACATCCTCTTCCCTTGCGTGGTGGAAGGCGAGAACCAACTTGGCGGCGCCTGTCGTCGACTAACCCTAACTGATCGATCTAGATTGGTTTTGCGAGGGGATTAGGGAGGGAAAGACGCACGAGTAGTAGTCAAATAACGCGGCATTTCGCAACAACGTGGGCCCAGTGATGGTAGCACGGTAGTTTGGCGCTTTCTTAAAAATTTCGGAAGGAAAAACTGGCGCCACTTTCCAAATCGCTGGCTACAAAATTTTTGAAACGCTTGGCGTATTTGAGGAGTGCATTTTCGTGTGTCCCGCTGATGTGCGGGTCCCACTCTGTTTAATTTATATTTGTAAAGACGATTGTTTTAACTTTATCAAGTTTTATTAATAACATTTCTATATAAATTAAACTAGTTAACTATTTAACTGAACCCAGATCACACAAGATCATCCAGAATAACAAGATCATCCAGAATAACATTCTTCTAGATCACACAAGATCATCCAGATAGACAGTACTGGAATAACATGCATCACAAAAATTTAGTACCAGAGTAACATGCATCACACAAATTAAGAAACCAACTAAGGATAGGCAACCAGTGCATATGATATATGAGGACTGAGTTTACACATAGGCTTCCCGAGCCACAAGGACACCAAACTAATTAAGGATCACAAACATGATCCACATCAACATAATTAAGTTCAGAGACACATGGACCAAAGACACAACTTCAGAGACATGCTTCGAGTTTATTTGCTGAACTTCTTGAAGTTCCGCCCGAGAGCACGCCAAACCGCTTCAAGTGAAGGACCATCACCTGATAGGATCTAAGAACCTCTTGTCTTCGTCATCCCTCTCCTCACTGAATTCCTGATATTAACTGAAATCCTATTAACTAAAAGAAAGAAAGCAATCAACTGAACTGTTAGAACAATTGAATTCCTGATGTTAACTGAATTACTGAATGCCTTTTCTGGTTCATCTAGTCTGCAAGATCTTCAGCAAAATATAACACCACACACAGATAACCAACCTGCATTGCTACCTTAGCTACAATAATCAAGGCCACATTGAATTGAAGTAAGCTGCACTCTCTGATCTAATCCTACACTCCTCGCTGCAAAAGAGTTGGCGTCCTTCCCAGGCGGTGTCCGAACCACACATGGGCCGGCTGGCGCACCGATGGTCGTTGTGAACGCGAGACACCGGCTTCTGCACGGGAATCCTACAAGTTAGGGGCATGATGTTCGCCGACACCAGCAAGGCCTGCTGGCGTAACCACACACAAGCCGTGTTCGCCCATGTCGCTGGTGCTCCCGCCCCTGCGTTGTCGCCCTCAATCTTCCTGAACAGCTCCATGGCACTGGCATCTTCTTCGGCGCCGCTGTTTGGCCTGTACTTGTACACGGTGAGGACGTACATGGCGACTTGATGCCCGGCCTTGGCGGCGCACTCGAGCATGTTGAGGCTAGGCCGGAGATCACCGCGCGCCTCCACCAAGACCACGCGCATCCCCGCGAAGAAGCACGCCACCGGGTTGCCGACGTTGGAAAGATTGATGATGAGGTTCTGGCAGAAGCCGTTGTCGTAGTACAAATCCCACGACCCAATCGGCAGTAGGGGATGCACTGCAAGGCGCCGCCTGACCTCTGGCATGTGGCAAACCTGCCGCATTTTCTTGCAGGTCGCCCTCAGGGAGCCGACCTCAGCCACCGCGAAGTCTGAAGACTTGGCGAGGCGGGCGGCGATCTCAACTGCAATCTCAGTCGGGAGATTCTCCATCAGATGTGAGGCAGAAGATGGATGCAGAGGGCGCGGGCTGGGAGGCTGTGAGGAGGGGATGCTGATCGATTGGATGTGAGGAAAAGATGAGAAAACCCCAATTTGATGGTAGGGGAAGGGGATGGAGAAGGGCGTGTTCTTGATGGTTCCGCCGTGTCTCCTCGATTTCTGAGCACGGGAACAGTAGTAGCGGCGTCGACTTGTGGAACCCACCGCATTAACTAGATTGGAATATACGGAGGCAAAGATGGAAGTGGGGAATTCAGATTAGAGTCCAAAAAACAGCACTTCAAATTTAAGTATTCACCAAACAGCACTCGTTTAACACAATGGAAAAAACTAAAGAAATTAAACTTCATACTATTCTATCATCAACAAAAATAGTACAATTTTTTGTGCCTCATACCACACTAGTACACATAAAATTTGGTCTATTCAGCTGTAGCTTAAGATAGAAGTTGCGACACTGGGAAGTTGGTCTTTTGCATTTGGTAGAGTCATGGGGATTTTTACCTGGCAAAGTTTTTTTCATTCAATGTTTCCATGACTGTGTAGAAGAACCAATCACACTCGTTGCGGATCCGACACTCCTCGCTGCAGAACAAGCACCACGAGTACCAAGCATACCATCCTACGTGCTCGCCACAGCCGCCTCCCGCACACTGATGTTCGTCCTGGAGATGCACGGGCGTCGGCACACCAACTGCCGACGGCGCCAAGTCCCACAGCACAGAAATGATCCAGCAGTGGCATTTCGTACAAGTCTTGTTGTTCCAAGGAAGCACCAGCGCGCCCGGTTCGGGTGCCTCGACCATGCACAGGAGCCGCCAGGCCTCGTCGTCGTCGCCATCGCTGCTGTTGGGCTTGTAGAGCAAGAGGGCAAGGGCGTAAATCGCTACCTTGTGGCCTACCTCCGTAGCGTGCCTAAGCGGGTCGAGGCACGGCATGATTGCGCCGTGCTGCTTCTCGACGATGAGGCACATCCTGCTGCAGAAGCAGGCCTTCGGGTTGCTGACGGTAGCCAGTCTGGGGATGAGCGTCGCGCGATATTCCAGTCCCAGGTAGAATCGACGCCGTAGCACACGACGCAGGGCTAGGCGTTGGCCGACCTTGGCGGCGCCGCATACCACGCA
Source organism: Panicum virgatum (assembly GCF_016808335.1). Classification (NCBI taxonomy): domain Eukaryota; kingdom Viridiplantae; phylum Streptophyta; class Magnoliopsida; order Poales; family Poaceae; genus Panicum; species Panicum virgatum. The sequence goes on along the minus strand of NC_053145.1, from coordinate 28,437,256 downwards.
CATTGCCTTGTAGGTTGCATGCAGATTGCCGAGATCCGCCATGGCGTCCTCTGACTGAGCAGCGACGCGGGAGGCGATCTCAATCGTCGGCTCTGTCGGGAGTTGCACCAGCCTCGACGCCTCATAGCGAGTTGCGGCGACCTTCTCCATTGAGCGATTGCAGTTCGTCACGCGTGCGGGGGGTGTGGATACACGAGGCGGTGTACTCCTACGAAGATCAGGTAGCAGATGATGGCAAGAAGCCAGGGGAGAAGGAGAAGAACCGCCGCCGGGCCATGTGCGGGATCAGATGGCTAATATGCGCGGGATTAGGGGTGGGAATTTTAGACTTGAAATGAAATTATTGGAGGAAGATTGAGGGAAAATATTGGATCCATGAAAAAATAGATTTAGGGGGTCGCACGGTACTGGCTTTAAGAAGATTATGCTTTTATAGGGCGGACACGTAATCACACTATCATGGGTCCCGCCTGTCGGTGACAAACAAAATTACGCTTCCGTATTGAGAACACGCAAAGCAGCCCTTATTACCAATTTCAAATGTTTGCCACAGCTTTAATTTTGAACAAGTGTAGTTACAAATTAATTATGTTGTTTGCATCATGCTCCTTAACAAATCCAACCTTATACAACTTAAAACAATTGTTGAGTCCATATTTTCCATGAATGTGTTAGGAAGGATGAGTACATCCTTATGGCTCTTGTGCTGTTGTGGTACGATACTTGACCACGTATCCAAGTCTTGCTTCTTTGACAAGGTTAATGACAACTAAAATGAGTAGTGGGGTATAAAATGTCCATACTCCCAAAAGGTACTTGTCAATTTTCATCTCTATTGGAGACTATGGTGAGCAAAGATCATGTTTGTCAAAGAATGTTAGAAATCAAACTCATATTCTACAATAAAAACTAGTGCACCTGGTGGATAATGTAATTCTATGAAGTTAGAAAAAAAAACACATGATTTTGGCCTACGTATGGGAAATCTATACTTGTTTAAATTTTTTTACTTTGGATTCAATCCAAATATAATAAGTGCCATTAAGAACTGATAAAGAACAGGTGAATAACCGGCGCCGATAGGTGGGACCCGCATTTAAGTCACAAACACGATATAGATTTGTGTCACTGATAGGTAGGACCCACATTTGTGTGCAGAATGTGTATTTTTAATAGCAAATTAAATTAAAATAAATTTAAAAACTTGGTGGAGACATGGTTCGAACCTATATCTTGAAAATGAGAATGTATTGCGCAAACCACTATGCCACTCGGTGTTTTGATAACAAGGTCCTATTTTTATCTTTTTATTTGTTGCTTTGCTGATTCGTACTAAAAAATAATAGAATGAATTGAGTGAACAACGATATAGAATAAAAATAAATTTCAAACATATTATCTAAGAAACACGACCACGACCGTGTGTCTGAATGGCTTTTAAATTTTTTAAAAAGTAAACAAAGTCTGAAAATCATGAGATTTGTCGTGATATTGAGATATCATATGTGGAGATTGCGGTAAAAAATAGGGTATGATTCGCAAAAGTTGACACGTATGTTTCTTACAAATCGAAGCACACATCTCCGAATAAGTTCTATGAATGTTAGATGGATGATGAGTATCTCATCGTATCCGCATATGATCATTGTAGTGGAAATTGAAGGAGAAGATGAACACTCCAAAGTGTTGGTTCTTTTTAAAGGTGCATCGTTAATGCAACTTCCAGGAAGGTGTAAGTTATTCTTAAAAACAAAAGCACATTGCCAAAATACAAAGTCTTTAGGATAATCTATTTATAACAAACTAGTAAATGAAACTTTTTATGATTAAACTAGTAAATGAAACTAGTGTAACACGATGCTATGGCCTCGAAGTGATAGATGATCTTCTCCTAAGAATTTAGGAAAAAACACCTGATTTGGAATACAGATGACAAATCTTTACATGTTTGTAGTTTTCATTAAGAATCCAAAAAAAAAACTTGAATGTGAGTGAACAACTGAGTGCACAACTCATGGATAAGGTGGGACCCGCTTGACAATCCCATAGCCGCATCCGCACTTGCAGAAGGCGCCTCTCCTGGTCGGCGAATTGAGTGCCATGCGGTGTGACGTCACTTGCTTGTGGGCCTTGTCTACTGGGGCCAATATGTCAGTGGCTTTGGGGTGGGCACAACTGCTGGGAATTCGGTGGGGAAGCTGAAGCCCTTTTTCCTATGACATGTTGGACCAGTGGCTTCACCGCGTGGGTCGCGGCGCACACTGACCAGCGGGCAGCGGTTTGGCTAATCGGTGTTGTACTTTGATTCATGATGAAAACTTTAAACTTGTATAGATTTCTCAATTCTTGTCCGAATCAGTTGTTTTTTTTTTTGCGAATTTCTTGGAAAATGTTCACATAGCAAATGGATTCTACTTCGTCGAGTGTATCCAATTCGATTTTATACCTTAATAGAAATATGTCTTAGCATTGCGTACACTAAGTTACAACATGGCAATGAAGGTGAAGTTGCCAACGACATTTGGTGTCTAGGCAATCCTAACCTATATGCAGTCTTTTGATACTGTGAAGTGCTTTTTTCTGTGAATGTTAGAGGGATGATGAGTATCTCATCGTATGTGCATATGATTATTGTAGTAGAAATTGAAGGAGAAGATGAACACTCCAAAGTGTTGGTTTTTTTAAATGTGCATCGTAAATGCTACTTACAGGGAGGTCTTTTTGCACTGTGCCTGCAGATCGTCCTCATCCCCACTCTAATAATTTTATAGAGTTTTTTGTACGCCACGTCAATTGGTCAAGTTGCATCTATCAGTCACAAAGAGTGCTGACCAGGGGGATGGGACGATGACCTGTCGTGCAGACCATAATGGGACGACGACCCATCGCATTGACCAGAAGGTGCCTTCCTTGCACGCGTTCTGTTTTGGAGTAGTACCATAAGACTGACATGCTAGTTCATGTATGGTTCTGTTATGGAAATGAATGATTCCCTTCAAGTTTGAATATAAGACTGAAATTAGACTGAAATGAGTTTCAAATTTCTTGCCAACACTTTCGCATGCCCAAATTTTGGTAACCAAAAAATATATAATTAAAGTTTGATAATGCCAGATAGATATATGACACATCACCACAATATCATAGACAAATAATATACAAAACGACAGAGCAAACCAGTTTCAAATAGAGAAAACAAAACAAATTAAAGCAAATGATTACTGTGCTTCCATATCCACACGGCTCTCATCTTGCTGACGGCGTACTCCACCTACCTGTTCATGCGCCGCGTCCAGAGGTCGTACTCATGACGGATGCGGCACCCCGCGCTGCAGTATCGGATGATGAAGGTCCCATCTCCATAGCGCCTGCATTCCTCCCATGTGCAGATGTGGGTATCGTTGACGAGCTGCCCCGGTGGGTCGACGTCGCGGGCCGGAAGCCAGAGCCAGGATGCAATGACCTCAAGGTCCCGGTGGACTGAGTGGCGCAGCGCCGGCATGCCGCGGTTCTCCCATCGGCCGTCAACCTGTGACGGGCCGCCGCTGATTGTGTGGAGCACCACCAGCGCGTCGGAGTCCACCGGGTTCCGACGGTACCGTAGTATCGCCAAGAAGTAGGCCGCGCAGGAGTCCCCAGCGACAACGGCTTGGTTGACGAGCGCCTGCCCGCCGGCGACATCCCGCCACTCCATCATCATCTGCATCCCAGCGATACAGATGGCCTCGCGATTACCAGCGGGGCGCATGCAATCCTCGAAGCGCGTCCAACTATCGCCGGGCCACCGCCTCAAGTACTGACGAATGCCCAGAGCTGCAGGTGGCGGAGCACCTCAGGGGAGTCGCATATCCGCCGGAACATGGCGCAGATGCGACAAAGCCCCACGTACCGGGTCGAGGGCATCATCCCATGCCGGTCCTCAAGGTGGAGAAGGAGGATCCGGATGATGAGATCCTCTGGCAGCAACATCAATGGCGGTGAACTCCTTCTCCTTGATGAGGAATCCATGGTCGCCGCTGCCCTCTTGCACTCTTGCCCTCGATTTAGATTGCTCGGCGAGAAAGAAGATGCGGCGGCGTCCGGCGAGAGGAATAAGGCAAAAAACCCCCGTTTGTGTGAGGGGACATATTAGGGGAAGGGGGAAGAAAGGCGAAAGGACGGGACGACGAGGCAGTTTGGCTTCTAAAAGAAACTGGCAGCACAACAGTTGTTTCCATCCAAAGCCACTGACATGTGGGCCTGGCAAGCCAGGGCCCACAAGCGACTGAGAGGACGCATATAAATTGTTGTAGACATATTTTAGAGTTCAGTTTTTTATATCAATATAAGAAACTAGACTAGAGTACCTATGGTTCTCTTCACCCAAGGTGCAGTGATTAGCTTTTTTAGGGGTACATATGTAATTTATAGCTACCATTTTGGGTGTGTTTGGATCCCAAATTTTTACACCCAAAAACATAACATCGAATATTTGGACATATGCATGGAGTACTAAATGAAGTCTATTTATAAAAGTTTTTGCATGGATGGGTTGTAAATCACTAAATCGCGAGATGAATCTAATGAGCCTACTTAATCCATGATTTGCAACATTGATACTAAGTAACTATCCCCTAATTATGGTTTAATCATGGATTAAGTAGGCTCATTAGATTCGTCTCGCGATTTACAACCCATCCGTGAAAAAAATTTTGTAAATAGATTTAATTTAGTACTTCAAAATGGCAAGATTCCATTACCAAAAAATTTTGGGTGAGGACCTATCAAGATCTTATGAAAAGATCTTCCAGCAAGCAGTGTGCCTCCTCCACTACACCGCTGCAGAGCCTAGTACATTGCTTCGGCCATTGGGCAAAAGGGTGCCGCTCAGAGGTTAGCACTGATCAGACAGGGTGCAGAGACGGTTCCTTCCCAAGACACCGCCTGACCTTCCTGTCGACCGCGAGACAGTGAATGGTAGATGGTACTAGTTGTTTAGATCATTTGGCCACAAATTCTTGCTAATTTGGAGTAATAATTAAAATATATTTACAAAAAATTTTACATGGATGAATTGAAAATCTCGAGACGAATCTAATGAGCCTAATTAATCCATGATAAACCTATAATTAGCGGATGGTTATTGCAGTATCTCTGTTGCAAATCTTGGATTAAGTAGGCTCATTAGATTCATCTCACGATATACAATCCATCTGTGCAGAAAGTTTTATAAATAGATCTTATTTAATACTCCATGCATGTGTTCAAACATTCGATGTGACATTTTTGGGTGTAAAATTTTGGGATGAAAACTGTAGTTGCTTTTGTGTCATGGTGCATTTATTAGAGCTGTCTCTAGAGAATACCTTTCCTACCACAAGCTGTCTCTAAAAAATATTATTCTGTTTGGAGCACCGGGTGCAAAAGCAAGCACCATGGTTTTGGATCACGCAGCTCTCAAGTAGTAGTACTTGTCAATGTACTCATGCATATATTTCTTGTGTATGTTTGAAAATGCTAATTATCCTTCAAACTCAGGAAAACTACCATTCACCAGTGACAAATAGTTAAAAGATATATATTATAACGACAAAAGGAACGTAAATTTCATAAGGTGCAACAATAGTGCCAATACAATAGTTGTCCATCAGGCAGAACCACATTTCTAAAATGACGTCTAGATCTCCTAGGTATAGAACATAATTATGGACAGTCCATGCACCATCTTGCTTCAAAAGGAGCGGGAGGACGGTGGCGACCCGAAATATTTGTGCTTGAGGAGGACGCGAAGCCTCTCGGCCTCTCGCCTGATCTGTAAATTCACAAAGGGGCAAGTTAGCATATATATAAATGGAATGAAGGGTTTTGTGGTAGGGATGCCATATCTCACCTCCCTGTTCGATGGCTTCGGCCTTTCACCAGTCTCGTCATCGCTGTCATGAGAAAATGAGCAATGGACAGTGATCTTTTCATTGAACAGGAAGACATGTTCGGGGTTAGGAATCTTCATTAACAAAATCAGAGTCAGTATTAGAATCTCAAACATAGGATTAATGCAAGTGCTTGATTAATCTCAAACAGTTCAAAATAGATTTAGAATCCATTTCATGCTACATGTAGTCAATATTCAAATAATTTAACATGAAAATGAATGCGAGAGCTAAATAATTTAGGAGGCATCACATCAAGGATTTCGACGACGCCGTACTCGTCCTCCTCGGGTCTGGGGACGAGCGGCACCACCGATTCCTCTGCCACCTAGCGGAGTGTAACACCCGGTTTACAAAAGGACATAAACCGAACAATCATATACGTGTCAGGATCAAATCACACGTATATACAACAGAATGAACAATATATCAGAGCATATTTCACGTAAAAAGATATAATAAAGCGAGTACGAGTGTTATTTATCACATTAATGACAAAATGTCTGATACAAATATGCGGAAGCGTAAAACAAGTACGAAACTCGGAAGCTGGGCGCCATAGGGACGTCGACTGGGAGACGACAGCCTAGAAGTCCTCGTACTCCTGGTAGCTCCGGGTGAACTCCTCCGCGTCGCCGGGAACTGAGCAGCAGTAGGGTGTCCCCAAAGAGAACAAGAGAAAAAGAGTAGAGTAGGCAAGAGTGAGTACACAACTTGTACTCAACAAGTATAACACAAACTATGAGGCTCTAAGGTTGGCTGACTCAACTGCATTAGCTTTTAATCTTAGCAAAATTTTATTAAAGCTAATTACTACAAGTGGATGAATTACCATACCCCAGTTACATAGTAATTAATCAGAATTAATTATGATACTACTGAGAACCAAACCAAACCGAACCACCCGGGGAACCCCCCTAATCAAAGGAGAATAACCCCACTAATCAAAAAGAGGATCTGGGCTGCTCATAACTGTGAGCATGGCTAGTATACCAGTTTTACACTCTGCAGAGGTTGCACATCTTTACCCACAAGTCGTGAGCTACGCTAGTTGTTCATCACACTTCCTTAGGTGAGATGGTTAGCAAGCACACTACGAGGCCGTTACAAAGAATCTCGTTGGTAAGGCGTAACCGTGAAGAGTTGGATCGGCGATGATGGGGCCCACCTCACAGGGGTACAAGACACGGAGCACAGACCAAGCCGGAGGAGCAGGGACCGTTGAAGCTTACCACCCTTGCCCCGCAGGTAAGTTACTCCAAACCAAAAAGACCTAATTAGTAAGCCAAGACAGTCCCATTCTAGTCTTGTGGTAGTGCTGTTGTCCCAGGTTGTCGCTCTATGAACTGGTCCTTAGGGAGAGTGGCCAACCAAGCACTAAGCACCATGCTGGCCCCTAAACCATGTTTCTAGAAAAACCACTTTTTAACGAGACGTGAGCCACTCAAACGGGCCACTCCCAGAATTAAGTTGCATATACCATTAATCAAATTAATTAAAAAGGACCAAGTGTGTTATAGCGCAGCATCTAGCTCAACTAACCAAAATGCAACCCAAGGTACATATTTAAAGGATATAAAGTGGCTAGGAAAGTCCTTATATGTATACAATATTAAAATGCAGTATGAAATTGTATTTAAAAGTGATAGGTGGTGTTCATGTTATACTTGCCTTCCTCAAAGTTCTCCTGCTGCTCAAACTGCTGTGAAGACTGTGGCTGCTTCGGGTACTGGTACTCCTCCGAAGGATCAACGTCTACTCACGATCGCAACGCCAAAACAAGGTCCAGCACATACACATACATGCAAACAAAAGCAAACGCCAATTACTACAGTAAAACAATACATAAAAATAGCAAACAAAACTAAGCTAGAACTATTCTATGCGTTACAATGATCACGTGGACATAAAGAACACCTAAAACGGAGCTAGAACGCGAAAACTAGGCTTAAAACAAGATCTAGGGGATTTTCTGCAAGAAAAACTAAGTTTCCAGGGGTTTTCTGCAAAAACCAGGGGCCTATACATAATAAAAGATTAGATCCAGGGTGTAACTCACAAAACTGCAAGGGCTGGACTGCGGGTTCTAATTCTAAAATGCTCAGGGCTCAAAACATAAAAACCAAGGCTAATTCGCAATTACTTTTGAACTAAGTGGACGGGGGGTTGATTACTGGAAACTGCAGGGGTTCTTTTGCAAAAGGGGCTGGCGCTGACCGTTATCCGCTTGGATTGACTTGGGCTCGGGTGTTTCTGGCCGTTGGTTCAAGATCCGTCGGTTCGGGGCAAAGGGAACGCGGGCAGCGGCGCTGGGTCGCCGGAACAGGGGTTTCCGCGGCGGGGGATCGCCGCAGTTGGCTGAAATCGGCCATCCGGGGGTCAAATCGACCAGCTCTTGGGTCAGGGGTGTTCATCACGCCATGCGTGATCCATCTGAACACTCAGCTGGCTCGAGGATGCCATGGGACGCAGGTGTGGTGGTGGTGGCGGCTCTGCACGGCGGGGCATCGCAGGCGTGCGTGTGTTCACGCGTTTCCAGCCTTGGTTTTGGGTGCAAAGGGGTGTGGGCATGTGTGCAGCGCAAAGGTGCATTGAATTTGGGCCTACGCGGGGCTGGGTGACGCTGCAGGCGTTCTGCCACGGCGGACCAATGGCGTGCGCAACGGCGGAGCGCCGACGCACGGCGTTCCGACACCTAGGGTGGTTTACAGCCTACTAAATCTAGCACAACAGGACAGGAAGGTCACGATGATGCTCACCAAGGGCTCGGGTCGAGCAAGGAGGCTGTGTGGGGGCGTCGGCGTCGTTGATCGGTGGTGGCGCTTGATGGAGCTCGGGGACGGGGCTGCTGCAGGGCATCTCCGGGCCTTCTGATCCACCACAAGGATGTGCAACGGTGCTACGAGCAAGGAACGGGGGTCAGGGCAGTTTGGAATCCACCGGCGGCGAGCGATTGCCACAGCGGAGCGGCTCACCTGAGACGACGTCCGGGCGCAATTCTGGCGAAACGCAGGCCAAACTTGAGGGCAAAGGGGGCACTGCGCTACTGGATGTCGAGGCGGAGCTATGGCGGGTGCTTGCGGAGGTGGAGGTGCAGCGGGGGGGTTGGTCCACGGCGGAGCAGGGCCGCGGCGTGGCGGAGCTCGGTGGATGCGGCGGTGCTAGGGCTCTGGGGTGTGGCGAAGAGGAAAGGTGGGTGCGTAGAGGGGAGGCCGGGCATTTAAAGGAGGCGGCCAGGATCTCGGCGTGTGGGCCTGAGGGAAGGTCGCAGAGAGATCCTCGGCGGGGATCGCGGCGAGGCGTTGCGCACGCTGGGGAAACGGATCGAGCCATTGCACTGCGTGATCCCAGGCTCGGGCGAAGCTTCTGGAGGGCTGGGCGAGGCTGTCCTGTGGGTCACGGGGGCGGGTGGCGCCGCTGGGTCCACGGCGCAGAGGAGCGGAGCGAGTAGGGCGGACGGAGGACCAGCGGCAGCGAGCTCGGAGAGGAAGAAAGGAAAGTGGGGGAAGGCGCTGACCGGTGGGCCGGGGCTGTCAGCAGGCGAACTCAGCTCGCGTCGAGCGGAACGGGCTGAGCAGGGTGGAGCGCCGACAGGTGGGCTGGCGTGCGGGGTTAAGGAGAGAGGGTGACGTGGTTGGGTAGCTAGGCTGGCGCGCCGTGCGGGAGCGAAAGGGGGACGGGAGGAGGAGGTGGGCTGGCCGAGGTGCTGGGATTTGGGCCGGATGGAGAGGGAGGCCGCGGGCTTGAGGGAAGGAGGGAGTGGTTCGGGCCGAGCACAGGTTTGGGTTGGGTTCTGGTGGGCTGCCGGGTGGGTTTCTTTTCCTTTTCCCTCTCCTTTTCTAACTCAACTCAAACTAACTCAAATCTAATTGAATTCAAACTTGAATTTTAATTCAACCCTAACACTCAAACAAATAAAACAATGCACCAGCATGAATGCAACAACAGGTTCAACCTAGAAAATTTTAATTACTTATGAAAGAAAATTAATTTAAATGCAAGATTAAGCATATAAACCTTAGAAAATTAAATAAAGCTAGTTAAATTTATTTTTAAATGCTGAAATTTAAATTAGGGTGTTACAAATCCTACCCCCTTACAGGAATCTCATCCCGAGATTCTAAGGGCTGACTAGCAAAGGGATCAGGATAGGTCTTCCACAGCTCATCTTCTCGGTGTGGTCACTCCATTGCATTCTGCATGCCTTGATCTTCCGGTTCCGTGTAACTCTCTCTGATGTCTCCAGTATCTTCACCGGATGCTCGGTATAGGTCAGATCTTCTTGCACATCCAATCCTTTCAACGGTGCTTGTTCTTCTGGCACTCTCAAGCACTTCTTCAACTCAGATCTGCATAACTCTTCTACCTCGTCTGAGCAATCCTCAAATTCTCTCGTACTATCTGTAGGCCGGGGTGTCACATGGAGGCTCCGGTTTGTCGTCCTCCTACTCCTCAGGCGCGTGTTGCTGGTCCTTGAGAAGCTTCCTCGCCGATCGCACCTCTGGTGGGTGGAGTGGTGCTCCACTACAGGCGGTGCAACAATAATGTCGGCCACAGGAGGGGAAGCGGGCATGAGAGGGCGACCCTGGTGCCTGCTGGCCTCTATGCCTGTCGTAGAGTCGGGGGTGTAGCTGCGGGAGGGGGTTGCGCCGACCATGTCGCCGATGGAGGAAGCGCGGCGGCGAGAGAGCGGCGGCAAGCAGGACTTGATGGGATAGATTGGGGAGAAAGGCGCAGTGAAGGGGCGAGACGTGGGGGTGGATTGGTAGAAGGGGCGGCACTGCTTTGGTAGTGCATGTAAAGGGCCGTGTCTAGTGATCATTCACTGACTCATGGGGCCCAGCATCATTGGACCCACGCGTCATAGAAACACAATTGGGTATGTTGTGTAACCGGAAGAGGAGGGGGGCAAACTGCGTGCAGGGTTGACCAGTGCCTACAGGCTGTATGACGGACTAATGGATCCCACTTGTGCGTATGCGCGTGTTCATCTCCAATTCATGTCAATTCTTGGCGAAGTTGTTATTTTTGTAATTTTATTCTTAACAAAAACTTTGATCATGTTTAAAATGCACATTTTTTTGTCCAAATAACGTCATTCTTTTCCATGAATGTGTGAGTCCATATTTTCCATGAATGTGTGAGTAAGCATGTGTACATCCTTTTGGCTCTTTGTGGTGTTGTGCTAGGATACTTAACCATGCATCCATGTCTTGCTTCTTTGACAAGGTTAATGACAACTAAAATGTGTAGTGGGATATATAAGATGTCCATATTCCCAAAAGATACTTGTCAATTAACATCTATATTGGAGACTATGGTAAACAAAGATCATGTTTGTCATAGAATGTTAGAAATCAAACTCATATTCTACTATAAAATCTAGTGCACTTGGTGGATAATGTAATTCTACAAAGTTAGAAAAAAACACATAATTTTGGCCTATGTATGGGAAATCTATACTTGTTTAAAGTTTTTGCTTTGGATTCAATCCAAAATATAATAAGTGTCGTAAAGAACTGATAAAGAACCGACGAAGAACAGGTGCAGAACCCAGCGCCGACAGGTGGGACTGGCATTCAGTCACACATACGAACGCGCACAGGAGGATTACACCAACAACCCCGCGCCGACAGTGGGACCAATGTTTCAGTCGCACATATTAACGCGCACGCCATGATTACGCCTAGATTCTGGCGCCGACAGGTGGACCCCGCTTTGCAGTCGCACATACAAAACCGCACGCCAGGATTACAGTGGGTGGGTGTTCCCACATGTCGGGGACACAACAGTTTACGTTTTAAATAGTCCATCATATAATTCTATATGTACATGTGTGCCATATTGGCCTATACATCAAATTTCATTGACAAATACACCTACATTGGAGAGTTATTAGGACTTAGTGTCTGCAATGCTAATAAGGTACAAAATCAAACTAGAGTCTATGTGCACAGTGGAACCCATGACATAAATTATATACAAAGTTAGAAAAAAGAACGAACTGAATCGGACAAGAAATGAGAAATCTAACCACGATTTAAGTTTTTGTTATGAATCAAAACAGAAAATACGTAGAACCGTGAAGAACTGATGAAGACTTGGCCATGAACCCGGCACCAACAGGTGGGGCTTGCGTTTCAGTCACACATACGAAAGCGCATTCGAGGATTACGCCATGAACCTTGCACCGACAGGTGGGCCCGGCCTGGGACAGTGGGTCCCGCATGTTGGGGACAAAAGGTGTTTCTCTTTTGGATGGAAACAATTAACTGCCGGGGGGCGCCTTTCTCTACCTCCTACTCCCCTTTCTCCCCCAAACCGTCCCATCACTTCAATTAATTCCCAAGCCACGCTTCATCTTCATCGGCAACTTCTCCGCCCTCTCCTCGCTTCCTGTGCACGCACCACCGCTGTCGACTGACACCATTGACCCCAAGGGGAAGCAAAAGGCAAGCATCCCGTCGGCAAGCTCCCCTCCTCGCTCCTCATCGTCGGTAAGCTTTTGGCAAAAAAAACCCTACTGTTAATCTTGATTGGTGAGATAGATTTGGATTTTGTGTTCTTGATTTTTGTCCATTGCATGTTGCAGTCAAGCGACGGTTCCGATGCGCCGCCAGCGTCGTCCGTCCGGCGCAGCGGGTATCCCTCGCCGTCGGCGAAGCGGCAATGCCCTGGCATCGACCCGGCGGCCTCGGCGGTTCCGCCGCCGCCGCCACCGCCACCGCGCGGTTCAGCTGGCAATGGCCCCGGCCATCGAGCTCCCTCGCCGCTGCCGCCGCCGCAGGGACATGTCGAGGAGCCCCTGCGGTTCTCTAAAAGGTTTGCAGCCAGCGGCTAGGTGTGGTTCCGATGCCCGTTCTGCCCCGACGCCATGGAGACGGATAACATGTATCGCCTGATCGAGCATGCCCTCAACTTCAACTCGGATGACCCCCTCGCCGAGCAGCATCGTAGGCTTGTTCGCCAACACCTTCATGGTGATGAGGAGGAGGCTGCTGAAGCTGAGTACGATGATTTCTCTGATGTTACCAGCGAGGAGGGCGACTGCTGATGTTGTTTTGGGTCGTTTCCTTTTCTTTTGGAAACGTTTGAATCTTTTGCTACCCTTTCCTTTGCCACACCGAGCAACAAGAAATGGTTCGGTTTATGAACTCCTACTTTGGTTTATGTTATATTGTAGTGAATGTTTATGTTTCAGAATGGCATCCAATTTCCTATGTATATATATGAACTACTACTTTGGATGCTTCAGAAACTTGTCCCCTTGTCCCACATCCAATTTTAGAAAAACATCAAACATAAATTCAGTAATAGATTCACTAATCCCCTTGTCCCCACATCTAATTTCAGAATAGCATCAAATGTAAATTCAGTAATAAATTCACTAATCCCCTTGTCCCTGACGCGTGGACCCAGCCACGTCTTGGCTCACACATGACCCACAAATCAGTATACATACGTTGGGCAATGGTCAAGCCTTAACAGAAATTTGACAGCTGGACCAAGGTTTTCATTATCGGAAATAAAAATTTATCGGAGGTCATAGATAAATAGGGTAAACAAGATATATCAAAAATATCAGACCAAATTCAAAAAAAATTCAAATTATTTCAAAAAAAATTGTAGAATTTGATTTGAAACTATTACTAAGCTATTAAACATCACTTATTCATAGATAAAAATAAGAATAAAATATTGTAAGTGCGGATCATTAGGTGGCTGAATTTGTGTGGCCACCCTACAACCACATTCATGAACAAAATTTGAAAAATTTGTAGACTCTTTATGAGGACGCCAAACAAATTAAATGGCTCATTGTCTCTTGAGACGCGAAACAAAATCGTGCAAGTATCAAATAAAAAAGTCATCATCTTGGCCTTGTACCGTAGAAGCAACTGGTGCAACAACTCCATCATCATTGTACGTGTCATCTTCATCATCAACATCAAAGACCGCATCGTCTGGTTCATTAACTGCTTGGGCCTACACCTGAGTAATAACTGAGACATCCCCGGTTGTGCCTTCCTTGTCCGATCTTGTCCAATTCGTCAAATCCTGCTGTCCACCGAGTAAATTAATGCCTTCGATACCCACATCAATTGAGTCCTCAAGTTCTAATTCAGGCATGGCAAACAAGTCCCTTGGTTTCAACGCAATAACACTGCTCCAACCAGGTTTGTTTACCGATTCACATAAAACACCAGTTCTGCCTATGCCTCCAGAATATAGGGTTCATTATTATACCTGTATCGAGTAGTATCGATATCAATAACCCCAAATTGATCCTTATTTTATCCTCTGGCTCTGTTGGTAGTGGCAGCAGGCACATCAAACCAGTCACACTGGAACAAAATAACTTCTTTTTGTCTAGGAAATTTTAGTGAGATCATTCTTTTAATCACCTCATACCAGTTCATGTTGCCACTAGTACCGTCGCCCTTGACAAGCACACCACTGTTTTGTGTTACGAGGATTTTCTCAATGTCAGCGGTTCGAAACAGCCAATTATTGATATGACATCTATGCAATGTATGAGCTCGACTATCCGGTCCTTGAGCAAGTGCAAACATCTCTGAACTTACTTCCCCTTTTCGCATATAGATCTCTGATCTTGCCTTCGAACCATCTTACAAATTGATCCTCGTGTCGCTTATTAAGATTTGGTGATCCATATTTTTTCAATTCTTCCAAATGAGCACTACATAGAAATGAATATTACTATTAGTTTAAAACATAAAATTTAAAAGTAATGATGCTGAGTAACGTATCTTACTCGATCCACGGTCTAGCTTCATCACAATTTGAAATTATGTAGTGCCTCATTGTTGGTATTTCTTAACGATCACAGAGTAATCCGCAAGCGCACGGAAGATACCGTTGTAGCACTTCACCCGGAGAGTATTCAGGGTATTGAGATTTCATAGGGAACGGATGTGTAACGACCTTCTGGCTAGTTTATCCCAGGAGAAGAAGAGGTAGGCGAGGTTCGGGTAGTGTGGTTTATCTAAAGTTAAAGGTCAAGGCAAGGTAAACTTAGGCTCGTCACTTGTTTACTTCGGGCACCGGTTTGACCCAGGTACTGTTAGAGACCTCTGGCTTGTGGCTCTACGCCGTACTCGGACAGGGGGGAGTGCACTAATCACGAAGTAGCTTCGTAGCGGACCGACAGGGCTGTCACCACATGCGGTCTACCCCGTGAAAGCATCTAGGCCCTCAAGGTATGTTTTGGTGATTAATGACAACCATTATTGTGACTAATGAGTTTGTGCAGCTTAATGAAATCTTATCGCTCATTGGATCATATGTTAAAGAGGACCCTAAATTTCATTATTCAAAAAGGCGATCTCGGTATTCAACTCAAATATATAACAAGACTAAGGATCTTTCTAGTCCTAAGTGTCGCAAGGTTGAGAAGGACAATTAGGTTAGTATAGGTTTTATAGTTTTGTAGAGGTCGCACAATTAAGAGGGGTTAAAGCCAAGTAACTTGAGCATGGACATGGTCAATCAAAAAATGGATGCACACATTGGTCACTCAGGTTCTTGGAAGCTCAAACAAGTGCTATTCAGCTCATATCTCAAGAATATTTGGATTTCATTCAAGACTCAGTTTAGAAAAAGCAAAATCAAGAAAAAGTCTTATCACCGGTTTAACCGACGACATCAATTTTCTATACGTCGGTTAAACGCAGTTTGCTGAAGTCTGGACGCAGTGTTCACCGGATTAACCGACGATGTTTGAAATTAGTGTCGGTTCAGTTGTCCAGAGAGTCGGTTTTTCAGGGGTTTTCAGGCTTACACTCACCGGTTAAACCGACGAAGGATTTGAGTTAGCGTCGGTGTAGTTGTCCAGAGAGTTGGTTTTTCAGTTGATCAGTGGACAACTACACTCACCGGTTAAACCGATGATACGTCGGTTAAATTGCCCGAGCTGTAATGGCTAGTATTTCAAATGGGCAGTTTACATTCATCGGTTGAACCGACGATGACTTTTGGACGGCCGTCGGATTAATCGGCGTTGCGTACTTTTTCTGGCAGCTTTTCTCCAATGGCTCTATCCGCGTGAGCTGCCTATATATACCCCTCCAATGAGTCATTTTGAAGTCTCTTGACACCAGGCAACACTCATACACTCATTCTATTGTTGAGAGCCACCTTGAGCTTCACATTCCACTCATTTGATCATTCAATCATCCAAGAAGCAAGGCTAAGGACTTGAGTAGGGAGAAGCTTGTGTGCATCCGTTCTTGGTGATCGGTTCTTGCTCAAGTGAAGGCCCTAGCTTGTTACTCTTGGTGATTGGCATCACCTAGGCGATCTTGGTGATTGAGGTGTTTCTTGCGGAGCTTGCCAAGTTGACTGTGGGAGCCCGAAGAAGATTGTACGTGGCTTGAGCTCCACCATGCCGGGATGGTAAACGGAGACTCTTAGTGAGCACCCTCGTCTCGGTGACTTGGGAGGTGACAAGACTCTTAGTGAGTGTCACAACGTGGATTAGGGGTGTGTGCCAACACATCGACACCACGGGAAAAAATCCGGTCGTCTCTTGCCCACTCTTTACATTCAAGCACTTACTTTCATGCAATTTATTCATGTCCTTGACCCTAGAGATCATAACTTAGCTCTACCTTGCTTAGCTTTATATCTTGTTGTATCCTTTATAGCTTGTGTAGGTTGCTTAGTTAGCCGGTTAGTGAATTGAGCCTTACTAGTATTGCATAGGTTAAGGTTGCTTTATTTTATTTGAGAAATTTGAAAAATGCCCAATTCACCCCCCTCTTGGTCCGTCGATCCTTATAATTGGTATCAGAGCCTCGTTGCTCATTTGGATCATTAGGCTTCAACGCCTAGAGCTATGGTCAAGATGGGTGGATCGCCTCCTCACTTCGAGGGCAAGAACTTTGCTTATTGGAAAGTTCGCATGGCCACATATCTTGATGCGATTGCCCCCGAAGTGTGGTTAGCAACAAAGACCAGGTTCACCGGAACTCCCACCCCGGAACAACTCAAGTGGAATGCTAAGGCTAGAAATACAATTTTCGAAGCCATTAGTGAGGAAGTCTTTTCTAGAGTTAATGGCATGGACTTGGCAAGTGATATTTGGAAGGAGCTCATTGAAATTCATGAAGGCTCCACCAAAGTTTGTGAGCAAAAATATCACTTGTTTAGAGCTAAGTATGATTCTTTTAAAATGCTAGCTCATGAAAATTGCAATGATATGTATTCTCGCTTGAATGTCATTGTCAAGGACATTAATGCACTTGAAATATCTAAAATCGACAGTGGCTCCATCAACCGCAAGATACTCATGCTCCTTCCGAAGCCCAAGTACAACATCATCAATGCTATGCTTCAAAAGGAGAATCTTGATACGATGGAAGTGGGAGAGCTTGTGGGCGAAATTCGCGCTCATGAAATGGGTATTCTTGGTATGTCCGAAAAGCCAACTTCAAGCAAATCAATCGCTCTCAAGACCAAGGCCAACAAGCACCGCAAGCTCAAGATGATCAAGCAAGAATCAAGCTCAAGCAATGAAGAAGATGATCGTCATGAAAGCTCATCCGATGATGAAGATGATGGAGAACTTGCTCTCGTGATGAGAAAGTTCACACGCTTGAGTGACAAGATCAACAAGAAGGGTTACAACTTTGACCCTAAAAGAAGAATATTCCGGCCAAGGGAAGATGTCAAGAACAAAACATGCTACAATTGTGGAGAAAAAGGTCACATCTCTCCAGATTGCCCCAAGCCGGACAAAAGAAAGAAGGATAACAAGAGCAAGCATCGCCATGATTCAAGCGATGATGATGAAGATGAAAGGAAGAACAAAAACAAGAAACTTGGGAAGAAGAAGAGCCATGACAAGAAGACCAAGCTCCTCCCAAAGAAGAAAGGCAACACCAAGAGAAGCTTCTTGGTGGAAAAACAAGAATGGGTGACCGATGTCTCATCAAGTGAAGAATCAAGTGATGAAGAAGACATCGTCACCATTGCTCTCACCAATGAAGAACCATTGCTACCTCCACCTCCTATGTGCCTCATGGCAAAAGGTAATATAAAGGTATGTGAGGAGGATAGTGATAGTGATAGTGATGATGAGCTTGATCCTAATGAATTTGCTAACCTCATCAATGAGTATACATCCGTCATCAAGAGGGAAAAGGGCAAGGTCAAGCTTCTTGAGAGCACTCATGCCAAGTTAGAGCTAGCTCACTCCGATTTGCTTGGCAAGTATAATGACTTGCTAAAAAAGCACCATGAGTCACTTGCACTTGCTAAGCAAGTTGAAGAGAATCACAAAAAGCTCAAGCAAGAGCATAGGGAGTTGGCTCACAAATATCAAGAGCTTGAGTTTGCCTATGAAGCGATTGACCCGAGTCTTGAGAACTCTATCAATGAAAATGTTGAAAAGGTCAATGCTTCTACTTCATGTGATGACCTACTCAATGATGCAAATGCTACTAATGTTTTGCCCGAGCTTGCTCCCTCTAGGGAAAAGGAATTGATGGATCAAGTGGCAAGCCTCAAGAGTAGTGTGGAGAAGCTCTCACGAGGAGAATACATCCACAAGGAGATTCTCTTCAACAATGCTCGTGACTATAGCAAGAGAGGTCTTGGTTCATTTTCGGAGCCAAACCAAGGCACTACTCCTTCTCCGAAGATCAAGACTAGCTTTATTAAAGAAGTTGGATCATATTGTCAACATTGCCAAGTCACCGGGCACCACACTAGGGAGTGTCCCTTGCCATCACGTCTTTTCCCTACTTTACCTAAAAATTACTCATCTATGCATCAAAATAACCATTTTCTTTTTAGTAAGGTAAAGGGCAAGATGAAGGACAAATTCATTGGCAAGCTCACAAAGGAAGCAAAGAAGAAGCTCCCCAAGCAACTTTGGGTCCCCAAAGCTCTTGTCACACATGTGCAAGTCCCAAAGCTCGTTTGGGTTTCAAAAACTCAAAAATGATTCTCATGTGTGTAGGTGAACTACAAAGCCGGTGGAAAACATTGGGTACTTGATAGCGGTTGCTCTCAACACATGACCGGCAATGATAGCATGTTCACCTCTCTTGAAGACCCCGGCGATCATGAACATGTCACCTATGGTGATAACTCAAGGGGGAAAGTTTTAGGTTTCGGTAGAATAGCAATTTCTAAATATTTATCCATTTCTAATGTCTTGTTTGTAGAATCATTTAGTCTTAATCTTATTTCAATTGCTCAATTATGTGATCTTGGACTAACGTGTACCTTTGACAAGAATGGAGTTGTAGTAACCTTTGAAGATGATAAGTCATTGGTATTCACGGGGTTTAGGCATGGCAACATTTACTTGGTGGATTTCTCTTCAAAGCAAACAAGCTCCATGACATGCCTCTTCACCAAGTCGTCTATTGGGTGGCTTTGGCATAGAAGAATTGCTCATATTGGCATGAGCAACCTCAAGAAAGCCCATAAGAGAGGGATGATCACCGGCTTGAAGGATGTCACCTTTGACAAGAACAAACTATGTAGTGCATGTCAAGCCAGAAAGCAAGTTGCAACACATCATCCCATCAAGACGATGTTGTCTACCTCCAAGCCGCTCGAGTTACTTTACATGGATCTTTTTGGTCCAACCACATACAAGAGCATTGGTGGTAACCTCTATTGCCTAGTAATCGTTGATTATTTTTCACATTATACTTGGGTCATGTTTCTAGGCGATAAGAGTGAAACTCCGGAAGTCTTCAAGATATTTGTAAGAAGAGCTCAAAGGGAGTACAACTCCCCAATTGTGAAGATCCGGAGTGACAACGGCACCGAGTTCAAGAATATGAAGATTGAAGAATGGTGCAATGAAGATTGTATCAAGCATGAGTTTTCTACCACCTACATGCCTCAACAAAATGGAGTGGTGGAAAGAAAGAACAAGACACTAATCACTCTAGCAAGAGCAATGTTGGATGATTATGGCATGTCCGAGAGGTTTTGGGCGGAAGCAATCAATACGACTTGCCATGCATCCAACCGGGTGTATCTCCACCGACTCCTCAAGAAAATGCCATATGAACTCATCACCGGGAAGAAACCAAACATCTCCTACTTTCGAGTCTTTGGTTGCAAATGCTTCATTTATAAGAAGAAAAGGCTCGGTGATGAGGAGATTGAAGAAGCTTTGAAGAAGATGTCCATTGGGGATATCAAGCCGGAAGAGGTGCATGAAGGCAATGATCAAGGGGGAGGACCTTCCTCGTCTACACCAATCACCTCCATGGCACCCCAAGTGGATGAAGATAAAGAAAAATATGATCTACAATCTCAAGAAAGTGTTCCAACGCCAACACCCCAAGTGCAAGAACAAGAAGAGCAAAATGTTCCACCACAAGCACAAGTCATCCATGATCCACCTCAACAAACATCCACACATGTACCGCTAGTGAAGCATGGTCGTATCTCCAAGGATCATCCAATC
Source organism: Panicum virgatum (assembly GCF_016808335.1). Lineage (NCBI taxonomy): Eukaryota > Viridiplantae > Streptophyta > Magnoliopsida > Poales > Poaceae > Panicum > Panicum virgatum. The sequence goes on along the minus strand of NC_053145.1, from coordinate 28,416,889 downwards.
AATCAAATTATTGGTAGTCCTTCCAAGGAGTAAGAACTCGTTCTAAGCATGCTTCATTTTGCGAACATTACTCATTTGTTTCTTGTATTGAACCCACTAGCATAGAGGAAGCGCTTGAGGACTCGGATTGGATGATGGCCATGCAAGAAGAATTGAACAACTTCACCCGCAATGAAGTTTGGGTCCTCGAAGCTCCTCCGAAAAACAAGAACATCATCGACACTAAGTGGGTCTTCCGAAACAAGCAAGATGAACATGGGGTGGTGGTACGCAATAAAGCAAGACTTGTGGCAAAAGGGTTCTCTCAAGTCGAAGGTTTGGATTTTGGTGAAACTTTTGCTCCGGTTGCAAGACTTGAAGCTATCCGCATCCTTCTTGCTTACTCTTCTCATCATAATATCAAATTATATCAAATGGATGTGAAAAGTGCTTTCTTAAATGGCTTTATTAACGAACTTGTTTATGTTGAGCAACCTCTCGGGTTTGAAGATCCGAGGAATCCTAACCATGTTTATAGGTTGCACAAGGCACTCTATGGGCTCAAACAAGCTCCAAGGGCTTGGTATGAGAGGCTTCGTGACTTCCTAATCATACAAGGCTTCAAGATCGGGAGGGTGGACACCTCATTGTTCACAAAAGACGTCAACAGGGATCTTTTCATTTGTCAAATTTATGTTGACGATATTATCTTTGGCTCAACTAATGATTTAGTAAGCCATGAGTTTGCTACCATGATGTCTAGGGAATTCGAGATGTCCATGATCGGTGAATTGACCTTCTTCCTTGGTTTTCACGTCAAACAATTGAAGGAAGGGACATTCATCTATCAAGAAAAATATACTAAAGATATCTTGAAAAAGTTCAAGATGGATGAATGCAAGCCGATCAAGACACCCATGGCAACCAATGGGCATCTTGACTTGGATGTGGATGGTAAACCGGTTGATCAATCCCTCTATCGTTCTATGATAGGGTCTTTGCTTTGCCTTACCGCATTTAGGCCCGATATAATGTTTATTGTGTGCTTGTGTGCTTGTGTGCCTGCTTTCAAGCAAACCCAAAGGAATCACACCTCTCGGCTGTGTATAGGATCCTTCTGTATCTCAAGCACACCCCAAGCATAGGCTTGTGGTACCCCAAGGGCGCTAGCTTAGATCTCTTGGGATAATCAGACTCAGATTTTGCCGGAAGCCGTGTGGATCGCAAGAGTACCTCCGGGGGTTGCCACTTGCTTGGGCGTTCTCTAGTTTCTTGGTCAAGTGAGAAGCAAAATTCCGTGGCTTTGTCCACCGCGGAAGCGGAATATATAGCGGTTGGTGCATGTTGTGCCCAAATCCTATATATGAAGCAAACCCTTTTGGACTTTGGTGTGAAACTAGATAGGATTCCACTCCTTTGTGACAATGAAAGTGCCGTAAAAATTGCCAAAAATCCGGTTCAACACTCTCACACAAAGCACATTGATATTCGCCATCACTTCATGCGTGATCACGAAGCTAAAGGAGACATATCTCTTCAAGGTGTGAGATCCGAGGAGCAATTGGCGGATATTTTCACAAAACCTTTAGACGAGAGTACCTTTGTTAGGCTAAGAAATGATCTAAATGTTTTAGATGCAGCAAACGTCATGTAAAGTTGCTATGTCATATAAATGCATACATATAGGACACTTGTCTAACCATGGTAAGATAGTGATGAGCATGGGTTTAGCTAGAGGTGGTGGTTCACTTGTTTTCCTCTAGGCTTGTAGAAAGGCTCATCATGAAGAAGCTTCCCATGGGTTCAAACTTGACAAGTAGAACTTAAATTCTTGTTATGCATTTCTTGTCATATAGATGTGCACTCATGTTTACCCTTCTCTTGCATGTGGTTATAGCTTGCACCATCATTGCATGCGTAAGGGTCACAAAAGAGATCACTTGATGAAAATGAGACTTGTTTCATGTGAAAGATCTCAATTCATGAGAAGTGAATAGAGCAAAGTGTTAGGTGCGTTATTGCCTAGTGAGTCATGTCATGATGAGTTTGAAGCTCTTCATCTTCAATATTCCTATGACATGGCTCATACATTTTATTTGGCGCTTTGTCTCGCTTTGCGGTTTTTCCTTGTGTTTGAAAAGAAAAACTATTAGGCTTGTATGCTATCCTAAATATTTTAAGGGGTAAAGTTGCCTATGCAAGTCCATTAACTTGAGTTTAGTTGTTTTTTTAAGTTTATTGGACTTAGCATAGAAGAGTGAGCTGAGTGAAGGTTTTTCGGGTTCACTGGTTAAACCGACGTTTAATGGATCTTCACCATCGGATTAACCGGCGTTACTAAGTTCTGTCTCAGCTTAGTCAAATCCAGGCGTTCAACCGGCATATGCAAATATCACAGCATCGGATCAACCAGTGAACATAACACAATTCTGACCTAGCAATCAACCGATGATTTCAGTGTTCAACCGGCGAGTTCAAACTTCAAATCATCGGTTCAACCGGTGTTTAGATGCAGATTTGCTGGAGTCTCGGGTGAACAGAACTGACGCAATCAACCGGCGTTCTAAACCTATTCATCGGATCAACCGGCGTTGAGAAAAATCGCGGGGCCCACATGTCATATATCTCTCTTGCCCATGCCGTCGGCTTCACTTCCGCCCACTTCCTTCTTGTTTCCATGCTGCCGCACCTCGCGCCGCCCGCGACCCCGCACGCTGCACCGCCGACTTGCCGCCATTCCACGCCGCCACTATCGCTAGTCTGCGCTGCCGCCGAGCGTTCACGCCACCGCCGCATACTGCGCCACCTCCGTGCGCCCCCGCCCTCTACACCAAAGCTCGCGCGCCGCCCACGCCTGCACGCACACCCGCACCGTGTTCACAGCTCCCGCAGTCAGAATGGGTTGCAAGAAGAAGAAAGGGAAGGAGGTCGTGGTCGAGAAGTCCGTCCGTAAGGGGACCCGTGCAGAGAAGGAGGCCGAGAGGGCCGAGATGGTGGCCAAGGCCGCCGAGGAGGCTTCAGGGCGTGCTCGTTCGCTCCGGATTAGGGAGCAGCCCAGCAGAGGCAGAGGCAGAGTAGGCAGGGCCACTAGGGCCACGGCACAGCATACAGAGAGAGATTCATCTGAGGGGGAGCCGTCAGCTGACTCAGAGGGGCAGAGTTCTCCTAGTCCACGAAGGTCTGGCTGCTCTCGGCAGTCGTCTGAGGGAGGTTCTCCGCCAGTGACCGAGCGTCGCACTAGACCAAGAACACGAGGAGGTCACCAACCACAGGAGCCTCGCAGGTCCACATGCCCTAGAGGCCGAGTGTGCTGTGTTCAGGATGGACACAGTCATCTGTCTGGAGCCTAGTGTGCTGCTTCAGAACTTGACCAGGGCTAATGCATCGAAGGTCAAGAGGATCAGATGGAGTGTAGCAGAGGAGGATTGGTTCCCACTTGGCCGTGACAGCCGTGTTGACAGGAGGTTCTGGACTTTGTTGCAGGCCAGTTTTTACGAGACCTATCAGAGGAGGGGCCACCGGATCTTTCCGCACAGAGTGCTCGACTGGGTTTCACTGAGGACAGCCGCAGGGGGAGCGGACATCAAGGAACATTTTGCACACTTCAGAGGGCTGCCTAGACTGCTTGAGATGGAGCAGAACAAGTACATTGAGGACTGGGTCCGAGTGTTCTATGCCACAGCCTGGATTGCTCCCGAGCGCAGAGCCGTGCATTTCATGTTTGGAGGCCAGGTCTTTGGTTTGACGAGGGCGACAATTGCAGGAATCCTTGGGGTCGACTTGGTCGATGTCTCCCTGCACGAGAGAGTCTACGGGGACGCAGATCCACCTCGCAGGGCTTTGATTGGCGGGATAGCACCTTCTCACGAGGCGATCTCTCGGTGTTTCTGTTAGCCGTCCCCTGCTACCTATGCTAGGGTCCCCTGCCTGCTGACAGCCGAGGCTTACACAGTACACATGGCCCTCCGGAGGACTTTGTTACCGAGGAGTGGCTACCCAGAGGGGTTCACAGGACTGCAGCAGCTACTATTACTCCACATCCTCACTCATGAGCCTTTTGACTTTGTGGACTTTATTTTGGCTGAGATCGAAGATGTGATCACTGACGGGATGGGGCTCGCGAGGCAGTTTCCTTATGCACACTGGATCAGTTATATTTGTTCTATGATCGTGCCCGCTGACTTGCCGATCAGTGCTGTCTACCGTCAGGATGAGGCCCCCCCGGTTCCCAGTTTACCGTCCGACTGCTCCCCAGGACCGGAGGAGGGGCAGACAGGCCGAGAGAGCTGCCATGGCACAGCTACCAGCTGAGGTGCAGGCCTGAGTGACAGAGGAGGACGAGGCACTACTTGAGGCAGAGGCACAGCTTCCCGGAGGAGACAACGAGATCCACTAGTCAGACATCGAGACTGACTCCTCTGAGGATGACGAGTACTTCCCTCCTGCACCAGCTTCTCACGATCATGAGGCAGGTGGATCCAGAGAGCCAGCTGAGCCAGCAGTCACTACTGTCTCTGAGTCTCAGGTGACTCAGCCGTCCGAGCTCACCTCTCTACTCCAACAGCTAGTTAGTCAGCAGAGAGAGGATCAGCTCGCGACAGAGGGAGGCTGCTCTAGAGTGCATGCATCTGAGGAGAGGTTTGTTGGCCTACTTGACAGAGTTACTAAGAGGACAGACGCTCAGTTTCAGCAGATGCAGCAGGGCATGATGGCTATGTTCGGCATGATCACACAGCTATACTCTCACTCCGGACTAGCCCCGCAGCAGCCAGGTCTTCAGGGTACGGGAGCACCTACGCTTACAGTCACTCCAGCTCTAGCCTCTACTGTAGCTCCAGCTTATTCGATGACACCGGAGACCACATTCTCGTATTCCGCACTTCTTGGGTCAACCAGTCGTTAGATCTTCTCGCCATTGCCAGCGACTACGCTTTTTCAGGACTCACTGTCAGTGGTTCAGTCAGACGCCCTCCCCATCATATCACAGGCACTACCTTCAGGGGGAGGCGGAGGAGAGGAGTCCCTACTTCCACAGTTGACACAGCCGGCAGCCTCAGCAGTCACGTCTTCAGATGCTGACACCTCTTCTGCTGACCCGATTACGACTTCTACGGATCCTCTCCTAGGCAGTGTCAGCACGAGAGCCTCCACGATAGCTACACCTCCAGTCAGCTCGGACCCGCAGCTCCCGTCCATCACCGAGGGTGCTTCCTCGCCGTGCCGCGATAGCAGGACCCGTAGCTCGCCTTTTTGGTGCTTTGATGCCAAAGGGGGAGAGAGTTAGGGGGAGTCAGGGGGAGGGTAGAGGTAGCAGAGTGCTCGTAGATGCCAGGACTTGATTGGTGTATCTTCATTGGTTTTTGGTTCATGGACATGTATATTTGACTCTTGTGCGTGTTGGTTTTTGGTTCATGGACATGTATATTTGACTCTTGTGCGTGTTGCTCTTTATGACATGTCTATGGATGCTTTTCTTTTCGCGCGTTACCCTTTCTCGCTTTACTTGTTTAAGTTATTATTTGTGTTGTCATCAATCAACAAAAAGGGGGAGATTGAAAGCATCTAGGCCCTCAAGGTATGCTTCGGTGATTAATGACAAATATTGTCGCTCATTGGATCATATGTTAAAGAGGCCCCTAAATTTCATTATTCAAAAAGAAGATCTCGGTATTCAACTCAAATATATAACAAGACTAAGGATCTTTCTAGTCCTAAGTGTCGCAAGGTTGAGAAGGACACTTAGGTTAGTATAGGTTTTATAGTTTTGTAGAGGTCGCACTATTAAGAGGGGTTAAGGCCAAGTAACTTGAGCATGGACATGGTCAATCAAAAAATGGATGCACACATTGGTCACTCAGGTTCTTGGAAGCTCAAACAAGTGCTATTCAGCTCATATCTCAAGAATATTTGGATTTCATTCAAGACTCAGATTAGAAAAAGCAAAATCAAGAAAAAGTCTTATCACCGGTTTAACCGACGACATCAATTTTCTATACGTCGGTTAAACACATTTTGCGGAAGTCTGGACACAGTGTTCACCGGATTAATCGACAATGTTTGAAATTAATGACGGTTCAGTTGTCCAGAGAGTCAGTTTTTCTGGGGTTTTCAGGCTTACACTCACCGGTTAAACCGACGAAGGATTTGAGTTAGCGTCGGTGCAGTTGTCCAGAGAGTTGGTTTTTTAGTTGATCAGTGGACAACTACACTCACCGGTTAAACCAATGATACGTCGGTTAAATTGCCCGAGCTGTACTGGCTAGTATTTCAAATGGGCAGTTTACATTTATCGGTTGAACCGACGATGACTTTTGGAGGGCCATCAGATTAATCGGCGTTGCGTACTTTTTTTTGCAGCTTTTCTCCAACGGCTCTATCTGCATGAGCTGCCTATATATAGCCCTCCAATGTGTCATTTTGAAGTCTCTTGACACTAGGCAACACTCATACAATCATTCTATTGTTGAGAGCCACCTTGAGCTTCACATTCCACTCATTTGATCATTCAATCATCCAAGAAGCAAGGCTAAGGACTTGAGTAGGGAGAAGCTTGTGTGCATCCATTCTTGGTGATCAGTTCTTGCTCAAGTGAAGGCCCTAGCTTGTTACTCTTGGTGATTGGCATCACCTAGGCGATCTTGGTGATTGAGGTGTTTCTTGCGGAGCTTGTCAAGTTGACTGTGGGAGCCCGAAGAAGATTGTACGTGGCTTGAGCTCCACCACGCCGGGATGGTGAACGGAGACTCTTAGTGAGCACCCTCGTCTCGGTGACTTGGGAGGTGACAAGACTCTTAGTGAGTGTCACAACGCGGATTAGGGGTGTGTGCCAACACATCGACACCACGGGAAAAAATCCGGTCGTCTCTTGCCCACTCTTTACATTCAAGCACTTACTTTCATGCAATTTATTCATGTCCTTGACCCTAGAGATCATAACTTAGCTCTACCTTGCTTAGCTTTATATCTTGTTGTATCCTTTATAGCTTGTGTAGGTTGCTTAGTTAGCCGGTTGGTGAATTGAGCCTTACTATTATTGCATAGGTTAAGGTTGCTTTATTTTGTTTTAGAAATTTGAAAAAGGCCTAATTCACCCCCCCCTCTTGGTCTATCGATCCTTACACCCCGCAATACTATGGAGCACGAGGCAAACAAAGGCAATCTAGGACCTAAGCACCACACTAAGCCTTCGACTACTTACTCTAGCATTGCGCAGGGTTACCCGTCTTTATCTGGGGCCTTCTACTAGAGCAACTGTTACGAGAATGGACGATGAACCCGTAAACAAATGAATAACTTAAGAATACTAAGCCAAGAACTTAACAAAAGATGAACTCTGGATAGTTACTCAAATGATTCGTACCCATCGAGGTACAAGACGAAGAGAGGCCGATACGTCCGGCTCTTTTCCGATCCTTCTCCCGCACATTCCCTCTACTCTAACGATACAAGTGGAGACCTACTACTACTTCTCCAACAAATGAATGGAGTGATGAATGGTTGAATGGGAATGCCTTGAGAGGGTGTGTGGGGGCTCCTTTTATAGCTCCAAAGGTCGGTTCCCGCCATCAACAGATATGGGAACATTGATAACCGCCTTCTGGAGGATAAGAACGACGTTCCTGCCAAAACTCAGCCTGAGCCTCTGCCATGTGGGGTGGAATGAACCCCTATGGCCGCCTCTGGCCACCGCCTTCATCTGGGTCTCTGCTGGTGGGTCCTGATGTCAGATTGGTCGGTGCCGGTGCTGGGTTGGTCGGTTTGGTCTGGTTTGTGGGCCCTCTTTGTTGGTATGACGCAGCGTCGAATATTCTGTGCATTTGTGTTGCGTCTTTCGTTTGTTTTTTCTCTATTTCGGGTATTGGTGCCTGCAATCCAAGAATCACCAAAGCTCATGGAAATGATTAGAAATAAGCCCTATAACTACTTTTGGTGTTTCGAAAGTTATGAAAACATGCAGGAGTTGACAGCTTTATTTCTGACTTAAGGACTGTCAACAACACCCCCACACTTAGCCTTTGCTCGTCCTCGAGTAAAGAGGCGAAGACTAAGGTGGATGCAACTCCCTTGAAGAAACTTGCATACAAGTTATTCCAAGTTTTCTCCCAGAATTGTGAACTTTTGAAGTGTCTACCATGCTTACCTTGATAATTGAAACTTGGAAAGGTTTTAAAGTTCAGGTTCCTTAGTCTCCCGATATTAGATACTTAGGTTTTATGAATATTTTCAAAACCAAAACATAGCTTAGCTCCTCAGTTTGTACTCTCGGATCTCTCTTTCTGCTTTTTTGGATTCCTCACCAAGGCAGATCATGCCTTCTTTTTCTCCTACCTCTAAAAAGGCTTATGTGGAACTCAGGGTAGGAAAAAGCTGAAGGCATACCTGTTCCTCTTGTGTTGCTGAGTCAAAGACCGGATCCTTTAGGAGAAACAAGTCATGAACCTTGATTAAGATGTGCAAGTGTGTGGAATTTGTGGATGATATATGAACTCCTTTCCATGAGTTATTTCTCTCTTATTTTCTTTTGGACATGGGCTATCTTTCTCTTGAAACTCATTGGATCTTCATGTGTCTACTTTTTTCCTTTTCTTTTGAATACCTTGGACCTTTATGTGTCCACTCTCTCTTTTTTGATGATTTCCCATGTCCTTCCAACTTGGAGAGAATAGTCATGAATAACATGGAGTTTTCATTTTGTGGAATGGATGCACAACTTCCAGTGTACAAGTTGGTAAAATATGTGGAGTGTACGTGATCTTGATCATGGGAATATGAAATCCATCTCTCGAAAGGGTCACAACAATTTGACAAAGCTCAAAGAGGCAACAAGTTGCATATGTAGGAGGTTTTAAGTTTTGAACAATATATGGCCTTGGATAGGAATTTTATAAACAAACGAGGAGCCATGCTATCGAATTTTTATTTTTAAAAGAAATTCTAAGTACTTTGCAAGGGAGAACTAGGTTCCATTCATTTTAACCATATCGCAAAAGTCAATTACTAGATTAGCATGGGGTCCATATCATGAATTGGTTCACAAGAATGAGGTAAACACAAGGAATAAAGAGTATGCAAATTTTATCATGAAGTGCATGGAGTGCATGGTTCTTTTTAATTTATTTGTGCAGGATTTTCTTTTGGAACATAGGGGAAACATGTTTAGAGATACAAACCGAGGTCCAGGAGAAAGCTAGGTTGAGGTGGGCTCTCCTTGGGCTCGGCCGAACCCATGGGTCGGCCCCTCTGGCCTTGTCCTTTTTGTGTGTGACCTATCTCAGTGCTGTGTGTTTTGCCTGCGATCTTATTCAAAAACACATGGAAACAAAACAAAACTCTGCCGGTTTGAAAACCGGGGAGTTGATCATTTATTGAATTATCAAATGGGGGCACATTACAATTTGAAGGGAAATACATGAAAAAATAAATAATGAAAGTAAAGGTGGTAATGTGCCCAAAGGATACCGCGAAGGGTCATGCAATCTACTGGTTGCCCTCCTCAACACGCTTCTCTAGGTGTTCTATCTTAATGCCTAGACCGCGGCGGAGCGTATCATAGTCGTCCTTGACGGACTTGAGCTCTAAAGTGAGCTCCGCCACGCGGTCGCTAAGCTCCTTTTGCCCATCGTGCAATTTGATCACTGTGCGGAGGAGCTGGGCGACCTTAGGCCCCTTGGGGACCTGCTCATCCTCGCTCTCATACTGCCCACCGGGACGCGTGATCGGAAGAGGGGGGATGTGTCTCTTGACGCGCTTGGCACCCTTAGGGGAGGATGCCACGGACTCAGCTTCTCCTTTATCCTTAGGAGAGAGTCCGGGCATCAACCCCTTGCCGTACCCACCGCCAGGGGTACGGATGCCCACAACGTGAAAACATTGTGGAGGCGAGGGTGTCGTGGTGGTGCGCGTGGGTGTAGTTACATAGTTATGACTAATGACATCCCCGCTCTTAGTGTACAGCGAATAAACGTGCTCTTGCCCCTCCTCTAATGGCATCGGTGGAAGCGGGTCGGCGAAGAGGTGCTTGGAGATGTCCTTCGGCGCGAGCATTCCCGTCGTTGGACGCGCAAAACCTCCTGAGCCCGGGCACCTGCCCTTCTTGGCGGCGTCGAGCGGGAGGCCGAGGGGGCGCCGGGGGTGGTTCGGCCGAACCAGGGGATTGGCCGGCCCCCTGTTGGCGCCCCTCGCCTCCCCCTTCGGTGCTAGTGCCGGGATGACCGCCAATGGCGTCTTGGCGATGTGCTCGGCCTCCTGGTCGACTTCCATGACTGCAAGGGCGAGGTTCGCTGGCGAGGGCTCTCCCTCGAGGGCGAACATGGACGAAGCTTCGTTGAACGGGACGATTGCCTTGCCGACCATGGGGAATGATCAGAGTTTGTGGAGGGGATGAGAGCAAGAAGATCAAGATGGAGGTGAGGAAGAAAGGAGAAGGAGAGGATCATTTTAAAGCCAAAACCGGGAGAAAATTTCCTTTTTGCAGTCCGGCACGTATGGAAACGAGAAATGACCATTTGAGGGGATTCAAATACAAAATTTGAAAGGCTTTCGCTGCCAGGTGGGGTCAGCCGACCCAGGGGCTCGGCCGGCCCCACTTGGGCCCCTCTGGCTCTTAGTTTTCTCTCACAGGTCAGGGGGCACAAGGTGGCCCTCATGCAAGTGGTTTTGGATTTTATTTTGTGGCTGAGGAGTTTGATATGTGTCAAATTCTACTAAATTTATAACATCAAACTCGTCACTGGAGTTATATGGCATATGAAAAACTTTAAAGCGTTGGCCATTTACCTTGAACAACTTACCTTTGTCATCTTGGAGTGTAATGGCTCCATGTGATGATTCGTTGACGACGGTATATGGCCCCTTCCACTTGCTTCGGAGTTTTCCTTCGCCGAAGAGCTTAACCCTGGAATTAAACAATAGTACCTTATCTCCGGGTTTGAATTTTTTCGGCTTGATCCTCTTGTCATGCCATCATTTTGATCTGTCTTTGTAAATCTTGGCACTGTGGTAAGCCTTCTCTCTCCATTCTTCTAATTCTGCCAGTTGGATTTGTCGGTTCTTTCCGGCTTGCTTCAAATCCATGTTCCATTGGCGGATGGCCCAATGGGCTCTGTGTTCTAGTTCCACTGGCAGATGGCATGTTTTACCGTAGACAAGTTGAAATGGGGACATTCCGATGGGGGTCTTGTATGCCGTCCTGTATGCCCAGAGTGCATCAGTCAACTTACTTTTCCATCCCTTCCCCATCTCGTTGACGGTCTTCTGCAGAATATTTTTGATTTGTTTGTTGGACGTCTCTTCCTGACTGTTGGTTTGTGGGTGGTATGGAGTGGAAATGTTGTGCTTGGTTCCTAACTCCCTAAGGTAGTTTAGGAAGGTCTTGTCAATGAAGTGTGACCCTCCGTCACTTATGACCATTCTTGGAGTTCCAAATCGAGGGAAGATGACTTCTTGGAACATCTTCCGGGCGTGTTTGGCATCAGCAGCTCTGCATGAAAATGCTTCCACCCACTTGGATACGTACTCCACTGCCACCAGTATGTACTCGTAATCCTGGGACTTTGGCAATGGTCCAATGAAGTCAATGCCCCAGACATCGAATAGTTCGACTTGGAGATTGTTCGTGAGGGGCATTGTATTGCGAGTTGTTATGCCACCATGCATCTAGCATCTTCGGCATCTTCGAATGAATTCTCTGGTGTCTTCATACATTGTTGGCCAGAAGAAACCACTTTGCCAGATTTTTGCTTGAGTTCTGAATGATCCATAGTGGCATCCATATGCTGCACTGTGGCATTTCTCGATGATTTGTATGGATCGACTGAGAGGTGTCGACGACTCTCGTAGATCAGCTTTTTCTTGTTCTCCCCTGGTGGCACATATCCTGCAACCATAAAGTTCACAATATTTGCATACCACAGGGTAGAGTCCGTCACCTTTAGTAGCATGTCCTAGAAAGTCATTTATCGGAGGTTCCTGGAAGTTAGTAACCTGCATACGCGATAGATGATCTGCAACCGTATTCTCTACTCCCTTTTTATCTTTTATTTCAAGGTCAAATTCTTGGAGTAAGAGAATCCATCTTATCAAACGAGGTTTAGCATCTTTCGTGGTGAGCAAGTATTTTAAATGTGGCAGAACCACCTGAATTATCCCGGCTCAAGTGCGCTGGCCATCACCATAAAGGCAACACCGGCTCAAACGCACTTCAAACGGAACAATTCTTGGTCTGTCGGGTAACATCCCGATACAACCACCGATTCTCGGATCGAACAAGCATACCCCGCACGAAGGCGAGTCCAGAGATATTACAACCATACATATTTTGCAACACAGGCATAGTAGTGATTACAACATGTTTCAAAGTACTATTTACAGATCCAACTTAGTAAAACATTATACAAGACATAAGTTTAAAGTTCAGAGTTGAAAAGTAGTGGAATGAAAACACGATGGCTACAACATGTCACAAAAGTATACCAAGCTAACCCAAGCAAAGTATCACTCTTCAGGGTCATTGCTGGCCGAAGACGGATCCCATTCTACGGGCCAGCCAGGAGGCAAAGAGCAGGGCCAAGACAAACTCTCATTACTCTGTGTGGCAAAGGGATCAAGCAGTCCCAAACCGTGAGAAGAGGACTATTCAAATCGAAATTTGTTAACCTGGCTAGGCAGACCTAACACACACGTTTGGAACACCGTCGGGTCGTTCCCAAACAACTATTTACCTTTCATTCCGACCTGTGGATAGTGTCACTCTCCCCGACTACAGGGCACCATCTTCCTCCCTGTAGCCGTAGTGTTGCGAAACATAAACATAAATAAAAACCTATCTCTAAGAGAGAGTGAAAGGTATATCCACTCACCGGTCCGATCGGCTACTAGGCTTACCGCGTACCATATTTACGGCATGTGGCTAATACGTTCAAAAACTTAACAACCGCTACCACACACCGCGACCTTAGCAGAATTTATCAACATAGACGGGGTCTCACCCAAGGTCATGATATCGAACACGACCCCGTCCGTCATCCTTATATTGATAGCAGAAAGTAAATAAGCAATTCCTATAGAGGTCGCGAGTGACAGGCAATCACTCGACTTTTACCGGTCCTATAAGCTTAGCAATTATTCGAACTCAGGTCTAGTGTTCAGTACATAGGTTCCTAGGATCATGCATCTAGGGTTTCAATTCAAATCCTAAAAACTGTAAATGCACAAGTAAGTAATAACAATAAATTGTAATAATTTGAAATATGGGTTATGTCCGGGGCTTGCCTTCTCGGTAGTCACTAGCTAGATTAGCCTTGGGCTCTTCCAGATTTTGGTCCGGGTCTTCAGTTAGTACAGTGGCGTTCAGCTAGGCCTCTTGATCACCTTCTTCGGACTCCGGGATCAGCTCGTACGTCCCGTCCGATAAAACAGTCATATATATATGTGATGCAAGAAACAGTATTATAAGCACACGCTTCATAATAAAGTTGCAATTTAAAAGATAACAAACACAACTAAGCATATGGGCAATCATTTATAGAGTAGTTATTTAACATCTATGACTACACAAAACAACATGGTTAACATCACAAGACAATTTGATTAAACTTACAAAGTAAGTTTCAAATAGTTTATATAATATGTCAAACAAGATTTGCAAAGAAATGAGTAACTCAGTACACAAATAGTATTTAAATTCAGAAAAAATTACTTCAAAATGGATGTACATAGAGTAATCTACCCTGTAAAATTCATGCCATTTCATGTAGCCATTTAATCAGAGTAATCTACCCTGTAAAATTCATGCCATTTAATTCTAAAGGACAAACTACAACACTTATGAAGCTCAAAAATTTTTAGAACAGACTTCATATGATTATGAACATCTCATAAATTTTTCAGAATTTATCTAGGCATAAAACTGAAGTAATAAATTAGACAAAAATAAACCACATATGGTAAAACTAATTAATACAGAAAGTTATATAGAGATTATGGATCCTAAATTTTACAGAAATGAACAAGAGACCAACAGAGTGTTCTACAAAAATTATCAGAATTTTCTAAGCAAGGGAACTATTTATCACAATTAAAGGCTACTTAATCAGCATTAAATCAAAGAAATAGTTAAACAGTTCTAAAATTTCCCAAACATGGGCAAAAGTAAAGTTTTAGTAACATGTGATCATGGAAAATTTTTCACACACAGAACTTGATTGTTTCTACCAGTACAAATAAATTAGAAAAACTAGTATATTCAAGAATCTTGAAACTTTGACATAGCTAATGATGACGAAAAGGTTTCAAATTTTTACCAGATGCTAACAACATTGCAAGACATAATCTAGCCAAAAATCACATGAATTTACTGAATAGAACTCCTATAATAAATAAAGCCTACTATTTCTATTCTATTTCTTGGATTAAAATACAAACCAGAAATGAAAATATGCATGTAACAAAACTTATAGTTCTTGTAACAAGGATTCCAAAACATTTTGATTTGAATTTTTCTGATTTTTCTACAAATTTCTAGGCATTTTCAAAGTTCAGCCTTAAAGCAAAAAGGAAAAGACATGAAATCTTGCAGACAGGCCCCTAAAAGAATTCAAATCGTAGCAGATATGCCCCTGGCCAGAGTCAGAGCAGGGGGTGGGCGTTGACCGGCCGAATCCCGGTGGCTCGGGTCGCCGGCCGCGAGGGTGGAGAGGCGTGGGAGCTTCACCAAGTCAGGGCGCACCTCTGGGTGGGCTTGGGAGGCCGAGGGGATGGTCGGAGCTAGGTCGTCGACGGCGAGCAGCGGCGGTTGGAGCTCGGGAAACAGCGGCGAGGTTGCTCCGGTGGGGATTGGGCAAGGAGGAGGGGTCTGCAAGCTGCGTGAGGTCGAGGCGGAGCTGATAGTGGGGTCTGCGTGGGCGGAGGAGGGCTGCAGGGGCTGGTCGACGGTGAGCTTCGAGCTCGTCGGAGCTCAGGTGGTCGGCGGCGGTGTTCCGGAGGTTCTGGGCAGAGAGCGAGCGAGGCAAGGAGGGGAAAGTGATGCGGGACTCCTCCAGGTGCTGGGGCGCGCCAGTTGGGGAGCTGAGGCTCTGCGCTGCGCTGGCCACGGCGGCGGCGAGGTGGCGGCCACAGAGCTCGTCGGGGTGGCGTGGCGAGGGAAGGAGGGGTCCAGCGCGTCGGTATGTGGGTCCAGGGGTTCGCGGAGGTGCCACGTGAGGCGGTGGGGGAAGAAGGAGGTGGCCTGCGGCCTCCGCGGCGGCGGGCGGCGCGGAACTGTGACGGCAGCGGTGAAGCAGAGAGGGAGGCAGGAGGAAGAAGAAGCTGGACTTCTTTGTGAATTCAGAAAATTCTAGGGACCCTGCTGTAAATCAGCAATAACTTTTAAACTAGGGCTCAATTGAAAAAGTGCCCAACATGAAAGTTGTTCAACTTTTCAAGATCTACAACTTTGATGTTGTGCAAAAATTGATTTGACCAAAGGTTAAAGAGTTATTTTGAAAACATAAGAAGAATTTTGAATTTAATGGACTTTTGTCTTTCCGATGCAAATTCACCTCAAATTCAGACTAAAAAGTAAAATTTTCTGCCATGTAATGATTTCACTGAATTTTGCAAATAAATCCTCCACCAAAACAATAATCACACATCCTATTCAAATAAAACTATAAGAATGACCCTACATCAATTCATATTTACATAAATGGGCCGGATATTTTTAAAATAGACCCTTACTCAAGCAATTTCACACATGAAGCACATAAAATAAATGATGTTCTACTGTGCAGACACCTAGGGTGTCACAGCCTTCCCCCCTAAATGGAATCTCGCCCCGAGATTCTAAAAGATAGACTCTCGAGGGAAAAGGAGCAGACCAAGCATCAAAGCCAGCAGGACAAAGTCACATTAGAGAATGTTGATGTTGACGATATGATCCTTTGTAGATAAGGATTGAGAACTTAGAGAGAGTTTAAGAATCAAGGTATGGTATTAAGAGCGGGAGGGATTAACTGTGCCACTGTGTGAACTAATCAATTATTTTTCCACACTAAAGGCTCCAGGGCTTCAGTTTTTGCAACAAGAGTATGTGGATAATATATGGGATCACAATCACCATCAAAGTCGGTTGGAAAGGACCGGTGGACTATTCTAGTACTAACATATAGCAGGATTTTGCAGAGAAGAGATGATCTAAGTCCTGAAAGAATCAATTTGTCAATCTGGTGGTGAATCTAGATAGAAAAGATATCAAAGTGAGTTTTTGCTCAAGGACATTCTTGCTCAAACTATTGATTAAATTAAACGGTATGATGCGAGATGCATATGCTTGATGACCATGAGAATGATGCATCCTCGAGATGTATGTTTGCAATGCTGGTGCAATGCAATGACGAAATGTTTTATACGTAATTGAAATGGTGCTTATGACACGATGCAATTGCCACGATGCTGACTCAATTTTGCATACACTATGATGCAACGATGATGATGCTCTTGATGGATGCATGTATGAAATGCATAAGCGTGATGCACACAAGGATGAGTTGATGATGCACACTGTGCAATGCGCATACCGTACCTATTTTCCCGCGACTAAAACTCGTTAGCCCTGTACCCTTGAGTAAGGATCAGAAGTTAGGACACTAATAAGGTTGCATAGAAGGGGACTGCATTGAGTTACGTCACACATACTAGACACCAGCGCGCTCCTAGTAGCTCAATCATGTGGCTGCAGTGCACATGAGAGTCTAGGTTCCATCGCGGCATCAAGGTCACGTGACTAAACACCACCACAAGAGAAATCAAGAGTGGCAACCCAATAGCGCCAGTAACGACAAGATAGGAACCGAAGACAACCAATGAAGTGGTACTTAAACGCATACCCATTAGTCAGTCTACAGATTCCCGATCACAATGCAACACCATGCATTGACCAATGATGTGAGGTGATGTTAATGCATGACTGTTACAATAATGACCATATAATAAAATATTATTTTCATGAACCTTTAACTGAGCAAGAATAAAAATATAGGATTCAGATGCTGGAATCAAAATAGCCAGCAAGATCAGTCAGAACACCAGGAGGAATGGAATGATTATTGATGGGGTTTCGTTAACAAACATCATGGCTTAGCCAGGGAGCCATGAAGGAAAAAGGAACATTGATTTTGATAGGAATAGATTTCAAGGCATTGATCAAGGGTTGGATTGATTAACAAGCTAAGATCAATGGTAAGGTTCATACAAGATCCAAAGCCACTAACTAACAAAAGACCTTCTCAACTCAAGATCAGACTAGCAGATTACGTCGATCACACTACTACAACAGAACACCTAGGAGGACATTCAGGTAAAAGCAACATATTTTAATAAAACAACATAACAAGCAAGGCGATTAATCACACCAAGATATGCCATGATGCATGTGCATTCTATACGTCCTCACAAAACAAAACAACTGCCAAATAGCTTTGGACTTACGGGATTAGCGCCGGTGGCACGGCACCAATTACGTCTCTCCCTATAATATCTAGTCAATAAATTCTAACCGTTCTTAACTTATCGAATCGCGGTTAGTGTACCTGCAGAAATTAAGAGAACACATATATACATTGAACCTTTCATGCCAGCACTCATGAAAGCGTCCCCATACAGTACCGCTCACTATAGAAGCGGTATCCATGCGTCCAACACTGCATGGACAGTGCTCATACGCTACTGAGGCAACGTATTCACGGTACTTTTACTCCCAATATAATCGACCGGTGGTCAACATATTGGTAGTAGCTCAAGAAGGTCACTGCTTGAGCGCAGCGTTCGGTTCGCATCGCGGACGGGAAGGTCAGACTCCCTCAGCTGACTGAGTACACTTTACTTCCAATATAGTCAACTAATAGTTGGTATATTGGGAGTACCTCAAGTAAGCCACTGCTTGAGGGCAGCGTTCGGCTCGCATCACCGACGGGAAGGTCAGACTCCCTCAGCTGACTGAGGATCCTTACCTTCTTACCTTAGCGTAGATACGTCATTACAGAAATTAAGGGTTGCTTGTGAGTATGGTTTGACAAAAATGTAAAGTGCTGGAAGTCAGATATAATAAACCATACATAGATAGCCACCTAGTAACTCCCGTAAATTCCCTAGGACTTTACGTTCTATGCATAACCCTTAACGAAACTAACGTAGTTTTTAGAAATACCTTGTTGGTCAAATTTTTTACGAAAATCGATTTTTAAGGTTCCAACACCTCTGGTGTACACTTGTAGCTCTGATACCAGCTGTGGCAAAACCACCTGAATTATCCTGGCTCAAGTGCGCTGGCCATCACCATAAAGGCAACACCAGCTCAAACGCACTTCAAACGGAACAATTCTTGGTCTGTCGGGTAACGTCCCGATACAACCACCGGTTCTTGGATAGAATAAGCATACCCCGCACGAAGGCGAGTCCAGAGATATTACAACCATACATATTTTACAACACAGGCATAGTAGTGATTACAACATGTTTCAAAGTACTATTTACAGATCCAAACTTAGTAAAACATTATACAAGACATAGGTTTAAAGTTCAGAGTTGAAAAGCAGCGAAAAGAAAACACGATGGCTACAACACGTCGCAAAAGTATACCAAGCTAACCCAAGCAAAGTATCACTCATCAGGGTCATTGCTGGCTGAAGACGGATTCCATTCTACGGACCAGCCAGGAGGCAAAGAGCAGGGTCAAGACAGACTAGCGATATGGTCCTCAAAACTCATACCTGAAAAAGGTTTCAACAGCAAAGCTGAGTATTCTAATACTCAGCAAGACTTAACCGTCAACGGGTATACATAGCCCACCTAACTATACTATGCAGGGTTCTGTGAGGCTCTGGTTTTCCTTTTGCTGAAAAGCAATAAAGAGTAGGTCCTTACTTCACATTTTAGCTTTCCATATTCTAGTTGATTAACCATTCTAAGTTAGCAACTAATCCTATTCAACCATGGTAGAACTTTTAATCAAACATCAAGATTGATCATAATAATGTTACTCTAATTACTCTATGTGGCAAAGGGATCAAGCAGTCCTAAACCGTGAGAAGCGGACGATTCGAATCGAAATTTGTTAACCTGACCAGGCAGACCTAACACAAACATTTGGAACACCGTCGGGTCGTTCCCAAACAACCGTTTACCTTTCATTCCGACCTGTGGATAGTGTCACTCTCCCTGACTACAGGGCACCATCTTCCTCCCGGTAGCCGCGGTGTTGCGCAACATAAACATACATAAAAACCTATCTCTAAGAGAGAGTGAAAGGTATATCCACTCACCGGTCTGATCGGCTACTAGGCTTACCGCGTACCATATTTACGGCATGTGGCTAGTACATTCAAAAACTTTACCACCGCTGCCACACACCGCGACCTTAGCAGAATTTATCAACATAGACGGGGTCTCACCCAAGGTCATGATATCGAACACGATCCCGTCCATTGTCCTTATATTGATAGCAGAAAGTAAACAAGCAATTCCTTTAGAGCTCGCGAGTGACAGGCAATCACTCGACTTTTACCGGTCCTATAAGCTAGCAATTATTCGTACTCTGGTCTAGTGTTCAGTACATAGGTTCCTAGGATCATGCATCTAGGGTTTCAATTCAAATCCTAAGAACTATAAATGCACAAGTAAGTAATAACAATAAATTGTAATAATTTGAAATATGGGTTATGTCCGGGGCTTGGCTTCTCGGTAGTCACTAGCTAGATTAGCCTTGGGCTCTTCCGGATTTTGGTCCGGGTCTTCAGTTAGTACAGTGGCGTTCAGCTGGGCGTCTTGATCACCTTCTTCGGACTCCGAGAACAGCTCGTACGTCCCGTCCGATAAAACAGTCGTATCTATATGTGATGCAAGAAACGGTATTATAAACACATGCTTCATAATAAAGTTGCAATTTAAAAGATAACAAACATAACTAAGCATATGGGCAATCATTTATAGAGTATTTATTTAACATCTATGACTACACAAAATAACATGGTCAACATCACAAGACAATTTGATTAAACTTACAAAGTAAGTTTCAAATAGTTTATATAACATGTCAAACATGATTTGCAAAGAAATGAGTAACTTAGTACACAAATAGTATTTAAATTCAGAAAAAATTACTTCAAAATCGATGTACATAGAGTAATCTACCCTGCAAATTCATGCCATTTCATGCTGCAATTAAATCAGAATAAAACAATTATTCAGATAGTACGTAGAGAAAAATTGAATTCTATAGGACAAACTACAATACTTATGAAGCTCAAAAGTTTTCAGAACAGCCTTCATATGTTTATTAACATCTCATAAATTTCTCAGAATTTATCTAGGCATAAAACTGAAGTAATAAATTACACAAAAATAAACCACATATGGTAAAAATAATTAATACAGAAAGTTTTATAGAGATTATGGATCCTAAATTTTACAGACATGAATACGCGACCAACAGAGTGTTCTACAAAAATTATCAGAATTTTCTAAGCAAGGGCACTATTTATCACAATTAAATCCTACTTAATCAGCATTAAATAAAGAAATAGTTGAAAAGTTCTAAAATTTCTCAAACTTGGGCAACAACAAAGTTTTAGAAATATGTGATCATGGAAAAATTTTCACACACAGACCTTGATTATTTCTACCACTACAAATAAATTAGAAAAACTAGTATATTCAAGAATCTTGAAACTTTGACATAGCTAATGATGTCAAAAAGGTTTCAAATTTTTACCAGATGCTAACAACACTGCAAGACATAAGCTAGCAAAAAATCACATGAAGTTACTGAATAGAACTCCTAGAATAAATAAAGCCTACTATTTCTATTCTATTTCATGGATTAAAGTACATACCAGAAATGAAAATATGCATGTAACAAAACTTATAGCTCTTGTAACAAGGATTCCAAAACATTTGGATTTGCATTTTTTTGATTTTTCTACGAATTTCTAGGCATTTTCAAAGTTCAACCTAAAAGCAAAAAGGAAGTGGGTCAAGGGGTTTGCGGAGGTGCCACGTGAGGCGGTGGGGGAAGCAGGAGGTGGCCTGCGGCCTCTGCAGCGGCGGGCCGCGTGGAACTGTGCCGGCGGCGGTGAAGCAGAGAGCGAGGCAGGAGGAAGAAGAAGCTAGACTTCTTTGTGAATTCACAAAATTCTAGGGACCCTACTGTAAATCAACAATAACTTTTAAACTAGGGCTCAATTGAAAAAGTGCCCAACATGAAAGTTGTTCAACTTTTCAAGATCTAAAACTTTGATGTTGTGAAAAAATTGATTTGACCAAAGGTTGAAGAGTTATTTTGAAAACATAAGAAGGATTTTGAATTTAATGGACTTTTGTCTTTTCCAATGCAAATTCACCTCAAATTCCGACTAAAAAGTAAAATTTTCTGCCATGTAATGATTGCACTGAATTTTGCAAATAAACCCTCCACCAAAACAATAATCACACATCCAATTCAAATAAAACTATAAGAATGACCCTACATCAATTCATATTTACACAAATGGGCATGATATTTTTAAAATAGACCCTTACTCAAGCAATTTCACACATGAAGCACAGAAAATAAATGTTGTTCTACTGTGCAGACACCTAGGGTGTCAAATTAAAGCTGCATGATCAGTATAAACAATGACCTTTGCTCCAACCAAATAAGATCTAAACTTTTTTGTAGCAAAGACGACTGCCAAGATCTCCTTCTCTGTGGTTGCATAATTAAGTTGGGCTCCTGTTAGTGTCTTGCTGGCGTACGTGATTGCTTGATGCTTTTTATCTTTGGTTTGGCCTAAGACCGCCCCAACAGCAAAGTCACTAGCATCACACATTATTTCGAAGGGAATGCTCTAATCTAGAGGTTGGATGATCGGAGTCCAGACGAGTGCCTTTTTCAGAGTGTTAAAGGCTTTTAAGCACTTGTCAGTGAACTCAAAGGGTGCGTCTTTAGCTAACAGGCTTGTGAGGGGTCTAGCAGTGTGTGAAAAGTCTTTAATGAATCTTCTGTAGAACCCCGCGTGACCTAGGAAGCTACGAATGCCCTTAACGTTCACCGGAGGTGGAAGTTGTTCTATGACCTCAATTTTGGCTTTATCCACCTCTATTCCTCTTTCAGACACTAGGTGTCCGAGGATGATGCCTTCACGGACCATGAAATGGCATTTTTCCCAATTGAGAACCAGGTCCTTCTCTTGGCATCTTTGTAAGACACTATCTAAATTTTCAAGACAATGATCGAAAGTTTTTGCATAGACGGAGAAATCGTCCATGAAAACTTCCATGATTTCCTCGATCATGTCGGAAAAGATAGACATCATGCATCTTTGGAACGATGCAGGAGCGTTACATAGCCCAAACGACATCCTACGATAAGCATACGTTCCGTAGGTGCATGTAAATGTGGTCTTCCTTTGGTCATCGGGATGGATGGGAATCTGATGATAACCCGAATACCCATCAAGAAAATAGAAGAAGGAGTGCTTGGCTAGCCGTTCTAACATTTCGTCAATGAATGGAAGCGGGAAGTGATCCTTCTTTGTGGTTGCGTTGAGTTTTTGGTAATCTATGCACATCCTCCATCCCGTGACGGTTCGTTGAGGGATTAGCTCATTTTTATTATTTTCAACGACCATCATCCTCCCTTCTTCGGCACTAACTGGACTGGGCTAACCCACTCGCTATGTGGCACGGGATAGATTATCATGGCATGCAGGAGTTTCAGGACCTCTTTCTTGACAACCTCTCGCATCGTATGGTTGAGCCTACGCTGAGGCTCTCTGGAAGTGTTTTTGTAGAATCTATCGGAATACGATGTGTGCAGAGGGCAGGTCTGATTCCCTTAAGGTCTTGGAGTGAGTAGCCGAACACGGCCATATGCTTTTCCAGGACAGCAATTAATTTTGATGTTTCCTCGTCAGATAGCTTGTTGCTAATGATGACAGGGGTTTCAGAATTATCATTTAGAAAAGCATAGCGGAGTCCAGAAGGAAGAGGTTTTAGGTCTATAGTTGACGAGGCGGTTGTTCATGAGTGGGTAACTCAATTGTTTCATCCTGATCGTCCTCTTCTTCAATAAAAAGTTCGGCGTCATTTTCTAAGGAAGATTCAGGAGTTTCTATGGGAAGGATAGCTTCAACCTCGTCAACTGTTTCTTCTTGGGGTGTAGGTTTGGTCATGGAATCCTTTGACTGGAGGATTGGCAAGCTGATGTCCTTACCCCCAAGAGTTACGTCGAGTGTTGCTAAAGGGGAAATGTTTTGGAACATCTTCTTGACGGGATGCCCAATTAGCACATCAAAGTCTTGGAGTTCGAAGATATGAAAGTCTAGGGCAAGTTCAGCCTTATCATACCAAACAGGTACGTCATGCAAGATTCTAATCCCTTCCATGGTGGAGCGAGGTCCACTCCAGAGGGATCTCGAGGTCGGGAGCAATGGTTTGTCGCTTAGGTAGCTAAGCGCAAAGAATGCAGACATGATGTTTGCTCCGACTGTGGGGCTGTAGTGAGCTGAGACATCAGTTCCTTGGATGAAACAGGGAAGAGTATATAAGGGGGTTTGTAATCGAATTGCTTCGAGTGACATCTCCCCTTCGTGTACCCATTCACTGTTCATGATAGCTGTTACCCCCTTAACGGCTTCTTGTAAGGAAGCTTTGTCTGGAGGGGTTACTGGGTCCCTAGGAACCGGAGGTTTCTTTTCACGTGGATACATCGAGGTGTTTCCATAATTTTGAAAAACGTCCTCCTCGATGTTGAAAGGAAACTCTAGAGGTTGAATTCCTTCTTCCTCCGTTGTTTCTGGTTCGGGTGAAGATTCGATGGTTGGTTCTATGGGATTTGGTGGTGGAATTGTAGAATCAACCAGCAGAACTTCCTCATGGCTTGAGGATTCTGCTGCCAGAAGGGTTTCAGTGAAGGGCGTGTTCTCTAGGATACGATCCAGGTGAGCTTCTCCTTCGGCTGTGGTTTTATGGGTGAACGATCCACCGGTATAGATGTCAAGCTGGAGGGCAGATTCCTTGCTAAGTCCTAGCCAGAAGTGTTGGAGCAACACGCGGTCAGGGATAGACAAGTCTGGGCCGGCATGCGTAAGCTGTGAAAACCTGGCCCAGGCTGCACCTAAAGATTCCTTCTCATCCTGACGAAAGTCGAGGATTTCTTTTCGTAGGGAAGCGATGCGAGAAATGGGAAAGAACACTAGACAAAATCTATCCCATAGTTCTTCCCATTCTCCGTTTACCTTTCCTACGTTGTGGGCGTACCATTGCCTCGCCCTCTCACTGAGAGAGAAGGGAAACAACTTCCACCGAAGTGTTCCTTGTGCCATGCCTGCGATTGACAGGCATGAGCACAACTGCTCGAACTCTCGTAGGTGGTGGTAGGGATTTTTGTTATCATGTCCTAAGAAGGTTTGTTCCTGAACCATGGCTATAAAGCTAGGGCGGAGTTCAAAGCTGGAAGCTATGATTGGCTTCGATGATTGTGGTGGCTCTACAAAATCGCCCTTGGGAGCAGAAAGGTTTTGGATAGAAAGGTTTTCCATGATAAAAGAAAAGGATAAAAGAAAATAAAAGGTAAAAGAAAGATACACGGGCAAACTAGGTTCGAAGATAACTACAGCAACTGTTCCCCGGCAACGGTGCCAGAAATGCTTGTTGGTATTTCTTAACGATCACAGAGTAATCCGCAAGCGCACGGAAGATACCATTGTAGCACTTCACTCGGAGAGTATTCAGGGTATCAAGATTTCACAGGGAACGGATGTGTAACAACCTTCTGGCTAGTTTATCCTAGGAGAAGAAGAGGTTGGCGAGCTTTGGGTATTGTGGTTTATCTAAAGTTAAAGGTCAAGGAAAGGTAAACTTAGGCTCATCACTTGTTTACTTCGGGAACCGGTTTGACCCAGGTATTGTTAGAGACCTCTGGCTTGTGGCTCTATGCCGTACTCGGACAGGAGGGAGTGCACTAACCACGAAGCAGCTTCGTAGCGGACCGACAGGGCTGTCACCACCTGCGGCCTACCCCACAATACTATGGAGCACGAGGCAAACAATGGCAATCTAGGACCTAAGCACCACGCTTAAGCCTTTGACTACTTACTCTAGCGTTGCGCAGGGTTACCCGTCTTTATCAGGGGCTCTCTACTAGAGCAACCGTTACGAGAACGGATGATGAACCCGTAAACAAATGAATAACTTAAGAATACTAAGCCATGAACTTAATGAAAGATGAACTCCGGATACTTACTCAAATGATTCGTACCTATCGAGGTACAAGACGAAGAGAGGCCGACACGTCCGACTCTTCTCCGATCCTTCTCCCGCACACTCCCTCTACTCTAATGATACAAGTGGAGACCTACTACTACTTCTCCAACAAATGAATGGAGTGATGAATGGTTGAATGGGAATGCCTTGAGAGGGTGTGTGGGGGCTCCTTTTAAAGCTCCAAAGGTCAGTTCCCGCCATCAACAGATATGGGAACATTGATAACCGCCTTTAGGAGGATAAGAATGACATTCCCGCCAAAACTCAGCCTGAGAATCTACCATGTGGGGTCGGCCGAACCCCTATGGCTGCCTCTGGCCACCGCCTTCGTTTGGATCTCTGCTTGGTGGGTCCTGATGTCAGATTATTCGGTGCCGGGGCTGGGTTGGTCGGTTTGGTCTGGTTTGTGGGCCCTCTTTGTTGGTATGACTCAACATCGGATATTATGTGCATTTGTGTTACGTCTTTCGTCTATTTTTTTCTCTATTCCGGGTATGGGTGCCTGCAATCCAGGAATCACCAAAACTTGTGGAAATGATTAGAAATAAGCCCTATAACTACTTTTGGTGTTTTGAAAGTTATGAAAAGATGCAAGAGTTGACGGCTTTATTTCTGACTTAAGGACCATCAACACTCATCTTCAGCATCTCATTTGCTTTAATGATCTTGATTGTCTGTCCTCTCCTCTTGTAATCCATTTCAGCAAATATGCTCTGACCAGATGGTGGCTCATTCACAGCTATTCTTTCATGTCGATCAACACGATTCAGTTTGTTGTCCACGTCCAAGAATTTTGAGCAGAATGTAAGGCACTCCTCGAGTATGTATCCCTCGGCTATTGAACCTTCAGGGTACGCCTTGTTCCTCACATATCCTTTCACAGTACGTAGGTACCGCTCCACTGGATACATCCATCTGTAACACACGGGCCCTCCAAGTTTAGCTTCTTCTGTTAGATGAATAGGCAAATGCATCATGATATCAAAAAATGAAGGTGGGAATAGCATCTCAAGTCGACAAACAGCCTCCCTAATTGAACTGCTAAGTCTGTTCAAGTCTGCTTCCACCAGCTCCTTGGAACATAGTGCATCGAAGAAATTACTAAGCTGAATCAATGCGATGACAATAGCTTCTGGCAAAATCCTACGCACCACTAACGGTAACAGTTTCTGTAGAATTAGATGGTAATCATGAGTTTTCAAGCCAGACACCTTACATGACTTTACGTCAACACATCTTCTTATATGGGAGGAAACCCCATCAGGCATCTTCACTCCATATAGAAATGCACACAAACTTTCGTCCTCCTTATCTAACTTGTACAAGGATGGTGGCAAGGTATACTCATCATTATTAATCATAGGATGCTGATCTAGTCGTATCCATAGATGCTCCATGTCAAGCCGGGCCTTCTCCCCGTCCTTACATTTACCTTCCAATTCAAGCAGAGTGCCGAATATGCTCTCGCATATATTTTTCTCAATTTGCATGACATCTAAATTATTCCTGATGAGCAAAGAAGACCAGTAAGGGAGCTCAAAAAAATACTCTTCTCCCTCCAGTTGTGCCATCTTTTGTCTTCATCGTGCTTCCTTTTTTTTGATGCTGTCGTCTTTCCAAATTTCACTTGTTCAAAACTTTCAAACTGCTCAAGTACCTGTGTACCAGTCAGTGGTACTGGTGCCTCCCTGGTTTCGACCTTGTTGTTGAAGCTGACCTTGTTGTTGCGCCATGGATGGTCCGGGGGCAAGAAACATCGATGTCCCATGTAGTAGTGTTTCCTCCCATGTTTCAACCACAAATACTCAGTATCTTTGTGGCAATATGGACATGCAAACTTTCCTTTCGTGCTCCAACCAGAAAGCATAGCATAAGCTGGGAAGTCATTAATTGTCCAAAGAAGAAGGGCATGCAATTTAAAATTCTTCCTAGTCCCTGCATCCCATGTTGTAACACCCTTTTCCCAAAGCTCCTTGAGCTCCAATATAAGGGGCCTCAAATATACATCAATATCCATTCTAGGAGATTTTGGACCAGGTATCAACATTGACAACAACCAGTTAGATTGTTTCTGACACAACCATGGAGGCAAATTGTAAGGTATTAGGATAACAAGCCATATGGAGTATGTAACATTTTGCATCCCAAAGGGATTGAAGCCATCAGAAGCAAGACCCAGCCTAATATTACGACCTTCCTCTGCAAACCAGCTATATTCTTTATCCACGTGCTTCCATGCCATTGAGTCAGTAGGGTGACGCATTTTTCCATCGTTGACCAATTCTTTGTTGTGCCACTACAATTCCTCTGATGTGCGCTTCGACATATACATTCTTTGCAGTCGAGGAATAAGAGGAAAGTAGTGTAGGATCTTAACTGGTAACCTCTTCTTAACAGTAGTAGCACCACCTGCACTGTCATTATCACAGGTTTTCTCTACAACTCTCCACCTTGACTCCTTACAAATGGGACATGTCTCCAGACTTGTATATTCCTCAAAAAATAACATACAATCATTCTTACATGCATGTATCTTGACATAGTCCAAGCCTTGGTCTCGAACCACCCTTTGCACTTTATCCAAGGAGTCAGGAAGACAATGGCCTTCAGGGAGAATCTTTGAAAACAGATTAAGTATGGCCTCCAACGCTGCGTTACTAATTCCATACAAGCACTTTATCTGAAAAAGTTCCACGATAAAAGAGACCTTAGTTGCATTTTTGCATCCTGGATACAATTCCTTCTTTGCCTGCTCTAATAGTTTCAAAAATATCTATGCATTCTTATTTGGCTCCTCAGCAACTATGATTTGTCCATGTATAGAGCCACTGATAATGTTTCTAATCAGAGTATTAGTGGCAGCACGGTCATCACATGCGTCTTCTTCGTCGTCTTCTCCAAAATAAGGTGTTGTTTCAGCTGTAGGTTGTGCATCTTCAGATTTAGCATTATTGAGATCAGGACTGACATCAAGATTCACACGACCCTCAGCTGATGAACTAGTTTGGCCTTCGATTTCATTATTGATGAAACAATCAGCAAACCCTCTATTCACTAAATGAATTTGAATCTCAAACAAGTTATGTCTGATCATGCATTGACACGAAGAGCATGGGCATGCAATAGATGCAAGACCTCGCGATGATGTGCCAAAGCTTTGAATAAAAGATCAGAAATTCCTCTTCCACACCTCTGAATGTCGAGGCAAGCGCATCCCAACTCCTATCTTTGTGTGATGCCATTAATCTGCATGCATGTTTGAAATGACCTAGAGATCACGATCTAGCAATATGCATATATATGCAGGGGAGATATATACGAGATCAAGACAATCATACCGGTGGTACCGCAGATGTTGATTGATGTCGTGGGTATACGCCTTCCGATCCAGACGGAGATCTAGACGTCGTGGAGGACCTGCGTTGCCCCCCGATGAGTCTATGCAGTTATTATATATGACATCTATATGCAATTGTATCAGACATGGAATTAGATCGGGTCTCGATCAAGGATGAGTCCCGATATGATCGGTGCTCTCCTGTAGGAAAAAAAAGCATGGCGATAGACAAATTTAAGTGCAAGCAAGGAAGACCTCGTTGCCATAAATCTGATACAATTGCAACGACTATGACAACTAGAGCAACCACAAAATTTCGTGGCAATACGTACATGATATTGCATCTTGAGGCAAGAAAGGAAGCAATAGCCCCCCATGTATTGCAACAACGCACCAAGAAATTTGCAACCCAAATCAGACGTTGCTATATTGCCGTTCAGAAGCAACCAACGCTAGTATGGTCACCATAGCACCTTTCTATTGCAACACACGACATGCTAATGCAACTCAGAAATGATGTAGCAGAATTCCCAACCAATTGCAACACAAAACTTAAAAATGGCTGCATTAGCGTCACCCTGTTGCAACACAAAAAATAAATATCGCAACACAATTTATGTGTAGTAATAGGCTCGCATATTACAACCAAATCACTGTTTCGGTGCCATAGAACCCCCCTATTGCACCCAAATTAGTGGTGATGCCTAAACATTTCGTGGCTATAGGGGAAAAGCCACGTAGTGACTGCTCCTAGCTATTTATGTCCACCATTACCAGCGATTCTTCTAAAGAATCTGCTACTGCTAACTCTTCTGGGGACTTTGCTGCTGCCATGGCTGACGTAAAGAGCCCCTACGCCCCCATCTCTGTCAATCCCACGTCCCCATGATGCTGGAACTCGGCTCCTCCTAAAGCAAGTGGAGCTCTTTCTTCAAGGCCATGTGCGGCACGTTTGGCCTCATAGGTCACATCGCCGGGACTCCTCCCCCAATCCCATCGACGCTGCTTGGCGCGAAGCAGACTGCTGCATTTTGCAGCTAGCTGTATGCCTCCGTCTCTATCTTGGATTTCACCATGGAAGATGATCAGACGACGCGCTAGCTTTGGATCGCCATTGAAACTCACTTCCAGGCTGTGGGCGTTTCTTATGCCCAATTAGAATAGATATTCTGCAAGCACACAGAATCACCGCTGTGGCACTTCACCTTGGAGTATTCCAGGGTATCACATTTTATCCTCAGGGAAGCACTATGGTAAAGAGTATCGTAAATCGATTGATAACCATACTAGCTTTATCGACCGACTGACTAGACGGGGGTAAGCCAGATAGGTAGTGAGATAAATGGCCAGGCAATGACCGAGTGACACACGGAGATTCTAAACCTTAGATAGGTAGAGCTGGGAGGGCAACGAGCGAGATAAGACACCTGATACACTTCTGAACTATCGAGCTAGCCTCTCTAGATCAGACTAAGCACCTAACTAGTTCTCGGGAAAGCAGAGCTTACTTCGGCGGCTGGAAAAGGAAGTACTTCAGAAAAGGATGAGAGGAGAGTCCAATGGCAACCTTCACTACTGCTATGAAAACACTCGAACGTGGTGGACTACAAAGGTCGGATAGGGCTGTCACCACCTACCGACTACCACAACAGTTCCGTGGGGTGGAACACACTTTCTAGCTAACACTAAGGTCAGACACCACGCCTGCACTTGGTGTTAGGATTTCTCACGAGGCCTTCGAGAGAAATCCCCCTCAACCTAGAGCACTAACTTGAGATACTCTAGTCCGGGCGAGAAAACCCGTAAGATAAGTTCCCGATTACTAAGAGAGATAACTTAGCCTAAGCTATTGGAAAACTTCCGTGCTCAAGCTGAACCTCAGACTTGAGTAAATAAAAGACTACAAAAAGAAAAGCTGAACTCCAAAAAGTAAAGAAGATAACTTATACTGATAAAGTCAAAAGAAAGATACAAGAGCTATACCAGACTTCCGACGACTTCGGAGTGCCGAGCAAGCTCGACTCGACTCTAACTCCCAAGCTACTAACCTACTCTAGAAAGTACAAGTGGAAGAGAAGAGCTCAAAATGGTGTGTGTCTTGAGTGATGGATGGTGCCTCCTTTTATAGCCTCCCAAGGTCGATACTGGCTGGTATTGCAGGTAGCGTCGATTGAAAGCAGGTATGACGGTTGTGCTTAGCTTCAACGCCAAGTACCAGCCTGAGAGGCTTCCAATGGGGCCGGCTGGCCTCCACTAGGTCAGCGATCCTGAGGATCCTACCACGTGGCCACCGACCTTCAGGCAGTGGCTTTGATTACTTCCTGGTGGCGGTTGACAGTTGGTCTCGCGTCAGTTTTGCAGTTGCTAGGCCGGCCGGCCTCCCTCTGGCCCATCTCACCCTCTGACTTGGCCGAGGCCTTGCTCTGCTCTTGAATATCCTCTAGGGAAGTGGGTTTCTGCAATCTTTGTGCTCTTGGGCTACCTTGTGAATCTTTGGATGAGTGTTGAGGCCTTTCGGTGTTTCCAGTTGAACCAAGGCCTAACGCTCGACTTAGAACCTCTTGATTGTGTCACATTGTCACTAGTTCGAAGCCAGGGCCTTGCCTGTGGAGGTGCCAGGCCGGCCGTCCTAGGAGAGGCCGGTCGGCCTGGGATTTTCCCCTTTTCTTCTCAATTTTGGTACACATAGTCCTGAAATCAAAACTCATCCAAAACTCGTGGAACTCGTTAGAATTAAACAAAATATGAATGGAACAAAGTGCAAAGCTCATATTATTTCCGAGAAGTTGATGGCTTAGAATGTGAAATTATGGCCATCAACACCCCCCAAGCTTAAACTTTTGCTCGTCCTCGAGTAGAGCCTAAACTGAGGCTCAGTGGATCAGGAGTTGCATCAATATTTACCCCCTTGCAGGTACCTTGTGCACAACATATTACTCTTCCTGTATGTACTTATGAAAAGTTGGCACATACCTAAGGTATTGGAAGATGCCCCGTATTCGTTTTTCATCCCTCGATCTTGAGCGGTTGTTGGACTGAACAACCTTCACCGGAATGTTCCCTGCTACCTGTTCAGGTTCCCAACTCGGATTTTTGCAAGAATTTTCAAAAGAGGTTCAGGTTTCCCAATGATACTCTTGAGTCGCTCAAAGTGTATGATCCTCACATATGGTCGAGAAATATGACCATCTTCTTCCTATCTCTAAGGCTGATATGTGGAGTTTATGGGTAGGAAGATGTATGCATACCTTTGGTTACCTGTATTGCTTAGCCGAAGGGTGATCCAAGCCAGAGTCGGTACTTTGCCAAATCCAGGTCTCATGGAACATGGGGTTTTTGGAGGGTATGAAGTGGATGGCTTCCCATTTGAATTTATTTGAACTCCATAATTTGCAACTTGAAATGGAGAGTGGACTTCTCTTTTTCTTTTCTCCTTCTTCTCTTTTTTTTAAGAAGATGACTCCACTCTCCTATGCTGGAATATCTTGAATTTCTCTCTTTGGAGTTTTGAATGGGGAAGCTTTTGTGAAATGAACTTGTGGTATATGAGATGGTGATTGCGGTGAGACATAACTGGCAAGAGTGGATGTCAATACTCGGAGTGAGTGACTGACAAGCCAGCTATGTTTGGGCTAGCAAATGGTGGATGTCTGTGGGATAAAGACCTGTAGGTGCAAGTACCATTCCCGAAGTGGATGCACCATTTGACAAAGCTCAAAGTAACTTCAGATAGATCAAATGGTTTATGCAATATAAGGCTCTAGATGGGTCATTTTTACCATGGGAAACCTTCACCAAAATTTTAGTTTTAAAAGAATTCCGAGGGGTTCCCTACTAGAGCAGCAGTTTAAATTCTGGTTTGGGCTATCTCGAATCCCGCAACAACTTAGACTTTCAGAAATTAAACTCATGCCTCCATTCAACCAAATTTTCAGTGGAATAATTATATGCCAACTAGTTCAGGTACTAGGAGAGTAAAAAGGTGTAAACGAGGCACATACATAGTTTAAACAGAGCAACTATTCATCATTTCCAAAATGAGAGCTTACACAGATTTCCACTCATATAATTTATTCAAAGCATGTAAATATTTTTGGGGTTTTTGTTTATAGATTATTTATTCATTACTACTGCTATATTTTTTTGTTTGTTTTTGGCATGGCTACTGAATGAAAAGAACAAGTGAGATGACTTACCTGGTGGTGTGACTCCCCCCAAGCTTCGATGAAGCTCAGTCCTCCTCATCGGAGTCCTGCTCTCCCTCGTCAGGGTCCTCATCATCGTCATTCTTGTTGTTCTCCTCCTTGTCGTCGTTGTTCTCCTGCTGGTATGGCTGGTGCTGCTGGTGCTGGTACGACTGGGACTGCTGATAGTCCAGCCCAAGGTGGATGAAGATGTTCGAGATGTCATACTGCAAGGTAGAGGTCAACCCCCAGCTTTCCTGGGTGAGCTGGGTGTTGTGTGTCATCGTGTCCTGCATCTCCTGCTATTGCGTCCCAAGAGTGCTGATGCGGTTCGAAAGGTCCGCGATACTCCGAAGAATCGGGTCCTCATAGTTGAAGCATGCCGGCGATGAGGGACCCATCTGTGGACCATAAGACGAATGCATACTTGCGGGGTAGTATGGTCCTTGTCCACCGGCGAATCTGCTCCTGCCGGTCTAGTACAAGTCATGGTTGTAATGACCGTACGCCTCCTCGAAGCTCATGTTCTTTGTGGATGGCCCCGGCTGTGCCGAGGCATGTCGTGAAGGACCTGCTTCGGCTTGTCCGTGCCGAATCCTGCTCCTCGTCTGTGGACCTGCAACACTCCGTCGTGCGGGTTCTCTTTTCTCCATCTGCAATGTTAGACTTTTCACCGAGTAGAGAGAGAGTCTCGGGCATGGAAGCTCGATCTCCCTATCGTACCCAGGTAACACATAAAGATTGAATTGCCTGGCCCTTCCTGCATCATGGGCCCTTGCACAAAATGCTCAAGACCGACCTCGTATCTGTACGCCTCCATCTCAGGCAAGAAGGTGACTTCGGCGCCCTCCATCGCTTTGACATACCTCGCCACATGGGTGACCAGTAGGGTTATGTCGATGGGACCTTTGGCCGTAATCATCTTCTGCCAATGAGCAAGCATGCTCTAGACGGGCGAGAAGCGAATCTTGTTCACCATAGCGTACAGACACTGCAGCTCAGGTGAGCTACAGAGGAGAAGGTCTGTGCGGGAATGCACAACCATGGTAAGCCACTTAGCAAGAAACCTCAGAGTAGGATTATGAATTGAAATTATGTTGTTCTTACTACTCACGGGTTCATTAGAAATTTCACTTCACCAAGAGCTGCCATCATACTGATAGCGCTCAACAAGTGTGTTGGGGTCTAAGATGCATCTTTTATTAAAGCCCAAAGCAACACTAAATTGTTGGAGAGTCATTTCGAATTGTTCGTTAAAGAACCGAAAGTAAACTTTAGTTTTAGTGCTGGTTTCTTCAACGGTAAGAGACATAAGAAACTCCATGGTCAAGAGGTGCGAACCTGGCTCGACGATGTCGGCGAAGTTCTCCTATCCGACAGCGGTGAAGGCTTGGTTCATGTCTTGCAGAAGCCCCGTCATGATGAGGAAGCGGGTTTCAAACCTCTTGGCATGGGCATAAGTTTGCCTCTTCAGCAGCTCGAGTGCTTGCCGCTCGTAGTCGTTCCTGAAGATGATATGCTCGACCATCGTCAAGATCCGGATGCGGAAGTGGCTGCGTGGGACTGCGTGGGAGTCGACCTACATGTTGTCCCGAGAAGATGAGCAACTCCGCGAGCTTCTCGACCTTCTCGAGAACGCCTTCTTAACCTTCACTTTTGTTCAGGTGATCATGATGCCTGCAAAAGGTTAGCACGAGCAATACCCGAAGGAAATAAGAAGTTAAGAGGAGGGTTAGCATTAGTCGCTAGTTGTTCTTGTGGGGCGTTGAACCACCACAAATGTTCAACGTTCAGCGAGCCATGAATTTATTACAAAGGGAAATATTTTTGTGTTTTCTGGTTTATGAACTTCACTAATTACTACTCAAATTTTGTTTTTAGGCGAGCTAGCACTTGAGTTCTTCTCCTAATCAACTCAAAAGAGATTAATTAGGCAAGAAACTCAAGGAAGGGAGAAGGGATTAGAGAGCTCGGGCTGGATCACGAATACCCGAGCTTCTGGTGCATCGAAGAACGTCGGGCTCACTGGCTTTTATAGCCATGCACAGAGGCCAGGCCGGCCGGCCTGGGGCAGGCCGGTCGGCCTCATGAGCGGCGTCCGTTGCTCCACATCGATGCTCTATTGCTTAGGCATGCAGGTATGGTGCTCCCCATCGGTGGTGACGGGACGTGGGTGGATGGCAGAGGCCGGCCGGCCCTGTTGAGGCCGCTCGACGTGCCTCTGCACCTTCCCATGCTCCCCCCTTTTCCCTTTGCTTCACCCATAATCAAAGTTGCCACCCCCTGCTGGTTCCTGACAGAAACAAAAGAGGTGGGGCCGGCCGGCCTAGAGTTCGGCCAAAAAAATTCGAATTTTTTTTTGTGAAGTTTTCTGATGCAAAACTTTCAAATTTTAAACATGGGATGGTTAAAATTCAAAACATGATTATGCAAGTTGAAAATATATTTATGCAAGGAGAAATTTAAACTATCCTATATGCAATGCAAGTGATGGATATGTGCCACGTACCTCATGGCAAGGGCTTGGGTTTTGAGTCAGGAGCCGGACTCTCCACTTCTTCAGTTCGTTTGTCGTCGCCGGATGGAGTCTTGGGCGATGACACCTTCTTCCACCACACTTTCTTCGGTGTGGGTTGCGCTTCGACCTTTACTTCCTGTGAGTC
This sequence comes from Panicum virgatum, assembly GCF_016808335.1. Taxonomy (NCBI): domain Eukaryota; kingdom Viridiplantae; phylum Streptophyta; class Magnoliopsida; order Poales; family Poaceae; genus Panicum; species Panicum virgatum. Next base: position 28,381,451 of record NC_053145.1, on the reverse strand, counting down.
CAGAAATTTCTTACGCTGGATTCAACGTTTGGCATTCTTCTGATTGTGAAGCTTGATTTGCTTCACTTCCTCTTGAAGTCGTACCTCCTCTTGAATCCGCAGATTCTCCACGAATGCAATGAGGGCTTCAATATTCGGAAGCGATGGTTTCTTTGACTCTTTCTCGGGTTTCTTCTTCCTTGACTTGGTTGCATTGTTCGACCTTCGGTTTGAAGGCGAACTTCTCCTGCTGACCATTGATGTTGAGCTGGATTTCTCCAGCCCCGACATCAATATGGGCGTTTAATGTACTCAAGAACGGCCTGCCCAAGATGAGCGGTGTCTTGGTGTAACACCCTAATTTAATTTTTAGCTTTAATAATAAATTTAATTGGCTTTACTTAAATTTCTAAGGTTTATTGTGCTTAGTCTTGCATTTAATCTAATTTTTGTTCCACAAGTACTTAAAATTTATTTTAGGACAAATTTGTTGTTGCATTCATGCCGGTGCATTGCTCTTTTTGTTTGAGTGCTAGGGTTTTGAATTCAAATGTAAATTTGAATTCGAATAGATTTAGTTTGAGTAGTTTGAGTTAGAAAGGAAAAGGAAAGGAGGAGAAAATAGAAACCCCAACCGGGCCTAAAACTCAACTCCAACCCAACACAGCATCAGACCGGCCCATGGCCCACTCCCCTTTTCCCCAGCCCAAAACCAGCAACCCAACCCAACCCGTTTCCTTTTTCTTCCCTGCGGCCCACCTCTCCCGCTCAGCCCAGCTCGGCCCAGTGCAGGACCTGCTCCCCTCCGTCACCTCGCATCAGCCCAGCAAACCTCGGCACAAGCGTCTTCCCCGCGGCCTAGCTGCCTCCTGTTCGCCTGGCCGACTCCCGCGCCTCAGCTCCGCTTCGCCAGCGCGCCGCTCACCCAAAGCTGACAGCTCCGGCCCACCAGTCCGCGCTCACCCGACCTCACAGCACTCTCACTCGCGCAGGCCCACCAGTCAGTTGCACGTCGCCCCCAAGCACCCGTCGCCGTTTGTCATTCCCCTCTGACTACCAGCCCGGGCCCGCTTGCCAGACCCATCCTCCCCGCACCAGCTCGCGCTCGAGATCACCGGCGAAACTGCCATGGATCCCCTTCCTCAACTGCGCCCCGAGATCCCCGGCGCCCCTTTAAATGCCCCCCTGCGACCCCGTTTCCCCATCCTTGCCCCGCAGCACCACGCCCAAACCCTAGCCGCCGCGGCACCACAGCTCCGCTGCGCCGAGTCCCCTGCACCACCGTGGTCCGGCCGCTCCGCCGCGCCTCTACCACCAATAACCCCCACAGGAGCTTCGCCTGAGCACCAGGGACCTCTCCGAGCTTGCTGCCCCAGTCCCGGACCACGCCATCGCCGGAATCGAGCCAGACTTCAACTCCGGTGAGCTCGGACCGCCATGGCGATTCCATGCCACCGGAGCACCTCGGACCGCCCTGACCACCGTGATTCCTTCACAGGATCTCCTTGAGTCGAGCCGTGGGACTATCAGGCCCGAAGAAGCCCTGCTCCGACTTCACCCCGAGCTCCGCCCCAAACGCCACCGCGCAACCTCGTTGCCAGCTTCCCTGCGACACCTCTCCGTCCAATTCCTTGCTCGGTGAGCACCAGAGTCCCCCCTGCTCCTTTTTTGTTAGGTTTTAGGGCCCCTGGTACACCCTAGGTGCCCAGGCACCGCGCTCCGGCGAACTCTGTCACCGCCGAGCCGCCCTTGCCGTCGAGAAGCCCTCTCCAAGCCCCGCACCGCCTGTCCAGGCCCACCTGTGCCTTACCCGTGCCACGCTCGTGGTCTAGGACCCAAATCTGAGTTGAATTAGGCCCCGGAACACCGTTAACGGTGTTCTCCGACGAAGCCCAAAACAAGTTCTGGCCGCACGATCTCCATCGGACGGCCCAAAACAAACCCAACCCGAGTCAACTGAGGCAAATACCGGTCAGCGCCTGGCATTTTTTCTAAAGACCCCCCCCCAGTTTTCCTAGAATCAACCCGCGCTCCGTCCAGTTCAAAAGAAACTCCAACCAGGCCCAGTTTTTAGCTTTTAGACCCCTGACTTTCTTTGTTTTTGTACCCACCGTCCAGACTGGTAGATTTTGCAAGTTAGACCCCAGAACTAATGTTTAATTATGTTTTAGTCCTCGGTTTTGACCAGAAACCCCCTGGAACTCCAGTTTCTTACAAATAGGTCCCTAGAACTTGTTTTTGGCCTAGATTTTGTGTTTTAGCTCCGTTTTAGGTGTTCTTTATATCCACGGGATCGTTGTAATGCATAGAATAGTTTTAGACTAGTTTAGTGTGCTGTTTTTATGTATTGATGTACTGTTTCTTAGTTTTTGCTATTGTTTGCTTGTATGTTTATGTTGTGTGTCTTGCTTTTGGCCATGTGTTCGTGAGTAGACGCTGATCCATCTGAGGAGCCCTAGTACCAGTACCAGGAGCCAACTTCTGAGCATTTTGAGTAGCAGAAACAGTTTAGGAAGGCAAGTATAACATGAACCCCACCTATCACTTTTAAATACAATTTCATACTGCATTTTAATACTGTATGCCTATAAGGATTTCCTAGCCACTTTATATCCTTTATATATATCCTTTGGGTTGCATTTTGGTTAGTTGTACTAGGTGCCACGCTATAACACACTTGGTCCTTTTTAATTAATTTGATTAATGGTATATGTAACTTAATTCTGGGAGTGGCCCGTTTGAGGGGCTCACGTCTCGTTATAAAATGGTTTTGTTAGAAACATGGTTTAGGGGGCCAGCACGGTGCTTACTGCTGGGTTGGCCACTCTCCATAAGGACCGGTTCATAGAGTGACAACCTAGGACAACAGCGCTACCACAAGACTGGAATGGGACGGTCTTGGCTTACTCATTAGGTCATTTTGGTTCGGGAGTAACTTACTGACGGGGCAGGAGGGGTGGTGAGCTTCAATGGTCCCCAGGCTACAAGGCTTGGTCTACGTATCCCTCGAGGTGGTCACCATTGGTGCAGAGCCTGATTCCTTAGCGGTTACACCTTACCAACGTGTCCTTTGTAACGGCATCGTAGTGAGTTTGCTAGTCATCTCACCTAAGGAAATGTGATGAACAACTAGCGTAGCTCACGACTTGTGGGTAAAGATGTGCAACCTCTGCAGAGTGTAAAACTGGTATACTAGCCGTGCTCATAGGTCATGAGCGGCCCAGATCCTCCTTTTGATTAGTGGGGTTATCTCCTTCCGACGAGGGGGGTGCCTCTCGGGGTTACCTTGGTGGTTTCGGTTTGGTTCTTAGTAGTATCATAATTAATTTTGGTTAATTACTATGTAACTGGGTTTATGGTAATTCATCCACTTGTAGTAAATAGCTTTAATAAAATTTTGCCAAGATTAAAAGCTAATGCAGTTGAGTCAGCCAACCCTAGAGCCTCATAGTTTGTGTTATACTTGTTGAGTACAAGTTGTGTACTCACACTTGCCTTCCCTACTCTTTTTCCTCTTGTCCTTTTTGGGTACATTCTACTGCTGCTCAGTTCCTGCCGACGCGACGGAGTTCACTCAGAGCTACCAGGACTACGAGGACTTCTAGGTGTTCGCCTCCCAGTCGACGTCCCTGTGGTGCCCAGCTTCCGAGAGGCTTTGCTATGTTTTTTTACATTTCCGCTTACTCTCTATCAGACATTTGGTCATTATTGTAATAAATAACATTCGTACTCAATTTATTATATCTTTTTACGTGATATGTGATGTGATATACTGTTCATTCTGTTGAATATATGTGTGACTTGATCCTGGCACGTATATGATTGCTCGGTTTATGTCCTTTTATAAACCGGGTGTTACAGAGTGGTATCAGAGCTATATCGACTGTAGGACGAAAGCCTAGATAGAACTGGTCGAGTTTTAGGTCTCCTTCTCTCTAGCCTTGTCTGCTGAAACTATTTTGCTATTATATTCCTTGAATTCTAAGATTTTTACTCGTCTTGCCTTGATTTTTCTCTATAGAATAGTTTCCGTAGATTCTGGCTTGAAGAAAGTCGTTTGACCATCACAGGTATAAGCTAGATGACCCCTTTATAATAGCACGATAGCACGTTCTGTGACGCGATGTGTTAGTCGAGTCGTATGTTAAACTCGGCTAAGTTGTGAAATTTGTATGCTTGTTATTATGCTACATGTTTGATTTGGATTTTTTAATGATTGCGTAGTTTAGTAGTTAAATTTTGTTTAACGAAAATCAGTCTTAAGTTAAAGTTAATTAAATAATAAAATGAGTTAGATCGTTGGGGGTAAAACCATCCACTCTATCCTCTCTACCTTATCATGCATTGGGTTTCTGTCTTGTTGAGAAGAAGGATAGCGCGAAGAGAAGGTGATATCCAGAGATTCACCGACGAGGACGTCTGTTTCTATAAGGGGGTATGGATGTGACACCCCGGCCTACAGATAGTACTGGAGAGTTTGAGAATCTCTCAAATGAGACAGAAGAGTTATGCTATAGTTCCTTTTCTCGGAGTTATGTAACACCCATCTGGAGTTAGCAGCAGAGATGCCTGCGCAGTGTTGTCTAAATAAGATAGAACTTTAAATAGTGGGGTTTTTCTCTCTTCCTTGACCTTACTAACCTATGTTTCCTCTTTACCCAGTTCAGATGTTAACAAAACAAAAAGACCTCGGAGACAGTGCAATGGGTGATGGTGTTCATGCAACAGTTTCCGTAGAGCAGCCGACAACGGTACAAGATCAGTCCTCACAAACAACATACCAACCGAAGAATGGTGAGAAAGCTTGCCCGTGCTGCCAATTCTATGGCATTCCTTGTCGTCAAGCTCGTGTGACTGAAGATAAAGCCACAACTAGGAGGAACCAGAGGTTGTTCTCCGGTACAAAGAGAAAGAGGTCTCCTCAAAAGCAGCTAGCAGAGGATTTCCTTTTCCCTGATTGTCCATCGGTCGATAAGCTACAGACCATCCAGAAGAGGAAGGATCCTGAGTGCTCTAGAGATACACAGGTCAAGAACAAAGCACTCTATGATTATGTTGATGGGTTGACTATCACCATGAATGTGATTCAGCCAAGTGGTCGCAAGGAGTCCCAAGAGCAAGCAGCAGAAATAATGCAAGATGGGATGTTAAGTTCACAGGGAGGTCAACCAAGTAGTGCCATTCACCTCCACCGCAAGGGCTACAAATGCGGACAAAAAGGTCATTATGCTAAAAGTTGTCCACAGAAGCGCCTTTCACCGGCTCCACGGCAGGCAGGACAGCAGAGGCGCCCAGCCCAACCCAGGGCGCCACGACAGGGGAAGGTGAACCATGTGACAGCCGAGTCAGCGGCCGAGTCTCCGAACGTGGTTATTGGTACGTCCATGGTCAACTCATATCCAGCTACGGTGCTTTTTGATACTGGTGCTACGCATTCCTTTATTTCACAGTCTTTTGTCGAGCATCATGGTATTCGTACTAGCACATTAAAGAGGTGCATGTTAGTATCTTAACCTGGAGGACAATTGAGGTCTCATATCTTCTGCCCCAGAGTCAGTGTTTCCATAGGGAGGGTAAAATTTAGTGCAAATCTGATGGTGATAGACACCAAGGGTATTGATGTGATTCTGGGAATGGATACTCTTGCAAAGTGGGGAGTCAGAATTGATTGTGCTCAGTAGTCAGTTCACTTGTCAGCATCTGATGGCCAAGAGGTGACAGTCAGTGCTACAGAGCCTTCTGGTTTTCTTCATCAGATGGAGGCTAGACCCACCGATGGTATTCGCGTGGTGTCTGAATTCCCGGATGTCTTTTCGGAGGACTTGGCAGAAGAAGGAAGAGGAGTTGATGAAGACCTATCCTGATCTCTTTGCTAGCCAGCCCAGAATCTCGGGACGAGATTCCTGTAAGGGGGTAGGATTTGTAACACCCTAATTTAATTTCAGCTTTAATAATAAATTTAATTGGCTTTATTTAAATTTCTAAGGTTTATTGTGCTTAGTCTTGCATTTAATCTAATTTTTGTTCCACAAGTAATTAAAATTTATTTTAGAACAAATTTGTTGTTGCATTCATTCGGTACATTGCTCTTTTTGTTTGAGTGCTAGGGTTTTGAATTCAAATGTAAATTTGAATTCGAATAGATTTAGTTTGAGTAGTTTGCGTTAGAAAGGAAAAGGAAAGGAGGAGAAAATAGAAACCCCAACCGGGCCTAAATCTATACTCCAACCCAACACAGCATCGGACCGGCCCATGGCCCACTCCCCTTTTCCCCAGCCCAAAACCAGCAACCCAGCCCAACCCGTTTCCCTTTTGTTCCCTACGGCCCACCTCTCCCGCTCAGCCCAGCTCGGCCTAGTGCAGGACCCGCTCCCCTCCGTCACCTCGCATCAGCCCAGCAAACCTCGGACAAGCGTCTTCCCCGCGGCCCAGCTGCCTCCCGCTCGCCTGGCCGACTCCCGCGCCTCAGCTCCGCTTCGCCCGCGCGCCGCTCACCCAAAGCTGACAGCTCCGGCCCACCAGTCCGTGCTCGCCCGACCTCGCGGCACTCTCGCTTGCGCAGGCCCACCAGTCAGTTCCACGTCGCCCCCAAGCACCCGTCGCCGTTTGCCGTTCCCCTCTGACTGCCAGCCCGGGCCCGCTTACCAGACCCATCTTCCCCGCACCAGCTCGCGCCCGAGATCACCGGCGAAACTGCCGGGGATCCCCTTCCTCAGCTGTGCCCCGAGATCCCCGGCGCCCCCTTTAAACGCACCCCCTGCGACCCCGTTTCCCCCATCCTTGCCCCGCAGCACCACGCCCAAACCCTAGCCGCCGCGCCGCCACAGCTCCGCTGCGCCGAGTCCCCTGCGCCACCGTGGTCCGGCCGCTCCGCCGCGCCTCTACCACCAATAACCCCCACAGGAGCTTCGCCTGAGCACCAGGGTCCTCTCCGAGCTTGCTGCTCCGGCCCCGGACCACGCCATCGCCGGAATCGAGCCAGACTTCAACTCCGGTGAGCTCGGACCGCCATGGCAATTCCACACCGCCGGAGCACCTCGGACCGCCCTGACCACCGTGATTTCCTTCACAGGACCTCCCTAAGTCGAGCCGTGGGACTATCAGGCCCGGAGAAGCCCTGCTCCGACTTCTCCCCGAGCTCCGCCCCAAACACCACCGCGCAACCTCGTCGCCGGCTTCCCAGCGACACCTCTCCGTCCAATTCCTTGCTCGGTGAGCACCAGAGTCCCCCCCTGCTCCATTTTCGTTAGGTTTTAGGGCCCCTGGTACACCCTAGGTGCCCAGGCACCGCGCTCCGGCGAGCTCTGTCGCTGCCGAGCCGCCCTCGCCGTCGAGAAGCCCTCTCCGAGCCCCGCACCGCCTGTCCCGGCCCACCTGTGCCTTACCCGTGCCACGCTCATGCTCTAGGACCCAAATCCAAGTCGAATTAAGCCCCAGAACACCATTAACGGTGTTCTCCGATGAAGCCCCGCCGCGGGAGCACATCGCCGGCGAGTTTCGCCGCCACCCCGTGAGCCATCAAGTTCTGGCCGCACGATCTCCATCGGATGGCCCAAAACAAACCCAACCCGAGTCAACTGAGGCAAATACCGGTCAGCGCCTGGCGTTTTTTCTAAAGACCCCCCCAGTTTTCCTAGAATCAACCGTGCTCCGTCCAGTTCAATAGAAATTCCAACCAGGCCCATTTTTTAGCTTTTAGACCCCTGACTTTCTTGGTTTTTGTACCCGCCGTCCAGACTGGTAGATTTTGCAAGTTAGACCCCAGAACTAAGGTTTAATTACATTTTAGTCCTCGGTTTTGCCCAAAAACACCCTGGAACTCCAGTTTCTTACAAATAGGTCCCTAGAACTTGTTTTGGCCTAGATTTTGCGTTTTAGCTCCGTTTTAGGCGTCCTTATATCCACGGGATCGTTGTAACGCGTAGAATAGTTTTAGACTAGTTTAGTGTACTGTTTTTATGTATTGATGTACTGTTTCTTAGTCTTTGCTATTGTTTGCTTGTATGTTTATGTTGTGTGTCTTGCTTTTGGCCATGTGTTCGTGAGTAGACGCTGATCCATCTGAGGAATCCCAGTACCAGTACCAGGACCCATCTTCTGAGCATTTTGAGCAGCAGGAACAGTTTGAGGAAGGCAAGTATAACATGAACCCCACCTATCACTTTTAAATACAATTTCATACTGTATTTTAATACTGTATGCCTATAAGGATTTCCTAGCCACTTTATATCCTTTATATATATCCTTTGGGTTGCATTTTGGTTAGTTGTGCTAGGTGCCGCGCTATAACACACTTGGTCCTTTTTAATTAATTTGATTAATGGTATATGCAACTTAATTCTGGGAGTGGCCCGTTTGAGGGGCTCACGTCTCGTTATAAAATGGTTTTGTTAGAAACATGGTTTAGGGGGCCAGCACGGTGCTTACTGCTGGGTTGGCCACTCTCCATAAGGACCGGTTCATAGAGCGACAACCTGGGACAACAGCGCTACCACAAGACTGGAATGGGACGGTCTTGGCTTACTAATTAGGTCATTTTGGTTCGGGGGTAACTTACTGACGGGGCAGGAGGGGTGGTGAGCTTCAATGGTCCCCAGGCTACGAGGCTTGGCCTGCGTACCCCTCGAGGTGGTCACCATCGGTGTAGAGCCTGATTCCTTAGCGGTTACACCTTACCAACGTGTCCTTTGTAACGGCATCGTAGTGAGTTTGCTAGTCATGTCACCTAAGGAAGTGTGATGAACAACTAGCATAGCTCACGACTTGTGGGTAAAGATGTGCAACCTCTGCAGAGGGTAAAACTGGTATACTAGCCGTGCTCACGGTCATGAGCGGCCCAGATCCTCCATTTGATTAGTGGGGTTATCTCCTTCCGACAAGGGGGGTGCCTCTCGGGGTTACCTTGGTGGTTTCGGTTTGGTTCTCAGTAGTATCATAATTAATTTTGGTTAATTACTATGTAACTGGGTTTATGGTAATTCATCCACTTGTAGTAAATAGCTTTAATAAAATTTTGCCAAGATTAAAAGCTAATGCAGTTGAGTCAGCCAACCCTAGAGCCTCATAGTTTGTGTTATACTTGTTGAGTACAAGTTGTGTACTCACACTTGCCTTCCCTACTCTTTTTCCTCTTGTCCTTTTTGGGGACATTCTACTGCTGCTCAGTTCCTGCCGACGCGAGGGAGTTGACTCAGAGCTACCAGGACTACGAGGACTTCTAGGCGTTCGTCTCCCAGTCGACGTCCCTGTGGTGCCCAGCTTCCGAGAGGCTTCGTTATGTTTTTTTACGTTTCCGCTTACTCTCTATCAGACATTTGGTCATTATTGTAATAAATAACATTCGTACTCGATTTATTATATCTTTTTACATGATATGTGCTGTGATATACTGTTCATTCTGTTGAATATACGTGTGACTTGATCCTGGCACGTATATGATTGCTCGGTTTATGTCCTTTTATAAACCGAGTGTTACACTTGGCATCGACTTCCATGTCGAGCACAACGAAGTCGACGGGAATAAAGAAATTCTGGATTTTCACCGGGATATTCTCTGCTATTCCCGCGGGATAGAGGACCATTTGATCCGCTAGCTGCAAACGCATGGTAGTAGGCGCAAGTGCATGATGGTTAAGTTTGTCATAAACTACCTTGGGCATGACACTGACGCTTGCTCCCAAGTCGCAGAGGGCATTGGAGAAATGTTGTGCCCCGATCGAGCAATTGATGGTGGGGCAGCCTGGGTCTTTCTTCTTCACCAGGAGAGGATCGAGTATAGAAGCACTACACTCTTCCGTTAACTGCACGACCTCAGTGGTGGGCAGCGTCCGCTTGTTTCCAAGAATATCTTTGATATACTTGGCATACGTGGGTACCTGCATAGCATCAAGAAGTGGTATATTGACATATAACTTCTTGATTACCTCGACGAACTTGCCGAATTATTCGTCGGCCACTGGCTTCCTTATCCGCTCTGGAAACAGTAAGACAGTTGTGTCGTGATAGTCCCGTGAAGTTCTCGGGGGTTCCACGGGGTCTTCCTGGGTAGCAGGTGTGTTGGAGTCGACGGCCTCCTCCTGCTATTCGTCTTCATTGTCGGTACCGCTAGCGGTTACGGTCTTCCATTGCTTTCCTGCATACTTTGGGAAAGGTGGCTCTTGCGTGGACTTACCACCACGCGTGATCACCACACTAACATTTTCCTTTGAGGGCACTTCCGGTTGCCCGGGCAGTTTCCCTGCGTTGGTGTTAGGACATGAAGATGCAAGCTGAGCTACTTGGGTTTCTATCATCTTGTTAAAGCTTAGTTGATTCTTGATAACAGAATTAAATCCCTCTAATTGTGCAGCCATAGATTCTAGAATCTTGTCACTAGCAAGGAATTTCCTACTAATATTATCATTTATTTGTTTCTGGCCGTACACTAGGTCTTTTAATGTGGGCTGAAAACTGTTATTGAAATTCGTACCTTGTTGTTGACTGAAGGGGAGGATGGGCTTGGAGTTCCAACCCTGCTGAGAACGAAATCCTGAGTTGGGATTGTTGTTGCTCCCAACGAAGTTTGCGTCCTCTTGAGTTAATGGGCACGAAGTGCCCCAAGTGCCCAGTCTCGCCACATGTTTCACATGTCAGACGAGACTCCGAAACTTGATTAACCTCCTGGTGCGGAGATTCCAGCTTCTTCATAAGAAGTTCCAACTTGGCAGCTAACATGTCGACCGTGTCGATCTGATGCGCGCCCCTGGGACGGGCTGGCTACCTTTCTCCTTTCCAACTTTGGATGGAAGCTATCTTGTCAATCAGCACCTTTGCTCCCGCGATGTTGAGAGAAAGGAAAGAATCACCCGCATCTGCGTCAACGTGGTCTTGGGCTTGCTGATTCAGGCCATGGAAGAAGTTCTGAATAATCAGCCACTCTTCTATGCCGTGGTGTGGGCATGCTTGTATGTACTCCTGGAGATGCTCCCAGACTTCAGGGATGGTCTCATCCGGCAACTGCTGGATTCCGGTGATCCTATTCCGGAGGGCATTGGTCTTGCCCACTTGAAAGTACTTGGCTAGGAATGCATTTGAACAAGCTTCCCATGTTGTGAAAGCTTCCTTGTTGGAGTAGAACCACGTCTTCGCCTTCCCGAGCAGTGAGAACGGGAATAGGTGAAGACGGACGTCATCCAGAGTAGTTCCTCTGGGGTTGATGGTGCTACTCACCTCCAGGAAGTTCTGGAGATGGGCATTGGCATCCTCGGATGCCTTTCCGCAGAACGTACTTGCTTGGACCATGTTCACGAGTCCAGTCTTCAGCTCAAAGCCATCATTGTCGGCTTGGTTAGCATTCAGTCCAGTAGGAATGTGACTGATGGACGGGGCGGAAAACTGACGGAGAGTCTTCGCCATGGATGAGGATGCTGAGGTGGAAGGTGAACTGATAGGCCAAGTGAGCTTTTTCTGAGGTGGGACGACGCGGCGTCTCACAATTCTCCCAATTCTTTCTGGATTTGGGTGGAAGTTACTTGGTAGGTCGAAACCGGTCATGCACTGCTCTGCATCGATCAAAAGATGGAGAGAGCAATGATAAGCCAGCTAGGGTTAGCGGCAACAAACTAGTATAGTTTATCAAACTATCTACGATATCTTTAGCCAATTGCTTCCCCGGCAACGGCGCCAGAAATGCTTGTTGGCATTTCTTATGCCTGATTAGAATAGATATTTTGCAAGTGCACAGAATCACCATTGTAGTACTTGACCTTGGAGTATTCTAGGGTATCGTATTTTATCCTTAGGAAAGCACTATGGTAAAGAGTATCGTAAATCGATTGATAACCGTACTAGCTTTATCGACCGACTGACTAGACGGGGGTAAGCCAGATAGGTAGTGAGATAAATGGCCAGGCAATGACCGAGTGACACACGGAGATTCTAAACCATAGAGAGGTAGAGCTGGGAGGACAACGAGCGAGATAAGACACCTGATACACTTCTGAACTATCAAGCTAGCCTCTCTAGATCAGACTAAGCACCTAACTAGTTCTCGGGAAAGTAGAGCTTACTTCTGCGACTAGAAGAGGAAGGACTTTAGAAAGGGATGAGAGGGGAGTCCAACGGCAACCTGCACTACTGCTATGAAAACACCCGAATGTGATGGACTACCAAGGACGGATAGGGCTGTCACCACCTACCGACTACCACAATGGTTCCGTGGGGTGGAACACACTTTCTAGCTAACACTAAGGTCAGACACCACGTCTGCACTCGGTGTTTGGATTTCTCTCGAGGCCTTCGAGAGAAATCCCCCTCAACCTAGAGCACTAACTTGAGATACTCTAGTCCGTGCGAGAAAACCCGTAAGATAAGTTCCCGATTACTAAGAGAGATAACTTAGCCTAAGCTAAAGGAAAACTTCCGTGCTCAAGCTGAACCTCAGACTTGAGTAAATAAAAGACTATAGAAAGTATAGCTAAACTCGGAAAAGTAAAGAAGATAACTTATATTGATAAAGTCAAAAGAAAGATACAAGAGCTATACCAGACTTCCGAAGACTCCGGAGTCCCGAGCAAGCTCGACTCGACTCTAACTCCCAAGCTACTAACCTACTCTAGAAAGTACAATTGGAAGAGAAGAGCTCCAAATGGTGTGTGTCTTTGTTGACGGTCACTAACGACCCATTTTGACTGTCAACTATCGTATGCAGGTGTCATATCATATGAAGTCGGGTCCGCCTTAGTTCTTCTCTTTACTCAAGGATGAACAAAGAACTAAGTGTGGGGGATCTTGTTGACGGTCACTAACGACCCATTTTGACCATCAACTATCGTACAAAAGTCGAGCATCAGAAGAAATAAATGTTAGCATAGGATGTTTACTTGACGAATTCCATAGATGCTGGTCTGAGAATGTGTGCAGGTGAATTTGGGCTTAAATTGCATGTGACAAGCATATTATCCAATGCATAAATTCCTGGGCCAAGCACAAGCAAGGCCAAAGGTCAAAAGGGCCCACTTGGCAGCTGCACATGAGAGAGAGACGCAGCCCATACACAAGGAGACACGTCATCGATCCGAGGCAACACCTTCTTGACAAATCAGACATGTTCATGAGGATCCATGGGCCCACCAGAGCACCAAAACCGACTCAAGACAGGCCCTTACCCATATACATGGCATGGGGGCCCACCTAGCAGTCTTCTGACCAAAGGCCGAGGCAAACTGGGCCAGCCCAAGGCCGACCGACCAACCAGGTCGCCCGACCTGGTGGTGGCAGCCCACGGGCCCCAACGCCTCTCAGAAGACACGTGGCGAGGTGTGGTTGGTCCCCAATGGCGGTTTGGCTCATTTCCCGAGGTGTGGCGAGCTCGCTCCTATAAATACAAGGGGAGGGGGTGAGAATGAAGACACACACCACACACCACACCATCTCTTCTCTTGAGTCCTCACTTGAGGTGTAGAGTTATCTTAGGGAGTTAGGAGTAGAGGTACTCAGGAGGGGCTCCGGTAACGGCACTCTTCTCCAAATGGTACCTCTACGAGAGTGAGGGAGATAGTTGGGGGATGTGCCGGGCTTGTCGGCGCTCTTCTCCGCTTGTACCTCGACGGATGCTTATTCGGTTGTAAGTATTCGAGACTTTCTTTGTTTATTTAGAATTAGAGTTTAGATCGCAAGTTATCATCTCTGTCTTATATTAGATGATGTGTATGCTATCGAGTAGCATTTGACTCTAGAGTGGGTCCGGATAGAAAAGTATAACCCTGATCGCCTCTAGAGTTAGTAGGGAAAGGCGTAGACGTGGTGTCTAGGCTGGACTATACCACTCAGTTGTCTGATAGTCCCATGGTTTATAGAGGTAGCCGGCAGGTGGTGACAGCCCTGTTGGAGCCTTTTAGAAATTCTCCACGTTCGGATATCAGATAGAGCACATATTGGAGCTATCGGCTTGTATAAGCCGGTCGATACCTTTAGCTCGAAGTATAACGGCGACGTGATCTCTTCTTCTAAACATAGATTCTAGATCTTAGAAAGTCCTCTCTTTCCTATCCTCTTACACCAGTGTGTGTGTCCTTGGACTATCTGAACCCGTAGATAGTGTACTCACGTTCCCTAGTGGGGTACGATACCCTGGAATACTCTTCGGTGAAAGCTACAGCGGTATCCGTGCGCTTGAGGATTCATTCGTGACGTTACAAAATACCAACAAGCTTTCTGGCGACGTTGCCGGGGAACGGCAGCTACATTATCTTCGGACTCAGTCGTCCTCGTATCTTTTTCCTTTTCTTTCCTTCTACCTTTACCCCCGCTACCCTTGGAGTAGCTATCCTTTCCCTAGCTCTCTACCCCAATTTGTGAGTTCTCTGAGCCATTACCATCTTCCTCATCTAACCATGAACTCGACCCTGGCTTTATAGCCATGGTTCGGAAGCGACCCTTCTCGGGAGAAATTCATGAAGACCCCTATGAGCATTTGCAATAATTCGAGGAACTGTGTTCGGGTCTTGAAATCCTAGGCATGACACAGGAAGCCTTGCGGTGGGAATTGTCCCCCTTCTCTCTTATAGAGAAGGCGGAGCAATGGTACACCCGCAGGATAGGAAATATGAGCGGTGATTGGGAGGAACTTCGAGATGACTTTTGTTACTCTTTGTCCCTCATCGAACGCTTAGACTCCCTATCGACCGACATCCTCGATTTTGAGCAATTAGAGAAGGAGTCCTTAGGTGCAGCATGGGCTAGATTCTCACGCCTTTTGGCATCTATCCCAGACATATCTATACCCGATGAAGTATCGTTGGAAGTTTTCTACTTGGGTTTAGACATGGAAACTGCCCTGGAGCTTGACGACGCCAGCGGAGGATGGTTCTTACACACAACACACACCACACACCACACCATCTCTTCTCTTGAGTCCTCACTTGAGGTGTAGAGTTGTCTTAGGGAGTTAGGAGTAGAGGTACTCAGGAGGGGCACTGGTAACGGCGCTCTTCTCCAAATTGTGCCAGGCTTGTCGGCGCTCTTCTCCGCTTGTACCTCGACGGATGCTTATTCGGTTGTAAGTGTTCGAGACTTTCTTTATTTGTTTATTTAGAATTAGATCCTAGATCGCAAGTTAGCATCTTTGCCTTATATTAGATTATGTGTATGCTAGCGAGTAGTATTTGACTCTAGAGTGGGGCCCGGATAGAAAAGGATAACCCTGATCGCCTCTAAAGCTAGTAGGGAAAGGCGTAGACGTGGTGTCTAGGCTGGACTATACCACTCAGTTGTCTGATAGTCCCATGGTTTGTAGAGGTAGCCGGCAGGTGGTGACAGCCCTGTTCGAGCCTTTTAGTAATCCTCCACATTCGGATATTGGATAGAGCACATATTGGAGCTACCGACTTGTATAAGCCGGTCGATACCTTTAGCTCGAATAACGGCGACGTGATCTCTTCTTCTAGGCATAGATTCTAGATCATAGAAAGTCCTCTCTTTCCTATCCTCCTACACCAGTGTGTGTGTCCTTGGACTATCTAAGACTGTAGATAGTGTACTCACATTCCCAGTGGATATGATACCTTGGAATACTCTTGGGTGAAAGCTACAGCAGTATCCGTGCGCTTGCGGATTTTATTCGTGACGTTACAAAGTTCCAACAAGCTTTCTGGCGCCGTTGCCAACCATAGTGAACCTCGCTGGGAGGAATCCATGTTGAGCCATGAGAATCTCTCAACACCCCGAATCTGAGCCTTCATCTTCCACATCCCAATATTCGTCTGTTGAGCCCTCTCCCGAACCACGAACACCGAAGGAAGAAGAAATTCAACCTTCGGAGTTCTCTTGCCGATTCGAGGACGATCCTTCGGGAAACATCCAAAATCCCTCAAATCATCTTAGGCACGAGGAGCCTATGAAATCAATGTGTCTTTATGAGACCCTCGATAAAATTTTCCGCCATACACCCGCAATCGACTGGTCAAAGGAGGCAAAGCGTGCTCCCGAAGAAATTCGGATTAGCCCAACCTCTGCAACCATCCCTTGTTCTATGAAAGGAAATATCGTTGAACCTCTTCATGACCCTGCTGCTGAGGTTTGCATTTTACCCGAGTGCCTTTTGGATACTCTTGTGGGTAACAAGCCTTTAACCCCGACCGACAAATACTTTAAGAGTCCATCCGAACTGTACTTTGAATGTTGGGGGATTGCAAGGGACGTGCCTATCACCATAGACAAAATCGAGGTGCGATTAGATTTTCAAATCTACGACATTCTCGATTTTGATCTTCTCCTAGGCCTCCCGTTAGAAAAACTTTTAGCATCTCATGGGAGCCTAGATGAAAAGCTTAGGGAAGTTGCTTCTGCCACTACCACCACTTGCTAAGAAAATCTTCTGGCAAAGCCCCTTCCCGAGCAAAACCCGCTCAAGGAGACGATGCATACATCTCCATCCGTGTCATCTGACCCCATTCTCTTGAAGATGTAGAATCTTCTGAAGAGTACGTCTCGAAAGATAGTCTTCACTTTTGTGAAGATGAACTTTGTCGACCCCCTCGATCGAGTTTGAGCCTTTTCCCGATGGCCTAGAATCTGTTGTTCTCGACCTTGATCGAGATACAACTATGATCTTTCACGATGAACCTCTTGAGATGGAGAATCAATGGGCCAAGGAATCTTGTGAGGCGCCGACTCTGGAGTCCAATGAAAAGGATTCCTCAAATGAGCATGGGAATTTCACTTTTGACATAACATGTAAACCATACTCATTCAATGTAACTCCAGAGTCAGGCATGCTTAGTGCACCGTCCACACACGAGGACTACAACCACCTTATGGTCCTCTTCTGCAAAATCTTCAGAAGGTTGGTTGTAGATGTATATGTTTATCGTAAACATTGCAGATTTCGTGGGTGCACCGTGGCACTAACCTTGTAGCTAGCTTCAACAATTGGTGGTGAAACAATGACTCATCACCAATGATGGCTACAAGAGTTATCATGGTCGAGCTTATGACTAGAAACAAAGCACTGCCGGGAGATAGCCCGGACTACTATCATTTATTTACTTCTTTATTTCCCTTTCAATAAAAAGCAAGAGCATGTTATAGGATATAGTTTCCCTTCGGGTATTCTTAGTCGCTAACCTTTCTAGGGGAAGATCAAGAAGAATGATGGACAAGCAACACCTACGAACATGTGAGCTACACCGACTACAACACCATGATATGTCCTGATGGAGGAGCAATTACTGAAAGAGACTTGAACTCCATACACTTGAAGTTTTGCAAACTCCAAGTGTGGGGGAGGTATGTGAGTACCCCAAAGTAAGTTCTTTTCTCAATTCATATCTTGTCTTGGAATTGGTGTATGTCCTCGCATCTTGCTCTATAAAAAAATGAGAGGAATTGCCATGGTGACAACATTGAGTCTTCATCAACAAAATGCCATGGTAAGTACTCTCAATGTCCTGCTTTCGACATTAAACAAGGCCCTGCCGGGAGGTCACCTGAGGATCACCAGGTTCGTGCTCATGCCTATCTCTCTTTGAATAAAGCACAATCATGCTTCATTCTTCCTTTATCTGTTCTCGTATGCTCCGGTTTGAATGTGTGATGCATAACACATTCATGGGGGTTCTAAACCAAGCGGGGTGCTTGGGTTAAAATGTCTTCTTCAGTCAAACTAACATGGTGTCAAGTTTGATTGATGTTCTAGAGTTACTACTTGTATAGATATTGGTTGCATATATGGACTAACCCCTGCAGAAATCTCCAAATCCTATTGGGTGAGTCAGTGAGCTGAATTCAAATGGGAAGGTAAGCCAAGATTTTGGATTAATATTGCACGGCATACTCATGCTGATGCAATCTTAGTTCAGCCTTGCTTGGGTAAGTATCATGGTGAGATTAAATTTTAGTTTCAATAAATTTTAGAAGCTCCCTGGTTCTTAAAACCAATAGAGCTATTAGTTTGTTTTCATATTCTTGTATTCCAATAAGCACCAGGTACAAAAACAAGTGTGGGGGAGATCTCTCGGAACTTTCATGCATATACACTCGAGATCTCCCACAATACATGCACAACACCGAACGAACTAGAATGCAAAAGGTCAAGACGAATCAGAGTTAGTATTTGGCAGTGGAACACCAGGTTTGGCTGACTTGCACTAGCTCCGATCATCTTCATCGCGACAGTTTGTGCACTCTACCCCTCATACTCTCCCTAACCTATGAGTTTAAATGAAATCTTGATCAATCACGAACATTAAACTCAAGGTATCCTCTGGTTCTTGTGCTTCTCTATGATTGGCTTGCATACTTTTTATTCTTTGCTAAGCCTGAGCTTGTGAATCATATCTTAGGGAACCCATAATTGTTAAGTTGTTGACTAGTGAGATATGGTTTGATGGAAGAATCTGTGCTTTATCTGCTTATGTGTCTGGGAAATTTTTATCGAAAAATAAAACCCCCATAGCATTACAACTCCACGTGCTTGTCCTACCAAAGCCATATGATGATCTTCTTGATACAAACTTTACACATATGTGCCTAGTTGTTGCTTTGAGCTTCATCAAACTGTGTGACCCTAGTGAGATGTCTTTCATACTTGTTTGATCAAGATCATGTGCACTCCACCAGCTGAACTACTACACTGGAAGTCAGCTATGCCATTCCATCCATCCACAAAATAAAACTCCATGTTTAATGATATCTCTCTCTAGTATCCTTCAAATGAGGCATGGGCTATTCAAAAAAAAAAAAAGATGGCATGCCCAAGAAGCATGACCGAAAAAAGAGAGAAAAAAAATGGACACATCAATGTCCATGAAAAAAGAGAAGAGAAAAAAAATACATGGCCATGTCCTCATGTTATCCAAATAAAGGAGAGAGAGATTCATAAAAGAAGTATTTCATTCCATCATCCACCTTCCACATATGTGCACGATCTTGATCAACTTGTGTAATTTGTCATCTCCATGGATCCTTTGTTTGATTTTGCAATATATGTGACACAAGTGTGTGCTTCCATTCCTCCTACCATGAGCTCCACATAAGCCATCTTTAGAAGTAGGGTGAAAAGAAGCAATGCTTTGGTGAGGATATATACACAATGAGTGACATGGGAGATCCTGTGGAAAAGTAAAGATATGGTTAATCTTTGCAAAAATATTCCAAAACCACAGACATATGGCAAGAAAGTGGAGGAGACTAAAGTCAATGCCGTTCCACTCTTCAACTTCCCAAACATTCATGGTAGACACATCAAAATTCACAGGTAAGGGTGAAGCTTAGAATAATCTGTATGCAAGTGTCATATCATATGAAGTAAGGTCCGCCTTAGTTCTTAACTTTACTCGAGGACGAGCAAAGAACTAAGTGTGGGGGATCTTGTTGACGGTCACTAACGACCCATTTTGACCGTCAACTATCGTACAAAAGTCGAGCATCAGAAGGAATAAATGTTAGCATAGGATGTTTATTTGACGAATTCCACAGATGCTGGTCTGAGAATGTGTGCAGGTGAATTTGAGCTTAAATTGCATGTGACAAGCATATTATCCAATGTATAAATTCCTGGGCCAAGCACAAGCAAGGCCAAAGGCCAAAAGGGCCCACTTGGTAGCTGCACATGAGAGAGAGACGCAGCCCATACGCAAGGAGACATGTCATCGATCTAAGGCAACACCTTCTCGACAAAATCAGACGCGTTCACGAGGATCCACGGGCCCACCAGAGCACCAAAACAAACTCAAGATAGGCCCTTACCCATATACATGGCATGGGGGCCCACCTAGTAGTCTTCTGACCAAAGACCGGGGCAAACTGGCCGAGCCCAAGGCCGGCCGACCAACCAGGTCGCCCGACCTAGTGGTGGCAGCCCACGGGCCCCACCGCCTCTCAGAAGACACGTGTCGAGATGTGGTTGGTCCCCAATGGCGGTTTGACTCGTTTCCCGGGCAAGAGGCTGGTGGTTCCCTCCTATTAATACAAGGGGAGGGAGTGAGAATGAAGACACACACCACACACCACACCATCTCTTCTCTTGAGTCCTCACTTGAGGTGTAGAGTTGTCTTAAGGAGTTAGGAGTAGAGGTACTCAGGAGGGGCGCCGGTGAGTGAAGGAGATAGTCGGGGGATGTGCCGGGCTTGTCGGCGCACTTCTCCAACTTGTACCTCTGCGAGAGTGAAGGAGATAGTCGGGGGATGTGCCGGGCTTGTCGGCGCTCTTCTCCGCTTGTGCCTTGTTGGATGCTTATTCGGTTGTAAGTGTTCGAGACTTTCTTTGTTTATTTAGAATTAGAGTTTAGATCTCAAGTTATCATCTCTGCCTTATATTAGATGATGTGTATGCTAGTGAGTTGCATTTGACTCTAGAGTGGGGCCCGGATAGAAAAGGATAACCCTGATCGTCTCTAGAGTTAGTAGGGAAAGGCGTAGACATGGTGTCTAAGCTGGGCTATACCACTCAGTTGTCTGATAGTCCCACGGTTTGTAGAGGTAGCCGGCTGGTGGTGACAGCCCTGTTCGAGCCTTTTAGTAATCCTCCATGTTCGGATATGAGATAGAGCACATATTGGAGCTATCGGCTTGTATAAGCCAGTCGATACCTTTAGCTCGAAGTATAACGGCGACGTGATCTCTTCTTCTAAACATAGATTCTAGATCTTAGAAAGTCCTCTCTTTCCTATCCTCCTACACCTGTGTGTGTCCTTGGACTCTCTGAACCCGTAGATAGTGTACTCACGTTCCCTAGTGGATACAATACCATGGAATACTCTTGGGTGAAAGCTACAGCGGTATCCGTGCGCTTGCGGATTTATTTGTGACGTTACAAAATACCAACAGTCTTGAGTGATGGATGGTGCCTCCTTTTATAGCCTCCCAAGGTCGGTACTGGCCGGTATTGCAGGTAGCGTCGGTTGAAAGCAGGTATGACGGTTGTGCTTAGCTTCAACGCCAAGTCCCAGCCTGAGAGGCTTCCAAGTGGGGCCGGCTGGCCTCCCTTAGGTCGGCCGGCCTGAGGATCCGGCCACATGGCCATCAACCTTCAGACAGTGGCTCTGATTACTTCCTGGAGGCGGTTGACAGTTGGTCTCGCGTCGGTTTTGCAGTTGCTAGGCCGGCCAGCCTGGGGGAGGCCGGCCGGCCTCCCTCTGGCCTACTCGGCTTCTTACTTGGCCGAGGCCTTGCTCTGCTCTTGAATATCCTCCAGGGAAGTGGGTTTCTGTAATCTTTGTGCTCTTGGGATGCCTTGTGAATCTATGGATGAGTGTTGAGGCCTTTCGGTGTTTCCAGTTGAACCAAGGCCTAACCCTCGACTTAGAGCCTTTTGATTGTGTCACATTGTCACTGGTTCGAAGCCAGGGCCTTGCCTGTGGAGGTGCCAGGCCAGCCGGCCTAGGAGATGCGGGTCGGCCTAGGATTTTCCCCTTTTCTACTCAATTTTGGTACACTTAGTCCTGAAATCAAAACTCATCCAAAACTCGTGGAACTCATTAGAATTAAACAAAATATGAATGGAACATTGTGCAAAGCTCGTATTATTTCCGAGAAGTTGACGGCTTAGAATGTGAAATTATGGCCGTCAACACAGGCGAACCAAACTCCCCACGCCATCTTCGTGCCGTCGAGAAGAATATGGCAAGAAGATGAAGAGAGCTGTCGATGCCCTTCGTGCAGTCGAGCAGCTGGTTGCCGACTCCATACTCGTCCTCAACCTACTCCATGGCATCAACCCGACGCTACAGCACCATTGGGGACTTCATTGCCTCCACGCCAAGCAACACCTTGGCTACGGCGCTTGATCAACTCGCCCTCAAGGAACTGTGTTTGGCGAATGAAGCCAAGGTTGCGGCCTCCACTGTCCTTGTTGCCTCCACACCATCCGGCTGTGGTTCCAACTGCTGCTCTCCATCTGCGCCAAATGGTTCCCAGCAGCAGTAGGGCAGGCACAGGAACTGGGGTGGCGGTGGTTGCCTGCAGCTAGGTTGGGGTAGTGACGGTGGTCAGGGGCAGCAGCGGTGGTCTGTAGTTGTGCTGGGGCGGTGGTGGTGGCCAGCTGCAGCCGTGCGGCCCATGTGTTTGCTTCAATCCATGGACCATGCAGCAGGGCGGTCAAGCTGGCAGCTCCTCCGGTGGCCAGGGCTGGCCTGGAGGATAGGGCCTCCTTGGCTCAGCACCGCAGGTCGAGGCCACCTTTGGACCCCAGGCACCACAGTCGGGCCAATCTTGGGATCAGGCAGGGCTGATCGCTGCCCTACAAGAGTTGTCGATCCAGGGCTCCAACCCCTGGGTCCAAGACACCGGTGCTTCCACCCACATGCACAACTTAGATGGTATACTCCTCTCTCGCTTCCCTGCCTCTCATTCTTCCATCATAGTAGGTAACGGTTGTGACACCCTAGGTGTCTGCACATTAGTGTTGCATACCTTTTGTACATCATGTGCTTGTTTTGCTTGAAAAACGACCTTTTTGTAATTATAAAAGGTTATATGTGTAATTATGATTTCATGCAAGGTCCTTTCTGCAGTTATATTTGAATTGGGTGTGCAATTATAGCTTTTGTGGAGGGTGTTTTCGCAAAATGTGGTGTAATCATTACAATGCAGGAAACTTTTCAAATCAGCCCAAGTTTGAAGTGAAATTTCATTGAAAAAGACAAGTTCCTTTGAATTCAAATTCCTTTCCTTGTTTTCAAAATTAGCTCTCTATCCTTTGATCAAATAAATTTTTGCACAACATCAAAGTTGTAGATCTTGAAAAGTTGAACAACTTTCATGTTGGGCACTTTTTCAGTGGAGCTTTAGTTTAAAAGTTATCCTTGTTTTACATTCTGGTCCCTGGAATTTTTGGAAATTGCAAAACAGCCCTTTTCTTCCACCTCCAGCTCCCTGCTCTGTTTTTCCCCGCCACCGCTGTGCAGCGCCGTCGCCGGCGCAGTGGAGAGCCTGCCCGGCCATGTTCTGAGTCGCGCTAGCACCCACGCGTCGAGCTGCCCCTCCTCCACTGCCCTTGGCTGCGTGCTGGAGCCTCCCCTGCAGTGCCACGCCGCCCAGAGCCGCCGCATGGCCGCCACCTCACCGTCGCCGTGGCCCGGCCAAGGCAGAGGCCACCGCCCTCCCCTAGTGCGCCCCCGAGCACTACAAATACCCCAGAAACCGAACCTCCTCGCTCTTTTGCTCTCTCCACGCCCCCACGCCCCAGAACAGCGCCGCCGCCCCGCTTGAACACCGACGAGCTCCACCCCGCCGTCGCCCCGATATTCTAGAGCCGCTCCGCCCAAATCAACCACGCAAAGAGCTTTGCCTCCCTCTCGCGCAGCTCACGGGCTACTTCCCGTCGACCATAATCCACTGGAGTCACCCCGCCGCCGTAGCCGAGCCCCGCAAGCCGCCACTCGCCGTCGACATCCGCTTTCCCGACCACCCCAGCCTCGATTCCAAGCACCCAGAGGTGTGCCTTGGACCCCTTTAGCCCCCACTCCTATTTTCCCTCGGCGCCGGTGACCCCCTCGCCGGGAAACGGCCAATCAAACCTCGCCTCCCCTCTCTGACCATAGCCCAGGGACTTCATGTTTGAATTTGAAAAACCCCAGGGGGCTATCTGCGTTGTCAGTGATTCAGTGGAATAGTGCTATAGGGACTTCTTTGCTATGTTTTTCTGTGAACTTTGAAATTCAATATCAATTCGTAGAAAATTCATAAAATAGCAAATCGTAATGTTTTGGAATCCTCTTGAAGATATATATGTAGTAGAATCATAATATGTTATGCTTTTGTTGCAAGTTTTTGCTGTACAAGTTGTTTTGTGTTACTAGGTAAATAAAGACTAGTTATTTAATCTTTTTCTTATCTGATGATTGAAATCTTGTCTTGATCTGAAATTTTTATGGTAGTTTACTAATGTGACACTAGTTTTTCTATAAAAATTTCGTGGTCAGTTCTCTTGTGTACCTATTTATTTGATTTAATCCTTGTTTAGTAGACTTTAATTATGATAAATAGTTTGTGCTGATGATAAATCATGATAAGTTTTTCTGAGTGACCTTTTTGGATAGTTTAGCTTGTACATGAAGTTTGAGCCCCAGTTCCGGACTAGAACAGGAGTTAAAAATGAATCTTGCTTATCTGTTGTCTATTTTGTTTATTTTCTCATATTTATTTCTTTGTAGATAAAGTCATGAAAAATTCGCAGTAGCTAGGTCATCCCTGTGTAGGCCTCCTGTTAAATTCTGATGTTCTGTTTTGCTCCAGTTTGACTTGTATAATTCAAGCTAGTTCTAGGTGTTGTCTGAATGATTGAATTGTTATAAATAATTGGCTACATGTTTTGGCATGATTTTTACAGGGTAGCCTACTATGTTCATGTTCTGTTTAGGATAATTTTTGCTGATTTTATTTCTGAATGTGCTCTGAGTTGTTTATTTATTTGCAAACCATGACTTATTTGTTATAGGAAATCAACCCCACTTGTTTATGAAGTTAGTAAACTTCATTTTGTGCTGTTGATCATGATGCCGTGTGTAGTTAGAATTGTTATTTAACTACTCTATAAACGTTTGCCCATGTGTGTTTATAATTATGTTCTTGCATTACATATAGATACGACTGCTTTGTCGGACGGGACGTACGAGCTGATCCCGGACTCTGACGGAGGTGATCCAGAAGTCCAGGTGAACGCCGCTGAACTAACTGAAGCCCCGAACCTAAGTTCGGAAGAGCCTAGAGCTGAAATAGTTAGCGACTATCGAGAAGCCAAGCCCCGGACATAACCTATATTTCAAATTATTATCATCTACTGTTGTTATTTACTTGTGCATTTACAGTTCTTAGGATTTGAATTGAAACCCTAGATGCATGATTCTAGGAACCTATGTACTGAACACTAGATCTGAGTTCGACTACTTACTAAGCTTATAGGACCGGTAAATATGGTACACGGTAAGCCTAGTAACCGATTGGACCGGGGAGTGGATATACCTTTCACTCTCTCTTAGTGATAGGTTTTATTTATGTTTATAGTTGCGCAACACCGCGGCTGCAGGGAGGAAGTTGGTGCCCTGTAGTCGGGGAGAGTGACCCTATCCACAAGCCGGAAAGAAAGGCAAACGGTTGTTTGGAAACGACCGACGGTGTTCCAGACGTGTGTGTTAGGTTTGCCTGGCCAGGTTAAGAAATTCGATTCGAATAGTCTGCTTCTCACAGTTTGGGACTGCTTGATCTCTTTGCCACACAGAGTAATAAGAGCAACATTACTATGTTTAATCTTGATGCTTGCTTAAAATATCTACCATGGTTGATTAGTAGTTGCTTACCTAGAATGGTTAATCTACTAGAATCTTGAAAGCTAAAATTTGAAAGTAAGGACCTACTCTTTATTGCTTTTCAGCAAAAAGGAAACCAGAGCCTCACAAACCTTGCATGGTCTAGCTACAGTGGGTTTAGTATACCCGTTGACGGTTAAGTCTTCCTGAGTATTAGAATACTCAGCCTTGCTGTTGAACTTTCTTTCAGGTATGAGTTTCGAAGAGCAGATCGCTAGTTTGACCTACCCATGCTCTTTGCCTCCTGGCTGGTCCGTCGAGTGGGATACGTCCTCGGCCGGCAATGACTTTGATGACTGATACCATGCTTGGGCTAGCCTGGTGTCCTTTTGCGACGTGATGTAGCCGTCGTGTTTTATCTTCCACTGTCTAAACTCTGAACTTATAGTTATGGCTTGTATAACTGTTTTACTTAAGTTGGTTTTGTAATAATGGTTTGAACTGGTTTGTAATCACTACTGAACTTGCCTGTGTTGTTAAATTTGTCGGTTGAAATATCTCTGGACTTGCCTTCGTGCGGGGTATGCTTGTTCGATCCGAGAACCGGTGGTTGTATCGGGACGTTACCCGACAGACCAAGAATTGTTCCGTTTGAAGTGTGTTTGAGCTGTTGTTGCCTTTTATGGTGATGGCCTGCGCACTTGAGCCGGGATAATTCAGGTGGTTCTGCCACAGCTGGTATCAAAGCTACAAGTGTACACCAGAGGTGTTGGAACCTTAAAAACTGGTTTTCTTATAAAATTGGAAGAACAAGGTATTTCGGAAAACTACGTTGGAATCGTTAAGGATTGTGCATAGAACGTAAAGTCCTAGGGAATTTATGGGAATTACTAGGTGGTTATTTATGTATGGTTTATGTTATCTGACTTCCAGCACTTTACGTTTTGTCAAACCATACTCACAAGCAACTCTTAATTCCTGTAACGACGCACCTACGTTGAGGTAAGAAGGTAAGGATCCTCAGTCAGCTGAGGGAGTCTGACCATCCCGTCGGTGATGCAAGCCGAACGCTGCCCTCAAGCAGTGCCTTACTTGAGGTGCTTCCAATATACCGACTGTTAGTTGACTATATTGGAAGTAAAGTGTGCTCAGTCAGCTGAGGGAGTCTGACCTTCCCGTCGGCGATGCGAACCGAACGCTGCGCTCAATCAATGACCTACTTGAGCTACTGCCAATATACTGATCTCGGTCGACTATATTGGGAGTAAAGGAACTCGTGAATTCGCCACTGAGTAGCGTATGTTAACGTTGGCCATACGGCGGAAATTGTATGGCTGCTGCTTCTATAGTGAGCGGTAATGTTTGGGAACGCTTTCATGAGTGCTGGCATGAAAGGTTCATTGGATATATATATATATATGTTCTGTCAATCTTCTGCAGGTACACTAACCACGATTCGATAAGTTACGAACGGTTAGAATGTATCGACTAGCTATATAGGGAGAGCCGTATTTATGTATGCCACCGTGCTAACCACGTAAGCCCAACGATAGTTGGCAATTGTTTATCTTGTGAGGAACGAACAGGACGTGCATGCATATTGATTGATGTTACTTTGGTTCCTAATAGTTGAAGTTGTTACAGGAGCTTTGTAAGGAATTTCTAGTATGAACCCTCATAGATAAATGTTAGTATGTTTAAATCATGAGTGAGTCAAATTTTGATTTTAGGAGCATGCTTATTAAAATGCTTAGATTTTCTTGGATGAAAAAGATGGTTTTGAGTCTAGAGTTCACCCTAAGCCCCATCTTGTTATAAGGATCTTTTCATTCCTTAGAATCTCAAATGATGAACCAGTACCGATTGTGGTTTATTATTCTCTGAATTTGGAACCATATCCTCTTTTGATTTAGAATCACATTTGCTTTACCGCAGTCTTCTTAAAGCTTTATTTGAGAAGTCTTGAGATAATCACATTACTCACATTTGAATCCTTTTTGATTCAGATGGCGGCTTGTCCCCAGATGTGTTGGGATGAGGAGGGAAATGCTCATACCGACTGTCTGTACTAGGAGGGTTTTCCGAGGATTCTGTGGGATACACTTCGTACCTTTCACTACCCAGATCCACCCCAGTACACGGGACGCCAGTTTTCTGAGGATGGAATTCAGAAGAACAGAGTTACCATGACCATTCCTCAGCACCCCACCTTGGATTGGCCACCTATTGATATTGAGGTGGTGGGATATCGTTTGGTGGATGCTTTTGATACGGCAGCTCTCAGAGCTATCACTACTTTTTGTGAGCACCATCCTGAGGAGGTAGCTGCATATCCTATTGGTTTGTTTCCAGCAGTCAATTTTGGTAATGCAGAGTGGCTCTTCAGGACCACACACTTTGGGCACTTAATTGGAGATGTAGCTGAGGAGACTACTCAGGCAGTACTCAGATATATGAATGCTCAGTCGCACTACCAGATACTTCAGCAGCGACACATGGAGCAGGTGATAGACTTAGCCCAGTCCTTCCAGCGAGGTCTTCGTTTGAGGGATACTCAGATTCAGGGACTTCAGGATGCCGTTGCTGGTAGGGATCAGGCCATTGCACAGTTTGAGCATCAGGCTTTGGAGCATGGTGCTGAGATAGTGCAGCGCAACACAGTTATTGGTTTTCTTCAGGGGCAGGTGCATGAGCTTCAAGCAGATTGGGCTGATGCTTTGGCCCATATTGGTATGCTCCAGGAGCAACTAGATGTTCAAGCCGCGCCTGCAGCAGCAGTTGAGGACCCAGAGCAGATGGAGGGAGTTTCAGAGATTGCTTCAGAGCACGCTTTTGCTGAGCCTAACTCTCAGCCGGACGACTCTTCTTCCGGCAGTGCCTCTTCTGTGGGCAACCTCGACGACTTCTAGGCGCCTTAGACTTGTCCTAGATAGTTAGTGTTTTCTCTTGTTGTAGCATATGTACATAGGGAAGAGATGTTGTAAAATAGCCCTAGGGAGGAGTACCACTTGTTGTATTATATGTGGTAAGGGTGTGTGATGTAGGTTGTATGAAAAATGCTATTTAGGATGTAATATAAGTAGCGACTACCAGTTTGGAAATCATGATCTTCCTACTTGCCAAATCTCTTCATTTGTGCATTTCTAGGCCGTTTGATGAATGCTATTGATGTTGCAAATTTTGTGGCATGTGTGCTCATCAAATTTAGCCTATTGAATCTAGGAGACTCTATTTTAGTCCAATCACTTCTATGATCTCTGTTGATTAGCAGCGTAGCACAGAACGGTGAATAGTGAATTGCTAGATTATCTTCTTTACCCTTTTTGCTCTCAGCATTGAGTATCAATACGATGGAGCATGAGACTATCTAACAGCTGACCAGTTCTGAGTTTATGAGTTGCACAAATATGTGTTGTGCATATTGTGCTACACCGCATTTAGTTAAATTCTGCTAATTTAATTTTGATATCCAGTGTTTGATCATTGCACTTACCATTGATTTTGGGAGCAAGAGAAATGTATCTAATGGATGTCTTCCATAATTACAGATGGTTGGTCAAACTCGTGGAACGCCTGAAGGCTTCGGCCGTGAGACTGGCAGTGGATCTCAGCAGCCACCGCCACCACCGTCGAATCTGGCCGACTTAATGGCCATGCAGACTGAGCTGCTTCGCCAGTTGGTCCAAGGGCAACAGAATTAGCCACGCCAACAGCATGGACGACGGGATGCTCAACCCGCGGGTTACCAGGAGTTCTTTGGTACCCAACCTCCACTTTTCAGCCGAGCGGATGACCCACTGGACGCCGATGCTTGGCTCCGTACTATCAATTCTAAGTTTGCTCTGTTAGCGGTACCGTGTGCTGATGCAAACAAGGCCCACTTTGCCGCCCAATAACTTCGTGGTCCTGCACGTATATGGTGGGATCATTATTGTGAGATGCAGCCTGCTGAGCACGTCATCTCTTGGGAGGAATTCCGAACTGCCTTCAGATCACATCATATTCCTGAGGGACTGATAAAGAGAAAGTTGAATGAGTTCTTGGCTCTAAATCAAGGAACCCGCACTGTTCTACAATATGCACAGACTTTCAATCACCTGTGCCAATATGTGGGCCATCATGCTGATACGGAATGCCAAGAAACGTGACCATTTTCGTCGTGGCCTTAATACCAAACTCAAGGAACGTCTGAACTTGGTTCAGCCCAATACTTATAATGAGCTGGTCAACATGACCATTACTCAGGAGGACTGTATTACTGCCCATCATGCTGAGAAGAAGCGGAAGGCACCAACAGGACCCTCGAGTGCTCAGCCACCGAGGTATCGTCTGGTGCAGAACACTCCACCAAGGCCTCCACAGAGAAATGCCCCAGTGGGCAGGCCTGTTTTTAGACCACCCCAGCAACAAGGAGGATTCAGACCTCCAGTGCCTCAGCAGCAGCAGCAACAGCAGCAGAAACAGCAGCAGTTTGGCCCAAGGCCAAATGCCCCACAGTTCAATAGTGGGAATGGTAATAATTGATGCTTCAACTGCGGCAGTACTTCTCACTATGCCAAGAATTGTCCGCAGCCCAGAAAGAATAATTCAGGGCAAAACTCCAACCAGAACAACAACAAGGGCAAGGGCAAGAGGCAAATGGTGCAAGTCCGGCAAGGGCGAGTTAACTTCACTACTCTTGCAGACCTTCCAGAAGGAGCACCAGTCATGACGGGTACTTTCTCTATCCACAATAAATCTGCAGTCATATTATTTGATTCTGGTGCAACTCATAGTTTTATAAGTGCCAAATTTGGAGCAAGAATAGGATTGGACTTTTGTCATACTAAGGGATCTTTTATGATAACAACCCCTGGTGGGAAGATAGCTTCCAATCAAATCACTAGACATGTGCCACTTAAGCTGGGTAGTAGTTTGATCAAGACATATTTGATCTTATTGAATTTAGAAGGCATGGATGTTATTTTGGGCATGGATTGGATGACTAAACATAAAGTACTGTTAGATATCTCTTCCCGAGCCATCGAGATAGATTCACCACATCAAGGAGCCACCATACTCTATCTTCCACAACGAGAGTGCTTCAACTCTTGTGCCTATGCCACAAAAGAAATTAAACTTGAAGATATCCCTGTTGTGTGGGAGTATGCGGATGTATTTCCAGATGATTTGCCTGAAATGCCCCCTGATAGAGATATCGAGTTTGTTATTGAACTTCAACCCGGTACCGCCCCTATTTCTAAAAGGTCGTACCGAATGCCTCCAAATGAGCTAGCAGAATTGAAAGTCCAACTCCAAGACCTTCTTGACAAGGGCTTTATTCGTCCAAGTTCTTCACCCTGGGGATGTCCAGCCCTGTTTGTGAAGAAGAAAGACAATAGTTTGAGGCTATGTGTCGATTATCGACCACTTAATGCGGTCACTATTAAAAACAAGTATCCTCTTCCCCGCATTGATATACTGTTTGATCAGTTAGCTGGAGCCAAGGTTTTCTCTAAGATCGATCTTCGTTCTGGCTACCACCAAATAAAGATCAAGCCTTGTGATATTCCAAAGACTGCTTTCTCGACCAGATATGGACTCTATGAATATCTGGTTATGTCTTTTGGTCTTACCAATGCCCCGGCATATTTTATGTACCTGATGAATTCAGTCTTCGTGCCGGAGCTGGATAAATTCGTCGTGGTCTTCATTGATGATATTTTGATCTACTCCAAGAATGAAGAAGAGCACGAGCAACATTTGCGTATCGTTCTTCAACGATTAAGAGATCATCATCTTTATGCCAAATTCTCTAAGTGTGAATTTTGGTTGGATAGTGTGAAATTCTTAGGCCATACTATCTCCAGTGATGGTATATCAGTTGATCCAACTAAAGTACAAGAAGTGATGGATTGGGAATCTCCTACATTCAGTTCATCAAATTCGCAGTTTTCTTGGTTTAGCTGGATATTATCGTCGATTCATCCCTGATTTCTCCAGAATAGCCAAGCCTATGATGGAGTTATTGAAGAAGGGAGTGAAGTTTGTTTGGAATGATAAATGTGAAGAAGCTTTTCAAACTCTCAAAGCACGATTAACTACTGCTCCAGTGTTGGCTACACCGGACAGTACCAAACCTTTTGATGTCTATTGTGATGCTTCTGGTATGGGACTTGGTTGTGTGCTTATGCAAGACAATCGGGTTATTGCTTATGCATCAAGAGCTCTCCGGAATCATGAGAAGAATTATCCAACACATGATCTGGAGTTAGCAGCTGTTATACACGCTCTCAAGCTTTGGAGACATCATCTTATGGGGACTCATTGTAATATTTACACTGACCATAAGAGTCTCAAATATATCTTCACCCAAGCTGATCTCAACATGAGGCAGAGACGCTGGCTAGAGTTGATAAAGGATTATGATCTAGAAGTGCACTATCATCCAGGAAAGGCTAATGTGGTTGTGGATGCACTCAGCCGCAAGTCACAATGCCATTGTCTATCTGTGGAGCCATTCAATGAGACTCTATGCCAGGAAATGATGAAGTTAAACCTAGAAATGGTACCTCAAGGAAGTTTGAACCATATATCTATTGAGCCTACACTTCTTGATAGCATCATCATGGCACAATTACATGATGAGGGTATCAAGATCATAAAGGAAAAATTATCCCAAGGTGAAGCCAAGTACAAATGTTTCCGAGTGGATCATAGAGGAGTTCTATGGTTTGAATCTCGACTTGTTGTACCCAAGGATCATCAGCTTAGAAAGCAAATTCTTGACGAAGCACATCTATCGAAGTTTTCGATTCATCCCGATAGTACCAAGATGTATCAAGATCTTAAACAAGATTTCTGGTGGACTCGAATGAAAAGAGAGATCGCCAGATATGTTTCTGATTGTGATGTCTGTCAAAGAGTTAAGGCTAGTCACTTAAAAGTAGCTGGTCCTCTCCAACCTTTACCCATTCCATCCTGGAAATGGGAGGACATCAGTATGGATTTTATTGTCGGTTTACCCAACACTTCTCAGAAGCATGATTCTATTTGGGTAATCGTTGATAGACTCACCAAGACCGCCCATTTTATTCCGGTTCATACTACTTATTATGCCAAGAAGTATGCAGAGATTTATCTCGATCAGATTGTCCGTTTGCATGGAGTTCCAAAGACGATCATTTCTGATCAGTGGGTCTCAGTTTATTGCACGTTTCTGGGAGCAATTGCAAGAATCCCTTGGAACAAAATTGATTCAGTAGTTCAGCTTATCATCCACAAACTGATGGGCAAACTGAGCGAATCAATCAAATCCTTGAAGACATGTTGAGGGCATGTGCAATTCAATATGGCAAGAACTGGGATAAGTGCCTAGCACTGGCAGAGTTCTCATATAATAACAGTTATCAATCCAGCTTGCAAATGGCACCATTTGAAGCATTATACGGTCGAAGGTGTCGAACTCCTTTGAGTTGGTCACAAGCTGGAGAACGCAAAATTTTTGGGCCAGATTTAGTTTCTGAGGCAGAGGAGAAAGTTAAAGTTATCCAGACTAATCTTAAGGCAGCCCAATCAAGACAGAAGAGTTATGCAGACAAAAGAAGAGATCCTTTAGAATTCGAGGTAGGGGATTTCGTATATTTGCGAGTATCTCCTACTAGAGGTGTTCAACGCTTCGGTATCAAAGGGAAATTAGCACCCCGATACATCGGACCATTTGAAATCATCGAAACTTGTGGACTCGTGGCCTACTGACTTCGTCTTCCTTCTCAGTTGGCCGCCATTCATGATGTCTTCCATGTATCACAACTCCGGAAGTGCACCAGGGTACCTACTGAGATCCTTGAACCACAAGATATCGAGATTGAATCCGATCTATCTTATACGGAGTATCCAATCAAGATTCTTGACACCAAGGAAAGAAGTACTAGAAGGGAGAAGATTAAAATGTACAAAATCCAATGGAATCATCATACCGAAGAAGAAGCTACATGGGAGACTGAAAACTGTCTCCAAAGAAACTTTCCTGACTTTCTTAGAACAAATTCAGGTATCAAATCTTTCCATTCCTTTTCTTCTGGTAATCTCGGGGCGAGATTCCTTATAGGGGGGAAGGCTGTGACACCCTAGGTGTCTGCACATTAGTGTTGCATACCATTTGTACATCATGTGCTTGTTTTGCTTGAAAAAGGACCTTTTTGTAATTATAAAAGGTTATATGTGTAATTATGATTTCATGCAAGGTCCTTTCTGCAGTTATATTTGAATTGGGTGTGCAATTATAGCTTTTGTGGAGGGTGTTTTTGCAAAATATGGTGTAATCAGTACATGGCAGGAAACTTTTCAAATCAGCCCAAGTTTGAAGTGAAATTTCATTGAAAAAGACAAGTTCCTTTCAATTCAAATTCCTTTCCTTGTTTTCAAAATTAGCTCTCTATCCTTTGATCAAATAAATTTTTGCACAACATCAAAGTTGTAGATCTTGAAAAGTTGAACAACTTTCATGTTGGGCACTTTTTCAGTTGAGCTTTAGTTTAAAAGTTATCCTTGTTTTACATTCTGGTCCCTGAAATTTTTGGAAATTGCAAAACAGCCCTTTTCTTCCACCTCCAGCTCCCTGCTCTGTTTTTCCCCGCCGCCACTGTGCAGCGCCGTCGCCGGCGCAGTGGAGAGCCTGCCCGGCCATGTTCTGAGTCGCGCTGGCACCCACACGTCGAGCTGCCCCTCCTCCACCGCCCTTGGCTGCGCGCTGGAGCCTCCCCTGCAGTGCCACGCCGCCTAGAGCCGCCGCATGGTCGCCACTTCGCCGTCGCCGTGGCCCGGCCAAGGCAGAGGCCACCGCCCTCCCCTAGCGCGCCCTCGAGCACTACAAATACCCCAGAAACCGAACCCCCTAGCTCTTTTGCTCTCTCCACGCCCCCACACCCCAGAACAGCGCCGCCGACCCGCTTGAACACCGACGAGCTCCACCCCACCATCGCCCCGCTATTCCAGAGCCGCTCCGCCCAAATCGACCACGCAAAGAGCTTTGCCTCCCTCTCGCGCAGCTCACGGGCTACTTCCCGTCGACCATAATCCACCGGAGTCACCCCGCCACCATAGCCGAGCCCCGCAAGCAGCCGCTCGCCGTCGACATCCGCTTTCCCGACCACCCCAGCCTCGATTCCAAGCATCCAGAGGTGCGCCTTGGACCGCTTTAGCCCCCACTCCTATTTTCCCTCGCCGTCGATGACCCCCTCGCCGGGAAACGGCCGGTCAAACCTCGCCTCCCCTCTCTGACCATAGCCCAGGGACTTCATGTTTGAATTTGAAAAACCCCAGGGGGCTATCTGCGTTGTCAGTGATTCAGTGGAATAGTGCTATAGGGACTTCTTTGCTATGTTTTTCTGTGAACTTTGAAATTCAATATCAATTCGTAGAAAATTCGTAAAATAGCAAATCGTAATGTTTTGGAATCCTCTTGAAGAGATATATGCAGTAGAATCATAATATGTTATGCTTTTGTTGCAAGTTTTTGCTGTACAAGTTGTTTTGTGTTACTAGGTAAATAAAGACTAGTTATTTAATCTTTTTCTTATCTGATGATTGAAATCTTGTCTTGATCTGAAATTTTTATGGTAGTTTACTAATGTAACACTAGTTTTTCTATAAAAATTTCGTGGTCAGTTCTCTTGTGTACCTATTTATTTGATTTAATCCTTGTTTAGTAGACTTTAATTATGATAAATAGTTTGTGCTGATGATAAATCATGATAAGTTTTTCTGAGTGACCTTTTTGGATAGTTTAGCTTGAAGTTTGAGCCCCAGTTCCTGACTAGAACAGGAGCTAAAAATGAATCTTGCTTATCTGTTGTCTGTTTTGTTTATTTTCTCATATTTATTTCTTTGTAGATAAAATCATGAAAAATTCACAGTAGCTAGGTCATCCCTGTGTAGGCCTCCTGTTAAATTCTGATGTTCTGTTTTGCTCCAGTTTGACTTGTATAATTCAAGCTTGTTCTAGGTGTTGTCTGAATGATTGAATTGTTATAAATAATTGGCTACATGTTTTGGCATGATTTTTACAGGGTAGCCTACTATGTTCATGTTCTGTTTAGGATAATTTTTGCTGATTTTATTTCTGAATGTGCTCTGAGTTGTTTATTTATTTGCAAACCATGACTTATTTGTTATAGGAAATCAACCCCACTTGTTTATGAAGTTAGTAAACTTCATTTTGTGCTGTTGATCATGATGCCGTGTGTAGTTAGAATTGTTATTTAACTACTCTATAAACGTTTGCCCATGTGTGTTTATAATTATGTTCTTGCATTACATATAGATACGACTGCTTTGTCGGACGGGACGTACGAGCTGATCCCGGACTCTGACGGAGGTGATCCAGAAGTCCAGGTGAACGCCGCTGAACTAACTGAAGCCCCGAACCTAAGTTCGGAAGAGCCTAGAGCTGAAATAGTTAGCGACTATCGAGAAGCCAAGCCCCGGACATAACCTATATTTCAAATTATTATCATCTACTGTTGTTATTTACTTGTGCATTTACAGTTCTTAGGATTTGAATTGAAACCCTAGATGCATGATTCTAGGAACCTATGTACTGAACACTAGATCTGAGTTCGACTACTTACTAAGCTTATAGGACCGGTAAATATGGTACACGGTAAGCCTAGTAACCGATTGGACCGGGGAGTGGATATACCTTTCACTCTCTCTTAGTGATAGGTTTTATTTATGTTTATGTTGCGCAACACCGCGGCTGCAGGGAGGAAGTTGGTGCCCTGTAGTCGGGGAGAGTGACCCTATCCACAAGCCGGAAAGAAAGGCAAACGGTTGTTTGGAAACGACCCGACGGTGTTCCAGACGTGTGTGTTAGGTTTGCCTGGCCAGGTTAAGAAATTCGATTCGAATCATCTGCTTCTCACAGTTTGGGACTGCTTGATCTCTTTGCCACACAGAGTAATAAGAGCAACATTACTATGTTTAATCTTGATGCTTGCTTAAAATATCTACCATGGTTGATTAGTAGTTGCTTACCTAGAATGGTTAATCTACTAGAATCTTGAAAGCTAAAATTTGAAAGTAAGGACCTACTCTTTATTGCTTTTCAGCAAAAAGGAAACCAGAGCCTCACAAACCTTGCATGGTCTAGCTACAGTGGGTTTAGTATACCCGTTGACGGTTAAGTCTTGCTGAGTATTAGAATCCTCAGCCTTGCTGTTGAACTTTCTTTCAGGTATGAGTTTCGAAGAGCAGATCGCTAGTTTGACCTACCCATGCTCTTTGCCTCCTGGCTGGTCCGTCGAGTGGGATACGTCCTCAGCCGGCAATGACTTTGACGAGTGATACCATGCTTGGGCTAGCCTGGTGTCCTTTTGCGACGTGTTGTAACCGTTGTGTTTTATCTTCCACTGTCTAAACTCTGAACTTATAGTTATGGCTTGTATAACTGTTTTACTTAAGTTGGTTTTGTAATAATGGTTTGAACTGGTTTGTAATCACTACTGAACTTGCCTGTGTTGTAAAATTTGTGGTTGTAATATCTCTGGACTCGCCTTCGTGCGGGGTATGCTTGTTCGATCCGAGAACCGGTGGTTGTATCGGGACGTTACCCGACAGACCAAGAATTGTTCCGTTTGAAGTGCGTTTGAGCTGTTGTTGCCTTTATGGTGATGGCCTGCGCACTTGAGCCGGGATAATTCAGGTGGTTCTGCCACAACGGTATGCATGTTCCAGTCGCATCTAGAGGACTCTCCAGCTTGCAAACTGCTACCTCCACATTTCAGCTCAACAACGTCCTTGTTGTTCCCTCACTGATCCGCAACTTACTTTCATCGTCAGTTCATGCGAGACATTAAGATTTCCATTGAGTTTGATGCCTTTGGTTTCTCTGTGAAGGACCTCAGATGGGACATGTGATTCTTCATTGCAATAGTGGCGGCGAACTCTACACCTTCTCTGCCGCCACCGTCATCGCTGCACACGCCCTTGTCGCTGCTTCATCCTCCCTATGGCACCAGCATCTTGGTCATCCTATTCCAGCTGCTTCATCTCGTCTACGGAATAATTAGTCCATTTCTTGTAATAGAGTAGCTCGTTTGCTTTGCCATTCTTGCTAGCTAGGCAAACACACGTAGCTGCCATATAGTTCTTCCTCTAAAACATTTCTCCCTTTGAAATTGTCCATTGTGAAGTTTCGACGTCACCTGTCACTCTTATTTCGAGCTACTATTGTTGTTTAGTCATGATTGATTATTACTCGCATTACTCCAGGACTTTTCCCCTTAAGCGCAAATCTGAGGTTCATGATCAAGATGGGAATGGGCCGGTCCGGACCTAGCCTTGGACCTGGCCCCATGGCCTCGAGGCCAACTTCTGAGGCCATGGTCCTACCCAAACCAATGTTTTGCCTATGGCCTTTTGCCCAATGGGCATCACGGGTCGGCCCAATCAAACTTGTAGAATGTCAAGATAGCCACCTACCTCCCTCAAAGAACCGACAACGACATCACTTGTTGTATTATCTTGGCTATTATAATGAGCCATGCACTTGTAATGTTGGTTGATCGAATGATAAGATCGGATCAGTCCTATGTTTCTGGTAATAAGCCTTCTGTTTCCTTGAGGGAAAAATTCTGGAGATGATCCTATTAATTTTGAGATATTGTTATTATGAAGGATATAATAACAAAATTGTTTAGACTTCAGTTCCAAGTTTGGTTATTCACTGTTTCTATCATTTGCAGCTTTCGATGTACTTGTAAGGCTTTTCCTTTGCAAATTATGTATATAGTTCATTTGTTCTGATGGCCCATGATTTTTGGGAGACTATTGAAGTTTGTGTTCTATGTCGTCTGATGCAAACTTGTATTTTGTGGGGTGAACTTCACTATTTTTTGATGAATCTGACTAGAACATCGTTCGCACAATCTGTGGCAGAACCACCTGAATTATCCCGGCTCAAGTGCGCTGGCCATCACCATAAAGGCAACACCGGCTCAAACGCACTTCAAACGGAATAATTCTTGGTCTGTCGGGTAACGTCCTGATACAACCACCGGATCTCAGATCAAACAAGCATACCCAACACGAAGGCGAGTCCAGAGATATTACAACCACACATATTTTACAACACAGGCATAGTAGTGATTACAACATGTTTCAAAGTACTTACTACAGATCCAAACCTAGTAAAACCTTAAACAAGCCATAAGTTTAGATTCAGAGTTAAGCGGCGAAAAGAAAACATGACGGCTACAACACGTCGCAAAAGGGTACCAAGCTAGCCCAAGCAAGGTATCACTCGTCAGGGTCATTGCCGGCCGAAGACGGATCCCACTCTACGGACCAGCCAGTAGGCAAAGAGCAGAGATAGGTCAAGCTAGCAATCTGATCCTCAAAACTTATACCTGAAAAAAGGTTTCAACAGCAAGGCTGAGTATTCTAATACTCAGCAAGACTTAACCGTCAACGGATATACTTAGTCCACCTAGCTAGACTATGTAGAGTTTTGTAGGCTCTGGTTTTTCTTTTGTTGAAAAGCAATAAAGAGTAGGTCCTTAATTTCAAATTTTAGCTTTCAGTGTTCTAGTTGATTAACTATTCTATGTAAACAACTACTCCTATTCAACCATGGTAGAACTTTAAGCAAACATCAAGATTGATCATAATAATGTTACTCTTATTACTCTGTGTGGCAAAGGGATCAAGCAGTCCCAAACCGTGACAAGCGGACGATTCAAATCGAATTTGTTGACCTGGCCAAGCAGATCTAACACACACATTTGGAACATCGACGGGTCGTTTCCAAACAACCGTTGACCTTTCATTCCGGCTTGTGGATAGGGTCACTCTCCCCGACTACAGGTGTAAGCATCTAGGCCCTCAAGGTATGTTTCGGTGATTAATGACAACCATTATTGTGACTAATGAGTTTGTGCAGCTTAATAGATCATTATCGCTCATTTGGTCATATGTCAAAAGAGGCCCCTCAATTTCGGTTATTCTAAAAGGCGATCTCGGTTTTCAACTTATTTATATGTCAAGGCTAAGGATCTTTCTAGTCCTAAGTGTCACAAGGTTGAGAAGGACACTTAGGTTAGTATAGGTTTTATAGTTTTGTAGTGATCGCACTATTAAGAGGGGTTAAGGCTTAGTAACTTGAGCATGGACATGGTCATTTGAAAATGGATGCACACTATGGTCACTCAGGTTTCTAGAAGTTCAAATAAGTGGTTCTCAAACTATATCTCAAGAATATTTGGATTTCATTCAAGACTCAAATCAGAAAAGACAAAATCAGAAAAAGTCTATACACCGGTTTAACCGACGCTCTCAATTTTCCATACGTCGGTTAAACGAAGTCAGCAGAGTCTGGACAAATTCAATACACCGGTTAAACCGACGTGTTTGAATTTAACGTCGGTGCATTGGTCCAGAGTTGGTTTTTCCAGGGAAATTCAAGTTCTATTCACCGGATTAACCGACGCTGTTTGAATCAAGACGTCGGTGCAATTGACCAGTGAGATGGTTTTTTCAGAGGAATTCAAAAGTTGTACTCACCGGTTAAACCGACGATAGGTTTGAGTTAACGTCGGT
The DNA here is from genome assembly GCF_016808335.1 of Panicum virgatum. Lineage (NCBI taxonomy): Eukaryota > Viridiplantae > Streptophyta > Magnoliopsida > Poales > Poaceae > Panicum > Panicum virgatum. Next base: position 28,341,672 of record NC_053145.1, on the reverse strand, counting down.
GCAGTTGTCCAGAGACTTGATTTTTCAGTGGTTCAGTGGACAACTACACTCACCGGTTAAACCGATGCTACGTCGGTTAATCTGCCCCAGTTGTAACGGCTAGTTTTCAGAAGAGGCAGTTTACATTCACCGGTTAAACCGACGATGACTGTTGGAGGGACGTCGGATTAACCGGCGCTACGCAGTTTTCTGGCAGCTTTTCTCCAACGGCTCTATTTGTGTGAGCTGCCTTTATATACCCCTCCAATGGGTCATTTCGCCCACTCTTGACACCAGGCAACATCCAAACACTCATACCATAGTCAAGAGCCACCTTGAGCTTCATTATTCACATACTTGTGCTTTCAATCAATCAAGAAGCAAGATTAAGGACTTGAGTAGAGAAAAGCTAGTGTGCATCCGTTCTTGGTGATCGGTTCTTGCTCAAGTGAAGGCCTTAGCTTGTTACTCTTGGTGATTGGCATCACCTAGGCGATCTTGGTGATCGGGGTGTTTCTCGCGGAGCTTGCCAAGGATTGTGGGAGCCCGGAGAAGAAGATTGTACGTGGCTTGAGCTCCACCACGCCGGGATGGTGAACGGAGACTCTTAGTGAGCGCCCAAGTCTCGGTGACATGGGAGGTGACAAGACTCTTAGTGAGTGTCACAACGTGGACTAGGGGTGTGTGCCAACACATCGACACCACGGGAAAAATCCGGTCGTCTCTTGTCCACTCTCTTTATTCAAGCATTTTCTTTCATGCAATTTACTTATGAGCTTGACTTAGAGATCATAACTTAGCTCTACCTTGCTAGGCTTTACTTTGTTTTTATCTCTTTTAGCTTGTGTAGGTAGCTTAGTTATCCGGTTGGTGAATTGGTGCCATACTAGTATTGCATAGGTTAAGGTTGCTTTACCTTGCTTTAGAATTTGAAAAAGGCCCAATTCACCCCCCCTCTTGGTCCATCGATCCTTACAATTGGTATCAGAGCCTCGTTGCTCATTTGGATCATTAGGCTTCACCGCCTAGAGCTATGGCCAAGATGGGTGGTTCGCCGCCTCACTTCGAGGGCAAGAACTTTGCCTATTGGAAAGTTCGCATGGCCGCATACCTTGATGCGATTGCCCCCGAAGTGTGGTTGGCCACTAAGACCGGATTCACCGGAACTCCCACCGCCGAGCAATTAAAATGGAATGCAAAGGCTAGAAATGCAATTTTCGAAGCCATTAGTGAGGAAGTCTTTGCTAGAGTAAATGGCATGGACTTAGCAAGTGATATATGGAAAGAGCTAATTGAAATTCATGAAGGCTCCACAAAAGTCCGTGAACAAAAATATCACTTGTTTAGAGCTAAATATGATTCTTTTAAAATGCTTGCTCATGAAAATTGCAATGATATGTATTCCCGCTTGAATGTCATTGTCAAGGACATTAATGCTCTTGAAGTTTCCAAAATTGACAGTGGCTCCATCAACCGCAAGATTCTCATGCTCCTTCCGAAGCCCAAGTACAACATTATCAATGCTATGCTTCAAAAGGAGAATCTTGATACAATGGAAGTGGGAGAGCTTGTGGGCGAAATTCGCGCTCATGAAATGAGTATCCTTGGTATGACAGAAGAGCCAACAACAAGCAAATCAATTGCTCTCAAAACCAAGGTCAACAAGCACCGCAAGCTCAAGATGATCAAGCAAGAATCTAGCTCAAGCAATGAAGAAGAAGATCATCATGAAAGCTCATCCGATAATGAAGAAGATGGGGAACTTGCTCTCATGATGAGAAAGTTCACACGCTTGAGCGACAAGATAAAAAAGAAGGGTTACAACTTTGACCCCAAAAGAAGGATGTTCCGGTATAGGGAAGATGTCAAGTACAAAACATGCTACAATTGTGGGGAAAAAGGACACATCTCTCCCGATTGCCCCAAGCCGGACAAGAGAAAGAAGGATAACAAAGGCAAACATCGCCATGATTCAAGCGATGATGAAGAAGATGAGAAGAAAAACAAGAACAAGAAGCTTGAGAAGAAGAAGAGCCATGACAAAAAGACCAAGCTCTTCCCAAAGAAAAGGGGCAACACCAAGAGAAGCTTCTTGGTGGAAAAGCAAGAGTGGGTGACCGATGTCTCATCAAGCGAAGAATCAAGTGATGAAGAAGACATAGTCACTATCGCTCTCACAAATGAAGAACCATCACTACCTCCACCTCCAATGTGCCTCATGGCCAAAGGTAACTCTAAGGTATGTGAGAGTGAAAATGATAGTGATGATGAGCTTGACCCTAATGAGTTTGCTAATCTCATTAATGAGTATACATCCGTCATCAAGAGGGAAAAGGGCAAAGTCAAGGTTCTTGAGAGCACTCGTGCCAAGTTAGAGCTTGCCCACTCCGATTTGCTTGGCAAGTACAATGACTTGCTCAAAAAGCACAATGAGTCACTTGTACTTGCTAAGCAAGTTGAAGAGAGCCACAAAAAGCTTAAACAAGAGCATAGGGAGTTGGCTCACAAGTATCAAGAACTTGAATTTGCCTATGAAGCAATTGACCCAAGTCTTGAGAACTTTGCTCATGAAACTATTGAGAAGGTCAATGCTTCTACTTCATGTGATGACCTACTCATTAATGCAAATGCTACTAATGCTTTGCCCGAGCTTACACCTTCTAGGGAAAAGGAATTGATGGATCAAGTGGCAAGCCTCAAGAGTAGTGTGGAGAAGCTCTCAAGAGGAGAATACATCCACAAGGAAATTCTCTTCAACAATGCACGTGACTATGGCAAGAGAGGTCTTGGTTCATTTCCGGAGCCAAATCAAGGCACTACTCCTTCTCCAGAGATCAAGATTAGCTTCATCAAGGAAGTTGGATCATATTGCCAACATTGCCAAGTCACCGGGCACCACACTAGGGAGTGCACTTTACCATCACGTCCTCTTCCTAAATTACCCAAGAATTACTCTTCAATGTTTGAAAATAACCATTTTCTCTTGAGTAAAGTGAAGGGCAAGGTGAAGGCCAAATTCATTGGCAAACTCACTAAGGAGTCAAAGAAGAAGCTCCCCAAGCAACTTTGGGTCCCAAAAGCTCTTGTCACACATGTGCAAGGCCCAAAGCTTGTTTGGGTTCCTAAAACTCAAAAGTGAATTCTCATGTGTGTAGGTGAACTACAAAGCCGGTGGAAAACATTGGGTACTTGATAGCGGTTGCTCTCAACACATGACCGGCAATGATAGCATGTTCACCTCCCTTGAAGACCCCGGCGATCATGAACACGTCACCTATGGTGATAACTCAAGGGGAAAAGTTTTAGGTTTGGGTAGAATAGCAATCTCTAAAGATTTATCTATTTCTAATGTTTTGTTTGTAGAAGCACTTAGTTTTAATCTTATTTCAATTGCTCAATTGTGTGATCTTGGACTAACGTGTGCCTTTGACAAGAATGGTGTTGTAGTAACTCATGAAAAAGACAAGTCATTGGTATTCACGGGGTTTAGGCATGGCAACATTTACTTGGTGGATTTCTCTTCAAAGCAAACAAGTACCATGACATGCCTCTTCACCAAGTCTTCTCTTGGGTGGCTTTGGCATAGAAGAATTGCTCATATTGGCATGAGCAACCTCAAGAAAGCCCACAAGAGAGGGATGATCACCGGCTTGAAGGACGTCACCTTTGACAAGAACAAGCTATGTAAAGCATGTCAAGCCGGGAAGCAAGTTGCAACACATCATCCCATCAAGACGATGTTGTCTACCTCCAAGCCGCTCGAGCTACTACACATGGATCTCTTTGGTCCAACTACATACAAGAGCATTGGTGGTAACCTCTATTGCCTAGTAATCGTTGATGATTTTTCACGTTACACTTGGGTTATGTTTCTAGGCGATAAGGGTGAAACTCCGAAACTCTTCAAGACATTTGCAAGAAGAGCTCAAAGGGAGTACAACTCCCCAATTGTGAAGATCCGGAGTGACAACGGCACCGAGTTCAAGAACATGAAGATTGAAGAATGGTGCGATGAAGAGGGCATCAAGCATGAGTTTTCCGCCACCTACACGCCTCAACAAAATGGAGTGGTGGAAAGAAAGAACAAGACACTCATCACCCTAGCTAGAGCAATGTTGGATGATTATGGCACGTCCGAGAAGTTTTGGGCGGAAGCAATCAACACGGCGTGTCATGCATCCAACCGAGTATATCCTCACCGACTCCTCAAGAAAACTCCATATGAGCTCATCACCGGGAAGAAACCAAATATATCATACTTTCGAGTCTTTGGTTGCAAATGCTTCATCTATAAGAAGAAAAGGCTCGGTAAGTTTGAAAGTAGATGTGATGAAGCTTTGAAGAAGATGTCCATTGGGGATATCAAGCCGGAAGAGGTGCATGAAGACAATGATCAAGGGGGAGGATCTTCCTCATCTACACCAAGCACCTCCACGGCGCCCCAAATGGATGAAGATCAAGAAAAAGATGATACACAACCTCAAGAAGATGTGCCAACGCCAACACCCCAAGTCCAAGAACAAGAAGAGCAAAACGTTCCACCACAAGCACAAGTCACCCATGATCCACCCCAACAAGCATCCACGCAAGTACCGCTAGTGAAGCATGGTCGCATCTCCAAGGATCATCCAATTGGTCAAATCATTGGTAGTCCATCAAAGGGAGTAAGAACTCGCTCTAAACATGCTTCATTTTGCGAATATCACTCGTTTGTTTCTTGTATTGAACCCACTAGCATAGAGGAAGCGCTTGAGGACTCGGATTGGGTGATGGCCATGCAAGAAGAATTGAACAACTTCACCCGCAATGAAGTTTGGGTTCTCGAAGCTCCTCCAAAAGACAAGAACATCATCGGCACCAAGTGGGTCTTTCGGAACAAGCAAGATGAACATGGGGTGGTGGTACGCAACAAAGCAAGACTTGTGGCAAAAGGGTTTTCTCAAGTCGAAGGTTTGGATTTTGGTGAAACTTTTGCTCCGGTTGCAAGACTTGAAGCTATCCGCATCCTTCTTACTTACTCTTCACATCATAACATTAAGTTGTATCAAATGGATGTGAAAAGTGCATTCTTAAATGGTGTTATTAACGAACTTGTTTATGTTGAGCAACCTCCCGGGTTTGAAGATCCGAGGAATCCTAACCATGTTTATAGGTTGCACAAGGCACTCTATGGGCTCAAACAAGCTCCAAGGGCTTGGTATGAGAGGCTTCGTGACTTCCTAATCATGCAAGGCTTCAAGATCGGGAGGGTGGACACCACGTTGTTCACAAAAGACGTCAACGGGGATCTTTTTATTTGTCAAATTTATGTTGACGATATTATCTTTGGCTCAACTAATGATTTGCTAAGCCATGAGTTTGCTACCATGATGTCTAGGGAATTCGAGATGTCCATGATTGGCGAATTGACCTTCTTCCTTGGTTTTCAAGTCAAACAAATGAAGGAAGGGACATTCATCCATCAAGAAAAGTATACCAAAGATATCTTGAAGAAGTTCAAGATGGATGAGTGCAAGCCAATCAAGACACCCATGGCAACAAATGGGCATCTCGACTTGGATGTGGACGGTAAACCGATTGATCAATCCCTCTATCGTTCTATGATAGGGTCTTTGCTTTACCTTACCGCATCTAGGCCCGATATAATGTTTAGTGTGTGCTTGTGTGCCCGCTTTCAAGCTAACCCAAAGGAGTCACACCTTTCGGCTGTGAATAGGATCCTTCGGTATCTCAAGCACACTCCTAGCATAGGCTTGTGGTACCCCAAAGGCGCTAGTTTAGATCTCTTGGGATACTCGGATTCGGATTTTGCCGGAAGCCGTGTGGATCGCAAGAGTACCTCCGGGGGTTGCCACTTGCTTGGGCGTTCTCTAGTTTCTTGGTCGAGTAAGAAGCAGAATTCCGTGGCTTTGTCCACCGCGGAAGCGGAATATATAGCGGCCGGTGCATGTTGTGCCCAAATCCTATATATGAAGCAAACCCTTTTGGACTTTGGTGTGAAACTAGATAGGATCCCACTCCTTTGTGACAATGAAAGTGCCGTAAAAATTGCCAAGAATCCAGTTCAACACTCTCGCACAAAGCACATTGATATTCGCCATCACTTCTTGCGTGATCACGAAGCCAAGGGGGACATTTCCCTTCAAGGTGTGAGATCCGAGGAGCAATTGGCGGATATATTCACAAAACCTTTAGACGAGAGTACCTTTGTTAGGCTAAGAAATGAGCTCAATGTGTTAGATGCGGCAAACGTCATGTAAGTTGCCATGTCATATAGAAAAATGCATACATATAGGACACTTGTCTAACCATGGTAAGATAGTGATGAGCAAGGGTTTAGCTAGAGGTGGTGGTCCACTTGTTTTTCCTCTAGGCTTGTAGAAAGGCTCATCATGAAGAAGCTTCCCGTGGGTTCAAACTTGACAAGTAGATCTTAATTTATTGTTATGCATTTCTTGTCATCTAGATGTGCACTTCATGTTTACTATACTTTCGCATGTGGTTGTAGTTTGCATCATCATTGCATGCGTAAGGGTCACAAAGGAGATCACTTGATGAAAATGAGACTTGTTTTCATATACAAGATCTTAATTCATGAAAAGTGAAAAGAGCAAAGTGTTAGGTGCGTTATTGCCTAGTGAGCAATGTCATGATGAGTTTGAAGCTTTCTATCTTCAATATTCCTATGACATGGCTCATACATTTTATTTGGCGTTTTGTCTCTCTTGCGGCTTTTCCTTGTGTTTGAAAAGAAATTTATTTAAGCAAGTGTGCTATCCTATTTATTTTGAGGGGTAAAGTCGCCTATGCAAGTCCATTGACTTGAGTTTATTTGAATTTTATAAGTTTATTGGACTTAGCATAGAAGAGTGAGCTGAGTGTGGGGTTTTTGGCTTCACCGGTTAAACCGACGTTCAATGGAGCATCATCATCGGTTTAACCGGCGTTACTAAGTTTTGTCTCAGCTCAGTCAAGTTTCAGGCGTTCAACCGGCGTATACAAAAGTCAGACCATCGGATCAACCGGTGATAGTAAATGCAAATCAGACCTAGCAATCAACCGATGTTTTGATTTATCAACCGACGAGTATACTCTTGACATCATCGGTTCAACCGGCGTTCAGTTTCAGATCTGCAGAAGCCTCGGGTGAACTACACCGACGCAATCAACCGGTGATCAAAACCTAGGCGTCGGATCGACCGGCGTTAAGAAAAATCGTGGGCCCGCCTGTCATATATGTCTCTTGCCCGCGCTGCCGGCCTCTGTTTCGCCCGACTCCTTCACGCCGCCGCCGCTCGACTCGCTCCTCTCGCGCCGCCGCCTTCCCTCCGCGCCGCCACCACTCGCCGCCGCTCGCCTGCACGTCGAGTCGCCGCCGCCGCGCCCTCGCGCTCGCCCAGCGCCGCCCGTGCGCACCGGCGCCGCCCGCGCAAACGCTCTGCGCCGCCGCCTGCACGCGTAGCCGCCGCCGCCGCCATCACGCCAGCCGCGCGCGCCTCCGTGCTCCTAGCGCCGCCGTGCTCCACGCCGCAGCCACAGCACCACGCCGCAGCCGCAGCCCCACGCCGCAGCCGCAGTTCCACGCCGCAGCAGCACCCGATCAGCGCTCACCAGGTGCTCGACAATTTGCTTGTTCGAGATGGGTCGCGAGAAGAGAAAGGGAAAGGAGGTCGTGGTCGAGAAGCCCGCTCGCAAGCGGACTCGTGCAGAGAAGGAGGCCGAGAAGGCCGAGATGGTGGCCAAGGCCGCCGAGGAGCAGGCATCAGGCCGCGCTCGTCCGTTCCAGATCAGGGAGGACCCCAGAGGCAGAGGCAGAGGCAGGGGCATGGGCAGAGTGAGAGGTGCCAGGGCCACTAGAGCCGCAGCAGCAGCAGCAGAGTCAGATCAGTCAGATACAGCTGCAGATTCAGATTCAGAGGCAGAGCAGTCCGAGCAGTCTCAGGGGCAGAGCACACAGGAGTCACCGACTCTACGACGGTCTGGCCGCACTCGGCAGACATCCCCAGCAGCAGAGACTTCACCAGCGACCGAGCGTCGCACTGGACCGAGGACGCGAGGAGGTCACCAGCCACAGGAGCCTCGCAGGTCCACAGCTGCAGCAGCAGCAGCTCGTAGAGCCGAGGCCCTAGAGGCCGAGCGCGCAGTGTTCCGTATGGACACTGTTGTGCGTCTGGAGCCAGGTGTGCTGCTCCAGAACTTGACCCGAGCCAATGCGGCCAAGGTCAAGAGACTCAGGTGGAGTGTTGACGAGGAGGTCTGGTTCCCGGTGACCCGAGACAGCAGAGTCGACAGGAGGTTCTGGACTTTGCTACAGGCCAGTTTCTACGAGACCTACCAGAGGCGGGGCCACCGGATCTTTCAGCACAGGGTTCTTGACTGGGTCTCACTGAGGACAGCCGCAGGGGGAGCAGATGTGAGAGCACACTTTGCTCATTTCAGAGGTCTGCCTAGACTGCTAGAGATGGAGCAGAACCGTTATATCGAGGACTGGGTCAGAGTGTTCTACGCTACAGCTTGGATAGCCCCCGAGCGCAGAGCTGTACACTTCATGTTTGGAGGGCAGGACTTTGGTTTGTCGAGGGCGACCATTGCTGGTATTCTTGGAGTTGACCTGGTCGACGTCTCGCTGCACGAGAGGGTTTACGGGGACTCAGATCCACCCCGCAGGGCGATGGTTGGCGGGATTGCTCCTTCTCACGAGGCGATCACTCAGTGTTTCCGCCAGCCGTTCCCAGCCTCTTACGCCAGAGTGCCGAGCTTGCTGACCCCAGAGGCTTACGCTGTTCACATGGCACTCCGGAGGACTCTGTTACCGAGGAGTGGCTACCCAGAGGGGTTTACGGGACTGCAGCAGCTCCTGCTTCTACACATCCTCACTCACGAGCCGTTTGACATAGTTGACTTTATTCTGGCTGAGATAGAGGATGTGATCACAGACGGGATGGGTGTGGTGCGACAGTTTCCCTATGCGCACTGGATCAGTTACATATGCTCTATGATAGTGCCAGCAGAGTCACCCATCAGTGCTCCTTACCGTCACGACGAGGCTCCCAGGTTCCCTGTCTACCGACCCACAGCTCCACAGGACAGGAGGAGGGGCAGACACGCAGATAGAGCAGCGATGGCTCGACTGTCACCGGAGGTTCAGGCACGAGTGGCAGAGGAGGATGAGGCACTCCTAGCAGCAGAGGCACAGCTTCCCGGGGGAGATGATGAGATTCACTGGTCTGAGCTTGAGTCAGACTCCTCCGACGACGTTGAGTACTTTCCTTCAGCTGCCCCAGCCAGTCACGATCACGAGGCAGGAGGTTCAGGACAGCCAGCACCTCCGACTTCAGCAGCTGCTACAGTCTCTGAGTCTCAGGTGACTCAGCCGTCCGAGCTCACTTCACTACTACAGCAGCTCGTGACCCAGCAGAGAGAGGACAGGCTTGCTCAGGAGGAGGCCAGGAGAGCCCATGAGGCCCAGATTGCTGCTATACAGAGAGAGGCCGCCCGAGAGCGGGCTGCGACCGAGGAGCGTTTTGTCGGGCTTATCGACAGAGTTTCACAGAGGACAGACGCTCAGTTTCAGCAGATGCAGCAGGGGATGATGGCGATGTTCGGGATGATCTCACAGCTTTACTCTCACACCGGACTCGCCCCGCAGCAGCCAGGACAGTCAGGCCTTCAGGGTGTTGGAGCACCTCAGCTTGCCGTCACACCAGCTCCTCCTCCTCCAGCTCCTACTGCAGCTCCAGCTACCTCAGCGACACCGGAGACCACGTTCTCGATGTCAGCACTCTTTGGGTCTGCCGGTCGTCCGCTCTTTTCACCACTGCCGGCGACCACACTCTTTCAGGACTCACCGCCAGCGGTTCAGTCGGTCGCCCTCCCCTCCTCACTTCAGGCAGCACCTTCAGGGGGAGGAGCAGTAGAGGAGTCCCTGCTTCCACAGTCGACGCAGCCGGCAGCCTCAGCAGTCACCTCTTCAGATATTGATACTTCTTCTGCTGACCCGGTTACGACTTCTACGGATCCTCTACCAGGCAGTGCCAGCACGAGAGCCTCCACGACAGTTACTCCCCCAGTGAGCTCAGACCCAGACCAGCAGCTTCCGTCTGTCACCGAGGGTGAGAGTTCTCCGTCCGACGACGACGACCCGGACCGCTTCGTCGCCGTACCACGACAGCACGACCCGTAGCTCGCCTTTTGGTGCTTTGATGCCAAAGGGGGAGAGGTGTTAGGGGGAGCACCAGAGTTAGGGGGAGGGTAGAGCTAGAGAGAGAGCTCGTAGTTATCAGGACTTTGTTTCTTTGTATCACATTTGGTGTTAATTCATGGATATGTACATTTGTCGCTTGAGTATGCCGTTCTTTGAGACATATCTATGGATTTCGTTTGAGCCTTTGAGCTCTTTGGTCCTGCTTTCGAGTTTGCTTGTGTTTATCCTGCTTTATCTTTCTCGCTCTCTTGTTATTTATGTTTGTGTTGTCATCAATCACCAAAAAGGGGGAGATTGTAAGCATCTAGGCCCTCAAGGTATGTTTCGGTGATTAATGACAACCATTATTGTGACTAATGAGTTTGTGCAGCTTAATAGATCATTATCGCTCATTTGGTCATATGTCAAAAGAGGCCCCTCAATTTCGGTTATTCTAAAAGGCGATCTCGGTTTTCAACTTATTTATATGTCAAGGCTAAGGATCTTTCTAGTCCTAAGTGTCACAAGGTTGAGAAGGACACTTAGGTTAGTATAGGTTTTATAGTTTTGTAGTGATCGCACTATTAAGAGGGGTTAAGGCTTAGTAACTTGAGCATGGACATGGTCATTTGAAAATGGATGCACACTATGGTCACTCAGGTTTCTAGAAGTTCAAATAAGTGGTTCTCAAACTATATCTCAAGAATATTTGGATTTCATTCAAGACTCAAATCAGAAAAGACAAAATCAGAAAAAGTCTATACACCGGTTTAACCGACGCTCTCAATTTTCCATACATCGGTTAAACGAAGTCAGCAGAGTCTGGACAAATTCAATACACCGGTTAAACCGACGTGTTTGAATTTAACGTCGGTGCATTGGTCCAGAGTTGGTTTTTCCAGGGAAATTCAAGTTCTATTCACCGGATTAACCGACGCTGTTTGAATCAAGACGTCGGTGCAATTGACCAGTGAGATGGTTTTTTCAGAGGAATTCAAAAGTTGTACTCACCGGTTAAACCGACGATAGGTTTGAGTTAACGTCGGTGCAGTTGTCCAGAGACTTGATTTTTCAGTGGTTCAGTGGACAACTACACTCACCGGTTAAACCGATGCTACGTCGGTTAATCTGCCCCAGTTGTAACGGCTAGTTTTCAGAAGAGGCAGTTTACATTCACCGGTTAAACCGACGATGACTGTTGGAGGGACGTCGGATTAACCGGCGCTACACAGTTTTCTGGCAGCTTTTCTCCAACGGCTCTATTTGTGTGAGCTGCCTTTATATACCCCTCCAATGGGTCATTTCGCCCACTCTTGACACCAGGCAACATCCAAACACTCATACCATAGTCAAGAGCCACCTTGAGCTTCATTATTCACATACTTGTGCTTTCAATCAATCAAGAAGCAAGATTAAGGACTTGAGTAGAGAAAAGCTAGTGTGCATCCGTTCTTGGTGATCGGTTCTTGCTCAAGTGAAGGCCTTAGCTTGTTACTCTTGGTGATTGGCATCACCTAGGCGATCTTGGTGATCGGGGTGTTTCTCGCGGAGCTTGCCAAGGATTGTGGGAGCCCGGAGAAGAAGATTGTACGTGGCTTGAGCTCCACCACGCCGGGATGGTGAACGGAGACTCTTAGTGAGCGCCCAAGTCTCGGTGACATGGGAGGTGACAAGACTCTTAGTGAGTGTCACAACGTGGACTAGGGGTGTGTGCCAACACATCGACACCACGGGAAAAATCCGGTCGTCTCTTGTCCACTCTCTTTATTCAAGCATTTTCTTTCATGCAATTTACTTATGAGCTTGACTTAGAGATCATAACTTAGCTCTACCTTGCTAGGCTTTACTTTGTTTTTATCTCTTTTAGCTTGTGTAGGTAGCTTAGTTATCCGGTTGGTGAATTGGTGCCCTACTAGTATTGCATAGGTTAAGGTTGCTTTACCTTGCTTTAGAATTTGAAAAAGGCCCAATTCACCCCCCCTCTTGGTCCATCGATCCTTACAACAGGGCACCAAGTTATATCCACTCCCCGGTCCGATCGGCTACTAGGCTTACCGCGTACCATATTTACGGCATGTGGCTAGTACGTTCAAAAACTTAACCACCGCTACCACACACCGCGACCTTAGCAGAATTCATCAACACAAACGGGGTCTTACCCAAGGTCATGATATCGAACACGACCCCATCCGTCGTCCTTATATTGATAGCAGAAAGTAAAAAAGCAATTCCTATAGAGCTCGCGAGTGACAGGCAATCACTCAACTTTTACCGGTCCAATAAGCTTAGAAATTATTCGAACTCAGGTCTAGTGTTCAGTACATAGGTTCCTAGGATCATGCATCTAGGGTTTCAATTCAAATCCTAAGAACTGTAAATGCACATGTAAGTAATAATGATAAATTGTAATAATTTGAAATACTAGGTCAGTGTTAGTTAGAGAATATTCGCTCGGCGAGCATCTTCCTTCAGTCGTGCACATCTAGATCCATCTGTCCATCTTCTAGACATGTCCACCCTTCACCGTCTTCTGGCTCGGCTCCAACATCACGTCCTTCACATGGTGCATCTGTCGTACCTAAATGAAATGCAACAATGCATATGTATGAATGCATGGAAGTGCAATATACAAAGCATTTATAAGGCACAACACACTAACATAAGCACCTAAAGCTATTTAGTTCAATCATCACTCAAGCATCTCATAGGGATGAGCACATCAAGCTAACTTGTATATGTTTTTAAAATTTTCCAAGTACTAGAACTATTTATCTTGATTTTGTGCTACCAACATGGATTAAAATCAAAACCGTAGCTAAACAGTTGTAAGGGTTTTAAACTTTTATCCTACCATAAATCATTTGAGCTAGTTTAACTTTACTAAAAAAATAGTCAAACTTTTTCTGCAGTAATTAGACACTGGTATAGAGGATCTATAAAATTTTTAGCTCATGAAACACATCATAAAAAATTTAAGAAATAAATCTATTTAACCTAGCCATAAATCAAGATTTAATTAAAACTATAGCTAAACATGAGAAATGACCATGAAATTTTATAGTAACACTAGAATCACATGTACATTCTACCATAAAAATTTCATAGCCTGACTTGGCTCCAAACATAAGTTATTAACAAGGCAAGAACAACTAGTCTTTATGTACTATTTAACATAAATCTATTTTTGCAGCAAACATTTCTAACTAAACCTTGTCATGTTATGGTTCCATTATGGAGATATTTTCTTGAGGATTCCAAAAAGTATTTATTTGCTATTTTATGATTTCTCTACGATTTTCAATTGAATTTACAAATTTACTGCGAAATTTTAGTAACAAAAACAGATATTGCATCGGGGTTCTTAGATTTTGCAGGAAAGACCCTAAGAAGATTTGCGGGCTCGCAATTGGGCCCTTGGTCGGTTTTCAAAATAGAGGAGCGGCGGCGGCCGAGTTTCCGGCGAGCTCGCTCGCTAGCGGTGAGGGGCCGGTGGGGGAAAAGGAGGAGGGAGTTGAGGCGCACCCGTGGGTGGTCTTGGGGCGCGAGGAGGTGCTCGTAGGCGGCGGATCTGCCTTGACGTGGTTTGGAGCGATACCGGGGGCGCGAAGGCGGGTTTGGTCTTGGGAGCGACGCATGTACGGCCACCTGGCCGGCACCGGCGTGCAGGCGCCGTCACGGCGAAAACAGAGAGGGAGGAGAGTGGGAGATGTAGGTGATGGCAGATTTGTAAATAAGCTGAAATTCAAAATGCAGTTTGTAAACAAAATTTATCTCCCTATTCCAAAGGTCAAATGAAAAACTTTTGAGTATCAAACTTGCTTAAAATTTCGAGATCTACAACTTTCGTTTTAGGTACTTTTTCATTTGAGACATCGTTTGAAAGAGAAAATTTGAAACTTGAGTGCATTTGAAAAGGTCCTATACGTTTCAGAAATCAACTTTTTCTCCTATTTTTGTATGGCAACTTGAAAAACTTTGAACACAAAAGTTGTTCGTCATTCAAAAACCTATAACATTGCTTTTGGGAAAAAGTACATTTAAGCAACGGTTTAAAATTTATTTTGAAAACCTATTTGTTGCAATTTGAAAGATAATTTAAACATTTAAAAACTGTGATTTGAAGAACTCATCAATTCATGTGCAAAATTTCATTTTCTCACTTTGACTTAAACTAGACTTTGGTTTATCATGACGTTAGTGATATACCGATTCAATTTCATATGCATTCTGGCATCGGTTTAAAAGATATTTAAATTTTCTGACCGGTGTTCAAATACACATAGACACACACATACACATGCATATTCAAACATACACATATATTATTTTGCAAAAGAATTGCATAATTTGAATTGTTCTTGTTTATTAAGCATGAAATCATATTTAATATTTCTTGCTTAGCATTTTAAAACTATGGGATGTCACAGCCTACCCCCCTTAAAAAGAATCTCGTCCCGAGATTCTGAAAGATAGACTCTCGAGGGAAAAAGAGCAGACCAAGCATCAAAGCCAGCAGGACAAAGTCACATTAGAGGATATTGATGTTGATGATATGATCCTTTGCAGATAAGGATTGAGAACTTAGAGAAAGTTTAAGAAACAAGGTATGGTATTATGAGCGGGAGGGATTAACTGTGCCACTATGTGAACTAATCAATTGTTTTTCCACACTAAAATGCTCCAGGGCTTTAGTTTTTGCAGCAAGAGTCTGTATATAATATATGTGATCACAATCACCATCAAAGTCGGCTGGAAAAGACCGGTGGACTATTCTAGTACTAACATATAGTAGGATTTTGCAAAGAAGAGAGGACCTAAGTCCTGGAAGAATCAATTTCTCAATCTGGTGGTGAATCTAGATAGAAAAGATATCAAGGTGAGTTTTTGCTCAAGGACATTCTTGCTCAAACTATTGATTAAATTAAATGGCATGATGCGAGATGCATATGCTCGATGACCATGAGAATGATGCATCCTCGAGATGTAAGATTGCAATGCTGGTGCAATGCAATGACGAAATGTTTTATACGCAATTGAAATGGTGCTTATGTCACGATGCAATTGCCACGATGTTGACTCAATTTTGCATACACTATGATGCAACAATGATGATGCTCTTGACGGATGCGTGTATGAGATACACAAGCATGATGCACATATGGATAAGTTGATGACGCACATAGTGCAATGTGCATACCGTACCTATTTTTCCCGCGACTAAATCTCGTTAGCCCTATACCCTTGAGTAAGGATCAGAAGTTAGGACACTAATAAGGTTGCATAGAAGGGGATTGCAGTAAGTTACGTCACACATACTAGACACTAGTGCGCTCCTAGTAGCTCAATCATGTGGCTGCAGCGCACACGAGAGTCTAGGTTCCGTCGCGGCATCAAGGTTACGTGACTAAACACCACCACAAGGGAAATCAAGAGTGGCAACCCAATAGCGCCAGTAACGACAAGATAGGAACCAAAGACAACCCATGAAGTGGTACTCAAACGCATGCCCATTAGTCAGTCTACAGATTCCCGATCATGATGCAACACTATGCACTGACGAATGACATGAAATGATGTGATGCATGATTGTTGCATCACGGACTGTATTTCAAAAGTTATTATTATCATGAATCTTTTTAATTTATCCAAAATTAACTGAGCAAGAATGAAAATATAGGATTTAGATGTTGAAATCAAAATAGCCAGCAAGATCAGGCAGAACACCAAGAGGAATAGAATGATTATTGATGGGGTTTTGTTAACAAACATCATGGCTTAACCAGGGAGCCATGAAGGAAAAAGGAACATTGATTTTGATAGGAATAGATTCAAGGCATTGATCAAGGGTTGGATTGATTAACAAGCTAAGATCAACGGTAAGGTTCATACAAGGTCCAAAGTCTCTGAAAAAAAATCTTCTCCACCAAGGTTAGCCTAGCAGATTGCATGAGTCCACTACTAAGTACACAGAAATCTAGGTGGACATTTAGGTAAAGCAACATATTTTAATAAAACAACATAACAAGCAAGGCGATCAATCACACCAAGATATGCCATGATGCATGCGCGTTCTATACGTCCTCACAAAACAAAACAATTGCCAACTATTGTTGGGCTTACGCGGGTAGTACGGTGGCATAACATAGATACGTCTCTCCCTATAATATCTAGTCGATAAATCTAACCTTTCTTAACTTATCGGATCGCGGTTAGTGTACCTGCAGAAGATTGAGAGAACATATATATATATATATATATATATATATATATATATATATATATATATATATATATGCATTGAACCTTTCATGCCAGCACTCATGAAAGCGTTCCCATACATTACCACTCACTATAGAAGCAGCAGCCATACAATTTCCACCGTATGGCCAACGTTAACATACGCCACTGAGATAGCATATTCACAAGTTCCTTTACTCCCAATATAATCGACCGATGGTCGGTATATTGGCAGCAGCTCAAGTAGGCCACTGCTTGAGCGCAGCGTTCGGTTCGCATCGCCGACGGGAAGGTCAGACTCCCTCAGCTGACTAAGTACACTTTACTTCCAATATAGTCAACTAATAATTGGTATATTGGGAGTACCTTAAGTAATCCACTGCTTGAGGGCAGCGTTCGGCTCGCATCACCGACAGGAAGGTCAGACTCCCTCAGCTGATTGAGGATCCTTACCTTCTTACCTTCGCATAGGTGCGTCATTACAGAATTCAAAAAGTTGATTGTGCACAAATGTAAGGTTTGACAGAATGTAAAGTGCTGGAAGTCAGATATAATAAACCATACATAGATAGACACCTGATAAATCCCATAATTTCCCTAGGGCTTTACGCTCTATGCACAATCCTTAACGAAACCAACGTAGTTTTATAAACACTTTGTTGGTCCAATTTTTATACCGAAATCAATTTTTAAGGTTCCAACACCTCTGGTGTACACTTGCAGCTCTGATACCAGCTGTGGCAGAACCACCTGAATTATCCCAGCTCAAGTGCGTTGGCCATCACCATAAAGGCAACACCGGTTCGAACGCACTTCAAACGGAACAATTCTTGGTCTGTCAGGTAACGTCCCGATACAACCACCGGATCTCGGATCGAACAAGCATACCCCGCACGAAGGCGAGTCCAGAGATATTACAACCATACATATTTTACAACACAGGCATAGTAGTGATTACAACATGTTTTAAAGTAGTTATTACAGATCCAAACTTAGTAAAACCTAAAACAAGTCATAAGTTTAGATTCAGAGTTAAGCAGCGGAAAGAAAACACGATGGCTACAACACGTCGCAAAAGGGTACCAAGCTAGCCCAAGCAAGGTATCACGCGTCAGGGTCATTGCCGGCCGACGACGGATCCCACTCTACGGACCAGCCAGCAGGCAAAGAGCAGAATAGGTCAAGCTAGCGATCTGATCCTCAAAACTTATACCTGAAAAAGGTTTCAACAGCAAGGCTGAGTATTCTAATACTCAGCAAGACTTAACCGTCAACGGATATACTTTGTCCACCTAGCTAGACTATGCAGAGTTTTGTAGGCTCTGGTTTTTCTTTTGCCGAAAAGCAATAAAGAGTAGGTCCTTAATTTCAAATTTTAGCTTTCAGTGTTCCAGTTGATTAACCATTCTATGTAAGCAACTACTCCTATTCAACCATGGTAGAACTTTAAGCAAACATCAAGATTGATCATAATAATGTTACTCTTATTACTCTGTGTGGCAAAAGGATCAAGCAGTCCCAAACCGTGAGAAGCGGACGATTCGAATCGAATTTGTTGACCTGGCCAGGCAGACCTAACACACACGTTTGGAACACCGACGGGTCATTCCCAAATAACCGTTGAACTTTCATTCCGGCTTGTGGATAGGGTCACTCTCCCCGACTACAGGGCACCAACTTCCTCCCTGCACCCGTGGTGTTGGGCAACATAAACATAAATAAAACCTATCTCCAAGAGAGAGTGTAAGGTATATCCACTCCCCGGTCCGATCGGCTACTAGGCTTACCGCATACCATATTTACGCCATGTGGCTAGTACGTTCAAAAACTTAACCACCGCTACCACACACCGCGACCTTAGCAGAATTCATCAACACAGACGGGGTCTTACCCAAGGTCATGATATCGAACACGACCCCGTCCATCGTCCTTATATTGATAGCAGAAAGTAAACAAGCAATTCCTATAGAGCTCGCGAGTGACAGGCAATCACTCGACTTTTACTGGTCCGATAAGCTTAGCAATTATTCGAACTCAGGTCTAGTGTTCAGTACATAGGTTCCTAGGATCATGCATCTAGGGTTTCAATTCAAATCCTAAGAACTGTAAATGCACAAGTAAGTAATAACGATAAATTGTAATAATTTGAAATACTGGGTTATGTCCGGGGCTTGCCTGGGATTAACACTAGGTCAGTGTTAGTTAGAGAATATTCGCTCTGCGAGCATCTTCCTTCAGTTGTGCACATCTAGATCCATCTGTCCATCTTCTAGACGTGTCCACCCTTCACCGTCTTCTGGCTCGGCTCCAACATCACGTCCTTCACGTGGTGCATCTATCGTACCTAAATGAAATGCAACAATGCATATGTATGAATGCATAGAAGTGCAAAATACAAAGCATTTATAAGGCACAACACACTAACATAAGCACCTAAAGCTATTTAGTTCAATCATCACTCAAGCATCTCATAGTGATGAGCACATCAAGCTAACTTGTATATGTTTTTAAAATTTTCCAAGTACTAGAACTATTTATCTTGATTTTGTGCTACCAACATGGATTAAAATCAAAATCGTAGCTAAACAGTTGCAAGGGTTTTAAACTTTTATCCTACCATAAATCATTTGAGCTAGTTTAACTTTACTAAAAAAATAGTCAAACTTTTTCTGCAGTAATTAGACACTGGTATAGAGGATCTATAAAATTTTTAGCTCATGAAACACATCATAACAACTTTAAGAAATAAATCTATTTAACCTAGCCATAAATCAAGATTTAATTAAAACTATAGCTAAACATGAGAAATGACCATGAAATTTTTATAGTAACACTAGAATCACATGTACATTCTCCCATAAAAATTTCATAACTTGACTTGGCTCCAAACATAAGTTATTAACAAGGCAAGAACAACAAGTCTTTATGTACTATTTAACATAAATCTATTTTTGCAGTAAACATTTCTAACTAAACTTGTCATGTTATGGTTCCATTATGCAGATGTTTTCTTGAGGATTCCAAAAAGTATTTATTTGCTATTTTAAGATTTCTCTATGATTTTCAATTAAATTTACAAATTTGCTGCGAAATTTTAGTAAGAAAAACAGATATTGCATCGGGGTTCTTAGATTTTGCAGGAAAGACCCTAAGAAGATTTGCGGGCTCGCAGTTGGGCCCTTGGTCGGTCTTCAAAACAGAGGAGTGGCGGCGGCCGAGTTTCCGGCGAGCTCGCTCGCCAACGGTGAGGGGCCGGTGGGGGAAAAGGAGGAGGGAGTCGAGGCGCACCCGTGGGTGGTCTTTGGGCGCGAGGAGGTGCTCGGAGGCGGCGGCTCGACGGAGCAGGGCGGCCGGCGGTGGCTCTGCCTCGCCGTGGCGGTGCTCCGGCGACGGGAGGAAGGGGCGGCCTATCTCAGGAGCTTCGTGGGGAGGTGGGGGTGCGTTCCCGGGCTTAGTTGGGGCAGAGAGAGGCCGGAGGGTGGGGCTCCGCGGCGGGGTCGAGCTATGGCGGCGGCAATGGTGGGCGGCGGCGATGTTCTGGGTGAGTGGGGAGGGGATGGCTCAGTGCTTGGGCTCGAGCGTGTAGAAGGGAGTGAGGGTGAGTGTTTGGGCTCGGTGGAGAGGGGAGTGAGCGGGTTTGGGCGAGGGGAGCAGGAAAGGGGCGATGGTGGCCGGCCGGGGATGGCGTGGGGCGGTGGCGCCTCAGGCGCAGGGGAGCTCGGCCATGAGGAGCGAGAGTGGAGAGGCCAATTTGGTTTTGGCTCATGAATGGATAGGGACAGAGTGGCTTGAGCGGTGGCGAGGTTAGTGGCACGGCGTCGAGAGCGGCGACGGCATCGGCGGCGTGTCGAGCGGGGAGGCTGCGGGGGCGCGTGGCAGCTATGCGCGACTCCAGGAGAGAGCGGTTTGGAGCGATACCGGGGGAGGGAAGGCGGGTTTGGTCGGGGGCGCGACGCATGTCCGGCCACCTGGCCGGCGCCGGTGTGCAGGCGCCGTCACGGCGAAAACAGAGAGGTAGGAGAGAGGGAGATGTAGGTGATGACACATTTGTAAATAAGATGAAGTTCAGAATGCAGTTTGTAAACTCAATTTTTCTCCCTATTCCAAAGTTCAAATGAAAAACTTTTTAATATCAAACTTGCTTAAAATTTCGAGATCTACAACTTTCGTTTTAGGCACTTTTTCATTTGAGACTTCGTTTGAAAGATAAAATTTGAAACTTGAGTTCATTTGAAAAGGTCCTATACGTTTCGGAAATCAACTTTTTCTCCTATTTTTGTATGGCAACTTGAAAAACTTTGAACACAAAAGTTGTTCGTCATTCGAAAACCTATAACATTACTTTTGGGCAAAAGTACATTTAAGCAATGGTTTAAAATTTATTTTGAAAACCTATTTGTTGCAATTTGAAAGATATTTTAAATATTTAAAAACTGTGATTTGAAGAACTCGTCAATTGATGTGCAAAATTTCATTTTCTCACTTTGACTTCAACTAGACTTTGGTTTATCATGATGTTAGTGATATACCGATTCAATTTCATATGCATTTTGGCATCGGTTTAAAAGATATTTAAATTTTCTGACTGGTGTTCAAATACACATAGACACACACATACACATGCATATTCAAACATACACATATATTCTTTTCCAAAAGAATTGCATAATTTGAATTGTTCTTGTTTAGTAAGCATGAAATCATATTTAATATTTCTTGCTTAACATTTTAAAACTCTGGGATGTCACACAATCAACCATCCCATGGTCACTGAATGCCCACGGGTCGACTCTATGCACCCATTAGGTCAACAGGTTTCGGCTCTAAATGAACCATTGCTCATTTGAGGCCGACCCGATGGCCCATTGGCCTTGCTATTGTAGGTCGGGCCAGCAACCCAATGGGTCGACCCGGCCCATTCTCATCTTGAGTTCATGAGCACTTGGTTAATTTTGTTACCCTACACTAATACACAGTTTGGCCTTCCCACCAAGTGTTTGAAACTGATAATGGTAAAGAATTTGTTAAAAATGCCACTGTCACTTATTTGGCTTCCCATGGCTTTGTTTCTTTGCCTTTCTTGACCCTATACATTCTCTAAAAATGGCAAGGCTGAGTGTATGCTTCGCACCATTAATAACTCAGTGCGCACGATGCTTATTCATGCTTCCATGCAGCTGCCCTATTGGGCTGAAGTCCTTTCCGTAGCCACATAATTGGTCAACCACCGTCCTTCATCGTCCATTGGCCATGAAGTTCCCTACACATGCCTGTACCGAACTCCACCTACCTATGAGCACCTTCAAGTTTTTGGGTGTCTTTGCTACCCAAATCTGCAGGCCAGTTCTCCTCATAAATTGGCTCATCGGTCCACGTCTTGTGTGTTCTTGGGATATCCATCCTCTCATAAAGGCTATCGTTGTCTTGATCTCGCTACTCACCGCATCATCATATCACGCCATGTCATTTTTGATGAGTTAACCTTCCTTTACGCTTGCGAGTCCCCTGTCCCCGACAACTCATTTGATTTCCTCCTAGATGATGATTCAGAATTTTGCTCCTGTCCCAATAACCCTGCAGCACCACTACCAGCAACGGCCGCTCCGTCGTCCCCTACTGTTGACAAGCACGTGCTGCCATTGGCCTCTTCCAGTCCGGTCAGGCAGGGTCCCATGCCCCCACCAGGATGCCTCGGTGCTCCTTCACCAGAAGGTGGTGCTTCGGCTACTGCTGTTCAGACAGCAGCAGTATCTTCGGTTGCTGCTGTTCAGCCACCAGCAGGTGGTACTCTGGCTGCTGTTGATCAGCCGGCAGCAGGTGGTACTTCGGCTTCTGTTGATCAGCTGCCAGCAGGTGGTACTTCGGCTGCTGCAGATCAGCCGGCAGCAGCACATTCGCCTGCTGCTGTTTAGATGGCAACAGCACCTCTCGTGCGCCGCTTCAGCAGCCAGTTCTACAGCCGGCGTCCCCGGGCATCACCTCCGGTGCCTCCGTCTCCAGCACTAGCTCCTTCGCCTGAGCTACAGCCACCTCCGCTCCCACCTTGCCCAGCGACGATGCTGCACATTGGCACTATCCAGCCCGTCAACTACAAGAATTTGTTAGCTCAGCATTTGGTTGCCTCTCCGATACCGTCCAACTATCGTAGTGTGCTTGCCGATACCAATTGGCGAGCTGCTATGGCTGATGAATTCAAGGCTCCTGTCGACAATGGCACTTGGCGCCTCGACCCTCGGTCCTCATATGGTTGTGGCTACAGAAAATAGAACCTGAGAAAGCTTGGGCTTTCTTCCCCATCCAAGCTCAATCTCAAGTACAAGCCTTCTTTGCTATGGCTGTTGAAACAGTACTGGGCAATGGAAAAAATACTCATTTTTGGATAGATAGGTGGCTGCTTGGTCAGAGCTTATAACAGGCCCTGCCACATTTGTTTAGTTCTATAGTAGCTAGAGCAAGAAAAACATCAGTTCATGATGCTATCACTAGCGGAAGATGGATCTCAGATATAAGAGTTGCCTTGAGCTTGCTCGTTCTGATCGAATACCTCAACTTTGAGAGCTTCTTTCAAATGTGGAACTGCAACCGGAGGTGGAAGATACACATATCTGGAAGTTCTCACCTTCTGGCCTGTACTCCACTAAATCAGCTTATAAGGCCTTGTTTATTGGAGCCAGACATTTCGATCCTTGGGAAAAGATTGGGCTCTAGGGAAGTGCAAATTCTTCATGTGGATAGTAGCTCACATTAGATGGTGGACAACTAACAGACTAGCACGTAAAGGTCTTAACCCCCCAAATGTCCACTCTATGACCAGGTAGGTGAAACAAAAGACCACCTACTGGTCTCATGTGTTTTCACCTGACAAATTTGGTACAATGTTCTGCAACTCAATCATTATCCTAGGAGCTATTGCTCCACAGATGGATGATCTAGTTTTTGTGGACTGGTGGGATAAAGTAGACAACAGATTTTCTGGTCAAGGAAAAAGGGATTCAACTCAATCATTATCCTAGGAGCATGATTAATTTGGAAACATCGTAATTGTTGTGTTTTTGATGGAGGGATCATAACTTAACCTAGGTCATCTCGGCTTTTAGGAAGAAGCACAGCAGTGGTGTACAGAGAATTAGGAGGACACCTCACTCCCTGCTGAGGGGGGGGGGTGAGGACAATTTATATACAACCAAAGGGCAGGTGTACATGGAAATGCACTATTACATAATGTAATGAATGCCTCATGAATGCAAATAAAGGCCTATACAATTCCTAATACCCGCCCGCAGTCGCAGCGAGAGGATCCTGGACGCAAAGGCTGGACCTAGAGTCTATGAACAATTATACAGGAAGCCCTTTGCTCATGATGTCCGCAAACTGGTGGGAGGATGGCACGTGGAGGACATGGACTTCCCCAAAAGAGACCTTCACACGGATGAATTGGATGTCGATCTCGATATGCTTGGTGCGACAATGATGGATTGGGTTGGCGGTCATATAGACCGTGCTGCCGTTGTCGCAATAGACAATGGTCGAAATAGCAAGCAGGACCTGAAGCTCCTGGAGAAGTTGGCGTAGGTAACAACACTCGACGACAATGTGAGCGACGGCACAGTACTCCACTTCAGCGCTAGAGCGGGAGACAGTGGTCTGGCGCTTGGAGGACAAAGGCACCAAGTTTTTGCCGAGGAAGACGCAGAAGCTGGACGTGGAGCACCGGGAGTTGTGGCAGACAGCCCAGTTAGCGTCGGAGTAGACCGTCAGCAACCTAACGGGGCCAATACCTAGGTGGAGACTAGTCAATAGGGCGCCCTTCACATAGCACAAGATGTGCTTGATCAGCCCAAGATGTGGCTCACACGGATCGTGCACGAAGAGGCAAAACTGCTGGATGGCATAGGCCAGGTCTAGGCACGTTAGGCTCAGGTACTGAAGCACCTACGAGGCTCATGTACTCTGATAGGTTAGTGACTGGCGCATTGTCTGATGTGAAGAGCTTGGCCCTAGTGTCAACTGGTGTCGCGGTGGAGTAAAACTTGGCCATGCTCGCCCACTATAGAACGTTGATGGCGTACTATCGTTGAGACAGGAACAGGCCCGTTGGTGGACCAGGTGACTGCAATGCCATGAAAGTGGTACAGATCACCAAGGTCCGTCATCGCGGACTCAGGGTGAAGACAAGTGGTGATGCGCTGAAGAAGGTTAGGCGATGAGGCAGTGAGGATGATGTCGTCGATGTAGATGAGCAGGTATGCAATGCTCGTACCCTCTTTGTTTAGGAAGCGTTTGAGGTCACCACGACGAAGCCAAGCTACTGGACATGTGTGGCAAACCGCTGCTACCACGCACGTGGTGCCTGCTTAAGTCCATAGAGAGACTTCTGCAAGAGACAAACATAGTCAGGTGTGAGGGGTCGATGAAGCTAGGAGGCTAGCAGTAGACCGTCTCCGGTAGGTGGTCATGAAGAAAGGCATTCTTCGCGTCAAGCTGGTGAATCGGCTAGTCGCGGGAGACACCGATGCTGAGGACGGTCCGAATGGTGGCCGGCTTGACAGCGGGGCTGAAGGTCTTGTCGTAATCGACGACATGCTGCTGGGAGAAGCCGCGAACCACCCAGCGCGCCTTGTTGGAGTCGGCACCCTGCGTCATTGAGTGCATCGTTGTTGGCGCGGAAGAGCCCTTCAATGGCAGTCCAAAACTCGCGGGCCGTCTGATTGTCACAGTCCATGGTGAGGTTAAGGATGGTGTCGTCGATGGAGCTGAGGATCCAGCTGCAGTTGCAGCAGTCCACCTGATCCCAAGCGGGCTAGAGAGGATCTGTGGCCGGCAACGGCAAGGAAGTGTCATCAATGTGCGGTTTGACGCTGAATTTGCCGCACATTGACTTGAAGAACAATGCCCATTAGTACCAATTGGGGCTCTTCATCACCAGGACCGCAGGAATGTGAGATTTCATAGACACTGGTGTAGAGGTGGACGACGAGGACCGGAGTAGCATCAATAGTGGCAGTGATGGCTATGCCATGGCCTATGGCCAAGGTGGTGCCGTTCTAGAACGTCGGTGACGTAGAATCCATGGCGTGGGGGCAGTGGAGCAGTGCCTGGGAGGGAGGATCGGCGCCGAGAAGGTGGCCCGCGCTGGGGCGGTGGGTGCCCGTGCGTGAATCATGCGGGCGATTTGAACTGGAGTGGTGCAGAAGGAAAGGCCAGGATCAAAGGGATCCTTGTCACTGATACCATGTAGAAAGAATTAGGACACCTCACTCCCTAATGAGGGGGTGGCTGTTTATATATAACCAAAGGCAGGTATGCATGGTAATACAATATTACAGGAATAAATGTATTGAATGCATAATGAGTGCAAATAAAGGTCTATACTATCTCCTTGGCCTGGCTCCCACCTCCTAGTTCTCTGAGTCTTGGGTCCTGTGGTCTGGTCCTGCCTTTTTTCACTAGAAAGACAGCTTAGAGTATTTTCTTAGGGTGAGTTACGGACCCTTCAATCCTGTAACTGTTTTGTTTTGGAGGCTCCTTACCCCCTTTTATTCTTCTTAATATTTTGATGCGCAAGTCTTCTTAAAATTACAAGGTCAACATGCAATTATCCCATGAGGCCACAACAAATACACTGTAATCAAACAAGAGTTCGTAATGCTTCTTTAGGGCTTGATGTCCTGAGATTTAAGCTCACATTTACCTGTGCTTAACTACTGGTACGGCTGTCAAAGCACTATCCAGTGTGCAGTATTTCATGGTAGTGAGGCCAATTCCATCACCTCCGGCAAAAGATAGCTGTACAATTGGATAGGATGAATTGGAAAGGAAATGACATGCTAACTTCTTTAATTTCGATCAGATGTAAATTTGTTTAGTTCGCTACTAGTACAATAACTGATAAATTACATAATGAGAGAAGGCAAACACAGTGGCACCCTTTATATGTGCACAATAATCTATATTTCAATCTACGAGGATGTAAACCCAAATATTATTGGTTTGATGTTATGACGAGAGGAGCCGGCCCTGGCCCAAGGCTATCAGATCGGCAACAGCAACAGGCTGTAGTTATCATTAGTTTTAGATTTGGTTTAAGGGATAAGGTTGTTTAGATTAGTTTGGATTTATTAGATGGCTGGCTATATAAGCACAGCTGGCGCACCATCCATTGTTATCAAGCAAAAGAACCTAAAAGTATTCAGAGCCTCCAGATGGAGGGCAACAAACAGGTTCTTCCTGCTATCCCAACCCAACAATCACCATATCAATTGACTATATTTTAATCTACCACGATGTAAATCTTAATGGTTTGACTAGAGTCAAACTTTCAAAATGGTAGATCTTGATGTTTACTTGAGCTTGACAAAAAGCTGAAGTTTAATCCAACCATATCTAGAGAGCTGCGATTCTTTTCACGCTGACGTCTAACCAGAGTTCCTATAAGTTTGCTACTCGATTTTTTAATTTAGTATGTTTGTTTAGTTTTTGGAGCTCTCGAACTATTTAAAACTAACCTGTAATTTTGTTAGTTATTAGTCAGACATTAGTTTTTTAATCATTGCATTTAGGAAGACTTATAGAAATCCATATTTGCACAATTTTTTGAAAATTTTACCTGTAAAGATTTTTGTAGGCAGAAGAACGATTTTGATATTTCTAACTTGTGTTATTGTAGATCTCCATTTCAGAAAATCAAGATCCAAGTCAAGTGGATGCAGAGATAAAATCTGCTACTGTTAATTATGCTCTATACGATGGTTTCTTTAGTAATTCTCCGTTGTCCCCTTCTCTGAGATCATCTACTGCTCAGTTGCTGGAAGCTCTTCTTACGAAGTGACATTAAACGGTCCTTCTTTTCCAAGAAATGCAGGATGTCTGGGTACCTGTGATTTAGAGCCTAGATACAGGAAACTAATTTAATTATGAGACAAGTCATATGTAATATTTTTTGCCACACTTGATGAGATATGATGATTTTGTCACGCCATTCTGTCAACAATAGTCTGCTTACCAGCCTTTCTTAGGGCAGTCTTGGTGTATAGTTTCATGATACAGTTATCAAGATAGTTAATTACGTAACAGTGTCGGTTGAGTTTCATGGGGATGAAATGCATCTCTCATCCCATGAAACTCTCCCCTTCTCTCTCCTCATCATGTCAGCAATATTGATGATGTGGCATAGAATTTAATGTCGTAAAATACTCCATGAAACCATATTGAGACTGGCCTTCCATTTCTCATTCAATTTGCCTTCCCCAATTTGCTTGGTAGTAGAAGGCTTTGTTGTTGCTGTTTTATTCCATCATTCAACTTACTTTGAACGTTGTCACGCGAGTTTTTTAGTCCAAACTCCAAACTATGCCTAGGTGCTTGCTAATTATTGGTTAACCTCTATAAGGCAGAAGCAATCTGAAAGCTCTGGCGAGTTTGGATGCTCATCCACCCTGTCATGACTTTTCGCTTTATGACTACCAGCTGACAAGTTTCTAGTAGATCAGAAGAAAATTATTTTAGGGGCCTTGGCCGTCAGCCAGTTTTTAAGCTTTTAGCCTTCGATCATGTGTTGTTCAGTGCTTGTATGCGTTTTGTTCTGAAGGGTAAATTTTTCCCTTATATGATTGTGTCGGCGCAATAACTCCAATGCTATTCTTTGTGGTGCTTGATTGTTGTTTGACTGAAAGAGTGGGATATGGATCATCTATTGAGGTGCTGAATGACCCACAACTGAAAGCGATCGGGCCGTGCTCTAGGCTAAGAGGGGGAGGGGGTGAATTAGGCAACTTAAATCCTTAACCTATTGCTCCAACTAAATTGCACAATATTAAATTAAAACATGCTATCCAAAGGTGCAACTAAGGTTGTTCTAGTGTGAAACCCTTATCCCAAAAGAATTTATTAATCTATAGTTTTTTCTATCAAGATACTACTCTATGAAAGTAAAGAGACACAAGAATTGCTAGTATGAAATGCGGAAGCTTAAAGAAAGGGATAGGAGGAAGCAAACTCTCGACGCGGGTGTTTATCCCATGGTTCGGTTAGCCACAAAGGCACCCCTACATCCACGTTGTTGAAGCACTCACTGAGAGTATCGCTTCTCGGAAATCAAGTCTCTTCCGCGAACTCAACCACGGTCACCTTGATCCAGGGTTCCACTAAGGAACTTCTCCACAAAGGATGGGGGTCTCCACGTCCCCCGCACAAAGTTGTCCACGCCGCTCCACACCAAGTCAGAGGGTCGTTGACATTGCCGGCGAGCTGCAAAGCTCCAAGGGGCCGGCACACCAAGATCTTCCTTTGGTTCAACAAAGAACCACAGCACAAAGGCACAAAGCCTTGCTTGTTCACTCTCTAAAGAGCTAACCTAGCACTAACACTCTCAAATGTGTGCTAAGGGCTAAGGATATGATCAATAAGCACTTGGAAGGCTTGGAGATGTTCTTGGGTGTGTTTGAGACTTGTAGCAACTCCAGCAAACTTCAAATGGCCGGGGGATGGTATATATATAGGCCTCCAAGTCCATAGAGCCGTTAAGAGCCATTGGGGCTTTTCTGCGTAAAGCACCGGATAGACCGGTGGTAGGGCACCTGTGCATCCTGTCACTTACGGCTCACCACTATCTTCTCGCCAACTTGACATGCTCTCTAGTGCATGACATGGTGCTTGCACCGATGCCTCAAATTAGTACCACTGGTGTAACCGGTGCTACTTTGGACTTCTCCCCTGGCCTGGGCATTGCTCGGCCCATTACACCGGTGTATCCGATGCCGATCGGTTAGACCGGTGCATCCGGTGCTACTGTTTCTGCAGAACTCGTCCAATTCAGCGTTTCTTTGAGTTCTTTCTTCGTGTTTTGCTTTGCTTGGCCTTTTTGCTTCATCCCTGGGATCTATTAATGTTCACTTGACAAACTCATTAGTCCCATTAATTGTGTTGTTACTCAATCACCAAAATCACAAAACAATGGCCTAATGGGGCCATTTTCCTTACAATCCCCCCTTTTTGGTGATTGATGACAACACAATCAAAGCAAGCATAAATTTTACAAAAATTGACAAATTGAACCACTTACACTTGCTTGGATGCTTACCATCATCCAATGTTTACTAGGCCTCCCCCTAAATCGATCATCCCCCTTTGTTTCTCCCCATGTTGGCTATTTCTTCTTCTTTTTCTCCCCCTTTTGAATCAAAGTTTCTCCCCCTTGGGAAGATACTCATTTTCACCTTGCTTTGATCCAGAATTCTCCCCCTTTGGAATCAAATCACCTAAAAAGGCTTGGCAAACCAAAATAA
This sequence comes from Panicum virgatum, assembly GCF_016808335.1. Lineage (NCBI taxonomy): Eukaryota > Viridiplantae > Streptophyta > Magnoliopsida > Poales > Poaceae > Panicum > Panicum virgatum. The sequence continues at coordinate 28,311,990 of NC_053145.1, read as the reverse complement.
CTCAAAGGGAAAAGTTAGTAGCCTAGGGAGTTGGTTTCATGAATCATGATTCAAGTTTATGATATCAATGAAGATACCAATTGAGCAATTACTAAGGTGGATCACAAAATCATGAAACTATCATGGCATGAGCTAAGCTTTCCATAAAGTGTGTGTACAAAATGATAATGTGAAAATCATGTGCACAACTAAACATTTGAATGAGAAAGCTTAGATCATATCATGCACGGAGGTAGCTCTATAAAAACAAAAAAAAAATTGACAAAGATACTAATTGAAGGGATTAGAGACCATACATACCTCCGGGGGATTTGTTATATTGCATGTACCAATTTGAATATGACTCGTCATGATGCCAATTGAAATTGAATACTAATTGAAAGTCCTTGAAGTGGAGAACACTTGGTACACCAAGATGAGCAAATACTTGAGCACAAAGTCTATGAACTTAGATATGGAATTTTAGTTCAATAGATCATGGCTCAATACGAGACTACAAAAGATAAGCTTGTAAACATGTTAGTTTCAAAATCACAAACCATAGGATGAACTCCCCCTAATTGTGTGCATTTAGTGTTTGAATCACCAACCAAATGTATGCACATTGTTTATTACAATAATGGGAAGTTTATCCTATAGCTTGTGTTCATGGTACAAAATACATACCTCATGAAGTCCATGTATTATGAAGAGTAACCTTATGTAGCTTTCTACACACTTATCAAACAATGTAGGTTGCTCATGGGTTAGATCATGACACTAGCAACCCACCATATGTAACACTAGGTGATGCAATGCAAACAACCTGGCAAAGGCAATGAAGCTACATGATGGTTGAATTGAAATCTAGCTACCATTACCTTATGGGGGACTTGGGCAACAAATGTCCAAGAAGTGAGCTTGGCTTCTTTAGCTTGAATCCTTCATCTTCTAGGTAGCCAAGCCTCCAAATCCCCCGAAGCCATTCTTGGGCTTCAAGTCTCCTTTGGAACCCACACCATTTGAGGCCCCTTCATATTGGTGATGACATCCTTGGGAACCCAAATAGAGTGATTCCAACTCCTTTCTTGCTTCCCAACTTTGTGAGCAACCACTTTACCATTAATTTTCTTCTTGATCACATAGGAGGTGCTATGACTCTTGTTCCTCTGGTTGGGCTTAGTGTAGATGAGAGAACTCTTGATTGTAAGCTTCTTCTTGTTCTTCTCATCCGAAAGCTTCTTCTTTGGTTGAGCACACTTGTTGGACTTGTGACCTTTTTTATGGAACTTAAAACAAGTCACGGTGGACCCCTTCTCAAGCTTTTTCACCATGTCATCACGATTATATTGAGAAGGTTGGACATTGCTTTCTATGCCCTTTTCTTTTAGGCTAGCCAAGTCCTTCATGAGCCTTTGTACTTCTTGCTTGAGTTCATCATTCTCCTTGGGAATGAGATCATCGCATGATTCTACAATAACATCCTCAAAGCATTTCTCATTGTAAGGATTAGTTTCATCGATTAAGTCAATACAAGATGTTGAAGCATCTACCTTAGAGTTTGATTTTGTACTAGGGGTAGATTGCTTAGTTTCCAAAGAGTTATTAGTATTATTAATGCTCTCTATTTTCAACTTGATCTCTTCATGCTTCTCGCTAAGCAATTTGAAGTTGCATAACAAATTTTTATAATTTGTAGCGAAAATAGCATTAAGGTCATTGAGAGCATTGAGGTTTTCAATTTCATTTGATTGCTTCTTAATAACTTTTTGGTGCTCATGAACTAGTTCAAGAAGTTCTTCATATGAAGGAGAATCGGATTCATCATCACTTACATCGCTCTCCATACCTTTGGCCATAAGGCAAGTGTTTGATGATGATCCCATTTTAGTGCGGGTGGTGAATTTCTTGCTTGATTTATCACTTGAGCTTGCGCTTGATTCTTCACCACCACTAACCCATTCACCAAAGATGGCAAATGATTCATGTTTGGGCTTCTTCTCCTTTTCTTTCTTCTTCTTGAATCTCCTCTCAACTTTCATTTGTTGGTGATGAGGCCCATCTTTGAGGAAGACCATATACCCCATTGAGTTGATTTCTTGCAAGCATTTGTTCATCTTCTTGACTTGCTTGTAAAGGTTGGGGTCCGTTGGCTCTTTTTCATTATTTGAGGAGCTTTGGCATGCCTCCTCTTCTTCCTCTTCACTTGAGCTACCTTTGATGGCCATCTTCTTCAACTTCTTGACTTGCTTGCATGCAAGTGTGTTATGTGTTGGTGAAGAAGGTGGCGCTCTTGGCTTGATATTATGGCGTAGCTCATGGATGATCACCTTGTTGAGGACTTGATTTGGTGTTAAGGTGTTGATTTCCTTCTCATAAAGAATTGTGATCACCAAATCATAGTCCGGCCTCTGTAGTGAGTGAAGGATCTTGCGAATGAGCTCTAAATTATCAATTTTCTTTATATCGAAAGAGTTAATCTCATTCACAAGAATATTCAACCGTGAGTACATAGATTCGGCATTTTCATCATCACGTTGCTTGAAGCTATTAAGTTTATCAATGAGAACATGATATTTTTCATTTGCAATATCTTTTGTGCCTTCATGGTTCTCACTAATAATTTTCCATAAATCTTTAGTATTTTCACAAGCAAACTCACGGTTGAACACATTGTCAACAAGAGAGCTTAAAATAGCACATTTGGCTATAGCATCATATTGCCTCTCTTGTTGACTATTGCTTTTAGTTCCTTCACTCGTTACTCTCCAAACATTTAGGCCCTTTGCTTGGAGGTGTGATTGCATTAAGATCTTCCATCATTGGAAGCCCGTGCCATCGAAACGTGGAGGAGGTCCTAATGAATCCATCCCTTCCCCAAAAAGCTAACTCACTAGGCGGTGAAGCCTAACCAATCAAATAAGCTGGTAAACACAAATTGCCAATGGAATTGGCTTCCCTTGTGAGAGGTGTGAGTCCCGGCTCTGATACCAATTGAAAGCGATCGGGCCGTGCTCTAGCCTAAGAGGGGGAGGGGGTGAATTAGGCAAATTAAATCCTTAACCTATTGCTCCAACTAAATTGCACAATATTAAACTAAAACATGCTATCCAAAGGTGCAACTAAGGTTGTTCTAGTATGAAACCCCTATCCCAAAAGAGTTTAGCAATCTATAGCCTTTCCTATCAAGATACTACTCTATGAAAGTAAAGGCACACAAGAATTTCTAGTATGAAATGCGGAAGCTTAAAGAAAGGGATAGGAGAAAGCAAACTCTCGACGCGGGTGTTTATCCCGTGGTTCGGTTAGCCACAAAGGCACCCCTACATCCATGTTGTTGAAGCACTCACTAAGAGTGTCGCTTCTCGGAAATCAAGTCTCTTCCATGGACTCAACCACGGTCACCTTGATCTCGGGTTCCACTAAGGAGCTTCTCCACAAAGGATGGGGGTCTCCACGTCCCCCGCAAAAAGTCATCCACGCCGCTCCACACCAAGTCGGAGGGTCGTTGACGTTGCCGGCGAGCCGCAAAGCTCCAAGGGGCCGACGCACCAAGATCTTCTTTTGGTTCAACAAAGAACCACAGCACAAAGCCACAAAGCCTTGCTTGTTCACTCTCTAAAGAGCTAACCTAGCACTAACACTCTCAAATGTGTGCTAAGGGCTAAGGATATGATCAATAAGCACTTGGATAGGTTGGAGATGTTCTTGCTTGTGTTTGAGACTTGTAGCAACTCCAGCAAACTTCAAATGGCCAGGGGATGGCATATATATAGGCCTCCATGTCCATAGAGCCATTAAGAGCCATTTGGGGGTTTTCTGCTTAAAGCACCAGATAGACCGGTGGTAGGGCACCGGTGCATCCTGTCACTTACGGCTCACTACTATCCGTTGGCCTCCTGACAACTGATGTGGCTTCACCGGTTCATCCGGTCCTCAAGAAATCTTCAGCTTTGGACTTGAAATTACACCGGTGCCTCACGCTTGTGCACCACCGATTCATCCGGTGCTGAAGAAACATCTTCTCGCCAACTTGACATGTTCTCTGGTGCATGACACGGTGCTTGCACTGATGCCTCAAATTAGTACCACCAGTGTAACTGGTGCTACTTTGGACTTCTCCCGTAGCCTGGGCATTGCTCGGCCCATTACACATGTGATATAGCACCGGTGTATCCGATGCCGACCGGTTAAACCGGTGCAGTGTCACCGGTGCATCTGGTGCCACTGTTTCTGCAGAACTCGTCCAATTCAGCGTTTCTTTGAGTTCTTTCTTCGTGTTTTGCTTTGCTTGGCCTTTTTGCTTCATCCCTGAGATCTATTAATATTCACTTGACAAACTCATTAGACCCATTGATTGCATTGTTACTCAATCACCAAAATTACAAAACAATGGTCTAATGGGGCCATTTTCCTTACAACAACATATCCTAACAATTGAACTCATAGCTCTTTGAATCTAAGTGAGCTAGACTATTGACTTGACCGACAAATATTTGTTTTGGTTTTCTGATAGCACTAGTGGAGATGCATGCGCCACATGCACGTGTTTAAAAAACAGTTATATTTAACAATAATATGATATTTATTAGAACCAAAAAACAATTATAACAAAGCAAAATCTGATTACATCGAATGACTACTAAAACAATTATAAAACATAGTAATCCACTCCATTCTATGAATAGACATCTACGAAATCATACTCACCCATACTCTAGTCAACAAGAAATTTATTAACGATGTAGTATAGTTGTGGATATCGGCCTCGACGAAAAGTTTGTTGCTCGCATCATCAACATGGGTAATAAAATGAATAAATGCAAGGGCACTAGATCGCTCAAGATTAATATATTACACTTATTTTATAGAGAATTGAGTACAAATAAAAATATATAGTATACTACACAAAGAAAAGAACTAACCTGGTGTCATTCAAGCACAATTCTCTAATTCCATACGACTGCAACAAGCTGTAGTCCGCTGGACAAAAAAAAAGCCAATGCCACTCCTACATCAACATCAGCTCCATGAGGTTGTTGTAGCGAAAATGGCCTCTCATGCCATATTTCAATATAATGTTTTGGCGATTGATGACACACACAACACTTGGACTAATATGATTGTTAAGATGACCATTCTCAGGCTTTTAGGTTCAAGTGATGACAAAGAGAAGATAGGCCTAGATAGGCCCGAAGGGCCGCCCCTACGGTGATGACAAGAATTGAAGAGACCGTGAAGAAATCCAAGTCGAAAAGATCAAGACGAAGACAATTTGCTATCACCGGTTAAACCGATGATGAGCAAATTGCACTCATCGGTGCAATGAACTTGGCACCGGATTAACCGATGTTGGGTGTTTTACACTCACCGGTGTAATGGACTTGGAGGCCGAAGAAACAGCAGGAGTTTTACAGGCATCTGTTAAACCGACGATCAAGGCAAAGTGAGCATCGATGCAGTTGTCCAGAGACTCCATTTTTCGGGGGGGTTCTGAGCTTGCACTCACCGGTTGAACTGACATTAGTTTTGAGAGCGTCGGTCGATTGATCAAGTAGCCATTGGAGCAGTAATGGCTAGTTGCTGGGAAAATACACTCACCGGTTAAACCGGTGATGACAAAAACTGGAGTGTCGGTTTAACCGGCGTTAAAGAATTTCGTCAGCCTTTTCCCAACGGCTAGTTTTGGAGGTGTGGGTTATATATACCCCTCCAACCAGCCACAACCATGGTGGATGACCTCTCAAGCTGAAGAACAAGTGAGGAACTCATAGAGAGCATACCTAATCCACCAAAGTGCTTAAATTGACCATTCGGCAATTTGCACACTCTTGCGAGAGTTGCTTAGTGCTTGTATAGGGATTAGTTCTTGCGAGAGCTCCCTTGAGCAAAGTCTTGCTGCGGCAAGCAATCGTGTACTCATCGTGTGACCCTCCGACTTGGTGTGGAGAGGCAACGACACTTTGTGCGGGGAAGGAGACCCCTCTTGGTGAGAAGCTCCAATAGTGAAGATGGTGCCGTTGGTGACGCTTCGAGAGAGACGGTGGCGGTGGCCTTGTCTTGGTGACTTGGGGTCACTTAACCTTTGCTTGCCGGTAGCCTTGGTGGCGAACACAAGACGGTAATCAAGCGAAGAGACTCAGCATCACACTTGTTCATGTTGGACAAGTGGCCGTGGACGTAGGGAGGGACTTGGTGTCCTACCCGAACCACGTTAAATCGTGTGTCTTGGTGTCTTCACGGGAGTTTGCATATTCTCTCCCTTACCTCTTTACTTACCGTATTACGTTTCCGCATTTACTCTATCTTGTGTGCCTTTACTTTCCTAGTTAGTTTGATTAGGATTGGCTATAGGTTGCAAGTCTTTTAGGGGTAAGTAGAGAGTAGCATAGATAAACCTTAGTCATAACTAGCATGTGTAGGACGTATTAGGTTTATCTCATGCAAATAGATTGAGCCCTAGGATAGAAAGCGATTAGCGACCCTATTCACCCCCTCCCCCTCTAGGGTCGGACACCCCGGTGATCCTTACAGTTGTGCCATGGTAGATTCCAGGGACAAAAAAGAAGACACAAGAGTCATCTTTTCGCCAGGGGCTGTGGCTTGTTATCTGCTTGTCGTGAAACAAGGGAGCGTATGGCCTGCAGCTCGAGGAGTTGTGATTTTGCAATGAGCTTGAGTGGTCACCAGAACTATGTATGTGCTAGTGTAAATGCAGGGAAACGAAACTCACGGCAAGAATCCTCAAGTTGATTCTTCCATATGGATGATAAATGTGGAAAAAAGACTATATAACCCTTTGATGTATCTATGATTAGCTACATAACCCCCTCAACTACAAAACCACATATTTAACCCCCTAACCTTTGCAAAACCAGTTAAATAACCCCCTATATGGTTTTACATAGTGGGTTTCTTGACATAAGAAATCCACTTGTAAGTTCCCTCTCTTCCTCTCTTTTTCCTTCCCCTGTTTCTTCTTCCTCTAGACGAAGCTTGGCCGCATGGACTACTTGCGCCACCGGCCAAAATCCGAGCCCCTCCATTCACTGTTTCCAAATCCTTCATGGTAACAGCTCCTTAAACCTCCAACCTTCCTCCACAGCCGCTCCAATACCAGACCCAGCTACGGTTAGCTAGGAAATCGCGGATTCCCCACCTACATGAGCCGCCATAGGTGTTGGCATTTCTTAGCGCAATCACTAGGAACAGGGGTGTTAAGCTCGTCCCTAGCAATGGCGCCGGAAATGCTGGGTTGGTATGTCTTAATGTTTACAGAAAGATCCGCAAGCGCACGGATTTATATTTTCCGAAGGGATGACGAGGTTGCGTAAAGATATTTACTAGTTACATAACCATGACTTTATGAAATAAGGTGCAGACTATTGATTATAAAAGGGTAAGTGATAATTGAAGGATAATCAGGGGTAATGTGACACACACAGAACAACCAACTCTCATGAATAAAGAATAAACAAGCACACCTAAGGTTAGTGGGAGCATAGGCACAGATCCTAGTATACTATTCATGTCAGCAGATAAGTTATATTAGCCACATGCTTAGAGCTGCAGGTGCCAGGAAATTAGGGACATCGGGGAGAATGACCCGCACTAAAGAACATTTAGTCCCATTTCATCTTTGCATGAACTCCTACACGATACCCGAACGTCGAGGTGTACGCTAATCGAGAAGCAGCTTCCCGGCAGACCGACAGGGCTGTCACCACCTGCGGTCTACCCCAGTCAAACTGTAGAGCACCGTCGTATCCGAGAGATCCCGCATACCCAGGCACCATGCCCGCATATGAAGTCACTACCCTAGCACCCCCGGGTCCCCCACCCTTCGGATGGACAGGAAAGATGCTAAGGTAAGCCCGAAAGCACAACAAACCGATATACTTACTCAGATCATCTGGTCTAAGCAAGCAACTAGTATAACTCGATAAAGCATAGATCAAGGCTAAGCATGCTAAGAACATAGCAAGATAACCAAGAACAAACTCAATATGAATAGCATAACAAAACTCAGAATACAAAGCCATACCAGAGGTTGAGGATTGCTCGCCGACCCCGAGGACGACTGGATTCGCTAAGAAGATGAAGTACTAGCCTAGCTCCACTACCCTAAGGAGTACAAGTCACAAGAGAGTGTGAGAGAGAGGCCTTCAAGTGGTGTGTCTTTGAGAGAGTGGTGGGAGGCCTCTTATATAGTGCTTGAGGTCGGTTCCCGCCAACTCTTTACATGGAAATATCCCTAACCGACCTCTAGATGATAAGACCTGATCTCCCGCCAAAATGCACCTGACCGGGAACCAAGGTGAGTTCGGCCGGGTTCGGCCGGCCCCACCTTGCCGCCTCTGGCCACCGTCTTTCTCTAGTACACTGCCTGGTGGGCCCTGATGTTGGTATGTCGGTGCTGGGGCTTCGTTGGTCGGTTTGGTCTGTCAGGTGGGCTCTTTTGCATGTGTTAAGCAGGATGCGATCTTCTGCGACTTTGTCTATGTATTATTCGTGTTTTCTTCTTATTCCGGACTTGTGCTCCTAAAAACATAAATCTTCGAAAACAACTGTGGAGCTAGGTTAGTGATACAAATATGCGAGTAAGAGGTATGGTTTGTCTTCTTTTATGAGCATAGTTGATGGTCATATTTCACACTTAATGACCTTCAACACACCCCCAAGCTAGCCTTGTGCTCATCCCGAGCAAAACAAGGCGCTTGTCGTTGATCAGGAGTTGCTACAATCTTGAGTGTCCAACTTATACTTAGCCACAACCAAATGCTTCTTACCTTGATTTTGAATAAGTTGGCCTTTATTCTTACCTCTTACCTTACTCCTGTGGAGCTTATAGCTTCACCTCATCTTTGGCGGTTGAGAGTAAGAACGGTATCATAAAGTGCTCATATTTCTTTCTCTTTAGTTCAACCATCAATCCGGAGATTTTGTAAAGTTTTTCAAAAGAAATTTATAAAGTTCCTCGGATGATCTCTCGGATCGCTCAATGTGTATGATTCCACACCAAGGCTTTTTATTGTGCCTTTCTTCCTCAACCTATCTCTAATGGCTAATTTTGTGGAGCTATAGGTATGGAGGATTTGAAGGCATACCTACTTCTCATATTTTGCTAAGTCAAAGACCGGATCCAAAGGAGAAACAAGTCATAAACCTTGATCAAGATGTGCAAGTGTGTGGATATTTTTGGTGGATGGTGTATGGACTCCTTTGTATGGACCATCTCTCTTTTTCTTTCTTTTTGGATAAGGGGCTAACTTTTCTTTTTCTCTTTTTTTTGACATGCCTAAGCATGTGGCATACCTTCTTTGGGTATGCATCTTTTCTTTCTTTCTTTCTTTTTCTTTCTTTTTTTTGATATGCCGAAGCATGTGGCATACCTTCTTTGGGCATGCATCTTTTATTTTCTTTTTGCATACGTAAACATGGAGTTTATTTTGTGGATGGATGGATGTTTGCTTACTTCTAGTGTAGAAGCATAGCGTGTGGTGGAAATGTGTACGTGATCTTGATCATGGGAGTATGAAATGAATCTCACTAAGGGTCACAACAATTTGACAAAGCTTAATGAGGTAGCAAGTTGCATATGTGGAAGGTTTTGCAATAAAAATAATATATGGCTTTGGATAGGATTTTCATATCATTGAGGAACTTTATTATATTTTTGTGTTTTCAAAAATTAAATACTCCGGATATCAAGCATCACATAAGAGAAGATCATAGCCCCTCTACTTAACTATATCATAGCTCACAACAACTTAGATTTGGATCATGCATTTTGCTATCCACAAGTTTCAAGTTTAAGGTTTGAACTTTTAAGCCAACAAACCCAAAACTAGGTAGAGCATAAAGTTGTAACTAGGCATATGATGGAAATTAACAGAGCAACTATTCATCATCTCAACAAGGAAAACTTACACCATGCTTACTACACATATTAAAGAAATATATTTTTTGGTATTTTCTAAGTTTTGCAAATTTTTATTTGTTTTTAGTTATGCAAATTTTTATGGATTTTCTAGATTTTGCAATTTTTTATGGGTTTCATGCAAGATTATGAAAGCAGTAAAGATAAATGATACAAGTTACCTCTCGTGGGGGTCCTCCCCCAAGCTAGCTTCAGGCTCACTACAGCTGGTAGCAGTTGAAACCTGTCGAGCGGCAGTACGTCCTCCACTCCTCCTGTCGCTGCAACTGCAACTGCTCCATGTCGTGGAGTCTCTCGCCAGTGTGACGCTGCCATGCTTGGGATGTATCGATATGTTGGTGCAGCGTCTCTTGTATATTGTCGCTCTGCACCCACAGCTCACCTAGCTGCTGGGTGATGGCACCGAAACCTCGGGACGAGGCCGTCCGTCTGATGAGGTTTGGGGCTCCGCTGGAGCTGGAACTGGTGGACCGGTGGCTTGGTGCCTGCCGTGCCTACTCCTCCGTGCTGGCACTATGCCACGATGAACCACTGGCCTCATGTTGATGTGAGTGCTATGGATGCTAAGGCGGTGGTGTCGGTTCTGCTTCCCTTCTGGTCCTGCTGCTTGTCATCCTGCCAGGCAAACCAGAAGATCTATGCCTACGAGCCCCTTCTCGTGGAATGAGAGGGATGGTTAGCGAATGGCAATTATACAAATAGAACTCTGCATTGGGCTGCGGAATCTTATTTGCAAAGCCCAAGTAGAAGAAAATCAAAGAGTCATTCGGGCCTTTCTTGAGTGTGTGACCTTCGATCAAATAAACCTCGTCGATATACACACGGTCGCCCTCAATGAGAGGAATAAAATTCCCCTCTAAGGCACCGACACGTGTAGCGATATGAGTAATCAAAGAAGTGCACTCAATAGGACCCGTTATCTTGAAATTCAAAAGCCATTGCTTAACCAAAGCTTGCGCGGGGGAGATTTTGATCTTGTTGACCATGGCATATAGAATGAGCAACTCATCGTTGCGCACGGGTCGGACATCATCTCTTGGAAAGAGAGTGATGGTTAACCACTTGTGCATCAACTAAAGAGTTGGATTATGAATATCGTTGCACCGAGGTGCAAAGTTGACCCAAAATCTGGCCCCAAAATTCATGATGATTAAAACTGCAGCAAGCTTGCTCAAGAGAAATTGGCCAGCATTTGTTGAAATCGAGGTGGCCGGCAAGAGTTTTCCAAGAAAGCAAATATTCTTTCCCAAAAATTCGAAACTAAACCCCATTTTCCACCTCCTGAAGAGTGCAAAGAAATTGGATTGTGAGGAGTCGAGAACCATACTCCTCAACAGGAATGAAGTTATCCCATCCAATTGCATGCCAAATGTTAAAGAAGTCTTCGTACATACCTGCTTTGACGAGGAGATCCAGATCGAAAGCTCAGGTGTGGTAGAAGCTTCAGTTCTTGAGGATGGCGTAGCCTTGGCGTTCACGATCATCTCGCAAGTCGAGTTAGGGGGCATCTTCTACGTCAATCTCTATGGCCTCAGCTTGTGGTTCGGCTTGCATCTCTTTGTATTGTTCTTCTTCCTCATAGTCCATCGTGCTCGGTGTAGGCATAGGTTCGGGTGTGTACGAGCTTGAGCCACCCCGAGAACAGGATGAACTTCCACCCATCATCTTCTTGAATGCGCCGGAAACCTTCCGTCCTAAGCCTTTCATGATGGAGCAAAACAAAACACGTGCAACTTGAAACGGGTTATGTTAGTGAAACTAAAATGAACGTTCTTACCCGCGAGTTGTTCCTTCTTTCTTGCAGCAGAGAAATGAGAGATAGAGGTCTCTTGAAATCGATTTTTGAGCAAAAATCCGATGAAAACCCGAGATCAAGGTTTGATAGAGTTTGAGAGGGAGTGAGTGAATGAGAGTTGAGTGTGAAAGCTCAAAACTCACCCCTCGCCCTCCATTTAAAGAGAGAATGGCCAAGCACCATTGGAAGGGACAAGCCTCAACGGCTAGTGACCGTTGGAGAAGGATGGGCCCACTAGCTGTTGGCAGGGGGTCGGCCGACCATAGGGTTCGGTCGAACCCTAGGTGGCCCTCCTTGCTGACAGCCAGGGCCCACTGCCCTTATAACGGTCATATACTTTTTAAACTTTGGTGCTGGCCAAACTTTGCTTCGAAACGATGTTCAAATTTATTTTCCAAAGGATTTTAATGCTCTGAAATATTTTTGGGTTTTTGTGAAAGACAGAAAAAGTACTAGAAAAGTTTCTAGCATGCATGTTTGTTTTGAAAATTCAAATATGCAGTGGGAAAAATTGAAAAAGTCGAGAAAAGCAAAATGGTGAAAAGTAAATATGAGATACGTACCAATTTATCTTCGGCAAGGGCTCGTCGTTTTGAGTCTGACGAGTGGGACCTTTCTCCTGCTTTGGTTCCCACTGTTCGGCTCGTCTTGGAGAATTGGACGAGGATGAACTTGCAACCTTACGCCACATCTTCTTCGCACACTTTTTCTTTGATCGTGTGGTCGTAGGTCTTGGTAGTTGGGATCCTGGTTCATCCCAAAGTGCCTGCCCTTCGTCATCCTGTTGGTTCAGGATCTTCCCTTTGCTTGAATCTGAAGAACATGTTCTCCTTTCTGACGCAGAAGCGGATTTCTCCTCTTCGCACGTCTATCCTTGCACTGGCAGCCCTCAGGAATGGTCGCCCAAGGATGAGCTCGATTCCAAGGTCGCCTTCTATATCCATAACTACGAAGTCTGCAAGGATGAAGGAATCTCGCATGCGGACCAAGACGTTCTTGGCTATCCCTTCGGGATACCGGATTGTAGAGTCTGCGAGCTGCACACACATATACGTTGGGGAGAGAGCAGGGTATAAGAGTTTTTCGTATATTACCATGGGTATAATGTTGACACTAGCCCCCACGTCACAGAGCGCGTGCTCATAGTATTGATCGAAGATTGAGCTGCTGATCATGGGGACCCCTGGATCTTCTTGAATTGCTGCTACTAGGCCATCCCAAGTGTCATTCTTTGGGAGATTGTACCAGCCTGCATGGTTAGTGCGAGAAGTCTGTCGGGGAAGGTTGCCCCACCTTATAGACACCATATTTGCAGTTTCAACGGGAGATTCGGGTTGCCCCGGAATCTTCCCGGACTCAAAAACAGGAACAACAGCAGCGATTTGAGCCAGTTGTGTTTCTATCATTTTGTTGAAACTTAATTGATTTTTAAGCACAGAAGAAAGAGTTTCAACTTTTGCATTTGTATTTTCCAAAATTTTATCATTGGCAGCAAGCTTTTTGTTTAAAGATTCTATTGGTGTAGGACACCCTTCGGAGCAAAGGAGTGTCACAACAGTTCGATTCGTCGAGGGCGAAGCCCCGAGTAAGCAATCACAACCGGAAATGGTAGCACAAAAATCAAAGGAAGGGCGTAATTGCTCTGTATTCAATGAAATCACACAGTTATAGGGGGGTATTTATAGCACAACAGTTCACCTACTCTATGGCTAAAATCCCCTAACTACCCCCTAACCGCCAGCATCTAGGAATGTTACAAGGATCGACACAATGTAGTGGTATTATAGTTGGACACGACACAATGTAATGGTATTACAGTTGGACACGACACTCCGTATAGATTTCTAACAGCACGCCTTGCTCCACGCCCCTTCGCGATCAGAGTCTTCGCCGCCTCGGCAAAGAGGCTCTTGGGGCCACTTCGCTGAACGCTTCTTCATGGCGCGCGCAGCCTCTTCGCTTCCCTTCGGGCGGGACTCGCCTGTGTTCTCTTCCCTTCGCTCCAGGGGCTTCGGGCACACTCTCTTCGCTTTTGCAATTCGCTTCGCCATTTCCCTTAGCTTCCTTGCTCACGGTGCATGCCTTCACAGCAATGGGCGAAGGTGGCAACCCCAACAGTAGCCCCTCGGGGCCACAGCTATTCCTTAGAGTGGCTGCAGCCTTGACTAACGTGCGAGCGAAGCCGCACTCTCTGAGCACCACATCTTGGATGTTCGCCTGCGAGCGTTTGGGGTTCCTGCAATTTGAAGAGTCCCAAGGGCCTTTTTATGAGACGAAGATTGATTCATGTTTTTTTTTTGAATTTGATGCATCGCCGCTTTGCACAAAAACGAAAATGCCCCTAAACATCACCAAGAACTTCATGGCCACATTCTTCCAAGAGAAAGGGCGAGAGCTGGTTGCGCACGAAGGCACACGTATGAAGGGACGGGTAGGTCCGCTATTCGTTTGTTGTTGCCATCGGCTCTTCCCACTAGGTTCTGACATCCATTGTGTTTAGCTACAAGAGAAGGCTATGGAGTGGGCCGTCAAAGTGCTGAACCTCAGGCGAAGCTCCCCAACTAACAATGATGGAGACACAATGGCGCCAAGGCAGGCGAAGACATTGGAGAGGTGTGAGCCTTTTGTTAGCGATGTAATTTCTGTGGAATGTAATTATAACTTTTGATTAATGCCTTCGGTGACTGCGCAGGACCCTGCGTTGAAACCTGTGCGGATCGCTGAAGGTATCTTCCCTTTGCGGATGAGACATGGGAACTTTGTCATTTCTGGCGCCGTGTGGCGCAAGTTCAATGCGAATAGGCCCTGGCTGACCTTCACTGAATTCTGGTTGATTAAAGAACATGCTTATAATCGTCGCAATGCTTCATGTACAAGGAAGAGGGTGCCTTCATACAAGGTGACTGATGGGAGTCATCGTTTATTGCAGGGCCGAGATTCGAAGCATATCTCCGAAGACTGGCCGAAGAAATCTTAGACTTCGTGGTCCACGAGGTCATTGACGAGTTGGACCACGTTATATTCGAAGAGGAAGAATCTATTGTAATGTCGGAGTGATTGGGCGAAGGCCCTATGTACTTTTTGTGTTTCATTGTACAATTAAAAACCGTTGTGTAATACTGGGCGAGGCCCCAACGTGCAATTGTATTGTGGTGATTCTTATTGCGAAGCGCCACCCCTATTGATGGAAAATTTTGTCCCTTCGAGGACGCATTGTATTTTAATTGCGAAGCACCACCCCCCCTTTTGTGTTCTCGATGGGCGACTTTTGTTCTAAGAAAAATGGGTCTTCGAGCATTAAATGGGGGAAAATGCTCAGGTTTTTAAGGTCGACACGCCTCGTTTGTCCCTTCGAGGACGCACTCTATTTTGTTTGTGAAGCGCCACCCCCCTTTTTGCGTTATTGGAGGGACAATTTTGTAAATGGCGAAGCCTTATATTAGTTGCGAAGCGCCACCCCTATTTGTTTCTTGGGGTGACTCATGACTGCAAGTACGCAAAGTATTTATTAGCAAAGCACCACCCCCTTTTGCGTTCTTGGAGGAGTGGGGCACGCCACATTCGTCGATGAAGTTGCAAGTGCCTTCAAAACTATGTTCCAAAGGGCTTTTGATAGGGGGACCTTCGGCACTTTTGCTCACTTAGGTGGCCCTAGCCTTCGGTGTTTGCGCGATAGGACTTTTCATGCCCTTGCCACTTTGGCACAGAGGGACTTTTATTTGTAGGGGGCCTTCGGCTCTTTAGCACGCTTAGGCAAGCCCTGGGCCTTCGGCTTTTGCGCGATAGGACTTTTCATACCTTCGGCGCTCTGCACGGAAGGTCTTTTCGACTGGGAAAAAATAAGAACTGAGACTCTAGGGTGCTGGGGCCGTTCAGCTTTGCAAGCCCTGACCTCATTTCTCGAAGTGTTAATCATGCATAATGCACCGATGACTCCCCCCTTCGCTGCGATGAAGGGGGATAGACACTTCGGTGCCCTGTCAGATGCAAGTTTTTTCTAGGGACCTTGCTTATATTTCACAAGGGGTTACATAGGGTTTCCACCTCATTAAAAACCTCACACCTTCGACAATCACAGTGATTGCGCGAAGGTTTCCCCTATGAGTAAAAGAGTACAGGCCCTTGGATACATTGTTCAAGCTAATGATGAATAAGATTACAATTTATTACAAAAAGTTCACGGCAAACTAGACATAGTAGCACTAAAGCATGTCTTTGTTCCAGGAGTATGGCTCTTCGACTCCTTCAAGTGTACGAAGCCTGCAGACCTCGGGTCTTGCCATCGAAGATACCAGGAATGGTCCTTCCCATTTGCTGTGCATTTTCCTTGTTGCTTGCTCTTCGGGATGCGACGAAGAATGAGGTCGCCCTCTTTGATTTCCCGAGGCCTCACCTTCTTGTTGCGCCACCTTCAGGTTTCCTCTTGGTACCTGCCTAGGTTGATTGCCGCTTGTGTTTTGATGGCTTCGATCTTGTCGATTATTGGCTTGAGGTCTTCGTCAGGTGCTTCGGTCCTATAGGATCCATGGCAAAGTTCTTCTAGTGTCATTGCCTCTTCGCCATAGAGGAGCTTGAAGGGAGTGAATTTTGTTGCCCTTGACACCGTTGTGTTATGAGACCAGATTACTTTTTGTAGCTCATCAACCCACTTGCCCTTCGGCTGTTCTGTGATGTTCTTTTTGATTCCGGAGAAGATGATACTGTTTGCTCTTTGGACTGCCCCATTTGATTGCGGATGGTACACTGAGGCGAAGCAAAGCTTGGTGCCCAATTGATGACAGAACTCTCTAAATGTGGTACAGTCAAATTGCTTGCCATTGTCCATTGTGACTCCTTTGGGTATGCCGAAGCGGCATTCAATGTTCTGCCAGAAAAATTTCTATAAGGTGGCGGCTGTAATATCGCGAAGTACCTTGGCTTCGATCCACTTTGAGAAGTACTCCACTGCAACTGCTGCATGCTTGAAGTTGCCCGGAGCTGTTGGAAGGGGACCCACAATGTCGATGCCCCACCGCGCGAGGGGCCAGATCGGAGGTATTAGGTGGACTTCTTCTGGCGGGAACTTGGTGTAATGGGCATGCTTTTGACAATTTGGGCAAGTGCGCACGATCTCGTGGGCGTCCGCCATGGCCGAAGGACAATAAAACCCTTCGCGAAAAGCTATTCCCACCAGAGCCCTCGTTCCGAGTGCGAAGAACACATTCCTGCGTGTATTTCTTGCAATAACTGCCTGCCTTCGGCTTGCGAGATGCACTTTAGCAGAGGTGCACAAACGCCCCCTCGATACAATGTGTTATTGATGATTGAGTAGCTTCGCGCCCGAAGAGCAAGTCTTTTTTCTTCTTTCTCATCCTCCGAAACAAAGTGTCCCCGAAGGTAAGCCATTATCGTCGACCTCCAGTCCTCACTTGAGATGGCAGTGACAAATTTTGCTGGCTCTTCGGCACAATTTACCGAGCCGCTCCGGAGTGTTTCAAAGAACACATCCGGAAGCAATAGATCGTTTTCTGCTGCTGCCTTCGCCAAGATATCTGCATATTTGTTCTATTGTAACACCCCAGAAGAATACAAAATAATCCTTTGGAGAATTACCACACGACAACACAAACATAAAACAGAGTACGCGGAAGCAACATAAATCATTCAGATAGATTAACAAAGTCTTAAACAATTCACAAACCGAACCACAAGAGAGAGTTTAAAACAACATCAAAGTCTCCACATCCAAATATTTTATTATAATCATGTGTTCAACAAAAATAGACAACTGTGTGCACACGTGCTGCTACTCCCATCCAACGCTGCACCCACCAACTCGTGAACCTGTGGAGGGGGGAAAATGTATGAGGTTTATGGAAAAGCCTCAGCAAGCAAACTGGTTTAACCAAGCTATTCAAATCATAGTTTGATTAAACATCAGATTAATAATTTGATAAAAGGAAGTATCATAAAGAGACAATGTAACTTCAGCTAGAGATATATAAACAAGTGCTTCATAAAGATGCTTCAATGCATATGCAAATGGTGCAATGCAATGCATGACTTCACTTCTACCCACAAATCCCAAGGAAGGAAGTGAGGGCAGCCAGCACATTGCTATATCTCAACGTGCGTTGCTGTACCAGTACTTACCGCACCAATCCGGCTATGGTTTCTTCATATGCGTATACAACATGATGATGCAAATGCAAGATTGCAATGCATGAACTTCAGGTACTTCATGATTTGAACTTCAAGAGTGAAGCCATAAGTGGATCACATAATACTTTAATATATATATATATATATAATCAATTTTCAGATCATATGACTCATGTGAGGTACTGAAATTAAGTGGAGGCAATTCAAATAACAAAGTTAAAGAGAGTAGACCACAACGCTACGTTTACTTGCCTTCACCGAAGATCAAGAACGTGAGCTAAGCATGGTCCGAAGATGCACCACCTGTTCACAAGCATAACTCAGCACCAAAACAAACACACTTCATAATAAAATACATCGAGTAAGGCAATCGTACGCCCGAACCCAACGTCCTCACACAAAAACACTCCAAACTAGACATAACAGCAGCACTGCAGCTTATTCTTTTTGTATACTTAAATCCTGATGGAAATAAATTCTGGTATTTTTTTCTCATGAAAGAAAATTTCAGGACCTACAACTTTCTAGTTATCCAAAATTGGAGGAAAAAATCATAATCATGGGGTAAACTTGAGGTGAACCTTAATTTGACAATCTGATAGATCCTGCAGAATAGCCCTACTAAAAAAGTCATAACTGAAGCACAAAAATTTGTATGAATATGAACTTTACCTATCCGGAAAGCTTGTGAAAATATCTACAACTCTTTTGTTAACCGACGCTGCCCAGAATTACGAGACTGAAAAACAGTCAGATTCAAACTTTTGTTTCTCCATCATCTTAAATTCGATTGAGGTGTTCTTTGCGGCCACGGAAAGACCTCGAAGTCTTCTCCAACTCATATAAAGATTTAATATTTTTTTGAGATCAATTAAATCATGACAAACTGCCACGAACATAAACTGCACAGATTGACAGCGTGCTGAGAACAGCGACGAGGGAAAACCCTTAACTCTAGTCCGAACGACGACTAATACCGCTACTCCTATGAACTAAAAACCTCTCAAATCAGAGGGAAATCAAGTTCTACAGAAAGGGAATGTCTCATCTAGGGTTTTCCCTTGAAAAGATCAAAGATGACAGCGACCATCCAAACAACGATTCCCCACCGTTTTCTTGGCGGCGAGGGTCATGGTAACCCTTCGATTGCCCCCAAACTGCAGCACACATGGGCGAACCACCATGAACAGCGAGGAGAAGCCATGGAGATGGGGGAAAATGGAAAGAGGAGAGGAAATCCTATCAGTTTTTAGAGGGGAACAACGACGACGGACGGCGGTAAACCAACCACAAAGTCCATGGTAATATTCTCCCATTTCCACATGGGGATCTCCAATGGTTTCAGCAATCCAGCTGGCCTTTGATGCTCAGCCTTAACTTTCTGACATATACCACAAGAAGCCACATATTTAGCAATATCTACCCTCATCCGCTTCCACCAGAAGCTTTGCGTCAAATCCTGATACATCTTTGTCTAACCAGGGTGCACTGTATATGGGCTGCAATGAGCTTCCCTCAAAATCTCCATCTTTACTGCAGCTTTCTGTGGTACACAAAGACAACCTCTAAGAAAAATAGTGCCATCCTCCTCCATACTAAACCCGCGAGGTCTCCCCGCCAAAATACGCTTGCGAACAGCCTAAAGCAAGCGATCTTGCAATTGTGCCGCTCGCACCTACTCACGCAACAGTGACTGAATCAACAACCGAGTCTCCTCATGGGCTACACCAGCATAGCAGAGAGAAATACCCATACAATCCAAGTAAGCTATCAAAGGCATACAAGTCTTAGGAACACCCGTCCTACTGAGCGTATCTGCAATAACATTTGCCTTGCCAGGATGATACTGGATAGTCAAATCATAATCCTTAATCAGCTCAAGCCACCTCCTCTGTCTCAAGTTTAACTCCTTCCGAGTGAAAATATACTTAAGACTCTGATGATCTGTAAAGATATCACACGACTCACCATAGACATAATGTCTCCAAATCTTCAATGCAAATACCACGGCTGCTAACTCTAAGTCATGTGTAGGATAATTCTCCTCATGCTTTCTCAACTGCCTAGAAGCATAAGAGATCACCCTTCCCTCCTGCATGAGCACACAACCAAGACCGACACGGGAGGCATCCATGTACACTGTGAAACGCTTGCCACTCTCTGGCAACACCAAAATAGGAGCACTCACCAACTTCTCCTTCAGAGTACGAAAGCTCGGCTCATAATCATCAGTCCAAACAAATGGAGCACCCTTCATTGTTAGCTTCGTCATCGGCTTTTCAATGGTGGAAAAATCCTGGACAAACCGATGATAGTATCCAGCAAGACCAAGAAAACTTCGAACCTCTGTAACAATTGTTGGTCTCTGCCAGTCCACCACAGAAGCAACATTCTTTGGATCAACAGTAATACCATGCTCATTAATAACATGACCTAGGAAAGCAACCTCAGAAAGCCAGAATGCACATTTCTTCAGCTTGGCATAATATTTATACTCCCTCAGCTTATCCAAGACCAAACTAAGATGCACCTCATGCTCTTCTTTGATTTTTGAATAAACCAAGATATCATCAATGAACACTACCACAAATACATCCAAGTACGGGTGCAACATCCTATTCATGGCTTCCATGAAAACAGCAGGAGCATTTATTAGACCAAAAGACATTACCACATATTCATAATGCCCATACCTTGTGCTAAAAGCTGTCTTCTCAATGTCCTCCTCCTTAATCCTCAACTGGTGACAACCAGACTGCAAATCAATCTTGGAGAAAACCTTGGCACCCTTCAATTGATCAAATAAAGCATCAATGCGAGGCAAAGGATACTTATTATTGATTGTCACCTGATTAAGCCCTCGATAATCAACACACAACCTCTTGGTGCCATCCTTCTTCTCCACAAAGATCACGGGAGCTGCCTAAGGAGAGACGCTTGGTCTAATAAATCCCTTTGCTAAGAGCTCATCAATCTGCTTCTTCAATTCAACTTGCTCAACAGGTGCCATTTTATATGGCGACCTAAAAATAGGTTGAGTCCCAGGGACCAACCTAATCTCAAAGATTGACTCCCTTTCTGGAGGCAAACCAGGAAGATCCACAGGAAAAACATCCGGATATCGACAAACCACTGGAATATCCTTAATCCTCAAGGTAGCATCACGAACCTCGGTCATAGCCCACAAAAGACCTGACTTCTACAACCAGCAACTAGGAAACATGTAGCAAAGGAGTGCAAGAGAAAACTTGGGCGTACTACCCTGGAAGACCACCTCATGCCCTGAAGACGCCTGCAGTGAGATTGTCTTCCAGAAATAAGAGATAACAGCCTAATACTGAGAAAGCCAGTCCATCCCAAGTATAACATCAAACATATCCAGTGGGATAATCACTAGATTGGCCACAAAATCCTCATCTGCTAGAGAGATACGACAACTAGGACAAACAGAAGTACTAGAGATAGGTCCCTTAGCAGAACTGACTGTAACTGCCTGACTAATCTACTGAATAGAAATACCAGTGTGAACCACAAAACCCTCCGAAACAAACGAGAAGCTAGCTCTAGAATCGAATAAGACATGCATCAAAGGAATCGATAGAGATAGTACCTTTCACCACATCACCACGGTCTCGGCCATTAGTTGAGGGCATGGTATATCCCCCCTGAACACCACTAGAAGTAGAAGGCCTAGGAATCCCAGCCGGAGTAGGTGTCCACGTAGGAGTTGATGGAGTAGGAGCCTGGGAGAGCCAATATGCACCACCGGGTGCAGGTGCTGGTGAAGAACCAAACATCGGAGCCGCTGAAGGCGCTGGTAAGAACTGCTGCGAAGAGGACGCAGGTAAATACTGCAGCACAAAGGATGCAGGTAGAAACTACTGCGTCGGAGTACTGTGCTGCTGCCCAAAAGAAGCTCCAGTCATTATGTGTGCAGTACCACGCTGTCCAGACGAGGAAGAAGATACTGGTTCCCAAATAATCTTGCTATTCGGATTCTTCCTACTGTAACACCCGGTTTATAAAAGAACATAAACCGAGCAATCATATATGTGCCAGGATCAAGTCACACGTATATACAACAGAATGAACAGTATATCATAGCACATATCACGTAAAAAGATATAATAAATCGAAATACGAATGTTATTTATTACAATAATGACAAAAATGTCTGATACAGCGGAAGCGAAGTACAAAATACGATAAAAGCTCTCCGAAGCTGAAGCAGGGCGCCACAGGGACGTCGACTGGGAGACGAAGCACCTAGAAGTCCTCGTAGTCCTGGTAGCGCTGGACGAACTCCCTCGTGTCGGCAGGAACTGAGCAGCAGTAGCGTAGCCAAGAGGAAAAAGTAGAGAAGAGGCAAGAGTGAGTACACAACTTGTACTCAACAAGTATAACACAAACTATGAGGCTCTAGGCTGGCTGACTCAACTGCATTAGCTTTTAAGTGTTGGCAAAATTTTATTTAAAGCTATTTACTATGAGTTGATGAATTACCATTGACCCAGTTACATAGTAATTAATCAGAATTAATTATACTACTACTGAGAACCAAACCGAAACCAAACCACCAAGGTAACCCCGAGAAGCACCTCCCTCGTCGGAAGGAGATAACTTCACTAATCAAAAGGAGGATCTGGGCCGCTCATAACCGTGAGCACGGCTAGTATACCAGTTTTACACTCTGCAGAGGTTGCACATCTTTACCCACAAGTCGTGAGCTACGCCAGTTGTTCATCACACTTCCTTAGGTGAGATGGCCAGCGACTCACTACGAGGCCTTTAAAAAGAATCTCGTTGGTAAGGCGTAACCGCGAGAGTTAGGTCGGCGACGATGGGGCCCACCTCCAGGGGTACAAGCACGTAGCACAGACCAAGCCGGAGGAGCAGGGACCATTGAAGCTTACTACTCTTGCCCCGCAGGTAAGTTACTCCAAACCAAAAAGATCTAATTATTACGCCAAGTCTATCCCATTCTAGCCTTGTGGTAGCGCTGTTGTCCCAGGTTGTCGCTCTATGAACCGGTCCTTATGGAGAGTGGCCAACCAAGCACTAAGCACCGTGCTGGCCCCCTAAACCATGTTTCTAAAAAAAACATCTTTTAACGAGAAGTGAGCCACTCAAGCCACACAGAGTGCCACTCTCAGAATTAAATTCAAGTAAACCATTAATCAATTTAATTAAAAAGGACCAAGGTGTGTTATAGCGCAGCAACCTAGCACAACTAACCAAAATGCAACCCAAAGGTATATTTAAAGGATATAAACTGGCTAGGAAATCCTTAAAGGCATACAGTATTGAAATGCAGTATGAAAATGTATTTAAAGGTGATAGGTTGTTCATGTTATACTTGCCTTCCTCGTACTGCTCTGGCTGCTGCTCAAACTGCTCCGAAGACGGCTGCTCCGGAAACTGGTACTGAGGCTCCTCAACTGGATCAACGTCTACTCACGAACACATGGCCAAAACAAAGCACAAAATAAGCATACAAGCAAACACTAACAAAAAGCTAAGAAACAGTACATCAATACATAAAAACAGCACACAAAACTACTCTAGAACTATTCTACGCGTTACAACGATCGCGTGGACATAAAGAACGCTAAAAACGGAGCTAAAACGCATTTTCTAGGCTAAAAACAAGTCCTAGGGGCTTATTTGTAAGAAAACTGAAGTTCCAGGGGCTTTTCTGCTAAAACCGAGGGCTAAAACATAATTAACTATTAAATCTAAGGGCTATCGTGCAAAACCAACGGCTCTGGACGGCGGGTTTGAATTCTGGAAAGCTCAGGGGGGTCTGTGCGAAGTTTTGGGCCCAACAGTAAATACTTTTGAATAACTCAGGACCGCGGGTTGAATAACAAAAAGTGCAGGGGCTCTTTAGCAATTAAACCAGGCCGAACCGGTATCCTCAGATATCAGCCGTTGGATCGCGATCTGGCGGTCCAGATTGGATCGGCTCAAGTCCTAATCATGCGCGTTGATTCAGGATCCAGCGGTCCAGGGTAAAGGGGCGCGGGACGCGGCGGCACCGTCGCCGGAGCTCTGCTCCGCGGCGGAGGGGTCGCCGGAGTAGGGAAAACTGGGGCTGCTGGACTTGGTTTGGGCCCCGGTTTGGCCGTGGGGAAAGAGGGAGGCATGCGCAATCCACTAGAGTGGAAGGCAAGGTGCTGCGGGGGATGGAGCAGGGTGCACGGCGTGGAGCGGCGGCGCTAGGCCGCCGGCGTGCGGTGCCAGGGCTCCGCCGTGGGTCTCGGGCTACGACGACTCGTGCAAAAGAAAGAGGAGGTCCGGGCGGTGCTCACCGAGGGCTTGGGGAGGCTGATTTGCGCGGTGCAGGGAACCGGCGGCGAGGTCCGGGCAGCGCTCGGACGAAGCTCGGCGGCGGGGTCGAAGTAGGGGCTCTCCGGGCTCCTGGATGGCACAGCTCGACCCAAGGCGATCCTGCGGGAAGGATGCGGGGGTCAGGGGGGCTCCGGGGCCACTGGCGGCGAGAAATTGCAGTGGCGGAGGTGTTTACCGGTGGCGGCGGTCCTGGCGGAGGGATGCGGCGGCGCTGGTGGTTCGGGCGTGGAGCTGTGGGGCGAGGATGGGGAAGAGAAGGTCGCAGGGCCCAATTATAGGAGGGATCCCGGGGATCTCGGTGGGGCGCAGCGGGATAATGATCCCGGCGAGCTCGCCGGGGATATCGGGCGCGGTTGCGTGGAGCCGGGAAGGGAAGGAGGAGAGAGGGGGCTGACGCGTGGGGCTGGCTGGTCAGTGGCGGGGAGCGCGTCGCGCGGGCGCTCAGCGGGGGAAGGCACTGGCAGGTGGGCCGGCGCACCAGGCGGGTGAGGCGGGGAGAGAGGGCGCGCGCGACTGGGCTTGGGAAAAGGGTGAGGGCGCGGGCTGGCTGAGGCGCTGGCTTGGGCTCGGGCCGGACTGGGCCGAGCGCGGGGAGGGAAGGAGAGGAAGGCTGGGCCGGCCGGGGAAAGAAATCGAGCGGGCCAAAGGGAGAGGGGTGCGTGGGTTGGGTTTGGAAGCAAGCTGGGCTGGGTTCTTTTGGGTTTGGGCTAGCTCTAGGGTTTGGGTTTTCTTTTTCCTACTCTTCTCCTTCTATTCTATTTCTAACTCAATTCAAGCCAAAAGAATTCAAATAAATTTGAATTCACTCTAGCACTCAAACAATTAAAACTGCTCCAGATGATGCATTGACCTAATATATTACTTGCAAAAATTAGATTAAAGCAAACTAAGCCTTAATCCTAGAAAATTAATAAACTGAATTAAGTTAGGGTGTTACACCTACATACCACCTCCTTGTGATCTTTACCACACCTCGAGCACTGACCTTTCCACCGACAATCCACGTGGCGGTGGGCATCACTACACCGGAAGCACACTAGTCCCAATCCTGGCCTGACTGTAGCTTGGTACTGGGTAGAGCCATCTCTAGAACCACCTCCAGAAGCACGAGACTGAGATGAACTACCACTATAAGGATGGTGACGATGGTGCTTGTCCTTCTTTTTACTAGAGCTACCAGAATGACCCTTTTGATCCTTCTGGGCCTGAGATTGATCTCCACCTCTTATCTCCTCAATGTAATCATCTTGGACCTCAACCACCAAGGCTCTCTCAACTGTCGAGCAGAAGTCCTCCAAAACAAAAGCCCCCAAGACTCGGAGAATAGAAGCCTTCAGACCCTATCTAAAAATCCTTGCCTTCTCATACTCATCATGCGCCACATGAGGAACAAAGCGCACAATCTGGTTGAAATCCATCTCATACTCTACCACAGCCCTCTTGCCCTGATGGCACCTCTCAAGCTGAGTCTTCATTTTATCAATAAATGCAACAGGGTAAAATCTTCTCTCGAACTGACTAACAAACTCTATCCAAGTGATAGGACCACAAGCAGCAGGACGAGACAACTGGACATTCCTCCACCACACAAGAGCCTCATCCTTCAGTAACTGATGAGCATAATGTACCCAATCTGAAGTAGGAACCTGAAAGGACTCTAGCTTGTCAATAACTGCAGATAGCCAATCTGCTGCCTCAATAGGAGCACCAGTACCAGCAAACTTCTCCAGTGACATGCCACACCAATCTCAACTCCAAAGGACGCTGCGGAGCTACTACTAGTTCTCCACCACCAGTAGCCATCCCACTAGGAGCAACAGGAATAGGGCCATTAGCAGCAGCCCCCAACTCAGGAGCCTGACGAAGAGCATTTGACTCTGCACGCATCGCTTGCATCTTTGCTAACACTGCAACCATGTCCACATTCATAGGGGCACCATCAGGAGCAGCGCCTCCTGTGCCCCGACCACTACAATGACCGTGACGACCTCCCCTACGCGTAGTAGGAGGCATAGCTACAACCATCAATAACACAAACAGACAACAAGTCAAATACAAGCAATTGAATGCATAAATACACAACCAGCCATGCAAAAAAACACACATAAAAGCGACAACAAGAGAACCCATCCCCAACCTAGATGTGCAAGTGTGTCAAATTTTAAAGTGAGTAAATTTTAGCAAAAACAACTCAGCCTAGGATATAGAACTTAAGCTCTGATTACCAACTGTAACACCCCAGAAGAATACAGAATAATCCTCTGGAGAATTACCACACGATAACACAAACATAAAACAGAGTACGCGGAAGCAACATAAATCGTTCAGATAGATTAATAAAGTCTTAAACAATTCACAAACCGAACCACAAGAGAGAGTTTAAAACAACATCAAATTCTCCACATCCAAACATTTTATTATAATAATGTGTTCAATAAAAATAGACAACTATGTGCACACGTGCTGCTACTCCCATCTAATGCTACACCCACCAACTCATGAACCTGTGGAGGGGGGAAAACATGTATGAGGTTTATGGAAAAGCCTCAGCAAGCAAACTGGTTTAACCAAGCTATTCAAATCACTAGTTTGATTAAACATCAGATTCATAATTTGATAAAAGGAAGTATCATAAAGAGACAATGTAACTTCAGCTAGAGATATATAAACAAGTGCTTCATAAAGATGCTTCAATGCATATGCAAATGGTGCAATGCAATGCATGACTTCACTTCTACCCATAAATCCGAGGGAAGGAAGTGAGGGTTGCAACCACATTGCTATATCTCAACGTGCGTTGCTGTACCGGTACTTACCGCACCAATCCGGCTACAGTTTCTTCATATGCATATACAACATGATGATGCAAATGCAAGATTGCAATGCATAAACTTCATGTACTTCATGATTCGAACTTCAAGAGTGAAGCCATAAGTAGATCATATAATACTTTAATATATAAAAAAAATCAATTTTCAGATCATATGACTCATGTGAGGTACTGAAATTAAGTGGAGGCAATTCAATAAACAAAGTTAAAGCGAGTAGACACAACGCTACGTTTACTTGCCTTCACCGAAGATCAAAAACATGAGATAAGCACGGTCCGAAGGTGCACCACCTGTTCACAAGCATAGCACAGCACCAAAACAAACACACTTCATAATAAATACATCGAGTAAGGCAATCCTATGCCCGAACCCAACGTCCTCACACAAAAACACTCCAAACTAGACATAACAGCAGCACCGCAGCTTATTCTTTTTGTATACTTATATCCTGATGGAAATAAATTCTGGTATTTTTTTCTCATGAAAGAAAATTTCAGGACCTACAACTTTCTAGTTATCGAAAATTGGAGGAAAAAATCATAATCATGGGGTAAACTTGAGGTGAACCTTAATCTGACAATCTGACAGATCTTGCAGAATAGCCCTACTAAAACAGTCATAACTGAAGCACAAAAATTCGTATGAATATGAACTTTACCAATACGGAAAGCTTGTGAAAATATCTACAACTCTTTTAACTATCAGAAAGTCCAATTCGGCAACTAAGATTTCCTAAACTTCATGTTAACAGATGCTGCCCAGAATTACGAGACTGAAAAACAGTCAGATTCAAACTTTTGTTTCTCCCTCATCTTAAATCCGATTGAGGTGTTCTTTGCGGCCACAGAAAGATCTCGAAGTCTTCTCCAATTCATATAAAGGTTTAATATTTTTTGAGATCAATTAAATCACAAAAAATAACTCCACTTGGTTCAAGCCTCTCGGCCTTATCTTTTGGAATTTGCCAAACCCACATTGGTGTGACTTGATCTTGGGCTCAAGTCACCCTCCACGAAGTTGCATGATGAGGTGCTGCAGGGGTAGGCCAGCTGGCCTGGCCTAGGCCGGCCGGCCTGGGGTTCACCCCATTTTGGCTCAATTTTGCACATGTTGCTCCTGGGTTCAAGTAATCACCAAAACTTGTGAAACTTGTTAATGTTAGTGAAAATTATAACAATATAGTCCTAAAAGTATGAAATCCGAAGGAATGTTGGCGGTAGAAATCATTGAAATCGACCGCCAACAGCCCGCCGTTCTGGAGATGGAGAAGGGGTATTCTTAGTGGATACTTGCTCTTCGTGATGCAAGGGAGCTTAACTCTTTGTGGGTGCTCCAACGTGGATTAGGGGGGAGCGTCAACTCCTCGATACCACGGGAAAAAATCCGGTTGTCTCTTGTCCATTTTCTTTTACATTCAAGCA
The DNA here is from genome assembly GCF_016808335.1 of Panicum virgatum. Taxonomy (NCBI): domain Eukaryota; kingdom Viridiplantae; phylum Streptophyta; class Magnoliopsida; order Poales; family Poaceae; genus Panicum; species Panicum virgatum. The sequence continues at coordinate 28,283,532 of NC_053145.1, read as the reverse complement.
ATTTACGTAAGTGTTTTCAGTTCTTGCTCTTTGCTTGATTGTTTGAGACTAGGACTTGCTCTTGATAGTTTGCTTCTATTGGGCTAGCCTTTGCATGATAGTTTGATCCCTCTAGGAAAACGGCTTTGTTAGTGTGCTTACCTACCTAGATTCATCATGTTAGTGTGCTCTAGATCTTAGGTCTTTGAACTATAGGCTTGGGCAACACTAGAGGTAGGTTAAGGATGGTTAGAAATCGAAAAAATCCCAATTCATCCCCCCTTCTTGGGCCACGATCCTTTCAAACTTGTTTTCTCATTGAGCTTTGTCAAATTATTGTGACCCTTAGTGAGATCCATTTTATACTCCCATGATCAAGATCACGTACACCTCCACTACCCCATGCTACACTTCTACACTGGAAGTTAGCAATATAGCCACTCATACTTCTACCAAATAAGAACTCAATGCCACTATATGACATCGCTCTCTCATAAAGATAAGCCAAGGATATGGGGCTATGCAAAAAGAAATAAAAGATGCATACCCAAAGAAGGTATGCCACATGCTTTGACATGTTTGAAAATAAAAGATGCATACCTAAAGAAGATATGCCACATGCCCACAAGGCATGTCAAAAAAAGAGAGAAAAGAAAAAGATAGCCCCTATCCAAAGAAGAATAAACAAGAGAGAGATGATTTCATACAAAGGAGTTCATCTACCACCCACCAAAAATATACATCTATCCACACAATTGCACATCTTGATCAAGGTTTATGACTTGTTTCTCCTTTGGATCTGGTTTTTGACTTAGCCAAATATGAGAAGCAAGTTTGCCATTTTACCCTCCATACCTACAGCTCCACCAAAAGAAGCCTTAGTAGTAGGATGGAAAAGAAAGGCACAAAAATAGGCCTTGGTGAGGAATAAAACATAAATGAGCAATTCAAGAGATCATTGAGGAACTACACCTTCCTTTTCAAAAATATAATAAAACCTCTGGATTGATGGTTGAACAAAAGGGGTAAGAAAGTAGCACTCTACAAGACTTTTCTGGCCCGCAACCACCAAAGGCGAGGTGATGCTATAAGCCCCATAGGAGTAAGGTGAAAGGTAAGAACAAGGCCAACTTATTCAAAATCAAGGTAAGAAGCATTTGGTTGTGCCTTGGGTATCCGTCAGTAATGCAACATTGTAGCAACTCCTGATCAACGACCTAAGTCTAAAACTTGGGCAAGCATGGGGGAGTTGTTGACGGTTGTTAAGTACCATTTCTGACCGTCAACTAGACTCAATAATAAAGGAAAATTATACACCTTACTCACACTTATGTTTCACTAACCTAGTTCCACAGTTATTTTGGAGTTTGTAAGATTTCAGATGAGCAAGAGCAAAATAAGAGGAAAACACGACGAAGACAACACACAACTACATAGAAGATCGCAATCGGCATCACTCACTTACAAGGAGGGCCCACAAATTAGAGAAAATAGGCGGGCCAAGGCAAATGCACCCTATGGATAAGATCAGGGGCCACAACTAAATGTATCAGAAGATGATAAGGACGACCGGCTGACGTATGGGGCTGACCGACCCTAGGGATCGGCCGCACCTGGACGTCATCCCGTCCAGGTGCACTTCTACGTGGCGTGCCACCTATGTTGGCATTTCTTAGCGCAATCACTAGTAACGGGGGAGTAAGCTCGTCCCTAGCAACGGCGCCAGAAATGCTGGGTTGGTATGTCTTAACGTTTATAGAAAGATCCGCAAGCGCACGGATATACCGTTATAACATTTCACCCAGAAGTATTCAGGGTATCATTATTTATATTTTCCCAAGGGATGGCAAGGTTGTGTAAAGATGTTTACTAGTTACATAACCATGACATTATGAAATAAGGTGCAGACTATTGATTATACAGGGGTAAGTGATAAATGAAGGATAATCAGGGGTAATGTGACACACACAGAATAGCCAACTCTCATGAATAAACAATAAACAAGCACGCCTAAGGTTAGTGGGAGCATAGGCACAGATCCTAGTATACTATTCATGTCAGCAGATAAGTTATGTTAGCCACATGCTTAGAGCTGCAGGTGCCGGAAAATTAGGAACATCAGGGAGAATGACCCGCACTATAGAACATCCAATCATGTTTCATCTATGCATGAACTCCTACATGATACCCGAACGTCGGGGAGTACACTAACCGAGAAGCAGTTTCTCGGCAGACCAACAGGGCTGTCACCACCTGCGGTATACACAGTCAAACTGTGGAGCACTGTCATATCCGAGGGATCCCGCATACCCAGGCACCATGCCCACATATGAGGTTACTACCCTAGCACCCCCGGGCCCCCCACCCTTCGGATGGACAGGTAAGATGCAAAGGTAAGCCCGAAAGCACAACGAACCGATATCCTTACCCAGATCATCTGGTCTAAGCAAGCAACTAGTATAACTTGATAAAGCACATATCAAGGCTAAGCATGCTAAGAACATAGCAAGATAACCAAGAACTAACTCAATATGAATAGCATAAGGAAAGTCGGAATACAAAGCCATACTAGAGGTCGAGGATTGCTCGCCAACCCCAAGGACGACTGGATTCGCTAAGACGATGAAGTACTAGTCTAGCTCCACTACCCTAAGGAGTACAAGTCACAAGGGAGTGTGAGAGAGAGGCCTTCAAGTGGTGTGTATTTGAGAGAGTGGTGGGAAGCCTCTTATATAGTGCTTGAGGTCGATTCCCGCCAACTCTTTACATGGAAAAATCCCTAACCGACCCCTAGAGGATAAGACCTAATCTCCCGCCAAAATACACCTGGCCGGGAATCAGGGTGGGTTCGGTCGGCCCCACCTTACCGCCTCTGGCCACCGTCTTTCTTTGGTACACTGCCTGGTGGGCCTTGATGTTGGTACGTCGGTGCCGGGGCTTCGTTGGTCAGTTTTGTCTGTCAAGTGGGCCTCTTTTGCATGTGTTACGCAAGACGCAATCTTCTGCGACTTTGTCTGCGTATTCTTCCTGTTTTGTTCTTATTCCAGACTTGTGCTCCTGAAAACATAAATCTTCGAAAACAACTATAGAGCTAGGTTAGTGATACAAATATGCGAGTAAGAGGTATGGTTTTTCTTCTTTTATGAGTATAGTTGACAGTCATATTTTGCACATAATGACCATCAACAACCTACTCCTCCTTATCACCTTCCATATGTGCAGATGTCGGGAAACCGACCTCCACTAGTATAAATAGGGCCCCCTCTCACCCCTCACACCACACACACACCATTTCACACCCTCTCTCTCTATCTCAAGTCTCTCTCTTGCTCTTAGTTTAGAGTAGTGGAGCTAGGCTAGTTTCTCTTTAGCGAATCAAGTCATCCTCAGAGTCATTGAGCGATCCTCGACTCGCGGTATGGCTTTGTATTCCTTCTGTCAATACTCTATTCATAATATAGAGTTTGTTCATGGTTGTTATGTTATCCTGATAGTTTATGTGACACCTCAGGTGTCTATCATATTAGAACATAGGATAATGTGTGAAATTTATGTTGTTTGTTTTTGTGAGAAGTTTAAATATGCAAAATTAGGGGTATTTCTATAATTTTAAAAAATTACAAGCCCCTTTTTGCAAAAGTTTTGACTTAGGAAGTATTTTCAAATCTTTGAAGGGCTTTCTTGCAAATGTACTAATAATAATTATTTTTGTAACATTGTTGCATTTTATCCCGAAAATGTTGAAATTTTGCTATTAAAAGTATTTTTTTCCTTAATGGAATAAGGTTTATTTGAATTTTTGAAAACATCTTCAAATCCTTTGATCTAGTGAAAATTTGCATGACATGAAAGTTGTAGATCTTGAGAAATTGAACAACTTTCATGTTGAACACTTTTTCATCTGAGCCCTAGATCAAGGGAATTTTTATTTTACAGTTAGCCCCTTAAACTTCTTGAAAATTGCAAAACCATCCCTGCCAGTCTTCTTCTTCCTCCTGAAAATAGAGGTGCCACCCGTCGCCGGTTTCCCTCGCCCGCTAGCTGCCCGCGCTGCCTCCATCCTAGAAGTATGCCACCAAAACGAACCACGAAAGACCAAAAGTATTTGGCAGTTATTTTTTGTTGTGATGACGATAGAACGTGAATGTATTGTTAAAATTTGAATTCTTTGCTTTTTTCTTAAACATCTCTTTTTAAGGATTTCTAGAGTGCTTGATTGGTTTGTGAGAAAATTGGTGAGTGTCTTGTTCTAAAAACTTAGATTTAGTTGACCTTAGAAGTGGTAAACTAGATGTGCTTAGATCAAGCCTTTGCATCCTTGATCTTTTGTTCAAGGGATTTTCTAATAATCAACTAGATTTGTTTATAGTTTGATCATTCCTAGATTCGTATGAGACCTATGTTTCAATGAATTAGAATCACATTTTTCTGCGAGTCTTCTTAAAACATTTGAGAATCATTTACCATCATCATGCCATTTGATTCTTGAATGGTAGATTTTTGTCAAACTTTCTATCATCGTTCTGTTGAAAAACAACTTTCTATTTTCAACCATGGTTGAGCTGTTCAAATGTACTATATTTGTATGATACCATTTGATAATAGAAGTAAGGACAAATTGGGATTTAATGGACATCTTCTATGATTCAAATGGTGGGCTCAACGCGTGGTACCCTGGAAGGGTTTAGTCATGGCCAAGCTAGTGGATCTCAGCAACTGCCACCACCACCTCCTAATTTGGCGGAAGTTCTGGCCGTACAAACTGAGCTCCTACGTCAACTAGTGCAGGGGCAGCAACACCAACCACACTCTCAGCAGCGAGGACGTGATGATCACATCCCCTTGGCATCTGGATATCAAGACTTCTTTGGTACCCTGCCCCCGTGTTGACGGTCACTAACGACCCATTTTGACCGTCAACTATCATACAAAAGTCGATCATCAGAAGGAATAAATGCTAGCATAGGATGATTATTTGACGAATTCCACAGATGCTGGTCTGAGAATGTGTGCAAGTGAATTTGGGCCAAAACTGCAGGTAACGAGCATATTATCCAAGGCATAAATTCTTGGGTCAAGCACAAGCAAGCCCAAAGGCCAAAAGGGCCCACTTGGCAGCCACACAAGAGAAGGAGACATAGCCCATGAGAATGACACATCATCAATCCGAGGTGAAACCTTCTCGACAAATCAAACGCATTCACGAGGATCTACGGGCCCACCAGAGCTACCAAACTGACTCAAGACAAGCCATGACCCACATACATAACATGAGGGCCCATCCAACAGCCTTTAGACCAAGAACTGGGCCGAACGGGCTCAGCCCACAGTCGACCGACCTCCAGGTTGCCCGACCTAGTGGCGACGGCCCACGGGCCCCACCGCCTCTCAGAAGACACGTGGCGAGGTGTGGTTGGTCCCCAATGACGGTTTGGCTCGTTTCCCGGGCAAGAGGCTGGTGGCTACCTCCTATAAATACAAGGGGAGGGGGTGAGAATGAAGACACACACCACACATCAACACTTCACTCTCTTCTTGAGTTCCTACTTGAGTTGAGGATTGTCTTAAGGAGTTTAGGAGTAGAGGTACTCAGGAGGGGCGCCGGCAACAGCGCTCTTCTCCAAATTGTACCTCTACGAGAGTGGGGGAGATAGTCGGGGGATGTGCTAGGCTTGTCGGCGCTCTTCTTTGCTTGTGCCTCGACGGATGCTTATTCGGCTGTAAGTGTTCGAGACTTTCTTTGCTTATTTAGAATTAGAGTTTAGATCACAAGTTATCATATCTGCCTTATATTAGATGATGTGTATGCTAGCGAGTAGCATTTGACTCTAGAGTGGGGCCCGGATAGAAAAGGTTAACCCTGATGGCCTCTAGAGTTAGTAGGGAAAGACGTAGATGTGGTGTCTAGGCTGGACTATACCACTCAGTTGTCTGATAGTCCCACGGTTTGTAGTGGTAGCCGGCAGGTGGTGACAGCTCTGTTCGAGCCTTTTAGTAATCCTCCATATTCAGATATCAGATAGAGCACATATTGGAGCTATCGGCTTGTATAAGCCGGTTGATACTTTTAGCTCGAAGTATAACGGTGACGTGATCTCTTCTTCTAAACATAGATTCTAGATCTTAGAAAGTCCTCTATTTCCTATCCTCCTACACCAGTACGTGTGTCCTTGGACTATCTAAATCCGTAGACAGTGTACTCACGTTCCCTAGTAGATACGATACCCTGGAATACTCTTGGGTGAAAGCTACAGCGGTATCCGTGCGCTTGCGGATTTTATTCGTGACGTTACAAAGTACCAACAAGCTTTCTAGCGCCGTTGCCGGGGAACGGCAGCTACATTATCTTCGGACACAGTCGTCCTCATATCTTTTTCATTTTCTTTCCTTCTACCTCTACACCCGCTACCCTTGGAGAAGCTATCCTTTCCACAGCTCTCTACCCCAATGGGCGAGTTCTTTGAGCCATCACCATCTTCCTCATCTAACCATGAACTCGACCCTGGGTTTATAGCTATGGTTCGGAAGCGACCCGTCTCGGGAGAAATTCATGAAGATCCCTATGAGCATTCGCAAGAATTCGAGGAACTGTGTTCGGGTCTAGAAATCCTAGGCATGACACAGGAAGCCTTGTGGTGGAAATTGTTCCCCTTCTCTCTTATAGAGAGGGCGGAGCAATGGTACACCCGCACGATAGGAAATATGAGCAGTGATGGGAGGAGCTTCGAGATGACTTTTGTTACTCGTTCTCCCTCACCGGACGCATAGACTCCCTACCGACCGACATCCTCGATTTTGAGCAATTAGAGAAGGAGTCCATAGGTGCAGCATGTGATAGATTCTCACGCCTTTTGGCATCTATCCCAGACATGTCTATACCCAATGAAGTATCGTTGGAAGTTTTCTACTTGGGATTAGACATGGAAACTGCCCTAGAGCTTGACGACGCCAGCGGAGGTTGGTTATTACACACAACTCTGGAAGAGAGAAGAGACATCCTAGATAGTTTCTTCGATGACTCTTTCTTCTCTACCGACCATAGTGAACCCCGCCAGGAGGAATCCGCGTCGAGCCATGAGAGTCTATCAACACCCGAATCTGAGCCTTCATCTTCCACATCCCAATATTCGTCTGTTGAGCCCTCTCCCGAACCACGAACACCGGAGGAAGAAGAAATTCAACCTTCGGAGTTCTCTTCCCGATTTGAGGATGACCTTTCAGGGAACATCAAAATACCTCGAATCATTTTAGGCACGAGGAGCCTATGAAATCGATGTGTCTTTATGAGACACTCGATAAAATTTTCCACCATACACCCGCAATTGATTGATCAAAGGAGGCAAAGAGTGCTTCCGAAGCGATTCGGATTAGCCCAACCTCTGCAACCATCACTTGTTGTATGAAGGGAAAAATCGTAGAAGCTCTTCATGACCCTGCTACTGAGGTTTGCATCTTACCCGAGTTCCTTTTGGATACTCTTGTGGGTAACAGGCCTTTAACCCCAACCAACAAGTACTTTAAAAGTCCATCCGGACTGTACTTTGAATGTCGAGGGATTGCAAGGGACGTGCCTATCATCATAGACAAAATCGAGGTGCATTTAGATTTTTACATCTACGATATCCTTGATTTTGATCTTCTCCTAGGCCTCCCGCTATAAAAACTTCTGGCATCTCATGAGAGCCTAAATGAAAAGCTTAGGGAAAACGGCTCGGCCACTGCTACTCCTCATCTAGAAAATCTTCTGGCCAAGCCACTTCCCGGGCGAAACCCGCTCAAGGAGATGATGCATACATCTCCATTCATATCATCTGAGCCTGTTCTCTTGGGAGTTCTAGAATCCTCTGAAGAATTCGACTCGGAAGATAGCCTTCACTTTTGTGAAGATGAACGTTCATCATCACCCTTGATCGAGTTGAAGCCTCTTCCCGCTGGCCTAGAATATGTTGTTCTCGACCTTAATCGAGAATCAACATTAAGCTTTCACGATGAATCTCTTGAGATGGAGAATCAATGGGTCATGGAATTTTTTGAGACACCGACTTTGGAGCCCAAAGAAAAGGATTCCATAAATGAGCATGGGATTATCACTTTTGACATACCACGTAAACCATGCTCATTCAATGCAACTCCAGAGTCAGGCATGTTTAGTGCACCGTGCACACACAAGGACTACAACCAACTCAAGGTCCTCTTCTGCAAAATTTTTAGAAGGTTGGTTGTAGATGTATATGTTTATCATAAACAATGCAGATTTCGTGAGTGCACCGCGGCACTAACCTTGCAGCTAGCTTCAACAAATGGTGGTGAAACAATGACCCATCACCAATTATGGCTGCAAGGGTTATCATGGTCGAGCTTATGACCAGAAAACAAAGCACTGCCGGGAGATAGCCCGGACTATCATTTATTTATCTACTTCCCTTTGAATAAAAGGCAAGAGCATGTTCTAGGATATAGTTTTCCTTTAGGTATTTTTGGTCCTAACCTTTCTAGGGGAAGATCAAGAAGAATGATGGACAAACAACACCTATGAACATGTGAGCTACACCGACTACAACACCTCGATATGTCCTAATGGAGGAACAACTACTGAAGGAGACCTGAACTCCATACACTTGAAGTTTTGCAAACTTCAAGTGTGGGGGAGGTATGTGAGTATCCCAAAGTAAGTTCTTTTCTTAATTCATATCTTGTCTTGGAATTGGTGTATGTCCTCGCATCTTGCTCTATAAAAAAAATAAAAAAAATGAGAGGAGTTGCCTTGGTGACAACTTTGAGTCTTCATCAACAAGACACCATGGTAAGTACTCTCAGTGTCCTGCTTTTGACATTAAACAAGGCCCTGCCGGGAGGTCGCCCGAGGATCACCAGGTTCATGCTCATGCCTATCTCTCTTTGAATAAAGCACAATCATGCTTCATGCTCCCTTTATCTGTCCTTATATGCTCTGGTTTGAATGTATGCTGCAGCATGCATTCATAGGCCTTTTAAATCAAGCATGGTGCTTGGGTTAAAATGTCTTCTTCGGTCAAACTGACATGGTGTCAAGTTTGATTGATGAACCTCATGGTTAATACTTGTATAGATATTGATTGCATATATGGACTAACCCCTGCAGGAAAAACAAATCCAATTGGGCAAGTCAGTGAGTTGAATTCAAATGGAAAGGTAAGACAAGGCTTTGGATTAATGTTGCACAACATGATTATGTTGATGCAATCTTGATTCAGCCTTGCTTGAGTAAGTATCATGGTGAGATTAAATTTTAGTATCAATAAATTTTAGAAGCTCCCTGGTTCTTAAAATCGGTAGAGCTATTAGTTTGTTTCCACATTTTTGTTTTTGAATAAGCACCAGGTACAAGGACAAGTGTGGGGGAGATCTCTCAAAACTTTCATGCAAATACACTCGAGATCTCCCACAACACGTGCACAACCGATACTACCACTGTTCATTCTTCATCGCGACGGTTTGTGCACCCTACCCCTCATACTCTCCCTGACCTATGAGTTTAAATGAAATCTTTGATCAATCATTAAAATTAAACTCAAGGTATCCTCTGGTTCTGTGCTTCTCAATGATTGGCTTGCATACCTTTTATTCTTTGCTAAGCCTGAGCTTGTGAATCATATCTTAGGGAACCCATATTTGTTAAGTTGTTGACTAGTGAGATATGGTTTGATGGAGGAATCCTTGCTTTATCTGCTTATGTGTTTGGGAAATTTTTATCAAATGGAAAACCTCCATAGCTTTACAACTCTATGTGTCTGTTCTACCAAAGCCATATGTTGACCTTCACGACACAAAACTTTATACATATGTGCTTTGTTCATGCATTGAGCTTCATCAAACTTTGTGACCCTAGTGAGATGTCTTTCATACTTGTTTGATCAAGATCATGTGCACTCCACCAGCTGAACTTCTACACTAGAAGTCAACTATGCCATTCCATCCATCCACAAAATAAAACTCCACGTTTAATGATCTCTCTCTCTAGTATCTTTCAAATGAGGCATGGGCTATTCAAAAAACGAGAGAGAGAGAGAGAAAAAGATGGCATGCCCAAGAAGCATGACCCAAAAAAAAGAAAAAAATGGACACATCAATTTCCATGAAAAAAGAGAGAGAAATATATATATATAGCCATGTCCTCATGTTGTCTGTAACACCCTAATTTAAATTTCAGTATTTAATAATAAATTTAATTGGCTTTATTTAATTTTCTAGGATTTAATTTGCTTAGTCTTGCATTTATAATTTATTTTTGCTTCATAAAGTAATTAAAATTTATTTTAGGGCAAACTTGTTTGTGCATTCATGCTGGTGCATAAATTTTTATTGGTTGAGTGGATAGGGTTTGAATTCAACATTTAGTTTGAATTCAATTAGACTTGAGTTAGTTTGAGAAAAAGAAAAGAGAAAGAAAAACCCAAAACCCAATAGCAAACCTGGAACCCACCCAGCAGCCCACCAGAACCCAACCCAAACTTGTGCTCGGCCCGAACCACTCCCTCCTTCCCTCAAGCCCGCGGCCTTCCTCTCCATCCGGCCCAAATCCCAGCACCCCGGCCAGCCAGCCTCCTCCTCCCGACCCCTTTTGCTCCCGCACGGCGCACTAGCCCAGCGGCCCAGCCGCGTCACCCTCTCTCCCTAACCCCGCACGCCAGCCCACCTATCGGTACTCCACCCAGCTCAGCCCGTTCCGCTCGAAACGAGCCGAGTTCGCCTGCTGACAGCCCCGGCCCACCGGTCAGCGCCTTCCCCCACTTTCCTTTCTTCCTCTCTGAGCTCGCTACCGCTGGTCATACGTCCGCCCTACTCGCTCCGCTCCTCTGCGCCATGGACCCAGCCGCGCCACCCGCCCCCGTGACCCACAGGACAGCCTCGCCCAGCCCTCTAGAAGCTTCGCCCGAGCCGGGGATCACGCAGCGCAACGGCTCGATTTGTTTCCCCAGCGCGCGCAACGCCTCGCCGCGATCCCCGCTAAGGATCTCTCTGTGACCTTCCCTCAGGCCTGCACGTCGAGATCCTGGCCGCCTCCTTTAAACGCCCGGCCTCCCCTCTGCGCACCCACCTTTCCTCTCTGCCACACCCTAGAGCCCTAGCACCACCGCATCCACCGAGCTCCGCCACGCCGTGGCCCTGCTCCACCGTGGACAAACCACCCCGCTGCACCTCCACCTCTGCAAGCACCCGCCACAGCTCCGCCTCGACGTCCAGAAGAGCAGTGCCCCTTTTGCCCTCAAGTTTGGCCTGCATTTCGCCAAAATTGCGCCCGGACGTCGTTTCAGGTGAGCCGCTCCACCGTGGCAATTGCTTGCCGCCGGTGGATTCCAAACCGCCCTGACCCCCGGTCCTTGCTCACAGCACCATTGCACATCCTCGTGGTGGATCAGAAGGCCCGGAGACGCCCTGCAGCAGCCCCGTCCCCGAGCTCCGTCAAGTGCCACCGCCGGTCAATGACGCCGACGCCCCCGCACGGCCTGCTTGCTCGACCCGAGCCCTCGGTGAGCATCATCGTGACCTTCCTATCCTGTTGTGCTAGATTTAGTAGGCTGTAAACCACCCTAGGTGTCGGAACGCCATGCGCCGGCGCTCCGCCGTCGTGCACGCCATTGTTAAACCATGGCGGAATGCCTGCAGCGTCATCCAGCCCCGTGTAGGCCCAGTTTCAGTGCGCCTTTGCACTGCACACACGCCCACACCCAGAACCTAGGTTGGAAACGCGTGAACGCACGCACGCCGGCGATGCCCCGCCGTGCAGAGCCGCCACCACCACCGCACCTGCGTCCCAGGGCATCCTCGAGCCAGTTGAGTGTTTAGGTGGATCACGTATGGCGTGATGAACACCCCTGATCCAAGCGCTGGTCGATTTGACCCCCGGATGGCCGATTTCGGCCAACTCCGGCGATCCCCCGCCGCGGGAACTCGACTCCGGCGACCCAGCGCCGCCGCCCGCGTTCCCTTTGACCCGAGCCGACGGATCTTGATCCAACGGCCAGAAACACCCGAGCTCGAGTCAATCCAGGCGGATACCGGTTAGCGCCTGGCAATTTTGCTAAAGAGCCCCTCAGTTTCCTTGAAACCAACCCGTTGTCCACTTAGTTCAAAAGTAATTGCGAATCAGCCCTGGTTTTTACGTTTTGAACCCTGAGCTTTTTAGAATTAGAACCCGCAGTTCAGTCCGGTTGTTTTAGCACTTTAGCCCTCGGATCTTTTCTGTTTTTATGTTTTAGTCCCTGGTTTTTGCAGAAAACCCCTGGAAACTCTATTTTTCTTAAAGTTAAGCCCCTAAACCCTATTTTAAGCCTAGTTTTCGTGTTCTAGCTCCGTTTTAGGTGTTCTTTATGTCCACGCGATCGTTGTAATGTGTAGAATAGTTCTAGCTTAGTTTTGTTTGCTGTTTTTATGTATTGTTGTACAGTTTCTTAGTGTTTGCTCTTGTTTGCATGTATGTGTATGTGCTGGACTTGTTTTTGGTGTTGCGATCGTGAGTAGATGTTGATCCTTCGAAGGAGCACCAGTACCCAGAGCAGCCACCTTCCTTTGAGCAGTTTGAGCAGCAGGAGAACTTTGAGGAAGGCAAGTATAACATGAACACCACCTATCACCTTTAAATACAATTTCATACTGCATTTTAATACTGCATGCCTATAAGGATCATCCTAGCCACTTTATTACATTATATATATCCCTTGTGTTGCATTTTGGTTAGTTGTGCTAGGGGCTGCGCTCTCACACATGGTCCTTTTTAATTAAATTGTTAATGGTCTTATGCAACTTAATTCTGAGTGTTACCCTCTGTGCTCTGTACTTGAGTGGTTTACGTCTCCTTAAAACATGTTTTTCTAGAAACTTGGTTTAGGGGGGCTCGCACTGTGTTTTGTGCTAACTCCATAAGGACCGTACGTCATTAGAGCGACAACCTGGGACAACCGCGCAACCACAAGACTGGAATGGGACGGTCTTGGCTTACTAATTAGGTCTTTTTGGTTTGGAGTAACTTACCTACGGGGCAAGGGTGGTAAGCTTCGATGGTCCCTGCTCCCCCGGCTTGGTCTGTGCTCCGTGTCTTGTACCCCGTGAGGTGGGCCCCATCGTCGCTGATCCAACTCTTCGCGGTTATGCCTTACCAACGAGATTCTTTGTAATGGCCTCGTAGTGAGTTTGCTAGTCATCTCACCTATGGAAGTGTGATGAACAACTAGCATAGCTCACGACTTGTGGGTAAAGATGTGCAACCTCTGCAGAGTGTAAAACTGGTATACTAGCCGTGCTCACGGTCATGAGCGGCCCGGATCCTCCTTTTGATTAGTGGGGTTACCTTGGTGGTTTCGGTTGGTTCTCAGAAGTTCTTAATTAATTTGATTAATTTCTATGCAACTTGGTTATGGTAATTTCATCAACTTGTAGTAATTAGTTTTAATAAAATTTTGCCAAGATTAAAAGCTAATGCAGTTGAGTCAGTCAACCTTAGAGCCCCATAGTTTGTGTTATACTTGTTGAGTACAAGTTGTGTACTCACTCTTGCCTACTCTACTCTTTTCCTCTTGTTCTCTTTGGGGACACCCTACTGCTGCTCAGTTCCGGGCGACGCGGAGGAGTTCACTCGGAGCTACTAGGAGTACAAGGACTTCTAGGCAGTCGTCTCCCAGTCGACGTCCCTGTGGCGCCCAGCTTCCGAGTTTCGTACTTGTTTTACGCTTCCACATACTCTGTATCAGACATTTTGTCATTCATGTAATAAATAACATTCGTACTCGCTTTATTATATCTCTTTACGTGATATGTGCTGTGATATACTGTTCATTCTATTTGTATATACGTGTGACTTGATCCTGGCATGTATATGATTGCTCGGTTTATGTCCTTTTGTAAACCGGAGCACCGGCGCACGATGTTCCGACACCTAGGGTGGTTTATAGCCTACTAAATCTAGCACAACAGGATAGGAAGGTCATGATGATGCTCACCGAGGGCTCGGGTCGAGCAAGGAGGCCATGCAGGTGCATCGGCGTCATTGACCGGCGGTGGCGCTTGACGGAGCACGGGGATGGGGCTGCTGCAGGGCGTCTCCGGGCCTTCTGATCCACCACGAGGATGCGCAACGGTGATGCGAACAAGGACCGGGGGTCAGGGCGGTTTGGAATCCACCAGCACGCGAGCAATTGCCACGGTGGAGCGGCTCACCTGAGACGACGTCCGGGCGCAATTCTGGCGAAACGCAGGCCAAACTTGAGGGCAAAGGGGGCACTGCGCTTCTAGACGTCGAGGCGGAGCTGTGGCGGGTGCTTGCAGAGGTGGAGGTGAAGCGGGGCGGTTGGTCCACGGTGGAGCAGGGCCGCGGCGTGGTGGAGCTCGTTGGATGCGGCGGTGCTAGGGCTCTGGGGTGTGGCGGAGAGGAAAGTTGGGTGCGCAGAGGGGAGGCCGGGCGTTTAAAGGAGGCGGCCAGGATTTCGGCGTGAGGGCCTGAGGGAAGGTCGCAGAGAGATCCTCGGCGGAGATCGCGGCGAGGTGTTGCGCGCGCTGGGGAAACGGATTGAGCCGTTGCGCTGCGTGATCCCAGGCTCGGGCGAAGCTTCTAGAGGGCTAGGCGAGGCTATCCTGTGGGTCATGGGGGCGGGTGGCGCGGCTGGGTCCACGGCACAGAGGAGCGGAGCGAGTAGGGTGGATGGATGACCAGCGGCAGCGAGCTCGGAGAGGAAGAAAGGAAAGTGGGGGAAGGCGCTGACCAGTGGGCCGGGGCTGTCAGCAGGCGAACTCTGCTCGCGTCGAGCGTTACGGGCTGAGCAGGGTGGAGCGCCGACAGGTGGGCCGGTGTGCGGGGTTAGGGAGAGTGGGTGATGCGGCTGGGCCGCTGGGCTGGCGCGCCGTGCGGGAGGGAAAGGGGGACGGGAGGAGGAGGCGGGCTGGCCGGGGTGCTGGGATTTGGGCCGGATGGAGAGGGAGGCCGCGGGCTTGAGTGAAGGAGGGAGTGGTTCGGGCCAATCACAGGTTTGGGTTGGGTTCTGGTGTGCTGCCGGGTGGGTTCTAGGTTTGCTGTTGTGTTTTGAGTTTTTCTTTCTCTTTTCTTTTTCTCAAACTAACTCAAGTCTAATTGAATTCAAACTAAATGTAGAATTCAAACCCTATCCACTCAACCAAAAAAAATTTATGCACCAGCATGAATGCACAAACAAGTTTGCCCTAAAATAAATTTTAATTACTTTATGAAGCAAAAATAAATTATAAATGCAAGGCTAAGCAAATTAAATCCTAGAAAATTAAATAAAGTCAATTAAATTTATTATTAAATACGGAAATTAAAATTAGGGTGTTACAAATCCTACCCCCTTACAGGAATCTCGTCCCGAGATTCTAAGGGCTGGCTAGCAAAGGGATCAGGATAGGTCTTCCACAGCTCATCTTCTCGGTGTGGTCACTCCATTGCATTCTGCACGTATTGATCTTCCAGTTCTGTGTAACTCTCTCTGATGTCTCCAGTATCTTCACTGGATGCTTGGTATAGGTCAGATCTTCTTGCACATCCAATCCTTTTCAACGGTGCTTGTTCTTCTGGCACTCTCAAGCACTTCTTCAACTCAGATCTGCATAACTCTTCTTCCTCATCTGAACAATCCTCAAATTCTCCAGTACTATCTGTAGGCCGGGGTGTCACATTGTCCAAATAAAGGAGAGAGAGATTCATAAAAGGAGTATTTCATCCACCATCCACCTTCCACATATGTGCACGATATTGATCAACTTGTGTGATTTGTCATCTCCATGGATCCTTTGTTTGATTTTGCAATATATGTGACTCAAGTGTATGCTTCCATTCCTCCTACCATGAGCTCCACATAAGCCATCTTTAGAAGTAGGGTGAAAAGAAGCAACGCCTTGGTGAGGATATATACACAGTGAGAGACATGAGAGATCCTATGGAGAAGTAAAGCTATGGTTGGTCTTTGCAAAAATATTTCCAAAACCCCAGTCATATAGCAGGAAAGTGGGGGAGACTGAAGTCAACATAGTTCTGCTCTTCAATTTCCCAAACAATTCATGGTCGACACATCAAAATTCACAGGTAAGGGTGAAGTTTAGAATAATCTGTATGCAGGTGTCATATCATATGAAGTCAGGTCCGCCTTAGTTCTTGCCTTTACTCGAGGACGATGCCTTTACTCGAGGACGAGCAAAGAACTAAGTGTGGGGGATCTTATTGACAATCACTAACGACCCATTTTGACTGTCAACTATCGTGCAAAAGTCGATCATCAGAAGGAATAAATGTTAGCATAGGATGATTATTTGACGAATTCCACAGATGCTGGTCTGAGAATGTGTGTAGGTGAATTTGGACCAAAACTACAGGTAACGAGCATATTATCCAAGGCATAAATTCTTGGGCCAAGCACAAGCAAGCCCAAAGGCCAAAAGGGCCCCCTTGGCAGCCACACAAGAGGAGACACAGCCCATGAGAATGACACATCATCAATCCGAGGTGAAACCTTCTCGACGAATCAGACGCATTCACGAGGATCTACGGGCCCACCAGAGCTACCAAACCGACTCAAGACAAGCCATGACAGACATACATAACATGAGGGCCCATCCAGCAGCCTTCAGACCAAGAACCGGGCCGAACGGGCTCAGCCCACGGTCGGCCGACCTCCAGGTCGCCCGACCTAGTGGTGATGGCCCACGGGCCCCACCGCCTCTCAAAAGACACGTGGCGAGGTGTGGTTGGTCCCCAATGATGGTTTGGCTCGTTTCCCGGGCAAGAGGCTGGTGGCTCCCTCCTATAAATACAAGGGGAGGGGGTGAGAATGAAGACACACACATCAACACTTCACTCTCTTCTTGAGTTCCTACTTGAGTTGAGGATTGTCTTAAGGAGTTTAGGAGTAGAGGTACTCAGGAGGGGCGACGGCAATGGCGCTCTTCTCCAAATTGTACCTCTATGAGAGTGAGGGAGATAGTCGGGGGACGTGCCGGGCTTGTCGGCGCTCTTCTCCGCTTGTGCCTCGACGGATGCTTATTCAGTTGTAAGTGTTCGAGACTTTCTTTGCTTATTTAGAATTAGAGTTTAGATCACAAGTTATCATATCTGCCTTATATTAGATGATGTGTATGCTAGCGAGTAGCATTTGACTCTAGAGTGGGGCCCGGATAGAAAAGGTTAACCCTGATCGCCTCTAGAGTTAGTAGGGAAAGGCGTAGACGAGGTGTCTACGCTGGACTATACCACTCAGTTGTCTGATAGTCCCACGATTTGTAGAGGTAGCCGGTAGGTGGTGACAGCCCTGTTCAAGCCTTTTAGTAATCCTCCACGTTCGGATATCAGATAGAGCACATATTGGAACTATCGGCTTGTATTAGCCGGTCGATACCTTTAGCACGAAGTATAACGACGACGTGATCTCTTCTTCTAAACATAGATTCTAGATCTTAGAAAGTCCTCTCTTTCCTATCCTCCTACACCAGTGTGTGTGTCCTTGGACTGTCTGAACCCGTAGATAGTGTACTCATGTTCCCTAGTAGATACGGTACCCTGGAATACTCTTGGGTGAAAGCTACAGCGGTATCCGTGCGCTTGCAGATTTTATTCGTGACGTTACAAAGTACCAACACCCTGCTATTCCCCAAGACCGATGAACCTCTGGATGCAGATGCATGGCTTCGAACCATTGAGTCGAAGTTCGCTTTATTGCCGGTACCATGCTCCGAAGCAAACAAGACTCTTTTCACCGCCCAGCAGCTATGTGGCACAGCCCGCATCTGGTGGGATAATTATCGTGCCATGCTGCCCGCCGACCATGTCGTTACTTGGGAAGAATTCAGGACTGCCTTCAAGGCGCATCACATTCCCGAGGACTTCTGGACCGGAAGATGAATGAGTTCTTGGCGTTGACACAAGGAACCCGCACGGTGCTGCAATATGCTTAGGTCTTTAATCACCTATGCCAATACACGGGCTATCATGCCGATAGCGATGCCAAGAAGTAGGATCGTTTCCGCCGTGGTCTTAACACCAAGCTCAAGGAGTGTCTCAACCTTGTCCACCCCAATAGTTTTAATAAGCTGGTAAATATGGCCATCACTCAGGACGATTGCATTACAGTGCATCGTGCTGAGAAGGAGAGGAAGGCACCGACTGGACCCTCTCGTGCGCAGTCACCGAGGTATTGTTTGATGCATAATGTAGCTCCCAAAGCCCCACCGAGGAATGCTCCATCAGGCAAATGGATTTTCAGGCCACCCCAGTAGCAAGGAGCAACTAGACTCTTAGTGCCTCAGCAACAACAGTCTGGCCCAAGGCCAAATGATCAACAGTTCAATCGTGGGAACAACTACAACTGTTGTTTCAATTGCGGGAGTACCTCACACTTTGCTAGAAATTGCCTGACAGAGGTAGATCTATGTACCTCCCTGTCGAGTGGGGTCCCTAAAACCGGGAGACTACCCTACTCAGTGACTCGGCTACAACTACTCGGCGTGCAGGACTTGGCTGCGCGCAGATGGGATCCTCAGAGGATTAGGATGAGAGGCTCCAACTAGAGGCCCGGATATCTAGGGATCTTAACTGACCTCCTTCCTTGTAAAACAACCCGAGTATATCATTCCTTGTAACCCTACGCCTCCTAGTCTATATAAAGGAGATGTATGCCGACCCATAGAGAGACTCCTTTTTCCGTAGCATTCCACAAACCCTAATACAACCCCGAACACAGGACATAGGGTATTACGCTTCTAGCGGCCCCAACCTATCTAAGTCACTGCATCTTCATGTTACCATCGAGCTCTTGGTCCTGAGATCCCCATCCTGAAACTCTACCACCGAGTACACCCCAGGTGGACTGGCCGGAGTAACAATCCGATAGTTGGCTCATATGTCGAGTTCAATGGCAGCCAACACCGGCATCGTCTTCTTCGTTAGCATCACCGCCCAGATGGAGGCGACAATCGGCTTCTCCTTCACCTTCGGAAGCTTCCCGAATGTCACGGTTCCCAGGAACCCTACTTCCACCGCTGGAGGCAACGTCTTCGCTGGGGTTAGATCCGTTCTAACTCCCCAAGCACCTAACACCTCTCGGATTTCCGAATCCGAGAACTCTGACGTGACGACCACGCAAACCAGGGTGACCCGCTGCCCTGATGAGTCTACTGACGATCTGATCTTCAAGATAGATCGTGTCGGTAGATCCATCGCAGAGTGCATCCGACTCGGCGAACTCGCGCTTCACCACCGAGACGACCCTGACCGTGTTCTCTGTGAACTCGACAGCGCTTCTACGAGGGCCAGATCTAATCTGGTCACTCCGAGATCTGTCACACCTTGGGTTCCCGAACCCGAGACGGATTACATGATGGCCACTCCCCCCAGGACGATCCGTCATCCTGCTACGTCCGCTGATGATCTTATCTCTCAGATAGATCGAGCCAGCAGATCCATCACCGAGTGCATCAGGCTTGGCGAGGACACTCTCCGACACCACAACAACTCGGATCGGATGCCCAACGGACTCTGCAACGCTGCTACAACATACTCAGATCATATCCGAGTGCGACTACCCGACCCGGCTACCTTCGGTCAGATCTGATCTGACCCGGCCTCGGGAGAAGAACTTGGCTTCCAACATGCCTCGTTTACCCTCCCACCCAACCGCTCTACGACGATAGAGCACCGCCGGATCTTCATCATCTCCGATGACTCTGACACTCGCCCGAACAAGGATGATGAAGAAAGGGAGAATCGTCTCCAACGCAACGAGCTCCGCGCCGACAGAAGGCTGTTGGCGGTCATTTTCAGTGATTTCTATCGCCAACATTCCTTCAGATTTCAGGCTCTCAGGACTATAATGCATCGAATTTTACTAACATTAATGAGTTCCACAAGTTTTGGTGCACTTCTGATTTCAGGAACATAATATACGAATTTGAGCCGAAATGGGAGAAATCCCAGGCCAGCCGGCCTAGGCCAGGCTGGCCGGCCTACCCCTACACCATTCTTGTAGTATGACTCCTCGGAGATGGCCCTGAGCAAGATATCAAGCCAACATCAAGTGTTCAACATGATTGCAATTAAACAAGGTCGAAAGGAGCAAACCAAATCTATTTTGGTCCACAACTCAGTTACAAACTACTTGACCAAGACCCAACCGACTTGAGGAACATCACAAGACCCTGGACCAACGTGACACGATAACGGAGGGCCGAGATGTGCCAGAGCCAGGCCGACCGGCCTAGCTGAGGCCGGTCGGCCTAAGAAGCACGTGGAAAATGCCGCGGCATCTTACCACCGACTCCAGGAAACAATCCAAGCCACCCAGAGAAGGCCGGCCGGCCCCACCTGGTAGCATCTGGAGTCCGCCCTTGGCATGGAAGCTAAGCATAACCGCCTTACCGGCTTACAACCGACGCCACTTGCTGAACCGACCTCAGAGTACTATAAATAGAGCTCACTCTCCCACTTGTAACACACACCATCATTTGAGAGAAGAGTTCACTCTTGAAGTTCTCTTTGTATTAAAATAGGGAGAGAGTGAGGTGAGAAGCTTTGGTGCAAACCAGGCTTAAAGGAGAGGGCTCAAGTTTTCTTGGGTCTTACTCTATATTTTTGTATACACCTCAGAGGAATATATCTTTGAGTAAGTTCCTCGTCTCAATTTAAGTATCTCGCTAGCTTTACTTTCTGCATTAGTTACTTGTTCAAATTACTTTCTTTGATCAGCGGGATCCTGAGTCTGCGTAAGTAGCAAGTTCTACTTATCTGAGGTTGCTTTCTATCTAAGTACACGGTAGGAGTAAGTAGCTCGATAGTCCTGAGCGTGGTGCTCAGACTTGGCTAGCTATCTCAGGCTGTGTTCCACCCCACGGTTGTTGGCGCTCCTGAAGTACCCATTTTACTATATGATTAGGAGTTGTTTTGGTAAATTCTTCGGGATGATTCATGTACTAACCCGCCACTTGGCACCCGAACTTGACCATTTTTGATTTTGTCCTGGATTTTGGAGCATGTTGCATTTTGATAGGAAATTGGACATTTTCGGAGATGTTTTGACGCATGGTTACAACTGGGCTAAGATGAGGAATAAGAGGAAGAGGCCACACGCGAAAGATGGGACTGAAAGGGGCCAGAAAGGGCCCAGGCCGGCCGGCCTGGAGCCCTTGGGCCGGCCGGCCTAGCCCATTTCGGAGCCCAATCGGTCTCAGTTTTCTTCAGCACGAAGTATGCGTCAACCCTAATCTATGTTTTACCAAAACCACCGACCATATCTGCCTATAAATACCCCGAAGCCGCCATCAAAGAGGGGGCATCTAGCGGATCTAGAGAAGAGCATCCAGAGATACATTCGAGTTAGACACAAGAGAAAGGCGACACCAGAGGCCTCATCATCCCTCGGCGCCGCTGCAAGTTGGAGGACAGCAAGGGATCCATCCCTTGCCGGAGATTTCATCACCATGATCGACTATGCTTCGCTTAGCTTCATGGGGTAAAGTCGTCGTTTGTTCATGGGGTTGTTAGGAGATCTTGAGTTGTAATTGCCGAATCCTTTATGAGATTGATCTATCACAATTTTTGTTGATGATGCTTTGATGCCTAATAGTTCGCGACTTGGTTTTGGGTTTGCTTTGCTCTTGAATGGTTTACTTAGATTACATCAACTATCGTGTTCTTGTTGTTCGTTACCGATTATCCTCGTGTAGTGACAGTATGCGGGAGGGAAAGGTTTTGATCTTGGAACACACCTTTGATAGATTAGATCCGTTCTTCGTTGCTTGGCGATTACATCTCTAGTGATCCTAGACCCTATGGACAAATGCTCTTCATATCTTGTGCACACACCTACCATTGCTCAATAGTCTAGATTAGATTAGATTGGTTAGATTAGATATATTTCACACTCATACACTCAATATAGATCTTTTACCAACATCATTAGTGCTTAGTTAAGCATAGTAATACACTTGTTCTGTGGATTGATAAACCTTGGGGGAATACTCTATGGGAAAAGCTACATGATCCATGCGCTTGCGGTACGTAAATTGGCGCTCTAAGGTGGGTCAACAAGCTTTTCTAGTGCCGTTGCCGGGGAACAAGCGATTTTTCTACGTTTAACTTTGTATTAATTTTGTTGGTTACTAACACCTAACCTTTTCCCTAGAAATTTTTTGTTTTCTTGTTTTTGTTTTTATTGTCTAGATGGCCCATCTCATTCAACAAGTGGAGGAAGGAGAAAAATCACTAAGGGATTATGCAAGCCCGTGATCGGAGGACTTCGACACGCAAAAATCAGATTCGGTGTTGCGAGCCACCGAGTACGAGATCAAGCCTCAAATCATCAAGATGGCGGTGACAAACCCCTTTAGAGGAGATGAGACGGACAACCCATATAGACATATCAAGTGGTTCACAATGCTATGCAACACGGTACGACAAGACGGAGTTCTGCTAGCTTGGTTTAGATGGAATCTTTTCCCATACTCACTTGCGGAAGAAGCGAGAAGATGGTTTGCACTTGCATCCTTCGAGGTAAAAGGAAATTGGGATGACTTGATGAAGAAATTTTGCGAGCGGTTCTTTCTGTTAAGCAAGGTTCAACATATTTGGAAGCAAGTGATCAACTTCGCGCAAGGAGAAGAAGAAGGGATAGATCAAGCATGGGATAGATTCAATGGATTGATTGAACAAGGACCGAAGCTCGGATTTTCCGGTGAAGTACTCTTGCATACTTTTTACTTTTCCCTAACCCCCGAGTGCATGCAATTTGTTCAAATGTGTGCAGAAGGAGATCTCATAGAGAAAACACTCATGGAAGCCACCCAACTCCTACAAAAAATCAGCAAGGGTGAGGCCATGCGAAGGGATTGGGAAAAACGATGTTCGGCAAGCTCCGAGGAAGAATCTCAAGTGCGGGTGCTTGCTGGAATTTTCAGAAAAGAGGCATCGGAAGTGAGGGAAGAACAACCGAAGCATGGGAAAGTCATAGAGACAAACCACGATGAAGAAGCATCGATCCGGAGTGCAACGAAAGACGACCCTGTAACACCCGGTTTATAAAAGAACATAAACCGAGCAATCATATACGTGCCAGGATCAAGTCACACGTATATACAACAGAATGAACAGTATATCATAGCACATATCATGTAAAAAGACATAATAAAGCGAATACGAATGTTATTTATTACAATAATGACAAAAATGTCTGATACAGCGGAAGCGAAGTACAAAATACGATAAAGCTCTCCGAAGCTGAAGCAGGGCGCCACAGGGACGTCGACTGGGAGACGAACACCTAGAAGTCCTCGTAGTCCTGGTAGCGCTGGACGAACTCCCTCGAGTCGGCAGGAACTGAGCAGCAGTAGCGTAGCCAAGAGGAAAAAGTAGAGAAGAGGCAAGAGTGAGTACACAACTTGTACTCAACAAGTATAACACAAACTATGAGGCTCTAAGGTTGGCTGACTCAACTGCATTAGCTTTTAAGTGTTGGCAAGATTTTATTAAAGCTATTTACTACGAGTTGATGAATTACCATTAACTCAGTTACATAGTAATTAATCAGAATTAATTAAGAAAACTACTGAGAACCAAACCAAAACCAAGGTAACCCCGAGAAGCACCTCCCTCGTCGGAAGGAGATAACTTCACTAATCAAAAGGAGGATCTGGGCCGCTCATAACCGTGAGCACGGCTAGTATACCAGTTTTACACTCTGCAGAGGTTGCACATCTTTACCCACAAGTCGTGAGCTACGCCAGAGGTTCATCACACTTCCTTAGGTGAGATGACTAGCGACTCACTACGAGGCCGTTACAAAGAATCTCGTTGGTAAGGCGTAACCGCTAAGAGTTAGGTCGGCGACGATGGGGCCCTCCTCCGGGGGTACAAGCACAGGAGCGCAATCCAAGCACAGACCAAGCCGGAGGAGCAGGGACCATTGAAGCTTACTACTCTTGCCCCGCAGGTAAGTTACTCCAAACCAAAAAGACCTAATTAATAAGCCAAGTCTATCCCATTCTAGCCTTGTGGTAGCGCTGTTGTCCCAGGTTGTCGCTCTATGAACCGGTCCTTATGGAGAGTGGCCAACCAGGCAGTAAGCACCGTGCTGGCCCCCTAAACCATGTTTCTACAAAAACCATCTTTTAACGAGACGTGAGCCACTCAAGCCACACAGAGTGCCACTCTCAGAATTAAGTTCAAGTAAACCATTAATCAATTTAATTAAAAAGGACCAGAGTGTGTTATAGCGCAGCAACCTAGCACAACTAACCAAAATGCAACCCAAAGGTATATTTAAAGGATATAAACTGGCTAGGAAATCCTTAAAGGCATACAGTATTAAAATGCAGTATGAAAATGTATTTAAAAGTGATGGGTTGTTCATGTTATACTTGCCTTCCTCGTACTGCTCTGGCTGCTGCTCAAACTACTCGGAAGACGGCTGCTCCTGGTACTAGTACTGGGGCTCCTCAGAGGGATCAACGTCTACTCACGAACACATGGCCAAAACAAAGCATGATAATAAGCAAAAAAGCAAACTCTAACAAAAGCTAAAGAACAGTACATCAATACATAAAAACAGCAAGAAAAACTAAGCTAAAACTATTCTACACGTTACAACGATCGCGTGGATATAAAGAACGCTAAAAACGGAGCTAAAACGCATTTTCTAGGCTAAAAACAAGTTCTAGGGGCTTATTTGTAAGAAAACTGAAGTTTCAGGGGCTTTTCTGCTAAAACCGAGGGCTAAAACATAATTAAACTAAAACTCTGGGGTCTAACATGCAAAACTGCCAAGGGTGGACGGCGGGTTATAATTTAAAGAAACTTAGGGGGGTTCGGTGGAAATTTTTGGGCCAAACTGCAAATAATTCAGAGTAAGGATGGACCGCGGGTTAAATCAGGGAAAGGGCAGGGGCTCTTCAGAAAAATCTACTGGCGCTGACCGTTTTGTGGTCTGTTTGACCTCGGCCCTATCAGATCTCAGCCGTCCGATGCAGATTCGGTGGCTCAGGACGCGAGGCGAGGGCTGCGGTGGTGCGGGGTCGCCGGTGTGCGGTGTCCGCGGTGGAGCGCAGCCGGACTTCACCGAAATGGTGTTCCCGGGACCGTTTCGGCTCGTGTTCAGGTCGGGGAGCGAGTGTGCGCGACGGCGAACCCTCCTGGGCACATCCAAAGAGCGGGTCAGGGCTCGGTGAGGCATGCCGCGGCGAGGGGCGGTCCTAGGTCGCCGGTGAGCCGTGGTAACGTGGTTCCGGCCCGAAATTGGGTCAAGCTTTGCTACGGGAAGCAACCATGCGGCACAGGTGAACTTCTATAGTACCTAACACGGCCTATGGTTTCGCAGGGCGGCGGGTCGTCCACGGCGTGGCGGCGCTGCCAAGCAACGGCGAGGAAATCCCCGCGCGCGCAGAGGGAGGAAGGAAGGGGCACAAGGGCTGGCGAGGGTCCTTACCTCCTCGTGAAGCTCCTACGGTGGTCTAATTCGGCGCGGAAGGAGCGCAGCGGCCAATCCTCGTCGGCTCGGCGGCTCGTGGAGATCCGGCGAGGAATTCCCGTGCGTGGCGCGGGGTAGAGGGAAGAAGACGCGGCCGGTGAGGATTCCGATCCTGCGGCGGTGCTCCTGCAGCAGCTCATGGTAGCAGAGGCACTGCAGATTGGCCAGACCACGGTAGCGCAGGGGCACGGCGAGGCCGAGCGGCGCGGGCGGCGCTGGATCTCGGCTGGGACTGCGGCTAGGGTTTAGGGCGGCGGGATGGGAGGCGTAGGGTGGCAGCGGTTGTGTTTAAAGGGGAGAGGCCAGGAATTTCGGCGTGCGTGCCCGGGTTGGCGTAGCGCTGCTATCGCGGCGGGCCGGTGCAACGCGAGGAAGTGGATCTTGGCGTGATCCAGCCCCGATGTGGCACTTCTAGAAGGAGGGAGGTGCTCCGGAGGCTGGCCTGTAGGTCCAGGC
This sequence comes from Panicum virgatum, assembly GCF_016808335.1. Lineage (NCBI taxonomy): Eukaryota > Viridiplantae > Streptophyta > Magnoliopsida > Poales > Poaceae > Panicum > Panicum virgatum. The sequence continues at coordinate 28,257,610 of NC_053145.1, read as the reverse complement.
ACTAGTGCGGGGGAGGCGGGGCCACGGGTCAGCGGAGAGCGGTGCTACGGAGCGGAACAGAGGCGCGGGCCGGGCGTCGCGGCGAGGAAGAAGGAGCTGCCAAGTGGGTCCGGCGCGTCAGCGAACGCAGAGACACGCGGGCGAGAGCGGTGCGGGCGAGCAACACCGACAGGTGGGCCCGGGTGCGCAGGGAGAGAGGGCGACGCGCGAAGCGAGCAAGGCCGCGGCGCTGGACCGGGCTGAGGCGAGCACGTCGCGCTGAGCGGAAAGGAGCGCCGACAAGTGGGGTCTGCCGGTCAGGGAAAGGGTGCGGGACGCTGGTGCGTGGGCCGCTGGGCATGCTGCTGCAGTGCGTGCGGGGGTGCTGGGCCGTGTGCGGGAGTAAGCCCATGCGGAAGAGATCTGGGCGCGCGTGGGAGCGGGCCGAAGGGGAGAGGAGTCCCGGGAGCGTGTTTGCGGACTGAACCAAGGCGGGGTGAGGAAGTGGGCCGCCGGGAGAGAGAGGGAGCAGTTGGGCCCGCGTGGAAGTGGGTTGGGCCAGCTGGGCTGAGGGTTGGGTTTGGGTTTTTTTCCTTTTTCTTTTCCTTTCTATTTCTAACTCAAAATCAAGTCTAATGAATTCAAATAAATTTGAATTCACTCTAGCACTCAAACAATTAAAACAATGCTCCAGCATGATGCACAAACATGTTGACCCTAAAATAATTTTTAATAACTTATGCAACAAAATTAGATTAAATGCAAACTAAGCCAATTAAATTTATTATTAACTAGGAAAATTAAGTTAGGGTGTTACAAATCCTACCCCCTTACAGGAGTCTCGTCCCGAGATTCTGGGTTGGCTAGCAAAGAGATCCGGGTATGTCTCCATCAACTCTTCTTCCTTCTTCTGGCAAGTGAACTGTCCGCTGAGCATAATCAATTCTGACTCCCCACCTGGTAAGGGTCTCCATGCCCAAAATCACATCTATCTCTGAGGAATCAATGACGATCAAACCAGTGCGGAATTCTGCCCCCCTTACGACAATACTAACTCTAGAGCATATAGAGCATGTGTGTATCTGGCCCCCAGGTGAGGTAACTACCATAGCTGACCTCAGACACGAAACTGGAATACGATGCTGCTCGGCAAATGACTTGGAAATGAAAGAATGAGTAGCGCCGGTATCGAAAAGCACCGTAGCTGGATAAGAGTTGACAATGAATGTACCAATAACCACATTAGGAGCCTCAGCAGCTGACTTGGCCGTCACATGGTTCACCTTCCCCTGTCGTGGCGCCCTGGGTTGGGCTGGGCGCCCCTGCTGTCCTGCCTGCCGTGGAGCCTGGGGTGCTGGACAACTTTTGGCATAATGACCTTTTTGCCCGCATTTGTAGCACATGCGGTGGTGGTGAATGGCGCTACTTGGTTGACCTCCCTGTGAACTTAACGTCGCATCTTGCATTATTTCTGCTGCTTGCTCTTTGGACTCCTTGCGGCCGTGTGGCTGGATCACATTCATAGTGATAGTCAACCCATCAACATAATCATAGAGTGCTCGGTTCTTGACCTGTGTATCTATAGAGCACTCAGGATCCTTTCTCTTCTGGATGGTCTGTAGCTCATCGACTGCTGGACCGTCAAGGAAGAGGGAATCCTCTGCTAGCTGCTCTTGATGAGACATCTTTCTCTTTGTACCGGAGAACAACCTCTGGTCCCTCCTAGTTGTGGCTTCATCTTCAGTCACACGAACTTGACGACAAGGAACGCCATAGAATTGGCAACACGAGCAAGGTTTCTCACCATCACCCATTGCACTGTCTCCAAGGTCTTTTTGTTCTGCCGACATCTGAGCTGGGATAAAAGGAAATACAGATTGGTAAGGTCAAGGAAAAGAGAAAAACTCCATTATTTAAGGTTCTATCCTATTTAGATAACACTGCTCAGGCATTACTGCTGATAACTCCAGATAAATGTTACATAAATCCGGGAACAAGTAACTATAGCATAACTCTTCTATCTTGTCTGAGAGATTCTCGAATTCTTCTGTACTATCTGTAGGCCGGGGTGTCACATCCCTACCCCCTTACAGAAACCGACGTCCCCGTCGGTGACGTCCTTGCCAGTGAATCCCTGGATATCATACCCTCTTCGTATTATCCTTCTTCTCAACAAACAAGACCGGGGAAACTCAAGGCATGATAAGGTAGAGAGGATAGAGTGGATTGTTTTACCCCCCAACGATCTAACTCATTTTATTATTTAATTAAATTTAACTTAAGACTGATTTTCATTAAACAAATTTAACTTCTAAACTATGCAATCAATCAAAAATCCAAATCAAGCATGTAGCATAATAACAAGCATACAATTTCACAACTTTAGCCGAGTTTAACATACGACTCGACTAACACAACGCGTCACAGAACGTGCTATCGTATTATTATAAAAGGGTCAACTACCTAATACTCATGGTGGTCAGATGACTGATTCAGGCCAAAATCTACGAAGCTATTCTTCAGAGAGAGAAATCAAGGCAAGAAGGGTAAAAGTCAAAGAAGTCAAGGGGTATAATAGTAAAATAATTTCAGCAGGCAAGGATTGGTGAGAAGAAGTCCTAAAACTCGACCAGTTCTATCTAGGCTTCGTCCTACAGTCGATATGGCTCTGATACCACTCTGTAACACCCGGTTTATAAAAGAACATAAACCGAGCAATCATATACGTGCCAGGATCAAGTCACACGTATATACAACAGAATGAACAGTATATCATAGCACATATCACGTAAAAAGACATAATAAAGCGAATACGAATGTTATTTATTACAATAATGACAAAAATGTCTGATACAGCGGAAGCGAAGTACAAAATACAATAAAGCTCTCCGAAGCTGAAGCAGGGCGCCACAGGGACGTCGACTGGGAGACAAACACCTAGAAGTCCTCGTAGTCCTAGTAGCGCTGGACGAACTCCCTCGAGTCGGCAGGAACTGAGCAGCAGTAGCGTAGCCAAGAGGAAAAAGTAGAGAAGAGGCAAGAGTGAGTACACAACTTGTACTCAACAAGTATAACACAAACTATGAGGCTCTAAGGTTGGCTGACTCAACTGCATTAGCTTTTAAGTGTTGGCAAGATTTTATTAAAGCTATTTACTACGAGTTGATGAATTACCATTAACCCAGTTACATAGTAATTAATCAGAATTAATTAAGAAAACTACTGAGAACCAAACCAAAACCAAGGTAACCCCGAGAAGCACCTCCCTCGTCGGAAGGAGATAACTTCACTAATCAAAAGGAGGATCTGGGCCGCTCATAACCGTGAGCACGGCTAGTATACCAGTTTTACACTCTGCAGAGGTTGCACATCTTTACCCACAAGTCGTGAGCTACGCCAGAGGTTCATCACACTTCCTTAGGTGAGATGACTAGCGACTCACTACGAGGCCGTTACAAAGAATCTCGTTGTAAGGCGTAACCGCTAAGAGTTAGGTCGGCGACGATGGGGCCCACCTCCGGGGGTACAAGCACAGGAGCGCAATCCAAGCACAGACCAAGCCGGAGGAGCAGGGACCATTGAAGCTTACTACTCTTGCCCCGCAGGTAAGTTACTCCAAACCAAAAAGACCTAATTAATAAGCCAAGTCTATCCCATTCTAGCCTTGTGGTAGCGCTGTTGTCCCAGGTTGTCGCTCTATGAACTGGTCCTTATGGAGAGTGGCCAACCAGGCAGTAAGCACCGTGCTGGCCCCCTAAACCATGTTTCTACAAAAACCATCTTTTAACGAGACGTGAGCCACTCAAGCCACACAGAGTGCCACTCTCAGAATTAAGTTCAAGTAAACCATTAATCAATTTAATTAAAAAGGACCAGAGTGTGTTATAGCGCAGCAACCTAGCACAACTAACCAAAATGCAACCCAAAGGTATATTTAAAGGATATAAACTGGCTAGGAAATCCTTAAAGGCATATAGTATTAAAATGCAGTATGAAAATGTATTTAAAAGTGATGGGTTGTTCATGTTATACTTGCCTTCCTCATACTGCTCTGGCTGCTGCTCAAACTGCTCGGAAGACGGCTGCTCCTGGTACTGGTACTGGGGCTCCTCAGAGGGATCAACGTCTACTCACGAACACATGACCAAAACAAAGCGTGATAATAAGCAGACAAGCAAACTCTAACAAAAGCTAAAGAACAGTACATCAATACATAAAAACAGCAAGAAAAACTAAGCTAAAACTATTCTACGCGTTACAACGATCGCGTGGATATAAAGATCGCTAAAAACGGAGCTAAAACGCATTTTCTAGGCTAAAAACAAGTTCTAGGGGCTTATTTGTAAGAAAACTGAAGTTTCAGTGGCTTTTCTGCTAAAACCGAGGGCTAAAACATAATTAAACTAAAACTCTGGGGTCTAACATACAAAACTGCCAAGGGTGGACGGCGGGTTATAATTTAAAGAAACTTAGGGGGGTTCGGTGGAAATTTTTGGGCCAAACTGCAAATAATTCAGAGTAAGGATGGACCGCGGGTTAAATCAGGGAAAGGGCAGGGGCTCTTCAGAAAAATCTACTGGCGCTGACCGTTTTGTGGTCTGTTTGACCTCGGCCCTATCAGATCTCAGCCGTCCGATGCAGATCCGGTGGCTCAGGACGCGAGGCGAGGGCTGCGGTGGTGCGGGGTCGCCGGTGTGCGGTGTCCGCGGCGGAGCGCCGCCGGACTTCACCGAAATGGTGTTCCCGGGACCGTTTCGGCTCGTGTTCAGGTCGGGGAGCGAGTGTGCGCGACGGCGAACCCTCCTGGGCACATCCAAAGAGCGGGTCAGGGCTCGGTGAGGCATGCCGCGGCGAGGGGCGGTCCTAGGTCGCCGGCGAGCCGTGGTAACGTGGTTCCGGCCCGAAATTGGGTCAAGCTTTGCTACGGGAAGCAACCATGCGGCACGGGTGAACTTCTATAGTACCTAACACGGCCTATGGTTTCGCAGGGCGGCGGGTCGTCCACGGCGTGGCGGCGCTGCCAAGCAACGGCGAGGAAATCCCCGCGCGCGCAGAGGGAGGAAGGAAGAGGCACAAGGGCTGGTGAGGGTCCTTACCTCCTCGTGAAGCTCCTACGGTGGTCTAATTCGGCGCGGAAGGAGCGCAGCGGCCGATCCTCGTCGGCTCGGCGGCTCGGTGGAGATCCGGCGAGGAATTCCCGTGCGTGGCGCGGGGTAGAGGGAAGAAGACGCGGACGGTGAGGATTCCGATCCTGCGGCGGTGCTCCTGCAGCAGCTCGTGGTAGCAGAGGCACTGCAGAGTGGCCGGACCACGGTAGCGCAGGGGCACGGCGAGGCCGAGCGGCGCGGGCGGCGCTGGATCTCGGCTGGGACTGCGGCTAGGGTTTAGGGCGGCGGGATGGGAGGCGTAGGGTGGCAGCGGTTGTGTTTAAAGGGGAGAGGCCAGGAATTTCGGCGTGCGTGCCCGGGTTGGCGTAGCGCTGCTATCGCGGCGGGCCGGTGCAACGCGAGGGAAGTGGATCTTGGTGTGATCCAGCCCCGATGTGGCACTTCTAGAAGGAGGGAGGTGCTCCGGAGGCTGGCCTGTAGGTCAAGGCACTAGAGCGGGGGAGGCGGGGCCACGGGTCAGCGGAGAGCGGCGCTACGGAGCGGAACAGAGGCGCGGGCCGGGCGTCGCGGCGAGGAATAAGGAGCTGCCAAGTGGGTCCGGCGCGTCAGCGAACGCAGAGACACGCGGGCGAGTGCGGTGCGGGCGAGCAACACCGACAGGTGGGCCCGGGTGCACAGGGAGAGAGGGCGACGCGCGAAGCGAGCTAGGCCGCGGCGCTGGACCGGGCTGAGGCGAGCACGTCGCGCTGAGCGGAAAGGAGCGCCGGCAAGTGGGGTCTGCCGGTCAGGGAAAGGGTGCGGGACGCTGGTGCGTGGGCCGCTGGGCATGCTGCTGCAGTGCGTGCGGGGGTGCTGGGCCGTGTGCGGGAGTAAGCCCATGCGGAAGAGAGCTGGGCGCGCGTGGGAGCGGGCCGAAGGGGAGAGGAGTCCCGGGAGCGTGTTTGCGGACTGAACCAAGGCGGGGTGAGGAAGTGGGCCGCCGGGAGAGAGAGGGAGCAGTTGGGCCCGCGTGGAAGTGGGTTGGGCCAGCTGGGCTGAGGGTTGGGTTTGGGTTTTTTTTCCTTTTTCTTTTCCTTTCTATTTCTAACTCAAAATCAAGTCTAATGAATTCAAATAAATTTGAATTCACTCTAGCACTCAAACAATTAAAACAATGCTCCAACATGATGCACAAACATGTTGACCCTAAAATAATTTTTAATAACTTATGCAACAAAATTAGATTAAATGCAAACTAAGCCAATTAAATTTATTATTAACTAGGAAAATTAAGTTAGGGTGTTACAGACCCGGAAAAGAAAGGAAGAACCATGGGCACCGCCAAATCGCTAAGGGAATTTGAGCAAATGGATTTGATACCAATTGACTTCAGAAGATTGTTCGACAAAGCAAGACCGCATCCAAATCAGCGAGGAATGGGGTAGGTGATAGCGGAAGACTTCCCGCCGGATAATCACACCGGATATACATTTGGCAAGGAATCGGCCGGTGATATTATTCGGAAACTTTTTGAAGAAAAAGCGGAAGAGATTGACTTGGACGAAGTGCTAGTGGTCAAAAAGATCATGGGAGTGAAATCAGAATCATCACCCTACGTGCACATAGCCCAAGTATATGCGATTGGAAGCGATCAAGGCGAAGGTAATCCATCACCCACACCTCGTGTTGATTGCATGATAGACGGAACAAAATGTTGCAATGTTTTATGTGACGTTGGCGCCCATGTTAGTGTGATGAGTTCCAAGGTTTATGTTGAGCTTTTTAACGAAACATCAAACCTTGATACCACAATCATTAAATTGATCATGGGAGATGGTAGATTAATTAAACCGATAGGAGTGCTTAGAAATCTAAATGTTGCCATAGCGGGTAAAAAAATTCCTACCGACTTTTTTGTGATTAACGCTGGTGATGATAAGCATGAAGGCATAATCCTTGGAAAACCCTTTCTCAAATTAGTAAATGTTGTTCTAGATGTTGGAAAAGGGATTGTCACTTTTGATCTAGATGGAGAGAAGCGTACTTTTGAATTTCATTCAAAACCGTCTTTTGCTTCACCTCTACCTCTTGATAACGAAGAGTTAGAGAGCATTCGTTCCATTGATTCTTTCAGGGATCCTCTCCAGCGCGCTTTGGAGAATGGAGACGCTCAAGACGATCAAGATGGAGAACTAGTGGAAACAATGGAAGAGTTGAAGCCGCAACACGGGAATTTGGAGGAAGAAAAATTTGAAGACATTGGAGAGTTAGATCAAGAAGAGGATGGTGCGCCCGATGTTGAGATGAAGCCACTCCCCAAGGGATTGAAATATGAATTTTTGGGAGATGGCAAGACTTTTCCGGTGATTATTAGCGATGAATTGAGCCCGGAAGAGACGGAGAAGTTGCTGAATTTATTGAAGAAGCACAAAAAGGTGATCGGCTACTCGATTAACGACTTGAAAGGTATTAGCCCCGCTTTTTGCACACATCGTATACAACTCGAGGAGCAATACAAGCCGGTTGTAGAACATCAAAGAAGGTTGAGCCATGCTATGCGTGATGTGGTGAAGAAGGAGGTTATCAAATTGTTGAATGCCGGAATAATATACCCCGTGCCACATAGTGAATGGGTAAGCCCCATGCATTGCGTTCCGAAGAAAAGATGACTCACGGTTGTGAAAAATGAGAAGGAGCAATTGATACCACAAAGAACCATCACGGGATGGAGGATGTGCATCGATTATAGAAAATTGAATAAGGCAACAAGGAAGGATCATTTTCCACTACCATTCATCGACGAGATGCTAGAACGGTTGGCAAAGCATTCACACTTTTGTTACCTTGATGGATACTCGGGATTCTTCCAAATACCTATTCATCCGGATGATCAACATAAGACCACGTTTACTTGCCCGTATGGAACTTTTGCATATCGGAGGATGCCTTTTGGATTGTGCAATGCGCCCGCTTCTTTTCAAAGGTGCATGATGGCTATATTTTCAGATTTCATAGAAGAAATTATGGAGGTATTCATGGATGATTTCTCGATGCATGGTACTAGCTTTGATAATTGCTTGGCAAATTTGGAGAAAGTTATTAAAAGATGTGGAGAGGTTGATCTTATGCTTAATTTGGAGAAGTGTCATTTCATGGTGAAAGAAGGAATTGTCCTCGGTCATGTTATCTCCGAGAGAGGGATAGAGGTGGACAGAGCAAAAATAGAAACCGTGGAGAAATTGCCACCACCCACAGACATCAAATCTTTGAGGAGCTTCCTCGGTCATGCCGGATTCTATAGGAGGTTCATAAAGGATTTTTCAAAAATCAATAAGCCATTGACACAACTTCTCCAAAAAGATGTGGAGTACAATTTTGATAGTAATTGTCTTCACGCATTTCGAACACTCAAGCAATCCCTCATAAGTGCTCCTATCATGCAACCTCCGGATTGGAATCTACCTTTTGAAATCATGTGTGATGCAAGCGACTACGCCATAGGAGCCGTTCTTGGACAAAGGAAAGAAGGGAAGGTAAATGCTATCTACTACGCAAGCAAGACTCTCAATGATGCCCAATTTAATTATGCAACAACGGAGAAAGAATTGCTTGCCGTGGTATTCGCCTTCGAAAAATTCAGATCATACATAGTAAATTCAAAGGTGAAAGTTTATACCGACCATGCAGCAATCAAGTATCTCTTGTCCAAGAAAGATGCTAAGCCACGCTTGATTCGATGGATCCTATTGCTACAAGAATTCGATGTGGAGATAAGGGACAAGAAAGGGGCAGAAAATGTTGTGGCCAACCACCTATCAAGGATGAACCATGGAGATGATGGAAAAGAACCTATCAAGGATCAAATGAGAGATGATCACCTATATAGAATTCTCGACAAAGATAGTTGGATGAATGAAATAATAAGGGCAATAAAAGGGATGCCCTTGGATCACTTGGACAAGAATGCAAAGAAAAGAGTGATCGCGGAAAGAAAAAATACTATTGGGTTCCACCATACTTATATAGATATGGAGAAGATGGAGTCCTAAGAAGATGCATACCGAGGGAGGAATGTGAAGAAGTTCTAAGCAAGTGTCACTCGTCGGGATATGGAGGACATTATGGGCACTTTAGAACTCAAGCTAAGGTATGGGCTAGTGGATTCTATTGGCCCAAGATGCATGAAGACGCGAAAAGTTTTGTTTCGACTTGTCCGGAATGCCAAAGGACGGGGAATATCTCGCAAAGGAATGCCATGCCATTGAACCACAACTTGCAAATAGATCTATTTGATGTCTAGGGAATCGATTTCATGGGACCATTTGTGAACTCACATGGATTTGAGCATATATTGGTGATGGTGGACTATGTTTCAAAATGGGTTGAAGCTATGCCATGTCAGAAGGCATCAACGGAGGAGTCCACGCACATGATTAAATCGGTAATCTTCCCTCGATATGGCATCCCGAGAATCTTGATAAGCGACGGAGGAACAAACTTCACGGGCAAAGACTTTGGTAAATGCTTGAAGAAATTGGGAATTGAACATAGAGTGTCCACAGCTTATCACCCCCAAACAAACGGACAAGCGGAAACTTCGAACAAGCAATTGAAGGATATCTTAAAGAAGACCGTGGTAAAAGGAGGAAAAGATTGGTCGAAGAGTCTAGATGATGCACTATGGGCATATCGTACGGCACACAAAACCCCGATTGGTATGACTCGTTATCAATTTGTTTATGGAAAAACATGCCACTTGCCGGTTGAGCTAGAACATAAGGCGTATTGGGCGATGAAGGAGATGAACTTCGATGCGGAAGGCGCTGGAATTAAAAGGAGAATCCAAATAAGCGAATTGGAGGAGTTAAGATTGAAAGCGTACAATAGTGCATCAATTTACAAAGAAAGGATGAAGAGGTGGTACGACAAGCGATTACAAAACAAGGAATTCAAAGAAGGAGACAAGGTCCTACTCTACAATTCAAGATTCAAACTTTTTGTCAAAGGAAAATTACAAAGCAAATGGGATGGACCGTACGTCGTACACTCAGTTTCACCCACGGGAGCGGTGACAATCATGGTTGTGAAAGGTGACCAATATGTGGTGAATGGACAGCGACTAAAGGTATTCTTGGTGCCCGATGTTGTGCCCCTTCATTACATCGACATATACACCATGGAGGAGGAACCGGAACGTCAAGCCTAACGACGTTAAGCAAGGTAAGTTTGTACATACTCTCTTTTAGATTTATTTTTGTAGTTTTTATTTTTATTTTGGACGAACTTCGAGTAAAACATAGACTCATAATTTGTTGGAGGGCATCTCGGAAAAATTTGGAGTCCAGGGGGCTGAAAAACCCCTGGGCCGGCCAGCCCAACACCCCTAGGCCGGCCGGCCTGAGGCTCCTCGTGAGCTATTTGCTCTCGATTTTTGGTAGGTAAGAGATAAGGAAATTTCAAACTTGTGCCTTATAGATTTCGCATGCCAAAACCGAAGAGATATTGGACTTCTCGTCCAAGTCTTTTCGGGACTTAAATAGAGGCACGGGTTAGATCTATTCTCTCGTACTTTTTAATTTACACCACCACCTCGTGAGAGACATCGATAATGGCCGGTCCAGCGAGCGCAAGAGCTATGATTGAAGCGATGGAGTTCCATGAGAGGGGCATGACGCCCGACACCCCCACGCCAAGGACACCTAGCCCCATCTCGGCAATCGGTGCGCAGCCCCTCCTTGTCGAAGCAAAGCGATGTGAAGCGAAGGCCCCTCCGAAGAAATTCAATACTCAAGCAAGGATGAGCGTCGGAGGGAAGGGCCTTCAATGGTGCAACGAGAAGCTAGCTCAAGCCCAAAGGGTGGTCGTCATCAGCAGTGACGAAGACGAAGGCGAGAAGCGACAAGACAAAAAGCCACCCGCGCCTAGGCGTTCCTTGCGCCTCCTCGGAGTTAAAAGAAAGAACTACATCGAGCACACCTCGGAGCCGAAGGATTATGCGGGGGATAGCGATTGGGAGAGCATCATGAGCCCTAGTTCATGAGGCGCCACTGGTCGTGACTACGATGATGATTGGCCGGGGTGGGACGAAGAGGAGAGAAGGGAGGAAGACAAACCCTCCGGAGGTGACAGCGGCAAGAAGAAGAAGAAGGACGACGACGATCCCCGAGGACGACAGCCCCAACCGCAGCGGCCATCACTCCGGGTGCTGTTTCAAGTGCCGCAATGAAATCGCGGATCTCCGCGCCACCATCGATAGGTGTCACGATCGAATCGTGGCAATGGATCGAAGGATGAACGACATCGAGAGCTTGGTTGAGAGAGATTACAACTTCCTTGTCCGCAACATAAGGAAGTTATTCGGGATGGTCGGAGATCTACAAAAGCAAGGAGGAGGGCGCCCTAGATGCAATTGCCCTAGGTGCCATTGAGAACACCGACGAGCGTCACACCTGTCTTTTATATCATTGCGACGAGGACGCCGCATAATGTAAGCATGGGGGGGAAGGTGTGACGACTCGTAGTTTGAATTTTGGTTTTGTTTACTCAAAAGTTCGTCGTGTGCGTGTCTTTGATTCCGCATGTGTGAGAGTCATAGTTTAGCGTTGTGTGCTTTATTTTTCGCATGTGTGAGAGTGAGTCTTAAATTAATGTTGAGTCATGAAAACAAAATAAAAAGAGTCTTTGTTTTTTTGTTGGATCATGCAATTTTATTTATGCGTTCAGTTTTACTTTATTTTCTTTATAGCAATTGTTCACGAGCGTTGTCATGAAAATTAATTCGTATTTGTGGAGCTTAGTAAATTATTCGTCCATGTTAATACCCACACTTGAGCTTTGATCTAGTGCTTGGTTTTGATTACGCTTGCGAGTATGGCATGATTTGGAGGACTTTAATTCCATAAAAATAATAAAACCCCTACAAACATAAGGTTGATCAAGTTCTTGGCAAGTTGAGAGTAAAAATCCTATCATCCACAAGCTATATTCGTTCCAGCATAAGTATTGGATGTACATTGAGTTGAGTTAGGATTTCTTTCTCTTGGGAGTTTTAATTTCGAGCAATGATCATGTCCGTATTTTTCATCTCTGAATTGCTAGCCACGTCAATATTCGGTAATGAGAATTCCTCATTGGAACAACTCATGAAATCTACTGGATTCCAAAACCCGAACCTAAGATTATCTTGTTTATTATCGTCTTCCTTGACCACAACCCAATTATGAGGATACGTTCTGTTTTCTGTGCATGATTTGTATAAAACATAATTTTGGGATGAAGAAAGGAAGGAGTATTCGAAAGATGGACCGAATCCGACCTGGGAAAGCCCCAGGCTAGCCGGCCTACACCTCCTGAGCCAGCCGGCCTAGGCCCCTCTAGCCTCGGCTCGGGCTCCAAAAAATTCAGGGAGCCACTTTGGAGATTTGTCTATCCATGTTTTATAGAAAGTGTCCTATGAAAAGGTTCGGAAAAGAGAAAGAAAATTCGGGAGAAAGAAAGAAAGAAAAAAAATGTATGAGAAGAAAAGAATAAATGAAGGGATTCTATGGTTAGAGAAATGCAAAGAGATATCACCTTGTTGTTTGAGAACAACATCCTCAATTCCAACCATGTGCAATCCGACAACGAGGATGATGCTTGTGCCTTGAAGTCAATCTTTTTGTATGCCTTTGCACATGTCCACCATTCTAAATCTTCTTACCCTTGAACCCTTTACATTATGGAGAAACTCTCATGATCACTGGCTCGGAAGGTAAGCAATCATTAGAAGGTTTTCTTAATTTGACAATATATGTATATACTTTGCTAAGCCTCACCTATAGCCCCACTTTATACTTGAGAACTTTTGGGAGATGAGAGTTTGCAAATAATAATAGGATAGCCACTTATATCGAGACACATGAAAGGACTTGTGCAAGAATTTTTGGTCTAACCTTTGTTTCAGGGTATTTTGCTTCTAAAAACTAAAAAAAAAGAAAAACCTCCAAGGATGGCAAGAAAAGCAAGTGTTGTCGATATTCAAGTTGCCGGCTAAAGGTAAGAGTCGTGGAGTAATATTGGATGAGTTTTTAAACGCCCATGATATGATTATCCTCGCTGCTCCTCTGACCTTTGTTTGAAGAAATATTGTTAGACTTGTTTGCATAAGTAAATTTTGCAGTTTGAGAACTCTCGAGCAACCCATGGAAGGATTTGATGATTTGATTTGCTCGAGGACGAGCAAAAGCTAAGCATGGGGGGAATGTTGGCGCTCCTTAAGTACCCATTTTACTATATGATTATGAGTTGTTTTGGTAAATTCTTCGGGATGATTCATGTACTAACCCGCCACTTGGCACCCGAACTTGACCGTTTTCGATTTTGTCCTGGATTTTGGAGCATGTTGCATTTTGACAGGAAATTGGACATTTTCAGAGATGTTTTGACGCATGGTTACAATTGGGCTAAGATGAGGAATAAGAGAAAGAGGCCACACGCGAAAGATGGGACTGAAAAGGGCCAGAAAGGGCCCAGGCCGGCCGGCCTGGAGCCCTTGGGCCGGCCGGCCTAGCCCATTTCGGAGCCCAATCGGTCTTAGTTTTCTTCAGCACGAAGTATGCATCAACCCTAACCTATGTTTTACCAAAACCACCGACCATATCTGCCTATAAATACCCCGAAGCCGCTGTCAAAGAGGGGGCATCTAGAGGATCCAGAGAAGAGCATCCAGAGATACATTCGAGTTAGACACAAGAGAAAGGCGACACCGGAGGCCTCATCGTCCCTCGGCGCCGCTGCAAGTTGGAGGACAGCAAGGGATCCATCCCTTGCCGGAGATTTCATCACCATGATCGACTACGCTTCGCTTAGCTTCATGGGGTAAAGTCCTCGTTTGTTCATGGGGTTGTAAGAAGATCTTGAGTTGTAATTGCCGAATCCTTTATGAGATTGATCTATCACGATTCTTGTTAATGATGCTTTGATGCCTAATAGTTCGCGACTTGGTTTTGGGTTTGCTTTGCTATTGCATGGTTTACTTAGATTACATCAACTATCATGTTCTTGTTGTTCGTTACCGATTATCCTCGTGTAGTGACAGTATGCGGGAGGGAAAAGTTTTGATCTTGGAACACACCTTTGGTAGATTAGATCCGTTCTTCGTTGCTTGGCGATTACATCTCTAGTGATCCTAGACCCTATGGACAAATACTCTTCATATCTTGTGCACACACCTACCATTGCTCAATAGTCTAGATTAGATTAAATTGGTTAGATTAGATCTATTTCACACTCATACACTCAAAATAGATCTTTTACCAACATCATTAGTGCTTAGTTAAGCATAGTAATACACTTGTTCCGTGGATTGATAAACCTTGGGGGAATACTCTAAGAGAAAAGCTACACGATCCGTGCGCTTGCGGTACATAAATTGGTGCTCTAAGGAGCGTCAACAACAGCACCATTGTGGTAGGCGGTAGATGGTGACAGCCCTGTACGTCCCTCGTAGTCCACCACATTCGGGTGTTTTCATAGCAGTAGTGCCGACTGCCGTTGGACTCCCTTCTCACCTCAGTCTGAGTCCTTCCCTGAGGCCGCCGAAGCAGATCGAGTTAGTAGTTAGCTTGTCGCTAGGTAGAATAGTAAGTTATCTGGAGTTAGGCCCTTTACCCTCTTACCTTTTCTCTTTTGGTGTGTACGGTTGAGTAGTTCTAGATTCGGTCGAAGCTTTACCGTTCCTTGGATTCGATATCCCAGGTATACTCCCTGGTGAAGGCTACATCGGTCTCTGTACGCTTGCGGAGTAATTCGTTTAGGCTAAGGAGTGCCAACAAGCTTTCTAGCGCCGTTGCCAGGGAATGGTAGCAACACTAGATTTAGAGTTATTCAGCCGTATGACTTTCCATCTTATCCCATGGAGTTTTCTCCTATTTATCCGGTAGTTCCATCTAGCGAGTATTTGGAACCACCACCATCCTGCTATCCCATCCTATCTGATGGTTACGAGATCCGTCCCAGTCTCGTAGCCATGGTTCGCGCTCAGTCCTTCTCTGGTAGAAAGGACGAATGGCCCTTGCTCACTTGCAGGTCTTCGAAGAGAATTGTTCTCTTCTGCTTATACCCGGTATGACTCAACAAACCCTACGATGGAAACTATTCCCGTTCTCTCTGACGGGAGAAGCAATACTTTGGTACAACTGGACTGCAAGAGGAGTTGGAGGAGATTGTATCCAACTAAAGGATGAGTTCTGCTTGTTCTTCTATCCTATCTCCAAAGTGATTGCTCATAGAAATCAATTGATGACATTTGAGCAAGGAGATGAATCACTTGGAGTAGCGTGGGCTAGATTCATGCATTTGGTAGACTCCGGGCCACCACATCAAATCCCGGAGGAAATCCTGATGCAACACTTCATCTATGGTCTCAAGCCGGAGAGTGCGCATTTCCTGAATATGTCCTCCGAGGGATCAGTCATGTACAAAATAGTGGCCGAAGTCAGGACTCTCTTAAGGGAGGTCCTAAATAGTACTAAATACACCGGCATATATAACGATCCACCAGAGATAGTAGACCCGCCCTACAAGACGCAGCAACTTCAGTTCATAACAGCTGCATCCTCTCCACCTCCACCACATATAGAGGAAATCACCGAACCACCAAAGTCCCCAGATCAAGAGCCTCTCCATGAAGTTATACGAATGTTCATACCCGACCTCTTCACAGAAGAGGAATACTTGGAGCTCGGGAATGTATTAAGCATACCGAAGGAGCATAAGTGTGTATGCTCAAGATCTGAGGCATTCATTTTAGAAGCATCATCGCATATAGAGGGTCTTTCTGCGATTATCAGTAAGGAATGGACAGAGGAAGCAGAGGCCAGCAGTAGTATCATACAGATCTACCGCCAACCAAGAATACTCCTCTGTTCTATTGGGAATGCCATACTACAAGACACCTTTTACGATCCGAGAGTCGGGGTGAATGTGATGTCCAAAACCTTGGCAGATCACATCGCATCCGAAGCACCCCTGACCCTCTCTCGTAAGCACCTGAAGTGGATCGACGGCCAGATAGTGGGAAGTCAAGGGATTTTGCGAGTGGTTCCCGTGAAAATGAGCACCAACAAGGTATACTTGGATTTCCACGTCTTCGATATCCCAGAAGGTGAAGAGTTCATCTTGATTGGACGGCCAATAGAACCACTTGTCAACACAAATAGAGACCGAGCAACGCTCGAGATTAAGGTTGGCAAAGAAAAGATCCCGGCCAGTCTAGTCCGTTCATGCAACACCATTGCAGAGGCTAGACCGGAGCAAGACCCATTGGAGGAAGCAGTGAACATTAGTCAGGAAGAGCAAACTCAGCCCATTCCCGAAGAAGATGTCTCACACTTCACCTAGGAATCAGATCCGGTCAGCAAGAGTAAGCTCAGTGATGAGGAGACACCGCAACCTCCCCTTCCAGAGCTGAAGCCGCTGCCTCCTGGTTTGAAGTACGCTTTCCTCCAAAACAACAGAGCCACGCCAGTCATCATCAATGACAAACTGACAGAGAGTGAGACTCAGCAGCTCGTTGCAGTTCTGGAGAAGTATTGATCCATCATCGGGTACTCTCTCCAAGACTTGAAGGGGATCAGCCCCAATTTATGCACCCATCGCATCCCTATGGAACCGGAACATAAGCTGTCACGAGAACATCAACGACGGCTCAACGATGCGATGAGGGAGGTAGTCAAGAAAGAGGTGTTAAAGCTACTACACGTGGGTATCATATCCCCCGTGTAAGATAGTGAGTTGGTCAGCCCAGTTCAAGTTGTCCCAAAGAAGGGGGGCATGACAGTTGTCCGGAATGAGAGAAATGAGCTCATACCTCAGCGGACAGTCACTGGATGGAGAATGTGTATCGATTACCGGATGCTCAACAAGGCCACCTGGAAAGATCACTTCCCTCTGCCCTTCATCGATGAGATGCTTGAATGGTTGGCAAAGCACTCATACTTTTGCTACCTCGATGGATACTCTGGTTATCATCAAATTCCAATCCACCCTGATGACCAGAGTAAGACTACCTTCACCTGCCCATATGGAACATTCGCCTATAGGTGAATGTCGTTTGGTCTTTGCAATGCACCGGCTTCCTTTTAAAGGTGCATGATGGCAATCTTCTCGGACCTGATTGAGAACATCATGGAAGTATTCATGGATGATTTCTCAGTCTACGGCACAGATTTCAATCAATGCCTTGAGAACTTGGACAAAGTCCTCAAGATATGCCAAGAGACACATTTAGTCCTTAACTGGGAAAAGTGTCACTTCATGGTCAGAGAAGGGATAGTCCTCAGACACAGAGTGTCTGAAAGAGGGATAGAAGTGGATCGGGCGAAAATCGATGTCATTGAGCAGTTGCCACCCCCGACAAATGTCAAGGGAGTCAGGAGTTTCTTGGGTCATGCCGGCTTCTACAGGAGGTTCATCAAAGATTTCTCCCGTATGGCCAGGCCCTTGACAAACTTATTGGCAAAAGATGCCCCGTACAACTTTGACGAGGAATGCCTCGTAGCCTTCTACACCCTCAAGAAGGCACTCATTTCAGCGCCCATCATCCAGCCACCCGATTGGAAACTTCCATTTGAGATTATGTGCGATGCAAGCGACTACACAGTGGGGGTAGTGCTGGGTCAGTGCAAAGATAAACAGCATTATGCCATATCATATGCCAGTAAGACACTGACCGGACCTCAGTTGAACTACACCACAACAAAGAAGGAACTTTTGGCGGTTGTATTTGCCATGGACAAGTTCAGATCCTACTTGGTCGGTGCTAAAGTGATTGTATACATGGATCATGCAGCACTAAAGTACCTCCTGACCAAGAAGGATGCAAAGCCACGACTGATCTGTTGGATTCTGCTCCTCCAAGAGTTCGACTTGGATATAAGAGATAAGAAAGGAGCAGAGAACTGTGTGGCAGATCATCTCTCCAGAATACAAATACAAGGATCAGACCTTCCGATCAACGATTATCTAAGAGATGATACTCTCCTGAAGGTTACCACAACCAGTCCATGGTATGCAAACCTGGTGAATTTCATGGTGACTGGATACATACCTCCAGGAGAAGATAAGAAGAAATTGATACACCTCAGTCGGTTTCACCTATGGGACGACCCATATCTATTCAAAGTCTGTGCTGACGGTCTACTCCGACGCTATATCCCAATGTGTGAGACCCGCAAAATGCTGGAGCATTGTCACTCCTCACTATATGGAGGACACTACGGAGCCTTCTGTACCCATGCAAAAGTATGGCAGAGTGGATTTTTCTGGCGAAACATGTATGGAGATGCAAAAGAATTTGTGCAGCGTTGCCCAAGATGTCAGAAGCATGGGAATATTAATTCCCGAGACGCCATGCCACTAAAGAAGTGGAAATATTCGACGTATGGGGAGTTGACTTCATGGGTCCCTTCCCAATGTCAGAGCAGTGCGAGTACATTCTTGTGGCAGTGGACTACGTGTCCAAATGTGTTGAAGCACTTCCTTGTGTTGCGGCCGACTCAAAGAGCTCGAAGAAAATCTTCCAGGAAATCATATTTCCTCGCTTCGGAGTTCCTAGAGTCGTGATCAGCGATGGAGGCTCACACATCATCAACAAAACCTTCAGGAAGTGCCTCAGCGAGTTAGGGGTGGACCACCGGGTTGCCACACCATATCATCCCCAAACAAGAGGTCAGGCAGAGACGTCCAACAAGGAAATCAAGAATATCTTACAGAAGACGGTCAATGCATGGGGAAAGGATGGCGAAGGAAACTACCCGAGGCACTATGGGCCTATCGGACAGCTTACAAAACTCCGATAGGGAAGACACCGTATCAACTGGTTTATGGCAAGACTTGCCACCTTCCAGTTGAGCTCGAGTATAAGTCCCATTGGGCAATCAAGAGGTGGAACATGGACCTCCAGTCAGCCGGGATAAAACGACAAATCCAATTGGCAGAACTGGATGAATGGAGGGAAAAGGCCTACCACAGCTCCAAGCTCTACAAGGAGCGAACGAAAAGATGGCATGACAAGTGAATCAAGATCAAGCATTTCAAGGCGGGAGACAAGGTACTACTCTTTAACTCCCGTGTTCGTTTGTTTGGTCATGGTAAGCTTAGAAGCAAGTGGGAAGGCCCATTCTTAGTGCTTAACGCCGCTGATCACGGCGCTATAA
Source organism: Panicum virgatum (assembly GCF_016808335.1). NCBI lineage: Eukaryota > Viridiplantae > Streptophyta > Magnoliopsida > Poales > Poaceae > Panicum > Panicum virgatum. The sequence continues at coordinate 28,238,349 of NC_053145.1, read as the reverse complement.
CCCTCCAGGACGATGACAGGAACATTTTCACGGCCAATGGCCAAAGATTGAAAATATTCCTTGAGCCCGAAATACCGGAACTCGAAGAAGTAGATGTTTACGAGTTATCCGAGTTAGAGCACGCATCTACGGTCGTCGCCGTACCTTAAACGGGCCGTATCCTAGGTTCAATGTCTCTGTTTCTCTCCCCCCTGCTTTCTTTCCCTTTCTGGACCAAAGCACCCAATTGCCCGAAAATAGAAAGTCCGAGGAGGAAGACTCCAGAAGCCCGGAGCCACACCCGACAAGGTGGGGCCGTCTGGCCTACGGAAGGTCGGCCGGCCTGGCTCTGAGCCCGTTCGCCCTCATCCTTTCGTGCAACATTCAAAATTCTGCAAATGTTCATCTCCGGGGCGTTCGGATCGATCTGAGTTGATTTAAGCCGAGAGGCATCCCACCTCTCCTTCATTCAAACCCTTTCCACAAGAATTCTCCTCGTGCCTCCACTCCACCACCGAGATCTCACCCATGGACACGCAGTCCTCACCCGAAACTCCCAAATCCGCGTCCATGGAGCCCTCCAACTCGAAATCACCATCCAAGTCAGGCCATTCACATGCAACTTCCAGCAGTGTCAGGATCCTCGGATCCTAGGAGATCGTCGTCCTCTCTCCGTTGCCGCCTGCCGGCCAGTGTGGCAGAACCACCTGAATTATCCCGGCTCAAGTGCGCAGGCCATCACCATAAAGGCAACACCGGCTCAAACGCACTTCAAACAGAACAATTCTTGGTCTGTCGGGTAACGTCCCGATACAACCACCGGTTCTCGGATCGAACAAGCATACCCCGCACGAAGGCGAGTCCTAGAGATATTACAACCACAATTTTACAACACAGGCAAAGTAATGATTACAAACCAGTTCAAACCATTATTACAAAACCAACTTTAGTAAAACAGTTATACAAGCATTGATTGTAAAACTTTGGAGTTAAAACTAGCGGAAGATAAAACACGACTGGCTACAACACGTCGCAAAAGTATACCAGGCTAGCCCAAGCATGGTATCACTCGTCAGGGTCATTGCCGGCCGAAGATGTATCCCACTCTACGGACCAGCCAGGAGGCAAAGAGCAAGGATAGGTCAAGCTTGCGACCTGGTCCTCAAAACTCATACCTGAAAAAGGGTTTCAATAGCAAGGCTGAGTATTCTAATACTCAGCAAGACTTAACCGTCAACGGGTATACGTAGCTCACTTTAGCTAGACTATGCAAGGTTCTGTGAGGCTTTGGTTTTCCTTTTGCTGAAAAGCAAAAAAGAGTAGGTCCTTACTTTCAAGTTTTAGATTTCAAGATTCTAGTTGATTAACCATTCTATGTAAGAAACTACTATCCAATCATGGTAGAACTTTTGAGCAAACATCAGGATTAATCATAATAATGTTGCTCTTATTACTCTGTGTGGCAAAGAGATCAAGCAGTCCCAAACTGTGGGAAGCAGACGATTCGAATCGAATTTGTTAACCTGGCCAGGCAGACCTAACATACACGTTTGGAACACCGTCGGGTCGTTCCCAAACAACCGTTAACCTTTCTTTCCGGCTTGTGGATAGGGTCACTCTCCCCGACTACAGGGCTCCAAGGTCCAACCTTGTCCCTCGAAGTCGCAGTGTTGATCAACAATAAAATTTAAAAGCCTATCTCTAAAGAGAGAGTGATAGGTATATCCACTCCCCGGTCCAATCGGCTACTAGGCTTACCGCGTACCATATTTACGGCATGTGGCTAGTACGTTCAAAAACTTAACCAGCACTACCACACACCGCGACCTTAGCAAGTTCATCAACACAGACGGGGTCTCACACAAGGTCATGATATTGAACACAACCCCGTCCATCATCCTTATATTGATAACAAAAAGTAAACAAGCAATTCCTATAGAGCTCGCGAGTGACAGGCAATCACTCGACTTTTACCGGTCCTATAAGCTTAGCAATTATTCGAACTCAGATCTAGTGTTCAGTACATAGGTTCCTAGGATCATGCATCTAGGGTTTCAATTCAAATCCTAAGAACTGTAAATGCACAAGTAAGTAATAACAGTAGATGATAATAATTTGAAATATAGGTTATGTGCGGGGCTTGCCTTCTTGGTAGTCACTAACTATTTCAGCCCTGGGCTCTTCCGAACTTTGGTCCGGGGCTTCAGTTAGTACAGTAGTGTTCACTTGAGCTTCGAGATCACCTCCTTCGGAATCCGGGATCAGCTCGTACGTCCCGTCCGATAAAGCAGTCGTATCTATATGTAATGCAAGAACAGTATTATAAACACACTCACGATGTAGTGAAGCTAAGCAAACAAAATTAATACACACATGGGCAATCGTTTATAGAGTAGTAACTCAACAAATCTAACTACACAAGGCATCATGATCAACAGCACAAGTAAGTGGTGGTTGTTTCCTATAGCAATTAAATCATGGTTTGCTAATAAATTAACAACTCAGAGCACAAACAGTAATAAATTTAGAAAAAATTACCCTAAACAGAATATGAACAGAGTAAGCTATCTTGTAAATTTCATGCCAAAACATATAGCCATTTATTCATAATAATTCAATTATTCAGACCACACCTAGAACAAGATTGAAATAAACAGGTTAAGGTAGAGCAAAACAGAAGCTCAAAATTTAACAGTAGGCCTAAACAGGGATGAGTTAGCTACTGTGAATTTTTCATGATTTATCTACAAAGAATTAATTCTGAGAAAATAAACAAAACAGACATCAGATTAACAAGATTCATTTTTAGCTCCTGTTATAGTCATGAACTGGGGATCAAACTTCATGGACAAGCTAAACTATCCAAAAAGAACACTCAGAAATATTGTCATGATTTAAAATCAACATAAACTATTTATCATAATTAAAGTCTACTAAACAAAGATTAAATCAAAGAAAAAGCTACACATGAGAACTGACCACGAAATGTTTATATCAACACTAGTGTCACATGAACAAACCACCATAACAATTTCACTGCAAGACATGGCTTCAAGCAATAGTTAAGAAAAAGATAAAACAACTAGTCTTTATATACCTAGTGACACAAATCTAATTTTTCAGCAAAAAGTTTCAACTAACACCGAGCATATTATGATTCTACTGCATAGAGCTTTACACAAGGATTCCAGAACAATTGGATTTGCTGCTACTATTCATATGAGTCACAAGCTATTCAAATAACCCCCTGGGGTTTCTTGAATTTCAATCTCGAGGTCCCTGGCCACTGGGGAGAACAGAGGAAAGTGCGCCGGCCATTACCGGCGGCTAGGCTCGCCGGCGGCGAGGGTTGGGTTGGGGAAAACGAAGAGGAGGCCGAGACGAACCCAATGGTGGCCTTCTTGGGGCTCGGGATGGTCGGATTGGGGGTTCCCCGCGGCGAGGTGCGGCAGCGGCTTGGGGTAGCTCGCCAGCGACTGTTCTACGGCGGCGGATTGGGGTGGGGGAGGTGCCTGGGAGATGCGCAGTACTCGTGTGGTGCTAATGGTGGGGTCTGTGGGGGCGGATCGGGTCTGAAATGGTGGGTTCGCGGCGACGTCAAGCCTGCCGGCATTCAAGTGGATGGCGGCAGCGCTCTGGGGTCTGGGGAGAGGGAAATGGCAAAAGAACGGGAGGATTAGCTTGCGGGGGTATATGTAGTGCTGCTGTGCGCGAGAGGGAAGAGCGGCGAGCTCTAACCCGTGCAATCCACGGCGGCGTCGAGGTGGCGTCCGGCGGTGGTCCTCTGAGCGCGTGGCAAGGCGAGGAGAGGGCACGGCGCGAGGCAAAAGCGGTGGTGGAAGCTCGGGCGCGACGCGTGGAGCAGCTAGCAGGTAGGAGGTGGCCGGGCTGGCCCTCCACGGCGACGTCGGCGGCACTGAACAGCGGCGGGGGGTGAAATAGAGAAGCAGGCAGGAGGAAGGAGAAGGGGACCTATTTGTAATTTCCTAAAATTCTAGGGACCTGAATGTAAACTAGCGATAACTTTTAATATAGGGCTCAAATGAAAAAGTGCCCAACATGAAAGTTGTTCAACTTTTCAAGATCTACAACTTTGATGTTGTGCAAAAATTTATTTGATCAAAGATTCAAGAGCTATTTTTGAAAACATAGTAGGGATTTTGAATTCCAAGGAATTTTGTCTTTTTCAATGCAAATTCACTTTAAACTTAGACTTAAAAGCAAAATTTGCTGCCATGTAATAAATGTACTAAATTTTGCAAATAAACCCTCCACAAAAGCAACATATACACATTCAATTCAAACAAAACTCTAAGAATGACCCTAAATTAATTCAAAATTACACAAAGGCCCTTATAAATTTAAATTAAGCCCTTGTTCAAACAATTCACACATGAAGCATAGCAAACAAATGCTGTTTTTATTGTGCAAACACCTAGGGTGTCACAGCCAGGGGCGCCAGTCCCAGGCCGGCCGACCTAGGGGAGGCCGGCCGGCCTCACCCAGAGGCCGGGGCTCCCTCGGTTCGGCGGAGAGCACCACCCAGGTGCCAGGAGCAGGAGCCATCGTGCGCTCCCACGCACTCAGCCCGGTACGACTAACAACGGGGGTCATTTCCCCTCGCAAGGTCATTACCAAGCGCACGGGAACATCCTCGGCGGGACGTGTCGCGCAGGTCGCTGCACTCTCCGTAGTGCAAGTCTACTCACCGACGTACTCCCCGCAGTACTCCCCTGCCAGTCCTAACCCTCCACGCTACCACGTGACCGGGGCCAAGGTCGGGCGCGGGAAGGTGCTCACTCCGCCACTAGATCGCAGCGGCGTCGTCTCCCCACCGGATACGGTGAGGCATCACATCAAGCCACCGCCGATCCATGGTCCTCCTGAAATCCACGCGTACATGGACACGAAGGATGAAGACGAGGATGACGAGGAGGAGGAGGAGGAGCCTACCGGCATCGCCGCTCTTAGCGCACAGCTCGCGTCACTTCGGCACGCCTCAACAATATGGATGAGTGTGTAGCCGAGACAGAGATCAACCGGATGGAGTTGGGTGATCGGATAGACACCCTTCGTAAGGCAGTTTGTTCCAAGATCAAATGCCTTGCAAAGGCGACCGGGAATGAGGATCTCTATCGATCCCCAGACCCGAAGTAGGTGTAGGTCTAGGAAGAGTCTTTAGGTTTAGGTCTTGATGCTGCCCTTTTAATTTCCTTTATTTCATTTCCTTTGTTTCATTCCAATGTTTGGAGCACCCAATTTTGCTTTGAATAAAATAAAAAGAGTTATTCAACCTTGTGCTCTTGTGGTTGGTGCACATGTGTGTGCCAATCACACCCCTATACTGATCTTCCGCCGAGTGCACAGAGATTTCAAATCAGGAGAACAGAAACAACGTTCCAGAGAATTCGAACGAAATCCAGCGAAAAGTCAAGCCGGGCGGCCTAAACTAGGCCGACCAGCCTATGTTTTTCATCAAAATAGCCAGAACAACTCACCAGGAACAGACTAATCGAGCCTGCACATCTGCAAAAGGGCCACGAAGATTGGCCACAGGTGTAGGCCGGCCGGCCCCACTTGTCAGCTTTTCCCAAAGGTTCTTCGTGTGGTGCTGGTTCGAACCCTAAAATACCCGTTCCTTCCTGTTCTCATTCAAATTCATCATGCTTAAATTCAAATAAAATCGTGAACGAATTACATAGGAAGAGTGAAATCGTTTCATGAAAAAGGTGTTGTGCTAAGTTGTAACGAACATGGCACCATTTATGCCATTTCGAGTGATTTTGGTGATCGAATGACAACACAACACTTGGACTAATATGATTGTTAAGATGATCATTCTCAGGCTTTTAGGTTCAAGTGATGACAAAGAGAAAGAGAAAATAGGCGTAGCAAGGCCCGAAGGGCAGCCCCTACGGGGGTTCCGCTCTTCGGATCAGGAGCACCGGAAGAACCGACGCCAAGGGCATCGGTGCATCCGACGCTTGTCGGAAGAACCGATGCCATGGTACTTTGGTGCAGAAGGGAGTCGAAGCCAAGTCAGCCTATAGGCACCGGTTGAACCGACGGGTCAAAATGGGGCATCGGTGCATTGGCCGTCCTTTGTACCAGAGGCGATGTCAGTGCCCAGGAGAAGTGTCTTCAGCACCGGTTCAACCGATGGGGCATCGGTGCATACCACCGGTGTAATGACGTCAGTGTCCAGGAGAAGATTCCTTCAGTACCGGTTGAACTGGTGAGGCATCGGTGCAAAGCATCGGTTCAACCGGTGGTCTCTGCGTCAGCCGTCAGGAGTCCAACGGCTACTTCGTGTTATGAGTGACCGGATGAACCGACGCTACCCCCGCCAAGAGGCATCGGTTCTTCCGGTGGTACGCAGATTTTCAGCTAACCGTTGGAGCAACGGCTACAAGACTTGGTGGCCTATATATACGCCTCACCCCGGCCATTTGAAGATTGCTGGAGTTGCTGGACATCCCACACACACCCAAGAACATCTCCAAGCCATACAAAAGCATCAAGATCATATCCTTAGCCCTTAGCACACTTTGAGAGTGTTGTGTAAAGGATTAGCTCTTAGTGAGTGAGATTGCAAGGCCTTAAGCCTTTGTGCTGTGGTTCTTTAGCGAACCAAAACAAGAGCTTGGTGCGCCGGCACCTTGGAGCGTGAAGCTCGCCGGCAACGTCATCGACCCTCCGACTTGGTGTGGAGCGGCGACGACACCTTTGTGCGGGGGACGTGGAGACCCCCATCCTTTGTGGAGAAGCTCCTTAGTGGAACCCGGGGCCAAGGTGACCGTGATTGTGTTTACGGAAGAGACTTGGTGGCCGAGTAGCAATACTCTTAGTGAGTGCTACAACAACGTGGATGTAGGTGTGCCTTTGTGGCTAACCGAACCACGGGATAAACACCCGCGTCAAGAGTTTGCTATCTCCTATCCCGCTCTTTAAGCTTCCGCATTTCATTCTAGTAATTTGTATGCCTTTACTTTCACAGAATAGTTTCTTGGTAGGAAAGGCTATAGGTTGCTAAACTCTTTTGGGATAGGGGTTTTACACTAGAACAACCTAGTTGCACATATTGATAGCATGTTTTAGTTTAAGTTTTGTGCAAACTAGTTGGAGCCATAGGTCTAAGTTTTTATTAGTGCCTAATTCACCCCCTCCCCCTCTTAGGCTAGAGCACCCGATCACTTTCATAAGTTTTATTTCATAAACAAGTACCTGTCTACCTTGGAACGCATGTTTAGGATCGCTCGCCGTCTTTCTTATTGATCCTTGTGATATGATGACATGAGGTTGTGCAAGTTCCTAATACAAAGTCTTGGAAGTTTTTATTTCTAAAAATACAAAAACAAGGCGACTTTGGTGCTCAGCCTACCTTATACCTATTCTAGAGCCTTTACAACATTTCATATACACTCAAACTTATAGCTGTCCTCTCATTCTGAGCTCGTGCAAACGCCATGCCTCTGACTAGTTTGATTGTTCATCACTATGGGTCGTTCACGTACACGATTATCACTCCAAGGTCCTCTATGTGATGGCATAAAGCTCTCCATCTCCCTGAAAGAAAAGAAGAAAAAAAGAAACATATGAACGGCATACATGTTAGTTTGTCTCAAAAAAAAGGGAGAAATGAAAGATGCTTGATTACCATTGAGGACTTATATTTCCACTACACTTGCACATGACCCAAGTGATAGACCTTCTCACTACCATGAGACATCATGATTGCACCTGCAAAATGAATGTGTAAGACACGCGTTACCTTTACCCAAGCTCCACATACTCCTAGTGAGGAATTGGGAAAACAAAGTGAGGTTTGAGTAAGATGAGTGAATGAGTGGTCTGAGTAAGAGAGTCCGTCTTGGTTTTATAAAATCCAGAAAAACCTTCCAAGTACTGCGAAGCAGGAACTAGCAACAACTCTCATCGACTCGTTCCGAAGATCAATGGGTGAAGATGACAGCGTTAGCCACCCAGAATCCAAGGTATGAAGGGAAAGTTTTGAAACAACGCTTATGCATACTCTATCTCATGAACCCTAGACTTTGCTTGATCCTCAGGATCTGTTTCGACTCTTTTTGCTCGAGACGAGCAAAGTCTAGGTGTGGGGGTGTGTTGGCGGTCGTTTTCAGTGATTTCTACCGCCAACATTCCTTCGGATTTCAGGCTCTCAGGACTATAATGCATCGAATTTTACTAACATTAACGAGTTCCACGAGTTTTGGTGCACTTCTGATTTCAGGAACATAATATACGAATTTGAGCTGAAATGGGTGAAATCCCAGGCCAGCCAGCCTAGGCCAGGCCGGGCGGCCTACCCCTGCACCATTCTCGCAGTATGACTCCTCAGAGATGGCCCTGAGCAAGATATCAAGCCAACATCAAGTGTTCAACACGATTGCAATTAATCAAGGTCGAAAGGCGCAAACCAAATCTATTTGGGTCCACAACTCAGTGACAAACTACTTGACCAAGACCCAACTGACTTGTGGATCATCACAAGACCCTGGACCAACGTGGCACGATAACGGAGGGCCGAGATGTGCCAGAGCCAGGCCGACCGGCGTAGGTGAGGCCGGCCAGCCTAAGAAGCACGTGAAAAATGCCGCGGCAACTTACCACCGACTCCAGGAAACAATCCAAGCCACCCAGAGAAGGTCGGCGCCAGATGGCGCAATCCCCAGGCCGGGCGGCCTAGGGGAGGCCGGCCGGCCCCACCTGGTAGCATCTGGAGTCCCCCTTGGCGTGGAAGCTAAGCATAACCGCCTTACCGTCTTACAACCGACGCCACTTGCTGAACCAACCTCAGTGTACTATAAATAGAGCTCACTCTCCCACTTGTAACACACACCATCATTTGAGAGAAGAGTTCACTCTTGAAGTTCTCTTTGTATTAAAATAGGGAGAGAGTGAGGTGAGAAGCTTTGGTGCAAACCGGGCTTAAAGGAGCAGGCTTGAGTTTTCTCGGGTCTTACTCTATATTTTTGTATCCACCTCAGAGGAATAAATCTTTGAGTAAGTTCCTTGTCTCAACTTCAATATCTCGCTAGCTTTACTTTATGCATTAGTTACTTGTTTAAATTACTTTCTTTGATCTGCGGATCCTGAGTCTGCGTAAGTAGCAAGTTCTACTTATCTGAGGTTGCTTTCTATCTAAGTACACGGTAGGAGTAAGTAGCTCGATAGTCCTGAGCGTGGTGCTCAGACTAGGCTAGCTATCTCAGGTTGTGTTCCACCCCACAGTACCGTTGTGGTAGGCGACAGGTGGTGACAGCCCTGTCCATCCCTCGTAGTCCACCACGTTCGGGTGTTTTCATAGCAGCAGTGCCGACTGCCATTGGACTCCCTTCTCACCCCAGTCTGAGTCCTTCCCTGAGGCCACCAAAGCAGATCAAGTTAGTAGTAAGCTTGTCGCTAGGTAGAACAGTAAGTTATCTGGAGTTAGGCCCTTTACCCTCTTACCTTTTCTCTTTTTGTGTGTCCGATTGAGTAGTTCTAGATTCGGTCAAACCTTTACCGTTCCTTGGATTTGATATCCCAGGTATACTCCCTGGTGAAGGCTACATCGGTCTCTGTACGCTTGCGGAGTAATTCGTTTAGGCTAAGGAGTGACAACAAAGGCACAACGAGGCGGCGATCCGACATTCCGAGCGCGACATGGAGAATGCCGAATGCCGCAACCCCAGGAATCGACGCTCACTGATCCGGCCCCACAACCTCGATGCCGACTTCGTCCTCAACTACAACGGCCAAGACGTCTTCGCCACGCCATCGGCTAACCGCGCTGCGGTGTTCCAGGTGCTCGAGGGCCTCCAAGAGACCCCCGAGATCGTCAAGGCTCGTGCTCGCCTGCATGTGGCCGCCACGCAGGCCCAGCAGCTACGCAAGGACAACTCGGCTTATCGCGCCCAGTCGTGTCACCACTCGACGCAACCCCAAGGCGATGACGAAGAGGAGGTCAACCAGAGTGACCTTAGCGACCAACTGAACCAGCAAGATATGCGTCAACGCATCAATAACCGTCACCGCCACGCGACGCCGCCGAGCATGAGCGACGTCGCCAGTATGACGAGGAACACGGCAACTTCGATGCCGACCACCAGAACCGCGGCCGCCGGGGCGGCAGATGTCCACAACGACCCCACCGTGACTACAAGCCCAACAACGACCTCGACGGCTTCTCTGCCTTCTCCAGTCGACTCCGGGCCATCCAATGGCCCGCCACCTTCAAGCCTACCGGGATCGAGAAGTACGCCGATGAGTCAGACCCCAAGACGTGGCTGCACACGTACTCCATCGCCGTATGAGCTGCGCGCGGCGACAACGACATCATGGCCGCCTACTTCCCGGTCATGATGGGTCCCCAAGCTCTCAACTGGCTCGAAGCGCTCCCTGCCGGCTCCATCAATAGCTGGCAGGATCTCTGTAACGCCTTTCTCTAGTACTACCAGGCATCCTGCCCGGGTCCCAAAACCAGATGGTATCTGGCTAGTGTCGTGCAACAACTGGACGAGTCCCTCCGCGACTATATCAAGAGGTATTTTGCTAACCGTAATACCATTACGGAAGCTGATGACAGGGACATCATCCACTACTTCAACGAAGGCCTCCACAACATCAAACTGTGGAGGAAGATATTCGAGACCTACCCCAAGACCGTGGGAGACATGATGACGGTCGTCAACAAGCACGCAGACATGGAAGAAGCCGAGCGGGCCCGCCGCCTGCACAAGAATGACTACTCCGAGCGTCCCCCTCAGCGGGACAACCGCCCGGAATGCCGCCGCGACGATCGCCCACCTCGTCACGGGAAAAAGCATGACCGCGCCGAGTCGTCCAAGAATCGGGACCGCAAGCGTTGCTCAGAGAACACCATCGCCGTCGCAGAAAGGTCCCAGGTCCGCTCCACCCAGTTCCGCTCCACCCTCAACCAAGCGGACCTGGATCGACTCCTAGATGGCAAGTGTCCTTGGCACAAGGATGCAAACCACATCGCCCGGGAGTGCCGAGCACTCTCCAACGGCGTCATCAAGGATGACGACCCCAAGCGACCCCGCCGCGACAATCGCGACAGGCCAGGTGGTTCCAGAACTACCCGGGTGCGCCCACAAAGGCGCAACTCGCCCAGGCGAGATGATGATGAGCAAAGGGAAGATTCCCCAGGGAACTTCTAGGAAGAAGACAGGGCCGTCAACTTCATATACGGTGGCCCCTGCAAACCATCATGCCGGCGCAAACTGAAGCTGGATGATCGCGAAGTCAACCTGGTGTTCAAGCACCCGGTTGAACCTCTCCAATGGTCGGAAACGCCGATCACCTTCGACCGCCATGACCACTGGGTCCACCTGCCCAGGCCGGGTGCCTACCCCCTCGTGGTCAGCCCGGTGGTGAGCCAGGTCCGCCTGGCCAAAGTACTCGTCGACGGTGGTAGCACCCTCGACATCATCTTTGCCAGCACGTTGCAGAGCATAGGATACGACATGACATCCCTGGTCCCATCCGACCAGGCCTTTTACGGCATCATCCCTGGAGCCGGGTCAACTCCGGTCGGCCGGGCCACCCTGCCGGTCACCTTCGGCACCCGCGACAACTACCGCACATAGTACGTCAACTTCGAGGTTGCCGAGTTCGAGACCTCCTACCACGTCATCTTGTGAAGACCCTCCCTCGCCAAGTTCATGGCGATCCTCAACCACACGTATCTTCTCCTGAAGATGCTAGCTCCAAAGGGGTCCTCTCGATCTACATAGATCTGTCACACCTCAGACGCTTACTCTGGAGCAGCAACATGTTCCGGCTCAGGCCTTACGGACTATGCTGCCTTCTTGGCCTTACGCTTGCTGGGGACTCGACTCGGTGGGACCCCTAAAGATGGACGTCGGTGGATACAGCCACATATTCCTGGCGATCGACAAATTCACAAAATGGATCGAAGTCAAGCCAGTAACAGCCACTACAGCAGCCAAGGCAGCCGAGTTCATTGAGGAGATATCACACAAATTCGGGGTGCCTAATCGGATCATCACAGATCTAGGTACCTCATTTACAGGCTCCGAGTTCTGGGACTACTGCCAAGAAAGCTGCATTGACGTCTACTACACCTCCGTGGTGCACCCCAAGTGTAATGGCCAAGTTGAAAGGGCCAATGGCTTGATCCTCTAGCGGCTCAAAGCTAGAATTTTCGACTCAATCGAAAATTCTAGCTTTGAGCCGCTAGAGGATCAAGCCATTGGCCCTTTCAAAATCGAAAAGTACGGTGCAAAGTGGCTCCAAGAACTATCCAGAGTAGTTTGGGGACTACACACACAAAGAAGCCGAGCCACCGGCTACTCGCCATTCTTCATGGTGTACGGTTCTGAAGCAGTCTTGCCATCGGACATAGCTTTTGGTGCTCCGCGCATCCAGAACTACGACGAGAATGAAGCCAAAGCAATTCGATGCACAGACATCGACTCGGTAGAGGAGCACCGCCTGACGGCCTCCATTCAGCACGCGAGATATGAGCAGCAGCTCCGGTGCTATCATGATCGTCCACGAGCACGACTTCAAAGTTGGCGACTTGGTCCTGCGATGAATCCAGTCGACCGCCGGTGCTCACAAGTTGTCTTCCCCATGGGAAGGCCCCTTTGTAGTCAGTGGGATAGTGGTTCCAGGAACCTACCACCTACAAAGCCCAGACGGTACAGACGTGGGCAACCCATGGAATATCGAACACCTGCGTCGCTTCCATCCGTAGAAGTGTAGGAAATGCAAAGCTATGTACCCATACACTCATTTAATAAAGTTTGTTATATTATGCATATCGCATTCTGCTTACCCTTTGTTTTTACCGAGTCATTTTCAACACACTCGGGGGCTGCATCTCGGCCACCCAGCCAGCCCCCACTCGGAGTTCGACCAGTTGAACGAGAACAACCCGGTGCATCTTTACTGAACACAGCCGAGTACGTCCAGGAACCACTCTGTGTCACCCTAACTAAACGCGCAGATTGATGATCCGCTCTCAAGCGCTACCCAAAGGGCTCAGAGATCGCTTTCCACCTACTCGGCAAATTTAGAAAAGAACTCGGACTGCGGACATGACATTAACATCAAATAAAACTAAGAGCATTATTTACATAAATATTGTTCTTAGCTGGTCCACTCTGTCCAACTTTCCTTGGAGCAAAACAAATGAAACAAACTCCTAGAGACCGGCAGCCTACAGCTCGGCCACGACGCGCTCGGCGATCTCCAGGACGGCGGCGTGGTTGGCCTCCCACTCTGTGTCCGAGTAGTCTTCGGGGACGCCGTCTCCCACCGGGTCCAGATCCGCTTCCGGGAGGTGGGTCTTCACTAGACCCAGGGTATGCTGCACTGCATCCTTGGTAGCCCCTCGGATGCAGGCCTCCAGTCGGCCGTGGGACGCCTCTAGCCTCTTAGCCAGGTGTTGACACAGAATCATGCCAACACACTCGAATGCGCTAGAACACGCCGCAAGATCATCGACACGATCAACACCAGCAGCCTCCCCGCGCAGACCGGTCAGACCGGTTCTCTAGAGAGATCCGCGAAGACCTAAAACCTCGAGCTCGGAAAGGACCCGTCGGAGCTCGTGTGATAAAGACACGCCTACAATGCCCGTAATGTGGTCCAATCTTTCACGGTACTAGCAGCAATACTTTCACTAAGTATTTATTTTTCAGAAGCAAACAATCAGTCCAAAAACTGATGCACTGTTAGAAGTATTTCTCTCGGTAATTTTCAAGGTATCAAACAGGATCTGACAATAAAATAATACTTCACTTCAAACACAAAAACAGGTCGGCACCTGCTCTCTAGCGGCAGCAGACAGAATAAATATTGAGGCCACAAATCAGTACATATATGATTGAGAATTAATTTCTTCAGCCAAGTACAGCAGCAGCTTCACAAGAAAACCAAATTCACGGCAAGGTAGTCGACAAGAGAAGATAATAAGATAATCAACCACGACCAGAGCTGCTCGAAATAATATCCAAATATTCCTTTGACAAATCAAAGATGAGCTGTAGCAATATAATCTATAGAGGGATCGGCTTACAATAAGAGGTGCAATCCAAACCCTAGATAATTCTTCCACCTGCGGCCACAACGAACCACGATCAGAAGATAGGGATCCACTAAAGAATCCGGAGCAGCGCACCCAGGAAACAATCCTGATCACTCTCCCAATCACTTACCAGAAGAATCGGCAAGGTAGATGATTTCGGACGGCGTCTCGCTGTTCGTAGAAGAAACCCTAGTCGAGAGACACAAATAAAATCCAATCTGTGTTTACAGGGGCTGCGGCCCAACCATAAGTGCACGCAGGCACCAGGACTCAAATCCGACTCCAACCAGACCAAAGCTAACTCGACCTGACTACCTAACCAACTCACGGACTAATTAATTAGGACTCTCTACTCTAACAAAATCTGTGCGTCCATCAATATAGTAGTAGAATAATGTGGCAGCCAGAGACCAAGTACTAGCACATGGGAAATAATATAATATTCCGGCTAAGAATACAAGTGACTAAATTAAGCCGGCAAATACCTTTTTATTAGCACAACACAGAGACGCACGCTCAGTCCATCAACTTGGTGCCTCCTGTGTGATCTCTACTTGCATGCGGCCAATACAAATATATTGTTTTACTTCCTTCTTCTCTTCTATTTTGTTAAGAAAATGATCTTCTTTAAACATTAGCTTCTTTGACAAAGTGGCTGTAGTAGATGTAACACCTTCTTTCATATTGCTTCTATTCACGTCAAAAGACAACGAACCAAGCTGCACTGTGAAATAATTGGAAGCATCAACAACTGAAATAATGTTAGCCATGGGCTTATCATCGTGGATCTAGAGTTGCTCTGAGGTCAGCAGGCTACTCAGAATATCTTCGAAGGCCGTAGAGACGAGCGAAGAACAGCAGATGGGGTTGGAAAAGCTAGGGGTTGGAGATAAAAAGTAAGGTATGATTTGTTGAATCGATTGGAATTACCTCAATCGGCCTTAGCCTTTATATTTATAGGCCGGGGAAGTCGTACCCCTTCTTCAAGTCGGATTACACAAAGTTTCCACAAATAAAACAACTCCTACTCGGACTAAAACTGGGCAGACCGGTCTGATCGGTTGGCCCGACCGGTCAGACCGGTCGGGCTCTGAGCTGCCAAATTTGGCTGTCAATATATGCCCCCTGCTTTTTGGTGAGTTTCACAAGCCAAAAAGCAAGAACTAATCTGATTTACATGTTTTACATAGAGCACACAAGTCTAAAAAAAACTAAGGGTGATATCTAATACCGGCCACCTTCGTCTTCATGCACTTTGCCATACGCTAGGATAGAATTTCTTCAAGCATCTCCCATTGATAGCTCTAGGTAGATGCTCACCTTGCACCGTCTCCAACATGTATGAATTACCGGAGATAATCTTGTATGTAGGGCTGGAAAAAAAGCTCGTCAAGCTGGCTCGGTGGCTCGTTTCAAAATTGCTCCGATTACGTTCGTTCTTTTTTAAAAATAAAGATTAGTTGATTTGGAACAAAAGTCAATTTTGGCAGGCTCGGCTCGGCTCGGCTCGTTATGCTCGATTTAAAGTTGCATATCAAACAACGCGGGAGACTATAATAAATACGAATATATTGATTTCGAAGAAAGCTCGAAAAAAGTCGAGGCTCGGCTCGATTCCACCCCTACTTGTATGGACCCTCCCAACTTGGCGACCACTTGCCAAACATGTTGCTTTTCATCCCAAGAGGCAAGATTGTCTTTCAAACCAGATCTCCAACCTGAAAAGATTTAAGCTTTACCTTCTTGTTATAAGCTCTGGCTACCCGAAGCTTGTCCTTCTCAATTTCCTTCAAAGCCTTCAAACGTTTATCGGTCACCTCATCAATATTATCCATCATTAAATTATGATAATCAACAGCGGAGAGATCATTTTGTTTTACTAGTCTATAAGCGTCCAGATTTACCTCAACAGGTAAAACAGCCTCTTGATCATATACAAGCTCAAAAGGAGTAACCTTAGTAGCACCATGTCTAGATATACGATGAGCCCATAATGCTTCGGATAACACTTCATGCCACCTCCTAGGATTTTCTTCTATCTTCTTCTTGACAAGTTTGATCAAAATCTTATTACTAGACTCGGCCTGTCCATTGGCCTGAGCATAGTATGGAGATGAATTGAGCAACTTAATCTTGTAAGATACGGTAAAGGCACGCACCTCTTTTGATATAAAATAAGAACCTTGATCCGTTGTTAAAGTTTGTGGAATACCAAATCTATGAATAATATGCTCAGTAATAAACTCAATTACCTCCTTATGCGTCATATTCTTCAAAGGAACCGCTTCGGTCCACTTGGTAAAGTCATCTGTAGCAACTTACACAAAGCGATGTCACTTTAAAGATGGAGGATTAATTTGTCCAATAAAATCCAACCCCCAACCTCGGAACCGCCATGGTTTAAAAATAGGATGCATCAACGCAGCAGGCACCAATTGGAAATCACCAAACCGCTGACATTCTTCACACCCTTTATAGTATTTGAAACAATTGGATAGCATGGTGGGCCAATAGAAACCGGCTCTTCTAAGTAACCACTTCATCTTGGGAGCTGATTGATGAGTACCACAAATACCTTCATGAACCTCACCCATAGCAACCCGGGCCTGATCCAAATCTAAACATTTGAGAATCAAATCTTCGGCAGTTCGATGATAAAGCTCATCGTCAATTAAAACATACTTAAAAGCCAAACGCCGAACATTCCTCTCCACACCGCGACCAGGATCTCTTAAATATGATATAAAAGGGACCCTCCAATCATGGGCTTGGGCCTAGACAATTGAATCATCTTTCTTGGCCGAATCAGAACTGGCAGCAGCACTGTCGGTTAGACCGGTCTCTAGACCGGTCAGACCGGTGCAAGCGGTCAGACCGGTTTCGTAGACCGGTCGGACCGGTTGGTCCAGAAACAGAAACTCGGCTTTTGTTTGCATCGGCTTGCGAATGTTAAAATATTTTTTCGTAACATTATAGCTAGATGCTTGCTGAGCCAGAGTATTTACCTTTCCATTCTCTTCCCTCGGAATATGTTTAATAACAAATTCATCAAAGAAAAAATAATATCAAGGCATTTATCAAAATATGCATTTAGAGAACCATTATAGCATTGGCATACCTTGGATACTTGCTGCACCACCAGAAGAGAATCTCCAAAGGCTTTAACATGCTTCACGCCCATGGATTGGAAGAATTCCAAGCCAAATAGAAGCGCATCATACTCAACTTGGTTATTTGTGCATTCTTCTTCCAATTGGTTTCAAAATTCAAAAATAGCACTATTCGGAGAAATAAGAACAGCACCAATCCGTTGACCATCATCATAAACTGATCCATCAAAGTATAACTTCCATGGTGTGCAAGTAATATAGCTGACTTCTAGATCATGCTTGCCATTAATCCGATGCTAAACAATAAAATCCGCTACAATTTGTCCTCCCATAGATTTTAAAGGTTCACAAGCCAAATCATATTCAACCAAAGCATAAGCCCACTTGCCAATTCGACCACTCAAAATCGGCTTCTGTAACATATATTTGATCACATCGGTTTGACATATTACTATGTAAGTACTAGATAGTAGGTAATGCCTCAATTTGGTACAAGCATAATAAAGAGATAAACATAACTTCTCAATAAATTTAACCTTGTCTCCGCATCAATAAGTCGTCGGCTCAAGTATGTAATGATGTACTCTTTCCCTTCGGTTTCTTGAGTCAAAACAGCCCCAATGGCTTTGTCTTCAGCAGCCACATAAAGTCTGAAAGGTACTCCTCTCCTAGGCGTCTTGAGCACAGGTGGTGAAGACAAATAAATCTTGATCTTCTCAAACGCTTCTTGCTGTTTTGCCCCCAACTAAATTCGGTTTCATCTTTTAACCGAAGAATAGGAGTAAAAGCATCGATCTTCCCGGACAAGTTAGATATAAACCTTCTAAAGAAATTTACCTTGCCCAAGAACTTCTGTAAATCCTTCTTGCACGTAGGGGCCTCAACCTTCTTCATGGCTTCAATTCTCTTAGGATCAATCTCTATTCCCTTCTCATGAATAATGAAACCAAGAAACTTTCCAACCGATACACCAAAAGCACATTTGAGTGGATTCATCTTCAAACAATACCGGCGCATCCTTTCAAGAGCAAGTCTCAAATCGGCTAAATGATGATCCAAACCAGCCGATTTAATGACAATATCATCAATGTACACTTCCAATATGACACCAAGCAAATCATGGAAGATTAAATTCATAGCTCTTTGATAAGTGTAACACCCGGTTTATAAAAGGACATAAACCGAGCAATCATATACATGCCAGGATCAAGTCACACGTATATACAACAGAATGAATAGTATATCATAGCACATATCACGTAAAAAGACATAATAAAGCGAATACGAATGTATTTATTACATTAACGACAAAAAATGTCTGATACAGCGGAAGCGAAGTACAAATACGATAAAAACTCTCCGAAGCTGAGCAGGGCGCCACAGGGACGTCGACTGGGAGACGAACGCCTAGAAGTCCTCGTAATCCTAGTAGCGCTGAGCGAACTCCCTCGTGTCGGCAGGAACTGAGCAGCAGTAGCGTTGCCAAGAGGAAAAAAAGTAGAGAAGAGGCAAGAGTGAGTACACAACTTGTACTCAACAAGTATAACACAAACTATGAGGCTCTAAGGTTGGCTGACTCAACTGCATTAGCTTTTAAGTGTTGGCAAAATTTTATTAAAGCTATTTACTACGAGTTGATGAATTACCATTAACCCAGTTACATAGTAATTAATCAGAATTAATTCAGAAACTACTGAGTACCAAACTAAACCAAGCCACTCGGGGAAACCTGTCTCGTCAAAGGAAGATAACTCCACTAATCAAAAGGAGGATCTGGGCCGCTCATAACCGTGAGCACGGCTAGTATACCAGTTTTACACTCTGCAGAGGTTGCACATCTTTACCCACAAGTCGTGAGCTACGCCAGTTGTTCATCACACTTCCTTAGGTGAGATGACTAGCAAACTCACTACGAGGCCGTTACAAAGAATCTCGTTGGTAAGGCGTAACCGCGAAGAGTTAGATCGGCGACGATGGGGCCCACCACATGGGGGTACAAGCACATGTGCGCAAACCAAGCACAGACCAAGCCGGAGGAGCAGGGACCATTGAAGCTTACCACCCTTTGCCCCGCAGGTAAGTTACTCCAAACCAAAAAGACCTAATTAGTAAGCCAAGACCGTCCCATTCCAGTCTTGTGGTAGCACTGTTGTCCCAGGTTGTCGTTCTATGAACCGGTCCTTATGGAGAGTGGCCAACCAGGCAGTAAGCACCGTGCTGGCCCCCTAAACCATGTTTCTAACAAAACCAATTTTAACGAGAAGTGAGCCACTCAAGCCACACAGAGTGCCACTCTCAGAATTAAGTTGCATATACCATTAATCAAATTAATTAAAAAGGACCATTATGTGTTATAGCGCGGCACCTAGCACAACTAACCAAAATGCAACCCAAAGTATATATATAAAGGATATAAAGTGGCTAGGAAATCCTTATAGGCATACAGTATTAAAATGTAGTATGTAAATGTATTTAAAAGTGATAGGTTGTTCATGTTATACTTGCCTTCCTCGTACTGCTCCTTCTGCTGCTCAAACTGGTCAGAAGACGGCTGCTCCGGGTACTGGTACTGGGGCTCCTCAGATGGATCAGCGTCTACTCACGAACACATGGCCAAAACAATGCACAATAATAAGCATACAAGCAAACACTAACAAAAACTAAGAAACAATACATCAATACATAAAAACAGCACGCTAAACTAGTCTAAAACTACTTTACGTGTTACAACGATCGCGTGGACATAAAGAACGCTTAAAACGGAGTTAAAACGCATAATCTAGGCTAAAAACAAATTCTAGGGGCTTATCTGCGAGAAAAACAAGTTGCAGGGGGTTTTCTGCAAAAACCGAGGGCTAAAACGTAATTAACAGCTAGATCCGGGGTCTAACTCGCAAATCTACCAGAGCAGGACGGCGGGTTCTATTTTAAAGAAGCTCAGGGGGTTATCTGCTAAAAGCTGGGCCCAACTGTAATTATTTTTGAAAGCGCCTGGACTGCGGGTTGAAATCCATAAAAGACAGGGGCTCTTATGCAAAATTGACAGGCGAACCGGTATCTACGCTTACGGGCCATTGGATTGCGATCGGGTGGTTTGGATCTAAACGCGGGGTGATCAAATCTTGGCCACGGGTTCTGGATCGGACGGATCAAGCGTTTCGCGGGCGACGGCGGCGGCGGCGGAGCTCGCTGGAACTCTCTGTTCCGCGGCGGCGCGCGATGGGGGTCGCCGGAGTTTGCCCAATCCGGCACCCCGGGGGGTCAAATCGACTCGTGCCCAGGGTTAACTGAACCGTCGGTAACCGGTACGGTTTGACCGGTTACCAGTCAAACCGGTCTGGTCCGGTATGAAACCGGTCCAAATTCAAAATTTAAATTTGAATTCAAAAAAATGAAAAAATCCCAAAAAATTCCTAAAAATACTTCAAGGTGCAACGAATCTAATGGTGTCAAATTTTCTGTAAAATTCATTCGTTTAACATACTTTTCAGGCATTTAAAGTTAAAACAAAAAAGAAAAAGAAAAAAATGAGACGGCCCATTAAGGCCCACTTGATAAACCGGTCTAACCGGCCGGTAAACCGGTCTAACCGACCGGTATACCGGTCCAAAACGGTTACACATGCGATTTTTAATTTGGATTTGAATTCAAACCGGTCAAACCGGCCGGTAAACCAGTCAAACAGGCCGGTAAACCGGTCTAACCGACCGGTATACCGGTACGAACCGGTTGAACTGAGTTTTTTGAATTCAAATTTGAATTTGACCGGTTTCTACTGGTAACCGGCCAAACCGGTCCGGTAAACCGGAACCGGTGGCCGGCGGTTACCGGTTAGCGGTCGGATACGTTAACCCTGCTCGCGCCAGGGTCAGGGGTGAACTACACGCCATGCGTGATCGATCTAGGGTATTAGTTGGGCATGTGGAGGCCTGCAACAGCGAGCGCATCTACGGCGGCAGAGCAGGGTTCACCAGTGCGGCGGCGTTTCCCTCACTGGAGCAACTACAGGCTACGATTTCTAGTCTAAAACAAAGAGCAAGGCAAAACGAAGCTCACCGAGGCTTGGATTTCAAACGGGGAGGTCGTGCGAGGCGCGGACGTCGGTCTCCGGCGGCGAGGTCGGCGCTGCGCACTTGGAGGAGGTGTTGCAGGGGTCGGGGTCGGAGAAGAAGGGCTCGGCAAAGTTTGTGGCCTCCGGGCGGAACTCCGCCGGCAGCTTGCTGTGTTGGGAACGTCGGGGAGCGCCGGGAACGTGGTGGCGCATGCTCCTGCTCCGACTCCGGGGGTGTGGCGGCGCGTTAGGGTTTGCTGGCGGCTAGAGCATGGAGATAGGGTTTCCAGGGCGGTCGCGGGGTGCTATTTGTAGGGCGGCGGGATGGCCTGGGCGTGCGTGCCCGGGATAGGAAAGCCGGCGAAATTCCCGGCGAGGATCGGGTGCGGCGGTTGCGCGACGCGGGGAAGGAGGAGCTGACGAGGGGGGCCTGGGTGTCAGTGGGGCAACGGCTGAGCGGAAGACGTGGCGCGGGGGGGGGGGGGGGAATGGGCGCTGACAAGTGGGCCCGGTGTGGCAGCGAGATGGGTCGCGCGTGCGGCGGAGAAGCGATGGCTTGCCGGGCTGGTGGCGCGCGCGCGCGCTGAGCTAGGCCGGGAGGCTGCGCGAGCTGGGGCGGGGTGGGTGTTGGCACTAGGTTGGTGCGGGAGAGGAGGGAGGTCACGGACCGGGCCGGGAAGTTAGGCCGCGGGGTGGAAAGAAACAGGCCGCGGGCTGAGGAAAGGAAGAGGAGGCGGCCTGGGCTGAACAGAGGGAGAGGAGCTGGGCCGTGGTGTGGGCCGCGCGGAGGGCGTGGCTGGGCCCGCGGGAGAGGAAGAGTGGGCCGCCAGGTTTGGGATGGGGAGAAGGGAAAAAGGGCCATGGGCTGGTTTGAGTTTGGTTGGGGTTTTGGGCTGTATTCTCTTTCCTATTTCTATTCATTTTCTAAAGCCAACACTCAAATTCTAATTGAATTCAAATTTCAATTTGAATTCAAACCTAACACTCAAACAAAAAGAACAATGCACCAGCATGAATGCAACATCAAATTTTTAAACTTAGACAAATTTTAATTACTTGTGAACCAAAATTAGATTAAATGCAAGGCTAAACATAATAAACCTTAGAAAATTAAATAAAGCCAATTAAATTTATTATTAAATGCCGAAATTTAAATTAGGGTGTTACAGACCCTACCCCCTTAAAGAAATCTCATCCCCGAGATTTAGCTGGGCTGGCTAGCAAAGAGATCTGGATAGGTCTTCCTCAGCTCATCTTCTCGCTCCCATGTGGCCTCAGCTTCACTGTGGTGACTCCACTGAACTCTGCACATCTTGATGCGCTTGTTCCGAGTAACCCTCTTTGATGTCTCCAGAATCTTCACCGGATGCTCAGTATAAGTCAGATCTTCCTGCATATCTACTCCATCCAGTGGTGCCTGCTCCTCGGGTACTCGCAGACACCTTTTCAGCTGAGATATATGGAAAACATCGTGAACTCCAGAGAGGCTGGTGGGCAACTCCAGGCAATAAGCAACTTCGCCTTTCCTCTCTAGCACCTTGAACGGACCAACATACCGAGGTGCTAACTTCCCCTTGACATTAAACCTGCGGATTCCTCTCATCGGAGACACCTTTAGGTATACATGATCACCAACACTGAAAGCCAGGTCTCTCCGTTTGCCATCTGCATAGCTCTTTTGCCTGCTCTGTGCAATCCTCAAATTTTCTCGCACAGCCTGAACCATCTGCTCTGCATCATCTATGATCTCAGGGCCAAAGAGCTGCTTCTCACCAATCTGATCCCAATAGAGAGGAGTCCTGCACTTTCTGCCATACAATGCCTCGAAGGGGGACTTCTTCAGACTGGCCTGATAGCTGTTGTTATATGAGAACTCAGCATAAGACAGGCACTTATCCCAACTAGTACCGTACTGAATGGCACAAGCTCTCAGCATATCCTCCAACACTTGGTTGGTCCTCTCTGTCTGCCCATCTGTCTGAGGGTGATAAGCCGTACTGAAACGCAGCTTGGTATCCAACAAATCATGGAGCTGCTCCCAGAACCGAGAAGTGAACTGAGACCCTCTGTCGGATATGATCTTCTTGGGCACACCATGTAAGCAGACAATCCGAGAGATGTACAACTCTGCAAGTCTAGCACCGGAGTAAGTAGTGTTCACTGGAATGAAATGAGCAACTTTTGTCAGACGATCCACTACTACCCATATGGAGTTGTACCCTTTCTGAGTACGAGGCAATCCAATAATGAAGTCCATAGTGATTTCCTCCCATTTCCACTCTGGAATCTTCAAAGGCTGTAACAGACCTGCTGGCCTCTGATGCTCAGCCTTGACACGCTGACAGGTGTCACAAATAGCCACGTACTCTGCCACTGAACGCTTCATCCCATACCACCAGAAACGTTCCTTCAGATCATAGTACATCTTCTTGCTACCCGGATGAATAGAGTAAGCTGTATCATGGGCCTCACTCAGAATCAACTTCCGGAGATCCTTCACATCTGGCACACAGATCCGGTTCTTGTACCACAAAGTACCCTGATCATCCTCTCTGAAATGAGGAGCCTTGCCCTTCTTGAGCAACTCACGAATCTCCTGCAGCTTCTCATCATCTTTCTGATGCTGCCTGATCTCTGACTCTAGAGTCGGTACTGCCTCAAACGCTGCACTGGAGGTATGATGCAAGAAGCCCAGACTCAACTGCTCGAACTCCTCGCATAACTCTGGAGGCATCTGGAAAGCCACGGCCATGTTGACATAGCTTCTCCTGCTCAAAGCATCTGCTACAACATTGGCCTTGCCCGGATGATAGTGAATCTCCAGATCATAGTCCTTGACTAACTCTAGCCATCTTCTCTGCCGCATGTTCAGCTCATTCTGCGTGAAAATGTACTTGAGGCTCTTGTGATCAGTGTAGATATCACACCGCTGCCCATACAAGTAATGCCTCCAAATCTTCAGAGCATGCACGACTGCGGCTAACTCAAGATCATGAGTGGGATAGTTCAGCTCATGCCGGCATAACTGCAGTGAAGCATAAGCTATCACTCTGCCCTCCTGCATCAGAACACACCCAAGACCATCCTTCGAAGCATCACAATATACCGTGAACCTCTTCGTCTGGTCTGGAAGAGTCAGGACTGGTGCCGTAGTCAACCTTTTCTTCAGCTCATCAAAGGCCATCTGACGCTCATCAGTCCATATGAATGCCACATTCTTCTCTAGCAAGGAAGTCAAAGGCTTCGCGATCTTAGAGAAATTCTCAATGAACCTCCGATAATATCTAGCTAAGCCCAAGAATGACCTGACTTCCTTTACTGTCTGCGGTGTCTCCCACTCTAGCACATCCTTCACCTTGCTCGAATCAACTGCAATACCTCCCTGAGAGATAACATGACCGAGGAATGGAACCTCGTCAATCCAGAACTCGCACTTGCTGAACTTGGCATACAACTGATGCTCTCTCAATCTCTGCAATACGAGTCTCAGATGCTCCTCATGCTCTTCTTCTGTCTTGGAGAAGATCAGAATATCATCAATGAAGATCACCACGAAGACATTCAGATAATCCATGAAAACCATCTTCATCAAGTGCATGAAGAAAGCCGGGGCATTAGTCAAGCCGAAGGACATGACCGTGTACTCATATAGCCCGTACTTGCAAGTGAATGCCGTCTTCGGAATATCCCCAGGATGGATCCTCAGCTGAAAATAACCCGAACGAAGATCAATCTTCGAGAATATACGAGCACCTCGAAGCAGATCGAAGAGATCCTCAATACGGGGCAGTGGATGCTTGTTCTTGATAGTAACTACATTTAGCTCCCGATAATCGACACACATCCTCTTCGAGCCATCCTTCTTATCTACCAGCAATAATGGAAAAGCCCAAGGAGAGAAGCTGCGACGGATATAGCCCTTGGCTAGCAACTCATCAATAGTTTTCTTGACTTCTTCATGCTCTATAGGTGCCATACGGTAGGGCCGCTTTGCAATAGGAGCTGTGCCAGGCAGGAGATAAATACAAAACTCAATGGCACGTTCAGGCGGCATACCTGGCAGATCATCCGGAAAGACATCCGGGAATTCAGACACCATGTGAATACCGTCCGTGGGTCTAGCCTTCATCTGATGAAGAAATCCCGAAGGCTCCACTACACTGATAACAACCTCTTGGCCACTGGAAGCTGATAGCAAGACTGTCCTCTGAGCACAATCTATCCGGACTCCCCACTTGGCCAGAGTCTCCATTCCTAGAATGACATCAATGCCCTTGGTGTCTAGCACCATCAGATCAGTACAGAACTCTACTCCCCTCAAGGAAACACTGACTCGCGGGCAGTAAGTGTGAGACCTCAACTGTCCTCCCGGTGAAGATAGTAACAGGCACCTCTTTAATGTGCTAGTATGAATACCATGATGCTCGACAAAAAGACTGAGTAATGAAGGAATGCGTAGCACAAGTATCGAAAAGCATTGTAGCTGGATATGAATTAACCATGAACGTACCAATAACCACGTTGGGAGCCTCGGCCGCTGACTCGGCCGTCACGTGGTTCACTCTGCCCTGAAGTGGCACCCTGGGCTGAGCTGGGCGCCCCTGCTGTCCCGCCTGCGCCTTCCGGGGGCAAGCGTTGGCGTAGTGCCCCGGCTGGCCGCAGTGAAAGCAGACGCGAGGGGGTCCCTGAGCCTGCGGTCCGGCAGGAGGAGCTGCCGGCCGTGGAGCCTGAGGTGCTGGCGGAACTGGTGGGGAGAAGGGAAAAAGGGCCATGGGCCGGTTTGAGTTTGGTTGGGGTTTTGGGCTGTATTCTCTTTCCTATTTCTATTCATTTTCTAAAGCCAACACTCAAATTCTAATTGAATTCAAATTTCAATTTGAATTCAAACCTAACACTCAAACAAAAAGAACAATGCACCAGCATGAATGCAACATCAAATTTTTAAACTTAGACAAATTTTAATTACTTGTGAACCAAAATTAGATTAAATGCAAGGCTAAACATAATAAACCTTAGAAAATTAAATAAAGCCAATTAAATTTATTATTAAATGCTGAAATTTAAATTAGGGTGTTACAATAAGTAGCACCCGCATTTTTCAAACCAAAAGTCATAACAACCCACTCAAACAAGCCGACAAATTCTGGACATCTAAAGGCCGTTTTAGATATATCTTCTTCGGCCATAAATATTTGATTGTAACCGGCATTACCATCAAGAAAACTAATGACACGATGTCTGGAAGCCTCATTAATCAACATATCGGCCGTGGGCATAGGATATTCATCCTTGGGAGTTGCTTTATTAAGATCTCTAAAATCAATGCACACTCTAATTTTCCCCGAATCCTTTTTCTCAACGGGCACAATATTAGAGATCCAATAGGCAGAACGACAAGACCGAATAAATCCAGCATCAAGTAAACGATTAATTTCAGCTTTGATTTGGTCATAAATAATAGGATTGAAACGCCTAACCGGTTGCTTATAAGGTCTAAAACCGGCTTTGATCGGTAAACGATGCTCAACAAGATCACGACTTAAACTAGGCATTTCATGATACTCCCAAGCAAAGAAATCAACATATTCTTTCAATAAATTAACAAAATCGGCTTTATATTCAACCGATAAATTCTTGTTTATAAAGGTCAGCCTAGGAATAGTTCCATCACCAATGTCTACCTTTTCTAAAGGATCGGCCGATGTAAACCCATGACCCAGCTTGTCTAGATCACCAGAATCTTCAATGGCTTCACACATATCGTTCGTACGCGCCCGATACTGATCTAGCCTTTGCCGCAGCCACTCTGCGTTGGACCGGTCTGACCGGTCGGGGGGTCCGGTCTAACTGTTCGGCTCTATGCGCCGAACGGGACAAGACCAGTCTGACCGGTCGGCACAAGCGGTCTGACCGGTCGCTTCTGGAGCTTCTGTTGTACTCATCTGATTTACATTAAATGATTTAGCCGATTATCCATTGGCTTTAGTATAGAAGAAACAAAACCATCCTTAGTGCATCTGATCAAATTATAATCGGACAGATCCACGCCCGATAAACACTTGACGTTGTCATGTGCACTAATAGAATCGGAATCGGCCAAAGCAACAAAAGACGAAGTGTCTCCATAGACCACCTCAACCTCATCGCCGATCCACTGAACAAGAAACTGATGCAAGGTAGAAGGAACGCATTGATTTGCATGAATCCAATCACTCCCAAGAATCAAATTGTAGTTACCTTGCACCTCCGAGATGAAGAAAGCCGTAGCGAGCGTCTTACTCCCATTGGTGAGCTCCATGGAAGCAACTCCTTTGGCACTAATGGGCTCGTTCCCACCAACGCCACTGACCATCATGTTTGTTTTGATCAAATCTTCGTCTCGGCCGCCAAGCTTCTTGTACAATGAGCAGGGCATAAGATTTACAATGGCCCCACCATCCACTAGAATGCGAGTCACCAGCTTCCCGTTGATGTGTCCCCTCATGTAAAGAGCCTTTAGATGGTTGTCTTTCTCACTTGGCTTCTAGAACACAGCTTCACGGGGCCCAAACTGAAGATGAGCCATGTCTTCCTCCAGAACTACAAAATAATCCGAAGACAAATGCACCACATTGACCTCCAAGTTGGTATGCTCCGGAGACGCCACGTAATCCACCAATTCCTCATCCTCTACTGTTGGAGGAACTGCTGGAGCTTCATCAACAGAAGGAACCGAAACGGGCGGCGCCGATTCGGCTGCTGGCTCTGCACTGGGCTCGACCGGTCCGACCAGTTGGTCAGAGCGGTCTGACCGATCGACTGCGGCAGTTCGACCGGTCTGTTTGGCTGATCAACTACCTTGATCTTTCAAACTTTGCCTTGAGGGAACATGGGTCTGTATCTGTTGAAGTTCTCTTCTTCCTGCTCCCTCTTTTCTTTGTTGCGAAGGCGCTGCAGTTTCCTTTTCTGTGTGTGAGTCAAACCTGATGGGCACAACCTAGGCTGATGGTACTTGTCTGCTACGCTCTTGCTACTACCGGCCTCATGATCATTAGCCATGACCGGCTTTTGTGAAGGAACATCAACCGACTTCTCTATGTCCATCGGCTTTTTACCCATATCCTTTATGGGTACCTTGATTTCACCGATTTGAATAGCATCGGTTTTAGGCTTCTCTGGATCAACAACAAGCTTCTGTTCCTCCTTCTTCTCCTTGATGCGATACTCGAACCTTGGAACAGGAGCTTGGCTCGGCCTCTGATGTGACCGGTCTGACCGGTCGGAGGTGATCGGTCTGATCGGTGCAGCCTGCTGCACTGGACCAGATTGGCGTGGTCCCAATCAGTCATACACGGGTATTCTGGAGCTTTCCCCTTGATAATGTAGAGGATAAGGCATCGGGAAGCACTGCATCCATATCTCCTCATGCTCCCATGCCGGATTTGTTGCATTTGACGCCGGTGGTACCCATGGCATGGTGGCACACATCTGGGGAGGATACAATATGACAACATCACCTCTGCGCCTGCTAGATTCCCCCCTTGGGGACACTGGATGATCTTGGTGCAGCGGTGATCGCGGTCTCTTTTTTAGCGGCCGATCCTTTTGAACGGCCTTTGTGTACTTGTTCAACAATTGGTTGAAGGTAGGCTTTTGATTAGTAGCACTTCCCTGCTCCTTCACCTCGTTGGTCTTCCAAGTACCCACTTCTGGACGCTTTGTCTTGAAAGTCCGGGGACGGTCATCAGACCGGTCTGACCGGTCGGAGGCCAATTTTCTGTTGGAGAGCTTCCTTGCCCCCCCCCCCCGAGCCTTAGGTTTCTGATGATGATCTTCAGAGTATCCTTGCCATCACTAGTCTTCTCCTTGATAACTTCCCAGGCAAGGATCTTGTCACTTGTATTAATCGTTCTTGGATCACCGATGAAAACATTCTTCCCCCTTAGCTCCTTCGGCTTGTTCCGGCCGAATGAGCACCTTCGGATTGTTCAACTCCAGCGTATGAACAGGGAAAGGGGCTTTATCAATTTGCATCTTAGAAAGTACCAATCGTCCTTCATTAATGGCCGATTGTACATGTCGATGGAAAACATTACAATCATTAGTAGCATGAGATGTAGAGTTATGCCACTTACAATATGCAGGTCGTTTAAGCTCGTCGGGAGATGGAATAGCATGTGACAATCGGATGTTACCATTCTTAAGTAATTCATCAAAAATCCAATCGCACTCAGAAACATCAAATATAAATTTAAGCTCCTCTTGCCGATTCTTTTGAATCAGCTTGAGAGACGGAACCGAACCTGGTTTGGCCTTTGATGGCCAAATAAATTCAGCAGCATACATCTCTTTACTCTCATCGTCCGAACCTTCCGAATCATGATCAAGGATATGAGTATTGGACCGATGAGGCTTAAAGGTGTCTTTGGCATTTTTAAGTTTAAACTCTAAACGCATGACCTTGACTTGCAAGAAATTCACTGAATGATATTCAAAGCCCTCGAGTTTTTCTTTCAAATAAGAACATAAACCATTAAATGCCAAATCCGCCAAATCTTTTTCGGAAATCGTCAAACTAAAACACTGATTTTTAATTTCTTTAATCCTTTGAAATAATCCGAAGCAGGCTCATCACGGCCTTGCTTAATCGATGTTAAGTCCAACAATTTCGCTTCGGTTTCCCCACTAATGAAGTGATCATAAAACCTATGCTCAAACTGAGCCCAATTGCGAATAGAATTAGGAGCAAGCGAGGAAAACCAAGAGAAAGCCGTTCCAGTCAGAGATAAAGAAAATAAACGCACACGCAAAGCATCATTGAAACCAGCTTCCCCCAACTGCAAGACATATTGACTAACGTGTTCCCAAGTTGTACGAGAATCATAACCATTAAATTTAGTAAACTCAGGAATACGCCAACCAGCAGGAAAAGGAACAAAATCAAACTCAGCGGGATAAGGTTTTTGATACAAACGTGTAGTACCCATATCCACCCCAAGCTTACTCTTAACCGCATTAGCCAGATCCTCTTTGAACTTAAGAAGATCGGCTTGGTAGTGCTGGCTGGTATAAAATTCAGAAAATCGACGATGTGCATTCAGGTTTCCATGTGTCATCGTCTGTGAAGAATTTGGGGTCAGTCCTTGATTAGGTCCAGATCCTTGTGACCCCCCTGCTACAGCAGTGGTACGAGGTGGGGTATACAGTGACAACTCATTAGTTCGGCTAGGGATGGCCGATCCTGGAATTGTCTCAGAAGGCATCGGCGACGGTACTGAGTAACCGGTCTGGTAATGTTTGATCGGTCGGACCGGTCCAGTAGGTGCAGTGTACACAATCGACGATGGCGGGGCTTGCCCTGGGAACGAGTTTGGCGACATACCATAGAGTGGTTCAGATGTGAACTCAGGGGTAGCCGAACTCAAATCTGATGAGTTAGGATATGACATGGGTTGTTTACCTTTAAGCGCATCAATATCACTACTCAACTTAATTAAAATGTCACCCGCAACGGCTTGTGCAGCAACAATCTTTTGATCCATAATGGATGACATTTTATTAAACATATCAGAGGGATAGAGGCTTACATTGGGTATCTCTTCAACCTTATCCTTGTTAAGCTTGAGAGACGGCAGTACGAACTCCTCCACCCTCTTGATGAGGCCTCCACAATCCTTCTTGAAGCCCTTCAAGAATTGAGCCTTGACATGCTCCTCCACAAGAAGGTAGGCCTTGCGCTCCTCCTCATTGAGCTCCTCCATCGTAGCCGTGATGATGTTCTCCTTGTCGATCTCTGAGGTGCTCATCTTCTTCGAGGACTAGATTAGATCGGTTTTGAAACTAGATTAATCTGTCCCCAGCGGAGTCGCCAAAAAGTGTGTTGACACATAATCGCGCCAACACACTCGAATGCGCTAGAATGCGCAGCAAGATCGTCGACACGATCAACACCAGCAGCCTCCCCGCGCAGACCAGTCAGACCGGTTCTCTAGAGAGATCCACGAAGACCTAAAACCTCAAGCTCGGGAGGGACCCCGTCGGAGCTCGTGGATCTAGGGTTGCTCTGAGGTCAGCAGGCTACTCAAAACATCTTCGAACACCATAGAGACGAGCAAAGAACATCAGATGGGGTTGGAAAAAGCTAGGGTTTGGAGATAAAAAGTAAGGTATGATTTGTTGAATCGATTGGGATTACCTCAATCGGCCTTAGCCTTTATATTTATAGGCTGGGGAAGTCGTGCCCCTTCTCCAAGTCGGATTACACAAAGTTTCTATAAATAAAACAACTCCTACTCGGACTCAAACTGGGTAAACCAGTCTGACCGGTCAGCCCGACCAGTCAGACCGGTCGGCCTCTGAGCTGCCAAATTTGGCTGTCAACACCAGGCTCTCGGCAGCCGCCACGCCCTCGGGCTCGAAAGCCCCGAGTAGCGCCTCCAGTAGCCTGCTCAGGCGATCAAGCGTCGCCCAGCACTGCGCCGCCTGCTCCTATGCTTCTGCAAAAAGCACCCGGCTGGGTCAGCCCAAGCCAAAGAACATGACAGAAAGAACATAGCGTATGATCTCCGGGTCGTACCTCGCCGAGCCTACTGCTCCAGGCGATGCTTCTCCTCGGAGGCCACCTCTCAGAGCTTCTGCAGCTCCTCGTTGGCCTTGGTGTAGGCCTCCAACTCGAAACAAAAACAAGTCAGAGATAAAACAGTGCGCAAAGAACTCGGCAGACACGGCTCTGGCTACATACCGTGCTTCTCCTTGCGCAGGGCATCCTCGGCCTTGACCTTGTCGACCTCCAGTTGACGGCTCCATGCTTCCAGCTCGGCCACCCTGGCCTCGAGCCCCGCCACCCGACCGATGGCGGTGCTCCCCTCGGCCAGCTCCTGGGCGGCCTGCTCTGACAGCTCTACAAGAGCATGATGAACAAATATGTGTTACAAGGCAGCGCCTGCAAGTACAAGTCAACTTCACAAATGGAGAGAGGCAAGATATTTACCTTGACCCATTCATGGGTCAGCTTGGAGCACTCGACCATGTGGCTGCCAAGTGACTCGCCCTCCTCCTTCGCCGGTGGAGGCCTGACCCCCTCGGTGGCCTCGGCCCGGACCTCAACGTTCGCCGCCCCTTCGTAGCGGGGCGGATCCTGCATCTCTACGTCACGGGGAGGGGGGGAGACCCTGTTACTGGCCTCCTCCTCCTTCTCCTCCTCCTCCTTGTGGCGGGCGCGGCTCTTCGCTGGGCTCGCCCGTGGCGAGGTCAGCTTCGCGGCATCACTGGAGCCGCCCTCATTGGACAACCCCTCCGCCTTCCTCTTGGTGCCACTAAGCGTCGCCCTCCTACATCAACAACAAGGGCGCTAACTAAAGAATGACTCCAGAGAACAAAAATCAAGACAGAAGAGGATCAAGACTGAGGAACTTACCCGCTGCTGCGACGCAGCGGGAACTTTAGCCTTAACGGCACGGCGGGCGGAGTCCCAGAGCCGGCACAATGGGGCCTCACCTCTCCACGCAGCTGGTCCAACACTTGGGCCAATTCCTTCTCGACTTGGGGGCCGGCCGATGCCGACCCCACCTCAGCAGTGGCCAGGGGCGCTGATACCCCCCCCCCGGACCTTGCTCGCCCCCTTCGACAGCTGGATCTTCTTGACGGCGCAGAGAGTCTTCCTCCTTAGGGCGGCCGACGGTGGCGGCCCCAAGGCTCCGGTGATCTCCACCTCTGGCTCACTCCCGATGGAGGAGTCGGAGGAGAACTCGGCCTCGTCCTCCGCAGGCTGGCGTAGCTCGGGGGAGGGGGGGCGGCAGTGTACTTCCCAGGGTCCCCCTCAAGTAGAGGAGCGGGGGACCAGTACGCCAAGACCTTGGCCTGCAGAAGAACCGAGTTTGTACTCGGGTGTACTCGGAAAAATAGAGGAAACGACTCGGAATGTACAAAACAACTCGGCAAAGTTCAAGAAGACTCACGGCGTCGGTCGGCCACTTCAAGCAGTGGGCTTTGGGACAGCCCTTGTCCCGGATTTGCCTCACCATGATGCGGGCGACCCGGTTTGCGATCTCATCCCGGGGGACCTTGCGTTCATGTCCCTGGGTTGGGTCCCGATGACCCCAGTACTCGAAGGCCTGGTGGACCCTCTCCTGGATCAGCTGCGTAAGCCGCCTACAGAAGGAGATGGCCACCGCGGCCCCTATCAAGCCCTGTGCCGACAAGTCAGTTGTAACACCCGGTTTATAAAGGAACATAAACCGAGCAATCATATACGTGCCAGGATCAGGTCACACGTATATACAACAGAATGAACAGTATATCATAGCACATATCACGTAAAAAAGATATAATAAAGCGAATACGAATGTTATTTATTACAATAATGACATAAATGTCTGATACAGCGGAAGCGAAGTACAAAATACGGTAAAAGCTCTCCAAAGCTGAAGCAGGGCGCCACAGGGACGTCGACTGGGAGACGAAGCACCTAGAAGTCCTCGTAGTCCTGGTAGCGCTGGACGAACTCCCTCGTGTCGGCAGGAACTGAGTAGCAGTAGCGTAGCCAAGAGAAAAAAAAAGTAGAGAAGAGGCAAGGGTGAGTACACAACTTGTACTCAACAAGTATAACACAAACTATGAGGCTCTAGGCTGGCTGACTCGACTGCATTAGCTTTTAAGTGTTGGCAAAATTTTATTAAAGCTATTTACTACGAGTTGATGAATTACCATTAACCCAGTTACATAGTAATTAATCAGATTTAGTTAAGAAACTACTGAGAACCATACCAAAACCAAGCCACCAAGGTAAACCCCGAGAAGCACCTCCCTCGTCGGAAGGAGATAACTTCACTAATCAAAAGGAGGATCTGGGCCGCTCATAACCGTGAGCACGGCTAGTATACCAGTTTTACACTCTGCAGAGGTTGCACATCTTTACCCACAAGTCGTGAGCTACGCCAGTTGTTCATCACACTTCCTTAGGTGAGATGGCCAGCGACTCACTACGAGGCCTTTAAAAAAGAATCTCGTTGGTAAGGCGTAACCGCGAGAGATAGGTCGGCGATGATGGGGCCCACCTCCGGGGGTACAAGCACAGGAGCGCAATCCAAGCACAGACCAAGCCGGAGGAGCAGGGACCATTGAAGCTTACTACTCTTGCCCCGCAGGTAAGTTACTCCAAACCAAAAAGATCTAATTATTACGCCAAGTCTATCCCATTCTAGCCTTGTGGTAGCGCTGTTGTCCCAGGTTGTCGCTCTATGAACCGGTCCTTATGGAGAGTGGCCAACCAGGCACTAAGCACCGTGCTGGCCCCCTAAACCATGTTTCTACAAAACATCTTTTAACGAGACGTGAGCCACTCATCCACACAGAGGGCCACTCTCAGAATTAAGTTCAAGTAAACCATTAATCAAATTAATTAAAAAGGACCAAAGTGTGTTATAGCGCAGCAACCTAGCACAACTAACCAAAATGCAACCCAAAGGTATATATAAAGGATATAAACTGGCTAGGAAATCCTTAAAGGCATACAGTATTAAAATGCAGTATGAAAGTGTACTTAAAAGTGATGGGTTGTTCATGTTACACTTGCCTTCCTCATACTGCTCTGGCTGCTGCTCAAACTGCTCGGAAGACAGCTGCTCCGGGTACTGATACTGGGGCTCCTCAGATGGATCAACGTCTACTCACGAACACATGGCCAAAACAATGCACAAAATAAGCATACAGGCAAACACTAACAAAAAGCTAAGAAACAGTACATCAATACATAAAAACAGCACATTAAACTAGTCTAAAACTATTCTACGCGTTACAACGATCGCGTGGACATAAAGAACGCTAAAAACGGAGCTAAAACGCATAAACTAGGCTAAAAACAAGGTGCAGGGGCTTATTTGTAAGAAAACTGAAGTTCCAAGGGCTTTTCTGCTAAAACCGAGGACTAAAACGCAATAAAACACTAATTCCAGGGTCTAACTCGCAAAAACTACCAGGCTGGACGGCGGGTTCAAAATTAAAGAAGCTCAGGGGCTAAGACGTAAAATAAAGGGCAGATCTGGAATTACTTTTCACCAGCGATGGACTGCGGGTTGATTCCTAATAAACCAAGGGGCTCTTTAACAAAAGAACCAGGGTGAACCGGTACGCACGTATTAGGACCGTCGGATCGAGATCAAAGGGCTCCGGATGAAGGGGTATGGCGATCTATTCTTACGCGTTGATTTTGGATCGGATGGACCAGATCCGATTTGGCGCGCGGGGCGGCGGCGGTGCTCGCCGGAGTCGAGCTCCGTGGCGGCGCTGCGCCGGGGATGGCCAATCTCGGCCTTCCCGGGGTCAAAAAGGGCAACATCTGGGTTGGGAGGGGACTACGCGACACGCGTAGTCCTCCTGGGGCTTTTGCGGGCCTCGGGGAGGCTGGTTGTGGGGCGCGCTGCGTCGGCGGCGGCCCTGCGCGGCGGTGCTTCGCCGGCGCGCTCGCGTTGGGCGACTCTAGGACTGGGATCCGGGTCTGTGGGTTCTGCGTGTGTGCGCAAAGCCAATGCAGGCCAGGGCAAGGCACGGTGAGGGCTAGGCGGCGCTGCAGGGCACCCGCCACGGCGGAGCTACGGCGGCGAGGCATCGGCGTGCGGTGCCTGGGCACTGGTGTGGGTCAAGGGCTACGACAACTCATGCAATAGGAAGAGGGGGCTGGGGTGTAGCTCACCGAGCTCAGGATTGGACGAAGGCGTGACGCAGTCGAGCCGGCGGCGAGCTCGGGCAGAGGCGCACGGACGGAGTTCGCGGTCCGGTCGCTGCAGTGGTCTTCCGAGCCTCGGATCCTCTCCAATCGACGCACCAGGGTGCTGCGGCAGCGGAACAGGGTCAGGAAGGCTAGAGCATCACCGGAGGCAAGCTATTGCTCGGAGGCGGGCTTACCTGCGGTGGCGGATCTTGGCGAGGCGAGGCAGAGCGTGGTGTGGCTCTGGCTGCGCAGGTAGGGTAAGGGTGAGGCGCCGGGAAGGCTCACAGGGCAAAATAAAGGGGGAGGCCGTGATCCTCGGCGTGGGAGCAAGGAAGGGAATCCCAGCGATCTCGGCGAGATTTGGGCGCGGGCGTTGCGCTGGGGGGGAAATAGCGGATCGCTCCAACCGCTGGGCTTGATCCGGTCCTAGGGAGGGACTTCTAGAAGGCGGAGAGGCTCTGGATGGCCGGTCAGTGGGCCTAGGGGGCGCGCGCACGGAGGAGCGGGCCACGGGCAGCGAGAACCAGAGCTCGCGGAGCGGAACAGAGGGGTGGTTCGGCGGGGAAGACGGGCCTGCCAAGCGGGCCCGCACGGTCAGGGAGGGTGACGCGGTGGGTCGCTGGCGGGGTGGGGTCCAGGTGGCAGCGGGGCGACGCGTTCTGTGGGCACGAGGCGAGCGGGCGAGTGGGGGTGACGCGGGCGCAGGCCGGGATGGGCCGGCTCGGGCTGCTGCGCGAGCGGGGGTGCGGGGCTGGGCGCGTGGGCGCTGGGCTGGGCCGAGCGAACTGGGCCGCGGGGAAAGTGGGCCGGGGGAGGGGGTTGGACTGGGCTGAGGTGGGTTTGGGGTTTGCTGGGTTTGGGTTTGGGCTGGGTTAAGGGTTTGGGTTTTCTTTTTCCTACTCTTCTCCTTTCTAAATCTAATTCAAACAAAGTTTGAATTCAAATTTGAATTTGAATTCAAACCACACTCAAATAAAATTATGCACCAGCATGAATGCAACCAAAAATTTAAACCTAGGATAAATTTTAATCATTAAGGAACAAGAAATTAGATTAAATGCCAACTAAACACAATAAACCTTAGAAAATTTAACTAAAGCCAATTAATTTATTAGTAAATTCTGAAATTTAAAATTAGGGTGTTACATACCCTACCCCCTTAAAGAAATCTCGTCCCGAGATTTAGCTGGGCTGGCTAGCAAAGAGATCTGGATATGTCTTCTTCAACTCATCTTCTCGCTCCCATGTAGCCTCAGCTTCACTGTGATGACTCCACTGAACTCTGCACATCTTGATGCGCTTGTTCCGAGTAACCCTCTCTGATGTCTCCATAATCTTCACCGGATGCTCAGTATAAGTCAGATCTTCCTGAACATCGACCCCATCCAGTGGTGCCTACTCCTCGGGTACTCGCAAACACCTCTTCAGCTGAGATATATGGAAGACATCATGAACTCCTGAGAGACTGAGAGGTAACTCCAGGCGATAAGCAACTTCGCCTTTCCGCTCTAGCACCTTGAATGGCCCCACATACCGAGGTGCTAACTTCCCTTTGACATTAAATCTGCGGATTCCTCTCATCGGAGACACCTTCAGGTACACATAATCACCGACACTGAAAGTCAGGTCTCTCCGTTTGCCATCTGCATAGCTCTTCTGTCTGCTCTGTGCAATCCTCAGATTTTCTCGCACAGCCTGAACCATCTGCTCTGCATCATCTATGATCTCAGGACCGAAGAGCTGCTTCTCACCAATCTGATCCCAATAGAGAGGAGTCCTGCACTTTCTGCCATACAATGCCTCAAAGGGAGACTTCTTTAGACTGGCCTGATAGCTGTTGTTATATGAGAACTTAGCAAATGACAGGCACTTATCCCAACTAGTACCATACTGAATAGCACAAGCTCTCAGCATATCCTCCAACACTTGGTTGGTTCTCTCTGTCTGCCCATCTGTCTGAGGGTGATAAGCCGTACTGAAGCGCAGCTTCGTATCCAACGAATCATGGAGCTGCTCCCAGAAACGAGAAGTGAACTGAGACCCTCTGTCAGATATAATCTTCTTCGGCACACCATGCAAGCAGACAATCCGAGAGATGTACAACTCTGCAAGTCTAGCACCGGAGTAAGTAGAGTTCACTGGAATGAAGTGAGCAACCTTCGTTAGACGATCCACTACTACCCAAATGGAGTTGTACCCTTTCTGAGTACGAGGCAATCCAACAATGAAGTCCATAGTGATTTCCTCTCATTTCCACTCTGGAATCTTCAAAGGCTGTAACAGACCTGCTGGCCTCTGATGCTCAGCCTTGACACGCTGACAGGTGTCACAAATAGCCACGTACTCTGCCACTGAACGCTTCATCCCATACCACCAGAAACGTTCCTTCAGATCATAATACATCTTCGTGCTGCCCGGATGGATAGAGTAAGCTGTATCATGGGCCTCACTCAGAATCAACTTCCGAAGATCCTTCACATCTGGCACACAGATCCGGTTCTTGTACCACAAGGTACCCTGATCATCCTCTCTGAAATGAGGAGCCTTGCCCTTCTTGAGCAACTCACGAATCTCCTGCAGCTTCTCATCATCTTTCTGATGCTGCCTGATCTCTGACTCTAGAGTCGGTACTGCCTCAAACGCTGCACTGGAAGTATGATGCAAGAAGCCCAGACTCAACTGCTCGAACTCCTCGCATAACTCTGGAGGCATCTGGAAAGCCACGGCCATGTTGACATAACTTCTTCTGCTCAGAGCATCTGCTACAACATTGGCCTTGCCCGGATGATAGTGAATCTCCAGATCATAGTCCTTGACCAACTCTAACTATCTCCTCTGCCGCATGTTCAGCTCATTCTGCGTGAAAATATACTTGAGGCTCTTGTGATCAGTGTAGATATCACACCGCTGCCCATACAAGTAATGCCTCCAAATCTTCAGAGCATGCACAACTGCGGCTAACTCAAGATCATGAGTAGGATAATTCAGCTCATGCCGACGTAACTGCCGTGAAGCATAAGCTATCACTCTGCCCTCCTGCATC
The DNA here is from genome assembly GCF_016808335.1 of Panicum virgatum. Classification (NCBI taxonomy): domain Eukaryota; kingdom Viridiplantae; phylum Streptophyta; class Magnoliopsida; order Poales; family Poaceae; genus Panicum; species Panicum virgatum. The sequence goes on along the minus strand of NC_053145.1, from coordinate 28,199,400 downwards.
AGAACACACCCAAGACCATCCTTCGAAGCATCACAATACACCGTGAACCTCTTCGTCTGGTCTGGCAGAGTCAGGACTGGCGCCGTAGTCAACCTCTTCTTCAGCTCATCAAAGGCCATCTGACGCTCATCGGTCCATACAAAAGCCACATTCTTCTCCAGCAAAGAAGTCAAAGGCTTCGCGATCTTGGAGAAATTCTCGATGAACCTCCGATAATATCCAGCTAAGCCCAAGAAAGATCTGACTTCCTTTACTGTCTGCGGTGTCTCCCACTCGAGCACATCCTTCACCTTACTCGGATCAACAGCAATGCCTCCCTGAGAGATAACATGACCGAGGAATGGAACCTCGTCAATCCAGAACTCGCACTTGCTGAACTTGGCATACAGCTGATGCTCTCTCAATCTCTGCAATACGAGTCTCAAATGCTCCTCATGCTCTTCTTCTGTCTTGGAGAAGATCAGAATATCATCAATGAAAATCACCACGAAGACATCCAGATAGTCCATGAAGACCATGTTCATCAGATGCATGAAGTAAGCCGGAGCATTAGTCAAGCCGAAGGACATGACCGTATACTCATATAGCCCGTACTTGCAGGTGAATGCCGTCTTTGGAATATCCCCAGGACGGATCCTCAGCTGAAAATAGCCCGAACGAAGATCAATCTTCGAGAATATACGAGCACCTCGAAGCAAATCGAAGAGATCCTCAATACGGGGCAGTGGATGCTTGTTCTTGATAGTGACTGCATTCAGCTCACGATAATCCACACACATCCTCTTCGAGCCATCCTTCTTATCTACCAGCAATAATGGAAAAGCCCAAGGAGAGAAGCTGCGACGGATATAGCCCTTGGCTAGCAACTCATCAATAGTCTTCTTGACTTCTTCATGCTCTATAGGCGCCATACGGTAGGGCCGCTTTGCAATAGGAGCTGTGCCAGGCAA